>NC_072790.1:86755695-87962524 GCF_028583425.1 Eublepharis macularius
ACAACTCTAGCTTCTAGTCATTAACTAGAATATCATTTATGGAAGGGAGAGGGACAGGAGCATGCTGGGCAATTTTGGACTATACATTGGCTGAGATATCAGCCAGGTGGTCTTCAAGCAGCTTCTAACAGCCCTGTCCCCCCATGTGCTACCTGGGGAGTGGAGAAATGGGTCATCAGACTCAAGGGCGTCAGGTTTTAATCTGGTATGATGAGCAGGTATGATGGGCCTTCAAAAGTTTTCTTCCAGCAAAGACAATAGTCCAGGCTGCCCTTTTGCTTTCAGCTGCTCTGAGCAAGCTCTTCTGTCATCTCCTTTTCTGTCGATCTGTCATCAGAGCAAGCAGTAAGATAGGGGTACCTCAGTCACAACCAGGTTGCATTCTCTATTTAGTTGCTGGCTTGGTGATCTCAAAGATGGATTGACTCACAGATTACAAGTTCCTGTGATTGGGACATGGAGACAGGCCAACTAAGCTGCTTGCCTCTTGTGGCAGGTTGGCATTGGCTGGGGAACATAGCACAGGTTGTGCAGAGTGAGCTCCCTGCATGACAATAAAAAGGGAATCCCCTTAAGGGCCTTGTGGGGGGAGGCGTAGTGCACAGTAGTTAACCTTGGGGCTGACACATTGACCATGCCCCCAGGAAGATAATGATGGGTAAGAATAGTGGCTTCCATCAAATCCAGCTCTAACATCATCCCTTGGTTCCCCCAACAGGCAGCTTAGGCAAGATGCTGACTGCTGTTAGGCTGTCGGCGAACCCTATGTCCTCAATCTATGCTGAGCCTAAACATGAGGAAGTTGTGGCCTGATTCTCCCCAGCTCAGTGTGTCTGTGTCATCTTTTCCTTCTCTCCCATGGCAGGCCCCACTCTGGGCACAAAAACAAATATTAGAAAAAGGTTGGTGATTGTTCCAATTGTTTGTATTGCCTGGGCAATATACAAAATGCTGCCCTTACAGGTACATTCTCCAATTTATTTTGGAGATCATACCTATTAGTCAGAGGATGGGCATGCTGACTGGAAAACGCACACACTTGTAATTATCCATAAACTGTGTACAAAGGCCCTGATAGAGATTCATATTAATTAGTTGTGCATTATTTTTGAACTGGATCTGATAAAATACTCACATAAAATTTCTCCATTTTAAATAGATTTAATAGAGGTACCATTTGAATTTAGTTTACTTTAATAATCTATTTTGGCTCGTTAACATCAGTTAAGCACAATTGTTGGGTTTCTTTTTAAGCACCCCCTCTCCCAAGTCTTTGTGGATATTCAAGTCATTGGGAATGTATTGTAGGCATTTTAAAAAGGAGCCCAAACATTTAATTAGTATGTACTTGCTTCCCTGCTAGCAGGACACCAACTAGTGAGTAAATGGATTAAGTTACTTTTATTGCCTGATAGGAGACATCTTGACAGTTGTGTTTTTCATTTTCAGGTGTTTAGTTAAGAGAAACACGGGGGTCCAATTGAATCTTTAAAAACTTTATCTTTGGCTAGAATGATTATGGCTTTGGAACACAATGTGATTTTCCACACTAAGCAAGGGATTATGCTCTTTATCCTGGTTCAATGATGAAAGAAATGAATGCATAATATAAATAGAATCTGTTTCATAGGAAACAGTAGGTTTGCAGATGTACCTTTGACTTGTTACAACCCCAAATTCACAAATGTTAATCAAACACTAAGTATTAATGGATTAATATCCTTTTCCTATCCTCGATAACAGTCTTGAGAATGGATTTCTTGTACGGGTAAGACGTTTATAAAAGGTACAGATTTATTACGTTATTTGGTCAGGAACATGCTTTAATTAAGTATTCAATGTTGTTTCCTAATCTGATCATGTTCTGAAAATAAATAAGTGTTGCATTTCAGGAAGATAAGGAAAGGTTTGTACCAGAGATTGAAAAAACTTTGTATCAAGCTAGTATGTCCCAGAATAACAACAACAACAACAACAACAACAACAACAACAAGATATATCTCTATTTAGAGTTTCCAAACAGGGGAAAACAATACTTCTTTGTTATTAAACCTAATAGCACTGTCTTTTTCTGTTTTTTTAAAATGTGGATTCAGATTAATCATTTTTCACTGTGAAATGAGCTCCTATGGTCAACTGTCAGTGATAATCCACGTGTATCTTATGATTCATGATGAAATGGCTCCTTTGTGGGGAGTGCAACCTCTTCCAAGATGGGTTGAATTCTCAGTCCACAAACAACCTTGTCATTGACCAACAGTACCTCAGTCTTATCAGTACTGAACTTCAGTTCATTGGCCCTTATCCATTCCATTAACTTCTCCAGGCATCTGTTAAAGACTTCCATAGCATCATCTGACTCTATTGTAGCAAGTAACAAGTAAATAAACAGCAAGCAACTACTTAAGCAATCCCCCTCAACAAGAGCAACTCTTAATATATAAACACTAGCAAGCAGAAAAGCAAGCAATTCTCGTCTTTAAACTAGAGATGGGCACAAACAGCAATACGAACAAAAAAAAGTCACAAACAGCCCAATCTGCTGTTAGAGAACAAGCTGTTCATGAGGCCCCATTCTAAATGAACAGGTGGTTGTTACAAGCCTCCTTTGTTGCTGTTCGTCAAGCCAGACAGTCTGGCACCTGCAATCAATTCCCTGGGCAACATAGGCAGAGATTGTCTGAACTCTGTCTGAACTCCTTCTGTTGCCCTGGAACCCCCAATCTAAGCCCAATTTAGCTTGATAGGCAGGTCTTCCTTCCAAGTGTGGAGCTCCAAATTTGTTACAAGAGAGCAAAGACCAGGGGGAGGGGGCTCCCAGCTCTGGCTAGTCTTTGCAGACAGTGGTGAGGGAGAGACAGCTACTGTTGGCATTTTGATAGAGACAGGGAGAGTACATTGGAACTTGAATTTTCTTTGTGTGTGGTGGGATATGGATCTACCCCTTCAGGTTCCAAGGCTGCTGCCAGGCTCTGGGGCCAAGCTATTATTTACTATTGGTACCTTTCCTGCTGCCTGCTCAGGTAGGGTTTCTGGGAGTGGTGCGGTAGGGATCTACCCACCCTCAGGTTCCAGGGCTGCTGCCAGGCTCTGGGGCCAAGCTATTATTTATTATTGGTACCTTTCCTGGTACCTGCTCAGGTCAGCACAGTAGGGACTTGTGCAGTAGGGATCTTGACCAAACTTGGATGATGGCTGGAGGAGAGCCTGCTGGCCCCTATGAACAGCCAACCACGAACATGTTTGTGAACAGGGTCATGTTTGTGGGTGTCCGTGAGTCCCTGTTCATGGATGGCAACGAACAATGAACATCACATTCATTTTTGTTCCATTCATGCCCATCTCTACTTTAAACCAACACAACTAGGAAAAAAAGCTATCTTCCTAATGCACATCTATTGGCCACTCCCTCCCTCCCCTTGAAATAAAGCAACTTAAACTGGTTCAGTAGGGATATTGACCAAACTTGGATGATGGCTGGAGGAGAGCCTGCTGGCCCCTGTGAACAGACAACCACGAACATGTTCATGAACAGGGTCATGTTCGTGGTTGTTCATGAGTCCCTGTTCATGGATGGCAATGAACAACGAACAGATCCATTGGTCACTCCCTCCCTTCCCAAGAAATAAAGCAACATAAACAGCTTGAAGAACCAACCACTTAGCTTTAAACCTGTTTAGCTGCATTTGATAGATAAAACCAAATATTTTTTGGTTTTTCCATCATTAATGTATTCAGTATTCCAATTTTATTTGAAATTGTCTAATTTCATTCAGTATACCCAGATAATGCCAATTTAGCCATTATCTGGATATATATTCAGTATATCAATACTGAATAGTACACCCCTATCCCAAACCCAAGCCTGAATTCAAACTGAAAGGTTGAATGAAAACATAAAATATTATAGATAGCCTTCTAATAATGAATGGCAGTTTATTATTTTTACTTCATTTAATTTCTTTTAAAGACTCAAATATTGTTATTTTGGCAATATACACATCTGTTTCTTTTTAATTGATCAATTAAGTAACTTTTTGTAGATGAAAAGAACAGCAAAATTATAATAATTTTTGCATATTAAAATCAAATAAACATTTACAAAATCTGCTTCATCAGAATCTTCTTTATAAACAAATCTAGGCTGACTTTCCTGCTGAACCATACCTATGAAACTCAGAATTTGGCCTTGGACCAGACTCACCACTAAGAATATGGGATAAGAATATCAGAATTTGATTCTAGTGCAACTTAGAGATCAACAAGATTTTAATGGTATTAGTTTTCAAGAGGCCAAAGTCCCTTTTCAGATACTAAAAAAAGCTGAGGAAGTGAGCTGTGACTCACAAAAGCTCATACCCTACCACAAATTTTGTTAATCTTATAGGTACTACTGGACTCTTGCTCTTTTTTACTGCAAAAAATGCTTGTACCATGGAAATCTTGTTGGTCTCTCAGGTGCCACTGGGCCCACATCCTGCTGTTCTACTATAGACCAACAAGGTTACCAATCTGGCATAAGAATATGCCACCCTTATTTCCTTGGAATTAAGAGCCAAACTAGACATGACAGCATCTCTTAATCCACCCTAGGGATGCCTCTGCCATGAAATTCCTGCTGCTTTCAAAAACTGAGTGGGGGGAGGAGGAGTTCCTGTTTCCCTGTGCTGTTTTCAAGATCCCAAACCCCCAATCTTTGGGTTCTTGAAAATGGAACATGACCTGTGGAAACAGGTGCCCCTCTTTCCTTGATGCTGCCTTCTCAATCAGGATCAGTCCTCATAGCTTTTATAAACAGAGGAAATTTCTTCCCTAAAATGGTGGACTCAGAATCTCTTTCTGCACCGGAGACATAACTCCTCACTTTCCCTGAAGTCAATCCAAAAGGCATGGAATCTGCTTGTACAAGGCTGTTTGCACCTGTCAAATTTGGTCAGCATGGCACCTTTTCCCCCCAATCCACATCATGCCAAAATGAGTCGGGATCATAAGAGCTTGTTGTCATCACCGATACCATCATTTGTGGTGTCACAGCACCAGCCCTTCCTTCATTTTTTTTTGCACATGCACTGAATCAATTCATCACTGGGGCACTGGATCAACCTATTTCCTGGATTTCAGGCTCTCCACCCCTCCACCTCTCCTTTTGCTGATCCTGATTTGCTGATTTACCTCTACCCCATTCATCATCACAGCACAGCATTTTTAATGCCCCATGCTTGGCTGGGGTTAACATCTTAAAAAAATTTCCTTTAAAGGAACTCCACATGTGATTGGCTGTGAGAATTGCCTATTGCCCAGGTAAACAATGGAAACAATAGAGGAAGTGGAGGGGATGATTCGAGCATGCACTTGAATCACTCATGTGAGCAAGGAAATGTTTTTTCGTAAGAAACAAATATATTTTTTTAAAGGAATTTTATTTTGAAGAGATCTCATTGGAGCAGTGATGAATCTCTGACAAAGCTCCATTCCTGCCTCCTTCTTTGTTGTCCCCAAGCATCTATTTTTCCATTGTAGGATAAAAAGAGAATCTAAAACATGATTATTTCCGATACCCAGATATTTAGCCCCCTATAAAATATCCCCACCTGTGTCAAAGCAAAAAAGAATAAAAAAGGAACTTCCGTCTGCCTGCTTTCAAACCAACAACTCATTGATCCTGTGCAGGACTTTAACAAA
Source organism: Eublepharis macularius (assembly GCF_028583425.1). Taxonomy (NCBI): domain Eukaryota; kingdom Metazoa; phylum Chordata; class Lepidosauria; order Squamata; family Eublepharidae; genus Eublepharis; species Eublepharis macularius. The sequence goes on from NC_072790.1 coordinate 86,761,378, forward strand.
ATTAAAGAGGAAAGAGGGGAGGGGGGAAGGATGGCGAGGAGGGGAGGATGATGGAAAGTGATATACGAGAGTAGCCAATCACAATTCAATGGGCTGGCAAGGGGTGGAAGAGGGGGGAAGGGGTGGAACACCAGAAACAGAATAAAGAGTATGCACAGGGACATAAATGACCACAAAGCGGAATTTTTTAAAAAAAGTTGTGGTAAAAGTGCTCCCAAGAAAGCCGCAGAAAGCCGCAGAAAAGCAGCTTTTCTGTTTTTTTTTTTTTTTTGAAAAATTTTTATTGGGTTAGAATCCATTATTTCCACATTTACATTCAATTTTCCCCAATTTTTTCATCTCTAACCCCCTCCCTTTCCCCCCCCTTTTTGTTGACCTCCAACAGCTTTCCAACCCTTTGTCCCCTTTCCCTTGCTTTTATTGGCTTCCTCTATCTAAAACAAATATATATTCTCCATTATTCTAAGCAGTACATCCTTAACTATTTTTAACATTATATGCCCAAACTGTAAGCCTTTGTTTCCATCTTAGATAAACAATTTATCCCAATTTTTCAATTTCAGGTATTTCTATATATCATAAACCATATAGATCATACGTTCGTTTATATCAAACAATTTAACTTATTCTCTATATATATTACTCATTCTATCTTTTTATAATAGTTCTATATATCTCTCCTCACGTAGTCAATCAATTTGACCCATCTATATCTTCAGACATTCAGTTTGGTACAAAACTTGTCAGAAAAAAAAAGAAAATATTGTTAGTTAATCGCTCCTTATATTTAGTCCTTATAATTAATTATTTTCTCTATGTTCTGTTTGTTAACCTATATATATCTATATATATGTCAATCTATTAATCTGACTGCTTATTAATTCACATTTATCTCTTCTCCCCCCGGTAAAGTCTCCCCCCTCTACTTCAGTACTTCAGTAGTTCTCAAACTGCCACAGTTTTCCTCCCACCTCCCATTTCTTCTCCAGGTATTGTTTCAGCTTCTCCCAGTCTGTGTTGAACTGCCCTGAGTCCAGATCTCTCAATTTTCTTGTCATCTTGTCCATTTCAGCCATATACAGCAATTTGTAAGTCCAATCTTCAATAGTTGGCACTTCTTGTACTTTCCATTTTTGCGCATACAAAAGTCTAGCTGCTGCGAAAAGCAGCTTTTCTGAAGTGACTCCTCATGGTAGCAAATCTGGTGCAGATGATCATGAAAAAAATGCTACAGTATGGGACCTGAACCAGTGAAAGTGGCTGGTGCAGAAGGGGTCAGAGACAACATCTCATCTAGCTTGGTTCTAGGCATCACGAATTTAGCAAGGTGTAATTCTTCATAAGATGACACTGCAAACATGCTAAATAGCTGAACACAAAATAAAGAGGAACGTGGGAAGATGGCATGATACAAAGAAACAGGAACTTTTAACTGAAATACCTGGACTTGGTTGAACAACAGGACAATCTCCCAGACATAAAACTTCAACTGGTTAACAGCTTAACATACATTACAGGCTTGCTTAGCTTCCATTACCGGTTTCTGAACGTAAACCTAGATTTATGGGTAATGCAAATCAGTTAATGGGATAGAAAATCTTTTTTGCACTCATGCACAACCTCTCACTTCCACCACTAGCCAGACTCCTCCTCTGTGATTAGGAAATGTTAGTACCTTTTATAATTTTTAAGTCTCACATTCTCTTGAATGATACTCTTTTGAAATGTCACTACAGCTCAGCTTTTTCAAGCTCCTTTGTTTTTTTCTTTTTTCTTTTTACAATAAGAAATAGGTCCTAGTTAAAATCAGGGCACTATAGATACACATATGTAAAGAGAAGCTCTGGCCTCGTGTATTTAGACTCCACATTTTCTCTCACATTGTTCAATGGCCTTTCTCATTAAAAAAGTAATTTGTATTCTTTATTACATGGTTCATTCTCTTGTATGCTGTCCTCCCTAGTTCTTCTGTCATTTAGAAGGCATTCTCTCCTCTTCTGTTACAGTCCTATTTAAAACTGCATTCCCAAAGTGCTTAGTAATGTTTAACTGTGTATGTGAAAACTACCATTTAGGAGTGTGCAAAAAGATTCATGAAAATCTCTTTACTTTCTTCTGTTTCACAATTTTAACACCTTTTCAGTTAAGTTCTACTCTTTTGTAGTTGTTTGGCTCTTTCATTAAGTTGAAGAGGTATTTTGTACAAAAACAGCACATACACTTGCAATGTTGCTGGCTGTCAATGATAAATGACATTCTCATAATGACTGTAGGGCATACATAATACAATGAAGCCAAGGAGTTCTGAGCATGTATAATAGTGGCTCTCTATCCATCAACAAAGCTGAATACCATCCATGGCAAGGACTCAAAACCCTTCAAAATACTGCTCATTGCTGCTCATTTTGAACCATGAACAAATTATCAAAATGATTAAGGAATGTTTATTTTTCTAAATCTGTTCTTTTGCATAATTTTTTAAAAACATATTTATGTCCCCTTCCCACCCAAATAGGGTCCCCAAGGCAAAAGACATGAAAACATCTGAATATTAAAACAGCATTTAAAATAATATTTAAAATAAGTCAATAAAAACATGTAAGCACACAAACACACAAAAGACCAAGACCAGGGAGAAGGGCCAATTACTATTACTGTAGGTGTGCCAATTGAATCAACTTTTTTTACCTAGACAGAGAAAGAGACATAGAGAAACACAGAAAACCATCCTTCTCTTTTCTTTATCCCTGTATATGAACCCCATCTTGTAGCAACCACCCCAACCTGGGAAGACCCTTTTCCTTTTAGTGGCGAATGAGGTTACAGAGAAGCTCTTTCAGAAGCAGCAGCAGAGACATCCATGCTGGGGTTGGGCACAGTTGACTGGAGCTGGAACTGGCTGGTGGGGTGGGGTGGGGGCAGCCATGTGTGCATGGCTCTTCAGTAGCTGGCAAGTGGGGATGGGCAGAAATGCAGATGGGACAGGGGAGTAGCCAGACACACCCAAATCTGAGTGACTATGAGAGTAACCAGGAGTGGGTGCAGCCCTGGCTATTGGGCCAGAGAAGGGAGAAAGCCGCCTGGGAAGAGTAAGGGAATGGGGCAGTATTCAGCCCTGGACTGGGAAGCAAAGGGCAGATACCAAAGTGAAGTAATGGAAAAGAGGCTTCTCTCTCACCCTCCAGCTGAGATGCCAAAGAAACAGTGGACATCTTCCTATGAAGGGCAGGACAAGGCAACAGGCTGAAAGTCTAGACTGTAGCCAATAGGGAAGGTAGAGACTACAGATTCTGTAACTGCAAGGAGACGCATCTGTGAAGAAGACAGAGAAAAGTTACTTGTGAGCAAGTAACCAGTGGTATTGTCATTGTTGATAACTCATAGATGTGCAATTTCATATACCCCTATACTCAAGAGCACAACAACCCATTTAACTATGATTTTCATATACCTTTCCAGTGGACCCTCCTACTAGCCTTCAACTTCTCATAGATTATTTTATTTTACATAATTTATACTCTATCTACCTGCCCACACAAGGGCTACCAAGAAAGTTAACATATTTAAACATGCACAATAAAATCACATTTAAAACCACTAAACCATCCAAAAAAAATCATGCAAGACATCATTAAAACAATTAAAACTAGAGCTAAAATACATACAGTAACATAAAATAACAATTAAAACATTGGCTCGGAAGGAGTGGTCACCAATACAAAACTAGACAAAAGAGTCTTCACCCACAGGCAGAAGATAGCAAATGAAAAGGACAAATGAATCTCCCTGGGGAGAGAGTTCCAGAACTGTGGTGCCATGACAAAAACTAGACACTCTCCGAAGTTGCCACCTACCTCATCTGAGAAGGCAGTGGCACAGAAAACAAAATTGACCGTATTGGACAAATAGGTTCATGAGGGAATAGGTGGTCCTTTAGGCAGGGCCAGTGCGCCCATTGAGGCAGGTAGGCCCCCACCTCAAGTGCAGGGAGCTGGAGGGAGCGACAGGGGTGGAGGCACATGCCATGGAGCTGGCGGCTAAGCAGGAGGAATGAGAAGCCACAGCTACTGCAGCCTCCCATCCCTCCCGCCCCACGCTGCTGCCGCCGCCAGCGCACACACCCCGGCCGGGCACAGCAGCTGCAGACCACGTATGGAAAGCATCCAGGGTGGCGCAGGGGCACTCATGCACTGTCCCAGCTGCCCACTGCACCAATGGCGCTGGCCTGCAGCGCACACTGCATGATGACATCAAATGTGATGTCATCACACAGTTCAGGTGCACATGCGCAACATCAGCCTCAGGCGCTGGAAACCCTGACGCTGTCCCTGCCTTCAAGTATGTTGGTCCCAAACCATATTGGGCTTTAAAGATCAGCACCTTGAATTGCACCCAGAAACAATTTGGGAACCAGTGTAGATGGGACAGGACTGAAGTAATATGGTTCCTATGACCCACTCTAGTCAACATCTTGGTTGTAGCATTCTGCACTAACTGAAGTTTCCAAACACTTCTTGTGGCAGCCTTACGTAGAGTGCATTACAGTAATCTAGATATAACCAAGGCATGGACAAGAGTGGCCAGATATTTTCTGCCCAGGAAAGGCTGCAGCTGTTAAAGCTGGTAAAATGCACTCCTGGTCACAGCTGCCATCTGCATCCAGCAGTAGGCCTGGGTCCAAGAGCACCCCAGACTATAGGCCTGTTCTTTCTTTCATTTATACCCTGCCTTTGTCCACAACGGGGTCCGAGAGCAGTTTACATCATTCTCCTCTCCTTTATTTTATCCTCACAACAACTATGTAACTGGCCCTAAGTCACAGACAAATAGGGATTTGAACCTGGGTCTCTAACCACTAAACTCTAACCACTATACAATACTGGCTTTCATGGTATGACTGCTGTTGAACAATAACCAGCAGCCATCCATGGGTGAGACATGTAAGTTCTGCTCCATGATGGCTACCAGGCCTGGCCTCAATGAGTCCTCCCTCAAAGACCAATACTTCCTTGAAAAGTGATCTGCCCCCTCTCCCTGGAAAGTGTCCTGCCCTCTTCCCCTGACTTTTACTGACAGAAATCTTAAAGGCTGTCGATACTACTTTGGTTGCCTAGCAATGGCCGCTAAGGTCATATGTTTCTTAAAGCTACAGGTGCTTCTTTTATCATTCTGGGTAGTTTTAACAGCTCCTCCCCTTTTTTTAGATTTCAGATTTTTCTGCAAACCAGGTTTTTCTCAGGTTTGTAGAAAGATCTGTAGCACCTGTCCATGGCCCCTGTCTTCAGATTTAAGTATCCACAGATAGAGCCTGGTGATTTCTTTTTAAATATTTTGCTTAATAATTATTTTCTAACAATGATAATCACTGGATTTGCTAAGATTGCAAGGGTTCACATGATTACTACATGTGTATTTCACATGTGCTACACTGCAAAACCAATTAAACCCTTCCTGATTTGTACTGAAACTGACCATCCTAATTCTAGTGGCACATATACACTTGAATTAACGTACCATAACATTTGTCTTAAGCATCTATTCACAACTCAGTTTCAATCATGTCTGTAACACGACAACCTCAAAAACAAGATTCTCTTCATCAGCCAAAGTCAAAAGAATCTAAGCATTGCCTGTAGATTTGCAAAAGGGGTCATTTTTCTTAAACTTTAATTAAGATTAACCAGTAAGAGGCAATTTTCTCTTCTGGTTAACCTGAGTCACGCTGTCTTAGAATAAATGGATTACAGGATTAACTGTTAGTTTCCAAAGTTGTTGGAGGAAAAGTGTATTGATTCTGTATGGCATTAAAATACATTATAGAAATTTCTGTGTGCTTTTTAATCATAATGGTATGACTTTTGCCAGAAAGGGCTTAGCTCATTTTGTTGATCTTTCATACTCCCTGCTACTCTTGCATTGTTACTTTTGATGTTTGCTTACAAACTCAGGATACAGAATGAGTCAAAGACATTTACGTCAACTAATGCTAGTGCCATTGCTCACTATTACTGTGGGAAAGATTGGTTGTTTAGCTCTTCTGGACCTCATGTAGCATAGTGGCTAAGACAATGAATCATGATCTGTGAGGATCTCCCTTCAAATCTTCCCTCTGACATGGACTCTCTGTCTTACCTTCACATCCGAGATGAAGCATGGAAATAATGCTGTTCTGTTTTATAGGGATAGGAAGGTAAAAATTCTTACATATATAGGTGTCGCAGAACCCTTCTGCACTAAAGGCAACTGCCCCAAACCTTGGGCTAGATGGGCCCCTGACTGCCCAAGGCCCTGCCCCGTCTGTGGGAGGTAGGAAAGCTTTGGCACCAGCCAGACATGTGTACCTGTCTGCCACTCTAGCTCAGGCAGCCATTAGGTGCTGCATGGGTACTTGCCCACCTGGCCTCTCAGGGACTAGGGCAGTGGCTGGCTCATATACCTGTCTACCTGCCTTGCATGAGCCTGGGGTGGCCCCAGGAGGCAATCCCAGGCAACAGTGTGTGTGTGTGTGTGTGTTTGAGAGTGGAATGTAAAGCACCATTTCATAGCCATCTTCCCATCGCACACACCATTCCTGTCACCTTTTTAAATGCTACTCCACAGTTTTGTTCCCACAACATCTCTTGAACCAAGAATACTTGTACAAGAGTATAATAATCTGTACAGTATTATGTGTGGATTATATTCTTGAATTTACACTTTCCCCTGGTTCTCTGGTGGTATATCAAATTCAGATATATCAATTTTCAATGCTTAAAATTATTTTGAGTTTTTGCGTAGATAGTCATTGTGATTTCATAGCATTGCACTCCTATAAAAATGGTAATATATTAACAAATTGCTAACATTTGCAAATAATGCTAACATACTAACAAATTAAAGAATTACTAGCAGTATATAAAATTAAAGTTCCCAAATTTTAAAAACTGTATAAATAACAGCTGAATGATATAGTCGAGAACCACATTTTGTTCTGGGCCTTTATTTCTCACTCATTTATCCACACTATTTAAAAATCTGATTTTTCCTCAGGTACTTGTGAAGAAGTTTGTGATCACTATTTTCTCAAATAGAGGGAAATTACATTAGATGAACGTTATTGCATCCCACAAGGTTCCTTGGGCAACATGTCTTACAAAGAACAGCTGCTTGATGTGATTCTCTGCTGGGAGAAAAACGATGGGAGGAATTCTCTCTTTTGCAAAAAACCTGAGTTCGGATTTTCCTCTGGGAATTCCGGGATGGGGTTGGGGGGAGACATAACAGGAGACAGGAAATCCAGGGAGGCTTTTTGCAAGAAAGAAAGATTCCGCAACATAATTCTCCACCAGGGAGAAGAGTGGTGTGTGTGTGTGTGGGGGGCAATTCTCTCTCTTGCAAAAAGCCACCCTGGATTTTCTGCCTTGTGTTATGCCCCCTCTCAAGCTGCACGAGGAAAAACTGAGCCAAGGTTTTTTGAAAGAGAGAGATCTAAAATCCCTCCCATCTTTCTTCCCCTGGTGGAGAATCACATTGAGCGATTGTTCTTTGTAAGATTACACTGCCCAGGGAACTTTGCAGGACCTGACATGTGAGAACACACGTCTGGCGTCTCATGTAGTTTGGCTCTTACCTACTATGTTTCTGCCTGAAACTAATACAGCTGTGGCTTTATGTGTATGAAAAGAAAAAAAGTGTTAGATAATGTTATAATGGACAGACACAATCTTGCTATCGTTAATGGAATATCAGTCAGGTGTCTTTCTAGAATACTGGGCACATGGCACCTAAAATTAAATTTAATTTAAATGAATAAATATTAAACATAGTGGATTTATATTTAGATATCTGCTTCTAAATATTTGACTTGCAATACCTCCCCCCTCCAAGTGCAACTATGCCTTTGCAACATAACATTTCTGGCTATGGTGCTACATAGGTTAGTTTTTTAAAAAAAAATCAGTGTTGTAAATGTGTGGAAGTATGAAACCATGCTGCCTGAGTGTTATTTTATTGCCTGATTTTTTCTGCATATTCAAGTATTACACATTTATCCAATTTAGCATTTTAAAAAAGGCTCAGAGCATAAAAATGATAAAAGTACTTGAATCCAAGTATGTGAATACTTTCAAACACTTTTTTAAAATATCAAAAATAAAGTTGTGTAGGAGGCAATTTTTTTAAAAAAGGGCCAATTGACTGGAGTGATAGCCTTGCTTCTGTCCATAAGATTCACCATAAATAATGGCAGTGAAAAAGGATTAGGCATATATTCACTGTTTACCAGTATAGGCACCCTAACATTTATGCAAGTTTATAGAATTCCAATTTTTTTAATACACCTTACTCTGACGGAATCTGCTCTTGCTGTCTTGATAGGTTTGATCCTTTCTTACATGTTCGGATTCAATGCCATTTGTATGAGAATATCAGAGACTACTATATTAAGCCACTTATTATGATCAATCACTCCCCTACACCTCAAAAGCACTTTTTTATTTGTTGAGAGATAATAATCCAAAGACCACTTTGGTTGTAGCAATTTTTTTCTCAGACCTTCTATCCCTTGCATCCAAAACATGAGAAAAAGAGAACTTTCTGCTGCTCAAAATTTATTAATCGGTGAGCTTCTAAGGGAATAAAAGGAAAAAGGACCTCAAATTTATTTGGCCATTATTCCCTATGGAGAAAATTATCCAGGAGTTCTTGGGGGACATTTTTGAAGAAAAATGCCACCAAATTTGAAGGGAACCCACTCCTCAGGACTCAGAACCAGAGATGGGCACGAACTGAAATACAAACCAAAATTAAGTATGAACCAAGCCGGTTCGCGATTCACGAACCAATGGTTCGTCAGATCCCATTTCTGATGAACCGCCACGAACTTTTAGGCTGGTTCGTTTGGTTCATTATTTGGTTCATGACTGCAGACAGCCTGGTGCCAATCAGGCAACAGGGGATGGACTTCCTGCAGACCTTCTGCTGACCCAGAAGTGACCTTCTGCTGGCCGGAAGTGATTGTTTTCTCACCTGGATGTGATGTTTTCATGAACCAAACGAACCAGGGACAGGTTCATGAAAGTTTGAGGTTCAAGAAATTTCATGAACCATGAACTACATGGTTCGGGTTTTTTTCCAGTTCATGCCCATCTCTACTCAGAACCACACAAAATGGAATCTGCTGTGACTCAAGCCTGCTGAGAAGACTCAAAGAGCCCAAGAAAGAGCCAGCTAACAGGCACAAATTGCATTTTGGGATTAACCCAGATTAATCTGGTTATCTTGATCCAGGTTCCTGGACCTGATTCAAGATTCTCTGATGTGATCCAGCATTGCTGGATTTTGTAGAATTGGCATAAATCTGGCTATCTGATCAGAAAGACAGACCACACACCACTACTTGCTAGGGATGAACATTCCCATGAATGAATCCAACAGGCAGACCTACCATATTAGATGGTGAGCAAACAGATGAACTAAAATTTGGGATTATTTTGCTAGACCGGTAAATGTTACAAACTCCTTACAAGCTGGTTGGTGGCTACACAGCAGCTTTTTTGCTACCAGCCATACTATTTGGTTGATCTCTGTGAATTATTAAGAGACTGAGAAGCCTCATTGTTTCATGGGTTTACCATGGCCATTTTAAAATGGTTTAATAATGCTGTGAGAACCCAACCTGGGTTATGCTCACAGTGTGAAGATCTCCATTCCCCTGCAGAATGGGGCGGGGGGAGAGTTTGTGCCATGGGCCCACTGGAACCTTGCAACATTTCAAAAATACTATGAAGTGTTTATATTTGGTTTGACCCTAACCACAGCATCCTGGCAAACCCAGTCATTCTAGTTCTAGGAATGTATATAGAGTGGAGACTTGGACAAGGGTGTGTTGTTTATAGAACAACACATGTTTATGTTAGCTTCCATAGTCTTTTCAGGAACCCTCAGTGTATTGATGTATTGTCGAAGGCTTTCACAGCCGGAGAACGATGGTTGTTGTGGGTTTTCCGGGCTGTATTGCCGTGGTCTTGGCATTGTAGTTCCTGATGTTTCGCCAGCAGCTGTGGCTGGCATCTTCAGAGGTGTAGCACCAAAAGACAGAGATCTCTCAGTGTCACAGTGTGGAAAAGATGTAGGTCATTTGTATTTACTCAACCCCACCCCTCCTGAGTAAATACAAATGACCTACATCTTTTCCACACTGTGACACTGAGAGATCTCTGTCTTTTGGTGCTACACCTCTGAAGATGCCAGCCACAGCTGCTGGCGAAACGTCAGGAACTACAATGCCAAGACCACGGCAATACAGCCCGGAAAACCCACAACAACCTCAGTGTATTCATATAGTGCAGTGAAAGGGGAAGCCAACACTTGTTTTCTTGAAAAGGGATGGTTAGGGATAGGAAGTTTGACCAACATTGCAAACGTATTAAAACATATTTTGTTTGCATTCGTAGCATATCAAATCTATATACAAATGTTGTATAAACTTTAAAAGGAATAATTTAGCCACGCAATAAAATATATTCAATTATATACTATAACTAATGTAGGGATCTTTTACAAGAGGATTACTATAAGGATTAGGGGTTACCATAGAACCTTGAGTTGTTGTACTTCTACTCTATTTGTTAAAGCAGTGAGTTTAATCAATACATATATTTCCTTGATTTTGTCTATCTATTCCTGAGCTTTAGGAGGTATATCCTGTTTCCAGTGTCTTGCAAAAATAATTCAAAGTGCTGTGATAAAATGCAAGGAAACAATTGGTTTATAGCAACAAAGTCTCTGTTCTGAAAGGGAAATCCAGACATACAGCACAATCCTGAGAGGGGAGACCAAAAGCACCCAGGAAGCTGACTAGGAGTTATGACAATGTATCCTGGAATTATGCCACTGTAACCCCCCCTAAAATGGAGCAGTGGCCCGGCACCACTCCTATGTCCCCTGTGAGAGCTTGGCCATGGCAGCTGGGTGCGAGTGGGCTAGGTTGGGCTGGGGGGACAAGCAGGGGGTGGGGCACAAATTAGCCCTCTCCCTGTTTCAGGCACAGGAACACCCCCAGGAGCTGCAGAAACTTATGCTTCAAAAAAGGTGGTGTAGCCCATAGGTTTCCATTGTAAGGAGAAGTTGATCCCCCCCCCCACTCATACCTATGTGAAATTCAGGGTGTCCCTTGCACTCACACATGGGAGGAGTCAAGTCCAGTTCATCTGATGAACAGCATCCTAAAAGTTCCATTTCAGGTAACCCACCCAGAGTCATGGCCTAGGAAGGGCCAAGGCCCCCCCAACAGGTAAGAAGGACTTGAGGAACCAGCCAGCCTGACATGCTCACCAGCATCAGCACCTCCCCCCTCGCCAGCAGCACCTCCAAATGCCAACCACCATGGTCAGAGCTTGGAGGGGTCAAGCAAGAAGGCACAAGGGGAACTCTGCAAACTCTGAGATATCCCTTGCACATGGGATGTCCCTTGCACACAGGTTGAGAGCCAAGTCCTATTCATCTGACTAACAGTGCCCTAATAAGTTCCATTGCCTGTAACCTGCCTGGAGTCATGGCCCCCCTTACTGGTAGCACCCCCACATGCTGGCCACGCAGCTCCATGGTTGAAGCCTGGTGGAGGGACATGCCACACCTGGGAGCCGGCATGGTCCACTCCTGGCATAGAGGCAGCCCCAGGGAGCTTCGGCTGAGACTACCATGGGAGGAGTCCCTGCAGTTCATGTCGATGCCCACACAGCCTGCCCATGGACAGGCAAAAGCATGGCTGTGAGGCGGACTAACTGTGAATTCTCTCCTGCAAGCCTCCCCACAATGGCAGCTGTGCCCCCCCCCCCCCAAATCCTTCCCTCAGAGGATCAATGTCCCAAGAAGTCATTGCGGCATCAGGACATCAGATACAGTGGAGGAGCAGTTCTCCACAGCAGAATCGTCCAGCACCCACCTGCCAGCAGCACATGCAGGCACGGAGCAGCTGCCTCCAGTTCCTGAGGCACGGCCCACCTGTTGGCATGGCAGCCCTTGCCATGGTTGGAGCAAGTCCAGGGCTGTGGCTCTCTGCACATATTTCCCTTCACCTCCTCCATGTATTTTGCTGCCCAGCTGGGGTGCCCAGGATCATGGCCATGTCATCCACTAGCATCCTGTCACGAGCACTTCTCCAGCCCAGCACCAGGAGCACCAGCCCCCCCCCCCCCGCCAGGCCTTGGCTACACCTTGAACCCCAGACATGTGCATGAGGCAAGCCTCTCCTGTCTCCATCCATTGTGTGAGCAGTCATAGTCCCCATTCCATACAAGCTCGCAAGACAGATGCCCCACTGTTGGTATATCTATAAAGTCTGTGAAGATCAAGAACTCTCTCCTTTTCTGCTTGCTCTCCAGTGACTAACAGTAGCTCCCTCCACCCCTCACTCCCCTGTGGGGCAGCCTCACAGCATATTCCCAGGAATGGTCCCTGGATCTGGGCTACCAGGGATACGGTGGTTCTGAAGATCCACCGGGGGCCCTGCCTAGTGTGGTGGTTCAGCTCCCAAAAAGAGTGGGAGTCCACCAATCCCATGGAGGCTGCTTCCCTCACATAGTGGTGTAGGAAATGGAGTGGGATGTGGGGTCTCGCCCATGCATGAGGCCATCAACCCCCCTCTGCACCTCTGGAGTTTAAGATACCAGGAAGGTGGCCATTGCATCTATGGGTGAGGATGATCTGCAGTCGGGAGGGGGGCAGCCAGTATCCATGCTACATGCACACACATGCTGAGGGGAAATTCCTTGATCCTAGGGGGGCTTGGAGGGGGGTAGCCACCATGAGGTTCTTCTTTTCAGTGGTGAAAGTGAGGGACTGAACAGGTGGATGCCTGCCAGTCCTCCATTCTGACAGAGACTATTAACCCAGAGAGTCCTAAAGAAAAAGACAAGGCGGTGAGAGGACCAGCCCCCCCCCCCAGATTGGTACTTCTACATGGAATGCCAGTCCAGGGACATCAGAGTGCATGTGTAGTGGTGTGAGCACATGTCAGCTCTTTGTCAGTACTTGCTGGGTTAACAGTTCCAATGAGACTGGCCTGGGTCGCACATGGGCTGCCTGAGCTGGATGAGCCTTCCACTGCCATCCTCCCTGCCCACCATCTCTGGAGGATCATTTTGGCCACAAAGAGTGGTCCTTCCGCCCTGGCATGGAGAAGCTGGCCAGCAACAATGGGAGGGAATGGAGTGAATGCAGCAACTTCCAGAACATGATCCCCACAGGGCACAAATCAGGACATTAGCATAAAGAGATCCTTTGTGGCAGCTGGGGTGTGGCCAGGGGAAGTTGCTCTGTTTAGTGGACCATGCAATGTTGGCACAGGAGGGGGTAGCGAGGCCATATGTGTCATGGCTGGGGCACAGCTCCCACGTGGCAAGGGTCTGTTGTATGACTCAATAATAAATCAGTGTCCCCAGCAATCAGGGCTGGATTGACGGCGGGGCAGGGGGGTAGTCTGCCCCCGGCGCCACCAGGGAGGGGGCGCCAGGAGCAGGAGCCAGCTGCCAGAGGGCACAGGCAGCAACACGGGCAGCCTTGCAGCCCCCCCCCCCCCCCGCGCTGCCTTTCGCCTGACCCGCAGGACAGGGGGCGGCTGGCTTGCCACGCACCCCCTGTCCTGCAGGGCAGGCAAAAGGCAGTGTGGGGGGCTGTGGGGCTGCCCGCGCTGCCTTTCATAATAAGAACATTACAAAAGAAAGAGAGAAATAAAGCAGTCAAGTATGTATTGCTCTTTCATACCTTTTGAAAAATACTTATGATAACAATAATTATTACAAGGTGTAAAAGTTGCTTTAAAAGAAAACTCTTTCCCACTGCAATGTGTTTCACCTTTAAGATGATTTAGAATCAGAACTCAATGGTCCGCAGTTAGATGATGTCACTAAAAACTCATCTTCCCAAGCATAATGCAAACCTTCAAAACACCATGGGCTAAAAAGTTTACCTCAAACTATTGCTTAATCTTGAGGTGGATTCCTGAGGTAGCAAGCTACCAACTAAGCATGCCCAATGTATGTGGTAACTTTTACAAAAAATGTATGTTACATGAAAGCATGTAACTCCCCATTTAGACCAGGGTTCAGGAAGGTGTGCTTAAAAATGCCTTGCAGAGCATGGAGGATAGGAACATCTGCTGCTTTGACTCCTGCTAGAGCCAGCCCATCTGTTAAGCTCATTTAGGCAAACAGAGTGCCTGAGGTGGAAGGGCCATGGGTGGGCCAGGACCCCTATCCAAGAGAGTACTAGTACATATTCAAAGCAACAGATAATATGTAAAGCAACATAATGGTGGAGCCCATGGTTCCCAACTCATTGGAGAAACATCCGAGACTCCCTCCCTACAATACCACCCTCCTATCTGAGTAAAAAAGCCTTTTTGAATAATTCAGATTTGCATTGTTTGAAGAAAGCCAAGAGTGTGGGAGTTCTCCTGACCTCCTCAGACAGGCTGTTCCATAGGGTAGGGGCCACCACGGAGAAGGCCCATGTACAGGCTGCAGTTGATTTTGCCCATGTGCAGGCTGGTAGCTGCAAGAGTCCCTGTTCTGATTAGCGAAGCTGCCATGGAGGGACATAGGGAGGGAGGCCTAAGGTGGCAAAAATCATTGGGCCAGCCCTGAATATCTATCCTGTGATTAGCTTTTTAAAAGAGTGCTGTTAATAATTTACTTTATCAACTGATATTGTATAAAGTTTTAAAATGTAGTCTACTGTACTGTATTCTTATTATTGTTCCCTGGTTTAGGGCATTTTGAGAAAGGCAGAATATAAAGGTTTTAAATTAATAAATAAGTGGAATTGTTCAAGCGAACAGGAGACCTCCAGAGAGCTGGCAGAATGGGGAGAGCAAAGGCAAAGATATATATGAAACAAACAAAGAATGATTATTTTAAAAATGTGCACAAAAATTACTAAAATATGTACAATAAATTGAAATAATCCAAAGCAAGGGCTTCAGGAGGTCATATTCTTCCAATGATCAAGATGTATTCGGCCACCTTAGAGCTGGTTATCCTTGAACTGAGTAATCACACTAACAATTGTCCTTGTGTTTCAGCTTTGAGTTTTTGTTCTTCCAGTTATTGATTTTGCCATGAGGACAGTCTGTCAAGTTTGTTGTGCATGTATAAATACTGTGGTTCTCATGTATTATGTTCCTCTTGTTCTTGTCTTGAAATAAATTTGTTAGTTCATGCTTCCATCATTTCTCATGTTGACTTTTCTAATGCAATTGAGTTGAATGTTCTTGTTCCCCCTTCCTCCAACCACATTCTAGATTTAATATTCAGCCAATAGATTAGTATACTCCATGTACAAAATGTTAAATGCAAGCTGCAAATCAAATGAAAGTTGGCTGATAGCAATTTCATTACAAATTCAATTCTTATCTAAGATTCCCTGAGGTCCATCTATCTTTCAAATTAATCCACACCTAATTCCAGGTGAGTCATCCTCTGGAAAACCTGGGCTCATCTCATCTGCCATAAAAAAAACCCCTGAAGACTATGTAAAAAACATTCTTTGCACATCTTTGATATTTAGAGGCTCGACTTGATCAAAGTTAAAGTGAAACTTTATTCACAATACAAAATGCAAAAATTGTTACCTGATTTTTAAAAGCTTTCCAGACCTTCTGGGTAGAAATTTTAAACCTACTCCATAATGGCTGGAGAACTCATCTGAGTCACCCCACACTGAAAGTAAACATGACAAATGTGTCATGCATTGCAATCCTGAAGACACTTTCCTGGAAGCAGGGCTTTTTTTCAGGGGGAACGCGGGGGAACGGAGTTCCGGAACCTCTTGAAAATGGTCACATGGCTGGTGGCCCCGCCCCCTGACCTCCAGACAGAGGGGAGTTGAAATTGCCCTACGCGCTGCTCAGCGGCGCGGAGGGCAATCTCAACTCCCCTCTGTCTGGAGATCAGGGGGTGGGGCCACCAGCCATGTGACCATTTTCTCCAAGGGCAACCCACTGAGTTCCACCACCTCTTTCCCCAGTAAAAAAGCCCTGCCTGGAAGTAAGAACCACTGAGTAAACTATAAGATTCTGAGAAGACCAGTTTGGGATTGCTTTCCAAAAGTGCCAGCCTCATTAAGATACACCTGTGATTAGTCAGAAACACTTTATTAATCTGCAGGACATGGACTCAGATTTCATAACCTCATACTTCAAACAATCAACAGAATCAGTTATCTTCAGCCTGTGGGGTAGTTGCACACTGGTTTTGGGAGCATAGATTAGACTCCCTGTGTATATATAATGATGAAGATGTAGTGGTTCAGCCTGTGGTTACTTGGCTAGCTGTATCAGTTCTTATTAGGGGTGAATTTTATTAGAAATCAGTACTGTTAAAAAATACATTTTTTAAAAAGTGTTGCCTTTGCTTCTAATCCTGCTCCCCTCCACTACCACATAGACCACAGAGTTGCCAGATGCATGAACATTCTTATAGACATATTTATTTATTTATTTATTTTGTTCGATTCATATTCCGCCCTCCCCATATCAGAAGGCTCAGGGCAGATATGAAAATCAAGAGCCTCCAAATGGTGGATTTGCACTTTTGTACAAAAACATATAAAAATTGAGGATCGATTAGTACACTGTGATCAAAATTGTTCAGGGGAAGCATAGTAACATAGGAACCCTGCTGGATCAGACTGAACACACATCAAGACAAGCATTCTGATTTGCACAGTGGCCAAACAGATGACCTGGGAAACTCACAGGCAGAGCAGGGAAACAACAGCCCTTCTCCCAGCAATCAGCGTATGAAAGCACACCATCTCTATAAAGCTAGGATTAATTATGCAGACCTGGATAAACTTCTTCACTGGCCTGAAACTTGCCGAGTGACTTAAGCCAACCACTCTCTTTCAGCCTAACCTACCTCGTGGGGTTGTTATGAGGATAAAATAGAAGAGGAGAGAACTATGCTGTCCTTAGCTCCTTGAAGGAAAGGCAATATGAAAATACATCAAATAAACAAATAAATATCATAAGTAATGACAGCAGATATACATACCCTCCCTGAATTTGTCTAATCTATTAAGTCAATGACCATTATTATATCTTACGCTAGTGAATTCTATAACAACAACAACAGCATTCAATTTATATACTGCCATTCAGGACAACTTAATGTCCACTCAAAGTGATTTACAAAGTATGTTATTATTATCCCCACAACAAAACATCCTATGAGGTGGGTGGGGTTGAGAGAGCTCCAAGAAGCTGTGACTGACCCAAGGTCACCCAGCTGGCTTCAAGTGGAGGAGTGGAGAATATGCATACATTATGCATATGCATAAGATTTCACTGGTGGTATTTCCTAGGGTGAACAAGTAACAGCTGTAGTGGGATAGTTGGAAAAAAGGATCTACAGTTCAAATTATTTGTACCAGGACCAATTTCTTTAAACTGGAGAGTGCAGGATTAACAGTGCCTTCTTCTATAACAACAGCAGTAGCCCTTAGAACTATATGTGAGAAAGAGGGCTTTTCTGAATGGTATTTTTTTGTCAATTCTGCCCCCACACTGCTTCAGTTTATCTTCTGATTTCCACACAATTTGTGTGTCTTTAGCTTTTGCTTTTGCTTTTTGCTTTTTAGGTTCCTCCACACACACCCTTGCTTTTGCTTTTTGCTTTTTAGGTTCCTCCACACACACCCTTGTTTTTTTATGGTCCTTCTGAGACTACTTTTACCCTAATCTTTTTTTGAAGCAGATTCTGAGAAATCTTTGTTCCTCATGCATAATGTTTCTTTTGGGACAAGTTCTTCAACAAACAACTCTTTCTTCTTCCCGTCATTGCTGCCCCCCCTTTAATCTCTCATGTTGTCCAGTATTCTTAGGCATGATTCACTGGATGGAAGCCCCACTCAATACTGCAGTATTGTCAGTAGATGTTTTAAAGCTCTAATTTGATTTACTATCCTTTCTAATTTAACTTACTTCTGTTACAGATCCTTGTTGGGTAAAAATTAAATGTTTTCACACAGCAAGATAAGACATGGGAGAGTTTGGGCTTAACTTTCCTTCACCTGCATCCTCCATGCACCTGCATACACCACTTTCCACTCCCACTTTAAATAAATGGGGAGACTCATGCATATTCAGGTCCCTCAAGGCTGCTTTTGAAATGATGAAGCTGAAAAGCCTTCACTTCACAAAACAGAGAATCAGGCCCATTGCCAGAAAATTTATGGTGAAGGAGCACGAATACACGAGGGAGGGAGAGTTGCCAAATATCCATCATATACACCCTGATGATGTCATGAATGAGATCCAGCAGTGCCCCGGGGGGGGGGCTGGTGATGGGTTAAGGGTGGTAGGTCAAGCATCCATTTTCATCAGTCCCATGAAATAAACTGCTAAGAACAGCCATTGCAGTAGTCACTACATACCAATCATTTGTTGGAGTTGCAACTCTATTTACTGATCCCCATTATTTCGGATTAAACATTGTCTCACAAGCTGAGCATCAGGAACGTGAATCATGAATTAGTCTAACTGGGGGGACCATTTTAATCTTTTTGACTATTCCAGAATTATTCCAAATAAAAGTAGCTGTGGATTTCCAACCACTGAATTTACTGGAGTGTTGTACGGTCCAGCACAATCTTTTGAGTTATATGGCTGTAACACAAGTGAATTTATTTTTACTTCATACCTAGTGGCATGAAAATTATAACTATTATTCATTCAGACAGCCCTTTCTTGTGAGAAAAATGCTACTTTGGAACTGGCAGGGCAGACTGAAGGGGGGACTTAGAATTCCAGCATTTCACAATGTAGAAATTCTTCTTAATGAGATGGGCGATGAACTGAATAATTGGGAAGGAAAGAAAGAAAAAAAATCTAATTAACTAGTTACTAATTACTGGGCTCTGCATGGAAAACCAGCTGGAGCCTTGATGCCTGGTCTCAAGTATTTTTTGGGGTTTGGCTACATTGTCATTGAAATTTCATTCACCTACAAGTGTATCTGCATATGTATTTTGTAAGAGATAGAGGAATATTAATACTACTTGAATTAGCAATTTCCATTCAATTATTCATTCATTTCTGGTCAGCTATTAGATATTTTCCTTACCATCTTTCATTATGTAATTGCTTATTCCTTTTTAAAGTTTCTACTTTTACAGGTCATACTAGTGGTGGTGAAAAATCTGTCAAGTCAAAGCTGACTTATAGTGACCCTTCCTGGGGTTTTCAAGGCAAGAGACTAAAAGAGGTGGCCTGCCTCCATAACCCTGGTCTTCTTTGGATGTCTTCAATCCAATTACTAACCATGGCTGATCCTACTTAGCTTACAAGATCTGTTCAGATCGGGCTTGCCTGGGCTATCCAAGTCAGGGCACATATCATAATAATTTTTTTCTTACCATTTCAGTAGATTGGATCCTCCTGATCCATTCTACTTATGGTAGTGCTTTCCACTAGCAAAAAGGCCAGTTTCCTGGTGCAAAATGCTGTCTTGCTTCAGGCTCCTTGCACCAGAAAAAAACAGTCCCATTAATGGGATAGATCCACAAAATTCATCCTACTCTAGTCAGTTACAGTGAGTTCACACAAATGGATCACTACCATAGTTAGCTTACATGGACATCTGATTCTGAACTACAAAGTTATCAAATGATGTGTGGTATTAGTAATATAAACAGAAATAGCTTCAACTTGGTCTCCAGTAGCTAATGAAGACCTAGAGGTGCCTGTGGGCACACACACCCTGGATGCTTCTTCTCGACGAGAGGGGCTTTGGGGAAGTACAAAAGAATAGGCTGCAGAGTTGTATGCATTATAGCTCATGAAATTAATCAGGAAGATGTACAGGCATATAAAAAGGCCAGTACGTTGATAGAGGCCAAAGTCAATCCAGTTAAAAGAGATTGGAAGTCCACAGGAAGAATCTACAAGTATGAGCATTAGGATAAAGAAGAAAAATAGAAAGATCAATTGTTCCAAATGAGAAACACAGCAAAGGAACATTAAGTTCCCTCAGTAGATTGGATTAAAGAGGTTGACTCAAGTTAATAGATATTAGTTAAACATTTGAAAATTCTGATCAAACTGAAGTTTATTCAAAAGATCCTAAGTATTTTCACCAAGACAGGTCTTGGGATAGGATTCAGCAGAATGTTTTCATAAATTTTCTTGTTCTTAATTTGGTTCATTGCTTTCTTCTGGAGAAAATTAATTAAAAATATGTTCATTAAATCATGCAGCAAGCCTGTGTTATGTAGATAATAAAGATTAATGATTGGAAGTGCTAAAATACTTGCTCTGCCAATGAAGAAAGCAAAACCACTGAAATAAGGAAACTGCATTGTGCAATGAAAACATAACATAACCTTCACATAATTTTGCATTTAGTTGAACCTCAGCTAAGGGAACAAAACAGCTAAGACACCTATCTTTCTAAAATTGTTGCAGATTTAAACGTTTTTGTTGAGTTGTGCAAATGAAAACGCGTGTCTATTTTCATGCTCACTACAAAGTGAAACTACTTTCTGCCCCCTCCCCCTAGTAATTAAGTTTCATCTAGATCAAGGGAATACTAATACATACCCACCTTTACAACAGAGCAGATTTTTTTATCATTAGCCCCTGAGTGGATTTCTCAGTTCAGAGACATGTTAAGAAAAATAGTCTGAACTAATTTGATTTTTATTTGGAAAAACAAAATCAACACTTGTGGTCTCCTCATAAACTCAATTTAGGCTTGGAATATTTAGCACCTACTCTGTTCAGCTTTACTAATTCTCGCAGCCAAACAAGAAATGTGTTGCACTCAGAACTGTGGATCTGGGCTTAAGGTATATGAATATAAGCGATTCAAGTCAGTTTTCTACATAACAGCCAGTCTAAAACTTGAACATTTGAAAAACAGAATAATAATTTATATATGAGAACAGGCATAGATGAACACCAATGAGACAACAATGTGATTTAATGGTGAGCTCTGACTCACTAAAGCTTGCGCTGGAATCAATTTTGTTAATCTTTAAGGCACCAATGGACTTCAGTTTTATTTTGCAATGTATTTTAAAGGCCTCTAACTTGCTGTACATTTAATTGAAATACAGATAGACTGAGTTTAATCAATACAGCAAAGAAAGATATACACTTCCCAAGTGGTCACACAATACAGAGGGGTGGGGGGAGAGAGAGAGCTTAGTTTGTCTGTAAGCTTAGGAAACAGGTCCTTCCCACCATTACCAGCTACCTAATATCCTTTAAGTGGAGGTTCAAAGACTCCACCTCAAGATTTTCTCTTTCTCCAAAAAAAGGTGGTTCCTAATGACTAAGCTATATTAGGCTGATGTCTTCTAAAATTGTATATTCATTCACATTGAAATATTCATACTGCTGGATGCATTTTTGGATTACACATGGGAACAAATGAAAAAAAACCCAAACAAGCTGTTTGTTGTTCGTTGCCATCCACAAACAATGAACAACAAACAGTAACGAACACAAATATGTTCATGGTTCATTGTTCATGCCCCCTTAGAGATCCCTTTAAACTATCAGCTGGCAAGTGGCAGGCGGAATTCCCCCCTGCTGCCTGCCAGCTGATAGTTTAAAGGGCCCTTTCCTGCCACGTGCAAGGGGCAGGGCCCTTTAAACACCCCACAAATTGACCTTCCCAATGTCCAATACCCACCAAATTTGAAGGGGTCATAGTCCTCACTGTCCTCCAAAGACTGCCCAAGTTTCAGAGAGATTGCACCCAGGAAAAGTCATGATCCATGGGTCCTTCCCTTTGTTGTCATTTTCTCTTCACAGTGGCAAAAATGGGACTCTCTGGTGGAAGCTAATTTGAGGGGTTACAAACTGACCTTCCCAATGTCCAATAACCACCAAATTTGCAGGGGACATAGTCCTCACTGTTGTCCAAAGACCTCGCAAGTTTCAGAGAGATTGCACCCAGGAAAAGGCATGATCCATGGGTCCCCCCTTTGTTGTCATCATGTCTTCACAGTGTCAAAAACAGGACTGCCTGTTGGAAGGTAGCTACTTTGAGGGGTTACAAACTGACCTTCCAAATGTCAAATACCCAACAAATTTGCAGGGAACATAGCCCTCACTGTCCTCCAAAGACCCTCCAAGTTTCAGAGCGATTGTACCCCGAGAAAGGCAAGATCCATGGGTCTTTCCCTTTGTTGTCATTTTCTCTTCACAGTGGCAAAAACAGGACTCTCTGGTGGAAGCAACTTTGAGGGGTTACAAACTCCCAATGTCTGTTACCCACCAAATTTGCAGGGAACA
Source organism: Eublepharis macularius (assembly GCF_028583425.1). Taxonomy (NCBI): domain Eukaryota; kingdom Metazoa; phylum Chordata; class Lepidosauria; order Squamata; family Eublepharidae; genus Eublepharis; species Eublepharis macularius. Next base: position 86,783,660 of record NC_072790.1, read on the forward strand.
TAGTCCTCACTGTCCTCCAAAGACCCCCACGTTTCAGAGAGATTGCACCCCAGGAAAGGCATGATCCATGGGTCCTTCCCTTTGTTGTCATTTTCTCTTCACAGTGGCAAAAACGGGACTCTCTGTGGGAAGTACTTTGAAGGGTTAAGCCAGAAGGAAAGCCAGAAGGAGTTCAGATAGAGTTTGGTCCCTGCCATTGCCAGGGGAATTGATTGAAAAACCTCAGACTGTCTGGCTTGACGAACGGCTGACGAAGGCAATGAACGAGGCTTGCAATGACCACTTGTTTGTTTAGAATGGACCCTCACAAACAGCTTGTTCACGAACAGACGAACGGGCTGTTAGTGGGTTTTTTCCATTTGTAATGCTGTTCATGCCCATGTCTACTTTGAATGCACATAGGAATTTCCCTCTGTGAGAATAACCGTAATTATATGTGAACTTCTTCTGCACAATTAAAACTGACTTTAGCTTGTATTCATGATGCTGTTAGATAGGGTGTGGCTGGGCATTTCCTAGGGCGTCAGCATCACCATCAAAATGCACAGCTCCCTAGATCATTCATGTCAGTTCATCCTCCAGGTAGTCTTCTAAATAGCCCTGATCATAAGTTATAGTGAATGCATGCATGATTCATGTACACTGTATATTTGGTTAAGCCTCATATTTATCTAGCGGCTGATCTCTGGTTTCATTTGATAATTAAATATGAATTGGCTCTTTCTTACAAACCCACATATACATACAAGATTTATATGCATTCACTGTGACTTGAAAAAGGCGAGTGACTCACTTAATATTAAACTTCAGTGTGTGCAGTAATAATCTTCCAGCAGAATTTTAATGCAAATTTCAGGGCCAAAACATACATGACACTGGGAGTTCTCTGAACAAGCTATCAAACTTTTTTTCTTTAAAAAAGAAACATGTAGGACCCTGATTCAGATCATGGCTCTGTAGATTATAAAGAAAGATTAATTAATTGAGATATCGTAGGGGAAGGCATTGGACAAATAATGCTGCACAACCAGTTCAGGCTGGGGACATAGCACAGAGAAAATGTTTAAACCTTCCCTCCCCATAAACCTCAGTTCCAATTTAAATCAGAATCTCACATACCTTTTAAAAAGAGAGAGAGTAAGGTAGGAGCTCAGTCATGGAAGTCCCTATCTCATTACAAAAAAAGAGGGCAAAGAAAAGCCAATCCAAATTTCTTCCTCAGTGGTCACTATTCAGCCAATGAGACCTGAACATTTAAATGAAATACACTGCCTATATATCATAGAACTTTGATCAGGCAAAACACTAACAACACATTTCTGTATATTTAATAGTTACTTCCTCAAGACAATCACATTTTCCATTTGCCTCAATGTTCTGAAAGAATGCCATGAACCTGATCAAAACAAATGAGTAAAGTATCGAGCTGTAAATATCTAGTTGCATAATCAGATTCTCCCAGATATGAGTCAAGTGGATCATTGTTAAATTTTGTGTTGAGCAGGTTTGGCAGTAGCCACAGGGCTTAGTACTTTTACCTTTGATTCTTGTAGTTCCGGTTGTTAAACTCTGAACTGTGTTCTGCTATCACTACTTTTTAAAGTTGCATTTTCTGTTCTTAAATCATCACGCTATTTCTATCATTAGGCAATATTTCTGGTGTCATGGTATAACAGCACTAACTCACTCAAAGTGGGGAAAAAAGATTATGGAAGTATATTTCTGCCAGCATCAGTAAATAGAGGGGGAAGTGTATCACTGATCATAAGGACCTGATTCTGAAGGCAAATCCTACTATATAAAAGGCTGTGTTCCAGACAACTCACTTCCTACCCTGGTGTGCCTCCAAAGGATGCTACTGTAGAGGGAACCCCAGAAGAGGCAGCCTGTCTCTCTGAGAGTGCACCATGGCGGGAAGCCCAGGCTGGGATCAGGCATGGAGCAGGCAGCAATGCCCACCCCCTGCCTTCCCCCAGCTGGGATCAGCAGTGGAGCAGGTGGCAATGATGCCTCACACCTTCACCCAGCTGGGATTAGGAAGAGGCAGGATTTAGAGTGGCAAACCGACAAATCGGGGAAATTGCAATATACAATATACAATAACAATAAATACTGAATAAATATAAATATTTATAAATTTTCATAAATAGATATAAAGTGAAAAGTGAAAAAGTGCTATTCTATATAATAAATACTAGTACCATAAATATTCAATAGATGCAATCATAGCAATTCAGAAAATAACCACATCACACAACATGTTTCAAGGCAACAAGTCCTACATGCCAATTATGCTTTCTTTACAGGTGGACACAAGAGGAAATATTCACGGACCCGACAAGGACCAGCTATATTAATCTTGTTTCATTGATTCATTCATATGGTACTAGTATTAATTATATAGAATAGCACTTATTCACTTTGCGCTTTCTATCTATTTATGAAAATTTATAACTATTTATTCAGTATTTATTGTTATTATTGTATATTGTATATTGAAAATGTCCCCAATTCTCTTCCAGGGAAGAGATGGACTCAGGTGGGTTTTGCCATTGCCTTCCTCTCCATAGCAACTCCAGCCTTCTTCAGTGGTTTCCCATCCAAGTACTAACCATGACCAACCCTGCTTAGTAGCCAAGCTCTGACAAGATCAGACTAGTTAGGGCTATTCAGGCTGCGGAGTACTTTATGCATATTATTTCATGGGCTCAAATATAAAGGAGGCAAAAAGTTAGTTTTAAAAGGATCTTTTAACCAAAAGGATCTTTTAGCCAATCTTTTATTCTTTTAAGGCTAGGAGATGATTCTGGAAATTAATGTATATGTTATTAGTTTACATATAAAATTAAATCATTCCATGGAAATGAGTGAAAGTTTGAAGTAACACAGCAGTAGTCCAAATATATCCACAGAAATGAATTATAAATCCAGTAGTCCAAATATATCCACAGAGAGAGGCATTATGAATCCCAGCAAAATAATTACTAGCTGTAGAGAAGTATGTCTTATTTGAGTTCAAGTCGTTGATAAGACCCCCACTTCCAAGCAACTATTTAATTGATAAACAATGCCGTTGGCTGAAGTTGTAATCCTCCATGTTTACTTGGGTTCAGTCCCAGTGGAGGATTGCCGTCTGTATCTGTGTTTTCTTCATGCTGTTGCCCTCCTTCCTGCTGAGTGCACTGCTGCCATATTTAATATTGAAATTAAACTTTAAAAGTTTCTATCCCAATAGATGTTTATTAGATTTAGTCAGCTGAAACAAAACCTAGACTCTGTGTCCATGGTAAAGAACAAGCCAGATCTTATTTATGTGTGCTGGGAAATCTTGTGCATTTCTTCCAGGAAAACAAGAAATAGGAAATCAGGAAGAGAAAAAATGAAATAGCCACAGAGCAAAGCGAATGTCATTAGAGCATTGGAGAAAATTGCACTGTTAGGCTAACGTAATGTCAGATTTGAAAACATTGCAATACAGTGTAATGCAATTTATTTTCATATAACCATCTTAATGCACATTATCGGGAAAATGCTTTCCAGACAGAAAGAGGCATAAGTACTATACAGTTTGAAAGCAAATACAAGACTATCAGGCATTTTAGGTCTTGCTTTTGTTTTGATTTATTTTTACTGGAATATAGCAGAAGTGTTTTCAAAGGGAATAATGGTTTGAATTAGAGATGCTCAAGCTCTTCTCTGTTATGCTCACATGCTAGATGCCAGATGTGAACAGGCCATTGATTGTTCAGCAAGATGTTTGATGTGTTTGTACAAATTTGTATATGTTTGTTACATATGATTACACTGCTTTCTTGAGTGCATTAGAAAGTGTAGTGCTGCTTGTCAACCTCAATCTGAACTGCTTGCTGTTGTCACTCCTTTTTATTTTTAAATGGAAATTGGGCATTATGCTATTTCTACCAGTAATGTCATGGTACTAAAAAAATGGCAATGCTCCTTAGTGTCATGGTACTAAAAAAAAATTACAAATGTATACACTTCCCCAATATAAGTAAGCAGAGAGAGAGGTACTGTTGAGTCATCAATTACACAACTTTTTCACAGCTGTGCTCTCTCCCAAATCTGTCAAAAGGGACATAGTTGAAAGAAACATATTCTGCTTGAACTAGACTTACTATTCATATATCTCTACTAGTAACAAAGGATGTTGTGGGAAAGAATACAATGGGCTCTATAAAGGGGAGAATGGGCAGGGAGGCATTGCCTCCTCCTCCATGATTGATCCCGGCTGGGTGAAGGTGGGGGTGAGCATTGCACCTGCTCTGCTCCTGATTCCGGCTGGGTGAAGGGGGGATGAGCATTGCCACCTGCTCCTCTTCTGATCCCAGCCAGGTGAAGGGGGCAGGCATTGCCACCTGCTCCATGCCTGATCCCAGCAGGGTGAAGGGGGGCAGGCATTGCAACCTGCTCCACTCCTGATTCTGGCAGGGTCAAGGGGGGCAGGCATTGCCACCTGCTCTGCTCCTGATCCTGGGCAGGTGAAGGGAGGGCAGGCATTTCCACCTGCTCCACACCTGATCCCAGCCATGTGAAAGGGTGGTGGGCATTGCCTCCTGCTCCACACTTCATCCCAGCTGGGTGAAGGCGGGGGTTGAGCATTGCCACCCGCTCTGCTCCTGATCCTGGCCAGGTGAAGAGGGGTTGGATATTGCCTCCTGATCCATGCCTGATCCTGGCTTGGTGAAGGTGGAGCAGGCATTGCCGCCTACTCTGCTCCTGATCCTAGTCAAGTGAAGGTGGGAGACAAGCATTGCTTCCTGTTCTATGCCTGATGCTGGTCAGGTGAAGGGGGTGCGAGCATTGCCATCTGCTGTGCTCCTGATCCTGGCTGGGTGAAGGGGGGCATGCATTGTCTCTTGCTCTGCTCCTGATTACATCTGGGTGAAGGGGGCAGGCATTGCTGCCAGTTCCACATCTGATCCCGACAGGGTGAAGGGAGGCGGGCATTGCTGCCTGCTCCATACATGATTCTGGAGAGTTAAACGGGGAGCGAGCATTGCCACCTGCTCTGCTCCTGATCCAGGCTGGGTGAAGGGAGGGAAGGCATTGCCACCTTCTCTGTGCCTGATTCCAGCTGGTTGAAGGCAGGGGGCAGGCAATGCCACCTGCTCCACTCCTGATCCCAGCCATGCGAAAGGGGGTGGGAATTGCCACCTGGTACATGCTTGCTCCCAGCCAGGTGAAGGGGGTGGGCATTACCTCCTGCTCTGTGCCTGATTCTGGTGGGTTGAAAGGGGAGCAGGTATTGCCACCTGCTCCGCTCCTGGCTGGTTGAGGGGGGGTGGGCATCACCCCCTGCTCTGCGCCTGATCCCATCTGGGTGAAGCTGGGGGGGGGGGGGCGGCATTGCAACCTGCTTCACATCTGATTCTGGCAGAGTCGGGGGGCAGGATTTTCCCTGGAAAATCGCATGGTCTTGGTTCACCATGAATTTGTTTTGACTTGATGGCATGCAATTATTATTATTGAGTATAATAATGGTATAAATAAAGTTTGCAAGTGTTAATATTGTCAGTCAGCATAGCAATCTGCAGTAGCTGTGGAAAAAAACTTCACATGTGCTTTTGAGTCAGAAAAACAATATGTTGGAAGGGGCACAGATGTTCTCTTATTAAGAAATTTGAGCAAACCTAGGCTACTTTTATGAAACCTAGGCTACTTACCCAGGAATCTCCCATTCCTGGGTAAGGTGATTGAGCAGGCGGTGGCAGAGCAACTACAGGTATTCCTGAATGACTCCTCGGACCTGGTTCCATTTCAGTCCTGCTTCTGCCCTGGCCACGGGATGGAGACAGCACTGCTCACCCTCACAGACAATCTTTTTTGGCACCTGGATCGAGGTGGGTTGGTGCTGCTGGTGTTATTGGATCTGACAGCAGCCTCACTGATGTGGGGATATGTGGGGCTGCCTTGCAATGGCTGGTCTTTTTTCTCCACAGTTGGGGACAGAGAGTAGTGCTTGGGGAGCAGATGTTGCCAAAGTACCCACTGGTATGTGGTGTTCCTCAAAGAGTGATTCTCTCCCCAATGCTATATGTGCCCCCTTGCCAAAGTTTCATACTGGGATGCCATCAATATGCTGATGACCCTCAGTTGTATCTGTTGATGGACATCCAGCCCTGGATGTTTTGGCAGGGCTTTGGATGCTGTGATTGTGTGGATGAAGCAGAGGCAGCTGAAGTTGAACCCTGTGAAGATGGAGGTACTGTATCTTGTTAGAGGGTTGCTGAGCTTGGGAATCCATCTCTCAGCCTTAGATGGAGCACTTTTGATGCTTGCATCAATGGTGAGGAGCTTGGGCGTGATTCTAGATGTCTCCTTATCAATGGAGGCCTAGGTCTCGGTGGTTGCCAGATCTGCATTTTTTGTATCTTCAGCAGGTCAGGCAACTTGCTCCCTGCCTCTCCACCCATGACCCAGCTACAGTGATCCACACAATGGTCGCCTCCAGATTGGACTACTGTAACTTACTCTACTCAGGGCTACCCTTGAAACTGACCCAGAATTTGCAACTGGTGTAGAATGAGGTGGCATATGTCCTCATGGGAACCTCATTTAGGAGACATATTTGACTTGTACTGCACCAGCTGCATTGGCTCCTGGTTGAATTCCAGTCAAGTTCAAGGTATTGGTGTTAACTTTCCAGACCGTTAATGGACTGGGACCTGCATACCTTTGGGACCATCTCCCCCAGAATATTTCCTGGACAGTATTATGCTCTGTAGATCAACTTCTGCTGGTGGTCCCTGTTCCCAAGGATATTCATTTGGCCTGGAGGAATGCTCTCCCAGTTGAGACCTGGGCCCTGCAGGACATATTACAGTTCTGCCAGGCCTGTAAAGTGGAGATGTTCCACCAGGCATATGAGAGTGGTTGAGGAGCGGATTCGGTTTCATTTTCCTGGCCATGTCGGACGCTCCTCTCCGCAGGTCCAGGAGGAAGCACCTGAGCAGCCTGACCGGGCAGTTGACCTGCGAGGGTTAACCCCCAGGACTTCCAGTGAGGAGGTCAGGGTCCGGAGCGTGCCGGGAAGAGCCCCCTGAAGTCGATGCAGGGGGTAAATTGCCCGTTTGTTCCTACAGAGGCTGGCAGACTTGCGCAGCACATCGCGTGCTGCCGGGCCATGGAGAACGGCAAAAAGCAGATTTAAGGTGAAAACCTGTAAGTAGCGAATCCCTTCTGTCATTTCAAGCATATGTGAAGGATTGGTGGGAGTTGAAGCTAAGAAGGTTCGGGTATCTTCCCCTTCATTGAGTCTCAGAACTTAGTTGGCGGATTCCCCCCCCCCTTAAGATGGCGACGAAAATGCAGAGCCCTGCTATGGGCAAATCTGTTTTGGCTGCCTTGCAGGGGAAAGGAGAGTCTCTTGAAGAGCTGGTTAAGTGGTTGGTCGTCGAAGCTATAAAGCCCTTTGTTGATAAGCTGAATGAAATTGGTCAAAGGGTTAGCTCAATTGCGAGCAAAGTGAAAACCATTAAGGAAGCAGCCTCAGGGGCAGAGCAGTCTGCTCGGGAAAACGCAGAACTCATGAAGGCAGCAAACAAAGAAGTAAAGATTTTGGAGAATCAACTGATAGGGCTACAAGTGGATCGTGCTCAGATGGTATTGTGTCTCCAGAATGTGAAGGAGGAGGAAAGTGAGAATTTAAAGGACTTGGTGTTGGAACTTTTGGCAACATCCGCAAAGGCAACTAAAGAAGAGTTAAAAAGCGACATTTTGGAAGTCCATCGGACATCTTCAAAATATGCAATGAAGCATCAGCTGCCTCGTGAGATTATTATTGACTTTTCATCTAAGAAGACTCGGGACACCATCTTATATAATTCGTACAATGTGGATTTGGACTTTCTGGGTAACAAGGTTAAGATATTGAAGGACATTCCATTTTTAGCTCAGAAAAGAAGATTCAAATACAAAAGGTTTGCAGCTCTTCTGAGGAAGCGTGAAATAAAATACAAATGGTTATTTCCGGAAGGTATCTGGTTTAGTTATAAAGACCAAGCCTACAAGATAACATCGGAAGCACAGCTAAGGGACTTTGTGTCTAATTATCAAGAGTTCCAACAAGAAGAGGACTTAGAAGCTGAAGGGGGGGGGGAGTGAGCACAGCTACTGTAGCTGTTCAGAGAGAGCTCCGACCGAGACGCAGGGGGGGAAGAAGACCTGATCCTGATTGTAGTTTGTACTTTATAAGATCTACCGATCTAATAGCATAATATAAAGTTTTAACTTTAAACAATTGTAGTATGAAGGGAAAGCAATACCTGTAGATGTAGTGTGTGTGTTTTTATATGTTGTTTTTTCCCTTTCCCCCGTTCCCATTTTTCCCTTTTTGTAGTGTTAGTAATTAAAAAATAAAAAAATTATTAAAAAAAAAAGAGAGTGGTCGAGGAGCTAGTGAACTATCCTGCTGGTCCCTTGCCTGTTTTGTTTTGTTCCTCTCTACTGTCCAATGAGATCTGTTGATTTTATTGTTTTATGATTTTTACTGTTATTTGTTGTATTTTCAACAATGGTTTTATGTGACCCGCCCTGAGCTCACTTACGGAAAGGGTGGGATATAAATCCAACAAATAAAATATATAAAATAAATAAACATTAAGTCTTCAAATGGACTTAGAAGAATGTAACTCTGCATTAGATGTGCTGACATTCGCATCCAGGTGATATAATTTACAACCCACTGCATTCCAGAATTTTGTATATTGTTTTTCTACATTTTTCAGACCTGATTATTGGAACTTAAAATTCAAATACAGAAAGAGGTTCTTAGTATGGACTAAAAATTGCCATTGCCATTGTTTCTTTAAACTTTTCTCCTTGCTTCAATGAGTTATTTGGATCTTATTGGTTATGTCACCTGCGTCATCCCTTGATTAGTCATTTCTTGTTCTCTGCATGGGGAAGTGTCAAGTAATCTTTGTGGCCATAACAATTGCTCATTATTTTTCTCAATCATAATTGCATAATTATAAACATGAAAAATGAAAAAATTATTAAGGAGCAATTACTTTGGCTGCACAGAGTAATTAGCCCCACCCCTTGTAGGAACAGGAATTTAGAAGAATTAACTAACAAGATTTGTGACATTCCTCCGGAGGATTTAACATCTCTAGTGCTCCTCCATTATCTAACACCTAATTAGTTTGTAGATGCAAAGAGTAAATCTATCCTCTTCGTCCTCACTGATAAACATTCCAACCCTATATTATTAAAGCTGAACTGAACTTCTTGCCCAGTTTCATGTTAATTTTCAATTGACTTGAAATGACTATCAAGCCTCTGGTAATTATCCAAGGTCCCTTAGAAAATTTTCTTGAATGTATTTTAATGGGGCATTGATTTACACATGGCTGGTTGTGCAGGGGCTTAGGGGATTTTAATCAGGGGATGTAAATCTCTCCTGCCCAGCCCCAAAAGTAATGTATGTAGAATTGGGCTGTATTAAAAAGAAAACATGCACAGTCTCTCTTTTTTAAACACAGTGTTACTTTACACATGATTGGCGGTGCAGAGGATGTTTAAATCACTTATTTTTAGATAGCTATTTTTCAGTTGCATTTTTACCAGTGGTAAGGAACAGTGAGGCTCAGAGAAACGGAATGTACAGTGTCAGTATAGAAATGGTGGTAGCAGTGGCATTTGTAAGGTTATTATAATTACATTTCCCTCTTCCTTCAAGAAGCTCAGGATAGCATTCATAGTTCTCCCTTCCCCAATCTCAGTAACAACCTTGTGTGATTGGCTGAGGTGAGAGAATGGCTTGGGATCAATGAGCTTCATGACAGACTTGAAGCTGGATTTCCCCATTCTGTTCTGAAACTCTAATTGCTACTCACACTTCCTCACTGGGAAATTGTTATATTATGTTTTTAAAAAGGCCATCATTAAAGCTTTTAGCTCATTTTTAGACCAGTCAGACCTATGAAAAAGCTCCCCTCCTGATAGTCATCTGCCTTGATAAAGATGGATTTTACTGAATGTAAAAGTAAAAAATGTATTAGGCATTGTGGAGTAGTTGCCTGAATGTTGAGGAGTCCCCCAAGATTAAGTAAGGCCCTGTTTTTCCTACACTGCCAACCACAAAGCAATTAACCATAAAGGAATAGGAGGTTCTAGAGCACTTCCCATATCCTCATCCATCCCTTCCTCTTGTTATAGCCTCATGGAAGATATGTGTGCAAGCTTGCATATGAGAGGGCAAGACCCCATCCACTTCCCTTGATTATATATTCTTCAGACCTGTCACCACCAAACTGATTTTCAGGCTTCCCTTTCACCAGCAGTTTGGCACTGGTGAGCCTCTGAGCATTATTAAACTGCAAAGTGCAGAATGACTGAGCACATAGGGAGGAAATTTGACTCAGATTTCTCCTTAAGTATCTTTATTAAAGATCTTAAAGAGAGAAAGATTTTTATTGTACTATACTAAATATGTTACAGAGCGTATAAAGGCTAGGAAAGTGATATAATGGCATAAAAGCTTACAGAAATCTAAAGAAAGAAAATAAAGCATTCTAAGTAGTCTAATTTAAGATTTATTCTGATGTTACCTTGGCTTCCCAATCCAGCAGGAGACAGATGAACATTCCCCAAAGTATAGAAAACAGAGGCAAATGCCCCCCCTTCCCTTTTCCAGACTGAACACACACACAAAAGCTACAGACTTTTGAAACTCCTTCTACTGATAGGTGGAGTAGCCCCTAGTACACACCAAACCTGTGGTTTGGGAAAGCAAGCCCTCGTGGGGCCATGACATCTCTCTCCAATCATTTGGGGCTATGTGTACAGCACTTAACCAGACACTTCATTGGCCATCAAAGGTCACACAAACAATCAACCTTGTAGCCCATTGCAACCCCAGCCGGAAGGAAGAGAAAGACACAGGCTTGGAATAAAGGGCTGTTTATTAAAATGACCATAAAGGTAATGCACGGCAAGAGCTAACTAAGCGGTATAGGTCAAGCCCTGGGGTCAGCCCACTGACCACCGCCTTACCTGTCTGGGCAAGCCCCAATGCCCCGGGTGTAGGCCATCTCATGAATGGCTGGAACCCGGCAGCCAGGCCTTGGATCCCCCCTCAAGCACCCTTTACACTCCAGCCGTCAAACATGAAGTTAGGCCTTGCTCCTGGGGATCCCCTCAGGCATCTGCGCTCCTAGCAAAGAGCCGTCAAAAGCATCCCGCCGTCTTGGCAGACCCTGCACCCCACGCATGGGGAAATGCCACAGGGGCTCACCGGCCCGCACCCTATTCCCAAAATCTCCTGCCAAACTAACTAAACAGCGCAACCCAACAATAACTCAAATCCCCGCCATTAGTGCAAGGTAGGTGAAAAAAACCCCTTCCCAACAGCCAATCAGGGAAAAGGGGAAAAAAATCCCTACCAGGCTCTGAATCCAGCAGCCGGCTATTCCTGCACTAAAAACAGGGTGAGGTGGGTGGGCCAAACGCTCAAAGAGACTGCAGCCGGGGAAAGCAGAGCCGCCTGGATCAGGCTTTGGCTCCACCCCCCAGCTAAGCCCAGGATGCCTGGGAAGGGAGACTGTCTCCTTTCCTCCAGGGCGGGGCCGCAAAGGACAGCTCCCAGCTTGAGCGGCATTCTGCCGCGCTGGGAGAGCCGCATTGCAACCCCAGCCGGAAGGAAGAGACAGACACAGACTTGGAATAAAGGGCCGTTTATTAAAATGACCATAAAGGTAATGCACGGCAAGAGCTAACTAAGTGGTACAGGTCAAGCCCTGGGGTCAGCCCACTGACCACCGCCTTGCCTGTCTGGGCGAGCCCCGATGCCCCGGGTGTAGGCCATCTCATGAATGGCTGGAACTCGGCAGCCAGGCCTTGGATCCCCCCTCAAGCACCCTTTACGCCCCAGCCGTCAAACATGAGGTTAGGCCTTGCTCCTGGGGATCCCCTCAGGTGTCTGCGCTCCTAGCAAAGAGCCGTCAAAAGCATCCCAGCGTCCTGGCAGACCCTGCACCCCACGCATGGGGAAATGCCACAGGGATTCACAGGCCCGCATCCTATTCCCAAAATCTCCTGCCACCGCAAGGGTCAAGCCTCTGCTTAGACCCTTGAGCCCCACAGGTGCCCTAGAGCCACCCGAAGCCCTTGCCGCAGGTCATCTAGGAAAATATTATTGCCCTCAGGTGCCAGGTGGACACCGTCCCCTCTGTAGAGGTGGGCAAACTCGGCCCTAATCTTGGGTGTGGCAAATAAATACCCAAGCCTTGCCCCAAAGACCTCTTAATGGCGTGGTTAGCCTTGCGTCGGGCCTTCTCTATCGCCCTGGTGTCAAAGGCCTCCCACCAGACCCGTCGTTGTAGCATCTCTGACCATACTATAAGCACACTCGGCCATCGGCTGTTTATGTATTCAAGGTCCTCAGCTACCTGCATCGACAGGGCCTTGCCCTGTACCAGCCCAAGGTCATTACCCCCCAGGTGAATGACCACAATGTGTGGGGGAGGCTTTGTCCGTCCCGTAAACAGGAGAGGCAGCAGGCCGGGCCATCTGAGACCACGCCTGCCCTGCCACTCCACAGTGGCCACAGCGCTCAGGCCCAGCTGGGATCCCATCTGTGTTCTCTTGGCTTGAGTGGCCGCCCAGAACACTATGCTGTGGCCACAAATCAAGATTCTGTTCCTCTCTTGGCTCGACACAGCACCTGAGGAAAGAACAAGTAGTTTGCCATTTAAAACTGCTGCAGGGGCCGGACATAGGACCGAAACGCCCTTGACCGCCACCTGCCCACTCTCTTGAACCATGCTTCGATTAAAGGAGCTGAGTTTTTCTTCCAAACCAAAGCTATCTCATTCTTTGCTACTACAAGAAAAGATGCAATCAGTTCTCTCCTAATTTTAGTTATAGGTATATTACCCCACTGATTCAAGAGGATAATCTTGGGGTCTAACGGGATTATATACCCTGTTATTTCTCTGATTTCTTCGAGCACTTTACTCCAATATTTTTTAATAATTGCACGTTCCCACCAACAGTGGGCGAACGTTCCTACCTCTCCACATTTCTTCCAGCACTGTGGGGAAGCCAATGGGTATATATGTGATATTCTCTTAGGGGTAAGATACCACCTGTGCACAATCTTGAAAGATTGTAACTTAGTTGAAATAACATTTGACTTGAAAATGCCTGATGTCCAAATTTTTTTCCAGGTTTCCATAGATTGGTCTACCTTACTGTCTTTGGCCCAGCTGGATTGACTTGAGATCTGTTTTTTGTTCACCGTGTTTAGAAGGATGGAATAAAGTATCAATATCATTCCCTTTTTTTGCATTGTATAGGAACGTAGCACCATTTCAAATTCTGTCAATGGTTCTTTCATTATTGACTTCAGACCTATTTGATCTGACATGCTTTTAACCTGTAGATATCTGAACCATAACAGTTTTTGTTTCAGTTTGCGTTCTAATTCTAATTTTCCCAGCAGACCAGCAGGTGAATCTAAGTCAGTTAATCTCTGACAAGCCAAGATTCTTAAGGGCCCTCTCTGTCACCACCCGAACTGATATTTAGTCAGTGGGGCCCTATCTTCGTGGCGGAATAAAACCCCTCGGTCATCCCCACGAAGTGTGACATATTCCTTGAGGGCCTTAACAGGGCACAGCTCCTGCTCAGAGCAGGGGCCCAAAAGCAAGGGGCTCCCCCACTGCCGCTGGTCAGTCTTGGACTGTCTGATCCCAATGGAGACTTTATCCCCAACAAATTTAATGTCCCGGGCATTCAGTGCCCGGCCAGATGCGTCTGTACGCGATGAGGCCACCAGCTCACTAACTCGCAGAGCTCCAAAAAATGCCATCAAGGCAGAAGCGTGGAAAAGCTTCCATTCAAACGCTGACGAGCAGACTTCCGCCCATGTGGTCCCTAGTCCCTTAAGGACTGATGGGGAGATGGGCTGCCTCGGGTCATGTGGCATTTTTATCTCCCTGGCCCAGCCTTCCAGCATCTTTCTAATCCTGAAGACACCCGTGAATTCAGGTAAGCCACATGCTTTGCTGGCGAAGGCTAAAGCGGCCAACTGACCCCTGATGGACTTCACTGCAAGGACCCGGCCCCGCTACACTACACAAAGTGCATCAAGTGCTCAGGCGGGATGGGCCACAACTGCTGGAGCCCTGCTGACACCCTGAACTGGTAAAGCTGCCCTACCGCACGGTCGTAGCCCCAGCATGTACTGGGGGCAATGGACAGCTGGATTGCTCTATTTACTGCCACCGTCCAAGCTCCCATAGCTCCTGGGGCATCCTCGCTGGTTGCTTGTCGGCCCAGGGGGCAAGCTGACAGAATCGTTCCATCTGTTGGTGAGACAAAGCGTCTGCCACACCATTGTTAACACCTGGAACATGCCTGGCCCTGAACAAAATGTTCATCTGCAAACATTTCATTGTAAAGGCCCTTAGCAGCCTCATCACCCTGAGGGATCTAGATGCCATGGTTTTGACCACGTGCACTACAGCCAAGTTGTCACACAAAAAGTGGACAGCTTGGTTCGCCAAGTGTGATCCCCAAAGCCACACGGCCACTAACAAGGGAAATAACTCCAAAAACTTAAGGTCTTTGGACAATCCCTGGGCTACCCAATCAGCGGGCCATTGGTCAGCACACCAATGCCCCCTAAAAAAGACTCCAAAGGCTGTAGACTAGGAGGCATCAGAGGTGACTTGAAGTTCGGCTTCTAGCAAAAGTTCCTCCCTCCAAAAAGTCACCCCATTAAAGGTGTCAAGGAATTCCTTCCACACCAAAAGGTCATCCCGCATGTCCTTACTAATTCTTAAATGCTGATGGGGCAACCGTAAGGCCCTCATAGCATCACACAGCCACCTGAGGAAAGCCCTCCCAGGCGCAACTGCCTTACAGGCAAAGTTTAAATGGCCAACTAATTGCAGCAACTCAAGGAGAGATATCTAGGCTCCACTCAAGCAGCCCTCCAATCGAGCCCAAGATCTACCACCGTCTCTAAGGGCAACCTTAAGGTCTGTTGTACTGTGTCCAGTTCTATTCCCAAGAATGTTATGACAACAAATCGTCTCTCGGTTTTCTCATGAGCTAAAGGAACCCCCAGTTCCTCAGAAGACTCCATGACCCCTGCCAAAAGCCTGGCACACTGCCCCATGCCAGCTGGCCCAGACATCAAAAAGTCATCTAAACAATGGACGAATAGTCAGCATCCCTGCGCCTTGGAGAAACCTGAAGAAACTGTTCAAGTACCCTCAGCTATACTGGGCTGGGCCCATTTACCAGGCCCTTGTTGGCCACCACTGCCCCCAAAGCATTTCCCACCCTGTCTTCCTTTGGGGCAGGCAGATTATGGGTGGGTTCCCCTGCATGCAGGGCAGTCATGCATATACTTGCCCACTTTCTTGCTGCAAGCTCCTTGGACGTGAAGTCCCAACAAAGCAACCATAATTAAACCTGCTGTCCCGCAGAAGTGCAGGAACCTGAACCCTGAGAGGGCAGAACAATCATATGACCACTCTCGCTCCTATTTCTGAGGTTGGACTTGGCAAGGGCCATGACCTGCACCCACAGCTGTATCAAACTTTGATCCCAGGGGAGGCTGAGATTCAAGGCAGCATGCATGCAGAATTCCTCATCATACCTGAGCCAAGCCACCCCCTCAAAGTCCATGCACCCCCTGTATATAATATTCATGTACTGGAAAAGGGGAAGAGCCCTACCTGGCTGTGCCCTAGCCAATACTCCTGCATAAACCAGGAACCCAGGCAACCAATGAGTCCAGTTCCTGTCAATCTGCCTGCAGCAGATCTTCTCCTTATCCCTATCGTACAGATCATCTATATTCTTCTTCTCCAGCTCTCTGAAGAGAAGGGTAAAGACATCCACATACTCACACTTTGTATATTCCCCCCCTGCAGGCAATGCCATATCTCCCGGGGGAAGTGCCCTATAAGGAACCATGCCATATCCCTGGGGTCCATAAGGGGCCAGGCCCATCTGATTACCATAACCAAAAGGCCACCCAGTCACAGACAGAGGGAAGGCCTATCCATCCCAACTGGTAGCACTGCCCGCTACAGGCAGTACTTGCGCCTGCTGCAGGTGCAAGGAGCCTCTGGCACAAATAGGCCAAGGCCAAACAAGCATGGGGTATGTCTCCGAAACAGAAGATGCAGGAGCGCTGGTAGCAGCTACCTGCCCCCAAGTGCCCCAGGGCCAAGTGGCACCCTGCTTGGGGCAAAGGATCCTTACCGTCAGGAATGGGTTGTTCCACTGCTATGGCAACTTTCCCACTGTCAGCTGACCATTCCTGATCAATGTCAGCCACACTCTCAGTTGTTGTTGGATGGTCCTGGCTCCATCACTTGCCACCACTCCTGATACTCCCTCTAGGGCAGAAAGACAAGAGGCAAAATCCTTATTAAAATCAGCCCTCTTCCATGGCTGAACAGGTGCAACAGCTGATGCTGTACCACTCCTAGCCCTCTCCAGAGCCTGCCTGGGCCATCGTCCTCGTCTGAGGAAGACAGAACCCGAGTAGGGTTCCGCGGCACTGGCCTTTTTACAGGCCACTTCCCCATTGATGGGCCACCCCCTTTTCTGGGCGGCATAAACATTCCCAAATGATGACACAGCAGCTGTTAATAATGTGTTGGACTGGCTCGCAACTTTACCCCTTAACCAACTGTTGACACTAGCCCTGACAGGTAGCACTAAGCCCCAGCAAAAGTAGCAATTGCCAGGAGCAGTACCAAGCTGGCACACAAGATGGCGCCAAGCACCATCCTGAGCAAATCTGCCTGCCAACTGAATGGCTGTCAGGCAGAAACAGGGCACCAGTAATTCTCCACCACAAGATGGCACCGAGCACAGCCCTGAGCAAATCTGCCTGCCAACAGAATGGCTGTCAGGCAGAGACAGGCCCTCTTTTATGGCCCACAAGAATATAGGCTTAGGTACCGCTTTACCAGTAAGCCAAAGTGAAGAATACCAGCCCGGTTTTTAAGTTACTTTATTTTACTTCTTGCTGGTGGTGGTGGGAGGCTAAATGGAAACAAACAGGCTTATGGCAGGAAGAGGGGTTTATGTGTGAGTGGGAGGGGGAAAGGGCTCTCACCACCCACTCTCTCCAAGACAACTATTAAGGGGAGAGACCCCACCCAAGTTTTGCCAAAGTCCCTCCAATACAGCCTAGCTGCCTGACATCCCAGTGCCCCACCAGCCTGCTCAATTAAACCGCTCAATTGCTCTAGCCCCAACAGGTCCTGAAGCCCTGGCCTGTATTGTGCGCTGCAGCTGCAGCCGCCAGCCACTTCTGACAGCCTCCAAGAGCTGACTGCTATCGCCGCTTTCCAACTGCCTCCACTGGCGCCATCAATGCTTGTTCAGCACACATTCCTCCCTTCAGCTTCACCACTCAAAGGAAGGCAGATAAAGAGCTCTTGTATCACCAAACGCTCAAAGAGACTGCAGCCGGGGAAAGCAGAGCCGCCTGGATCAGGCTCTTGGCTCCGCCCCCTGGCTAAGCCTAGGATGCCTGGGAAGGGAGACTGTCTCCTTTCCCCCAGGGCGGGGCCGCAAAGGACGGCTCCCAGCTTGAGCGGCATTCTGCCGTGCTGGGAGAGCCGCATTTTGACAGTGAAATAAATGGTTGGAATCTCATCTCCACTCAGTTTGAAACCTGAACATTTTACTGCCTTCCTCTTCCGGGAAAAGAAAGGCTTACCAGGGACTGATATCCTATGGGGTAAATTAAAGGGCATCTTTATCTCTTTTGCATAACACTTGTCATCTTGATATAAGAGATCCATGTTGGAGCAGAAAAGGCATTAATGGCATTAATGTTGTGGATCTGTTTGTCCGTTACCCTTCTTTTCAAATGAGGCATGAGGATATATTGGTGGTGGAATAAAAGTTGTCAGCCAATGGGAGACGCAGTGTGGGGCTATATGTAAGCCTCACCCCTTTGCCATCTGCTGCCGCCTCCCCCCCCCTCACCCCGGGGATATCATGGGATTAGCTAGTTGCCAATATAGGGGCCAAGCAGGATTTTTTTTTGGTTGTCCTACCTGCCTACAGGAGAATCTTTTTTTCTCTTGCTTCATAATGTCACTGGAAGGGGGTATTAGATTAAATAGACCTGGTCTTTAACTGCTTAGACCATAACTAGTTTGTTAAGGATAACTGCTGGCCAGTTTGGAGCCGGTATAGCTATGTCCAATGGGCAGCCGTGGTTAGTCTTCATAACACAGCACCCTCCTAAATACATCAGCATATTTTAATAAACTATGACATGGATCACCTAATTAAATAAATCATGGATCACCTAATTAAATAAATCAAGACATACTTTTTTGTTCAGGATTTTTGGTAATTTTGCTCTATTCTAGAGTTATGATTTTCCTTGAGCCCAGACTTCGGTGGGTTTTTATGCCTTTTGCAACTAGGATGTTTTGCTTTATGATTAATTTTTGTTCTAAAGTTTTGTGTGTGTGGGGGGGTCCTTTCCAGTTTCTATACTTTTTGCTCCTGGGATGTTTTTATTATGACTCTAAATTATTCTTACTGTCATGATATGTCTTTGTTTTCCTTGTCATAAATTAAGTTTTACTTGTTGCTGCTATTTTGGTATTATGGCTTTTATTTTTTCCTGCTGTTATTTTCCAAACTGTTTTTTCTTGTTTTATTTGTTAATAATGATTACTCTATTAATAATTAGTAATGTAAATAATATTAATAATTAGTAATGTTTCATATCAGACATTTTGACATTGTTACAGACTGCCTTAACAATTAAAAACGGTGAAGGTTAGGTAAGAGAATCTTAATGAAATAAATCAAACTTTTACAATGCAAATGTTATAATGCAAGTGTTATGTATCATTATTTGCTATCAGGTACATGCTTCTTTTTTCAGAATGTGCAATGATTCTTCTAAGTGCATGACTTTATCATCAACAGTACCAATCCAAATATGATTTTCTAATAAACCTACAGCTGCTTCTTCTTTTTAAAAAAATGATCTGCTCAAGCTATTAGAATGCAATCCAAGAAGAGAAGCTCTGGGGAAAGGGCTTCAATTTCATTCTGTGACACAAGG
This sequence comes from Eublepharis macularius, assembly GCF_028583425.1. NCBI lineage: Eukaryota > Metazoa > Chordata > Lepidosauria > Squamata > Eublepharidae > Eublepharis > Eublepharis macularius. The sequence goes on from NC_072790.1 coordinate 86,802,756, forward strand.
GAACTATGAGCCAACATGGTGATACTCTTCACACTCACATACAATCAAGTAAATGTGTTCAATGATCTGACTACTAAATACATTGCTTAATACTGTTCAATCACATCTATTGATTCACTATTAAAAACCTTCTTCTGCAATGTCAAGATTAAGTTTGTCCTGCATTAAAGGTCCAGTTTGTGTTTTCAACATCTTGCAATTTCAAGTTTTACATTTTAATTTATTCTAGTAAGGTCTGTGACAAAGCAGCTAAATCTTTAAGAGTTCACTTACAGGAATGATTTAGTGTTAATTTTTAATAGGATTGTGCAAATTGGCAATCTTAAATATAACTCTTCTGGTAAGCAGTACATCATCTGACATGATTACAGACATCAGCAATGGATGATTACTCTGGGGAAAAGATATATACACAGAATATTCTAAAATGGTTGTAAATTAATTGAAGCCTGAATATTCACAAACATTACACTATATGTGGTCATGTCTCTGTCGGTATTGCTCAAGTATAATAATTATCCAACTGCTACTACAATTTAATTTTAACATAATCCTGAACAGACCCTTTCAGTCCCTTGCAGATATTTCATTATTCCATATACTTTAATACATATAGAAGGGAGCTGAATCAGATCCATCGATTCCACCCGACAGTTTCGTGTTCAGTGGAATAGATGCTCTGACTTAGATCCTGATGTGCGTTCTAATTGACACAGACAATTCATACATGAGCAACCTTCCCCATTTAATTCAATCAGAGAGGATACTGCTGGCAAGTCTGATGTTCTGAAGGGAATATGCTTTCCGGATTGATTGAGGTATGCACTGCAAGACTTAATGAAATTTCCAGGCTCCTTTAGATCAGGGTCCCCAACATTGTTGAATCTATGGGCAATTTTGTGAACATTGAGTGGTTGCAACTGGCCAGTACAGGGTAATGGGAAAAACAATAAATTGGCTCCATGGGTGCTGAGATCAATCACAAAATATCAGGAGATTAAAGCCAAGCATGCTTATATGATGGAGACACTGGTGATCCCTGAAGATACAAAGGTAATATCTCCTTCAGAAGCACCACCTGCTCTAATGAGGTGTAGGAAATCCAGGACTGGATCTTTGCTTTGGAGAAGAAGCAAGTGGCACCAGAAAACACAATGGACACAGGCTGAAAAATCAAGTCAACATGGTTTCAAGAAATGCTTTTTATATTTGTGAGCAAATGAGATAGCTGATCTGGTCACACCTGTCCATATGCCTGTAACCTCAAAACTGGATAACCTGAAAATACCCTACAAGGGATTGCTCTTGAAAACAATCTGGAAACTTCAATTAGTAAACAAAATGACGGCTTGCTTTCTGCTTTGAGTGCAGAAAATACCTATTTTAAAATACCTATTGGTTACCTATTGGTTTCTCTGTTCAATTAAGGTGCTGCATCTTACATTGAAAGCTCATTGTGAAAGGAAAGCCACATCATTAAAGGACTGCTTCTCCAGCAGTAAAATGTCCACCAGCTTATTTTCTTCCAATTATCTCTTCTTTACTTGACCTTGCTTCAGCCTGATTGCTGTCCTATTGGGCAGTGGCTCTACTTCTGGCCTTCCAGAGGAAGTAATGCGAGAACTCTCCTTGACGATGTTCTGGAGACACCGTAAAGCAGCACTATTCAGGATCGCATTCAAATGAATCATAGACTTAAAGAGTTGGAAGGGACCTTTCAGACCATCTAGTCCCCTGCCCAATGCAGGAACAGCTTAAAACTTCCCATATTCATCCACCTGCTTCTTGAAGATGGCCAATGAAGGGGAACCCACCACATCCTTAGGCAGCAATTCCGCTGCTGAATTACTCTCAACATGAAAAAGTTTTTTTTCATAAGTCCAGCCAGTACCTTTCCTCCTGTAGTTTAAACCACCGTTTCGAGTCCTAACCTCTGTTGCCAACAGGAATGTCACTCTTCCTTTCCCTAAGTGACAGCCTTTTAAATACTTAAAAAGATCAATCAATCAATCAATTGATTTGGTCAAAGACGAGCACAAATCTGAACCATACAGAATACAGAAAATATTGATCAAAATCCCATTGTACAAAAATATAACTTTGGCTAAAATTTAAGTTCCATACACATACTTTTGTTGCAGATTTTACAGGCTGCCACAAAAAAGAAAGCAATCAATTCTCCCATGAACCTCCTCTTCTCCAAACTGAACATTCCCAGGTCCCTCAGTCTTTTTTCGTAGGGTTTGTTTTCCAGGCCCCTGATCATCCTGGTTGCTCTCCTCTGCATCTCTTCTAATTTGTCCACATCCTTTTTGAAGATTGGACTCCAGAACTGGACACAATACTCCAGGTGAAGCCTGAACAATGCTGTATATAGTGGGACAATGACATCCTGTGATTTGGATGCCACACCCTAAGATTACATTTGCCTTTTTGCTGCTGCATCATACTGACTGTTCATATGTAGCTTCCCATTCACCTATACCCCAAGATCTTGTTCACACATACTGCTACCCAGAAGCATATCCTTCATCCAGTATGCGTGCTTCGCACTTTTGTTACCCAGGTGCTGAACCTGGCACTTATCCTTGTTAAATCACATCTTTTAAAAATCTGCCCACTTTTCCAGTGTGTTCAGATTTCATTGAATTCTATCTCTATCTTCAAGGGTGTTTGCTACTCCTCCCAGTTTGGTGTCATCTGAAAATTTAATGAGTAATCCTTTCACACCCCTTTAGACAAGGCAATAACCGCTCTCTCAGCACCACCCTCTGTCCCTGATCATGGAGGAAGGAGACTATTCATTTCAAGGTGGTCCCACAAATCCCCACATTGGCAAGGCAGCGGGTCAAGAGATCATAATCGACCATGTCAAACACTGATGATAAATCTAATATCAACAGCGCCGACCCACCTTGATCCAGGTTTCTACAGAACTCGTCTGTGAGGGTAACCAACACTGTCTCCACCCCATGGCCAGGGCGAAAGCAGGTAGGTTTCCAGAAAAGGTGAATTAGAAATTTTCCAAATAAATACATGAATATTCCCAATAAATTAATTAATAATCAAAACTTCAAAATGAAAAAGTGGCAAAAGATTACTGGGAATTGCTAATGGGAATTTATGTTATGCTGTAGTGAGCTGTTTGATCTGGCTGTTGTTTCGATCATATGATCCAGTTCTAATGGTGCTGTTGCACACCTGTACATAGCCACTGCTTACCAATCCATTATAGAGTACAGATCACATGTGTAAGTTATATACTAGTAGATAGCCAACTGATCTCTAAATCTGAGCTTCTGCAGATGGTGCGGCCTAAAATGTAAATACAACCATTATCTGGGAAGAGATTGTTCTCAAAGTACAAAAAATAATATTGTTTTAAACAAATTACCCAGATGCTCTAAATTTTCTTTGTTGTTATTGATTATGCTTTGGACACTCTTCAAAATAGTGATATTTTGCCACTTGTATCACTTCTTTTTATTCAAACTCAAACTCCAAAACTGATTTTAACCTCTTAATTCCCTGCAGAAACTCAGAATGGCTTACACTTTTGCATTTATACTATTTTTGCCTTATATATTATCTGCTGCTTTAAATATGTACTCTTATGTACAACCAGTGCTCCATGTTGTCTAATGTTAGTCCTAGAATTGATTATGTTTTGCTCCAGTATTTTTTCTACTCTGTCTTGGATTCTTGCTAATGCTATGTCTTTTAAACTTGTATCTGTTTACCTTATGGTATTGTATTGAAATGTACTTGATACTGATTGTATTAACCTCAAACTGTGTAATCCGCCTTGAGTCTCAGGGAGAAAGGTGGACTACAAATGACATAAATAAAATAAATAAAAATAAATAAGTAAATTCATTTCTTATTTTTCTCACACTTCTCTTTCCTTCCTCTCATTTGTTTATCAACAACACTTCTAAAATTTAGATTGCAAACTTTTTTACAGAATAATTTGTCCTGTTCTATAAAGCACTGTCTATTCAGATAGTGTTCTAGAAAAACAACTTGTCACACAACAGCATGTCCAAGAAACAGAATTCCAGATGGGGTTATGCAGAATGCAGCCAGGAACAGGCTTAATTGCCAATGGCTGGAGTCACCAAGAAGTATAAAGCAAATCAGGTCCATGAGGTATATAGGAACTGGATATTCTATCTCATCTTAAATTCTTTCAGATAAAAAACATTGGTAGTTACATTCACAAACTCTTTTGATGTGTCTTAGAGACAAGAATTTTGAATTTCAACTCTCCAGTGAAAGGTCTTCTCAGGATTTATTGTATAGAAAGCTTCAACTTTGCTGATTGTAATCATTGTACTGGGACTATATAATAAGTAGTTAGGCTGTGACTTCCCAGGGCCAATAGCAACATGTTCATGCAAGAAGGGAGACAAAGTATTGTCCAGAAGAACATGGAGAAGTTGTTTCAGAAATTCTTTTTTTTTTAATAATTTTTTTTTATTTTTAATTTCTAACAAAAAACTACAAAAAACTACAGAAATATAAAGGAAAAAAGGGGACTGGGGAAAAGGGAAGAGCAACATATAAACAGAAAACACACACTACATCTACATGTCTTGTATTCCCTTCATACTGCAATTTTTCTTTAAAGTTAACTTTCTAATATGCTATCAGATTGGTAGATCTTATAAAATACAGATTACATTCAGGATCAGGTCTTCTCCCCCCCCCCCCCCCGCGTCTCGGTCTCAGTTCTCTCTGCGCAGCTACAATAGCTGCGCTCATTCCCTCCTCCCCCCCACTCTCCCCTTCAGACTTTGAACTTTCTTCTTGCTGGAACGCCTGATGGTTAAACAAAAAGTCCCTCAGCTGTACTTCCGATGTTAACTTGTAGGTTTGATCCTTGTATCTGAACCAGATGCCTCCCAGAAACAACCATTTGTATTTTACTTCACATTTCCTCAGGAAAGCCGCAAGTCTTTTATATTTAAATCTTCTTTTACGAGCCAAAAATGGAACATCCTTCAATATCTTAAACTTGTTGCCCAGATAGTCCAAGTCCAAATTATACGAATTATATAAGATGGTGTCCCGAGTCTTCTTAGATGAAAAGTCAATAATAATCTCGCGAGGCAGCTGATGCTTCATTGCATATTTTGAAGATGTCCGACGGACTTCCAGAATATCGATGTATTGTCGAAGGCTTTCACGGCCGGAGAACGATGGTTGTTGTGGGTTTTCCGGGCTGTATTGCCGTGGTCTTGGCATTGTAGTTCCTGACGTTTCGCCAGCAGCTGTGGCTGGCATCTTCAGAGGTGTAGCACCAAAAGACAGAGATCTCTCAGTGTCACAGTGTGGAAAAGATGTAGGTCATTTGTATCTACTCAGGAGGGGTGGGGTTGAGCTGAGTCATCCTGTAAGAGTTTCCCAGGGTGTGGAATGCTAATGGCGGGAGGCTTCACTGTATCCTGAGGAGGTTCTTTTGCATATGGATTTGTACTTGATGTGCTAATCTTCTCTGCAGGGCTATTGTCAAGGATAGAATGTTTTGTTAGCCTGGTGTTTTTCAGAACTGGCAACCATGCTCGGTTCATTCTTAAGGTTTCTTCTTTCCTGTTGAAGTTTTGCTTGTGCTTGTGAATTTCAATGGCTTCCCTGTGCAGTCTGACAAAGTAGTTGGAAGTGTTGTCCAGTATTTTGGTGTCCTGGAATAAGATACTGTGCCCTGTTTGAGTTAGGCTATGTTCAGCCACTGCTGATTTTTCAGGTTATCCAAGTCTGCAGTGTCTTTCATGTTCTTTTATTCTTGTCTGGATGCTACGCTTTGTGGTCCCGATGTAAACTTGTCCACAGCTGCAGGGTATACAGTATACTCCTGCAGAGGTTAGGGGGTCTCTGCTGTCTTTTGCTGATCGTAGCATCTGTTGTATTTTTCGGGTGGGTCTGAATACTGCTTGAAGGTTATGCTTTTTCATAAGCTTTCCCATCTGATCAGTAATTCCTTTGATATATGGCAAAAACACTTTTCCTGTGGGAGACTGTTTTTCTTTGGTTGTTTGCTTCATCCTGGGTTTGATTGCTCTTCGGATTTCATTTCTGGAGTAGCCATTTGCCTGAAGTGCGTGGTTTAGATGCAGTGTGGACAAGTTTACATCGAAAATGTTCATCTAGTTTCCATAATTGTGCTATTTCTTTTCCAGTTTCTTGCCTTTTCTTTTAGAGGAGAAATTTGTATTGTATGAGAGATTTTTTTAAGAAGCTATCATCTTTTCCAATTAAATTGTATGCTTCTGAAGCAAATACTATTTATTCCCCAGTTTTTAATATACTTCAGTGTAGTGTATCTGTCCTGATACATGTGCTCAGAAGAATTGCTTATTGAAGACCAGAGGAAAAGCAGGTAGAGAAACATGCAACCAGTATCTAAATGTTCCTTCCTATAAAGCTAGAGCTTGAAACTTAGGAGTCTTTTCATCACACCACTCTGTAATAAAGAGGAAAGGCGGGGGAGAGGACTTAGTTCTGGGGGTGATTCTCTCTCTCTTGCAAAAAGCTACTCTGGGTTTCTGGCCTCCTGTTACATCTCCCTCCCATCTCAAGCTCCCAGAGGAAGGTCAAATCCACATTACTCATTCTAAGCAATCCCAAGTGCCGGTCACATTACCTCATTAAACAGAAGCATTAAACAGAATCTGTACCCTGAAATTTTAGTGAATAGATTTATAAATAATATGACTTACCCTGACTGTAGGTGGTATGCTATTATTGTGTGGTCTATTGTGTGGTCTATGACTGTAATAAAGATATCTGATCAGACGCATTTCATTCGCATTTCTCCCGAATATGTGGTCACAGGTTTTCAACGGGAGTTTCACGGTGGCCGTGAATGGGCCAATGCACAATTTACATGGTTTTTTTAAAAACCACCCCCCTTCCTGTCTCTCCGGCCATTCCGAGAGTTCCTATAGGCTGATTCAACTTGCAAGTGCTCCGTAGTCTGCAAAAGACTGTTTTTGACTTCATAGCATTGGATTTATTGATTATGCTGTTTCTGAATCAAATCTGGTAGTTTGAAAAATCATTTTGGGGTGAATCCATCCTCAGAACGGACTCGCAAAACTTCCTTTTTAACTGTTTTTTTTATTATTTTATATTACTGTAATATCAAAATTACTATATATCGAAATAATGACACTCCAAGGAAGTGAAACTTCAGTAAAATTCAGGCACTGAACTGTCCTGCATAGGAAATGCCCACAAAAGCTTCCCACATGCTTCCAAATTTCCAAAAAAGAAACGGGAGAGAGCCATCAATGCTGTCAGTGGGGGAGAGGCATCATTATCTTCAATGATGTTTCTTTATAAGGCAAGATCGAAATAACGGAAAAGTGCACTAAAAAAAAATAAAAAAAATGGGCGGGAAAAAAGGTCCCGCCCAAAAAAGCGGTTTTCGAGCGGCCGTGTGACCGGAGGGACGCGCGAGAAAGACGGATTGGAAGCAGGAATGTGAACGAAAAGGAAAAAATCACGGATTGGAGGCAAACGGAAGATATCCGATAAACATGTGGGTAATGGGTGAATGTGGATTTGACCGAAAACTCAAGCCAAGGCTTTTTGCAAGAGAGAGAGATTCTCTCCCATCACTCTTCCTCTGGTTGACCATCACATCAAGGACTGTTCTTTGTAAGAGTACACTATCCAGGGAACCTTGCGGGAGCTGACATGTGAAGAACATGTGTCTGATGTCTCATGTAGTTTGGCTCCTAGTACTTGGGGCTGTTCAGCCAAAGCAAGCAAACTTGGATTTTGCAGGGAAAATCTGCCTCAAAGTGGGGGAATGAAAGGGGGTCCATAATAGCATCCCTACATGAACTTGTCAGTTCTTGAAACCACTGTTTTTAATAGTCCTGGTGCATTGTTTCCTTTGACTGTTCCTGACTGAAGCTTCTTTCTTTTTCTGGGAATCACACAGTTGATTCTATCCAGTGAGGATCACATAGTGTACTGGATGATGTCAGAACCATATAGTCAATTAGATTTTTTTATATGATGATTTTACTGAAGGATGGGGGGGGAGTGAGAGGGGAAGTGAAGGTAATATAAATGAATAAACAAACATTTTTGCAGAATGCCAAAAGGGAATACATTTTTCGATAACATTTGGAATACTAATCATCAAAAAATAAGCAATTTCATTGAGCTCCAATTTTTATTTTTCTCATCTAGCAGATTGAGAAGTAGCAACAAAGTAAAATGTGTTGCTCCAAATCAAGGTCCTGGATGGGTGGAAATAAGAAAGAAGTATACTGCAGCTAAATATTATGAGAATGGTAAGTGCTGTTCAGTAGTAAAAGAGACTGTCTAGGAAGGTCATGGGCTCTTCTTCACTGGAGGTCTTTATTCTGAGGATGGATAACTATCTGTCAGGGATGTGGCAGAAGCTGCATTGATCAGGGATTGGATTAAATGAACTAGATAAACTAGATCAACGATGTGCTCAATGGTTCTATAATTAGACTGTCTTGTGCAAACTCCTTGTCATGGGAGAGTGGTCTCATCCGGAAGTTAGTTTCATGGCATAGAATGATGAAGCTAAACAGTCATGAAACGAAACAGCCATGATGTGATGATGGTTAGCTGCTTTATATTGCTTGGTGGAATGCTCCTTGTATGTGGAGAACCACTCAACTGATGCACCCTTACCCAAGAAGAAAATTAGTGTCACAATGGTGCTGCAAACCCTTATAGGAGTTTGTAGAGGTGTGGTGAATGTGGTTTTTTATCAATATCATCAGAGATTAATGGCTTCTCATATGGCTAAAGACAGAATGCACTGACAGCTACTTGTGTGTTTCATCCTTATATGCATCAAAAGTGTTGGCGTGTTAACAGCCAATGCTCCAAATTTAGTGAAAGCTGATATTCACAGGTGGATGTTGATGATGCCAGATGACTCTTGTGAATGTCAGCATTCATTGGTATGTATCCCAATTTGTTAGAACTACCCTGGGGAAAACTGACAATCAAAGTTCAGTCTCATGAAATAACCTCAGTCACTGCTGACTGACAACATCCACACAAATTCACTTGGCCTTGCAAAATCCACATACATTCTGAACATTCACTGTAACAGGTAGAATGAATAGGGACTGTAACAGGTAAGGAATGTATGTATAAATGGACTGTCTCTTGAGGACTTAAGTGCAAACATTTCTGAGTGTTTGTGAGTAGATGCCTACTCATATATATTTCTGAGTACTGAGAAACGTTTCGGAGACAAAAGACCTGGGACCTTTTATTTCTTAAACTATGTAGAAATCTGCATATTCTAGCTATAAAAGAGAAAAGAGATTTGATTTGTTCTGTCACTGTTGTCAACTTTATTGCATTTCATTGATAGCAAAGTCACACACCTTTAAGTTAATAAATAAAAATGAAAGGAAGAAATATGTTGTTATTGCAGTGCTTTGTAATATGCAGGCACTCTGCGTACATAGGTACATTAGGCACTGTCACTGATTTTATTATTCCCTGTATTCCACTGACAGCAAGGTTGCAAGAGAAAAATAATGGGATAATTTTGCTTTTTAAAGTCTTCTGACATTTATTGTTCCATAGTCTACAGCAGGAAGTCTGGTAAATGGTAAAAGAACAACCATTATAGCAACTCTTTTCAATGCATTTTCTGTTGGGTAGCTCTACTGAAGCTAATGGGTCTATAGCAGAATTAGCTATTTGAGAATTTTGGAATATAAGTTTGGCTACAGTCCTAAATACACTTAACTTCGAAATCAATCTCATTTAAATAAATAGGGCATGCTTTCAAACAAACATGGTGAGAATAGTCTATAAGGCAATTAAAGCTGTAATCCAGTGCTCATTTAACTGACAGTAAATCCGTCTGAACTCAGTGAAAGTTTATTTTGTCTTAACATGCATAGGATTGGGCTTTAAGTCACATATACTAGTAGGTTGCCCTGACCTGGATAGCCCAGGAGATCTTGATCTCATCAGATCTCAGAAGCTAAACAGGGTCAGCCTTTGCTAGTAATTGGATGGGTGACCTCCAACAAAGACCAGGGTTGCCAAGGCAGGCAATGGCAAACCACCCCTGTTAATCTCTTGCCATGAAAACGCCACTAGGGGTTGCCATAAGTCAGCTATGACTTAAGGGTGCTCTCCACCACCACTAGTAGGCTAGAAAGAAATAGCACTGCAAGATGAAAATAGGAAGATATTGTTACTATTTCTTGTGGATTATAACTCTGTCATAAACATGTCTGATTAATTCAGATTAATTACTTTAATTAATGTTGTCTTGTAGGGAAAACATATGGCTAGAACAGACTACTAGCCATACCATTTTAATTATCTTTTAATTTAAGACTCTGTAAATATTATATTTTTGTGTATATACCTTCAAGCTCACTCACTCCTTCTGGATGAGGGATCCCTCTGTCTGCAACAGCCTCTCCTCAGCTCTGCTCCCTAGGAGTGAACATCCTCCCACTGTGGCCAGACCATTTATCCCTTCCTCTCAGGCACCATCCCCCTACTTCTTTATTGATGCAATTTTCCCCTCCAAATTCCCTGTTAACCAATCACAGGGTCCAAAGGGGACCTGGGAGATGTAGGACCTGTAGTCAGTCTAGTACAGGCTTCCCTGGAGCCACTAGGCCTCACTAGGTAGGCCCAGATTCATAACGATATAACATGTGAATTTTAAAAACAGGGGCTTGAAAACACATGCATCATACAGGTACACTTACTAAAGATTCGGCATACGCTGTGCTAAAGGTCAGATTAGCAGTATAGGACATGCTTGGTATATTGAAAATATCAGATTCCGTCGTGGTGTCTGGAAGCTGAGCACAAACTACAGCAGCAAAATGCCACTTGTCTGATTCCTTACAAAATTGCTACAAATAATAGATTATTGTGAGCTAGATAGTGTAATTTTTGATTCACTTTAAAGTTACTTCCTATGATTGCATATTCCTTAGTAAATCTGAGTTTCTTGATAAGAGGTTCTAGCACATCAAGCTCTTTTTATGGCAATAGAGCTAAAATAGTCCTAAATGAAATTATTTTGGAACATGCATGCAGTTCATGTGCTTATTGTGGATCTTATACATTAAATCTTATAGAATAAGTACATTTGACTTCAGTGACATTTAAGTGTTCTTGCATCCTATAGGTATATGCATTATTTCAATGTAACTGACCTTTGTTTAGTAATTTATATGGAGTGTAGTTAGAACATACTCAGAACACCATGATATCAACTCAGCCTTAGGAAATGGTGATGCTTGCTGGCAAGGTTAAGAAAGTTGAGGGATTGCCATGTTTTATAAATACACCATTAAGTGAGGGCATATGCCTGCCAAAAGCATGACTGTCAAGGTAGCCTACAGCCTTGGGGACTTGATAGATTCATCAGAATTTCTAATTCTGAGAAAATAGCACTGGATAAACATTTCCTGCTGTCTCGTCTTCCATGGCTGGTTAAATGACAATGTCATATTTGCTCAAATGTGGACATCATGATTATTCATACAATTCTAGACTGTCCTTTATTCATCTCTGGACTGGGCAAGTGATGTGAAAAATCAGTTTGCTTAGAGGTGACCTGCAGAGGGGGAAAAATAATAAACTTTCATTATGTCTCAGAAGTGCCCTAGTTTCCAGGAATCATCTATTTTGTCAGATTTCTCCAAGGTCAATGTTTAACTCATTATTTAAAATCTGTATGTTACCTCTGGGATATAAGTAGGATTTATATAGACTTCTATTCTGACAAATTTCAGTGCCTAGAAAAAGGCCCAGTCTCCTGATTTTCACATCCCCAGATTGTCATGCCAACAGAAAGACTATGTAGAAAATTACTAACACTGAATATTAATGGCATGGAGGCACTGCTGTTGGTTTCACAGTGTCACTCAAATGAACGAACTTCTCTATCCTTTTAGAGCTACCTTGACTGTCAAACTCTAAAGGATAGTCTTCAATTATTTATACAATGCAGAGTAGTTTACCCTGAATAATAGATTCAGAAAATTTATAAAATAAAGTAGATGATTCTGAGTCATGTCTCCATACTCATGTTCCATTGACCTCCATAGCACTCTCATGGGGAGAAAAGATGTGCAATATTACTGTTGACAGCAACATCTGCTACTTCTGGCATATTATTGTAGAAATGTTATTGTATTAATCTTATACTAGGTACTGGCTAAGGCCAATGTAGAAGAAAGAGACTATGGACTATCTCACCAAATACCTTCTTCGATTCAGCCCTTATTTCCCTAATCAGGATCTCAGGATTTCCAGAGTCATGCAACTCAAGAGAATTTGCAAAGAATTTAAAGGAGTGACACTTTGGTTTGCAGCTGTGTACTGTGATGCTATTGAATGTTCACAGATATAGAATTGTTAGAATCACCCAGAGGTTGTAATGATAGCAGTCAGACCCTTCCTCCTGCTGAGAGTAAGTATATAGATATGAAATCATAAACTCCCTTCCTCATATACCATAAGTGCAAGATACTGCCTGGCCTGAAGTAAAAACAAAATGGATACCAGCCAGGTAGAAGCATGGAAAATATTTTAGGAGAATCAAAGTATCTGGCTTACTAAAACCCCTTCCATGTCCCAGAGAGATGCATAACTTAGGACAATGAGGTTTCCTAAGAAACTCCTGACTAATCTCATCCATGTCTTGCATCACTTTTCCTCATCAATTTACCCCGATTAAGCACCGCTTAATGCTATTCAACTAACTTGGTAGCTTTTCCCATCTGGTACTCAAAGGGTCATCAAGCACCATTTACACCTATAGTCCACCTCACGTAGACCCATTAAGCTCTCCCAACTCATTATCTACCTCTGGAAAAACCATTAAGTCATTTTTTTCAGGGAGAAGATACCAGCTTGCCCCAGGGAGTATTTTTTCCTATAGCCTTTCCTTCTCTGTGAAACACTGGTCATTTTGCTGCTGCCTCTCCAGACCTCGGTCTTCAAGACTGGTAACTATAGCCTTCCCTGAAACTGCTTTCTCTCCTTTTCCTCCTTGATTTTCTCTTAGCTAGCCTCGTATGTGTGTGGTGTGTGATTTTTATACATTTGCCCTTTTATTTCTCTTTTAATGAAAACCTTTCCAGTTGAACATCTAGCTGGTTCATTTCAAGAGTTCTCTTAAGGGAATAAACCCTGTAAACATAGGTGGAAAATCTCAGTTACTTCCTCTCACTTGTCTCCATTAATGCTAATTCCCCCAACTAATTAGGAGGCTGCCTATTAAGATAACAGGATGTTGAGTTTTTGCTGAGCTCCAGTGATAGTGGCTATTGAGACAGCTAGACTGCTAGCCCAAGGGAGAGAAAGAACATGAAAACTCTTTCTCCGTACCTTCCACCTACCGTTCCCAGAGCCTCAGAGAAGTCTATTGGAGATTCTTCCTCAGTATGCAAGAGATTCAGGAGCTATGAAAGTTCCAGAGAAGATGCTTCTGGCTCAAGGTAATTGTTAAAGGACCATCTTCAGAGAAGTTTAGGGCTGGTCACAACAAGCAGTATGGCAATTACCAAAATTATTTGAGTATGGACAGGATTGCACACGTTGAGATAATTAAATTAAATTTCATCTCATATTTAAAGCTTTAATGCTAGCAATCATCTACAGGAGAATAAAGTACGGGACAAAGGATGTTCCAAAAAGCCAAACAATAATATTCAAAAATGCAATTCTAGGCTGCATTTGTGTTGGCCAATGATTAAATGTACAGGACCAATTCACCACTGGCCATGATGACAGATATAAAACTGGATAATTCAGTGAATGTAAGATGGATGCAAGAATATATCAAACACTTTTGTTTGGGAAACTGATATTGAACTTACAACCAGATGTGCAGAGAACTGTGCAGAGAACATATCTTCCTGGCAAACATAACTGTATTCAAACTGCTCTGACTACATACAAGGCGACCTCCTCATCAGATCACATAGTTGTTGTAAGGATCCAGCCTGGGACCTTTTTAATATCAAAACTGGCCTCTGATTTACCTTTCCATAGTCAAGCTGGAGAGGCAGGAAGAGAAGGGGAAATTGAATGGCCATTTGCTTTCCACATCTCTCATCAGATGCTGGAAGAAAGCAAGAAGCTTTAGATAAATTTATTGTGTGTTGTTCTAGCTGTTTGCCTCTGTCATAAAATCCAGGGACCTGTGAGACAAGTCCTATGTAAGAGACATACCAAAGGTCCTCCTAGCCATGGTGGCCTAGGGAAAAGGCTGGGTTTAGGGGAGAATACAGAAGGAGCAAGCAACCCTTTAGCTAGTGCTGCTCTAGTGAATCCAGGGGATTGTGGATGGTAGCCCCTCTCCCCCTTCCTAGACATTGGACTGTTCATCCCGAGCAGGAGATGAATAAGGTATACTGTGGTAACTGGCTGTGTAAATTAGATCAAAAAACAGCTGCAAAACCCTTGGTAACAATCCTATTTTCTTTTCCTTATGTGTTCTTTCTCTTTTGGTAGTTTGCTGTAGTAATTAAAGATCTTTCTTGGTTAAGATAAAGTTGTATCACTTCTCACTCATGGCTGGCCACCTGGTCACCTACCAGAACTCTGTGTATGCTTAAGAGGCTAACCAGCTATCCCCAGGGATAGAAGTGAAAAGCTTGTTTCCTAGCTGGGATGGTGGCAACCTACCAAAGTACAACAGATCAGGGAGAGGAAGGAAACCCCCCACTTCCCGATCCACAACAGTGGTTCCTTGGTGAAGTTCATCTTTAGCGTAGCACTGTACCAAGTAGGTTTATATCTGCAAGGTAGCTGTTTGATTGTAGGAGTCTGTGGATGCTCTTGTCCAGTCCAAGGACTAAGTATAGGACGCTTGACCACATTCTGCACATGCTTCACTCTGGCTACAGTGCATCTCATTTCCTTCGCTGCTAGCATTTATGTTTGTGAAAGGCTCATTGAAAACGATTATCTTGTGCCAGTGAAGTACTAGCAGCAGAGGAAGTGTGCTGTACTGTGGCTGGAGTGAAGCACAGAGGGAACACAGTTATAGGATCCAAGCTGTATCATCTCATTCATGGAAGAAGAGCAAGCATACTCCAGGGTCATAGTTGTTCAGGTGATTAAACTGACAAACTTGAAGGACCAGTGATCTGACTCAGGATAAAACAATTTCAAATGTTCAGGAATGGGTATTATTCAAGTAACGAGTTAGCATGTTTCTTTCTAATAGGGCTTATTTTTGGCAGAACAGAGGACTAATATGGAAGTGTGCTTTATTGTACTGTTGTGTATTTTACCAGTACATATTAAATAAATTATAGCTTCTTTTTATTTCTTCTGCTATTACCACATCACTCTTTCTCCCTGTTTTACAATAAAAAGGCATATCGCACAAAGAAATGCCATTTTGGTCCTCTTAAGTATTGTTTGCATATGACGAGTTTAATCATGCACAACATTTAGCCTTTGTTATACTGAATATTGTTAGGACTTGATGCCTTTGAGCACAATAATACATAATTTTGCATTAATCTCTCTTTGTTCAGTTCTCTTTTATAGTGATGTAAACATATGCTACAAATTAGCACTCATTTTTTATCTTCAATGAATGTACAGATTACACTCACATTAAAATCAAAATTTTGCTCAACCACATGAATACAAGTGCAAAAAAAAGTGTTCCTTTTATACGGAAAGACTGAATTACGGAAAGACTGAATTCAGTCTGTATGCTCAAAATGGTGCAAGAAAAAATGAGAGGAAAAAGACATTCTTTGAGAGGTGCAAATAATGCTTCCTGTCCTATAAAGTCAAGCGTGTATTTTTAAACCTATATGCTACCCAATAATATGCCTTGGAGTAGCCTGTCACTCAAAGTTCTCTGTTTCTGTGAAGAATTAACCCTTAACAATCCTGCAGCTATGTGTAAAGCACTTACAGGCATTTTAAAACATGCAGTCCATCACAGAACCATTCACAACACCATTCTTAAGCTTGAAGTAAAAACAGATTGGAAAAGATTAAATCAAGAACATTTACTTCTTCAACCTTCACCATACTCTTGTCACACAATATCGGAAGCAACATGGGCTTTATGCTTGTTCCCATAAACATGACAGATCAGTTTTTTATTCCCCATATATGAATCATGCAAACTAGGCCATGAAGCTGAAACCACAAATCCCATATGCCAAATGTTGTTAGAAGTGCACGGGAAAGGAAAGAAACCAGCAGTGTGTCATGGAAAGGAAGCAGTCTCTCTGACCCAGTAATATATGAACACGAGTATGGGTGTGGGTGTGGGTGTGTCTCATTTTCCCCTCAGACATTATTTTCTCTTTCTCTTCCCTGAAAGACCCCATAGCCTCTCCCCTTTCCCTCTCTCCTTCCCACTTGCCAGCCAATTTACCTTAATCTGTTCCCTTGTCTTCAGCTTCCACACCTTTCTTTTCCTTGGCAATGTCTCTTCAGGAAAACTCTTGCTCAGTTATGCAGTGCTGGATCAGCCAGTTGTAAGGGACCTGTAAGGAATTGCAGGGGTACCTCAGTTCCCCCCTTTATTGCCTCCCTATTCTTTCCTCTTTCCTCCTCCTGGCAGGCCCTATATCCTCACCTTTCTCCACTTTCTTTTCTCCTTCTAACCCTTTCATCTGCCCCCCCCATCTTCAGCTATATTTATTATTTATTTACTTCGTTTTATATGTCAAGGAGACCCATTATCCTCCTCTCCTCCATTTATTCTCACTAGATCATTGTGAGGTAGATTAAGCTGGGAGAATGTGACTGGCCCAAGGACACCAAGTGAGCTTCTACAACAGAGTGGGGATTCAAACCTGGGTCTCCCAGATCCTAGTCTGAAACTCTAACCACTACACTGGCTTTTGTGGGGTGGCTGTTGTTGGACACTAGCAAGCAGCCAGGCCAGAATGAGTCATGGAGGTTGTGTGGCCCCACAACTCCTCGTTCAAAGACTAAAGCAATTCTGGAAACAGCCCCTCCCCATTTCCCCTGTCTTTTCCTGACAAAATCCAAGGCTGGAACAGGATGGCAATACTTTCTGCTTGCTTAGAAACAGCACTGAAGGCATTCATTTATTAAAGCTCCAGGCGTGGCTTCTATTATTTTGGGTTTTTAAACTTCCAGATTAGATATGGGCACAAACCAAAAAACCCCAAACCATGTGATCCGTGGTTCGTAGCATTCCACGGAACCTTGAACCACGAACTTCTGACCTTTTCCCAGTTCATGGTTAGTTGTTCCGTGGCATTTCAACTGCCCTGCACTGGCTGCTGAAGCCAGTGCAGGGCGTTTGAAACAGACAGCCCCTTTCTTCTGCTGCCCAGGTAGCAGGAGAATGGGGCTACCAGTTTCACAGACCCCATGCTGGTTTCAGCTCATGGGCTGAACCCAATGTGGGGTCTGTGAAACTGATAGCCCCATTCTCCTGCTGCCAGAGCAGCAGGAGAAAGGGGCTGTCAGTTTCAAAGACCCCACAATGGGTTCAGCCACGGGATCTATGAAACTGACAGCCTCTTTTTCTGCTGCCCAGGCTGTCAGTTTCACAGCTCCCATGCTGGAACCAATGTGGGGTCTGTAAAACTGACAGCCTGGGCAGCAGGAAAAGAGGCTGTCAATTTCACAGACCCCGAGGTTGAACCCAGTGTGGGGTCTGTGAAACTGACAGCCCCTTTCTCCTGTTACCCGGGCTGTCAGTTTTACAGACCCAACATCGGTTCCAGCATGGGGTCTGTGAAATTGACACCCCGGGCAGCAGGGAAAGAGGCTGTCAGTTTTACAGACCTGCACCAGTTCCAGCGCGCGGGTCTGTGAAACTGACAGCTTCTTTATCCCTCTGCTCTGGCAGCAGAAAAAGAGGCTGTCAGTTTCACAGACCTCATGCGGGGGCTGTGAAACTGACAACCTCTTTTCCTGCTGCCAGAGCGGCAGGAGAAAGGGGCTATCAGTTTCACAGACCCCATGCTGGGTTCAGCCGATGATCTGAAACTGGCACGGGGTCTGTGAAACTCAGAACCGGCCATGGAATGGCTGGAAGAATTCATTTGTTCTGGAAAAATGCATTCCCATGGAACACGTGTTTCGGTGCAAACAAACCGGCCATTCCGTACGGAATTTTGTTCTGTGGTTCCTTTCATGCCCATCTCTATTCCAGATGTATTTTTTTGTAAATTTCAGATTTTTCTACAAACCTGGGGCATTTTTAGAACTCTAGAAAGATCTGTCTTGTTTGTTCATGGCTCCAAGCTCCAGAAGCTCCAGATGTAATGCTCTCTGGAATACAAAGAATGAGCCATTTGCTAAAATCATTAGGAACTAGAGTGACAACTTTAGTGACACTTTTAAACTTTCCCTTAAGTTGACACATCTAGAAGTAAATTAGTTTACTTCTAGATTAGAGTCATAAAGATAATGCATCCTTTTGAAGCTTTTCTCAATGAGAACCAGAGAATTCACCTTCTACAAAATGCCAGAACTTTAACAATGATCCCATTCACCACTTTAAAAAAAAAAAACCTTTTCCTTTTCCAGAAAGTCTTGACTATTTTCTATATGCAAGTCAACAAAATCCCCTAAAAATCCAACCAGGAAATAATCCATCTTCTTCTTAAAATATATATATATATATATATTTTCTACATGGCACAACAGTTTTCCCTCCTGAGGAAAGGGGTATTATTTGAGTCCAAAGAAGGTGTCTATTACTTTAGAGTTTAAGAACCCACACATTGCTTCTAGGAGAGAGAAGCAATTACATTTTACTGCTGTGCTCAGCATGGAAACATCTGAGGGAAAAAACTGTTTCTTTTAATCATATTTTGATACCTATAGTTAAAAATAGCCAATAATAACAAATAAAAACACAACTAAAGCCTCAGTGAAGATTGAAGGGGCCTAATATGAATAAATATTCACAGATTAATATATTATTAATTTAGGAATAGCATATTCTCAATTGTTACCCTCATGAAATAGAGACACACTTGTAATACCACTATTCTACCAAAGATCACTGCCAAAGGCACTCCCTCTATTCCCCACTTTATACTTTGCTGTACTGTGTATTCTGCCTGCTGTATTCATTTTCTCTTTACATGACATGTTGCATCACTTGCATATACTTTAGTTCTCCTTTTGGTTATATTCTGCTGATCCACCAACACATTATCAAGAGTTGAAAATATACTTCAAAAGTTGCAGTACGAAAATGACTAACTGCATGCAGAATGATGCCTTAATGTTCATATGCTTGCATTTATGAGTATGTTTATGAGAAACAAACAGTGTAATTTTAAGCATACTTAATATCCTTCTAAAACCATTGACTTCACTGGATTTAGAAAGGTGCAATTCTGTTTAGGATTAATCCCGCTCCCCAAGATTCAATAGGCTCATAGAGCAATACTTAACAGAGTTACTCCAGTCTAAGCTCAGCTAAATCAATGGGTATAAGATAGAGTAACTCTGCTTGGGATTGCACTATGGGACTTGTTTTGTGGCCTATACATGCAGAAACAGGCTTCTGTATGCATATTCTGGGTATATGCTTCTGGATGGGGATCTGGGCAGGGATAGCACATGCAAGTGGGGTACTGCATATGAAATTCTCTACTGTGACACAGCATCCAAGTTTGCCTGTATTAACCTGGAAAACATCCCTGTTTTGTGGCTTCTCCCTTGAGAGAAATGAGCCTAATGCTGTACTGGTATTTGAAGGTTCAGTATGAATGTACAGAGTAAAAGTAAGTACTCTCTGTGTTGTTCACACATTCTTGATGTAGAGGAATACATCTTCCTTTCCTACAATACTATATAAATTCAAAGGAGTTGGCTTTCTGACATTTTGAATTAAACTTGTGGCTTCTGTAGCTTAGGAGATGAAGTCGCACTGAACTCACTGGGATTTTTTCTAAGTAAACACATAAAAGGCCAGGCTGCCAGAATACACATCGGATTAGAAATAAACTCTTAAAGCCCACAGTGAAATCCAACTCGGTCCCAACCAGACCAACTAAAGCCTACTAAAAAACCAATCAAATTAGTGAAATTGAGAGAATTCATGGAACATTCTTGCATGGGAACCAAATCCTGATTTGTGCTTCAACCACCAGGGATATTTCTCTTTGCCTTTGTTATACAAACTTATACAAAGAACAGTATATAGTCATGGCTTTCAAAAACCCAGGGTAAGGTTGACCCACCAAGCTGACAATGCCACCCTAAATGGAGTTACATCCTTCAATGGACTTAGAGGGGAATAACTCTATTTAGGATCCACTGTAAGAAAGGAAGAAGGGAAGATATCAGGATAAGGCAGATCAACAGGCTCCATACAGAAGGCAGGAAGGTAACTGTGCAAGCAAACCAATATCTTGAATTTCAGTTCAGCAACTTGTTTATGTTTGAGAGATAGAAAAACTTATAAGCAAGTAATCACCTTATCTACGACACAGTTACACTACAATTTCTACTACACCATTTTGATGTGATGGACTATGAACAATTACCACAACAAGTATAAGGGCTTTGCAGTAAATGAACTGGATTCCCTCAGCCTGTTTCTAGAGACCTGCCACTCACTTGAAAAAAGGGATTGAAATGGGATCAAGGATCAAGACCTGCCACACTTGAAGAAAGATTGAAATGCAATATTTGGACCAAAATATACTCTGATATAAGTGCTGTCTTTTACCTGTGGGCTTAATTCATTAATTTGTTTCCATTTCAATGTACCTTACCCTGAAAGGCCCAGGGCAAGTAACAGTATTTGATGAGATACAAATAGTACATGTCATATTGTTCAAAAAACATTTGCTTTTACATTTGCCTTAAAAAAAGGGTGGTTCAGCAGCACTCACAGCTGTCTGTCAGCTCCTACAAATCCATTTTTATCCTTCCTTCTTTCCAATGAGCTCTCTGTCACTATTTTTAGTTACAACAGTCCTGTGAGCCTGGTTAGCCAAGAAAGAATGACCAGCCCCAAATCATCTCTTGCTATGATGCTCCAGTGGGTATTGGACCTCAGGTCCCAGTTGGATACTGATGTCCACTATACCGTGGCTTTTTGCCGCCTAGGGTTGAGACCGGGGAGGGAGTGCGTGTCGAGAACAGAAACGGACAGATACCGGGCTGGAGAAAACAAGGCCACAACTTTATTCAACAGTATAACAAAACAGCAAATGAGAAGTATTGGCGCAGCATGAGGATCAGATCCACTGCATCGGGTGACCCGCCTGTCAGCCGATGAACCACATCCCCCTCAGGCCCCGGGCCGAGGGAGGGAACCAGGAGTGGCATGAAAGTGGGAGATCACCCGGTGTACACCCCTTGGTGATTCCCCATGCCACCTGGGGGTGGCGCAACCTGGCAGCCCCCGAGCTGGGCGTGCCCCTCGCCGCTCACCCCCAAGACTCCATAGGGGAGTCCCCTTAATGGGGAGGCTGTGTGCGCAGGCCCAGTCTCCCCAACAAATGGGATCTGATCCGATGCTCCACCGCCAAAGTTGTGACAAAGCCAAAATACACAGGGCGAGGTGGGTGGGGGAAGCTCCGTAGTCCAGAGGGGTCCAGCGCGGAATGAGGGCCCGGCCGGGCGGCGGCTGGTTAAGTACCCAGCCGCCGGACCAGAGAGAAAACTGGCCGGCCGCGCACGCCACGCCCCCCTGGAAGGACCCGGGCGCCGTGATTGGACGCCCGGGTTTAAACTGATTGGCCGCGGGCTGGCCGTGGGTGCGATGCAGCCCGCGACCACCGGAGCTCGCCGTGAGTCACCTCCCCGGCCCCGTCGGCGGCAAAACAGGCCCCCCAGTAAGTCGGGGAGGGGGCCTCGCCTTGCCGCCTAGGGTTGAGACCGGGGAGGGAGTGCACGTCGAGAACAGAAACGGACAGATACCGGGCTGGAGAAAACAAGGCCACAACTTTATTCAACAGTATAACAAAACAGCAAATGAGGAGTATTGGCGCAGCATGAGGATCAGATCCACTGCATCGGGTGACCCGCCTGTCAGCCGATGAACCACATCCCCCTCAGGCCCCGGGCCGAGGGAGGGAACCAGGAGTGGCATGAAAGTGGGAGATCACCCGGTGTACACCCCTTGGTGATTCCCCATGCCACCTGGGGGTGGCGCAACCTTGCAGCCCCCAAGCTGGGCGTGCCCCTCGCCGCTCACCCCCAAGACTCCATAGGGGAGTCCCCTTAATGGGGAGGCTGTGCGCGCAGGCCCAGTCTCCCCAACAAATGGGATCTGATCCGATGCTCCACCGCCACAAGAGCCCACCGGGCTCCCGCCAACACTCCTACTGCTGTACCCATTCCAGGAGGCCATCCCGCACGTCCTGCAGCCATATGTCCATCCCCCAGGTTGACAAGTGCACGCCGTCTGGCCGGAAGAGGGGGGTCACTGAATGCGAAATGTCCCAGTGAGGAATCAGATACCCCCCGGACGCCTTGATGAAATTGCCCATGGCCCGGGCCAACCTCTGCCGCACTCCGTCCAACTTCCTGGGGCACCGGGCCCCCCGCCGCACCAGTCTCTGAAGCAGGTCTGACCAGAGGAAGACGGTGCCCGGAAAGGTCCCCCGCAGGTAGTCCAAGTCAGCGCACATGGCCCGCCGCAGTTCAGGGCCCTCTCTCTCACCCAGATCATTCTCGCCCAGCTGTATGAGGATAGCATCCGGAGGACCCCACTGGCGCGCATGATGTAGAAGAGTTGGAACCAAAGATGCCCATCGCATGCCGCGGACTCCCAGCCAACGCAGTTGAAGACAATCCTCCAGGCCCAGGTGGGGGCCCCAGCCAGATGATTCGGCGTACTTTCCTGCCCAGTGGACGATACTGTGGCCACATAGCCACACCGACTTCCTGGCACCTGGAACTGGAACACAGAACAACCCTTTATTAGTGAGATAGCCCCGCAGCGGGGCGAATGTAGGTCCTGAAAGCCCCTGACCGCCAGCGACCAATGGCCTGGATGGCCGCCGTGGGGAGGCCGAGATCGGCAGCCACAGTAGCCGCCCCGATGTGGAAGGAATGGGTCCCGAAATCCCGGGCTGCCAGCCCACACACCTGGAGGCCGGCCCGAAGGATCGCAGAGAACTGGAACCGGGTGAGGGGGGACCCATCCCTATGCATCAGGAATGGGCCAGAGAGGGAGGGCCGGAGCGAGAGGAACCTGTCAACCGCCTGCACTGGGCACAGGGAATGCCGACGTGCCGCCCGAAGGTGGATGACGTGGCCCTTGCTCCGCTGTACCGTCTTTGAGCGGCGGAGCCTGATGGACACCCGCCGGGGGGACCAGGACACGTCTTTAAAGGCAACTGTGCGGCCGGACAGGTCACCCTTTGAACCGGCCACTAGCTCGCTGACCCTGAATGCCCCATAAAAGGCCAGAATGTAGGCCGTGCGGAAGAGCTGGGCCTCGTAAGGGGACCTGCAGAGGGAGGGGACCGCCTGTAGTACCTGCCCCAGTATGGCCAGTGTAATGGGCCGCCTGCGATCCCGCCGTGGCAGGGCCATGCGGGCCCAGCCCTCCACTGCCCGCTGGGCGAGGAAGCAAGCGCAAGGGTCGGGGAACCCCGCCGCCTTACTAAAGAAGGAGATGGCCGCAAGATCCCTGCGCATGGTCCGGGGGGCGCGCCCCAGGCCACGAAGGTGGGCCAAATAGCAGAGGACCGCGGCCTGTGAAGGGGGCCAAGACCCCCCAGCCTCGCCCCCCTTAGAGAAAGCCAGGAACCTGGAAGCTGCGGCAGAATAGGCCCGAAGAGTGGACGGGGCCACCGAGCTCAATACTCCCTGCATTATGGTGCTGTGCCAATCGTCCAGAGCTCCTCCGGGAACGGGTCGGGAGTGCGCCTCGCCTCCGGGGCCAACCTGAAGAACCTCTCCATCTGGAAGCGAGACAAGGCGTCCGCCAGGCCGTTATCGACACCTGCTATGTGGCGTGCTGAAAACGTGATGTTAGTGTTAAGACAACACAAGACAAACCGGCGGATGAGCCGCATGACCCGCTCAGAGCGAGAGGATTGGCTGTTGATGACCCTGACGGAGGCCTGGTTGTCACACCAGAAAGTGACCCGGCAATTCCGCAGGGAGCCGCCCCAGATGGAGACCGCCACCAGGATGGGGAAAAGTTCCAGAAAGGTCAGGTCTCTGAGGATTCTCGACCCGGCCCAGCTGGGGGGCCACCGCTGGGCGCACCAGCGACCCCTGAAGTAAACCCCAAAGCCGAGGCTCCCCAATGCATCCGAGTGCACCTGCAAATCAGAACCCAGGTCCAGGGGGGCTTGCCATATGGAGACCCCGTTGAAGCCCCGAAAAAAACTGAGCCACACGCAGAGGTCGGATTTTATTCCCTTGGTGAGCCTGATGAAATGATGAGGGGCCCTGACCCCCCTGCATGCCCTGGCAAGGCGGGCGCAGAAAGCCCTGCCGGGAGAGACGACCCTGTAGGCGAAGTTCAGGTGCCCAAGTACCGACTGGACTTCCCTGAGAGTGTACTTCTTCTGGCGCAGTAAACCCGAGATCAGCCCCGTAAGGCGAGCCAACTTATCCCCCGGGAGACGGGACACCCCGGCCACCGAGTCCAGCTCGATGCCCAAATATGTCAGGCGCGTCGTGGGGCCCTCGGTCTTATCCTGTGCAAGGGGGACCCCCAATTCCACTGCCAACTCCTGGAAGACCTTAAGGTGACTAGCACAGGCCGGGGATCCGGGGGGGGGCAATTATCAAAAAATCATCGAGGTAATGACAGACCAGGGGGGAACCCATGCGACCCTTAGCCGCCCATTCCAGGAATGTACTGAAGGTCTCGAAAGCAGCACAGGCGATAGAACACCGCATGGGCATGGCCTTGTCATAGTACCACGACCCCTGGAACTTAAATCCCAGCAGCGAGTGATCGAGGGGGTGCACCGGCAGTAGGCGGAAGGCTGACTGCACGTCACATTTGGCCATGAGGGCCCCCGCCCCGCAGCCCTGTATTAAGCAGACCACGTGATCAAATGAGGAGTACTTGACCGAGCACAGCTCAGGCGGGATGAGGTCGTTGACCGACGACCCCTTGGGGTACGACAGGTGGTGGATCAGGCGAAATTCCCCTGGCGCCTTCTTAGGCACCACCCCCAGTGGGGAAACTCTCAGGTTAGGGAAAGGTGGGCGAGGGAATGGGCCCGCGACGCGGCCGGCGGCCACCTCCTTAGCGATTTTTGCCGCCACCACGCCAGACATCTCGGAGGCGGACTTGAGGTTGCCTGACGTGGTAGCCACACGTGGCCCCGTGAAGGGGATGCGAAAGCCAGAGGAAAACCCCTCCCAGAGGTACCCGGCTGCAATACGGTCGGGATATCGCTCCAGGAGGGGCGCGAGGGCGTGCAGCCAAACCGAGGTGGGGGCCAGCCCGAGGTGCCGAGGGGGGGTCTCAGTTGCCCGCACCTGCGCCCTGGGAGGTGCTGGGGGCCGACCCTCCATCCTTGCGGGAGGTGCTGGCGGAGGATCGGCCCCCCCGAAAGGGCTGGGACCCTGCTTGGCTGCGGGGGCAGGAAGGGCGCGAGTGAGGGCCCCCGCATGCATCGCAATTGTGCTCGAAGCGGCACTTTGAGCGGTGACACCTGCCCTGATTGTATTCCCAGCACAGGCCGCGGGAGCGGTCCCGGCGTGCCGCCCAACGCCCGGAGCGGGGGGGGGTCGCCCTTTCCCTTGATGTTGGGGCCCACCAACCATAGCCACAACTTCTGGCTGATCAAGTCCCATCTAGCCCTGGGTTTGTGGGATGCCCTCTTGTGGAAGGCCTCGTCGTAGTCCATGGCCGGCCCCTCCCCCGCCAGGGCCCGGGCCCGCAGCACGTTTCCCAAGTGGTTCGACAAATGCCACCCCCTGTCTGGGTACGCCGCCTGGACAACCCCCATGTATACCGTGAAGCCCTCAAGCCAGTTAGAGAATGAGCGCTCGGCCAACACCCCGCGAGCCCGCCGCTTGCCGCGCTTGGCCGCAGGGCTCGACCTCCTGTCCTCCGCCTCCGGCCTTAGCAGGGAGAACACGTCCACATAATACCCATTTAAAATACGTTCGCGGGCTTTGCGGGCGAGGTGGATACCCGGGGGGTCCTCGTCATCCTGAAAGGAGGGGGCCGGGGCTTCCCCCTCGGATCCCCAAACCTTGATGGGGGCACCCTCCCTCTTCCCTCCCCGGGCCCTCCGCTGGCGAGCCCAGTCGGGGAGCCCAGGGACCTTGGCCGCCACCTCCCAGTACTCATCCCCCAGGGAATCGTCCCCCGATGAGGAAGACTCACCTGAGCTCCAGTCGCTGTCTGAGTCCTCCACCCTCACGCGGTGGCTGTGTTTTTTGCGGGCTGCCTTCCTTTTCTTGGCCGGACGGCGCCGCTCGCTGCTGCTGGCCCCGTCGGTGCTAGAAGAAGATGCCTCCTTGCGTTGCCGAGGCACCACCTTTCTCTTTTTCACCCGGCCCCCCCGGGGCTGGGAGCCTTTTGACGGAGAATGAGCAGGTTGAGTCAGGGCAGCCCCTTGACCCGGGGGGCCCAGGCTATCTACCCGTGCAGTGAGGAGCTCCAGAGCCCGGGCAATGCTCTGCATGGAGCTCATGGACTCGGAGCCCGGGCCCCCCCGGCCCCCTTTGCCCCGGGTCTCTCCCCCCTCTTGGCTGGGGCCCTTGTCCCATGAGGTGCTGGCTTGGGCCCGGCCCTGCCCTTGGAGGGGTGCTTGGACCCCCTGGCCGGGCCCGCCGCAGTGCCCGTGCTGGCCTTGAGAGGCATGCCGGCCCTTTTCTGGGTCCGCTTAGGCCTGGCCGGGCTCCCAGAGGCCTCCCCACGGGAGGGGTTGCCTGCCGGGGGGCGGCTGGACTGCGGTCGCGCTCGCCCCGCGGCCCTCCCCACCCGGGATGTGCTGGGCCCTGCCCCGCTCCCCTTCTTTGGAGCCATTCGTCCTGCCCAGAAGGCTTGGTGGTCCGCCCCGAGGGCTGGCGTCCCTGGGCCCCCCAACTCCCGGCCGCACCCCCCTTTGAAAGCGTGGAGCCGAGGCCCCCAGGAAGCCGCTCTCCTCTTCCTCCGCTGTCGCTACTCCCTGTCCTCTCTTCGCCGGAGCTCAAGGGTCGGCCCGCTCGCGCTGTGCAGGGACGAAGCTCAGCCCCAGCTTCCCCTGCAGCGGCCGCGTGCCACCTCGCTCCGGGCTTCGGCGTCTTCGCCGGAGCCGAAGGGATCCGGCCCAATCAGGCGCGCAGGGGTAAGCGAGGCTTCGAGTCCCCTGCTGCCGCCGCGTTGCTCCCTGCTCCGGTCTTCAGCGTCGCTCCTGGACGATCGTCGGGAAGCTCCGTATTTTTAGTTACAACAGTCCTGTGAGCCTGGTTAGCCAAGAAAGAATGACCAGCCCCAAATCATCTCTTGCTATGATGCTCCAGTGGGTATTGGACCTCAGGTCCCAGTTGGATACTGATGTCCACTATACCGTGGCTTTTTACCTCAGTTGCACTGGTCATAGCTAAATTAATCTGGAATGAATTCCCATGAGCACTATAATGTCTGCATTCTGAGCACTGCGGAGAAGGGGGGGTATCTTTCATGCCTTTTTGCCCTTGTTGGGGTCAACTCAGCACTTCTTTTCTTCTTCAGTTTCATTCATCTCTGATCAATCATCTCATAATCCCTTTTCATATGTTTAAATCCTTAGCAGGTTTGTTTCAGGTCTGTTTCTGATTTCTGGGACCCGATTTCTACAATCCAAATCCTATTGCTCTGTTTATTGGATGTTCCATCCTGTTGCTAGTATTTGACTCAGGTGAGAAAGGTCATCTATAAATACTGTAAGTAAAATAAAGACAGTTGGATGAGAAGTCCTACAGTTTGAATTTCACCTGTGCCATGAACTTACTTGGTAGTCTTAAGTTAGACAAGCTACCTAACCTTATTCCCCCTCCCTAAGTACAGAGATAGTTACTTGTATGCAACTATGCAGTTTTTCTGATAGAGCAGCATTTGTCAAAGAGGATGCAACTTGCTAAAAACTTCCCTTTGGAGTCTTCGTTCAGGCCTACAGTCCTTCACATGACAATGGCTGCTGTCAGCAGGAGCCCAGGGGTGAACTCTTTCTTCTGAGATGGAATTTACTAAAGAGACTTTCCCTCTGTGTGCCAAGGAGTTCTATTCTCACTGTTTGCCCACTCCTTGAAGATCAAAGAAGCCTTTCTTGAAATCTCCAGGAAGAATCATTTTAGGATTTTAAACCTGTCAAATCTCTCCCCCCAGCTACGTGTCTGTTCAACAAGAAGCTCCTGTGCTAAGACCAGTAATGCATGCCACGAACAATTCTTTGACACATGGACTAGTGGAAAGCACCCTCTCCCCCAAAAACTCTTGGCTTTAAGATACCAGGAATGTAGGAGAACTGTTTGCCCCCACTATCTTGTGCTATAGTCCCATACCCACCAACACACACACACTTTATTCTCTATACTGTTTAAGTTAATAAAACTACTTTCTGATTAAGTATCTGTCTCTCTTCCATCTTTCCCCACTGGAAGATTTATTCTATTAGACTAAGAAACGTCTATAAAGAAGCCTACATTCCCTGTATATCGACCCATGTTTTGGGGTCCTTTATATATAGGGGACTCCCTTCACATGATAGACCTGACATGTGGGTAACAAGGGGAAACAGGAAAATCCAGCTCTGCAAAATCTGTGGATAGTTGAATACACGCCAGTAATATTAATCTATGTTTACCAGGTTTTTGTGAGAATTACAACAAAATGAAGTATTTAAAGTATATTGTTGTAATTCTCACAAAAACCTGGTAAACATAGATTAATATTACTGGCGTGTATTCAACTATCCACAGATTTTGCAGAGCTGGATTTTCCTGTTTCCCCTTGTTACCCACATGTCAGGTCTATCATGTGAAGGGAGTCCCCTATATATAAAGGACCCCAAAACATGGGTCGATATACAGGGAATGTAGGCTTCTTTATAGACGTTTCTTAGTCTAATAGAATAAATCTTCCAGTGGGGAAAGATGGAAGAGAGACAGATACTTAATCAGAAAGTAGTTTTATTAACTTAAACATTATAGAGAATAAAGTGTGTGTGTGTTGGTGGGTATGGGACTATAGCACAAGATAGTGGGGGCAAACAGTTCTCCTACATTCCTGGTATCTTAAAGCCAAGAGTTTTTGGGGGAGAGGGTGCTTTCCACTAGTCCATGTGTCAAAGAATTGTCAACAAAATGAAGTATTTAAAGCACTATAAACAATTAAAGTTGAAAGCAAAACGGTGAAAATTTTTATTAAAACAGAAGCAGATATTTTATATTTCAGGAATTATGCACTATAAAATTTTTGAACTATTTAAAAATAAAGTGAATCTTGGAAAGAGTTTATAATTCCTAGTGCCTATAGTTAGGTGATCTTGAAGTGCTGAACAAGTAGAGGTGCAAAAGGTACCATCTGAATATGAACCAAATCTTGCTAGACTATGTTGGCTTGAAAGAGTTCAGGACAGAGCTGTCAGTTTTTATAATCTCTTCATTTAATAAAATGATGGATACTAATTAGTGGGAGAAGCTACGAAGCAATTTATGCTGCCAAGTTCATTGCAGAATATTGCATATAATGATAAGTGACAGCATACTGAGTGATTAACTATGGTAGTTACAATGCCATCCTAAGCAAAGTTGAAGCCTTCTAAGCCTATTGACCAATGCTGCTTAGGATGGCACTGCTAGTAATGGAACATCAAGGTACAGTACAGAAGCAGAATACTTCTGAGTATCTGATGGTGTAGAAATTTTTTAATTGCTTAATTTTTTTTTAAAAATGTAAAGATAAAAGATGAGTTATTTTTATAAGGAATTTAAGTGTTAGGCATATGCAAATTAATGCAAATATAATGTATTAATTATTCAACTGAAAGTCAGACAATTAACGAAGATTTCTTTAATCTAGTGGCAGCCTCCAAAAAAAATCCTTGTTCCTTTTTTGTGACTCTCTGTCAACCACTTAGTTAATATTACTCTGATAATGTGTTCCTTCAGAATTCTAGTAATATTCACATCGCAGCCATATGCACTGGGGCTTTAATCTCCCCACTGTGTAACTTGCTGTTTTGCGTTTGCATCTCAGACTAGCTCTAATGCCATTGCTACCATATGGTGTTCCAAGCTTATTGTAAACTGCTTTGCATTCTCATCCCAAAGGTCATTTTTAGAATTACCATGCTCCAGTTTGTGAATCATATCAACTATCTTGGAGAGGAAGAGAAGGGAAGGAAGATGGCACCTATTTGTTCTTTCCTGGAATGTATGCCATCTCTTTTGTTAAACCTGGGTTTCTTTTGTTGCTACTTCCTTTCATTAGTCTGTTATTTATTTCACAAGGGTGTCTACATACGCTGATCCAGAACAGTTTTGCTTTGCAAGATGCACTAGAAGTCTTTTAAAGACTATGCAAATAAGAGAATTTTTATATTTCATATGCAAGTAGATATTTCTGTACTTTTCCCCATCCTCGTGGTATATCCTAATTTAGACAGT
Organism: Eublepharis macularius; assembly: GCF_028583425.1. Lineage (NCBI taxonomy): Eukaryota > Metazoa > Chordata > Lepidosauria > Squamata > Eublepharidae > Eublepharis > Eublepharis macularius. Next base: position 86,833,305 of record NC_072790.1, read on the forward strand.
TGTGTAATGTGTTACTATTTTCTCATTAATAAATATTCATTACTAATTTATATCCTCTTAATTCACAGAAATCTCGCTCTAAGAAATGTCAGTCTTATAATCATAATCTCCGAAATGCAAAAGATCACAAATAATGTAAACCATAATGTAAGATGGTCAGCAAAACATATTACAACATAGTAATAGATTTTATGCAAGCTTTTTCTACCACAGTAACCCTATCTTAATATGCATCCTCATGACACCCCTTGTAGCACTCATTGCACTTTTGATATATAAGCAGCGTTACAATTTGTTCATGCATTATTCACGCTTTCAAACCAAACCAGTCTAAATTAATGTTGATACCTATTTTTAAGGCACTGCCAAATGCATTAACCTTTTGAAATATACTACATTTTCTATCTTGCAGTCATTAATGTATGTTGTTGCCCGATTTTCTGGTAATATTTCTGTCTGATGCTCATGATTCATAGGCTGCATGTATGCTTTTAATGCATTCTTGGGATTGTTGAGGGTCTAGAATATATATATATATAGTTTTCCCTAATTTTTTAAACTTAATTTGTCACCCACCTTTGTCTCTAATGGCGTCCCAAGCAGCTTACATCGTTCTCCACTCTTCCAGTTTTCCTCACAACAACCCTGTGAGGTAAGTTCGGCTGAGAGAGTGTGACAGGCCCAAGATCACCCAATAAGCTTCCATAGCAGAGCAGGGAATCAAACCCAGGTCTCCCAGTTCCTAGTCCACCACTCTAGCCACTACACCACACTGGCTCACCCATTTATTAGAAATAAGAGGGGTCTTTTCAAACAGCTAGAGTCTTATAGAGGATGACAGTTCTGATTCCAGTCACAATAGGCCTAAATCATGAGACAACATAAGCTGTTACAGAGAGGTTCTGAGCAGCAGAAGATTCAGGATCCACAGGATCTGTTTCACCACAATGGTTTTCCCATTCACTTCAGCAGAGTAGGCTGTTAACAGAAGCATAAATGACTGGTGTAAAACTTTTAGAGGGATCAGCTGAAAATATCGGGCAGAAGAGAAAATGCATTTCTCCATGAGATACTAGAGTGTTAGAGGACTTCCCGTGGCTGGATACCATTTTGGTAACATTCATCAGAAGAGACTAAGGTTTACCTAATGATGCCATTTCTTCCTGAGTTAAAGTTCTCTCTCCATGGAGGCTGGGTGATGCTGGTGTGGCAAGAAGCAATGTTATGTTCACTTGATCAGTGGGGTAATTTCCTACAGATATTACTGGAGCAATACAGGATCTGCATAGCAACTATAAATCTCTTAAATTTAAGCATAAGCATAGATTTACTAAAGAAGACTGCGTTACTCACATGTTGAACATTAAGTTTGCAATTCAACATTCTTTTAACCTGTTCTTTTCAGAATATCATCCTGCCTGCTTGTGTACATAAATCTCTCATTGTTTCCTTTCTCTAATATTTGTGACATACTACATTTCAGGTTTTACATTTATTAGAATCACAAATTTATCTTTATTACATTCAATAACTTGTCATCTGCACATCCTGTTGATTACAGTATGCTCAACTATTGTCTACTATTCTGTTATACGCGATCTTGTCTGTTACATTCTAATTACTAGATTTAAAGCATAAAGGGTTATTTTATTCATAAAGGGGAAAGACTTGTTTCAGCATTTCTTGAAACATCATTAATTTCCACCTCTTCTCTGGACGCTCACAATCCCTCCAATGGTAAATGCAATTTTGTTTCACACCTGGCAACATAATGGTTCTTGTTGACAAATGTTAATTATTTGTAGGATGGCTTTTTTTCTTAATCTGTTTCCTGACTTGTTTGGCTCCAAACTTACAATCAAAGGAAAATGGGGAGGCAGTCTCTTTTCCCTTCTTCCAAAACAGTAGAACAGCTTTATTTGTGAATGTCATGGGAACCTAGAAGGAAAAAAAGAAAGCAAGCCAGTGGAAACATTAGCCTGAGGGGAAGAATTTCTAAGGATGTGCTTAACATCCAGTTGAAACTAGTCTCTTCTTTATCTGGAGAGATTGAGGTGGGGGGGAGCCCAGAAAGGTACTAACAATGGGATTTTAGCAAGGACTGGCAATAGCACCCCTAGACAATTGGAACACAGCTTAACTAGCCTTAAACCAGACTATCTAATCAACTGACACGTAATGTAAAATAGCTGTTCTTATGTTTTAGGATGGGGAGATTAGCAATGGCAAGATAATCACTTCAGAAGAAGAACTTAATTATACATTTCAGTATTTAGAAGAGTATGGATGCTAAAACAAAACTAGGCCTAGTGATAGACAAATATGATTAATGACTTGGTGAAAATGCATTGCTGCTCATACAATGATTCCAAATGGAAGAGAGGCCTTGTTTCCCCTGACACCTCCCTACTGTTAGTCCTTATTATCATTCTGCAAAGTTTCTATGTAGCAGAATGGAAACTGCAAATCTCAACAGGCTTCTTTGTCATTAATGGTTGTCATTTTGATTTCTAAAAAAAAAAAAAAAGCGAAACCAACTCCATTTTAATGGATAAATGCAAATAACCCTAATGCTGTAGTTTTAGACTTCAAAGAGGACTAAATGGTTTTGAAGTTTATTTGGCAGATAAATTTGTGGTCAATGATAAGCAAAAAGGAACAACAGTGACAAAAAAGTTGGAAATCCCAAACAGCTGTAATGTTTCTGAAAACTGAAAAATAGTGATAATGCCATACTTGCATTAAAGTAAAATAGAAATTAAGGTCAATAAACAGACTTGTCAATACATAGCCTAAAAGATGACTTAAATTGTCTTTCTGGAGCAAAGCATTAACAGCTTTGCATTCATGAGGCTTGTTATTTTGGTAAGGCCTTTTTCTTTCTGAATGAATGCTCCTTATACTCATCATAAATACCTCATGTTCGGACTTCCGGTTTGGGATTCATGGAGGTCTGAAGCAGCTCCATTTGCGGAGCTGACCGGACTGCCGTTTTAAGCGGCCGGCGGGGGAAATTTAGCCCGCGGCCGACTGCTCTCAGGCGGAGAGCAGGCAAAGAACGCTCAAGACCCTAGGGTGTGCTAGATCTCGGACGAGGGGGGGCTCTATGTAACGGGTCCCCTCCCGATCCTTGAGGTCCCACCCTGCGACAGGTCGGCTACGATCTCTGCGGCAGTTCTGGGGCCAATTCGGCTGGCATAAGACCTACATACCCAAGCTTCGATTGGGGAAAGAAGTGGAGAGGAGAAGTCAAAATCGAAACAGCGATTACAACCCGAGAAAAGTGAATGAGAAGGTAAAGATCACTATCTTCTGATACGGGACAGATTGGTAAAAGCAGAGAGGAAGAAAGGTAGATTTTCAAACTGCAACAGGCTAATAATAAGGAGGGGAAGACTCGGCAAGAGTTGTATTTGAAAAGAGATTAAGTTTAAAGAAGTTATTAAAGAAATTGGACTATTGTTTTGAATACTTGCGGTTATGGAGCTGTGAGAAAAAGATACCATCGCGAGACCTACTGTGGGAAGTCGGGAGACAGGAAGTACGTAACAACAATAGAGTTGCTGGAGAGAAGCGGCCCTTGCCGGAGGGCAGGAAGAAGGGAATCGCCATCTTTGAAAGGGGAAGGGTCGCGGCTTCAGCGGAAAAGGAAGTAAGCCATCTTGGATTACAAAATCATAGAGGAACCATAGAGAAAAGACGCCCGACATTTTGGATTCTTTAAAAATTAATTTTTGCAAGAAGACCGGGACATTTGAAATAAAAAGATATCTAAATTTTACGCCACGGAGTTAAGGAAGAGAGCGGACTCGTGGGAGCGAGCCAAAGCAAGCCCCACGATGTCGAAAAAAGAGTGGCAATCGGCAATAGAAAACCTGGACAAAAAACTTTTAGATGTGATTAAAGAACTTAAGGACACGAAATTGGAGCTGATAAAAGAGGTTAAAGAGGTCAAACAGACAGTAAAATCGGAGCTGTCAGAAGTCAAAAAAGGTATGGAAACAGTACAAAGTGAACTACAAGGAACGCAGCAGAGAGTTAAAACAGTAGAAGACGCGATGGAGAACTTAGCAGACACGCAACAAACAGAGATGAGACTGATGAGGGGAAGAATGGCGGTTGCAGAAACTAAACACATGGAGAAGCAGCTACGGTTTCGTGGTTTGCCAGAAGTGGAAGGAAAGTCAGCGCAAGAACAGATGACTGAGGTGTTAGCTGAATACCTGGGGAAGGAGGAGGAGGAAGTTGTGGCTATCCTAGATGTGGCATACCGTGTAAATTCGAGAATTGCAACCCAGAGGAAACTACCAAGAGACGTGATTGTGCAGTTTACGACACGAAATATGAAAGAGAAGATCGTGACAAAACAGTTTCAAGATCCATTGGAGATTGATGGCAAGACGATTATCATAATGAAGGAATTACCCAGGTCAGTGTTACTAGATCGGAAAAAATATAAAGTGCTAATTCAGATCTTGAAGGACATGAAAATCAGGTACAGATGGGAGTTACCAGAAGGTGTGTCCTTTGAGTTTGGAGGGGCCAAAAAGCGTATCAGATCTGAGCGAGAGATGGAGCGATTTATAAGGGACAATGAAAAGGACTTACCAACAAGATTATGAGTATGGAGTGTAAAGTTTTATCTTGGAATGTAAATGGACTAAACTCACCAAACAAGAGAAAAAGTATTTTCCACTGGCTATTAAAACAAAAATGTGATATTGTTTGCTTGCAAGAAACCCATATTCGAAAGCAGGATGCAAAATATTTAAAAATGGGGAAATTGGGTAATGAATTTGTAGCGGCCTCTAATAAGAAAAAAAGAGGAGTGGTGTTGTACATAAAAGAGGAGCTACAGCCAAAATATGTAATAAAAGATGTGGAAGCCAGATTTATAGCAGTGGAATGTACATGGAACTTAAAAAAAGTGTTGGTAGTCGGAATTTATGCACCTAACGGTGCAAAAGAGAGCTTCTTTGAGGATTTGAGGAAGCAATTAGATGATCTTTCATGCGACCAGATAATTCTTGCTGGAGACTTCAATGGAGTGACTAACTTGGAACTAGATAAAAAGACATCAACTGTACAAAAGAAAAGAGGATTGTTACCAAAGCTTTTCTTTGAGCTGATAAAACAGGAGACTTTAGAAGATGTATGGAGAAGAGAAAATCCTAAAAGTAGACAATTTACCTTTTACTCTACAAGGCATTGTACACTATCAAGAATTGATATGATCTGGGCCTCAAAAGACTTAGCGTTATGGACTAAGGAGGTAGAAATAATGCCGAGGGTAGGCTCAGATCATAATCCAATCATGTGGAAATTAGGGAGGAGGAGAAAAAGGAAAGCATGGAGAATAAATGAGGACTTGTTACAGGAAGGAGAGAACATGGAGATGTTGAGAAGAGAGACAAAGTTCTTCATACAATATAACATGAATAAAGAAGTACCAACTGACAAAGTTTGGGATGCATATAAGGCGGTAATAAGGGGCATACTAATGGACTTAAATGGCAGAGTGAGAAAAAAGAAAGAGGAGAAGAGACAAGAGATTGAGGAGAAAATAAAAGCCAAAGAAATACAGTTAAAAAAGAGACCAGGGAAAAAGAAACTGTACCAGGAAATTAAAATACTTCAAGAACAGCTGACAGCAATGAATAATAAAGAATTGGAGTGGAACCTTAAAAGACTGAATCAGAAAGTGTTTGAAGGAGCAAATAAACCTGGGAAGTATTTGGCATGGCAATTAAAAAAGAGAAGGGAAAAGAAAATAATAAACAAAATATGTGAGGACAATAAAACGTATTTGGAACAGACTACCATTAGTAGAGCCTTTTACAAATTTTACGCTAAGTTATATAATAAGAAAGAGGTGAATAAAGAATCAATAGCGACATATTTGGAGAAAATGAAACTCCCAGTAACTTCGGAAGCTTGGAGGAATAGACTGAATAATGAAGTAACGGATGAGGAAATAAGTAAGGCAATACAATCTGCAAATCTAGGAAAGGCGCCAGGGCCAGACGGACTTACGGCTAAATTCTACAAGACAATGGCCAATGAACTGGCACCATTCCTAAAAGAGGTGATTAATGGAGTTTTAAAGGATCAACGGATTCCAGGTACCTGGAATGAAGCGAATATATCACTGATACCTAAAGAAGGCCAAGACTTGACAAACGTGAAAAATTACAGACCTATATCGTTACTCAATAATGACTATAAAATCTTTGCGAAGATATTGGCGGAGAGACTGAAGGGGTGGCTTTCGGAAGTTATTGAGGAGGAACAAGCAGGCTTTTTGTCAGACAGACAAATCAGAGACAATTTGAGGACAGTGATAAATGCTATTGAATATTATGATAAGCGTTGTGATAAAGAGGTTGGTTTCTTCTTTGTTGATGCTGAAAAGGCGTTTGATAATTTAAACTGGGACTTTATGTTTGCCACTATGGAAAGGCTACAAATGGGAGAAAGATTCATTAGAGCAATTAAGGAAATTTACAGAGACCAGAATGCAGCAATTGTGGTAAATGATGAAGTGACTAAGAAATTAGCTATAAGTAAAGGAACAAGACAAGGTTGCCCGTTGTCTCCGCTGTTGTTCATTTTGGTATTGGAGATCCTGATGATACAAATACGACAAGATGAAGAAATCCGTGGAATAAAAATAAAGGACTATTCTTATAAGGTCAGAGCATTTGCGGACGACATAATGCTAATTGTAGAAGACCCAATGGAGAACATGCCAAAAGTGATAGATAAGATTAAGGAGTTCGGAGATTTGGCAGGTTTTTATATCAATAAAAAGAAATCAAAGGTATTATGCAAAAACATGACTAAGCAAAAACAACAATTGTTAATGGAAATAACGGAATGTGAAGTAACAAATAAGGTGAAATATCTGGGAATTGAACTGACTGCAAAGAACATAGACTTATTTAAAAACAACTATGAAAAATTATGGATTCAGATAGAGAGAGATCTGATCAAATGGAACAGACTGAATCTGTCATGGTTGGGAAGGATTGCAGCAGTGAAGATGAATGTGTTACCAAGAGTAATGTTTTTGCTACAGACAATACCAATCATCAGAGACTCTAAGCAATTCGAAAAATGGCAGAGGAAAATATCAGACTTTGTATGGGCAGGCAAGAAGCCTCGAGTGAAAATGAAAGTTTTACAAGATGCAAAAGAAAGAGGCGGAATGCAACTGCCCAATCTAAGACTTTACCATGACGCAATCTGCCTAGTGTGGTTGAAAGAGTGGATGACGTTAAAGAACAAGAAACTACTAGCCCTAGAGGGATACAAAAAAATATTTGGATGGCACGCATACCTATGGCATGATAAAGTAAAGGCGGACTCGATGTTTCTGCATCACTATATACGGAGAAGCTTATATACAATCTGGAAGAAGTACAGAATCTACTTACAAGAAGGAACCCCTTTGTGGGTAGTTCCATATGAGGTGATAGATCTGAGAGCTGTTGATAATGAGCAACAATGCTTAACTTATAAAGAAATAATTAGAATTGAAGCATCTAAACTCAGAATAAAGACTCAGGAGGAACTATTACCTTACTATGATTGGTTCCAGTATAGACAGATAAGAGATTTATATAACTCGGACTCTGTAAAGGGAGGTATACGAACAGAGAATTCGGAACTAGAGCAGACCCTTCTTAAAGAGGACAAGAAAAGAATATCCAAGGTATACCAAGTACTGTTGAAATGGTATACTGAGGATGAAATAGTTAAAGTACAAATGGTGAAATGGGCCATAAACTTCAACAAAGAAATAACAATGGAGGCATGGGAATACTTGTGGAAGATTACAATGAAGACAACGACATGCACCAGCATTAAAGAGAACATTTACAAAATGATTTATCGTTGGTACATGACACCAAAGAAGATTGCGCTAGGGAATTTGAACACTTCTAATAAATGCTGGAAATGCAGGAAGCATGAGGGCTCCCTCTATCATATGTGGTGGTCGTGTGAGGTAGCCAGGCAGTACTGGGGGGAAATAATAAGAGAAATGAGTGAGATTTTACAATTTCAAGTAAATAAGAACCCAGAACTCCTGCTACTAAACTTGGGAATGGAGGGAATTCCAGCCCATCATAGGACGTTGATATTTTACATGACGGCAGCAGCTAGACTTTTGTACGCGCAAAAATGGAAAGTACAAGAAGTGCCAACTATCGAAGATTGGATTTACAAATTGCTGTATATGGCAGAAATGGATAAAATGACAAGAAAACTGAGAAATCTGGACTCAGGACAGTTTAACACAGACTGGGAGAAGCTGAAACAATATTTGGAGAAGAAATGGGAGGTAGGAGGAGAACTGTGGCAGTTTGAGAACTATTGAAGTACATTAAAATGCAGAGGGGGGTGATCTTGCCGGGGGGGAGAAGAGGTATAAGTAAATCTCTAAGCAGTTATGTTACTAGATTGATATATATAGAATAATAAATAGAATATTGAGAGAAAACAACTAATCATAAGGGTTAAATATAGGGATTGATTAACTAATAATATTTTCTTTCTGATTCTGTACAATGTACCAAACTGAATATGTTTATCTGAAGGTATATATGAGTCAAATTGATTGATATCATATATAGATTTATGATTGAAGGGGAATAGAAATATTAAGGTAAACAAATATAACTAAAACAGAAAGAAGAAGATAGAATGAATAATATATAGAGTATAAGTTAAGCTGGTTGATTTATATGAATGTAGGGTTTACATAGTTTACGTTATACAGAAATATTTGAAAATGGAATTATGGGATAAATTGTTTATCCATTATGGAAAAAGGGACTCATAGTTAGGGTACAGAGTATTAAAAATAGTTAAAGAAGTATTGCTTAGAATAAAGGGAGAATATATATTTGTTAGATAGAGGAATAAATAAAGAGTAAGGGAAAAGGGACAAAGGGTTGGAAAACTGTTGGAAGTCAACAAAAAAGGGGGGGAAAGGGAGGGGGTTAGAAACTGAGAAATGGGAAAATTGACTGTAATGTGTAAATATATGATCCTAACCCAATAAAAAATTTTTCAAAAAAAAATAAATAAATACCTCATGTTCAGTAACTTGCTGAGTTGAGTTTCTCTAGGCAGTATTGCCTATACGGTATATACTGGACAAAACAATAGTTTCAATGGAACATTCTTTTATTTTCACCTGACAACCCTTTTAAAAAGTAGTGTTAGGAAGTACAGTGATTCAACAGAGATAATTTAAATGGCAATGGAACCATCTATGCTATTGCATATAAGTCCTTTAAGTCACATGCCACACACTCTAAGGTAAAAACGCAACATAGAATTTTTTCTTCCTCATTCCATTTTCTTTACAGAGATCATCTTTCATTCTCCTTAAATATAACATTTTTGTTTCTCAGAGCCAAATAAGACATTACTTTTTTCACAAATTTGACACAGAGCTAACCTGTGTTCCTCACAACTACACAGCAGCAGTGGGGAAGGTGGCAACCCCTGGCCACAGCCATTGGCTGCTATCGCTGGATGCCATTTGTTGCTGCCTTGGAAGGATGGGAGGCATCTCTCCCCTTCCCAGGCATACGGGCTCTTGAGGGGCAGAGCATGCAGCCTTAATAGGCAGCTCCACCCTTAAGGTGCTCATTCTGTAGCTTGTGCTCGGTCAGACAGGGTTCTTACCTTCTTCTCATGAGCTGGTGGGAAGTGAGGAGAAGCAGAGCGCCTTCATCGCAGTGACAGTGGCAGAGACAGTTTGAGCGGTGGGGTGGCAAGAAGGCGCAGTGTGTGGAGCAGCGAGGCAGCGGCAGTGCAAATCTGCAGAGCCTTGTTGGCACACAGTGCTTGAGTACTCGGGCCTTTTTGGTCCCCACTGTGTTGGCAGTGGGCTGCTGTAGGCCTTGGCTCCGCGCTAGCCCCACAGAGCTGTGGGCATTCCTTTGGCCTGTAATCGCTGGTGTGCTTGCTTTTTTGTGCCAGTGCACTTTTGCGGGCTGTGGGGTCCTGTTTGAAGCAACTGAGGCTGTGACTACAGCCTCTACTGTGGCTGCTGTGCGTGGCCTGTTTGTGAGTGGGATGAGGCCTTAAGGCCCAAGGTCCTGCACTGAGTTGTCCTGGTGCTTTCTTCCTGTCCTCAGGGGGCATTTCTTACACACTTTGCTAGTTTCCCTTGTTCTGGTTACCCAGTTTGAGGAGAGTTTAGGGCTTGCCATTTTGCATCCCCCCTTTGGGGGGCTTTTCCCCTGTGAACTACACCCCTGGTTTTCCTGGGGGCTGGGGGGGGGTAGGCACCCATTTTGGGGGCAGGCTTCTTGTTGGGTGATATATTTTTCCCCGTGTGCTGCATTCCAGGTTCTCCTGGGGCTGGGTGGTGGTGGTAGGCACCCTATTCTGGGGAAGACTTCTTGTGGGGTGCTATATATTGCCTTCCTAGGTAGCAGCCATTTTGTGAACAACATCTTCACATTGAAGGAGTGCGTGCTTAGGGGCCTGTGAGAAGTGGGGTGTATTTTTGGGATGTGATGTGGCTGACCCTGCCCCCCTCTTTTTTCTGTTCTTCCTTAGCTTGGAAAATTTCTTCTTCACAGTATGCCACCTAAGAAGGGCAGCAGACCCTGTAAGGGGAAGCAGCCCACTAAGAGGCCACCTCCTAAGCAAGTGCAACTGGCCCTGTCCTCATCAGATGATGGAAAAACAGCAAATTCCCCACACAACCAACACAGTATACCACAAGAAAAATCAATCAGTAAACCATTTACTAAAGTCAATAACAAAAGTCAACCCCATCAAAAGCAGTAAACACAATCACATATCAATCATATATCAGTTTAGACCAGTCAGTCTTGCACATAATAGTGCTAAACGCCAGAAACCGGAAAGGGTGGAGCCTCCAAGAGGCTCAAAGAGTCAGCTCAATCAACATGAAGGTGAAAAAAACTCTGTAGTAGGAAAGTCCAAATAGAAGCTGTAAATGATGACCAGCTGGAGAATCCACCAGGAACAAGGAAGGTTCCAGACAGCGGTCTGGAAAACCCAAGAACTCCTGGGAGTGGCTGGTAAATCACTCTGCCCGACACTCAGCTAGCAAAGAAATGTTTTTCCGCATAGGCTTTCTCAGGGGTAACCCAATAACATACCAATATTGTATATACACAACCGAGAATCTGGTCTGGTCTGACTCCTTCAATAGTTCTATCAGTAATCACTGGTATTTTGCTTATCAGATGATGAGCAGGACCCGCGAGGGTGCCATAGTACAGCCAGGACTGGACAATTCCTCAGAGAAGGAGCAGCTGGAACAGCCAAGGCTTCCTATCTCCCAATAGCCGACCACAGCTGAACTGTCAGAGCCAAGCTATAAGTGATGCCTTACACAAGTTGGACACTTGTCAGCTTACCTCAAGTTTTGATGGGAAATGTAGGCATCCTGGTTTTACAGCTTGGCTCTCCATTACAGCTGCAAGACCAGGGTGCCTACATTTCCCATCAAAACTTGAGGGAAGCTGACAAGTGTCCAACCTGTGTCAGGCATCACTTGTAGCTTAGCTCAGAGACACCAAATCCCAGCTAGAAGCTCCCCTTCCCCACCCAGAGCCATCAGCCCAGATGCAGCCAGCTTCCTTACCCCCTCCAACATCTCCAGACCCTGAGAGCAATGTCAATGCAGCAGGCACAGAGGAGACTTAGAGGTCTGACATAAATCAGCATGCCTCCAAACTCTGAACAGGCCAGACTTCTCAGAGGAAGGAGGGGCTTCAGAGGAGGAGACTTGAAGCAGCTATGCCAGCTGACATAACGCTCCTAGAGTATAAGAGCATGAGGGAGGGGCCCTTTCAGTGTGGCTTCAACGAATTCTCTGAACTGCTGCTGTGTTGCCTGCGCTTGGTCCTTGGAACTGTTCCTCTGACCTCTGACCCGGCCTGTCTTTGACTACTCCCTTGATTTATGGACTTTGTTCATTCCTAGCCTTGCCAGCTGGTTCTCATTACCTGTCAGCAGTACTTTGCAGACCCAGCTGCTGCCTGAAGCAGGACAGTTTGAAGCCACCCAAAACTCTCCAGCACAATGGAGAAAGGCACTGCTTCCGCAACTGGCCTTGCTGCCCAGAGCCAATTGCTCAGATGCAGGTACAGCAATTAACCCAGAACATAGCCTTGTTGCAGCAGCAGGCCACCCTGAGGCCAGGGTCAATTCCTGCTCCCCCCCCAGAAATGTCCAGCGCAGCCTCTAGATAAGTTCACAGGGAATGATGAAGAGTTCCCTGTATTCCTGGCATAGTGCCAGCTTTACATAGAGCTGTGGGCCCAAAATTTTCCTGATGATAAGACCAAGATCTGTTTCATTAAAGGGGAAGGCTGCCAAATGGGCGACACTCTTTACTATTCATGAATTCACCACTGCACTCATGGACCAGTACCTGGAGGGGTTGTCTGAGGAGTTGCTGGATGAGGTGGCCTAAGTTGAATGCCCTCCAAATTTCCTGGCCCTGATATTACTCTGCCTACATATCGAAAGTCACCTGGAGAATCAACGGCATGGCTGCAAGGAAGTATGCTGCCATTCCAAAAGCCAACATCCCACTCTGGGATGCATCCCTCAGTCCTGCTTGACCCAAAGCCTGACCCAGTGGTCCAGAGAAGTGGAAGCCTCAGCTGTCAGAATTAAGCCCCGGGGTTCAAGTGGAGGTCACTCCTACCATTCTGGACACCCTATAGACTACCAAAAGTTTCCCGATACTGGGTCCTGGCATCTCCTGATTCCCATGAAGCTCCAGTTACCAGAGGGGTGCTGGTTGTTAGTGTATGCCATGGTTGATTCTGGAGCCTCTCAGTCCTACATGGATGCCAATTTTGCCAGACAACACTGAGTGCTGACACGCACCAAAAAGACACCGATCCTGGGAGGAGTCATCGATGGTTGACTTCTACGCTTGGGCCAAGTTACTCAGGAAACTCACTCTCTAGGACTGCACATATGGAACCATCCTGGTAGTGCTGGGGATGTCCTGGTTGGAGATGCATGACCCCATGATTGAGTGGAGCAAGCAGAACCTTCACTTCCACACCCCATGTCCCCACAAGACGCTCTCTGCTCTCCTGGGACTGAGCACCGGTTCAGATCTTTCAGCACTACTAGCCAAATATGCAGAGTACCAGGATGTCTTCCAAGAGAAAGACTCAGACCCATACCCCCCACACCGGCCATATGATTGTGCAATCCACCTTATTCCTGATGCCCCCTTGCCCACTGGGCGCTTGTATCCCCTATTGGAACCTGAGCGAGAGACCCTGCAAGAGTTCTTGGCCAAGAATTTGCAAAGGGGATTCATCCATCCATCCACCTCCCCTACTTCAGCCCCAGTTTTGTTTGTAAAAAAGAAATCTGTGGAATTGTTCCTATGTAATGATTACCAGGCCCGCAACCGCATCACCATCAGGGACTGCTACCCACTGCCACTGATTCCAGAACTGCTGGACCGATGACAGAGGGCCTGGAGGTACACCAAGCTTGATCTGCGAGGTGCCTACAATTTGGTGCACATACATTCTGGAGATGAGTGGAAGACCACGTTTGGTACCCGGTATGACCAGTATGAGTACTCAGTCATGCCCTTTGGCCTATGTAATGCCCCAGCTGTGTTCCAGCATTTCATGAATGACATCTTCTGGGACTTGCTAGATCACTTTGTGATAATTTACCTTGATGACATCCTGATCTTTTCCCAGGACCCCGCTGAACACACTGAACATGTTCAGACTGTCCTAAAATGCCTGAGGCAACACGGCCTGTATGCCAAATTGGAGAAGTATGCGTTTGACTTGGCCACTGTAGAATTTCTGGGGCACCTCATCACACCACAGGGAATAAGGATGGACCCCCAAAGGGTGGAGGTGGTGCTGTCATGGCAGGCACCCTGAAATCGGAAAGGCATTCAGCGGTTCCTCGGCTTTGCCAACTACTATTGGCAATTCAACCCAGACTTTGCCCTCCTAACAGTACCCCTCACCAAGTTGCTATGGCCCCAAGAACCCTTCTGCTGGACAGTAGAAGCCCAACAGGCCTTCCAGCAGCTGAAGACCCAGTTCGCAATGAAACCGCTCTTACGCTACCCAGACCCGAGCCTTCCCTTCATGGTCGAGACTGATGCCTCCAGTGTCACAATCGGTGCTGTGTTATCCCAGCAGGACACTACCACGGGCCCCCTATGATTCTGCACCTACTACTCCCAGCAACTCAATGCAGCTGAAACAAACTACACCATCTGGGAGAGGGAGCACCTGGCAATTAAATCAGCGTTTGAGGTCTGGCGACACCACCTGGAAGATGCCTGACACCTCGTGCAAGTTCAGACGGACCACCAGAATCTTGAGTATCTACAGACTGCCAGATTTGGGGATTTATTTGCCCCATCCCAGTATAAGGGCTGAATTCGTCGACCTCTACAGGGGTGACAGTGTTCTTCTGTCTTTTAAGGGCAACAACATTTTTCTATCCAATCTGCGGCTTGGGCTCCGGGAAGCCTTACTCTACCTGTGGGGTTCCTTGGCCTAAGCAGAGGCTTGACCTTGGCAGTGGGAGGGTAAAGTTGGGGAAATGAGAGTGGGCCAGTGAGTACCCTTGGTGGGGAATCGGGGTCTGTCAGGAGTGGCTGGTGCAGTTTACAGAGGTCAGCTGTGAGGGCAGACTGCCTGGTGGGACCTCCTGTACAAGTCCTTCCCTCAGGCTCCACGGCTTGGGGTGTTTGGAGCTTTAAGGGGGGAACCATCTGCCTAGCCATCTGGGTCCCAGCCATGTCATTTGGATGGCTCGTGCCCGTGGCAGTGGGTCTCGCCCAGACAGGTTCAAGGAGAAGGTCCCAGTGCAACCGCTGGCTTGTCCTGTACCGCTAGTTTGCTGCTCCATTGTTACTGTTGTTGCTTTAATAAAAGTGGCCCTTTAGTGCCCAAGTCTTGTGTCTGCCTCTTATTCTGACTAGGATAGCAAGGTGGCAACTCCAGGCCACAGACATTAGCTGCTTTGGCCGGGTGCCATTTGTTGCTGCCCTGGGAGGCAGCTCCCCCCTTCCCAGGCATATGGGCTCTTGAGGGGCAGAGTGTGTAGCCTTCATAGGCTACTCCACTGTTAAGGCACTCGTTCTGTGCCTTGTGCTCGGCCCACCCTCCACACCCTGTTGCAAAGCAGGTTTTGCCGGTCGCCAGTTGTGGGGCCAGGTAGAATTTTTTTTCCCCTTTTTGCCAAATTGACTTGGGCGTGGGTTTTTTTTCTGCCTATCTTGCTCTGCTTTCAGTGGTAGTGGCAATTGATCAGGTGGAGCTGCCTCTTTTAATTCGGCCGCTGACAGGATAGAGCTGGGGAAATGAGAGCAGGCCAGTGAGTACCCTTGGCAGATCCCCATTGGTGGGGAATCGGGGGTCTGTCAGGAGCAGCTGGCATGCTTTACAGCAGTCAGCTGTGAGGGCAGACTGCCTGGTGGGACATCCTGTACAAATTCTTCCCTTGGGCTCCACGGCTTGGGGTGTTTGGAGCTTTAAGGGGGAACCATCTGCCTGGCTGGCCAGGTTCCAATCATGTCATTTGGATGGCTCATGCCTGGGGCAGTGGGTCTAGCTGAGACAAGTTCAAGGAGGAGGTCCCAGTGCAACCGCTGGCTTGTCCTGTACCGCTAGCTAGGTCCCCTTGTTGCCACATTGTTACTGTTCTTGCTTTAATAAAAATGGCCCTTTAGTACCCAAGCCTTGTGTCTGCCTCATATTCTGACTAGGGTAGCAAAGAGGGGGAGAGAGAAAGAGGCTGAGGAACCTGGTAGAGAACGCATGCTCTTTCCAATGCCACTTGAAAACTTTCATATTCACAGGATGAATTTTTCAAGCTAGATCCAGACTGTTCAATCTGATTATTAAAAGTGCCTTCAACTCTACAACAGGTTGTGGTTTCCATACCAAGAACATTATACAGCAAACTGCAATGCGGGGAAAAAGTCAGAAGTATTAATGAGCTTCAATAGATACATACCAGTTTGCACTTTCTGGTTATTTTATTTTCGATTTCTCAGACCGAAGCACGAGATGTGATCAAAATTGTAGAAGAAGAAAATATGCCAATGTTTGCTTGTCAAGGCTCATTCAGATAGTATACTTTGTTTGTCTGTTTTTAGACACCAGACATATTCAACAAGACACAGCTCGTCATGTGTTTGCTTCAGAGAGAGCTCCATGCTGTCAACATGACAAAATCAAGTACAGGAAAGCCAGGACACTGTAAACATCATTTACCCTTGTCTTGATATAAAGATAGCACAAAGCCAGGTATATACACTTTGACAAGGTATTTAAAGGGCTGAACCTGACTGCTTTCAGAAACAACCAAGTGATAAATTCATCTTTGATCTACCCAACTAGCACAATTGAAATGCTTTGACCACTTTGGGTCTGTGCTTGTAGATGCATTTTAACCACAGAGAGTAAATCCATTCTTTCTACAGGAAAGGGCTACACATTATCACAGAGCCATCTTGCAAAGGCTTCAGAAAAGCCTTGTCTGATTTGAAAAACTGGAACATAGACTAGTTTCCTTTAGCTTCCTTTTGTTCCTTTTTTGTTTCTGGTTCCCTGATTTGTACTTATAGCCATCACTAGACATGGCAGCAGGGAGTTTGCATTTTTGTGTCTGTGAGTTAATTAGACACACAACACATATTTTGTACCTGTAAATTCTGCCAGAAGAAGCAGCAGCACTTGCTCCCACTGTCTTATGATGCTTTGTTTTGACCTTACCACCAGGTAGCCCTCCAACCTTCCTGTGCAAAAGGAACTTTGGGATTGGTAGTTCTTGAAATGAAGAACCCCGGAGGTCCAGCAGTTCAGAATGTTACTTGATATTGCTGCTGTAACACTGCTTCTGATTGACTTCTGCAAGATCTTGATAATAGATCCATAGACATAAGGAAGTAAGTTTTATAAGTATCCAGAGGCATGATCTACTGTTTATCCTCAATTTCCCACTCACAGTAATGAGGATTGCAGCCTGGGTAGGCCCCTCAGGATCCAAGGGCCCCAGTAAAGTGTACCCTTCTTCCCATGTAGGGACCCTGGTACTGTGAAGTAAAAGGCTGCTTTATCATCTTGGTCTACAGAACTTCAGCTGCTCTACTTCCACTTTTTACTGCTGCCTAAATGATTAGAATTGTTCTCCTTCTAGAGAACAGTGTATCCATGTGAATTCCAGCACCAGAATGCTCAAGGGAATTTTGAAAACAAACAAACAAACAAAAACACAGTATCAGGGTGTTGGGAGAAAATCGGTGAGTCTCTTGGTGCCATCTTCACTCCTCCAAGAGAGTTCCAGCTCCTTGATTTATAAAAAATATTGGGAGGTGACTAGAGAATCATTGCAGGAAGTTTTGGGGAAAGTCAGGCACAGGATACGATATGGGAAGGAGGATGGAAATAAACTACAACTCCTGTGGGTCCATGTGGTATATGCATGCTTGAATTGATCTGGATTCAGACAGCTAAAAAAGCATTAATAGACGATGCTACAATAAGGCACTGAATGAGTATCAACAGAAAAATGTTATCTCTCCCCCCCACACACACCACCTTTAACAATGTGTCTTTTAAGTTGGAAGTGACAGCAGCACCAGAAGTGGTGGCAGGGGGGAGGGGCTGTAAAAAAGCTGCCCATATGCAGTCATTCTTTCCCCATAAATAGATGGGACTTTTGTGGGCCAGAGACCACTTTGACAGATTCTCTAGACTACGAATGCTTAGGCTTCTGTACTTCTGTGAGTCTTTCAGATGCCACGCATCTCCATTTAGATTTTAAACTTTATTTTACCTCATCAAGTACTATAGGAACATTGAGCCAGATTGCCTCTATGAAGTAATAAAATCCACAGATCGGTTTTCCAGCCATTTCTATGATGGTCATACATAGGCTTTTGGGGAAAGAAAACACTTTAAAGCTTCAGTAAATAGTAACTAGTGTGTAACCAAGTTTTAAGTGGTGAATGTACTGAAGATAAATTCATCACACTTGGGGGACATACTTCCTACAACTTTTATTCCTTACCCTTCACTTTCATTTCATTTTCACCAAATAGCTCTTTATGTTCAACTTTTATATTACTGTTTCAGAAAACATGATCTTTTGGAAGGAATCATACAGCTGCCATTATCTCACATTATGAGAAATAGTTATGTCATTCTCTTCCGTATGTTGATTTGTAGCGGCTTTCAAACTGCACTGAAATCCTATACTCTACCAGATATTTTCTGTGGCAAACAAGGCTCAGTTCTGGTATACAGCCTAGTTATTTTCTAGGAAAGAAAAATGATGCGCACAAAGCGTGACTTGATAAGAACCAGAAAGGGGCGTGTGTGTGACAATGCTATTTGTATTTATGATACTTATGCATCGTTTGTTTGTGGACATTGATGAACCTATGTCATCATTCAGAAGGATGCAAAGTGCTTACTTCAGACAAGAACTGAGGTAATTACATACTGCCTGACATACAATTTTCCTTCAGTGTCAGCATCCAGATCTATTTGCTTTCTTATCAGTTACCTTTTTATGCATTGTTGTGGGGTTAGAAAAGAATGGAGCTGATGTGTTTCTCTTGGGGGGGCGGGCTGCACTTTGATGAAAGTGGCTGCCAAGCCAAATTCTTTTGTCATTTAGTTCTTCCTCCATTTCTATAGCTTGTATCATGTCAGCATTTACCCACAGGTCACTTTGCCACAGTGAACAGTTCTTCATATCGTTAAAGGAATCTGCTGTTCCTAAACGTGTTTCTGAGCCCAATGCAGAGATCTCAGAATTGTCTGTCTAAACCACACATTTTGTCTTTGACATATATGCTCCTGTGAGGTCTAGAAATAAAAGCCCGAGGCCAGTCAGTGCTATGAACAAAATAGATATGTAGGCTGTCAGCTGGCTTCTGAAAAATCTAGAGATCATGGATCAATAGCACATATAAACTCCAGTTTAGCAGTCTTTTAAAAAGAATTTTATTAAACTGAACCCTTAGAAATGTCTGCTTTGCTCATCAGGGGCCCAAGTGAGATGTGAGATGTCATGTTGCTCCTATAAAGATATGCCAGATTCCCATTTTAGATACAGCAGTACTAAGGGTGCATGGAATAAGGTCCTTTTCAGTAGTGGTGCGTGCCCTTTGGAATTTTCTACCAAATCATTAGCCCTCTCTTCATTGTTCAGCAGCCTGATTTGCCCAGTTTGGCTTGAGCTTGTCAGGGCTTAGGACCTAAGCAGGGTCAACAGCACCAGAGCCACCAAGCATAGGGTTGCCAGGTCTCCTTTCCCTCCCAGTGAGGGGCCAGGGACCCAGTGCTTACTCTTCCAGTGGTTTTGTGATCATCCTTGTGCACATGCTTTGTGCACATACAGCCCTGTGCCGGCGTGATGATATCACTTTCAGGAAGTGACATCATTGCACATGTCTGAGGAACACGCAAACAAATTGGCCCACTGTGAAGTGCGCATGCACTTTTGAGGCAGCGTGATGATGTCAGTCATGTCATTGTGCTAGCCACAAGAGGGCACTTGGGAGGCCCATTCCATGCCTTTCGCCCCTCTGGCCAGGTAAGTGATGGGGGGGGGTGAATGGTAGAAATGGAGGATCCTTCACCCCACCAAGGGAATGGGATCCCTAACCAAGCACAAGGTAATGGCAAGCAAACACAGTTATAACTTTCTGTAAGATGGATTCCTCTTGGCCTCAGAAAGTGAGAGAGAGAGGAGTAATTTTGGGAAACCCATGTTCTCCTCTCTCTAGTCTCTGCAGTCTGCTCTGCAGCCTACACTGTCACTTTCACTGGCTCAAAGAAGCCTCGACAGAGCTGCAGACTGCAGCAGCCCTTCACCACTGGCCATCCTGTTCCTCCCTCTACCCCCCCCCCAAAGAACTAACAACAAATAACAAACAGCAAGTATTACTTTTAAATCAAAAGAGGAAGACAAACCAACAAAAAGAGAAAAGTTATTTCCCCTCATACAAGAACAATAACAGTGAAATCCTAAACAGAGTTACTTCAGTCTAAGCCCGTTGATTTCAATGATTTCAATGGGCTTAGACTGGAGTAACTCTGCTTAGAATTTCAGTATAAGTCTCTCAGAAACGACAGGGATTACCTACTCTCTCTTGCCTTTAAACCAGCACTTAAGGCAACAACAAAGGAGAAAACACACACACACTAGGGGTGTGCAAAGGCACCCTGATTCGTGTTTTCCGAATCTGGCAAACCTGAATCGAGAAGCCGATTCGGATATAGCAGAAACCCGAATCGCCCAGCCGATTCGGGTATGCCGATTCGGGTTGATTCGGGTTGATTCGGGTTAGCTTTTTCAATGGGAAAAAGCCTCCCCAGGCTTCTCTGAAGCCTGGGTGAGGCCTTTTCCCACCGAATCAACCCAAAATTGGTGGCGACCTTCCTCTAACTCCCCCCTAACAACCCCCCAAGTTTCAGACCGATTGGACTTTGGGGGGGCCATGTTATGGCCCCCCAAACCATGTCCCCCTATCCTCGCCTAAAAAAAGGGCTTAGCTTTAGGTTGCTGCTGCTGATCTTCATTCATTTTTTCCTATGGGGAAAAAATGAAGAGGCAGGCTTCCTTTGCCAGGGGTGGCATTTCGCATGCAAAATGCCCCCCAACCCTCAGAGGCCCTTCTCCCATCTTTCCTCCGACCCCCCACCAAGGCTCAGCCTGCTCCCACTTGGGGGGGCCATTTCATGGCCTCCCCAAGTAGGTGCTCTCAGCCCCCAAAGTCCACCCCTTAAAGCCCCACACAAACCCAATTCCCCCCCAGCTGCCACACACAGACCCAAATCCCCACATTAGCTCCTCACAGACCCAAATCCACCCCCAGCAGCCCCACACCCATAACCCCAGGAACAGGCTGGCAAAGGCCAGCCCTCTCCCTTTGTTCCCTATGCTGGGAACTTCTAAACTCTCTTTCCCTGGGCAATTCTGCACAGCCCAGGGGTGCCACAATGGTGGGCACACTTCTGAGTGCCATCTGGTCCCTGTGAAAGAGCACCTGAACCACAGACACCCTCCCTCAAATTCCCCCACCACCTACAGAGATGGCTGGCCAGCCAGCCCCATTGTTCCCTATGATGGGAACCAACTGCACAACAAAGAATAAAACACGAACAACACAAAATAAAGTTTTTTAAAAAATATTTTCTCCCTTTCAAAGTACAAGTAGGCAAAGCATTATGACACATTACACCAGCAGTCCCCCACACAGAAAAATAACACAACTCTCACTTAACATCAGAGAATCACAAAAGCACAATTCCTGTCAAAAACACTTTATTTCTTGAACAGCTTTAGGTTACACAGCAGAGGGGCACACCAAAGGGCATTCCAGCATTCCACCTCACAAAAATAACACAACTCACTTAACATCAGAGAATCACAAAAACACAATTCCTGTCAAAAACACTTTATTTCTTGAACAGCTTTAGGTTACACAGCAGGGGGGCACACCAAAGGGCATGGCAGCAGTATCTTACACAAAAATAACGCAACTCACTTCACATTAAAGAATCTCCCCAAAAAATTGCTGTCAAAAGCACTTTATTTCTTTAACTGCTTTAGGTTACACAGTAGGAAGGCACAACAGGGCATGAAAGCAGTGTACTACACAAAAATAACACAACTCACTTCACATCAGAGAATCACCCAAACACAATTGCTGTCAAAAACGGTGAAGTGGGGATTTGGGTCTGTGTGTGACAGCTGGGGGGGGATTGGATTTGTGTGGGGCTGTAGGGGGTGGACTTTGGGGGCTGAGAGCACCTACTTGGGGAGGCCATGAAATGCCCCCCCCAAGTGGGAGCTGGCTGAGCCTTGGTGGGGGGTGGGAGTAGAGGTGGGAGAAGGGCCCCTGAGGGTTGGGGGGCATTTTGCATGCAAAATTCCACCCCTGGCAAAGGAAGCCTGCCTCTTCATTTTTCCCCATAGGAAATAATGAAGAAGATTATCAGCAGCAAGCTAAAAAGATGCTCACTTTTCCCTTTCTTAGGCGAGGATGGGGGGACCTGGTTTGGGGGGGCATAACATGGCCCCCCAAAGTCCAATCGGTCTGAAGTTTGGAGGGTTGTTAGAGAGGAGTTAGAGGAAGGTCCCCACCAATTTTGGCTTGATTCGGTGGGAAAATCCCTCCCCCAGGCGTCCGGGAAGACGGAGGCATTTTCCCATTGAAAAATCCAAATCAACCCGAATCAACCCAAATCGATTCGCATTATGGCGATTCGGAGAACCCGAATCAACCTGAATTGGGGTGATTCGGGTTTTTTTCAGGTTTCCAAAACCGGAACTGCACACCCCTAACACACACCAAGAACAACCAGCAACTCTCATGCCCTCCAGCAAGCATGCAGAGCAAGTATGTCTTTTCAAATGCGGGTGACATGGTCAGCCCTCATTGCACTCACCTGATCCTCTGGAGAGCTGAGCAGTTGGTCTTCCAAAAGGTCATTTTGCCACCATTCAATTTTCCCAGCTTTGGATTTTCAGAGTGAATGAAGTGAGAACAGTTGTGCCTGCATCCTCTTTTAAAGAAAGAGTCATTTTAATCAACTTTGATGATCTATCAACTATTATCAGAATGTCTCTTGGGAATAAGAAACCTAAATAAAAACTTAATTTTAAAAAATTCCATTTGACTCCTGTCATCAATGATTTCAAGAGGAGCACCCACCTGCCCCATTATCTAATCAAAATTAAGTGATAGAAAGTAGATGGCAAATATTAAGTAAAACTTATCTGATATTAAAAGTGAAAACCTATCAGGTACTAGAGACTCACACAGGTGTTCTGTTTGAACGTGGAAATCAAAACAGGATTTTCTCCCAAAGAAAAAAATCTAGTCTTTATTATGTCTGTACATAATACATAATATATATTATATCATGCTGCTGCTTCAGGACTGAGGCCACTATGAACATATCAGTAAGGAATTTATTTATTTGTTTAAACTATTTCCATCCTAAGTCACTATAAATGCCTGCCTGCCCACTCTCCCCTTTCTAGAGCCCGTTGTATTCTTTCCCACAATGGGCTTTGTTACTAGTAAATACATACATACATACATACATACATACATACATACATACACACACACACACACACACACACACACACATACACACACACACACACACACATACATACATACATACATACATACGAAAGAAGGAAAGCAAGCAAGCAGCTGAAGATCATCATGGCATGGAAATAAGGTAATTTTTAAAATTTACGTTATTTTTTAGTCCATCTTTCTCACTGTGACTCAAGGCAGATTACAGTGTAAATCAACATGATCAATAGCTGGAACATTCAATAAACAGTACAATAAAGTATATACTGCAGAAGTTTGAAAACAAGCAGAAACCTGCTACTGAGCTTATACAACACTGAAACAAAACAAGCCATTTGACATGATATATTAAAGACCATGGAAACTATTCAGTAGGAACATACTTATAGGAACAAATAGCACACAGTTGTATAGTCTACAAGCATCTCCTGGGACCAGTTCCTTACAGCACAGCCTTATCACTTGTGTAAAAAAGTCCTCCTGAATAATGTGGTTTTGCATAGTTTGTAGAAAGCCAAGTGAGTAGCAGATTTGCTGACTTCTTCAGGCAAGCCATTCCATAAGATGGGGGCCACCTTAATGAAAACAGTTCCACTTCCTAATGTTCACACCTCTACATGTCAGGCTGCAGTTAAAGATATGAGTAGCACCAGTAAAATGGCACCATTTAAAAAAAGACTTTTTAATAAACTCTTGTTGTACAATGTTTAGAATTGTGAAGTGAAAAAAAGTTAGCACAGATCCTGAAGTAGATTCTCATGTCTATTTCAAACACCTTAATTAAAGGTTTTTTTTCCCCCTCAGATGAAGTGCTTTTAATATTGGGACCAAAATATTTTTTAGACCTCCCTAACAATACTGGATAAATT
This sequence comes from Eublepharis macularius, assembly GCF_028583425.1. NCBI lineage: Eukaryota > Metazoa > Chordata > Lepidosauria > Squamata > Eublepharidae > Eublepharis > Eublepharis macularius. Next base: position 86,857,320 of record NC_072790.1, read on the forward strand.
GCTGCAGTAACAATCAAGGCTCATTTATTTTACAATTTCATTGAGTACAGGAGTTAAGAGGAATTTGCAGCCTGATTTATGCAGAGTTTTGCCATACAAATCAAGCACCACTAATGAGAATGCATGTACTTAGATCATACAATTACCTAGACTGTGTTGGACTTTTAAAAAGTACGTTATTAGAATACAGTTGGATGCATATTTCATTTGTTCACTGTTTGTCTAGAAATCACCAGCCAAGTATGATTTTGATCATTAGAAATTTTGAGAAGAGTTTTTCTGATCTAAAGAACTACCCCGTTTCTTGTTTGTATACCATGCATTATTGAAACCATGTTCACTCAGGCTTCCTTTTGAGGAATGCTTGAAAACCCACACACTTGGTCCTTGCCCTGACCCACAATCAGGGTCAGGAAGGATCACACCTTGCCCCTTGGCTGAACGCAGCTGCTACAGGGCGCTGAGGTGCCTTGCCCAGGTGACACTTCACACATGCGCTCTCTACTTTTCCCCATCTCTCACAGCTTCTTGACATTGACAGGCGTGAGGCAGGGAGATCCCAGGCTCATCCTGTGGAGAATCACTGTCAAGAGTGGCACAATTGCCTACTGAACCTGCCCATCTGAAGATTTGTGGCATGCCTAGTAATGATACACATTGAAAGCAAAAAGCAAAAGATTGTTTGCTTTCATTCAGATACAAAAATTGTATTATATAGAGTTTTCTTTTTGAAAAAGCCCCTCCCCCTCACTGGGAGGTCAGTTTGCAGACCATAGAGGTATGGATGCATAGTGGAGGCTCCTGCTCTGGCATCTGTGCCCTGGGTGGCTTCTTCTGGCCCTGTGCAGCTATGCTGGAGCCTAGGTTCAAATTACTTGTCCAACCAATCGGGGAGTGGCTGACCAGGCCTGAGGGAGTGCCTGACCGGCGGACCCAGGCATTCTAATTTTCTCTCCAGTCTGTCTGACAGGTTCTTAAGTGGGAACCACCCAGGCTCCACATGCAGTCTTTCACAACTGGCATTCCACCCAGCCAACCCTTATTTCAGGTGTTTTAATTCTATTTCTCCAGGAGGTGTGCTTGGGTCTGTCTTTGTGGGGGATTTCTGGGGTCTGTTTGCACTTGTCACAACTTGTGGGTGCTTTGGCATTAGGCATAGATACAATTGGGCGAAACACAGCCTGCATGCACTTTTTCTTCATAGCTGGGGGTCCCCTTAAGGGATTTTGGAGGTGATGCAGGGCAGCGACAAGCCCACCTTGGGGGCTATGGGGCATGCTTGCCCCAGGTGACAGAACTAGACAGAGGTGTACGCCAAAGTAGAGTCCCACTTATTGTCATCCCATGGTGCCCCCCTCAGCTGGCGGTCTGAGGGGGTGAGGGGGTCATCCACTGCCTCATGCAGTGCCAAGGCTCCTGGAAGCTGTAAGCAATAAAGTTGTGGCCTTTTTAACTCTACCCATGGTCTCTGTGTTTTTGTTGTCTTCGCTGTTGCCCTTGCCCCTCAAGCTGGCTCCACAAGGATATTTGCAATTGTAGTTACACCCTTCTAAGGCTATCTGACATCAGGGGACTTAGAAGAGTGTAACTCTGTTTATTAGTGCACTGTAATTTTCTGTGTTAAACTGGCTATCAGATTAGGTCATGAATCTGTTCCCCACAGTGATTGGGCTTTGCCTATACTGAAGATGCTAATGAAAGCTACATTTTGAGACAAGTGTGGGATTTAGGTTAAATAGCTCAGAAATTGTGAAGGAAACAAAAATACTAGTGCAAAATTTCAAGACATTTCACACATTTCTAAGTTGTGCATTCATTTTTGCCAAAAGCAAATGGGGTGAATTTGGAAGTTCCAGCTTAGTTGAAACATCCAAAGAATTTTAAGAAATCTCATCAGAAATTTTTTCACATATTTTGTAGCAAGAATGCTGGAGAGAACCAGGGAGACAAAAATTCATATATTGTTTTTGTTGGTTCTAGGTGCTGTAAAGGGGGCACAGAGAATCCTTATGTGGGGGTCCTAATGGTTCTTAGCTGCCTTGATCTGGAATTACGGGATCTTCTCTGAATAAGACAATCCACTTTGGAGCTGGACTACTGGACAAAAATTCTGTTGACTGAAGTCAAGTAGTTCCATTCATCCCCAGGAGAAACATAGGGTAGATTGATGGTTGTTGTGGGTTTTCCGGGCTGTATTGCCGTGGTCTTGGCATTGTAGTTCCTGACGTTTCGCCAGCAGCTGTGGCTGGCATCTTCAGAGGTGTAGCACCAAAAGACAGAGATCTCTCAGTGATCCTTTCCTTCACTGAGAGATCTCTGTCTTTTGGTGCTACACCTCTGAAGATGCCAGCCACAGCTGCTGGCGAAACGTCAGGAACTACAATGCCAAGACCACGGCAGTACAGCCCGGAAAACCCACAACAACCATCGTTCTCTGGCCGTGAAAGCCTTTGACAATACATAGGGTAGATTGGTTAGGATTCTGGCAGCTATCACTATCTACCTCAATGGGAAGGTTTGTCATACATTTTGAAAAATCACTATTATGTACTATAGGTATAGTATTTTAATGGTTTCCAAATTATTTAGAAAGAGCATCATAGGATTAACTGAAATTAAATTTTATCTTTAGTTGTACAGTGGCCAGGACTATATTAATATAAGCACTACTTTTTTTTGTATACACTTCAGAATCATGACTACAGACTCAATGAAATAACACAGCTTTGGTCTGTTCTGAAATCAGCAGAAATAAGTTTTTCTTTCCTTCAGTTTTTAAAGGTGACTTTGAGAGAAACAAATTCTATGTTTTGTACAAGACCCCTGTTTATCTACTGAGCCAAGTAGGGTGTGGAAATATTTAGGAACTGCTATTGATTTTTAAGCATCATTTTGGCCAAAGAACAGACTTCAGCTGACCTTCCACTGTGATAGCAGTATCTGTAATCTGGTGTGTATATGTGTGCATGTTGTGGGGGAAGGGGAATCTTTTAGAGAGAGAGAGGAAGGAAGATAAATACCAATTCAAGGTCAAATTTCAGTTTAAAATGGGAACTTGCAACAGTGTTAGTATGGCAATAAGGACTAACAGCTCAATCCTAAACCATGAGACAGCACTGTCGCTCATGTATGGAAGTAAATGGGGTGCTGCACCACTCTTCCCTATGGACTTTTGCCATACAGTCCCGCCAGTGGCCAAGCTCAGTGAGGTGAGGCGCGGCTGCTGCCAAGAGCACTTGTCCGCCGTTCCCCGGACAACCTCAACCACAAGAGCCAAGGGCTGCACCACTCCCCTGACAGATGGGCAAGGGGCAAGCAAAGGCACAGCCAATGGAGAGGGTGTGATCCCCACTGCCCACCAACACCCTCCCCATCAGGGAGCAGACATCCCTGCTGGGGAGAGGGGGCAAAGATAACACTGAAGGTGCGGATGGGACACTCACCCTCTTGGTTGTCCAGCCCCCATTTCTGATGAGGGCCTGGCTGGTGGCTGCAGCTTGGCATGTTAACAAATCCCTTCATTGCTGCTGCCATCACCACTACAAGAAACAGGTTTCCCTTCCCTGAAAAGTAGGGCCAGCTAGTAGGGAACTGATCTCTGTTGCCTGGAGATTAGTTGTAATTCTAGGAGATCTCCAGCTACCACCTGGAGACTGGCAACCCTAATTAGGCCCCAGGTTCCAGAGAAGCAGGTGGGGGGGAGGTGGGTTCTTCAATGAGTGACAGGAATGCCCACTGGAAACCACGTGGGAGGCCAGAAGGCTGATTGGAAGCAAGGGAAAAGAAAAGCACCCACAAACTTGCGGCGGCACCACTTGAACACATCACTGCATCTCTATGATGCAAGAACATGGATTGGACCTTGATAGCCATGCCCCAGCCCCAGTGATGCTCCTCCAGTGTGGACTGACAGCCCCTCTCCATGCCAGATTTCCCAAGTCCATCCCTGCTTCTGCAAATGGCAAAAAGGAGAGGGGATGCCCAGAGATTTCAAGATGTAACTCCACATCCCCCACCCCCTGGCTGCAACTTCCCGCACGCAGCGACCATCTTCCTGGCTTATCAGATGCCAGCAGCTCAGACTATCAGAGAATGAAAGTCCTCAGTGCCACCCACCAGACATTCATGGGCCACACCCCACTGCCTGAAGTTATATTGAGGGGAGGAAAGGGACAGGGAAGATAGATGGGGCACCACTTGACACCTGCTCCTCTTGGCAGCAGAGCCCACGTCATCCATCCCAGCTCTGAGCTGGAAAACATTTGTGGGGATGTGTGAGAGGACATTCCAATGGGGAGTTGGGGGGGCGGCTACTGGCAATGCATGCAAACACAGCAGTTTGTTGTTTTTCAACACATGTTTTATTAAACTGAAAAAAGTGCCAATGTCCATCGGCTGTAAAGGGAGCCAAGGCAGTTTGAACAGCCCTCGTTTTGCACTCCCAGGGGTGAGGCTGAGATGTGGACTGCCTTGGGAAACTTCTCCCTGGGCTGGATCTGAATGGCACTCATGGAGGATTACTGGGGGGGGGGCTGAAGCAGACATGCTCTGTTGTCCCCCGGACAGGTCATGATGTGCCTGCAAGGGAAAGAGAACTTGTGCCTCACTTATACCTCTACCCAGCCACCAAGTGTGCTCGCTGGTGGCAACCCACCTGCAGTAGTGCACCTTGGCTGGACGCTGGCGGAGAGGGGTTTACATCGACATAAGAGCCAGTTCCACCGGTGTAAGCCTTAGTTCTCTCCCTGAGCGCTCACCACCCCTTAGGATTCAGCTCTCCGTGTTTCAGAAATTATATTACACTGTGTTTCACGCAGCCCCACCATGAATTACTGGTGGAAGAAGATTCCGTCAGCCTGGCAGCTATCTACGTGCCATGTAAAGGGGGTTATCTATGGCGTAGAAGAAGGGGAAGCAGAACTGTTCAGGATATCCTCCCTTTCTGCTAATCCTACAGGTCAAGAAACGCATGGTTTGACTAGATTGGGACCAAATGTCAACAGATATATAATAAATTTTATACAGCAACTGCAACATTATTAATTGTATTATCTATCTGTCAACATTTGCAGTCACCTGTTTTGTAAAAGTGTGCTGGGAATTTTCATTCAATTTAATAAATCCTCCCTGTTTACTAATCTGTCATTCATTCTATTTACTTTCTTGTTATTGCTGTCTTTATTTTTTTACTGCTGTCCTTTTTTCCTGTTTGGTCTGACCATTATGAACAATGGATTCACTTGTAAATGTGAATCCATTGTTAGCTAAACATCACCCTTCCATGATAATTATTAGAGGAAGCCACTGTACCACAGCTGTTTTGAAGGATACATTTCTTGAAGAACTTTGAAGTTTTAAACATATAATTACCAAATTCCTCTTGACAATGTCAAATGCAACATTTCACTTCTTCTTGATATGTATGCTTGCCCAGACTTATGAAGAACAACCCTTACCATTCAGCAACGAAAACCTCAGGCAGTTATATGCATAACTAGGATTGGAATCTCTGAGTGGATAGGGTCAAATGCTTTTACTTTGGCTTGTAGGGAAGCGCAGCAGATGAACCAGTGTGAAAAATATCGTTATGCAGAGCCATGTAGTTTACCATCTAGGGTGAAAATTTGAGTAATCTCAGCCTAAAGCAATACAAAGAAAAAGATTTTACATTTGAGCTACTGGTAGCTTCCTTTTGCTTTCTTTTTCATACCCTTACAGTTTCTGCTGCTTTAATTGGGTGTCTCTTCTCCAAATATTTAAATAGTTCAGCCACATAAAATAGTGAAGCATTACTCAAAAGTGAGTTATAATTAAGTTTTCATTTTCAAAGCGAATTTCCTAAAATAACCGTAGGGCCTTTGCATTTTTTCCCTGCTCAGGAGCATTAATAATCAATGAGGTGTGGTTATTTCAGTTTTCAGCTATCTACCTGATGCTAAAGGCTAGATTTTTTCCCCTGTTTCCCCTGGAATGTAGGCTGGTGTCCTGAGTCTTGTTGCTATGCAATTTAGCCATAGCAACGCATACAAAAAGCTGTGGTGGTGTTATTTCTATTTTTCCCTTCCAGACAGGTTTGCCTGGTGAAAAAGACATACTAGAGATAGTGCTGTCAAAATAGGTGCAGGATTTCCTGTGAGAGGGATGTCAAACATTTCACTTTCAAAAAGATTATATTGTGCAAAAATGCTAAGCAAGGAGGTGGAGAGGTTGTGTCTGAACTGTCCATAGTTTTTTTGGGGGGTGGGGGGGTACTCTGGTATGAAAGTAAGAAAAGCATCTTGTGCAAAAGAATGACTCTTCTAAGTATAACTTTATTGAGTAATTTATTCTTAGGGTATATGAAGACACTGATTCCACATGCCAGGACTGGTAAGGTATTACGACAACAGTATACTCTAAATTTAGTTCCATTTCTGAACACAGCCAAGGGAGCCTCCGTAGCAATACCTCGTGATTGGCCATGGCCCTTCATGAGCTACTTCAAATAAATAATTTTACACACATTTGAATAAACTAGGGGGCTTAGAAGAACGTAACTTTCTTTAGGACTGTACTGTTAACGGCACAATTTAAAAGGACAAGTAGCGTATATCAAGATCCAGCCTCAAGTCCAGAGGGCCCTACAGAATAGATAGCAGTATCAAGTTTCACAACAAAGATGCATTTCCCAAAAGGTGCTAAATAAAGTTATTTATTTGTTTCCATATATATTTTGAGTGTGATAATGAAGTAATAGAAATAGCGCTGGGATATCTATTGCAATTTTACCTTTAATGCCGGACATGTAAAGAATAGTAGGATCCAGAAATCTCTTTTAGAAGTGTGCATTTGAATATTGCCAAGCCAAAATTAAACCCAGAATTAGTGGTTTGGAGTTGACTCAGGGATATCCAAAATAACCCTAAACACTCCCTAAATTCTGGGAGTAAAAATCTTCCAGGATTTTGGAACTGTTTCAGTTTCAGGGTGTCACTGGTGTGGGGAGGGAGAGAGAGAAGCTGGTCCACCAAACTCCTGTTAGTGGTGGATATCTTCCATCCATTCAAATTTTAAAGAGTGATAATTCTTTGGATCCAACAGTCAGACCCAGTCCAAGAGTTTCTGACACCCTAGGAAACTATGGCTTTGGTACTCTCACCCTCAATTCACTAGAGAGAAAATGAGCAACTGAATTATTTTTTACTTTTTATGTGCTCGGTGTTCAAAATGAACAATGTAAATATAAAAATAGGTTTTAAATTTTTTTCATTAGTCCTACTACAGTTTCTGAGATGTAACCTTTTTCCATTCGGTCATTAATTTGTGTAAACATTTATAACTTTATTTTTATCTTTGCTTTATCACAGTTAACATTTATAACTATGCTTTTAAACCATAGTGTGAATCCTAGAGCATCATACAGATGTCATGAATAAACATGGGCACGAACAGCATTACGAACAGAAAAAAAACAACGAACAGCCTAATCTGCTGTTCTCAAACAAGCTGTTTGTGAGGCCCCATCCTAAACGAACAGGTGGTCATTGCAAGCCTTGTTCATTGCCTTTGGCAGCCCTTCGGCAAGCCAGACAGTCTGGCACATGCTGCAATCAATCCCCTTGGCAACCAGAGGCTGGAAGGGACTGAACTCTGTCTGAACTCCTTCTGGCTTTAACCCTTCAAAGTACTTCTAGCAGAGAGTCCCGTTTTTGCCTCTGTGAAAAGAAAATGACAGCCAAGGGGGAGACCCATGGATCATTCCTTTCCTGGGGTGCAATCTCTCTGAAACTTAGGGGGTCTTCAGAGGACAGTGAGGACTATGTCCCCTGCAAATTTGGTGAGTATTGGACATTGGGAAGGTCAGTTTGTGGGGTGTTTAAAGGGCCCTGCCCCTTGCACGTGGCAGGAAAGGGCCCTTTAAAATATCAGCTGGCAGGCGGCAGGGGGGAATCCCCTCCTGCCGCCTGCCAGTTGATAGTTTAAAGGGATCTTTAAAGGGCCAGGTAAGTGGGTTTGAGGGGAGGGGGCTAAGTGGGGGGTTGGGGGTGTTCTGGCCCCCATGAACAACAAACATGTCCGGGAACAGTTCATGCTTGTCCATGTTCATTGTTCGTTGTTCGTGGATGGCACCGAATGACAAACTGGGTGTTCGGGTTTTTTTCCAACCGTACCCATGACTAGTCATGAAACCACTTCTGTTTCACCCCACAAGTGACATCACAGCATTGGTGTGATTTTAGATGGGTAGGTCCTTGCCAGGTGCCAGCGCTGGTCTAGCAATCCTAAAAATAGTGGCTCCTCATTTGTCTTCAGCTGGTTAAGTGTTCCTCTAGCAGATAAAGATAGTGTGGCAGCAAGAGGAGATACGGCCCTGTTCCAGATCTGTTTTGGCTTTCCAGTCTGTCCCTGCCAAGCAACAACCTTTAGTTGACTGAAGACCACTTATATGCTAAGTCTCTAACCTTTGCACACTAGTGTCTCTAATCTGAATCTTAAGGTCATGACTGGCATGATCAAGTTGTACCAAGATACAAAGGGAAAACTCCCAGGAACCCCTCAACTGTATACTATATATATCAAAATTTAATTACACTATCATGATCCAAATACAAAGATATACACAATTTCATACAATGTTACAATATTACAAAGACTCATTCCATAAATACAGTCACATATTATACATTTCTATTACATGTTGCTGTAATAGACAGAAGCCAATTCTGTTGCACAGTTAAATCCTTTCCTATGCCAATGGCTTGAAAGGAAACAAATCACTATAGTCAAAAGAGGTGTGAATTCCAAATAGCTGCAAATTTCATAGTAGAAAATCTAGATGGCAAATTCCGGAGTACACCATCCGGGTCCCTCCCCGGTACAGCTGTGTATTATCACTGATTGGAAGGAGAAAGCCTTGCTGTGAGCACATTAAGTTGGAGACTGTGACTTCGGACGTTATGTATAAAGGAGGCTGAGAAGAAAGGAATCCGAAACGAGCAGTTTTAGCTGGCGGGCTCGTTGCCAACAACCAGGAGAACCGGGGAGGGACCCTGTTCCACTGAGGGACCGCTCTAATTGTCAGAAAGTTCTCCCTAATATTTAGCTGAAATATGCTTCTTTTGATACAGCCCAAAATCACATTTGCCTTTTTGGCTACCACATCACACTGTACGGTTACATATAATGCTACTCCTCCCCACTTCCTTATTTGTCTATCCCTTTTGAACAAGTTGTATCCCTCAATCCTAGTATTCCAATTGTGAGTGTCATTCTACTAAGTTTCAGTAATGCCTATTATGGCATAGGCATATTCCTGTATTAGGACCAAGTTCCTCCTGCTTGTTTCCCATACTTTGTGCATTAGTGTAGAGACATTGGAAACCATGAGTTATATGCCCTGAGATTTTTGTTTCTGTGTTTACCTGTGAATTAATGTTTCCTAGCATATGTTCCACTCCCTGCAAATCTTCAGTGTTCTCTTCTCCAGATCATAATGCATGGCTTTGGTTTTGGATATTACCTTGTAGAAGGGCTTGTGCAATCCATGTGGAGAAACAGTTGTGTGGGTTAATGGGTAAAGTAAGTAAGGAAAAGGAGATAAAATTGTCCTCAGTGGAACTGTGCTTGCAGAAGAGAAAGGAGAACCATTTTCACCATCTAGTCCTTCCCCACTCTCGCTCACTAAACCTTACTGCCATTCCTCTATGGGCATACCCTGCCTATAGGAATAATCTTTCTGGGGAGTAGAAGGCCTGCAAGAAGGATTCAAAAACTCCATGTTAAGTGCATGCTAGTGTCATCGTCTGCTGGATCTATTAGTCCAATTCCCTATTGATTCATTGGTATGTTAATTGCATGCACCCACATGTGGTGGATGAATTTGAAGAAGCTGCTTGCATTTGCATGCTAAAGTGTATAAAGAAGCCAAATACATATAGATATAGGTAGATATATACAGAAACCATAGGTACCAAAAAGAAATAGACCAAGACAGAGATGACAGGTTTTAAAATACAGCTTTAAATTGCAATCAAACACAGGGCAGGCCTCACATACTGCAGTTCAACTGCCTGAATAATATATGAGGACATACTGCTCCTGACTCTCCATCACCGTATAAGCAGAGAGGGGAAAAAATCTGCAGAAAATTCCTAAATAGGCTGTACCCTATCTGTGAATGCATAAACAAAATAGCCAGCAGTGACAATGTTTGCTTTTCCTATGGCAGAATCATGTGCAAATACGAGGCAGAACGAATGTCAGCTCCCTCATTTGCAAATTAAGACGTAAAGGCAATGCCTCTGACAGAACATGCAACAGTTCATATTTGAAGTTTGGCACGGTGAACTGACAGCCACAGAGGCTCTGCAGTAGCCTAATCCTTTCTTTTCTGCCTTCCAGCGACTAGGGTAGGGGGTGGAATTTAATAAATATGTGATGAAGAAAAGGCAGCAAAAAGGCTGCCATATCTTTCTCTGCTGCAAGAACTCATCTTCAGAGAAAATTAACTAGGTTACAATATACAATGTGTGCCATTAACAACAGCATTCAAATAATTTCTGGTCTTAAGTACAGTTTTAAGCCGCTTATCAGATTTTCATTTCTGAATCCATTCAGTTGTCAAGCTTACATCCTGGCTTTCTATTGAAAACTCACACGGGATGCCAAACCTTCTAATTTTCTATACAGATTCATTTCAGAATCAATTAGAGCTGGTGGCAGCCCTGTCCCTGTATGCTAAGGGGATTAGCTGGCCACTTGCTTGCTGTAGTTACCTTTGAGTTACACATTCAACCTTCCATCATGAATGGGATTTCTTTTTCTAGAGGCCTTGGAACGATTGAAGCCCTGAAACCAACAGATGGCCTATAATCCCTGAACCAGCCTACAATTTTGTCAGAAAAGTGTAAGTGATATTTCTTTTTTTCCCCCATCGAAGTATTGTACTTAACAAGCAAATAGGGAAATCAGCCCATAAAAGTCTTTTGCTGTCCATCCAACATCTACTGGGAAAGAAGAATCTCTTACTCTCAAGCCAGCACTAGATCTACAGAGAGCTTTCTTCTGTTTTTGTCTTCTCTTTTCATAAAAGAGTCTGTAACTGGAATTTAAAACATCTTTTCCAATCATGGATTATCCCATGATTTGTTAAGTTCTGCAGAATGTGCAGGCCAGCCTAAATATGTACTTTTGTTTAGCATAAAATAAGTAAAGGCAAGAAGCCATCTGGAACATATGCCCATAGCCACTTCCAGATATCTGAGATTTTAGAACAGAATGCTGAGAAACCAGTGTACAAATGTTGTGCTCTAAATTTTCTAAATAAATACTATGATTTGGCATCTGACACTGAGTCAAATAAAAATAATTCTTCCCTTCCACATACTCTATAAATCAGGACTCCACAGTCTGTGACCCAGAAAATTTAACATAGGCTACCAGCTGCCGATAGGCTTGACACAGCCATCCTGTTGTTGCAATCTCAGACAGGCACAGAATGCTGTTGGCAGCTGGTGAGCTGCATTTGGTAGAGTGGGTTACAAATTGTGCAGGCATGAGTTAATGAAACCTTGCCACTCTCCACAGCATCTACAACAAGCCACAGCACATAGAAGAAATCTGTCCTGTCTTTTAAGAAATTATTTCATGTCTCCTTTATAAGTATTGCTAATATCCATTAGAACCATTCTGGCATAATCCTTCTAATGCCATTGCAATCGTTTGTGATGCCGCTGCTACAGCTGTTACCACTGATATTTCAGTGTGGTTTGTACATTACATACATGTATAATAATTATATGTAGGGGTGTGCAATTTTAATTTTGCCGTTTTAAATTTCAATCTGGAGTTCTGGAATGAAGCCACTGTCGTTACTGTTTTGTTTTTGGTGGCCCCAGGCTGTTTCAGATTTTCTCTGTTTCAGTACCATTATATGTCATGAATTTCAGCAGTGGCAATGTATGCCCTTTGCTGCTTCTCTGACTGTTTTTGCCGGGGTGGGGGGAACAGCACTCTGCAGGTGGCTTTGCTTTGAATGGCCTCAAAATGGCAATGAACACACTCCTCCTCCTTCTCCTTCCATCAACCCACTAAGTTTTGTGCACTGCAAAATTACCTTTGCATCCTGCCATACTGTTTCTTGTTACCGCCTGAGAGGGACTCCTACTTGGTGTACCAGGAGCCCATCCTCCCTCCCCACCCCCTGTCCAAAAAAGAAGTTTGCCTTTCCCCCTCCCCTCCAAGGCAATGGGCTTGAAGAAGTAGAATGGCAGTTCTCCCCTGAGCTTCCATTGGCTGAAAGAAAATGCTGTTGCCTGGGAACCAGCCAAAAAAAATTGTTCACCTTCCCCTCTCTTCCAGCTTTGTTTTTAATTGGATCACTCCCCTTCCCTCCACAACACTGGCCTGCCTGCTGCCCAGCGCACTAGTAAGAATCAAGCCAAAATGCACAGCATAAAAACACACAAAGAGATGGAGGGGCGGTTTTGTTACAACTCAGTTTCCTGAATTTAGTTCACCATTCCAGAACCCAACCAGCAACATTTGTTTATAATTTTGATCCATTTTTCCTGTTATGCACATCCCTAGATATATACACACACATCTATGTACTTTAAATAATTTGATATGCTGTTCCAAGAACACAACATATGTGTTGACTTATACAGATGCAATGGACTGATTGTTTTAGCCATGGACTATTAAAATCATGATTTATGTTTCAGTGGTTAGGGAGCTTCCATATGGATGTATGTGCTGTCAAGCTGTAGCCAACTTCTGGTGACCCCAGCAAAATTATAATGTTTTGCAAGTAATTAAGTTGGTGTGTTACAGTGAGTTTAAATCCAGATCTATGAGGAAAGAAGGAGGGGCAACTGGATGAGTGAATGAAGTCTGCTCTGATTGGATGGTAGCTGTACCCTAGGAGGCAGAGTGAACTACAGTTTTAGTCAGTGTGCTGAGAGAAAGAATTCATTCTAGTTGAGTCAGGCAAACTGTTTGGAGTCAGAGAAGGAGTCTGTGTGTTTATGAAAGAAAGTTAACAATCCAGGAGATTATGGTTAAGTCAGTCTTTGTATAATGGTTGTTGTGGATTTTCCGGGCTGTATTGCCGTGGTCTTGGCATTGTAGTTCCTGACGTTTCGCCAGCAGCTGTGACTGGCATCTTCAGAGGTGTAGCACCAAAAGAAATGGATCTCTCAGTGTCAAACTGTTTGACACTGAGAGATCCCTTTCTTTTGGTTTTGGGGCAAAACTACAAGTGACGAATGACACGTGAACGGCAAGTGTATTTCTCCCTGTTCACTTGCACTCCACTCAATCCACTTGCCGTTCAAGTGTCATTTGTCACTTGTAGCTTGGCCCTCAGTTTGACACTGAGAGATCTCTGTCTTTTGGTGCTACACCTCCGAAGATGCCAGTCACAGCTGCTGGCGAAACGTCAGGAACTACAATGCCAAGACTATGGCAATACAGCCCGGAAAATCCACAACAACCATTGTTCTCCAGCTGTGAAAGCTTTCGACAGTCTTTGTATATCTCAGAAAGGATTCTGGCTGAATCAGGAAAACTGTGTGGAAGCCTGAAAGCCTAATTCTGTCTAGGTCAGGCAAACTGTGTGCGCGCCTGGGTCAGTTTGATGTAGTTCTTAAGAGTGTGGGACTTTAATCTGGAGAACTCCTTCACTTGAAGCCAGCTGGGTGACCTTGAGTGAGTCACAGCTTCTAGGAACTCTCTCAGCCCCACACACTTCACAGAGTGCTTGTTGTGGGGATAATAATAGCATACTTTATAGAGTGCTTGGAGTGGGCATTAAGTTGTCCTGAATGGCGGTATATAAATCAAATGTTATTATTATTAGTTTGTGTATATCTGAGAGAGATATTAATCCATCTAAATCAGGCAAGCTGAGGGCCAAGCTACACATGACGAATGTCACTTGAACGGCAAGTGTATTTCTCCCTGTTCACTTGCCCTCCACTCAATCCACTCTATAGCATACTTTACTCCACTCTATAGCATACTTTATGCTATAGCATACTTTACTCCACTCTATAGCATACTCAATCCACTCTATAGCATACTTTATAGAGTGCTTGGAGTGGGCATTAAGTTGTCCTGAATGGCGGTATATAAATCAAATGTTGTTATTATTATTAGTTTGTGTATATCTGAGAGAGATATTAATCCATCTAAATCAGGCAAGCTGAGGGCCAAGCTACATATGACGAATGACACTTGAACGGCAACTGTATTTCTCCCTGTTCACTTGCCCTCCACTCAATCTACTTGCCGTTCAAGTGTCATTCGTCATGTGTAGCTTGGCCCTGAGTGAAAAGACCTGAATTAATCTATGTTTGTGTGGATGAGAAGAGAGTTTATTCTTTTAGTGAAGACCTATGTGGAAAAGTAGTCTATGTGACTGTGAATATACCTTTGATAAGATAATTTTTGAAACCACCAAGTTTGAAACCTATCACTTATCAAATCTCTGCAAGCATCAAACTTATTTCAATAAATAAATTTTACTTTGAAGAAAAAAAATCCTATTTTCCCTCAACCACTCTCATGTTCTAAATGTTCTACCAGCTATAACAAACCTTCCTATATTACCAGTTAAACCGAGGAGCTCTAAGGCAAAAGCCTTTGGTGGCAGCAAAAACTTTTTGAGGGAGTCAGCAATTTAAAGGTCACACAAGGTGGCCTTGAGGCATAAACATGGGTAAAGTAATGAACACCTTGAGCTGTGTGTGGAGGAAAAAAGAGTTGGTTGTGTGACCAGAGCCCTCCTAAGGTATAAGTTTAAGGTAAGGAGGAGCTGGATCAAAGGTCCAAAGGCAACAGTTTAAAAACAAATAAAAACAAGGGAATCATTACAAAGCAGCTTTCAAAACAAGTGAGGTGGTTTGCAGGGAGTTTCTATGACTAACAAGAACAAAGTAATGCTGACAGCCTCCAACCGTTCCTAATCCCACAAAAGGCTTCAGAAGGAGAAGGGTGTGTATGTCAGAAGAATATACATAAAAATGCTTATGCAGTTAGCTACCTGTTTACATATAATGATAAGGCTCACATGCATATGCTTCATAGAAGCTCTTATTTAGAAGAAAGTGCTTAAAGAGCACAAAAGGGCCTCAGTAGAGCAAATTTATATTTGGAATATCCCAGGTGTCATTTGGTAACATGTCTTTATAGATTTTGTGCTGTTAGGTCCTTACTTAGTTCAGAATAGATCATCAAATGTATGAGCACTTTATCACTTACAAAAGTACTAAAGAAGGCTGTCTGACAATTTTGAAATGAAAATACAACAGAAGACTTTGTGTTTATTTTAACATCCCCTGGAATACTATTGGTACATTTTGCCTTCAATGTGTGACATCTTTTTGGCCACCTAAGGGAAAATACGTAAAATTGGGTCAAACTTGGGTACTTGTCAGACTTTTCTTTTCCAAACTGTTATGCACTCCACACATCCTTTCTTATTTCACTTTCCTGACACAGCTTTCTTTTACGCACCTCCAGTGACTAATAGAGAAGTCTGTATTGGTGAGCATGAAGAAAGGGATTTGCTGAACCAAAAAGCATGAGATATTCTACTTATTCAATCTGCAGTCTTAAGAAGAGTGCCTGTGAAAAATCAGCTTAAGGTACTGCTGCTTTGTTGTGGCCCATATATTTTAGGAAAATAACACCCAAGGGAGAGCTATATTGGTAGCAGATTTTGTACTCAGTTCTCCCTTTTAATTCTCTCAGCTGGAATCTAGGAAGGCTCCTATTGCTAAGATGATAATCCTTGCTCACAAAGTAAAAATGTTTGATTGCATCTAAAATGAAAAAATAAAATTCATCTTGAGCAGGACAAAGTTAAAGGAAAATTACACACAAATTTGTATATGATCTCTGTCATAAAAGCATACAGTTCCTTAGAGGCCCCTAGAGTGTAGGAGGTCCAGCATGCACAGAAAAGATTCCCTGTTCTTGTATGGCTGAGAAGAACTCCATGTGGGCCATCCCTGTGTAAGAAGAGTACTGCCACTGACATTGCCATGAATGAAAAGGCCTTGGTCTTGTGGAATTTCCATGCTTTCAGTGGGACTCCTATTTATGGAAGGAACAACTGTACTTATGACACTATGATTTGTTTTTCAGCATTAGGCGATAGGCACAGAGGAAGTTACCTTTGAGTTCATTGCGATCTCTCTCTCCCTCTCTCTGCTTTAATGTAAGAGGGAGTTTGAAACTACCACTTAGTAGAGCCTCCCATAGCCCCTTTGAATTGCTTCTAGCCAGTATTTAGATGTCATTTTTTTATCCATACATCACTGGATATCATGTGACTTTAATCATTTACCTCCTAGATTTTCCTGTCCACAAAGGAAAAGCATGGGTATGGATGGCATTACAATAGTGCAATATCCAACAATGTGTAGGTCCAGTGTCAGTTTCAGCAACAAAGGAGTAAAATGTTTTGGATGCAGTCCAGAAAATGCAGGTCGATAGGATTTAGGTAGTGTTTAACTGTATGTTTGATTCAATTCCTCTCAACAGGACTTCGGTGTACAATTAACTTCGCAGGAGTGCAAGCTATAGATCTTTGAACTATTCCTGCTCTTTATGTCAACAGCAAAAAAGATACTTTAAAAAAAACAGAACAACATTCCAGTCCTAAAAGCCCCTAATATAATAAGAAACAGAATGTGGTGGTGAAGTCTGATAAACAGGAAGGCACTTGAAATCTATGAAGCAGAAAGTTTCTGGTTCAAATCTCATGCCAGGAATTCACCAGGTGGTCCCTGGGTCTAACTCCCCTCCCATCTACACTAGGGAATATTAACACTGATCATAGCTTTGAACCCTATAAAGCACTGAATGGCTGATGACCATTATTGTATTATCTTCCACTTTCTAGCCCTTTGTGTTTTGCCTGCCTATGATCACAAAATAGAAAGGAGGTCAGTTAAAGCTCTTGGTGGCCATACCAGTCTCAGCTGCATCTTTTTATCACTTTAATCTTCCTTTCCTCACAAGAGCTTGAAAAAGTGTACATAGAATTCCTCTTCCCCATTTTTATCCTCAACAGAACCCAGTGAGGTAGCTTATGCTAAGAGACAGAGAGCCAAGCTACAAGTGACGCCTGACAGGTTGGAAACTTGTCAGCTTCCCTCAAGTTTTGATGGGAAATGTAGGCGTCCTGGTTTTACAGTTTGGATTTCCATTACAGCTGCAAGACCAGGATGCCTACATTTCCCATCAAAACTTGAGGGAAGCTGACAAGTTTCCAACCTGTGTCAGGCGTCATTTGTAGCTTGGCTCAGAGAGGCTGTCCAAAGTTAAGCTTCATAGGTGAGCAGGGATTTGAATAGAGAATCTAATGCATCAGTCCAGTTGCTTTGCCAGCTGCTGACTCTTAAAAATATTTTACAGCATTCTCAGCGTTGAATAAATAAATTGAAAGTATTTCATAGTAATCCTTTAACAACAGTTTTATAAGGTAGGCTACAATTATCACCCTGTATTGGAGAAAGGGAATTGAGAGAAAGCTTGGCTAAAGTTACCCAGTGAGTGCATGCAGTGATATTTGCACCAATGACGTGATGTCTTCACTACTATGCTGTATCAGTTCCCATATATAGCTCTTGTGCTGCCCTTCTGACTGTCAAAATTGACCATAGTTTCCCTTTAGAATGTAAGCAGGAAACAGCATGTTTCATAAGAAACAAATCTAAAACAAGTTGATTTTAAGAGGATCATCATATTAGTAGAATAAAAGGATGCCGTGGACTATTTGAAGCTCTCATCTACTACATTAAGATACACACACACGCACGCACAATCTTAATACAATCTTAAAATGTATCTTTGGGTAAGATACATTTTGGACTCATGTAATTGCTCTCCTTAATGGATTTTGTATTTGTTATAATGACCATTTCAATGAAACAAATAATTTACATTGTTATTGTAGTATATTTAACTATCCTTGATACAAATAATTTTACAAATAAAGAGTGTGAAAAATCATACAATAAAAAAAACGCTCAGCATCTCCTGAAAACATCTTTTTAAATGAAGTAAATGGCATCCTTAACTTTCGATGTCCTTCATATGCACTATAGTTGGCTCTACTATTTCCCTTTCTTGTCTGCCTTTGAATATAGGTTTGGCTGTTCTTACATCATAGAAATTTCATGAAAGTTTAACTTTTGACGTAAAGTGTCAGTTGTGTCAGCAGTGAAAATGTGTGAATTTATAGAAAGGAGTAAAAGGACGGTTTCCTGTTAAAATCTCTCACGGGATGGTGCTACCTGGGACTTTTTGATGTTGACATGAAGCAGAATGCACAGATGGTTACAGGCAGTAGTTACACAGGGAACATCAGGGGGTGGAGGTGGGATGAGAGAGACTGGGGTTGGGTTTACTCTACAGTTGTAATGGTTGTAAAGTCAAGAATACATCTCTTGGGCATACATTCTGCTTTTCTAATACTGTGAATGCTGATGGCTTAAAAAAATCTTTATATCAGCCACAGAATATTCCGAGATTAAAAATTAAAGCATGTATTATTGTGTTTAGCCATATTGATTCTTCCATTAGTAAGATACCCTTCATATATATTTATTTAGATCTTTTTAACCCACTTTTCTCCCAGTGGGGGAACCTGAAGTGGCTTACAACATCATTCTCCTCTCTTTCATTTTATCCTAGGGTTGTCAGTCTTGGGTTGGGAAATTGCTGGAGATTTGGGAGTGTAGCCTAGAAAGGACAGAATTTGAGGAGGGGAGGTAACTCAGTGGGGTAGAATACCATAAAGCCCATCCTCCAAATTAGACATTTTCATCAGGGAAACTGATATCTGTAATCTGGATATGAGTTGGTATACTGGGATATCTCCAAGTCCCACCTGGAAGGTGGCAAACCTACTCACACAGACACAGTCATAACAACAATTCTATGAGCCAGATTAAGCTGAGAATGAGAGACAAGCTAGATGTGCATGTTTTTAAATAGTTGGGTCCCAGTTCCCCAGACCCAACGTGAGTTCTCTCTCTGCAGCCACACAGCAGCTACGGGGAATCGCTGCCTGTTTGTACATCTCTGGCCTATCGGTCCTGTAATATGAATTGAAAAGCAAAGTATCACTGTTCAGCAAAGGGAAAATAGTTGAAGGAAAGTTTTCCAGTGACAATTACAAAGGGCTAGTTTTAATCTGGAAGAAAATGTCTGATAAGGAGAGAAGTTGCTAGGATCAGAATCAGCTCTTTTTTCACTAAACATATGCATTGTGATAATAGAATAAGGGTGGTGGTGGGGGAACAGCAAACATTTCTACCTTAGGAAATTTGCTGACAGTTGATTACGGTGTGCAGTGTATACAAGTGAGGACTGAGAAGTAACACAAAGGAGAATCAAAAATTAGCAAGATGGGCAAAAAAAAAATGAAATTCAGCTGGGATAAAATGCAAGCTAGTGGAGCTCTGAAAAGATAAGCTGAAGCAAACATACAAACATACACAAATGCACACTCTCAGCAGGAAACAAAACTCTAGAAATGAAAGTTGTAATTCAGTTAATAGCTGATAGCCAATTAGACATCAATTTGCAATGTGATATGGTCATGCAGAAAAAAGGCTAGTGTAATTTCAGGCTGTGCACGCAGAAGCCTAATGTGATAAAGCAGGCACATAATAGCTTCTCTTTCTTTCTCTGCATACTTCAGGTGATCTTCACCTGGCACTTTGCCTTGAACTCTTGGAACGTTTTCTTATGTATAGAGACAAATTTGGGACAGGAAAATTTCAGGAGCAAAGCCAACTGATTAATTATCACAGAAATTTTCATGTACAAACACAGGTGATGTGACCACATGACTAAAATAAGGAGTTGTGGGCTAAAAGTAAGGAATACACATTTATTGCCTGTATTATGTCCTGTATTAATAATCTTCTAATATACATTGATACTTGCTTCTATTTAAAGCAGAGAGGGAGAGAAAGACTCTTAAACACTATAGCTCTTTCAAGGGTCCTGTGTTTCATTTGTCACTAAATCTCCATGAAATTCATATTTTTTAGAAGGAAGATTAACATCATAAGGGCCTTGAACTTCTAGCTTTGGAAGACTAGGATGTAAATTTATATATTTACTTCATCCATATCAACCTCCATTGGGGCCAGATTAAGCGAATGGCTTAACCAAATAACCGAATAAGGCTGGTCTTACAATATTGATATTTATTGATTTACAGTCCTTCTTTCTCACTAGGACTTAAGGCAGATTGTATAGTGTGAGTCAATAAAATCAGCAGGATGTGACGCCAATAAACAATGTAGTAGGATTTAGATTTTGGAAATCTGAAACAGAGCTGAAAAAAGCATAAGTATTAACATAATATGTTAAACCATGCAGAGATTCCACAGTAGGATCATACTTACAGCAGCAGCAAGTACATACTATACACACAGTAGAGCAGTCCACAGACTCCATTCTCTAAGTCTTTTTGGTCACATCATGAGACAAGTCTCTCTGGAAAACAGAGGTATCACCTTTGTCTACATTCAGACAAAGATTACATACTAAAGGTGAAAGAGTCTTGGTAGGCCTCATGAGGGCAGAAAAATAGAATATAAATTTTGTTAAATAAAAATAAATAAAATCTCTGTCCCATAGCCTGGCTTGAAGCCAGACTGAAAAGGATCCAAAGCAGATGAGTTTTTCAAGAAGACTTCGAGTTGGTCCACTAGTGGTCTCATTCATTTTGCCTAGAAAGAAGGCAGGTTAGAGATTTGGCAATAATTAGTCACTTCATTTCTCTGTAGGCATTCCTCAGGAATCCACTAGATTTGGCCTCCAAGGTTGGCAGCAGAGGTTAAAGTTCCCATTGCAGGGGGGTGCATTTGCACCTAGGTGTTCTGAGAGTCCTCTTGAACCCACTAGGCTTGGCCCTGGAGGCTAGCAGTCCAGAACCCAGCTCACCAATGGGGTGGCCACAAGGGAAGCCTTCCCTCATGGCTACCACATTGGGGAGATGTGAATGGATCCCCCGCCCCCAGCAAGGGGAAATGGAACCTCCTTCCCCAGGAGTCCACTAGTGGAAGGCTTCCCTCATGGCTACCACATTGACACCTGGAAATCTGCTCTGCCAGACTCAGCGACTAAGTATCTTGGTGGATCAGGGATGTGGCCCATCTTCTGTCCACATCAGGTGTGAGTGCCCCCCCCCACACACACACATACACAAGGGGAATTTTAACCTCCTTTCCCATAGGTCCACTGGGGGAAGGCATCTCTCGTGGCCACCCAGTTGGTGAGAGGGGTTCTGGTGGTCGCCACTCTTACTTAGAAATGATGGTCTTCCCCTTCTGTCCCCTGTCCTTTCCAGGTGCAAATGCATCCCCTTGAATTGAGGAATTTTAACTTCCTTCCCCATGGGTTCTCCAGTCCCATGGTCCATGCCACCAGTGCCTACCACACCCTGGCTGCATCCAAGCAGAGGGACTCCTGGGTTCATTCCAGGAGTATCTGATTCTGAACCCTCTCTTTGGGAATTCCTTGCCACTAGATCATCCAGGGCCTTGACATCCCAATGGTTAGCTGCTGTAGCTGCCCACATCACCCCCAAACCCCATCCCCTATTTAACCCCCTCCTCATGAGTCTCCTCAAGAATCATCCACACGGTTGTGGAGATGGATTCCGCTAGTGGAAGGCTTCCCTCACGGCCATGCCATTGGTGAGATGGATTCTGGTGGTAACTGCTCTCACCTTGAGGGGATGGGCTTCCCCTTTTGTCCCCTGTCTTCGCCAGGTACAAATGCACCCCCAAAGTCTTTGATCTTCAATAATGTCTTGTGGGCTTCGGCCACTTCCCTAATGTCAGTAACATCATCAGTTACATTATGTGGGTTGACTCAGTCATCCCAAGCTGGGCTCCGACCCCTTCCCAGTCTCTGTGCCATTGCCAGCCTCAGAGGCCAACCCTGGTTGGGTCTGGCAGACTGTCTTCCCTTGCAGCCACCCCATAGGTGAGGTGGGTTACGCTGGTAGCCGCTCTTCCTTAGAGATGGGACGGTCTTCCCCTTTTGTACCCTCTCCTTCCCTTTTGTACCTCTCCTTCCCAGCTGCCACTCTCCCCTAGAGGGGATGGACTTTTGTCTCCATTCCTTTCCATGGGGGGAACCCCCCACATGGGGAATTTTAACTGCCTCTCTCATGGATGGGGAAGGCTTCCCTCATGGCTACCCCATTGGTGAGGAGGGTTATGCCTGTAGCCACTGCTCTTCCCTAGAGGGGATGGTCTTTTGTCCCCATTCCTTTCCATAGGGGGAACCACCACAACCCCACAAGACAAAATGTAACCTTTTTCCCTAGGGGTCCACCGATGGTAGGCTTCCTTCACAGCCTCCTCATAGGTGAGATGGGATCTTATGGGTGTTGACACTCAGAAATCTGCTTTCTCCCAGGGATAGTGGGATTTTGGCACCAGGGGATGTTGTGGGCCACCTCCTACCCCAGGATCCCATGGGCTCCAAGGGAAGGAAGGGAGGCAGGCTGTTGACCACCTTCTGGACCCGTGAGAAGGGAGCAGCCACCATCATAACCCAGCTCATCCAGGTGGCCACCCCAGGCACAGGGGGGTGTTGCGGGCCACCCGTCACCCCAGGAGTCTGTCACTCCATGCAACCGACCTCACAGGTCATGACTGAGGAGGTGTCCTGCAACGTGGGACACGTGAGAACTGAGGTGCTGAGAGCTGCCACTCCCCATCCATTCCCTCCTTTTCCACTTCCTGTCCCCTCTACCTACTTCACTCGGACTGAACCCTCTGAACCTCCAAACCTCCTTGCAGAGGTCCTGCCTCCCTTGGTTGAGCTCCTCATTATGGAATGCCATGCTGTTCCCCCAAGATCTCCTTCCCCTCAGTATTAACCTCCCCTCGTTGATCGCCTCTCTCCTTTCCTGTCCAAGAATATCCTGTCTCCCCAAAGAATATCTTCTTCTCTCCAATATTAACTTCCTCTCATAGATTTTCTCTGTTCTCCTGTTCTTTAAAAGATTATTCCTGTCTCCCCAAGAACATGTCCTTGACTGTCTGCTCAGAGTACTTCAGTCCCCATTCCAAGACCAGAGAAGTTTATCTGGTCCCAGGGACCATCATTCCACTCTGGGTGCCATCATTCAATTGTCTGAAGAAGATTCTCTAACTCCATCCTGCAACTTTTTGGTGATGGTATTCCAATGGAACCAATGCAAGTCAATTGACATTTGTGGTTCTCATTATATCTAATGGAACTTTCCAGGGGGCACCTGCTTTGGGGGTCCATACCTTGGGCATCCAAAATCCAATCTTCACCAAACTTGGAGAGTGGCTGGAGAAGAGCATGCTGAAGACTCCTGTGAGTTTGGAATCTCTGACTGTCAATGGGGCTGTTCCACAGCCTCTGGAAGTGACAAACCATGAACCACAAACCAGTTTGCAAACCTGGGCAAGTTTATGAAAATTCATGGTTCGTTGTTCGTGAACCACAAACTGCTACAAACAACTATTTTCCTGGTTCATGCCCATTTCTAGTACTAGCAATGGACCTTTCTGGATAAAATGAAGCTGTCTCAGGGGACCATTCAAGAAGAATGAAGTTGTTTATTATAAAATAAAATCATTTGGAACCACATACTATAGATTAAGGCATTGAACATAGTGGAACTTCCTTCTGAGTAGGCTTATTATAACTGCTCTATTATTGTTTAATTGAAAGTTGTAAGCTGCTTTGAGAATATTTTATTAATTATATGAATATATAATGTAGCAATTTCTTTTCTAAAATGGTGTTGTTGTACATGGTATATTTAAAAAATAATAATATTTAGACAGGTTTCCCCTCATATAGAAGAAAAGGTGGTCTCTTAGCCAGTTCCACATAACATTCTTGTCTTATGCCTATTTCCTTGGAACAAAGTCCAATGAAATTTATTCCCAAATAAGCATGGTTAGATTGTAACCCTACTGTAATTTTCTTTCCCCTCTTTTCTTTTCCTAACGGTTTTAATGTGATTTTGTTATATTAAAGAAAGTTTTTTTGTGTGCTTTTACCTAATTATCTAATAAAGTTATTATTAGAATGTGTTTGAGATCACATATGTTAAGGGTCCCCCAAAGCTTACCAAATCCAACTTCCATAATAGAATTAGAGGTCTTGGGGCTATCCAAACTAACTATTTTTTAAAAAAGCTTTCAGACACCACTGTTATCGGCATGAACTGAACTTAACAGTTTTTGCTGAAAGTAGATTGTCTTATAAAAAAAGTTTGACCCTGACTCAAAACAACCTGGGAACAAATTAGAAAAAGTTCAGTTTACCAAAAGTCCCTTTAAAATCAATGGAATTTAAAGATACATTTAAGCCTTTAAGTCCCATTGATTTCAAAGTTTAGCACACCTAACCTTCTTGGGATTGTGCCACTTCGCTTCCAAGATATTGTGTTTAGGATCTCACAGAACTTTTTATTTGGTCATTATGCCACTTTGATAACTTCTATTGCTTTTAAGGTTTGGTATGTAGATGAGTATTATATTCTCATTCTAATATATACAATTTTGCCTTGGAGATTGATTGTGTGCAGGCGTATCATTTTTAAAAATGTATTGTACTCTTAAATGTAATGTTACTTTTAAATGTAATGTTGCTCTTAAATGAATAGTATTCTTAAATGTTGCATAGAAGGCAGTGTGTTTCTTCCAGGGAATGATAATTGAATTCATTTCTTAAGTAATGATTTTGTTTTTATGATGTTCAATGTCTTCTTTTTCCAGATCAAGTTCTTGCAATTCATGTATGACATATGTATTATGTATAGAAAATCATTCTGTATATGCATTTCCATCATCATTTATGTAGTGTGTTGGCCAAGGGATTCAACTTTCATTTTGCCTTGGGATTCTTGAAACATCTGGGCAGCCTTCTAAAAACACCTTGCTTTTTGAAGTGACAATCGTTAACTATAAATATATTTTCCATCACTCTATTGTCATAAACAGTTTAAACACAGGAGCTTAAATGGCCATTGGTTATAAAACCAACATTCTTTGTGAAATTGCCTCCCATTGCTGCTGTCAGATCCTACAATCAGAGGAAATAGATAGGAGTTAGATTTTCTGTTTTTATTTAACTTACACTGTTTTTAAAAAAAATTAAAACTACCATGTCAGCTATTCAGTAAACTGCTTCTTGTCCTGGTTTAAAACAATCCACATCTTCAGTAGCATTTATGTGGATAAATGGAACAATGACAAGAAAAAAGCATCTTTCCACATCATTGATGCAAATGAATTTTGAGCTTGGGAAAATGCTTCCAGTTATTTGAGTGGCACTTGGTTCATTTGTAGGATTCATATGAATGAATTGTACAACTGTGGGTAGGGATTAAAAACTCCCTGCTCCCTCCCTTGACATGTCATTGAAATTGTTGCATTAGATGACCATAACTGGAAGGATCATCTCACTACTCTACATTACATGGGTGTATCAAAAGTGACAGTTACATCAGGGTTGTAGAAATCTATCCATATTATTTTCCAAAAAGGGCAGGAATAGCAAGATTCTACCCCCACCCCTTCTTCCACTAATAAAACAAAATTGCTACAGCTATGCAAAATTCAGTGGTTTGGTTCTCACAAAACAAGCTGATTGTTTGCTTATTTCATACAACTTTTCATATCCCTGTTTCTCATTTCATTTTTTTTTTTTTTGAAAAAATTTTTATTGGGTTAGAATCCATTATTTTAACATTTACATTCAATTTTCCCCAAATTTTTCATCTCTAACCCCCTCCCTTTCCCCCCCTTTTGTTGACTTCCAACAGCTTTCCAACCCTTTATCCCCTTTCCCTTACTTTTATTAGCTTCCTCTATCTAAAACAAATATATATTTCCGTTATTCTAAGCAGTACATCCTTAACTATTTTTAACATTGTATGCCCAAACTGTAAGTCTTTGTTTCCATCTTAGATAAACAATTTATCCCATTTTTCAATTTCAAATATTTCTATGTATCATAAACCATATAGATCATACATTCATTTATATCAAACAATTTGACTTATTCTCAATATATTACTCATTCTATCTTTTTGTAATAATTCTATATATCTCTCATCACGTAGTCAATCAATTTGACTCATCTATATCTTCAGACATTCAGTTTGGTACAAAACTTACCAGAAAGAAAGAAAATATTGTTAGTTAATCAATCCTTATATTTAATCCTTATAGTTAATTATTTTCTATCTATGTTCTGTTTGTTAACCTGTATATATCCATATATATATCAATCTATTAATCTGACTGCTTATTAATTCACATTTATCTCTTCTCCCCCCGGTAAAGTCTCCCCCCTCTACTTCAGTGCTTCAGTAGTTCTCAAACTGCCACAGTTTTCCTCCCACCTCCCATTTCTTCTCCAGGTGTTGTTTCAGCTTCTCCCAGTCTGTGTTGAACTGCCCTGAGTCCAGATCTCTCAGTTTTCTTGTCATCTTATCCATTTCAGCCATATACAGCAATTTGTAAATCCAATCTTCAACAGTTGGCACTTCTTGTACTTTCCATTTTTGCGCATACAAAAGTCTAGCTGCTGCTGTCATATAAAATATCAACGTCCTGTATTGGGCTGGAATTCCCTCCATTCCCAGGTTCAGTAGCAGGAGTTCTGGGTTCTTATTAATTTGAAATTGTAAAATTTCACTCATTTCTCTTATTATTTCCCCCCAGTACTGCCTAGCTACCTCACACGACCACCTGTTTCTCATTTCAAATTGTCAGATTGCATGAAGTCAAGGAACACAACTTACAGTGTTAAGTCAATTAAAGAATAGATACATAGAGCTCTTGCAGATGATAGTTAAGAGTCATTTATAGTGAACTGGGCACTGCTTTGTTTTGTTTTTGTTTTGAAATTGTTTGCTTTTAAACCATTTAAAGAGATGTAGGGGGGCACTATAAAATGATAAACTGTCATTTGCTTTGGATTGCAGGTATAAAGGAAGAGACCAGAAGCCATAAAACAACCCATGATGGCCAAATACTCTTCTGTTTCAACCACAAATTAATAATTAATTGTGAACAGTTTGCTTGTGAAAAGTTTGCTTGTATTGAATGTTCAAAACATTCCAAATTGTAACTCAAATGTTTTCTGCATTGTGTTGTCACTTTCCCTCATCTGCTGTTCACCCAATCCAGCTGACAAAAAAAAAATTAACTTACCAATAAAGATATTTCCATGGTTGTCTTGAGTACATGCTGGGAGGGGCAGGGGCCAACAGTAGTTTTTCTCTTTAGTATTCTAGGCTTTCCCCGTTTGCCATCTTGACTATTAAAGCCAAGGGTACCTGTGTTAACTGTATGTTCTCAATTAAATCAAAAGTAATTTGCAAGTTCTAAAACAGCCCCTTAGGAGTTGCAGCTCAATTGTATGGGTCTGAGTATGTGCCAATATATTAAATGCCATTTATGGCACAGTCACAAAAGCAAGAAATACACTCAAAATGCCTGTAAATAATGCATGACCTGCCCAAGATGACCATCATGATTCAAAATTATCAGCAAATTGTTAACAGCTACCAACAATGGGTTCCTG
The DNA here is from genome assembly GCF_028583425.1 of Eublepharis macularius. Lineage (NCBI taxonomy): Eukaryota > Metazoa > Chordata > Lepidosauria > Squamata > Eublepharidae > Eublepharis > Eublepharis macularius. The sequence goes on from NC_072790.1 coordinate 86,884,926, forward strand.
GCTAGTTGCCGTGCTTAATGCTGCTGACTATGCAGAAGCAAAACTATCGAAAATGCTATGCATATGATATTGTAGGGAAAATTATCCCTAGAAAAAGCAAAATATAAGCCAGTTTGGTGTAGTGGTTAAGAGTGACAGGGCTCTAATCTGGAGAACTGGGTTTGATTCCCCACTCCTCCACTTGAAGCCAGCTGGGTGACCTTGAGGCAGTCACAGATCTCCAGAGCTCTCTCAGACCCACACACTTCAAAGGGTGATGATTCTGGGCAGGGCTTTTTTCTGGGGAAAGAGGTGTGCCAAAAATATCCAAAAGGGGCCCAAAATGTCCAGAATCAGGCTGCTGCTGGGTGGGAGACTGTTCCCCTGCCCATCAGAGGCCCAATACTGGCCATCTTGGGCCGAATTGGGCTCAAAATGGCCAAAAGGGGCTTCGAATTGCCAGGATATGACCTGAAATGGCCAGAATCGTGCCGCAGCCAGATGGGGAAGTGTTCCTCCACTCATCAGAGGCCTGATCCTGGCCATTTCAGGCCTGAATTGGGCCCAAAATGGCTGAAAGGGGCCAGGATCAGGCCACTGATGGGCAGGGGAGTATTCCCCCATCCAGCAGAGTCCTGATCGTGGCCATTTTGGGCCCAATCCTGGTAATTACAGGCCCTAAATTGTCAGAAATGCCCCAAATTGGGCCTAAATCACCCTGGAACAGGCTGCTGCCAGGTAGGATAACCCCCCAACACCTGGAAGTAGCCCAATTCTGGCCATTTTGTGCCCGATCATGGGCCCAAAGCAGCTAAAATGAGCCCCAAAAGGCCCAGATTGGGACTGAATCAGACTAGAACGGGCAGCTTCTGGGCAAGGGAACCCTCCCCCACCTGACAGTGGCCCGATCCTTGCTATTTCGGGCTGAAAATTGGCCCAAAATGGCCAAAACAGCATCAAAATGGTCTGGATTGGGCCTGAATCAGCCTGGAAAGAGCTGCTGCTGGGTGGGGGAATGCTCCCCTGCCTGGTAGTGGCCTGATCATGGCCTTTTGGGGCCCAATCTGGGCTGTTTTGGGGCCTAAATAGACCCAAAATTGTCAAAACAGGCCCAAATCAGGCTGGAATGGGCTGCTACCAGGTAGGGGATCTCTCTCTCACCTGACAGCAGCCCGATTCTGGCCATTTCAGTCCATAAATGTGCCTGAAATGGCCAAAATGGGCATGAAAAGACCTGGATCAGGTCCAAATCAGCCTAGAACAGCTGTTTCCATGCAGGGGAAAGCAGCCAGATCCTGTCCATTTCTGGCTCAATCCAGGCCATTTAGGGCCCAAAATGGCCAAAATGGGACCGAAATGGCCCAGATCAGGCCCAAATTGACCTGAAACAGGCCATTGCCGGGCGGGGTATCCCTCCCCCACCCAGTAGCAGCCTGATCCTGACAGTTTCAGGCCCAATTCTGGTTGTTCAGGGCTTAAATGGGCCCAAAATTGACAAAACAGGCCCAAAATGGCTGGGATCGGGCTGCTGCCGAGCAGGGGACGGCAGCAGACAGAACATAATAATGTATTCCCTATCCTTTTACCAAAGCATTTTATTAAAGTATAGCCCTATTATCTAATCCCCAACATGGTCTCATCTGTGGATACTTTAATCTGGAGACAGGAAACATGGACAAGACAGATCTTTCTACTAACCTGAGAAAATCAGATTTGTAGAAAAATCTGAATTTTTTTTTTAAAAAGACACCCGGATGGGGGCAGTAAAATCCCTCAAAGTAAGAGAAGCAGTGACTGGACTTGTGTCCAAAAAATGCCCTCAAATGGTCACTGTGGGGGTTGCTAGGCAACTATACCAATAGTGCCAGGCCAGCCTCCAAGCCTTGGTATCTATCAGTAAAAGAAAGGGCCCTATGGGGATAGTTTGGTTTCCCAGTCCACATCTTCTCCTCTCCCTCCTACCCAGGTTACAACCTGATGCCACACAACACACCTGTATCCAATGGTAGCCTCTACACAATTTACATGGCTTGGCCTGGCCAGAGCCGGCAGTACCACCAAACAGCTCACCTGACCTACTTGCTATCAGACAACTTTTTGCAACTTGACCAGGTTCTTACCAGGGAGCTACTGATTGGAGGAGGTAAGGACAGAAAGCTGAGAGCCAGTGTTGTGTAGTGGTTAGAGAGTCAAATCTCCACAGTGCTGGGTGCCCTTGAGCCAATAGCACTCTCTCAGCCTAATGTACCTCACAGGGTTGTTGTAAGGATAAAATGGTAAAATGGAAGAGAGGAGAATGATGTATGCTTCTTTGGGTTCCCACTAGGGGAAAAGGTGGGGGAAAGTTGGGGTATGCATGAAGTAAATATATAATAAATGAAGTTGAATATGGGGATGGGGGAATAAAAGAAAGTTGGGTTGGTGAGTGGAAAGGACAGAAGGAAACAGGGGAAAGGAAGGGTATAAGGAAGCTGTCAGAAAGAGAGAAGGATGAAATAATTTGGGGAAAGGATAAAGGTAAAATGAAATGATTCCTTCAAGTCATTGCAGGTCCCTACTCTTGTGCTGTATTCTGTAACTTCTTTGACCCCACCTGGAACTTGTGTCAGATTGGTCAGCATCTGATGCATTGGAAAAGAAGCTGGTTATAATAAATGACATTTCTAATTAATTCTTCAGCAGTTTCACTTCTGATTTCTACAACAGCCTTCAGGCCCTGTGCCCTGATACTTTATAAAGCAAAGCCTACAGTCAAAAATCTTTATACCAGTAGGCATGTTTAGCAAAAGCCAAGCCTTTAAATAGTTGTTACTGTTTTAAAAGAAGGTATTTCCCCAACAGATAGAAGATAAACTTACATATCACTCAACCTGATCATTTCAAAACTCTGAAAATTCATTTTTTTAAAACCTCTTCCCTCAAAATTCAAGCTGATAAGCCTGCCTTATAGTAGATATTAGCAAGCAGCCCACTATTTCTGGCCATGAAGAAAATCAAGACATGGATTGTTCCCCCCTTTGCACTTGAATAAGACTTAAACTAAGGGACCTATACCTAAGGTGAAAGGGCATGGAGAGAATATAGGAGCCATTTCATAATGTAATGAAGGTTCTACAAGACGCATATGTCACTGATGGCTTACTAGGTTTCAGAAAATGCCTCAAGATACTTACCTACTTCAAAGTCTATGCAAAACATTCTTCTAAAAATTGTCTTCTCAGATTTTGCAATGAAAATGAATGATAGTAAGATCATATGCCACTTTATATAAAGAGGTTCCATGTGGCATGCAATAATTTGCAGTTTGGAGGAATGATCTGTACATGGATAAGGAGCACCGTTTTAATCCAAAATATTTTGATTCAGCTACTGTAGCTGTGTGTCTGCTTGTTTGGCAGATTAGGACTGCATTCACAGTGTTTTCCTCTCAGTTATTAAATATAGGGGGATATAATCTGCAAAGTGTCTTGCAATGATTCTCTACTATAATCGAAATAATGAATTTTGCTATAAGGAACCATCCAATACTATTTCACAGAATTACTGTAAATCCCTCAGCATGAGACATGGATTTAGAATCTGCAAGCTTTTTAAAATTTAGTTTCTCTTTCTGATTAGCTTCTGTTACTTGGCAAGTAAGGACTGCTTTGTGCATTACTCCTTTCCTATATGGAAAGTGTGAAACCTGCATGTATATTGCCACTTTTGGCATGCCCATGACATATATTTGACACGTTTTAAGGGGAATGGCATGACTGTACTAGCAGAACATAGGAGGGCTAAAGACAAGCAATACCTGGCTGGACCCTAGGTATTTATTTATTTAGATTATTTCTATGGCACCTCTTCAGAGTCCTGCTCAAGGTGGCTTACAATTAAAACAACATAAGAATATGAAACAAGTCTCTGCTTATAAATGACATTTAAAGTATCCATAAAACAGAAGCAGAAGGTTTAAAAATCTGGTAAGATAAAACTTACAACTGAAAACCTGAGTAAAAAGATGTATGCCTCCCCCGCAAAAAGTAGGCACACCCAAGAACTGGCTAGCCTGATCTCATCAGGTCTCAGAAGGTAAGCAGTGTCAGCCCTGGTTAGTACATGGATCAGAGTTCATCAAGGAAGTTCTGGGTTGCTACGCAGAGACTAGATGTGGTAAACCATCTCTGAATGTCTCTTGCCTTTAAAAGCCTATGGATCACCATAAGTCAGCTATGACTTGATGGCACTTTACACACACACCAGGAGAGTCTCAAGGGAGAGGGTGTTCTAGAGGTGAAGTACCACCACAGAAAATGCCTTGTATCTATTTGCCACCCACCTCACCCCTGAAGGAAGGAGCACAGAGAACAGGGCTTGAGAGACAGATCTTAACTGCTGGGCTGCATAGTATGGGAGGAAACAGACCTTCAGGTAGTAGCTCCAAGTTCCTTGGAGGATGAGCGGATGATATTGGGGTCTCTAGCATCATTCTGTATGGTGTCAGAACCTGTTTAACCTGAGTAACGCCATGTTTAATCCTGTAGTGTTTAGTCTTTTTTCCCTCTAGGCACCACCACCTGCAAAGGGCCGATTCCATGGGAAAGAATACTGTCTTATCTGTCGTCTCAACCTTGGCCAGCTCTGAGAAGTTTGCTGTGTGAACTCAGGGGGGAGGCTGGGCTCAGGGAGTGTGAGATGTGACAACTTTCATTCTATGATTCATTCCTAACAACGCTTTGCTCAGCCAGGACCTCTAATCCTGGAATATGTACATCTGGGCTTGAATGCTGTCTTTCACAATAAACCTTTTGAAAACAAAAGACCTTGTCATCTTGAAGAAGGGAGTGAGGCAGACTATCAGTCTAGAATGCCATAGTCTGACATATGGACCATAATTTGATTAGAAGTTGTGATGAGCACCATCAAACTTTTTTTAAAGTTATGGTGATCCTGCTGGGGCTTTGAAGGCAAGTGAGAAACAGTGGTGGTTTGTCATTGCCTCCCTCTGCAAAGTCTTCCTTGGTGATCTTCCATCCAAGTACTTAGCGTCTGATGATACCACGCCACTTTCCCTCCATTGTAATATGTACAATAACATTAACAGAGGTGCTAGAGTGGGAGAGAGAGCAAGCTGTATGGCTTCTTTCTCTATTCTAGCTGTGCCTGTGCCCATTTGAACTGCCTGATTGAATCTTCATTTATTGGGAGTGTTCAGCCTTGCATCATATATGCACTTTATCACATTGTTTTGCCATGATTCGCCAAAGGATTGACAGAAAAAAAAATCTCTTAGAAAAGTTGTGTTTTCCTTGGTTGTCTTAATCCTGTTTGGGTATGGGGAGCTCCACAGTTTCTCTGATATTACAGTCTAGCTCATTTTGGCTGGCTGCCTATCAGTTTTTCATGTGTTTGTATTTATTGGACTGCAAAATATTTATAGGTTCTCAGGCTGCCCCATGGGAACTGTAGTTCAATCCTGTAAATCCCGATCATATGCCAAGATGATGAATACCACTGACTGACAAATTCTACCCTTTGCATGGGCATAAATGCAGCACATATACTCTAACAGAATTGATTTTAAATGATGCATGATCTTCTACAATGACCCAGAGGCATATGTAATCCAGGCAAATTATGAACATGCATTGGGTACCCATCCAGCTGTCCTGCTAAATGCCACCAGCACAGAGATGCAAATGTACCTGAAATGCTGTCTGGTTTAAATTACAAGCCAATATGAGCTGCTGAATGTAAGAGGGGGGGGAAGTATTTATAAAAAGGTAAATTCAGTTTTTGAATGGGCATTTTACAAACATTTAACCATGCCTGATGGAAATTAATGAATACAATGAATGTGCTTCATAAACACGCAATATATTGTGTATTCCAATCTGACTGAGAACTCCCTCCCTCTAGCTTAAAACTGCCATTGATAGTACCATAAGAGGCAGGGCTGGAAGCTTTGATAGCTCAAAGTGGGCTCCTTTATGTAGAATCATGCTGACCCCAAGCTAAATATGTTTGACTTACCATACAAACTTTGACAGAAAAAAATAGTCTTCATTTTTGATGCCTGTCGTTCATCCACTACCACTACCTAAAAAAAAAAAACCTGGCTTCATCCGGTTTATCATTCTTTTGTTATGCTATGACTCAGAATGATCATGTAGATAGAAATAGGCTTGGCATTCACCACTCGGGCTTCTGTGAAACCCTCAGTTAAATTGTGAGAGTTATATATGGGTAGACATGAAAAGAACTGAGTCGCAAAAAAGAAAAGAAAAAGGATTTAACAGTAATAAAGAAACTTAACCTTGTCCCTTACATTACAGTTGTTTTTGTGGACTCAAGCCAGAAGAAAAAGTTAGATAAAAGTTCTCTTGTGTTGGTTAACAGCATGATCCTAAGAGTGAAAATGAAAATACAGTCAACCAGCTGCTATGCTGGCATATCTTGGAGATACACCAGCGTATCCTGGAGATACTCAGGTATAGTACCCCACTGGCACTGCACAACTGTTATCCAAAGAAGTCTCCTTGTAAATTGGGGAAATTAGCAACAAGGAGAAGCAGCAAGAGGAGGGGCAACTTAAGAATCTTTTATGTCCATGTATACGGGGATTGTTCCTCTAGAGAACTCTTTCAATGAAGAAGCAGGTGTTCAATCAAAAAAGGAATTTTATTTTAAAATAATCATAAAGATCAATGGCACACAAAACAAACACATAGAGCTAACCAGAAAAACAGGAAGGAATATTGGAGAGAGTTGCAGGGTTGGAATATAATTACCAGTCCAGAAGATAGAGGGCATCCGAGGAAGAGCAGCTTCAGTGACCAGCACTTTGCAGCAAGAAGGTGCATGATAGGTCCAGAGCACACCCACTGAACCATGGTGAAGAGTAGTCCAGTTATATTGTGGAATGTATCCTGGGGCAGTATTGCATCTTCTGCTCAAAACAATGGCATGATGGCTGTCAACACAGGTGAGGCAAAGAACTGGGAAATCATCTCCAAATGAAGACAAAGAATTGGGAAACCATCTCCGGGGTAAGACAATCAAGTTTGGAAATACTGTTTGTGGATTCCTGAGAGTAACTAAAGGTGTAGAAAGATTATTTATGACCTGCAATGGTTGGACAGGTGAGGCTTTCAGAGCCCTGAATAGCCTAGAATGGGGGATTGTATAAGGAGAGGATCGGAAGGTGTGTGAATAGATTAATTCAAGTACTTCTGGAAACCTCCATTGTTCTATGGTTTTACACATCTCCAGGGCATGGGACTGAGAGCTAGTCTTGCTCACTGCTCACATTCCAGTACTTTTCCATCTCCCATCCAAGTGCTGACATCAATTTCCTCCCTAGCCTGGCAGCTTTTGGGTGTTTTAAATACTTGAGGAGAGGAACTACAGCTATAGCTAGTCACCCTCCTCCCCAGCAGTGGCCACCTCCTGATCAATCACAGCCTCCTGCCAGCACCATATAAACCCCATCCATCACACCCCATAGTTCAGATGGTAAGATGCACAGCAAGGCACATGCTTAGCACATACCACATTGCATTTTAGTGGATGGAAAAGCACAGCGGACAGAACCACTCGAGGGGGCGCCAAGTACTAATACCCAAAGAGAAGTTCAAAATCCATGCTGCATGGCTAGCACGTCTCTTTTCATAACTCTAATAGGTACGACATTTCTGGAGGCACAAACTGAAGGGACAACCCAGCTCAGACACATAAGCAGTGTGAACCCAACAGCCACAGCCTGGGAGAGAGCCCCATCACCCAGCATGGGAGCTGTCTCACCAATGGGGACTCCTGCACCTGGAGCTAACAGTGTGTGTATGGGGGGAAGCTATTGGGGAGCTTCCCTGCTTCCCAGGGAAGCATTTCCAGGAGAGCTGCCCTGGGGCAAGGATGCTGACAGTCCTGTATGTTGTGTTCTTCTTTGCCTGTATGCCCCCAGCTGGAGGACGAGGGAATGACTGGAGTCTAGGGTGGTGGGCAGCTGCTCCACCTTGCCCCATGGAACCACTGCTCAAGCAACCATGGAACCATTTGCCTTGCAAAAACAGAGGCAGCTGACTGAGCAAAGAGCAGTGCAGCAGCAATACAGTTTATCATGGGATGGTTAAGATCCATTTAGACAGCTGCAGCATGCACCCCAGGGGGACCCCTGACCAGTGGAGCCCTGCCCCCATGGAGATACAACTAATGACCCTGGTGCAGCCCCACAAGCATGACTACAGCAGCCATACCCATGACACTGTTTGCAATCTCTATACATGTGTATGTTCATCATCAGTGCAAGTTTTGAGCTATTGGGGAGAAGACCCAGGAGCCAGCTCACTGCAGTGCCTGATATGCTGTTCTGCCACTACTTCCAATTTGGCCCTGGAACATTCTGACCAGCCTAGCTTTCTGTTCAACAACCCTGTCCACCCCACAGGCACACCATGCTCATGAGAGTGCATCCTGTCTTCTCTTTGGTTCCAGGAATAGCTTGTAGAGGTACAGGAGCCATACCTTACAGAGGAAGTTGGAGCACCCATTCCTCAGAACCCTACACTATGCTATGTTCAATGAAGCCTAGATTACCCTACATCCATGTGATGTCTATTTGTTCATGCATGTGTTGGTTGGATTTGCTCCACACCCCTCCTTGGCCTATCTTTCCTCTCCAATTCTGTGGCCATTTCCTACGGCTTCCTGGGGAGCTCTTCCCATCACACATCTGGGGATGATGATCTAATTTGGGGTGGAGGCCTGCCCTGTAACAGGGCCAGGAAGTCTGGAGGAATCAAGTCCTACCTAATGATGGAGCCAACACAGGACACATTCATAAATAAACAACGGACTTTAACATGATCACCCCAACAACAACCATCACAAACATCACAAATCCAGCCATGTCCAACTCTGTAACTAAGGGAGACATGCCCTGGGGGAACAACCATTGAGGCCACGTTTTACATCAGCATCTGGATTCTAGCCACCTCCTCTTTAGGTGTTACTGCCCCATTGCCACCTGGTCCTGCCTGGCATACATCTTGTGCAAGACCATGAGGACAGCCATCAGCAATGTGCCTGCTGAGGGGAATGGGAGGAAGTTTGAAGCAGAGATGCCTCTGACTCTTTGGGCCTGTGGTCAACCCCCATACTCCTGCTGGGCTATGGGATATGATCAGCCATCCAATAGCTATGTGGTGAAGCCCCCACCACCTAATATCTGACATACTGGTCAGCAGGGGCCAGGACAGGGCATACTCATCATCAAGAGGATCAACTGGTGAGGGCCAAGAGGGCACAGCATGTCCAGGTCCAGGGCCATGACACTCTCCATCAATACCTTGGACCAACAGTTGGTCTGATCAAGGATAATTGAGGCGACAGTCCCCAGCACCAGCTCACTGGGCCTTGCAGGCTCTGGTGACCTGTACTCCCTCATGCAGCCTTGGCTCTCTCTTAACTGTCAGTGAGGGCTGCTCACTGGGCTGCTGGCTGCACAACATAGGAGCCAGATGCTGTCCTTGCCCAATCCATCCCTGCTGTGGGGCGTAGATGGTGAAGGCTGTTATATAGGTTCTTTTATATATAATATTTTCATTTGTATGAATCAATCTATAAAAATATTTTTTAGGCTATGTTCTGTTTCTTCATGGCAACATTTACCCACTAACATTATTAAAATTTTATATATATCAGTTGTATATAAATAGCATGTAACATGAACATCACGTAAATATAACAAATGAAAAAAAAATGAACTGGGGAAAACAGCCACAAACCAGCAATAAAAATGGGAAAATAAAAAAGACAACATAGGAAAACAAACAGAAAGGACAAATGAAATTATCTCTACATTCCTACTAACTGGCCCATTTTTGCACGGTCTGTACTAAAAAAATAGCTTGGGGGCTATAACATCAATATATTACCGCAAAACAGTATTTATTATTAGAAAGTTGAACAGCGTGTCTTTGGAGAGCAACAAGATTATAGAAACTTAAAATACATAAATGAGAAAGTGGTATGAAACATAAAATATATATAGAAAAGTGGTTTTCATATTAATAGTGCTCTATGTAGTTTCTTCAAAAAAATAACCAGCATATTATTTTTCTCATCATTTAGATAGCTGGGTAAAAATAACTAGATTGGAGAAATGAACATGGAATTATTTTGTAAGTGAACATTCCAAACTATGAAGTAATTAGTTTTGGCTTGTTGGTTGATCTGAAGTAATTTGCAATTGAATGGCTTGTGTGTACCCTTCATTTTTAAAGGAATAGGAGCTTGTAAAGTCACAAAATTGTACCCTGACTAATTGAACTGCCACTTTTTTATAGTTAGGAAAGAAAGCTGTAACTCATTTGCATTTGATACAGGAGTTTAGTGGCACCTTAAGAACTTTATTCCAGCATTCTAGAGCTCTGGTGAAGTCAGGATCATATGATAAAATGAGTCACAAAAGTTTATGCTGAATAAATTTTGTTAGTCTTTAAGGTGCTACTGGACTCCCTTTTTATTTTGCTGCTACAAACTGTGCAATCCTAAGCAGAATTACTCCAGTCTAAGCCCATTGAAATCAATGCCTACCCGCAAATGCATGCAAAAGTTAAAGGCCCATTGGCTGGCACTGACTTTAAGCAGCAAAAGAGCAAAACAAGAGCAAAAGAAAGAGAAAGAATACTGCCTACTAAGGTAAGCTATAATGCTGCAACAGTAATTTTGAGAATGAAGCTTAGCTCCACAGACAAAGGTATCTGACGAATGGACCTTTGACTCCCAAAAGTTCATACCCTGAAAATCTTGTGGCCTTCAAGGTGCTACTGGACTCTAATTTTGCTGTTTCGCTTCAAGCCAACACAGCTACCCACCAGAAACTTAGCTCCATTGTATTTCAGTTGTATATCTAATTCTGAACCTGCCCAATGGAATGGAATTAAATGGAATGGAGCAGAACGGAAAGAACGAATAAACGAACAAAAGAAAGAAAGAAAGAAAGAAAGAAAGAAAGAAAGAAAGAAAGAAAGAAAGAAAGAAAGAAAGAAAGAAAGAAAGAAAGAAAGAAAGAAAGAAAGAAAGAAAGACCCACACAAAGCAGCCAGATACAGATAAGAGTGTGAGCTTTTGAGAGTTAAACTTCCTGATGAAGGGAACTTTGACTCTTGAAAGTTCACACTCTGGAAATCTAGTTGGTCTCCAAAGTAAAGAAGCAAAGAAAAGAAGATTCTTTTAGAAAATAAATTATAGACTAATCCTGAGCACATAGAGTTAGATTTATGTAACCACTGATTTGAACAAAGCTTGCTTCCAAGTTTGTTAGCATTTTCTGTGACCCCAATGTACTGAAAAAATAATTTGCCATAATTTATTTTTAAAATTGATCCTTTTTATCATATCTCGACCTATTTATAACAGCTGCAAAAAAGCTGTTCCACTGGTTAAATAAAAACTTCCCACTGCTCTAGCAGAATCACTTTTCATCTCAAATTTACAATTGCAGCATTTATCCCAGCAAGAAATCCATTTTGCTAAAAATAATAGAAAGGGACATCCTGTTTGACAGGAGTGTATGTTGGTTCATCTGAAAAAAATAAATTTAAATATTTTCAATGAAATCTTCAGTTAATTACAATAACCTCTACTTTATATATAGTTTATTACCTTAAAGAATGGTCACAATAGATTTATGAACTAACCTAGATTACTGATAATCATCTACGAGGCTCTAGGAGGATGTTGTTTTTGATTAATATAAAAATAACTGTTCCAGAAATTGTTTAGACAATATACCAAAATAAAAAATGGTATACTGTTTCCAGTATTGTATCTCTTTAATGCTGCTCCATATAAAAGTATGCACATGGACATGTAATGTGTCAAGGAAAAGATATTTTGGCCTGCCATTCTGCCTGGTATGTTAACTTTCCATATATGCACACATACCACCTTTCTGAAAAAGTATAGAGGAGAAAGGACTGTACCACAGGTTATTTATGTCCATTTAAACCTGAAAGTGGTTTGATTATGGCTAAGTCAGGTGAATTGTGTGGAAGCCTGAGAGCCTAATTCTGTCTATGTCAGGCAAACTGTGTACGTTTGGGTCAATGTGTGTATATCTGAGACAGAGATTACTCTATCTAGGGTACTTTTCATACTAGGATTTTAAAGTGTGTCCATACCTGTTCCGCATCCCATGTTTGCAGGGGTTTCACTCTTGCAAGCTAGTCATAGGATGCAGTGCCGCTCTTTTTCCCCATTACCCCGATTTTTCTCCCTACGGACATATCATGATATTAATTTTTAATCAGCTGCCCAGTCAGGCCTGACCCAATTAATGCCAATGTGAACATTTTGCAGTGCTTCCCCCCTCCTTTTCTCTTGGAGCTGATTGGTTTGTGTGGAATTAACCACACACACCGAACTCAGCTCTCTGAATTCCTTTTCTGCCATTTTTTTGGCTGCTCTGCAGCCCTTCTGACTCCCACCCACTCCCATCCTACTTTTCCCAGTGGTAAGGCAGGACTTCAATTTGCACGGCACCTTTTTAAAAAAAACTCTGAGCATATGTAGTAACATTCCTGCATTACTACATCTTCTGACAGACAAGTCTCCCCCATGCTGCCCCTTCAACCCCCCACCCCATCCCACTCTTCCTGAGTAAGGCAGGACTTGCCTCCCCAGGGGTAAGGCACGGTGGGGGGGGAGCAGACTCATACCCACCCCTGGCTCAGCTGAGTGCACAACAAGCCAGGGCTTGGTTGGGATGGCCACTCTTGTGCCAGGCTGTGGAGCACAAGAGCTGCCTCATCCAAGCCGCCTCATCTAAGCCCCAGCTCACTGCATGCTCAGTAAGCCAGGGCTTGGCTGGGATGCCCACTCTCGTGCTCTGCAGCCAGGCTATGGAGCACAAGAGCTGCCTCATCCAAGTCACCTCATCTGAGCCCTGGCTCGCTGCACACTTGGACGAGGTGGCTCTCATGCTCCACAGCCCAGCTGTGGAGCAGGAGAGCAGGTGCCCCAGCCAAACTCTGGCTGACTGCACACTCAACTGAGCGTACAGCGAGCTGGGGCTTGGACAAGGCAGCTCTTGTGCTCCGCAGACCAGCTGTGGAGCAGGAAAGCAGGTGCCCCAGCCAAGCTCTGGCTCACTGCACACTTAGCTGAGCATGCAGCAAGCCAGGGCTTGGGTGAGGGAGCTCTGGTGCTCTGCAGCCCAACTGTGGAGCAGGAGAGTGGACACCCCAGCCAAGACCCAGCTCGGTGCATCTCAGCTGAGCCAGGGGTGGGTATGAGTCTGCTCCTCCCCACCATGCCTTACCCCTGGGGAAGCAAGCCCTGCCTTATCCCGGGAAGAGTGGGGTGGGGGTGGGTGGTTGAAGGGGCAGCATGGGGGAGACTTGTCTGTCAGAAGATGTAGTAACACAGGAATATTACTACATATGCTCAGAGGTTTTTTTAAAAGGTGCTGTGCAAATTGAAGTCCTGCCTTACTCCTTTGGAGGACTGGGGGGGGTTGAAGGGTGGGCATGGGGGGCCTTATTGGTCAGAAGATGTAGAAATGTTACTACGCATGCTCAAAGTTTTTCAAAAAATGGTGACGTGCACTGCAATGCCCCAAAAGCCCGAAACTGAACAGAGGGGTCGAGGCAGGTCTGAAAGGAATCACAAGAGGTCAAATTGAAACTGCTGGGAAGTGTGAAAGGATCAGTGTGAAGCCAAAGCCACTGCAACTGCTAAAAAATGGTGCTTTAAACTGTGAGTGCAAAAGGAGTCTAGGTCAGGACAGCTGTGTGGCAAGACCTGTGTGAGAATATAATTATTTTTGAAAGCATCAAGCTTAAGAACTCTTCTGAAACCAATACTCTTAGCAAAACTCTGCAACCATCATATGTATGAATTTATAAATAAATTCTACTTTTGTTTAAGGGAAAAATGCCTTTTAATCTCACAACCATCTTAACTTGCTGACCATTCTGGTAAACTACCATCTATAGCAAGCTTTCCTATATTACCAGCTGAACTGAGGATGTTTAAGGTGCCTTTGGTGGCAGTGAAAATCTTTTGCGGGCATCAGGGAAGCAGCAATATATAGGTCACACCCAGGGCTTTTTTTCTGGGAAAAGAGGTGGTGGAACTCAGTGAGTTGCCCTCAGAGAAAATGGTCACATGGCTAGTGGCCCTGCCCCCTGATCTCCATACAAAGGGGAGTTGAGATTGCCCTCTGCGCCGCTCAACGGCGTGGAGGGCAATCTCAACTCCCCTCTGTCTGGAGACGAGGGGGCAGGGCCACCAGCCATGTGACCATTTTCAAGAGGTTTCAGAACTCCGTTCCCCCGCGTTCTGCCTGAAAAAAAGCCCTGGTCACACCAATAAAAAAGTGAAGGTGTTCTAGGGGGGAAAAACCTGTGTAAAATAGAGAACACCTGAAGTCTGTGTGATTGGAAATAAAAAGTGTTGGCTGTGGCCAGAGCACTCCTGAGGTATACAGTAAAGGTAACATAAGGAGGAGCTGAACTGAAGATTCAAAGGCAAGGTTAGGGGGAAAAATCAATAAAACAAGCAAATCATTACAGCGTCTCTTTGTTTTCATTCAAATTTCACCAAATTCTAAATATTGTGTATATGTTCACTGAACTATTCTAAATTTAAAATAAAGGACAACCCGCCCTATTTTTATTACACTATTAAATATTTGCTTCTCATAATACAAAACTAAATACCTGAACCATGTGAACATAAGGGCAGCATTTGTAAAGTCAATTTTTTTAATGATTCTAATCAGTCAGCCTTGCTACATCTTTTATTATGTTGTGCAGATATGTCTAGCTTGTGGACAAACCTGTTAACAGGACAAATCCCTTGTTTTAATAAGATTTAATGATTTTCATGACAAATAGCAACCGTCATGCCCTTATTTTCTGTGAAAGATCTCAGGCATCCATCAGAATAAGCAATATGCTCTTATCGATCAGCTTGAGAATAAACAAGTGAATAAATACTGAGAAAAAAGGCAGGTAGGATACATTCTCCTACACAAAGTAGCAATTTGTCTCTACAGAGATCACAGTCTTTTTAGTAAAACCCTCTTCATTAACATGTTAAGAAACCATTATAGATTGCTAAACTTTTGAATGTGTGGCCTATCCAGTCTCATCCACTTGCCAGCAGACACCGGAGTTGCCAAAAGCCATCAGGATCCCAGCAAAAGATTTCTTGTAATTCAGCCCCATCCAGCCTGCGGTGCAGCTTGTCTGCTGGCAAGTGGTTTGAGCATTTGAGTTCTACAGTTTACCTCATGCTCGTCCCACCCGCCTACCCTGTAGTAGTGCAGGTTTAGCCAGTTGCTGATTACCAGGGAAAAGTAGGAATTTTTTCTTCTTTCCCCTAATGGCCAATGGGGAGAGGCATTTTTTGCCTACCTTGCACTGCTTACATGGATTGTGGTAATTGGATTATAGTGGAGCCCTAAATAGGCTGTTAGAGGCAGGATAAAGTTTGGGTGAAGTGAGTGAGCTGGTGAGAGTCCTTGGCACATCCACATTGTTGGGGAAATTAGGGTCTGTCAGGATTGGCTGGCATGCATGACAGCTGCCAGCTGTGAAGGCAGACTGCCGAGTGGGACCCTCTATACAAGTCCTTCCCTTATGTTTGACAACTGAGGTTTGCAGGAATTTGTAGGTTTTGCCTGGCCAGCTGGGGCCTAGTCATGCATATGGATGGCTTGCACCCGGGGCAGCAGGGCTCACCCGGACAAGTCAAGGCAGAGGTCCAGAAGTGACCCCAGGGCTTGACCTGTCCTGTTAGTTAGGCCCTTACTGTGTTTGCATTTATGTTTGCCATTAATGCTGTTGCCAAAACTAAAACTGGCCCTTCCCAAAACTTCGTATCTGCCTCCTTATTCCGCTTGGGGTGAGGTTCAAATACTTACTTCGTTTTTATTTGTTTTTAAATCTTTTTAAACCTTTGCTTTTAGACTTTTAGTTCAGCTCCTTCTTACTTTGCCTTAAACTTATACCTCAGGAGGGCTCTGGTCCCAATCAACACTCCTTATATTTCCACTCACACAGAGCTTTGATTGTTTTCCTTTATTGATTGATTGATTGATTGATTGATAATCTGCCTTTCTCACTAGACTCAAGGCAGATTACACAGTATGAGATTAGTATAGTCAGTTTCAAGGACATTTCCATAAACAATGCCATAGGGCAAATAAACACAATTTTACAAAGACACAGCATTAGTAAGAATCCAATGCAGAGCTGAAGAAATGCTGAAACAGAACATAAGCAATTCTAGGGCTGACATTTTACCATGTGAAGCACAAGTAACTCATACGAGTACATATTTAAGACAACAGGTAGTACATGAGGCAACATAGTGATGAAGTCTATTGCCCTTAACTCAATTACTGCTCTCTCCATTACTTTGCTCAGAAAGGGCAGATTAGAGACTATGTGATAATTGGGCACATCATTTTTGTATAGGGATGGTTTTTTAATTAGTGGACAGATAACTGCCTGTTTGAGTAGCCGGTGTGGGGGGGGGGAGATGACCTGAGTTAGTAATTGATTTACGATAGACCTCAGTGATTCAGTTATGTGGTCCTCATTTGATGTTGCAGGTTTCTTTCTGCTGTGTTCCTCTGTATGCTGCTATGGCAGGCAAGCTGGCTACTTCTGGGTGGAACTTATTTGAACTGTAAAGGACTGATTTGGTTCTGCAGCCTTTTGGAAGGATCAGGTTTATTCAGGTTTCTTCCCAATAGGGTTGTCATATGTCCAAATTTCCCAAATACCAGATGCCTGGTTCATCCCCCCAGCTGCTTTGTCACCCAGCCTAGGTACCTAGTCTCCCTCCTGCATGGCGCCAGCAGGAGTGGGCCATCTATACAGCCTCATGCTGCCGCATGGTGCTGGTGGGAGTGTCCAGCCAGCCCAGGTGCCCCGGATGCCTCCTGTAGCTATGTGGTGCTGCCCAGGAGTGGCCAGCCAGCCCAAGTGCCTGTGCAACCTCCTGTGGCTGTGCAGTGCTGCCCAGGAGTCCCCAGTCAGCCTGGGCCCAGAAGGGGGTGAGCGCAGTGACATCACTTCTTGTAGTGAGGTCTTCATACTGGCCAGGAGCGCATTCACACTGCATGCACACACAAATTTAACAAAAAGTTTAGTGCTTCCCCCCTCTCCAGGATCCAGTATTGTTCTGGACCCCATTTGGCAACCCTATTTCCTGACCAGCTTTATGTTGAGAGAACAGATATGGTGTATCTCCAGTTTAACATTGGTTAACTTCATCACTCCAAAGAGAAAAGGTGCACAACCGCACCCTTCTCCCATCTATCAGTGCAAGGATAGAAATAAGGAGGAAATGGAATTACTGTCTCTTTCCAAAAGGAACAGTTTTTCTTTCACCTCTGGCTTCTGGAGGACTAACTGTTGTTGAAGACCTCTCAGTGGCCAGGCTCAGTCCCCCACTCACTCAAAAAGGAGCAGGTTAGTAGTTAGACGGCCAAAGCTTTGCTTTGCTCCGGCCCAGGGAACTTGTGTTTTGCATAAAGCACAAGGAAACATGGCACCACAGGTGTGCAGAAGGACAAAATGGTAATATTTTATTGCCAGTAATCATAACTGGTACTACATGAAGACTTTGTTATAGATGTTAGTCACTTAGAAAAAGAAAAAAGGGAACATTAAGAAGAATTTAAAAAAATATCACCTGGGCATTTTCCTGCTTGGTGCTGGCCTGCTGCTGCAGGTTCACTGCAGGTCTGCTACCACTTTGTTTGTTTTCTGCCATTGTGTGTGTACCTGCTAACATTCACCTTCTGCAGGGTCCATTGTTGTGGCTGTGTGTGTGTGTGTGTGTGTGTGTGTGTGTGTATAGTGTGCTTGAGGAAAACCTCAGTGAAATGATGGTTTAGTTGGAGGGGACTACTAGGCAATGCAGTTTTTGGTTATGCACAAAAGCAGCTGCCCCAGAGCCTTGTTTCCCCACCTCCCTTGAAAAGAGCAGTGTGTGCATCCACAGCCAACACTCACTTCACCTTGACACCTTTCCCAAGTATTCTTTATGGTCTATAAAATATCAAACTCTATTGTTTTGTATGTTCATACTCAGTAGGTCAATGGTTTAGAGGGAGGATTGTGTTCTGTGTGATATTGGTGCCACTGGCTACAAAAAATAGCTGCCCCAAAGATCCTTGGAGGTCTCATTGTAAAGAAACATATGATAACAAAAAAATCCAAACAGATTTGAACCAAACATGCATAACGGTAAATAGTTTAATCAAAAACTCTGGATTTGAAAGCAAAACTAATTTTTTTAAGTGCACACCTCTAGTACATACACACACACATATATATCCCATAAGAAAGTAGGCTGATTATAAAGTGAATTTTTGATGAAGGGTAGGTGGGGGCTGTGTCTTATCCTGAATTCACTCTTTATTTCATCCAACAAATGATCTCATTCACAATAGTTTGCTTAATTTGATTCAAGTAAGAAATTACAATGCACTGTTTATATGTACTGAATACATCCCTGTAGTAGTGCACCCACTCTTCTCTTCCTTTCTTGAAAGGAATAACCAAAGAATTTGAATGGCTAAAATCACAATGCTAAATATGTTTTAATTCTGACTAAGTCATTTTTTGCACAGACAATTTTTGCCGCATTTGGCCCCATACCACTTCAGGTTTTCTTCTGAATTCCAGACAATTAACTCCCCCTTCAGATTTTAATGCAGCATTTCAAGGGTTCTCTTCCAAGTTTTCCCCCCATGCAGAAAAAGCACAGGCAGAAAGCTCAGAAGAGAACTGACAGATTGCATTTTTTAAAAGCCAGAAAGTGCTGTACAAACAACTGAAGGACTGTTAAGGATTAATCCATCACAGACACAAAGAGCTTTAAGTGACAGGCTACTCCAAGGAATTGGATTGGGTGGCATGAGCTGGAAAGAAGAGGGTCTGTCTTCAGCTCTAGCTGAGAGGAATAGAATATGAACAGTGGGGAGATGGAGTCTTTGCTAAGAGAAGTTTCACACACCGATAGGAAAACTGGGGAAAGTTGGCAAGGAGGTTTGGGAAGTAGGTGCAGACTCCCAAATGGGCCAAAGAAAGGGAAATCTCCTCTTCTAAGGAGAGGAGATTTTCCCTAACCAGTTAAAACACAAGGTAGCTCTGGAGAATGGAGTGATCCCTGATTCCGGTGTGGCTGGAAACTGCCTTTGAAGACCTTTAAAAAACTGAAAGCAACCACGGGTGTTGGAAGAGAAGAGGTTTAGGGTACTCGAAAGTGGGTACCAGCATTCTTAAACCCAAAAGAGAAAGTGAATGCTAAAAGCAAGTTTACTAGAGTGTTTGGGGGGGAAACATGGGTACAAAAGCCTCTAAATATAAGAATTTAAGTACCTGTGAAGAACATAAGAACTAAAGTCTGCACATGTACTGATTTCACCTCAGAAATTTTCAACCCTTGATTTCACCTCAGAAATTTTCAACCCAAGTTCACCTGACCTTTCCTCTCTAAAATAAATAAAATAGTTACTTAAGATTTTTTTTTTAAAAAAAATACCTCTGGTGCCATATCTGCTGTTTAAGGACAAAGAAGAGGGAAAGAGGAGGAGGGAACATCATAAGACACCTTGAAACGCCGCATTGAAATCTGAAGGGAGAGTTAATCAGCTGTAATTTAGAAGAAAACTTGGTGAGGTATGGACTGGAGCCAAATCCTGCAAAAATCGCCTGTACAAAAAAGACCTAATTATGTTTTAGCCAGCGTTGGGAAGGGGAACTTTTCCAATGTCACTCAAAAAAAGTTCTCTGCTCCCAATAATAGCATAATATACAAAGCTTATCAAATGTACTCTTCCTTTCCTCCTTCACACTGGTTTAAAGAACAGGCTAAAATGTAAATCTTTATTAACCTCTGTTCTTTTAGTAAGCAATTATGACACTAGAACAAAACAGAATAATTTTCTTAATGGAACTTCACACCATATTTATGTGACATATTATGTTCATCCGCTCAACCGTTAACCATAAAAAATAGCTGAGATACTTTTAATGTAAGAGTTCAGAAGGGGGTTCAGTATTGTCATTTCTCGGTATTTGAAAAGTCAGTGATTTCAGGTTATGTGGATTATGGAATAACAATATGGAATTAGGAAGTAAGGTTTATTTAATTGAACAATCTCTGATTTTTACAGGATCTTTAATTATACATACAAAGCCAACAGACATACTGGTTGTACATTCAGTACTATTTGTGTGATTTCTTGATCACTCATTTTAAGCTGCCCTGACCTGGATAGCCCAAGTGGGCCTGATCTCATTAGTTCTCAGAAGCTAAGCAGGGTTGGCCTTACTTAGTAATTGGATGGGAAACCTCCAACGAAGACCAGAGATGCAGAGGCAGGAAATGGCAAACCACCTCTGTTAGTCTCTTCCCATGAAAATGCCAACAGGGGTCACCATAAGTTAACTATGACTTGAGGGCACTCTCCGCCACCACTTGTTTTAAGCTACTTTGGCCAAGAACAAATAAAGCACAGACTTCCCTGTCAAATTTGTGAGCATTTTCCATTTTTAATAGTACCAGTCAACATGAGAAGTACTCAACATTCCAGTGGAGTCCAGAGTGATGCTTATGGAAGAATCAAACATGATTCTCTGTCTCTCTCCCTTTCTGGCTGCACAAGCTCCTGGAGGCAGGCATTCTTGCAGTTCCTCAAGCACAGAGGAGGGTGGGGATGAGCAGCTGGCTTCACCCAGCACAGACAGGAGTTAATTCCTTCTCTCTGGGCCAAGCTACAAGTGACAAATGACACTTGAATGGCAAGTGAACAGACTCACATGTATTCCTCCCTTTTCAAGTGGAGCGCAAGTGAACAGGGAGGAATACATGTGAGTCTGTTCACTTGCCGTTCAAGTGTCATTCGTCACTTGTTGCTTGGCCCTCTGTCTCTCTCCCTCTCTGGCAGCATTGGAACCACTGTCTTCTTGTTTCAAATTTCACAAATCATGTTTTCTCACTTTTTCACATTTAATGGATTTTTTAGTATCCTGCATGGTTTTTTTTTGTTTCAGAAATTAACTATGAACAAGCCTAATCCACTAGACAGCTTGCTCCAGGTTTATTCCCTCTAGAGACTGCAGGAGAAAACAGACATGCAAAAAGGCTATAAATGTGCATTTCCCTTGGCTGAAAAGTCTGAGCCAGGAGCCAGGCATGTACATACTGTCTGAATTGTTTTCAGAAGGACCAACATCTGTTGTTGGGGGAAGAATGGAGTGGGGAGACTAGAGAACTGAAGTGGGGGAGACTGGTGCTACTGAAGACAATTTCCTTAGGGCTGTTGCACTCACAACAGCCCTGACTCTTGTAATAGGCTGAGTTTTTAATGGCTGTCTTGAAGTGGATATTACCGCATTTCCCTGCCCCTGACCCCAACCAGTTATGTGGGATGAAAGCAGGGAATCATAAAATGTCCTGAAGTCAAGACACTGCTAGGTTCAATTAGGTGTTTCAGAGAAGGTGCAAGAAATAGGTGTCCTGCACTTTGCAGGCAGGCCTGGTCAAGTCTCTCCTGGAGTAGAATTCTAGGCCTGGCTTGTGAAACTTGGAACTGCAGATAGGAGCTGGAGGCAAGGAGCACAGGGTTTATGCCTAGTGGACCAGAGAAAGCCTGATGGCTTGGCAAAAGCCTGGTGGATATCTTGGGGGACAATGGTGAGGACTCTCCTTTAGGCTCTGGCATGGGTGGCCTCTGCTGGCACATTGTCAGCCAGCACCTCTGCAATGTTAGGCCCTCTCTGCTCCTGCCAGTCCTTCTCAGCCAATTACCTTGGCTTCTCAAGCTGTTCCCTTGAGGTCTCCAAGTCTGAGTCACTGAGCTGGTTGGAGGGGGTCATGACAGAAGGGCCATTGGTATATGCCTTACCTGCATATCAGCAGTGCAATCCTAAGAAGAGTTACATCCTTCTAAATGCATTGAAGTTGGAATGGGTAGATTTCTGCTTATGATTTCACTATTAATGTAAATCATCCTCAAAAATAATTATTTTATAGAAGAGTTCACAGAATTTGCTTTTGCTTCCTTATCATGAATAATTGCTCTCTTTGATTTAATAAAGGGCCTCTCTACTATATCTCTCATAACCTTACCATTTGCCTGTTCTTAACGGCAAACCTCACCTCACCCTCCATTCCTCCATGCTTGTTCAGTGGAAGTAATGCCACCTGGAAGTGATGTCACCGCATCAAGCAACTCTTTTCCATAGAGACTGGAGGAATTCCTAGAGTGTCATCAACATGGTGATCACCTCTGGGTCTTCATCCAAATATGACATCACTGAATCATACACTGCTCACCCTCCCCATGCCCTGTTCCCAGGATTTCCAAGTACAACCATGGCAATCTAATCTCATATGAGGCTGACTGCTTTCTGAACAGTAGAAATTTAGGCAAAGTACCCAGGGCCAGGACTCCATTGGTCCTACCCCTTGTCCAATCTCTCCCCAACCTCTGGCTGTCCCAACCTCTTCCCAGATTTGTGCCTTCCTATATTGGCAACTGTAGAATGAAGGAAGAGCTAGGAGCAGGATCTGTTCAAAACTAAACGAAAAATCGGTTGCTGCTGTGTTCTGAAATGTACTAGTTAATTTAGTTAAAGTTCTTGTTTTGTGTCTACATAAAATAAATTTAAAAACCATGAACAACAGCCAGCATAAGTCTCTTGCTACTTATTGGAATTCCCAGATGCGACAAGATGCTGAAAGTATATATAAAAAAATCAATGTCAAAGCAATTTTGGTTTAATATCAGTTGATCATATTAATCTATAAAACAAATGGTTATTAATAACTGTGAAGTCTGTATATGACAGTTTCACTAAAAATGATAGAATCAATAGTACACATAATGAAATTGATTGTACATTGTGCTATACAAATATAAATCCAATAATCCAAGCCCAATTCATTTCTTATGTGTTCAGCATTCATTTGCTGATTAATGTAGTGCTTTAGTAATGCTGTTTAGTCAAAGTCAACATACTGTTTTGACTGAACATGACTGTTCTTCCCTCTTGCTGCAGCACAGAATGAAACAATCTATCAGTTTGCTTATTGCTGTAGTCAACAGGACTCTATAGAGGAAAGATCTAGTATTATTGTTGTGTGGCCCTTAGCCTGATCTGGTGCCATGGCTGATACCTGCTGTTAGCAAGACTAAGAAGTTGGCAGGACCTAGACTTAGTAATCAAGGGCAAGCAGTGTCATTTGAGCTGTCTTGTGGTATGGAGACTAGCCAGATTAGAAACAGTGTGCCCTGTTCTCTGTCCAGCATACAAAAATGTGCCCAACAGTTTGCCACATTGGCACATAAGAGACTCTTTGTTCATTTTGTTTTGCTATCTTTTGCAGCTCCCAAAAGCCCTTAGGCTAAATTGCACACAGTTCCACTGAAAACTGAGTTGTCTCTGTATTATCATCGTCATTGTCATTGTCATCTTCTATATGCATAGTGTTTTACAGAGCATAACAAGATCTGACCCCCACCCCCGAAGGAGGTTACGTTGCAAATTTTGACACATAAGAGATGGGGGGGGGCAGAGAGTTGTATGAGGTGATAAATGGGAAGAATACATAATCTTTCCAATTACACAAGCTTAAGATTAATTTCAGAAGGAAATTGGGTTTGTGTCAAAGACTTCATGGTAAAGGTGTATTAGTAGAAGGGATTTGAAGAATGGCTGAGGCTGGTAGAGCTCCAGTAGATAGGGTGAAACATGATATGAGAATAGAAAGGAAAGGAGGTCATGGCCATGGAAGGTTTTGAAAGGCAAGGCAGACGCATTTGACCGGATCCAAATTTTGGCACATTCATATAATAGCTACAGACCTAACCACAAAGCAAGCGTATACAAAAAAATCTGCCACTTAAGAATTCATTGTGTAGCCCACAAAAGCCAAACTAGATCTGATGGTGTTAAATGAGCAATCTGATAGATGAGAGGAACCAGGTAAGAACAACATGCATAATAAAATTTCTGATACCATGGAGGCAGTCAAGGAAATGAAGATGCCCAACTGCATCAAAGGCATCAGAAAAATTAAGACAATTTTGTGCCTGAAACAGCTAACCCTCTGTGTTCTTCCCAATTTAGACACAAAGGGCTGGAGTGGAGTGAGTGGTCTATAGAACTTTAATTACAATTATAGGAGAGAGAACAAAATATCAGAAATGGTTCCCTCTGGGTCCTCCCTTGAGCAGAAGAGCTTTTATAGCAATTATGACATCAGAATATCATTGTACTTAATTACAATATGATTGGTTCATAGTTATGTCACAATCAGAAATTTTAGTACAAAGTAGAGGTGGGCATGAACCAGGAAAAAAACGAACCACGAAACACGAACTTTCATGAACTTGCCCTAGTTCGCAAACTTCTTCATGGTTTGTGGAGTTTAAATGCCCCTTTCTGTGCTGCTGCGAAATGGCAGGTAAAGGGGCATTTCACCCCCCACCAGCTTGGACCAGCTTGGTGGGGAGATCCTCGACAAGCAACTGATCGGGGGGGGGGGGTTAAATGCCCCTTTCTGTGCTGCTTCGCAGTGGCAGGGAAAGGGGCATTTCACCTACACCGGTTTGGATTAGCTGCTTGTCGGGGATCTCCCTGACAAGCAGCTGATTGGGGGGGGGGTTAAATGCCCCTTTCCCTGCCACTGCATTTCACCCACACCGGTTTGGATTAGCTGCTTGTCGGGGATCTCCCTAACAAGCAGCTGATTGGAGGGGTTAAATGCCCCTTTCCATGCTACTTCGCAGCAGCACGGAAAGGGGCATTTCACCCTCACAGCCTTGGATCAGCTCCTTGTCCGGGAACTCCCCAACAAGCAGCTGATCAGAGGGGTTAAATGCCCCTTTCCCTACCACTTTGCCGCGGCAGGGAAAGGGGTATTAAGCTTTTACATGAACCAAATGAACTGGCAGACAAGTTCATGAAAACAGGCTTCCATGAACCACTGGTTCGTAAAGTGCGAACCAGCCCAGTTCTTGACGAACTTTAGTTCCTCTTGCAGTTTGTGCCCATCTCTAGTGCAAAGTCAGCTCCTGTAACCTTGTGCATGTGTGAGTGACCCTACAGAATAAGCTCTTTCCTATGTTACCTTTCAAGAGTTCCTTTCTGCCTGGATGTATCTGGCAAACACACAATGTTGGCCTGTACCATTATCTCTGAGACAGAGCTCTGAATTCTTGCCTTCAGTACTCAATGTAACTAAACACAGCTTCTCAGAGTAACTAAATCAAAAAGAGTCCAGTAGCACCTTTAAGACTAACCAATTTTATTGTAGCATAAGCTTTCGAGAATCAAGTTCTCTTCGTCAGATGCATGGTACAGAAACGGGTCAAATATAGAAGAGGAGGGGGGAGGAGGGGAGGAAAGAGAAGATGCAATTAGGGGGGGAGAGGGAGGATGCAACCAAAACATTCCTTTGCTAGTAAATGTAAACATCTCCTTTTGGTGTGGAGATCAGTTGGCTTGTGTGAGGCTTCAAAGGAGTTTGCCGTGTTAGTTTGTAGCAGCAAAACAGCTAGACCATCCAATTCCAATGTAGTATAAGCCTTCGATAACCACAGCTCTCCCCGTCAGATGCATCTGACAAAGAGAACTGTGGTCCCCGAAAGCCCACGCCAGGTGCCACTGGGCTCCCCCAGACCCCGCCTCTGTAAAGGAAATCTGTTACCTGTGATAATGTGATAACCATTCATAGTCTCTATTCAGTCCCAGCTTGACAGAGTCAAATTTGCATATGAATTCCAATCCAGCAGCCTCCCGTTGGATTTTGTTTTTGAAAGGTTTCTGTTGAACTACAGTGACCTTTAAGTCTTTGATGGAATGTCCTGGTAGATTGAAGTGTTCTCCCACTGGTTTCTGGATGTTTCCATTTCTAATGTCAGATTTGTGGCCATTTATTCTTTTGCATAGAGGTTGGCTGGTTTGTCCAATGTACAGAGCAGAAGGACATTGTTGGCACATGAGGGCATATATCAGATCGGAGGATGAGCAGCTGTAAGAGCCAGAGACAGTGTAGTTGATGCCATTGGGTCCTGTAATTGTATTCCCTGGGTAGATATAGGGGCAGAGCTGGCATCTGGGTCTGTTGCAGGGCCTGGTACCTGTGCTGGTGACTATGCTGGCCGATTCATGATTGTGAGTGAGAAGTCGTTTAAGGTTGGGGGGCTGTCTATAGGCAAGGAAAGGTCTTCCACCCAGGGCTTCTGAGAGAGAGGTATCATTTTCCAGGATGGGTTGTAGCTCACTGATGATACATTGGATGGGTTTGAGCTGGGAACTATAGGTGACAACCAGTGGTGTTCTGTTGTTAGATCCTTTAGGTTTGTCCTGGAGCAGACTGTTTCTGGGTACTAGTCTGGCCCTGTTGATTTGTTTCTTCACTTCATTTGGTGGGTACTGTAGTCCCAAAAGTGCTTGTTGTAAATCTCTTAAGTGTGAGTCTCGGTCGAGAGCATTGGAGCAGATACGGTTGTAACGTATCGGAGTAACTAAGGAATTGTCTATTGCCTATAGCAAACACATAAGAAAACACTGTTTGTATTAGGTCTATTAGCATACAATTAATTGTTAATTATTATAGCTGAGCTTGGCTGTGGTATCAACAAGCATAGATGTAACAATTAGAAGATCATCTAAGGGTAGGTAGCATTAGTGGAGTGAGGAGACTAGAATGCACATTGTGCTGTGTCCTTTTCCTTCTGTTTCCAACTGATTCATTTATTATAGAAATCCTTGTCAAAATCCATACTTGGACTTGAGCTGCCACTAACAGCACATGAGGAAAATGAAGCATTTCTACCTGTCCTCTTAGCAAAAATGTTAAACGAAATTTCAACGGTGAGAAAAATCATACATTTTTTATTTTTCAAACCAATGGCTTGTCCCTTGAGTGGTTCAGATTGGCTTCAGCCCAGGCAGCAGAAACGACAGCTTAAAAGGTTCCATATAGAACAGACTCAACTGCCCAGCCTCAGGCTGAAGTGTAACTGAAGCTGTTGGCTTCAGCTGACGCTGGAGGATTGAAAGGTCCTAAGGCTTTAGTTGTCAGTTCCAATACTCGATTTAAATGTACTTTTTAAAAAATGAAACACAAATGCTGAATTTCTTTCCAAGTGGCATATACTAAGGCTTAGTATGCAGATAGTTTTGAGTTTATTCCTTCTTGAATTCTATGTTTTTTACATGGTAAACAACATAGTTAACCACATTACCACTTATTTTAATTAATTAAAATTACCACTTAAAATTAATTAAAATTACCACTTAATAAGTGGTAATTAATTAAATTAATAAGGAATCTGCAAAACAGTGTCATTCAATGTATGTAATCTTCTTTTAAAACGCATATGGTATTAAACTTTGGTTTAAACCTTGGCTGCTTTTAACTAGTGCCAATATTTGAGATATTTGATTTTTTGATGAGGACACTCCCTTTTGAGGGCACACAAAATTTCTGCAAAAAATGTTTTTTATGGCAATTAATGCCTCCTACTCAGTATACTTAGTAAACTTCTTTGGCTCAATGTTGGTTCCCATAATGCTAAACAATTTTCAAGTTTAGTCTCTACAATTCTGATAGTTGTCTGCAATTTTCAGTCTTACATGATAGCAGACTATGAATACAAGCGTTATTTTGAACTTTGCAAACAAAGGTATTATCTTTTTCATAAGAGTACAGGAAATGTGCAACAGTAAGTTTTGTTTGCAGAGAAAATGAGAAGTTGAACTTGAACTGATGTGTTCACTTGCATTTCCAATGAGGAAAGCAACTATTTTAAGTATGTCAGGTGTCATATGGATTATGAAACAAATGTCTTTATTTTTATAGCGTTTTTCATCCCATGGTTTCACATGTTTGTAGAAACTCTTTGCAATATATTGCCATTTCCTTGCTGAATGAAATGGACGGAAGTGAGATAATGCAGGACTTGGAACAAGGTTTACTTATCCTTGACCTCATGCTTCATTGTTTAAAAAATAGTTTGTTGAACCTCTAACTTTTAAAATATTTGAATGAGAGTTTGACTATCCCCCCCCCCCCATGTTACAGGGAAACATGACAGGGAAATGAAATGGGGTAGAGTTAATCCCACCCAACTGAGCACATGGCCTCATCTTTTAGTTAGAAAGTAGCGATCCTGAATAGACATGGGCACGAACAGCATTACGAACAGAAAAAAACCATGAACAGCCCAATCTGCTGTTAGCGAGCAAGCTGTTCATGAGGCCCCATCCTAAACGAACAGGTGGTCATTAAAAGCTTTAACCCTTCAAAGTACTTCCAGCAGAGAGTCCTGTTTTTGCCACTGTGAAAAGAAAATGACAACAAAGGGGGAGACCCATGCATCATGCCTTTCCCGGCGTGCAATCTCTCTGAAACTTGGGGGGTCTTCGGAGGACAGTGAGGACTATGTCCCCTGCCAATTTGGTGGGTATAGGACATTGGGAAGATCAGTTTATCACCCCTCAAAGTAGCTTTCACCAGAGAGTCCTGTTTTTATCACTGTGAACAGAAAATAACAACAAAGGGAATGACCCATGGATCATGCCTTTTCCTGAGTGCAATCTTTCTGAAACTTGGGGGGTCTTCAGAGGACAGTGAGGACTATGTCCCCTGCAAATTTGGTGGGTATTGGACATTGGGAAGGTCAATTTGTAACTCCTCAAAGTAGCTTCCACCAGAGCGTCCCATTTTTACCACTGTGAACAGAAAATGACAGCAAAGGGGGGACACATGGAACATGCCTTTACTGAGGTGCAATCTCTCTGAAACTGGGGGAGCCTTCAGAGGACAGTGGGGACTAAAGGGGGAGAGCCATGTATCATGCCTTTCCCAGGGTGCACTCTCTCTGAAACTGGGGGGGGGGATCTTCAGAGGACAGTGATGACAATATCCCCTGTAAATTTGGTGGGTACTGGACATTGGGAAGATTTGCCCGGGTGTGAGAGGGACAGGGAGAATGTCCCCACCTCTCTCGCACTGGGTAGGCAGCCTGGCTGTGCAACTGCTCTCCTGGCCCTTTAAACTCTCAGCTGGCAGTTGGCAGGTGGAATTCCCCCCCCATGCCGCCTGCCAGCTGAGAGTTTAAAGGGATCTTTAAAGGGCCAGGTAAGTGGGTTTGAGGGGAGCAGGGGGCTAATTGGGTGGGGGGTTGGGGGTGGGGTGGGTTCTGGACCTCACAAACAATGAACATGTCCGGGAACAGTTCATGTTCATCCAAGTTCATTGTTCGTGGATGACACCGAACATCAAACAGTGTGTTCAGGCAGTTTTTCTGTTCGTGCCCATGTCTAATCCTGAATCCCTGTCTGTCTACTGTAGTTAAACAGCTAAGAGTGAACAAATTAAAACTAAATCCTAACAAGTCAGAGGTGGTGCTGGTTAAGTCCTTGCCAATGGCATAACAGCATTGTGCTTCCCACCTTTGATGGGATCAGCTGACCTTTGTTGACTTGGTTAATTTTTTTTTAACTTCATTTATACCCTGCTTTTCTCTCCAAGGGGAAGCCAACGCTTTTTATTTCCTCTATTTTATCCTCACAACAACTGTGTAAGATAGGTTGGGCTGAGAGACTGGCCGAACATCACCCAGCAAACTTGCATGGCAGAGCAGGTGTCCCAGATTCTAGTCTGGTACTCTAACCACTGTCCCACACTGCCTCTACCCTGGCTGGATAAAAGCTTAGGGGTTATACTGGATCCAACATTACTGCCAGAGAAGCAAGTTAATAAAGGTGCCATAATGTTTTCTACCAACTTAGTTTAGCCTTACTTGGCTGTATGGCAGTCTGAATCCATTCCACAGCAACATAAAAACAAGACTACTGTAATGCACTCTATGTAATTGTCCCCTCAAAGTGAGTTTGGAGTCTCCACTGGGGGCAGAATGCTGCAGCTCACTTATTATCAGGAGCTAGGTAGAGCAGGCATATTAGCTCCATTCTAACATCACTCCATTGACTGCCCATTGATTACTGGTTTTAGTTCAAGGTATTGGCTATCACATACAAAGCTCTTTATGGCCCTCGTCCTTCATATCTGTAGGACTGCCTCTCACCCTGTGCTCTGCCAAGACAGTTTTGCTCATCTGACCAGGGCCTTGTGGAGGTGCCACCCTGCAAATGGACAAGATGAACAACTTTCCAAACACATTCTCTGTTATGAAATGGTCTGCCCGATGAGTTCAGGAAGGCTCCCACACTCCTGGCATTTCACAAACTATGGAAAAATGAATTATTCAGCAGGAAGAATTCTTTACTAAGGGAACTAGTACCCTGTTGATTCTCCACTCCTCTGCTTGAAGCAGCTGGGTGACTTTGGGTCAGTCACAGCTCACTTAGAGCTTTCTCAGCCCCACCTACCTTACAGGGTGATTATTGTGGGGGATAATAATAACATACTTTGTAAACTGCTCTGAGTGGGCGTTAAGGGCGTTATATAAATCAAATGCTATTATTATTAACATTTCTGCATAATTTCTGCCATGTTAACATTTATGTTTTGTTCCTGTTTTGTTCCAGATTTTTTACTTGGTTTTAATTTCTGCATTGAAACCCTACTACATTGCATATTGGATGTCCCTTCCTTTATACTTACACTGTAAAATCTATCATAAGTCTCAATGAGAAAGGTAGACTACAAATAATATAAAATAAATGTAAGAAAAATTAGAGATGTTGACATATTTCAGCTTCTAGTTTTTTTGTGTCTCTTCGGGTTCAGCTCAGCCCTTTTTTTTGCAGTGTAGATTGCAATGCAAACACATGACAATGGTACAGCAGACACTGCCTGGTATCTAGGAAGGGAAAATGCTGCATTTGCCTCCATTCCCTGGAGGATCGCATTCCAATCATATGCAGAGAATCCATTTGTGCATTCCATTTCTCACTCACTTAGAAAGCCTGTTCATACACATAGGTGGGTTCATACACCCACCTCACAGGGTGTCTTGTGGGGATAATAATAACATTGTAAACCACTCTGAGTGGGCATTAAGTTGTCCCGAAAGGAGGTATATAAATCAAATGTTATTATTATGTTATTATTATTATTATTATTATAGGTGGACCGAGGTCTAAAGGTTAGGTCTCCATTTAGAACTAAGACTTTGATGTGGACTGATGACTGTTTTTTTCTTTAGGATGTAATATAGATATAAAACAAACATATTTAATTCCATTGAATATTTAGGCTTCAATAATACTTGGAAGTTGGCTTCATTCAAGTGAATGGAATTATAACATTTGGCTGTAAATCTCATAAATATCTATGGATTTAAGCATGCCACGGTTTCTCTGGATTGCACATATGTGATCTGATCCAGAAGTCTGTTTCAGCAGAGGAAATAGCACTATCTTCTTAGGGCCTTGCTGCCCTCAACAATTTCATCTTTCATTTCAATATTTTATTTTTTCAAAAAAAACAAAAACAAAACCTTGACTGAATTTTGTAAAGAGGATAACAGTTAGAAACTTAAGCTGAAAGTATTTTTTTCTATTTTAACAGAAAAAATTGGTAGAAGTATGTTGCAGATTGTTTTATTATATCAATAAAGTATAAATTTAAAAACAAAACCCTTTCTTTTATTAAAAAATATCCATTTGCTATAATTCTTCAGATTTGTACTGACCTTGATATGCTATGCTAGAGACTAAGCAACCTTTAATTATATTTACATAAAGTATGTGGGACACCAAATGCTTTCTTTACTACCCTCATCTTTTGTTTTGGATTTACCTGCTGGCCAGCCAACTGGACCCCTCTTTTGGTGTTGTACTGTCCGCTGGACCACATGATCGCTCTCTCAGTTCTCTGTCACCCTCTCCTTTCTCCTCCTTTTGCCCATACGCTTGGTATGCAGAATTGATTTCACAGCCAGTTAGCTAAATCTCCCCAATGTCTCTGTGCTTCATGATTCCATCTTCAGTAACTTTAGTTTATGTTTCTGAAGGCACAAAGAGGCTTGATGTGTGGGCAAACAAATTGAGGTTTAATGTTCAATATTTTAATTGTTGCTTTTATCTCTTTGTGTGTATTTTAGCTCTGGTTTCAATGATGCGGGAGATTTTTTGCTTGGTTTTAATAGTTTTAAAATGTAATTTTATTATGGATGTTTTTATCATGTTGCCATCCTTCAGATGGGACCTGGAGATCTCACAGAATTACACAGAATTTTGGGAGCTACAGTACCTACCTAAATGAAGTGAGGAAACAAATTGACAGGGCCAGACTAGTACCCAGAAACATCCTGCTCCAGGACAAACCTAAAGGAACTAACAACTGAACACCACTGGTTGTCACCTATAGTTCCCAGCTCAAACCCATCCAATGTATCATCAGTGAGCTACAACCCATCCTGAAAAATGATACCTCTCTCTCAGAAGCCCTGGGTGGAAGACCTTTCCTTGCCTACAGACAGCCCCCCAACCTTAAACGACTTCTCACTTACAACCATGAATCAGCTAGCAGAGTCACCAACACAGGTACCAGACCCTGCAACAGACCCAGATGCCAGCTCTGCCCCTATATCTACCCAGGAAATACAATTACAGGACCCAATGGCATTAACTACACTATCTTTGGCTCTTACAGCTGCTCATCCTCCAATGGGATATATGCCCTCATGTGCCAACAATGACCATCTGCTCTGTAAATTGGACAAACCAGGCAACCTCTGTGCAAAAGAATAAATGGACACAAATCAGACATTAAAAATGGCAGCATCCAGAAACCAGTGGGAAAACATTTCTATCTATCAGGACATTCCATCAAGGACTTAAAGGTCACTTTGGTTCAACAGAAACCTTTCAAAAACAGAATCCAATGGGAAGTTGCTGAATTGGAATTCATATGTACATTTGACTCAGTCAGGCTTGGATTGAATAGAGACTATGAATGGTTATCTCATTATTAGAAGTAACTGATTCCATTATCAGAAGCCACTGATTGCATCTACTCCCCCCTCCCCTCTCCACCTATATAGCTGACCAGTTTCTTCTTACCCTCCATGCATCTGACAAAGAGAACTGTGATTCTCGAAAGCTTATGCTACAATAAAGTTGGTTAGTCTTCAAGGTGCTACTGGACTCTTTTCAATTTCACAGAATTACAAGTGATCTTCCGATGAAAGAGATCAGTTCCTTTGGAAAAAATGGCTCCTTGGAAAGATGGACTTTCTGGCATTATACTCTGCTGAGGTTTCTCCTCTGCACAAACTCCACCTTCCCCAGGATTCCCCCCCGCCCCCAATCTCCAGCAATTTTTCAACCCAGAGTTGGCAACCCTAATGTTTACATTTGTTAGGCATTTTGGTGGCCCTTCTGAGGGCAGAAAGGCAGGATATATATTTGAAAAATAAAATACGTAAATTAATCTTGACACAATATAAGTAAATATTTGTCTAGGATAAAACCAAACCAGGTTTAGATTTACAGCTTGTTCTGGACTTTCCTTAAGAGCAGATTCACAGTTTGGGGATACTTGTGAATCCTGCTCTGATGTATAGGGTGCATCCTGGAGACCTTTTGGAATTACAACTGATCTCCAGATGACAGCGATCAGTCACCTGGAGAAAATGGATGCTTTGGAGGATAGACTCTGTGGCACTATACATACAGAGGGCTGTCCCTTCCCCATACTCCATCCTCCCTACCATCTACACCCAAACCTTCATCTACAACCCCCGCCACAAACCTCCAGGAATTGTGCATCCCAGATCTGGCAACCCTACTGAGGAATGATAAGTAGGAAATGGAATTTGAGTATGTTTTAAAAAGCAGTTTTGCAGTGTAGGGATGGGTAGAAGTTCATTCCATTGAGGTACATTTTCTCTGTAGATCTGATATCAGCTAGCAGATCTGATGTTCTACAGGAAGTATTGTTTTTTTCCAGTTTGTGTTTGTGCATTTGTAAATAAAGCAAATATTTGCTTTTTAATGTGACAAGTCTTCAGTGCTCTGTCATCTAAAGCTATTCAATATTGAATTTCTTACCATTTGGGGAAGGGGGACAGCACAGAAGCATACAAAAAATTTGGAGTGAACTCTGAAGTTATGAGACTGCTCTGTTTAGCTGGAACATATCAAATTATTTGGTGAATGAATCAGCAAAAAGAGAAAGAACCTTTCCTGCTAGGATGTACAACTTCAAGAAAGAATTCCCTTAGAAACATACTCCAACCTTGTTAATTTGCTGTAACTGGAGGAAAGCTTGTGCTCTGCAGGGGCATTAAACTTGATTAGGCCACTGATGCTTTTTTAACCTTGAAAGATCTATGAAAGTTGCTAGAGTGGGAAACAGTACATTTTATTGGCTATCATCTTTGCTAGGTCTTATAATTCACAGTTTTTGGACTGAAGATAAGGGCAAAAAATACAGGTAGTTGAGCACAAGCTATTATTTCATATAAGCATATCTTTATTCATTTTTATACTGTGTTAATTTTAATCTTTGAACTCTAGTAATAGAGCTACACGATTTTGTTGTTACATGGTACATTTATTCTTCCTTTATGTTACAGTTCAAAAAATGAAGTTGGGTTCTTCAGATGCATGCCTATTTAAATGTTCATATACCAATGCAAAGATTGCCTGCAATTAATTGTTAAATGTATGTTTGTCCTAATCCAAATACTTGAATGTATGCTTTATGTCTTCTTATGCATGCATGGATCTTTGTGTAAACTGAAAACATTCTATTCTTTTTGTATTGTGAAAGAGATGCATTTGTGTAGTATTGGGTGTGTGGAGCAATGCATAGTACATAAATAAATGAGGAAAGCCCATAAATAGATGGGGAAAGCACTGCTTGAATGGAACATTGTGTGTATAGCAGAGCTTTTGACTAGGGCTGAATTATATTTATTAAAGCATGTGAAAATAACTGAGGGTATGCTTGTATAACTTTTTACATGAACACAGTAACTTGCTCACAGTCATATTTTGTTCTTTACAGAATATTTTTTTAAGAAGTATAGAAGTGTACAGATACTTAGGGTTACCAATTACTTGGAAAAAATATCCTGTTCCTTTAATAGAGGTTTAATGCGTGGAAATAAGCAGCTGAAGCTTTTCATGGCATGGAGGTAAGTAATATCCCCTGGTATGTACATGTGGCCGTTTCCACACACGTTGAATAATGCACTTTCAATGCACTTTAGTTATCCTTTAGAAGTGGATTTTTTGTTCCACACATGGAAAATCAGTTATAAATGTTCACTAAAGCGTATTGAAAGTGGATTATCCAATGTGTGTGGAAGCAGCCATGGTCAGGACATCTCTCTCTTTTAACTTAGATATACTCAGGGCAAACATACATTTGGATGATGGCAAACATAAATTTAGAAATTAATTGCAGGTTTTTGCATAACAATTTTTATGGTTCCATATCACAGTGGTAAAATAGATTTTATAGGAAGCATAACTTGCAGTACAGTGGAAAGGGATAAAATCCAGAACGGGCCAGAATGGGCATTATACAAATAGTGGTACCACAAAAACAGTGGGATGTGTTAAAGACACTGGAGAATAATATTTTAGAAATGAAAACATAAAAATGTCATGCTTTTATTAACTCTTTCCCTGCCCAAATGCTCCCAGAACAGAACAAAACAGCTGGAACAGGCACTTAAGAAATCCTACTACCACAAGAAACAGGGGGAAGCATTAAAGACCCCACAGAACAATGCTTTAGAAATGAAAACATGGAAATATCAAGCTTTTATTAACCCTTTCCTTGCCAAAATGCCCTCCAAACACCACGGAACAGACTAGAATGGGCACTAAATAAATGCTAGTACAATAAAAAACAGTGGAAAGCATTAAGAAAACCCCATAACAAGATTTTAGAAGTGAAAACACTGAATTGGCATGCTTTTATTAACCCTTTCCCGGGACAAATGCTCCCAGAATACCACAGAACAGGCCAGAATGAGTACTAAATAAATGCTAGTACCACAAAAAAACCCAGGAAGCATTAAATACACTGCAAAACAATATTTTAGAAATGAAAACATGGAAATATCAAGTTTTATTAACTCTTTCCCTGCCAAAACCATTTCCCTACCACCTCCAGCAAGTGTCCTTGAAGGCCAGCTGCAGCCGGCTCAAAACGTATCCTTCTTGGGAACTGAGATGATTTCATTCTTTGTTCTGTCTAGCCTAAACCTAGCTTCTCCCCTTCACCCCCCTGACTCCTTGGGGCCCAAACTTTAACAGTCCCTATCCTGATAGTGGGAACCTTTCCTATAACTAACACTACCAACTCCATCTACGTCACTTCTGCCAATTCAGTTGTCTGAGCACCTTGAACTTGATGGATCTCTAATAAAGTTACTTCAACTAATACACCTGCGTATTTGCTGTGGAGAACTTGGGGAATCTACTTGCCAAGGACTGACATGATTGCCAAGTTCCATAAAAAGATAGGGATGAGCTATGGGTGAGTTCTGGAAAGGATAGTTTGCCAGATTTTCAGGAGAGGAGAACAATGGAGAATTGGATCGTAACAGCAGGGAGCAGAGTTTTCTGCACTGGCTCAGGGCTGAAAGTGCACCCAGACCATGTTTTCAGCTCCACCCCCTGCAATTGCCTGGAGGTAGCCTCGGGCTTAAAACATGGCTTTGAGCCAATAGGGGCCATTTGGCTGGAGGCTCCAACTAACAATCATAAAGAGATGTCCTAGTCCTATTAATATATATAATCAACCTAACAAAGGAACTGCTTTAAGCATTGCTCTCCATAGACCATTTCAGTCAGTGGGTCAAAATGAAGATGAGTGCAACAATGATGGAAAAGGTATGTGAACATTGAATAGTGGATGAATGTGAACATAACCAGTGATGCAAAAATTGACGACACTTTGGTTGGAAAGCTGTATGAAGCTTTGGTATTTGAAGAGGATTTAATTAAAGCATCAAGGCAAGTACCTCTTCACGCAGCCACAAAGATATACATAAATGACATTCCCAAATGGGGTCATCTTCACCCACTGCTTTGCAAACTGTGGGTCAGTGTACCCCAAAAATGGACCCATGGCATCCATGGTGGAATTCAGCACTCTATAGGCAAGGTTTGGAAGATTTTTTTTAAAAAACTCATTGCATACGCGGAACAGAAAGGCTTCTCACATATGCGAAGAACAAAGGAATTCAGGTTTCACAGCTGTAGAGAAATGGTTGCTTTCTCCCTCCCTCCCCCATGCTTTCTCCCTCCCTCCTCCATCTGAAGAAGGCCCTGTTCAGATGAGTAAAGGGCCATTTTCACATGACTTAACCATTGTGCAAAACTCACAGAATGATGGCATCTTCATGGTTTGATTTCTTGTCATGACTCTGTTTCATGGTGCGATGACATTGGAAATTCTACTGCATCACCAGTGGATCCTAAAGAGTTGTGTCTGGTTAATTCCCTATCGTAAATGCTTTTGCTTGGTTAATTCCCTACTGTGTTAGCAGAGTTATCTGGAAGTAGCAAGTCCAGGCTTCTCCCTCCCCTCCCTCCCCCGTTCTCATTGTCATTTCCCTCAGTAGCAAGAACAGCACCCTCCACGGGATGAGAGCTGCACTTTATGTAAACCTTTTGGTTTCTAGTATGCACCCTAAATATGCTCTGAGTACTTTAATTAAGAGAAGGGGTAGAGATACACAGGTAGCCTTTTGAGTAACAGTCTTTTATAAACACGTGGCAGAGATGGGCCTGGTTGGTGCTATGCTAGACTGGTTCAAGTCCTTTCTGGAAGGGAGGTTTCAACAGATGCTGCTGGGAGGAGTCTGCTCGTCCTTTTGCCCACTGGTCTATGGGGCACTATTATTTATTTATATAAAATAATGGGGACAGGGATTGCACATATGCAATAATGGAGACCACACTTGCCCATGGGGAATGATGGGCCCATAGGAAATAAGGAGACCACACTTGGCCATAGGCAATAATAGAGACCACACTTGCCCATACAGAATGATGAAATGTACGTTTGCCCACGGGGGCAACAACTGACAGGACTGCCCATTGGTGACCAGGGCCGTTTCCAGACGGCCCCCCGCCTCGCGAAACGTCGCGCGTCGTCGCGCGTCGTTGCGCAGAAAACGCGAAATATCGCGTTTTCTCGCGCGAGTTTTGCGCGACGTCGCGCAAAACTCGCGCGAGAAAACGCGATATTTCGCGTTTTCTGCGCAACGACGCGCGACGACGCGCGACGTTTCGCGAGGCGGGGGGCCGTCTGGAAACGGCCCATCAGAGAAACTGGAAGGACCATAGGATGTGGTTAAAGCAATGAATGCCCATCAATGAGCAACAGCTGCATTATAGATCACCACATTGTAAAGGTGTGAAGAGAATGCAGGGTGGACCTTGCAAGCCATGTTCCAGTCCTGGAATGACACCCCCAGAATGGAATGATGGCATGCATGACTAAATAATGAGCTTCAGGGGCCACCAAACCACTCCCCAGCACAAAGCTCATCCCAGCCTCCACAAAGAGCAAATGGGAGAGATGGCTGGCCTCATAGGGAAGAACCTCTCGAGGTCCCAGATTGAAGCTCCATTTTCCACACCCCAGTAACAATCTCACTCCCTGCATGCAGTGGTTGTCTCCTTGGCTTATCAGACACCAGAAGAGCTGTTGAAAAATGAGAGTCCTCCATGGCACCCTCCACTAGACACACACAGGCTACAATCCAACTCCCACCCTGCTGCCTGTCATGAACCTGAAGGAGGGGGAAGGGAGAGGGAAGAACAGCCGCAGCTGGAGCATCCAAGGTGCCATGGGACACCTGCTCCTTTGGGCACCACAGCCACACGACGGCATGCAGCCATCTGAAGCCTGCTTGAAATCACCCCACCAGTCCCAGCGCAGAGTTAGAGCCCATTCACATGTAGCTGCAACCCAGAGTCTCTGGCCTGCAAACAGCAGGCGGGGCCCCGGGAAGCGGGTAGTGGCTGCCCATCTTTGTCTTTGGATGGGGATGGGGATGGACTGAAGGTTTTATCTTAAATCCTGAGCAGCTTGAAACCTTTAAGTGAGAACTGAAAACACTTTTATTCTTTTAGAGAAACTGTTTGTCAGTACAAAATAAATGGAATGGACCTTTTTGTTGTATTCTCCCAATCAAGACACAGAACCTACAAAACCTACAAATATAGAACAGATAAACACAATAAGAATTAAGTTTCCTAACAATTCTTAACTAAATCTAAGTCAACCTGATTAACTATGAAATGCATTCAAGTTCCC
Organism: Eublepharis macularius; assembly: GCF_028583425.1. NCBI lineage: Eukaryota > Metazoa > Chordata > Lepidosauria > Squamata > Eublepharidae > Eublepharis > Eublepharis macularius. The sequence goes on from NC_072790.1 coordinate 86,924,199, forward strand.
ATCGCACACATTACATGGGCAAGTTTCCCAACATGACCTTCATGAGATTTTTTTCAGCCAAACCTCTGATCTGCTATTTGGGTTAGTATTTTTATATGTTATCTTATGCAGAAATCTATGATCTTTTTCATATGATAACACAGATAAATCTCAAATCTGACATTCTACCTAGACAAAAAGTGACACTATATCCAGCTATAAGATAAGAGGTATAAATCAGTAAAGATGACAGGAAAAGTTAAGTGAGCAGATCATTGTTGATCCAAACAAACAATTAGAGAACATTTCTCTGATACTGTTCAGTTTTTAATTGGCTCTAAAAGATGAAAGAGCACCTTTATAGCTATACAACATGCTAGAAAAAAACTACAGTAAAGTTCATGCAGAGGTCATTAAAATACTAAGCTAAGGATTGGGTTATCTTGGGAATACAAGCAGGGCTCATTTCATAGAAAAAGAGCTGCAGGAACTCATTAGCATACCTCATTATCATATGCCATGCCCATTGGCCAAGCTGAAATGGCTGGGATTCGGCTGCTGCCAGAGGGAGGAATGGTCCTCCACCTGGCAGTGGCCTGATCAGGGCCGTTTTGGCCCCAATCCAGGCCAAAAGGGGCCCCAAATGGCTCAAAACTGCCATTTGGGGCACATTTTGGCCTGGATCAGGCCCAAAATGGCCCAGATCAGGTCAGTGCCAGGCAGGGAAGGGGTTCCCCACCAGGCACTGACCCAATCCTGGCAGTTTTGGCCCTGATCCCGGCTGAAACGGGTTAAAAATGGCTAAAAATGGCCATTTTGGGGCCCATTTAGGCCTGGATCAGCACTGAAACAGCCCAGACAAAGTCAGCGCTGTAAAGGAAGGGTTCCTCCACCCAGAACTGACCCAATCCCAGCCAATCAGGCCCCAATCCCAGTGGAAAGGGGGGCCAAAATGGTCAAAAAGGGCCATTTTGGGCCCAGATTGGGGCTGAAATGACTGTAACTGGGTCTGTGCCAAGTGGGGGAAGCTTCCTCCAAGTGGGAGAAGCTACCCCCACCCGGCACCGACCCAATTGGGATGGTTTCGGCTGATGTAGGCCAAAATGGGCCCCAAACAGCCGAGAATGGCCATTGTGGGCCCATTTTGGCCCGGATTGGGGCCTAAATGGCAGGAGCCAGGTTGGTGCCAGGCAGAGAAGGCTTCCCCCACCCGGCACTGACTCAATCCGGATGGTTTCAGCCCGAATCCAGGCCAAAAGGTCCAAAATGGCCAGGATCGGGTTGGTGCCAGGTGGGGGAGGCTTCCGCCTCCCAGCACTGACCCAATCCAGATGGTTTTGGCTCAAATCCAGGCCCAAAATGGCCAAATGAGCTCTGACTTCAAGAAATAAATTTAAAAAAAAAACAAGAAAACACACAAGATATCCAAGAAATAAAGACACAGCAAAAGTAACTCAGAAGGACACAAGAAAAAAAGAATTAGTACAAAAACTGTTAAGCTCCTTGTCAAAAGCAGGCCAATGAATAGAAATCTTAGAAACAAAACTCAGGAGAAGACATGGGCACGAACCAAAAAAAAAATAACGAACCTGTGGTTTGTGGTTCGGTGCCGCCGATGAACCCAAACAAATTAAACATAACAGACATTTCCCGTTACCGAACTGGTTCACAGTTCATGGTTCATGGGCATCGGAATGGCCCCCGTTGCACTTAGAGAGCCCATATTCACAGGGAGTGTTTAGCAGGCTCTCCTCCAGCCAGCACCCAAATTTGGGCAAGAGCCCTAACTCACCACTCCAACAGACCTGACCAGATCAGGCAATAATAATAGTGTGTGAGCCGTCAGCCGAGGTGCCCACTGAGCTTGGCCCCAGAGCCAGACAGCAGCCCTGGAACCAGAGGAGATAGCTCCCTATCCCAAAAATCCCAGTTCAGTTATACTCTGTCTCTCTCCCCAAAGGCTAGCAAGTAGCAAGCAACAGCTCTGTCACACTCCGCTGCTCACTGAAAGTGAAACTCAGCCTGGGAGCCCAGTGCTTTTTGTAAGCAGAGGTCCCATAGAGCAATGCAGGAGGCCTGTGGTTGGCCATCAGAACTGCCTATCAGGGTTTGCAGGGATGAGATTGGAGTGCCCATGGCTACAGAACACCCCCTCCCCCTCCCTCCTCCCAGGTGTCTTCCCCAAGATAACCAATTGTAACCAATTTGCAGCTCCATGGTTGGAAGGAAGACCTGCCGATTAAGGTAAGCTGGGCATCGATTTGGGTTTCCAGGGCGACAGAAAGAGTGCAGACAGAGTTCAGACATTCCCCCAGCTCCATTTCCAAGGGTGATTGATGGTGCCTGACTGTCTGGCTTCACGAACCACAGGCAAACGCAATGAACCAAGCTTCCAATGAACGCTGGTTTGTTGGCCATGGACCCTCACAAACCACTGGATCGCGAACAGATGATCAGGAGGTTCATGGGTTTTTTACGTTCGTAATGCGGTTTGTGCCCATGTCTACTCAGGAGCAACATTCAAAGGTTCCATGAAATTCCAAAACTTATGGAGTTCATAAGTGATATACAGATACATGTATATCACTCATTCTAAACCATATTTTTATGACAAACTAGCAGACACAGCAGCTACATAATGCTAAGAGCATAGCAGAGAGGCAGCTGACAGGTCCATACTAAGGCCTCCTGGCTTTATGATACCACAGTGGTTGCCAACCCTCCTGGAGATCTCCACAAATTACAGCTGATCTCCAAATGGCAGATTTTAAAAATCTCAGAGACATGGAGGCTTCTTAGGCTGGCCTATGTGGAATTATACCCCACTTAGGTACCACCTGACAATTGATGCCAACCCACCTAGAGATTTCCCAGCACTACAAATGATTTTCAAATGATAAATTTTAATTATCTCAAACAGAATGGTGGCTTTGAAGTGTAGCTTCTGTGGAATTATATCCCATTGAGAACCCTTCATTTTAGGGTTGCCACATCTGGAGATCTGCTTCCATTTCAACTGAACTCTATATGATCTATTTTACCTAAATTGGAGACAATGGTGGCATTGGATATTGGCAACTGCAAGGTCTGAAACACCTCCTTACAGTAGTTACCCACCCACCTAGTGATCTCCAAAAAATACCAATGACCTCCAAAAGAGAGATTTTAAAACTCTGACAGTGGATATTTTGGAGAGTAGCCTCTTTGTCACTATACCCCTCAAAGGTCCCTCCATAGCAGCGTTCCCAACACCTCCATGTGGTTCCTGGAGATCTGTTTCCATTACAACTGGACTCTGTATGGTAACATTACCATGGTGTCATTGGAGGTCAGTGCCCATCTTACTTTGCTTACTAATATCCACCTTCCAGCCCCTAATTTAAACCAATTATTGTGACTCCTATCCTCAACTGCCAAGAGGAACAGCTCCCTGCCCTCTAAGCGACAGCCTTTCAAATACTTAAAGACACCATTCATGTCCCCCTATGACATCTTGCAATTTGGATGTTATGCCTCTGTAGATACACCCCAAGATGGTATTAGCCTTTTTTGTCGTTGCATCACAGTGGCTGCTCATATTTAACTTACATTCACTCGGAACCACAAGATCTTGTTCATACACACTGCTATCCAGAAGTGTATCCCCCAATCAGTATGTATGTTCCTTGTTTTTGCTACCCAGATGTAGAACTTGGCTCTTATCCTTCTTAAATTGCATCTTGTTCACATTCACCCACTTTTCCAGTGTGTTCAGATCTCATTGAATTCTATCTCTATCAACTGGAGTGTTTGCTGCTTCTCCCAATTTGATGTCATCTGCAAATTTAATAAGTATCCCCTCCACACCCTCATCCGGATCATTTATAAAAATATTGAAAAGTACTGGGCCCAGGTTTTTTGGGACAACTGGGCACAAGATATCCATGGTTACCTCCATTAGTGTACCCCCCCCTCAAGTCACTACCACATTTGCTGTTCCCTCCATTGTGTCTGTACTGTCCCTCTGTAATAGTCACCATCCCCACCCTACATTGCAGCTACACTACAGGGAAAGGAGTACAATATTTTTAGTTCTATTGGTGCCAGTGGGTCAATCAGTGCCTCTGGGTTGATTGAGGAGGTGCCTGGAGGAGACAGCAAAACACAATTATCTTGCTCTCTGCTTCCTCCAGTGCCTCCAGACACTTCCTTTGAGAAATGGGACAGTGATCCCATAGGTTCAGATGCAGGAGAGAACCTTTGCCAGGCCAAAGAACTCAGCAGGTGCCTGACCACATATATCCTGATGCCAACCTGAGAATGCTACAGTTGTCTTCCCACCCATTTTCCCACTTCTTCCTTCCTTTCTTTGCCTTCTCCTTCTAGACTGGATAACAGAGGCAGGAGCTGATATAAAGAGAGGCAGAAGGATTCAAAGTTACAGTTATTTGGCTATTTTATTCCTAAAAGCAATATTTTCAATAATGAAGCCAGAAATTCTGTTAAAACCAGGATTGCAAACTTCTTAAAAACTAAAATTGTGTGTGTGCGTGTGCATGAGCATGTGAGCATGTGTTCATGTGTGCTTTAGAATGGTGGGCAATAAGGTATTTATCACCCAGTGCTGTTTTCAGAGTCATTGGGATACTTTTCCAAGGGTTTAAATGCAGGTATGTACGAAATCCTCTTGCTTTTGTTTGACTCCAAACTATCCTTGCTTTGTGAGTTTTGGGGGGATGTTGGACTCCCTGCTAGCATGATGATATATCCTGTATGCTTCCTGCAGCCTGAAGACCTGTTTGTCTTTTGTCATTTTCCTTTTCTTTCAGGCCTCTCCCTCCCCACCCCGTAAAGTTCTCTGCTTAGAACCTGAGTTTGTTCTTTAATGGGTACAGTGTGTTGCATATTGGGTACTTGATATTATTTGACTATTGCAGAATTACTAACTACCCCACTTGTACCATTTTCCATCATAAAGTTTATAGTTTCCATTACATCCGGCTTTCACAACCAATTCACGTAATACAACATCCTTGCGGATGCCATGAAGATTTTGGATCAGATGGGCTGTGTGTAGGGTTGCCAGGTCCATGGGGCATGAAAGTTGGGGCTGGGGGAGAAGGTCATGGATGGTGCAACGGGAAGACTTACCTCATGTGTGCACTCTCTGGAGCAGTTTCATGTCATCCTGGGAATGATCATTTCCAGCAAACATGGAAGTGAAGGGTCGCATAATGGGGCTGATCTGGAGCATTTTCACATCACACCAGGAAGCAAATAGAGGGGGATCTAGGACCAAACACTAGTCTGTGGAACAGTTTTTATCAAATCAGCCCCACATGTGACCCTTCACTTCTGCATCATGCCAGGAATTATGTCATTCCCAGCGTGATGTAGAAGTGCTCCAGCGCATGCGATAGCATGCTGCAGGGTTTCTAGGCTCATTCTTGCACCTCTCCCCCACAGCTAGCCGATGAGAAGTGGTGAGGTGGAGATTGGGAGTGGAAAATCCCCTGCCCCCTCCGGGAGGCTAACTTACCTGGGTGTTCCATGCTTCCCAGGTACATGAGGGCCAAATTCAGATCAGGACTGTGGTACATATTGAAACATGAAATGGACTTGGGAAACTGACGTATAAGAATAGCTAGTGTATATGTGATTCAGAATCCTCTGGTAGTCATGAGGACTTTGCATCATGTTAATTGGCATTGACTGTTCCTTTGAAGCATATTCCACTTTGACAAAGATCTATTATTACTTGAGTATGGGTAATTGACTGGAGATGAAATATAACCAGGGCTTTTTTTCAGGGGGAACGCGGGGGAACGGAGTTCCGGCACCTCTTGAAAATGGTCACATGGCTGGTGGCCCCGGCCCCTGATCTCCAGACAGAGGGGCAAGCGGCGTGGAGGGCAAGCTAAACTCCCCTCTGTCTGGAGATCAGGGGGCGGGGCCACCAGCCATGTGACCATTTTCTCCAAGGGCAACCCACTGAGTTCCACCACCTCTTTTCCCAGAAAAAAAGCCCTGAATATAACCTATAAGTTCCTTAGGCTTGGAGTGAGAGACAGTGGAAAGAATGTAGCTTCCTTACATTCAGGTGAAGTTAGTGCATATTTTAACTTGAAATGGAAGGTGTAACGTATTTACAAAGACGTTTCCATTGTACACTTGTTTTCAGCTATTACACATGATAACAAAGATAGGATAGGGGATCTAGGACCAATCCACTCTTCTCCTCTTATAGAGGCGAATCTAAGACCAATCCTCTCTTATAGATCCTCAGTAAAACTGTGATCTAGTTTATATTATTTTCTGCTTTTGTTCCACGTAGATTCAAAGGATTTAAGCAAATAGAGCTGTTGTTTATTTTCTTTTTTAAAAGGAACTGCAGTGAATGAGTCAATTTACTAATTTCTTGAGTCTGTCACATGGTGATTTCTTTCCCAAAGAATACCCCATTCATTTAAAAGGAACAGAAAATTTTTGTACACATTCCTTTGTACAGCCAAATCTCCCCCCGCCATTGGAATGAATGGATCAAGTTTTGTGCTTGCTTGCTGGAATATATGTGGGGTGATGATATTTAAGAGCGTTTGTATTATTGCTTTTAATAAGAAAACTGATACACCTTGGATAAAAAAAGAAATTGGTTGATTTATATACAGAGGGAGTTTGCCAATATTGTTTTGTACAGCTTCATGAAACAAGCCTATAAAGTATGTGGAAGCAGGTCTGCAGACCTCCACACATCCATAATTTCTAATGATTTCTATTAGATTTTACACAAGGGATCATAAATCTGTTTAAAAATGAATTTTAGAACTTCAAGGGCTTTCTGATCTAAAGAAATTGTAGATTCACATTTATTATGCATAGTTGACCCTTTCCCCTCTTTGTTCTCAATGCAGAAGGACATAAAGGCCAGGATATTTTGTGTGTGTGTCAAAATGAGTAAAACTGTCATTCTTCACATTAATGAGAGATTCAGCTATTGATTTGATCTTTGCCCCATTGTCATTGATTTCTGTACTTTTTTTGGTCATTCAGTCCCACTTCTGCCAATATGCTATTGATTCCAAAACTAAAAGTCAATAATTTGTATTTTCCTCTTATGGCATGAAAATTGAATTTATCTCCACATCCATTGGGTCCTTATAATGAGATTTTGGAGCCACTCATGAGCCTATCACTGATTCTAGGTTTGAAAAAGACAGCTTTAAAAGGTAATTTTTATTACTGGTAATTCATAACTTAAAAGTTGTATTGACAGGATATCTTTGAAAGATCTGGAATTTTATCTCCTAAATACCGATGCCAGGAATTAAATATTAGTTCCTCAGAATGATTGTGTTTTCTGATGCAAAATTCTACACCAGCCAATCAGTGTCTAAATGATTATCATCCATAATTTCTTGTCAAAGGAAGGCTTACCCAGCAAGCACTAACCTAATATTGAAAACCTTTTGAGGAGGTTCAAGGCAGTCCCTACTCTGGTCTATAGAAATAAGACCTTGGAGGGAAGTGGACCACACTACAGAGTCCTTTGTTATTTATGACCTTTAAGAAATCATTGTTAGATGCAATCTTTCACTGGGATCAGTAGTTACATGATCATTTTAAGACTTGTATTCTATGCTGGATGCTTTTATATTTAGAGGTATTCCTATGTCATTAGTTTTCAGTAGCAGTTTTCAGGTCACTAGCTACTCTGTGCTCTTCTTTATGATACAGTCTGCTTGTTACTCCTATATGATCTCATAATGGAATGTTCTGAGCAAAGCAACAAAAAGAGAATAAATGGCAGGCCAAATAATCTAACCATATAGTGTCAGAAAATATTAAACTTCCATTTTTTATCAGATTAAAAGATACAAATTGAAACTTATCTTGGAAAAGATATTCCACGGAAAAGTCTCATGTGAATAAGTATGTTCATTTTTCCTCCTCAACACTTTTGAATTGGGGTTATAAAATCAGGTAAAGGATTAAAAACACATTGACAGTGTTTGGCTCAAAGATATTGGGCAGATAGTAAAAGGGGACCTTTTTTTTGCAAAGGAATACAAGCCAAGAATAAGTACACAGAAATACAATCTTTTTATTGGAACTAGGACTTTAGAACTGGCAATTCATTGAAAAACAAATAATCATGAATCCAGTGTGAACTTATTTATTTATTTTATTTATTAATTCAATTTTTAGACCGCCCTCCCCGCAAACGGGCTCAGGGCGGGGTACAATAAAATGCTCAATGAGCATTTAAAATATATACATATATAAATAGATTTTAAAACGCAGAAAACATAAATACCTAAATACATAAAACAGCACATCCGATGGCGGCCTCCTCCAGTTTCCCCAATCCTAAAATAAACAAAGCAAGAGGAGTGGGTGGGGGCCATAGTTTGATAATCTAGTGACTGTGCTTATAGGGGCCAGATGACTTTGTCACCCTCCTGGTGGGAGACCAGTAGGGAGGCTCCTAAGCAATCAGAAAGTCAACGGCTGGCCTCAACCATATGCCTGGTGGAACAACTCTGTCTTACAGGCCTGCTGAAAGGACAACTTGCCTATTAAGATCTTCTTCAGAGACTCTTCTCTTTGTATCTCCACTTCTGAAATGAGACTGGAAAATACTAGGGATAGGTATTCTCTATTGCAACTATAGATACCAACTCCAGGTTGGGATTTTCCTGGAGATTCAGGGATGGCAGTCAGGGACAGTGGGGATTGCGTGAGAGAGGGACTATAATGGGATATGCCATACAGATCACCATCCAAAGCAGCTATTTTCTCCAGGAGACCAACATTCAAGTCCAATAGCACTTTAAAGACCAACAAGATTTCCAGGAGTTAAGCTTTTGAAGTTCAAAAGCTTACACTCTGGAAATCTTGTTGGTCTTTAAGGTACTACTGGATCCCAATCTTGTTCTTCCACTGCAGCCCACCAATCTTGTTCTTCCACAGCTATCCACCTTAAACTTTATTTTCAGGGGAACTGATCTCTGTAGATCATTTGTAATTTTGGGACATCTTTAGGCACCATCTGGATAGATTGTGATACCTCATTTTTGGAATGCTCTCTCTGTTCTCATGCACATAATCCCTGTTTTGTTGAAATTCTGGGTCAAATTGGATTTGATTGCAGAAGATACGTAAATGGATACCCTGCTATATTTTGAAATTTAAATCGAAGCTGAATGGGATCCCATTTGAATCAAGGATATGGTATGGAGACATTAACTTTTAGCCTCTGTACCACTTTCATGATCTGGGTAAACACAGGGTCCTAGTTTTGGGAGACTTCCAACATCAGTGCTGAGGTCCCTTCACGTGGTATGACGCTCAGAAATATGGCAAGTCATTTGTTCAGTCTGGAGTTTTATAATGCTCAGGAAGAAAGTGATGTGTGGGTGGGAAAACTGTTCCTTTGTCTTTAATCTAGATAAAATGTATTATCTGTTGCCTGGAAGATTTGGCTGACTTTAGAAGTCAGATGCAATTGATTCTAGAGCAAGTTAGACAAAGCATATTATCCTGTTATTTTTTGTCTGCATTGCCTTCATATTTATTTCTGGACAAAATCTAAATGCTGGGGTTAACCTTTAAATACCGAAACAATCTCAAAACAGATTATCTCATAGAACATCCCCTACTCTGCCTTCTCAGATGAACATTTAGCACCTGCTGTGTATTCCTTTACTATCCAAAGAACAGGGAATCAGGACACAAGACAGATACTTTTGTATAGTGGCACCACAAATGCCAAATGCCCTCTCTATATATTCATCTTCATTGATTTACATGAGCAGTAAAGAACTTGAAGTTCAGGAAAACTCTTGAACTTCCTCAAACATTTTTGTTAACCAGCTGGTTTTGTTTTAGCTTGATTTGCTATATGGTTTTTTAAAATTACATTTCTAGCTGCTTTGGATCTTGCCAACTGAAAAGTGGGATACAAATATTTTTATACATTGATAGAAAGCAGTAGGACCTATGCACGCTTACCATAGTAGACCTTGCCATGTTGCTTCTCTCTGCTCTAGGCAGTCAATGAACAGTAGAACTAGGTACTATTTATGCATCCTTAGAATATGTTGTATCATTAAAAACATGTATCTCTTGGGGTTTGTAGTCCACAATGAAGATTGATTGATTGATTCACCATGATCTAAACAACAGTTGCAATAACTTTCATTTTATGTCAACAAGCCAACAATCACAATATTTAATTTTTTTCACAGACCATTTCCTCCATTTTGAACTGTAGATATCATAGAAAGAGAAAATGAAATCCTACATACCACCAACAAAGACTCAACTCCAATTAAATTAGATACCTTCTGAGGTTTAATGATCCTTACTGTTGGATGAAATAAATACTTCATCTGAAATCAACAAGAATTTCCATAGACAGTTCAGCCTGCAGGGCCAGCAGCGCAGCTGCTTGAGGCTGGGGATCACCTTTTTGCTGATCTGCCAGAAGACAAGCAACAGATGCTCTCCTGGCATATGAGGACTGAGGAGGGGGCGGAGAAAAGAGCATATAAGGCAGCTCCACCCCATTCCTCCACAGTTGTTTGGCGGTCAGTTGAAGAGAGTTTTTCTCTTCCCGAGCGAGGCTGGTAGAGGAGGCACAATGTTTCTGGGAGCTGCATGGTGTGATAAGAGCAGTGGTGCAGCGTGACTGGAAGTGGTGGAGTAACAAGCAGCCCAGTGCAGTCAAGAGCGGCCCGTTGTGGCCTGGAGCAGCCTCTTGCAGCTGGGAGCGATGTGCCATGGTAGGAAATGGCCTGGCACAGCTTGGAGAGGTGGCATGGCTGCAAGCTGTTGCTTTGCATGGGGCAGAGCAGCCAAGAACAATTTGGAGCATTGGAGCACAGCCTGTCTTGTGTGAGAGCAGTGGCAACGGCATTGGAGGGGCAGGAGTTGGGGTGGCTGGCAATGTGTGCCCATTCCCACCATTAAATACAGGCTGGCTGATGTCTCTGGAGGGGAGGGGCAGGGGCCCCTTATTCCTTCCTGAGAAAGCAGACAGGGAGGAATAGTTCAGCCTACCTCTGGCACAATGGGGCCCTGGTATCTGTCCCCACAGGCCGGTTGGCCCACTTCACAGTATGGCCCGGCCTTTTACAGGGCTGTTCCATTTAAGGCTTTGTCTTTCAGGGACACTGACCTGCCTCTGGGTTGATCATCTCACCCAAGCCACCCGGAATAAGATCCTACATGGTGAATATGTTGATGTCTTCACCTTTCTCTTCAGGGAACTGGAGAAGAAGGATAAGGAAGACCTAAATGACAGAGACAAGGAAAACCTGAAGCATAAGAAGGTGGATTGTACCAGGGCTAATTGGTTGCCCGGGTTCTTTATATATGCAGGAGTTTTGGCTAGGGCTCAGCCACGGAGTGGAGGTGGTCCTACTCCAATACACAAACATCATTTACAAGGGATATATGGACTTCACTGGAGCCGCCTAGCTCCAATATGACAAGGAGTTTCATATGAGGGCTGCCCTCAATCCTAATTTGCTGTGGGACCAAATCCACCAGCAGCTGTGGCTACAGGTAATGTCCCCTGCAAAGCCCAATTCTGGCGACTGCTCCAACAGGGGTCATTTGATATACTGGGTCTCCCACTGTACAGCCCCCCACTCTATAGCCACCTGTATAAACATCTTCAGTCATTAATTCATCAGTCTTTCCAAGGTGGGTCACCCTTGGAAAGATTGATGAAGCTTTTGCTGATTTATTGGGAATGGCGGATTTTTCTTCTGTATTTTTGCAATGACTGAAGATGTTTATATGAGAGAAAGTGGATGTTTCCTGCTGAAGATTTCTTTATATTTAACTTGATGAAGGAACTAGATTCCAGAATACCGGAACCCTTTGTATTTGTCATCTGTCTGTGGCATTAATTGTTTGCATTAGACAATTTTGAATATATTGTAATTTAATTTGTTGAACTGGTGCTGACACCACATTGTAACATTTAATTTAAAAGGACATTGGTGTTACTTGAATCATTATGAGTTACTACCACATGGTGGCTCTGTTGAGTTGTTGGTAATACCACACCATGGTCCATTGAATGTATTATAATGGACAATGGCATGGCAGATGCCTTGTCTCACCAACAGATGGATTGTTTTTGTCAGCTTGCCCCCAAGGCCAACTTGTTGACAGCTCAGATGCCCCAGAAGTTGTGGGAACTTGGAAGATGGACACGTCTTCCAATTAGCCATCGCCCCCAGCATCCAGAGGTCATATGATCATGTAGTCCATCAATTCATAGGTCTTAGGCAGGATGCAGGACTGCATCAAACATGGCCAATTCCAGTAGAACACATGATGCAGTTCTGTGTGGATTGCAAAGGTAAGGGCTTATCGGTTATGTCCACGAGGACCCATCTGGCGGCCTTAGCCTTTGCTAACAAAGCCCAGGGTATGTTCAAGTATATCAGAGACTTTAGACTCTGAAAAATGTTGGAGGAGTGGTCCAGCGAGTGTGGAATAACCTGGAACCAAAGGCAGCCCATCTCTTCTGCTATCCTTCGGGGCCTTAGGGCAGTGTGGGCGGTGGTTTGCCACTCAGGCTTTGAGGAGCTTCTATTTCATGCAACGTCCTTGACTGCATTTTTCAGAGCTCTTGGGGTAAGTGAGCTGGTTTCACAGTCAGGGAAGGCCTTGTCTGCACAGGATGTTAGGTTCCTGGGTGACAAGGTCACAATTTGAGTGCGGAGCTCTAAGACGGATCAGAGGAGGAAGGGTTCAATCTTAGAAATAGGCCCCTGTGCAGAGCAAGAATTGTGCCTGGTAAGGACTCTATGGAGGTATGTCAAGGCATGGGGTGAGAGCGCAGGAATTTTTTTTGCTCCATTGATGGCACATCCCTCACCAAGTACCAGTTTTAGGCAGTTATGGAACATGCTGTAGCCAAGCTGGGTTTGGCAGGTGTTAAATTTGGCACCCATTCCTTTTGGATTGGAGCAGCTTTGACGGCAGCTACCATGAGTTTCCCTAGGACAGTTATTCAAAAGGTGGGCAGTTGGCAGTTGGCCACCTATTGGTCCTATGTTTGCCCCATGCCCTTGTGAATGTGTTACTAATTTTGTTTTCTTTAGATGTTGTGTCTTGCCATGAGAGGCTATGAATCCTCATCTGCAGGCACAGTATGGTGTTCTGGGCAGCACACCAAGCCAAGTGGATGCTGATCGAGTTCCAGCTTGGGCTTAGCGAGTGGGCCACTGATGAAATGAAGGCCTGGTGTGGTTTGAGAGGGACTGGCTTACTGCCTTTGTTGTTTGAGCGGAGGAGTGGTCTTCCATCTCACATTTTGGTCATTCACTTGGGTAGAAATGACTTAGGTTTGGTGCAGTGCAAGGTCCTGTCTGTACAGGTACATGCTAACTTGCCATTAATAGGCAAGCAGTGGCCTGGTGTATTGATCATTTGGTCCACAGTGCTTCGACATCAAGTGTGGCAAGATACTTGGGACCTGAGAGCCATCAAAAGGTGAATAGTGCCCTATGTAAGTCACTGGAGGGTGGGTTAGGAGTCTATCTGCCCCACCCACAAATGTGGCCATATTTGCCAACCTCTACAGAGATCAGTTCCACCTTTCAGTGATGGGCAACAACATCTGTGGCAAGGGCTCCAGTTGGCAATAGGCTATCTGTGGGGTGCAGGGGCCTATGCTAAGGCTTGGCCCTAGTGATGGCAGGACTAGGAGGGGGGAAATGAATGGGTTGGTGAGCACCTTTGATGCATCCCCATTTTGGGGGGGGGGGTCCTGTCAGGATCACAGGTACTGCTTGACGGTTGCCAACTGAGAGGGCAGGCTGCCGCATGGCTCCCCTTGTACAAGTAAGGCCCTCCTGCTATATGGCGAGGTGCTATAGGCTTGGAGGAGGGAACCATTTGCCTGGTCAAATGGGTCACAGCCATATGTATAGATGGCTCATGCCCAGGGCAGCAGGAATTGCCCAGACAGGTCAGGGAGGAGGTCCAGGGTGACCACAGGGCCTGACCTGTACCACTAGTTAAGCCCTTGCCATGTATATAAGTTCAGTTATATGTTGTTTCCAAAATAAATATGGCCTATTTAGTTCCCAACACTGGTGTCTGTCTCCTTTCCGTCTGGGGTGTAAGCAGTCGGTCTGGCCTCCGCCATCATTAATAGCTATTTTAACATGGCTGCTTGTGATAAAAAAATCACCAGGCGTCTCGATTTAAAATGGCAGCTTGTATTGCAGACAGAGGACCTCCAACTAACAGTTGCTGAATCCCGCCTGGGAGATCCAGGCATGAATGGAATGCTGCATAGGAATACAGAGTGATTAGAGGTGATTGGATTTGCAGTCTCCCCAGCCTCTAAGGAATCCAGTGCAACAAAGGTCTCGCAGAATCATCCTCACTTAACACATTCCTTTCCCTCCTTCCATGATGAGATCTCCTATCCTTGATTGAGGAGCTAATCAAATGACATTCATAAGTATTTACAGTTGTTCCTTGGAAGGTACAGTCCCCAAATAAATTCATCAACTTAGCTCCGGTGGACTTCATTAACAAACTGTCCCTTTTGTGCAGTGCTAGAACAAATTTTGCATTTGCCTTCACACATTTCGGCATCTACCAATCAAGGTAATCAAATCTTTTGTCGATCCCAGGAACTGACTGTTGGAGTCTTTGTTCTAACGGCTAGGTGGTTTCTTCCGCCTCAGGGCACATTTTACCTATAAAGGTAGGGCCCTGGCTCATTCAAATTGTGCACGCTTCCTGCCTGCTCCCTTAGGGTCACTTCCCTAAGCCTCTCTCTCTTCATACTCGCTTACCGGATCCAAAGCACTGTTCCCTTGAGGTTTGCCCTAAGCCTCTTGCTCCCTTGGTCGAGAATGCTGGTGTTTGAAGCTCTCCCTCCACGGACTTCCCTGCTCTTCCGATAGGTAATTATCACCTTGCAATCCCTCAAGTATATTCCACCTTCACCACTGCTTTTCTGAGGCCTTTTGTGTGTTTGTGTGTATATGCATTTACCCCTTGAATAAAAATTACCCTTTAATTAAGAACACCAACTTCGTGTGTGTATATCCTTGAGAAAGGACTCCATAAATTATTGGTGAAGAGATCCCGCAGTTACCGGTCTCTCTCATAGCTCTCTTCCTTGCTTGCTAATTATCCCCACAAATTCTATTTACTCACAAGGAGACCAATTCAGGTAATAGGGGTCGCAAATGAGATTTGACAGTAGTTAGCCTTTTTAGCTATTATAGCCTTTTACCAAAGACAGTTTTACCTACACCAAAATTATTAATCATTATCAACTGTTGTAGGATATCCAAATATCTTTGCTCAAAATGATGCATTTGTTACAGTGTGATTTGGTCACTGTAGGGAAAGAGTAAGAAACCTCTTTCTTCAAAGTACCACTTCTGTTTCTTTAAAACTGCATTTTCATAGCAGGTAACTATAAAATACTTTTTTCTCTTTGGAAAATTAAATTCTCCACCATCTCTCTCTACTTACTTCTTTAACTATTATCACAGAAGTTGTGTAGACTGTGGTTTCACAAGTCTCACAAGCATCTTTGATATTTTTAATCACATTTTTGTTCTGCATCCTGAAAATAACCTTGTAAGGTTTGGTAGGTTGAGAGTCTGTGACTGACCCAAGATAAGTGTGGGAATGTCAATCTAGGGTACACTAGTGCAAGTTCACCCCTCACACACACTACTATTCCTTATCTGATACATCTTCAAATACCTCCAATTACAGCTTTTAATTCATCACATTGAGAGATTTCATACAATATTTTCTTGCTGAGGGAATGAATATTCCCTTCCTCCAGTGCAACTCACTTCCTTGGGTTTTCTTGCCATCTCTATACAGGGACAAAACTAAAATATGAAACCGTTTATCTCTTGAATGCATAATCCTAACCAAGGGAAAAATATATATCTGTAGGTGACATTTAATAAGCTTCATTGTTTAAACATTATGCATAACTGTCAAAGGATAACCAGCAGAAGCTCATAGCTTTTATGATCTGACAAAATGCTCTTTTGGGCTTCTGCTCTGCCTGATAGCGCAAAGTTCTTTGTGATTGATAGGTTTTATCTTTCAGGTGTTAATGTTTATATGACACTGAATGAACCAAGATTTTAACTCACTGGTGCCCTGCTTCAAAATAAAATCCATTAAAAAGGAGCTTTTAATGATTTCAGCTGAGTTGTTTTTCAAGCAAATATGTTTAAGATCAAAAGAGAACTAACAATTGTGTAGGAATTGTGTTAATATAATAATTGTTATTTTGTCTTGAAATGTTCATACTGCTTGCAAACTCTTCCCAGTATGCATTAAATCCTAATAAGTACTTAGTGATTCAGAGGAGTTAGCTGTGTTAGTCTGCAGTAGAGGTGGGCACGAACAGGAAAAAAGTGAACACAATGTTCATTGTTCATTGCCATCCATGAACAGGGAATCATGAACAACCACAAACATGACCCTGTTCACGAACATGTTCATGGTTGGCTGTTCGTGGGAGGGAGGGGGAGACTTGGAAGGGAAGCAAGTTCTCTGCGCCATTTGCAAATGCGTGGGGAACCTTCTTCCCTTCAATGTCTCCCTCCTTCCAGCTGTCTGGAGGGAGGGAGGGGAGACTCTGAAGGGAAGAAGGTTCCCCATGCCATTTCCAAATGGCATGGGGAACCTCCTTCCCTTCAAAGTCTCTCTCCTTCCAGCTGGCTAGAGGGAGGGGGGAGACTCTGAAGGGAGGAAGGGTTACCTTGCTGTTTGCAAACGGTGTGGGGAAACTCCTTCCCTTCAAAGTCTCCCTCCTTCCAGCCGGCTGGAGGGAGGGGGGAGACTTTGTAAGGAAACCCCTGACAAGCGGTTGAGTTGGGGGTGAAGTGCCCCTCTCCCTGCTGCTGTGCAGCAGCAAGGGAGAAGGGCATTTCACACCAACAGGCTGCACTCAGCTGCTTGTCAGGAGTTTCCTTGACAAGCAGCTGAGTGGGGGATTTAAATGTCCCTCTGCCTGCATTGTGCAGCAGCAGGGAGAGGGAAATTTAAACCGCGGCAGGCTGCACTCAGCCATTTGTCAGGGAAACCCCTGATAAGTGGCTAAGTTGGGGGTGAAGTGCTGTGCAGCAGCAGGGAGAAGGGCATTTCACCCCAGCAGGCTGCACTCAGCCGCTTGTCAGAGGTTTCCCTGACAAGCAGCTGAGTCGGGGGTGAAGTGTCCCTGGGCTTAGATTGGGGTTTCCAGGGCAAAATCGACTCATACAAAGGCAGAAATTTTGTTTTCAAATAAATAGTCCTAATTATAGTGAGAGTTGTCATCAGCAAGGGACATAACTAAAACTTGAGATTGCTTGCTTTCATTGCTGACTCCAGCTTTCCACCCTAGGAAAACCAGATTTAAAAAGTCTGTGCAGAAACACAAAAATTGAGTCTAGTGGCACCTTAAAGACCAACAAGATTTCCAGGGTATGTATGAGCTTTTGAGAGTCAAGCTTCTTTTATCAGATACCAGATATGGCCTGGGAAATGCTGTTGGTCTTTAAGGTGCTACTGGACTTGAAACTTGTTCTGCTACAGACCAACATAGCTACCCACTTTAAACTATATTCACGCAGAAAAAACTCTCTTTAGCTGTTGTAGATTTCAGAAAACAGTAATAATCAACAAAACATAATACATTTCAATTAGGAGGTTGTGACATTGTGTGAACCTTTCAAGAGAGATCACTTTATACCCTTTTGCCATTGCAAATAACTCAGCACCTTTTATGATTACTTATAGTTCAGGATTTGAGATTATGCTGCATTGAGGACTTGCCCCTCCTTGTAGCTTTTCTTGCAAGTCTCTTCTTGGCTTGTCAGCTTCTCCTTTTCCATTTCTCTTTTTCTTGTTCTCCCACTGCTCTCTTGCCACCATTTTCTACCACCCCACTCAATATCTTCTTCCTTCCTGTAAACTATCTCACCCTACTAGTCTCTCCAACCCCTGCTGCTTTCTTCTCTCTCCACTTTCAGTTCTCAGTCCCACATTGTTCCAGCTGAGATAACACAGCTCTATCTCCCCACCACCACCACTGCATGCAGGAAAGAGCCACACTCCTAGATTTATGACTGATGGTGATGGCAGCCCAGTGGACCTTTGGTGTGGCAGTGATGGTAGACCCCTGCAGACCCCTGGAGGTTTTCTAGGGCAGTCACCTTTCTACGTTTTCCCCATTGTTTCCTGCTGACTGATCAACCTCTTTCCAGTGAGTGCAAACTAGGACATGGGATGAAGACAGCAGTGACAGACGATCTTCGTAGACAACTGGATTGGGGCGGATCTATGCTGCTGTTGCTGTCGGAACTCACGACAGCATTCAATATGGTTGACTATAAGTTACTGACCCACTGCCTCACTGATGTGGGGATACATGGGATGGCCTTGCAATGGCTGATCTCTTTACTCCACAATCAGGGACAGAGGTTGATGCTTGTGGAGCAGATGTCACCATGCTACCCATTGGTATGCAGCTTCCCTTAGGGGGTGGCACTCTCCCTGATGTTATTTAACATTGTTACATGCCTCCTCACCCAGCTGGCTTGGAGTTTCATTTTGGGATGTCATCAATATGCAGATGATGCTCAATTATATCTACTGATAGATGATAACCAGATGCCGCATCAGATACTCTGGCCAGGGCTTTGGAGACTGTAACTGGGTGATTGAAGCAGAGTCAATTGAAATTGAACTCTACAAAAATGGAGGTCCTGTACCTGGGCCATGCATTGACGGGCTTGGGAATACAGCTCCTGGCCCTGGATGGGGCACCACTGGCACCTATACTGATGGTGAGGAGCCTGGGCATGGTCTTGGATGCCTCTCTTTCAATGGAGGCCCAGGTCAGGGTGGTTGCCAGATCTGCATTTTTCTATCTGTGCCAGATCATGCAGCTTTCCCCCTACCTCTCAACTGGCAACCTAGCTACAGTGACCCAAGAACGGTCATCACCAGGCTAAATTACTGTAACTTGTTCTATGTAGGGCTGCCCATAAGTCTGATACAGAAGTTACAGCTCTGGACCAGCATATCTGTGAGACCACCTCTTGCCATACGTTCCCCAGAGGGCACTTCATTCAGATGACAGACATCTTCTGATAATCCCTGGCCCCAAGGACATTTGCCTAGCTTCGATCAGGGCCAGGACCTTTTTAACTGTGGCACTGGCCTAGTGGAACTCTCTCTCCATTGAGACTGGACCCTGTGGAACTTGATACAGTTCCACTGGGCTTGTAAGATGAAGATGTTCCGCCAGGCCTATGGTTGTAGTTTAGGCATGGGCGAACTGCCCAGTCGGCCTCTCTGTTTTGACCTTTGGTCTGCCTGTTAAGATACTTTTGTAATCTGCCTGTCCTATTCCCGTGATTACTGAGGGGTGTATATTATCTATCAACATCAAATGCCGCCTCCTGCATGGTTTTTAACTTTTATACTGTGTTTATTTTACTCTTATTATTAGGTATTGTTATTTTAATATTATTTTAATATTATTAATGTTGTAACCTGCCCTGAGCCCACTTGCAGGGAAGGCAGGGAAGAAATCTAATAAATTAATGTTGTATGCCCCTGCAAGGATGTATGAATAAAGAAAGGCTATAAAATTGCTCATATAAATATGACAGTTTTAAAATATCATAGAAAGAGGAATCCTTAAGCTCGTCAGGTTAGTCCAGTTTTCAAAGTGGCTTCAGTTTGCATTGTTTCTGCAGCTTTCATTGTCATTTTTTCACCCCGAAACTTTATGTCTGCTCAGCACAATCTACTGGTAGAATTGTTCATGTGTGTGATTCTTTCAGGGATAGTTTACTAGTGGTTAAGATTTAATTATGAACAACATGAAATAAAAAACAATGAAGCTGAAAAAGAGAGGTACCCCTTTCAATGATGTTTGCAGAGGCTACAGAAAACCACCTGCCACCTGCATGTTGTAGATTTTGTTTCCTACCATAATTATCTTTGAGCACACAAACAGAAATTTGATACAGAAATATTATGATTGGTGTTTAAAGAGAGGGGGCAGATTGCTATATTAAGGCCATGTTAATAGTCAGGTCCTGAGTCCTAATGAAAAGATAACTAAAAAAAATACACAATTTTGCTTGCTCACCATGTTTCTAGACCTGTTCAAATGACTTTGTACAGCATATTTTCAACAAGGTTTGCTCTGAATATGTGCTAATGCATCCTACTCCAATTTAGAAACCTTTGTATGTGTGTGAGGGAGAGAGATTGCCACTCTCTTTGCAGCATATATTATCAGAATGCTCAATTAGTTGCTGGAATACAGAACAATGTCTTTTGTCTGACCAGCTGCTGTAGCATCCTGTTGCTGAGCATCCTTCATTCCTAATGTGCAGGAGGACACGTGCCAATGGCATCATTGTTCATCTGTTGCTGATGAGATGCTTTCACTGGCCAGCTGCCGGACACAGAGTTAACAGCTTGCCAAAGCAAAGACCACAGAAAAACCATGGGGCAGAATCTCAGCTGATGAATATCTGTAGAGTTGTTTGAAGTCCATTGTCACACCACACATTTAGGTCAAATTTGTAGTTTCTTTTTTTTTATAAAAGCATTCTGACTGTAATACCAGTTTTCTGCAGCACCCCTGATCCAATCCTGGCCCCTCTAATTATTCCTATCTTAATTAATATGCAGCATAAATGGAAATAAATGTATTTTTTATCTCTCCTACCAAAACAGGCCTCAGTATTTGTGAGCGAAATTGATATTTCCCTTCTCATCTGATTCTGTCTTCCCTGCTCTCTGTGATTACTCATGCAAATGTCAGCTTTGTCTGTGCAGGAAGTAGAAAATGGCTTACTGAGGTTATGCGCTCTGAAGTGAAATAGTATAACATGGATGAAGGAGGCATACATTTGGGAAGGGGGCTGTTAGTGGATATAGCACCAGATGGTCATGGCTATATCCCAGGGAAGGTCCATATGACTGCTGAGATGTAGGGTACATGGCTGGTGTTGTTTTGCAGCTTTCAGAGAGTGAAAGTCTGGTTGATGGATATACAGTACAGACGAACAACATGACACAGTAGAAAAAAGCTTCATATGCTTGTTTGGTGTAGAGTTATTGGTATAGCTACCTAGAATGACCCCTTTGCCAACACCGTTAGCAGTCAGTCTGTACTCATGGGAATTCACTTGGATGCCCAATGGACTTCAGTCTTTGAAAGTTTTAGTAGATGCTTATTTATTTTTATTTTAATCCTGCTTTTTAGTGGGAAGTTATCTTCCAAAGGAGATCACAGGAATCATGATCAAATGCAAATAATAGTTAAAGTGCAATATAAAATGTTATTTGTGGAGAAAATTCTCAATTGTGCTAGATAAAGGCACAATTAAGGGATATCTGGCTGTCTCTCACCCCCACACACCTTGCAGATGGCACTTGGGCTGGAGGAAGGGACACCTCATCTCCAGGATACAGTCAGATCTTGTCACCTGCTCCACTCCTGATCTCGGCCAGGTGAAGAAGGGAGCATGCATTGCCACCTGTTTTGCTCCTGAGCTGAGCTGAGTGAAGAGAGGATGGGCATTACCACCTTCTCCACTCCTGATCCCAGCTAGGTGAAGGGGGGTATGCATTGCTACCTGCTCTGCTCCTGATCCCAGCTCGGTGAAGGCAGGGGGCAGGCATTGCCACCTGCTCCGTGCATGATCCCGGCCTGGGCTTCCTGCTATGGCATGCTCTCTGGAGGTCTTGCTGCCTCATCTGGGTTTCCCTCTACAGCAGCGCCCTCTAGTGGCACACCAGGGTAGGAAGTGAGTTGTTTTGAATATATTTAGCCTTTTATATAGTAGGATTACTAATCTAGATGGCAAAATTAATTAGAAGTCCAGTAGCCACTTAGTAAGTAACATTTCCAGCATATGCTTTCTTGCATCACAGTTCACTTCAAGTTCACAAACTGTCTGGAGGCAACCCCTCCTCTCCAGCTCTTACTGGGCCCCTGAAAGCTGCCTGATGCCAGGGCTGGCTGAGATGTGTGAAGGGTCACAGAACTCGACTAATGGGCCAACAAAGAAGCTGCTGCCCAAGCAGTGGCTCCTTAAAAAGCCTCAGGACCTACCTTCATTCAAGGCAAGGGCATTTCCAGCTGTGACCTGGGATGATAGATGATGGGCAATGGGGCCAATGGACACCACTCAAGACTTTCATAAAGAGTGGTTCTCCTCAAAAGTCGGCAAGCAGCCATGACTAGCTCAGCGCACATTCGGGGGTCTCTGCCTGAAGATGTTCCAATGATGCCCACCTGGGTGGGGTCAGCTAGGGAGGTATGGCTATTAGACATGGGCACGAATCGAAATATGAAGCAAATTTCATCACAAAATGGGCCATTTGGTGTGTTGCAAACAGTGTTTTGTGGGGCCACAGTTATCACGAAATTATCACAAAATTCATGAATTTTTGGCCTGTTTTGTTAGCTTCATGAATGATTTGTAATTGCAGACAGGCTGGTGCCAATCCATTGATTCTCTAGGCAACAATGGGCCCAGGCCTTTTGTTGCCATTGGAAACCCCAGTCATAGCCCACTTACCCTTGATTGGCAGCTCTCCTAGCCATCTGGAGAGCTTCCATTCTGCCCTATACAGCTAGGAGCTGGGGGTCAATCCCCTAGGCAACCAAAGAGGTGGGCCTTCTGTAGCCATGGGCACACCAATCTCACCCCTCCAAACCCTGTTAGGCAGGTCTGTCAGCCAACCACAGACCTCCTGTTCTGCTCTGTCAGCGTTTTTTTTTATAAAAGGCACCTCTCTATGCCTCATGTTTCAGTCCCAGTAGACAGAGGAAGAGGGAAGAATACTTGTTGCTAGGATTGGTGGGAGAGTGTGTGGAAGGATTTGCGATTGTGCTTTTGGCTGCTGCTGCTGCTTTAAAGAGACTGAAAAAGCCTCTTATTTCCAGCTCTTCGCCTTGCTGTAGGAAGGTCTTTGGGTGAGGGTGCCTTTTTTCCTCCACCCCACCCCACCCCTCACTCCGTCTTCCCAGCCCAGCTCCACCATGGCTGGTTCTTCATCCTCCTCTGATCCAGCAACTCCCGGTCCCCGTTTAAGTCATGCACTCTGGCAGCACTTCCCTTCCCACTCTTTCCGTTGACTTTCCCGATCAACGTATTGCAAACTGGGAGGATAGGTGGAGGAGAGCCTTCTGTAATCTCCCTGCGAGTTTGGCATCTGTGGGTACGAAGGGGGCCATAGAAATGCCCCAGGTTTTGACGAATCATGAAACTAACAAATCGTTTTGGCAAATGTATCAGTTTCATGAAGTTTCATAATTCATGATTTGTGGATCGTGATGAAACACAAAACTCTCATTTTGGGTTTTTTTCCATTTCATGCCCATGTCTAGGGGCTATACTTCAGCAAGATGGCTGATGGATAAAGCCAGCAGCAGCTGCCCTCACAGTGGACACTATGGAGGTATGCATGGGAGAAAGCACAGGTGGGGGCAAAGAGAAACCAGCTCAAGTTGGGTGGATTTGCAGACTCCTTACAATAACTCCATGGTCCCCTGTCCACAGTTTGGGAATCTCTGGGGTAATGTACCATTTCTGTAGGTCTTCCAAACAGAGCTCTTGTTTTCTGGTCAGAACAGCAGAAAATTTGTTTGAGATTACTCTGCAACCCAGCTTTTTAGAAGAGAATATGGAGTTGTTTGTCTGGTTTTCTAATATCCCATAGTTGCTATTGTTCCACTCCAGTAGTTACCAACTAATTAAGTTGCTTAGTTCTACCTATCCCTTCTTGAACATTTCATGACAACTTTCTGCTTTTTTATTTATAGAAGTAGATGGTTGGATGGGAGGTGAAAACAAGTCTCAGTGGTATATAATTTAAATTGTTCTTGTGTGACCTTTCCCTACATTATTTACTCAAATGTATTTTGCTGTATTTGTTAAAAATACCACTGTCACAGTAATACAACATGTGAGAAAAAAATTTGGCTCATGTCCTGTTCAGCAGTTTTGAAGAGGGAGCTGGTTTTGCAAAGGTCTGCCCTTGGTGGTTCAGCAGACTGCTTTAATGTGGTCCTTTTTAGCCATACAGAGTGGCTTTTGTGCATGCACTTTTGCCTACAGTGCTACCGCCACCACCCACCCTGGCTGCAAAACTGCTCCACGGCAGTGTTTTAATAAAATCCTACTTTCATTGTTCATTTAAGTAGCCCCTAGTGATGCAAATGACTGCTGATTGGTTTGAACTGGCAGCATCCTTACATAAGAACAGTTTTGCAAAAACAATGCATATCTGTTCAGCAGGCATTCACAGATAGTCTCCACAAAATGAACAGGCTGGGTGATCAGCTGGCAGCTGAATAACACTTTCATACATAGTAAGTTCAACTACTGAATACATTTGTAATGAAATTTTGCAGCATCCCTAGGAAAAAAATTCAGAAAAAATCATTTAATTTACTAATTAAGTTCTTACCCAAACCATTCCAATTTGTAACATAGTAAATGCTCCAATGGCCCAATCTAGCCTACTTTCACCAGATATTGGAAACTAAGCAGAGTATCATGTGGGAAGGTGCCGAGCTGCACAGACGGTGCTTTCACCAGCTCCTGAGTTTTAACTTACCAGAGGCATTAAGTACAATGCCGAGGGGTGTTATCAGCTCCCTGAACAATCCAAAGCTGGCGGATGAAGATTGGAGAAGGGAAAGAGAATCTCATTCGACTTGGAACAGCATGAACTGAGTAAGTCAGAAGTTTGGAATAGTCATAAACTCGGCTCCCACATGCTCTACTTTTTCTTTCCCAGTCTGTTATTCCCTCTCTTATCTCCCTTTCCCATTATGGAGATCATTTGACAAGAAGTATTCAATGTACTACGAGATCAAAGTAGAAGAATAATTTGCAACACAGAGTCATAAATTTACTCACCTCTTCTCCCCCACCCCACCTCCCTCGCCGCCTCCTGGCACCTTGGAGAGAGGGAGGCTGAGACAGATAATCAATCAACCAGGAGAGGGGAGATGAGAATGGGGTATGGAAGCGATCAGATGTTATAAGACTTTGCATTTAAAGTAAAGGTTTTTTAAAGACTGTGGGATCTGTTTAGTGTAACTGTGTCACATTGGAGTGGCTCCTCCATCTTGGAATAATCGCCCATACTGAACTGCTACAGGAGAAAAAACTGGATATGGCTGTGTTTTTTGTGAAAAAAAGTTTTTTTCTTTTTTTGGCCATGTGTGAGCTAAACTGAGCACTCACTTTAATCTTCTTCTAACTTCCTCTATCCCCCTCTGATTTTTCTCTTTGTTTTTTGCTCTCTCTCTGATGCATAAACTAAAGCTTCTTCCTCATTTTGCTGGCTTAAGAACAGAAGACGCAATAAGTGAAATACATTGGCATCTAGTGGGCAAAATACTTTTTCAATTTTTACAGTTTTGGAGTGCTCAACTTATTAAGATACTAATGGTTTAACAATTTTATATATTAATATATATAAGACATTTAGATTAATAATATGAATAAATTAATATTAGTTACTACTTAACGGTTTTCTCTTCTGTTTTATATTATACTTTATTTTCTTTTTTTACTCCGCTTTAATTATTATTTGCTATTAATAGTTATTATTGATAGCAATAATAAAATAATTATTATTCTGTCTTAACCATCAAGCATTCCCATGTTATAACACTTACCCTGTTCATTCTCAATTAATATCTAATATTTAGTAGCCTACTTATTCGTTGTGTTAAATTTCCACAGACCAGTCAAGATAGGATTATAAGCTTTATAGTAAGTGCTTGACAGGGAATATATGAGAAGTTTGTATGAGAATTTTTTGGAACGAGGGGGAAAAAGAAAAGAAAAAAGGAGACAGTGATGATGATTTTGACTCTCAAGATTTAATGGATAAAATTAAGCAGAATTTAGCAGCACACTCCCAAACTATTACATCTCAAATAAAAGATCTGCTTAAAGAATCGGAGGACTGCACACAACAGAATATCAAACTAGAAGGTCAAAATATATATGAAAAGATTAAAAAAGACTTTTCAGCTCTGAAAAAAGATCTTGCTACTGGACTAGGGGAAGTTCAAGAAACAGTGCAGAAAAACACTCAAGAAACTGAGACAGTGAAAGAGCATTATATAAATCTTAAATTGAGACAAGAGGCCCTAAACCAACAACTGGAACTAGTAGATCAAAAAATTGAAATGCTGGAAGTAAAAAACAGAACTTCAAACTTATGAGTTCGATCTGTCCCAGAAGATTTAGGGGGGGAAGATTTGGAAGATGAATTTAAAGGACTAGTACAAGATCTTTTCGGGACTGAGGAAGATTGTTTAGGGATAGACCAAATATATAGGGTCTACATGAAATTCGAGGCCAAAAGCAAGAGACCACAGGACATATTGGTAAAATTTACACACAAGAAAAAGAGAGATTTGATTCTGAAGAAACAAAGAGAGAATCTGTTGAAAATCTCAGGATCAGAAATACAAGTGTTTCAAGGTCTTCTACAAAACCTGCTGAAAAAGAGGAAAGAGTTAGATTTCTTGAGACAATTACTATGCAAAAAAGAAATCAGATATTTCTGGAAAATTCCATTTGCTCTTGAAGTTTTGTTACCAAAAGGAAGAA
The DNA here is from genome assembly GCF_028583425.1 of Eublepharis macularius. NCBI lineage: Eukaryota > Metazoa > Chordata > Lepidosauria > Squamata > Eublepharidae > Eublepharis > Eublepharis macularius. The sequence goes on from NC_072790.1 coordinate 86,950,835, forward strand.
GGCTGATATCAGCTATTGATCAGGCTAAGCAGCTATTTGATGAACTAGCAGTGGAAGACAGACACTCTTGATGTCCAACAGGTGCAAAGAGACAAAGATACATCAGAAGGCGAAGAAGGGAAACTAGATCAAGCAGTGGCATACTAACAATATGAGAAATTTCAGTATCCTATCAGTGAATATCAATGGCTTAAACTCCCCCACAAAATGATCTAAAATATTCAATTTGTTAAAAAAACATAAAGTGGATTTAATATGTCTTCAAGAAGCTCATATCAAGAAGAAGCATGAACATATTTTAGAGAATAAAAAATTAGGTAAAGTCTAAATATCATCAGCGGAAGAGAAAAAGAGAGGATTGGCAGTCTATGTAAAGAACCAACAATTAAGTATAATTGAGGAAATGCAAGATCCAGAAGGAAGATATATACTATTGAAAATCAAGCATCCAGGAGGGAGAATCTATACTTTAGTTACAATCTATGCACCAAACACTGCTAAAGAAAATTTCTATGGTAATTTTTTTTATAAATTGATGGTTTTTCAAGAAGGAGAAATTATTTGTGGGGATATGAATGGAGTGTTGGACCCAAAGATGGACCAATTGAAAAGAACAAGGGGAGAGAAACTACCCAAAATTGTGCTGTACCATATGAAAACATTACATTTGATGGATGCATGGAGAACTTTAAATCCCAAAGTCAGGAAATAAACCTTCTTCTCAGATAGACATCAAACATATTCAAGGATAGATATGTGTTGGATGTCCAAAACCACATTAATGAATTTAAACAAAGTAGAGATACAACCAAAAATTTATGTAGACCATAATTCCCTGCTGATAGTGTGGCAAGAAGAGTGTAAGAATAGAAGATGGAGGCTGAATGATAACATATTATTACAAGATTGCCTTATTTCAAAATAAGGCAAGACCCCAAAATCAAAGGTTTGAAAGTGGTGTTACCAGAACTGCTCTTTTATTATAATGGGGAATTAGCTGTAGCAGTCTGTAACTATTAATATTAAGCGAGGATCATAACCCATGTTTATGGAGGTCCCGATCCCAGACACTCTAGTGAAAAAGAGGCAGACAAGGAGTAAGGTCCAAACACGTGTATTGAGTGTAGCGTAAGCCTAGCTTGCACAATCATACAAAGAACACACAAGGTCTAAGAAATACAGGGTATGAAATACAGAGACGTTCGCATTAGCTGGTTCCCAACGATAGTAAGGGAAATACTCACAATCCTGGAGCGAAGCAGAGACACGGCAGCGAGGGTGGCCCAATGCCAGCACTGGGACCACAGACGGACAGCAAGGAAGTCTGGATAGGAATGGCCTAAGCACCGAGTGGTCTGGGAGACCAGCTTAAATACCCCAAAACGTACCCTGGGGCTGGTGCTGTACTTGGTGGTTCTCACAGATTAAAACAAAGGGTCTAATGGGTCACTGAATGGCTTGGATGGGCCACTTTGGTAATCAGATTGTGATAAGTGACACCTCAGGAAGAGGGGACAAAAGAGGGAGGGGGAATCCAAGTGGGCTGAAAGGATGTTCCAGCGGACAGGGCTTGTCCTGATGTCATCAGCTTTGGAATGCGGAGGTTTCTTTGAGATGCATTCTTTAAGTGCTTGGGATGGTCGGCACTTAGTTCCTTCTCCGGGGCGGCTCCTAAGATATGCAGAGCGGGGCGAGGTACTCTCGCTGCGGACGTGGTGTGCCCGCTTCGCCGAAATGGCTTCTCAAAGCAGTCTTCTTCCCAGGGTCTTCTGGCTGCCTGAGAACATGGATGCCGGCTGGGCATAGCTGGGGCTGGATAGCAGGCTGCCCGGTAGCGAGGGCAAGCTCGGCGACCGGCTCGCGGGAGGCTCCAGGCGGGAACTGACCAGGGAGCGCCTAGCCAGGCTCGCTGGAGGTTTCCCCGGCAGGCGCCCGGCTGCTAGCAGCGGCTTGGGCCCATATGAGGCAGGCTTCCATGGAGGCAGGGGAGCAACACTTTAAAACACAGTCCAAAGCAGGGAACAGGCACGGTCCGTGGCAGATGGCAATGCAGGCACGGGGCACGCTTGTAACAGAGTCCAAACGCACACAGGGAATTCCAGATATAGGTCAGGGCAGGGCTGCCCAGAAAGAGAGTCCTTTGTGCAGTTAACCAAACATGGAGTCAGTAAACTACACAGTCTATAACAGCAGCAAGGTAATTGACACGCAGGCAGGAAACTGACACGTGTACCAGAACACACACGTGCAAAGCAGTCTTTGGAGTAGCAGTAAAACAGCAACGCAGGAAACTTTAGCACAGTTCATAGCAGGCTTCAAAGCAGGGGAGGGGGCCTTCTTGGCAATAATTCCCCCCCTCGGAGACCCCGGGACGTCAGGCGCGCGGGTCTCCGAACTTGACTTTAAAGGCGAGGTGGTCGGCAATGTCCGGTGGTCGAGCTTCGAGCGAAGAAGGAGTGGGAAGGGAAGGAGGGGGAGGCGTCACTCAAAAATTTAGTTTGGAGAACCACCTAACCGAATAAGTGCAATTTAGATCAGCCAATGGGCTGCAGGTCTCTGGGTTCACACCAGGGGGTGTGCTAAGTGCAATCGTCAGAATAAATAGCAATAATTCATAGCAATAGTAATTCATAGTAATAGGCAGCAATGATCAATTCATGCATATAAATAGCAATAATTCATAATTGTGTACATTGATTAGTTCATGATTGAAGGTAATTCATATGGAATTCATGATGGGTTAAAAGCACTAAAAACCAGGAGCAATTAATATACATGGATCAATTCATGGATAAAAGCAATTCATACAGGGTAAAGTGAAATGTGCAAGCATGGCATAATTCATTGAGGGTAGGCTAATTCATAAATGGTTAAAATCATAAATACATATATGTGATTAAAAGCAATAGTTCATGAAGTCAAAAGCAGCAAGAATAAAAGCAAGTGCGTGGAAACAATTCATGAGGGGTAGGCGGCGGAAGGGCTCATGGGGGCAGAAAAATAAACTCTGCAATTAAAAGACCAACTCATATAGTCAGATTAAAACCAAATTCATCGAGCTGAAAATCAGAAATAAAATAACCTTTAAAAGGGGCTGTTCAGAAGGGGTCCCGGTTAAAACCAAATTCATAAAATAATAGATATGCTAGAATTACCTCGGCGGAGGGAGTCAGGTTAAAAAGGCAATTCAAGGTTAAAATCAAATTCATAGGGATAAAGTTCATGGGCGCACTTGCAATAGATAGAGAGAGGGACTAGTTCGGGGCTAAATTCATGGGAGTTAAAATTCATAAAAAGCAGTGAGAAGAAATTCATAACACAATAGAGCAACAAAGATCACAGACGGCTCAGTCCGCAGTACAGCTGCTGGACTGGGTTGCATATTTACAAGAACAAGCAAGCTCAGTTCGTGTGCTCCAAAACACACTTCCACCCCCCCTTGCTGTCTGTGTCAATCCGCAGAGCAGGGTCGGCAGGCGGCGAGAAGGGCTTCAGGCACACAGTTCCAGTCCTCATGGAGGTAGTGCCGCTGGCGGTCGTTTGGAGACGGGCCGTGGGCTGGGAGGCAGAGAAACATGTCCCCCCCTAGTCCACAAGAGGGCCTCGGAGCGGTGTCCGGCAGCAGAGCGTCCATGGGGCCGGTGCAGGATTCATATACATAATAAACATAATCATAGTTCATACCGGCACAAGCAATAAAACAAACAAGGGTTAAAGGAGGGCGCCAAGAATAACCATTAGGGCAAGAGGAGGTCTGGGTTGTAATGATCCAAACGGCAAGACAGCTGGAGTTGCTGGAGCTGTCGGCGGCTCCAACAGCCCAAATAAAGTAATGAGGCACATAATAAAACTTGAAAGGCCAAAATCACGATGATCGGGTGCAAAGCCAAATTGTAAATTCCAGTGGCAGTAGGGCTCCAACCAAAGAGGGTCTCCCACCACGAATGCTCGCCGGTGGTCTTAATCCGCTGGACCAGATCCAAAATCTCCTTTCCGTTGTGGGACACAACCAAAGCAGTGGTGTCCCCGTCCCTCTGGATGCTCTGGAGGGTGCGGTGGAGCTGCGGGTGGGTCAGGAGCTCGTGGATTAGCTCCAGACCGATGCCGACGGAGATGGGCTTCACATGTCGATAGATGGAGGGTGCCACCAGGATCTCTTCTTGGGTCCAGACCGGTACCGTGTAGGTGAAGTCGCAGGCTGCCACCGAAGACAGGTTGCAAAAGCAGCGATTGACTCCCGGGATCACGGGCTTGAGCTGGAACGAGTTCAGGATCACAAAGTCGCAGGCCGTTCGCACGCAGGCACACCCTTTCCCAAGGTAGACCACAGCAGAGCTGTTCTCCTGGACGACCTCGAAAGGGCATTCGTTGAGGGCGTCGACTTGCGGGGCTACACAGGGGTGATGAGGTGCAAAGGCTTGGTCCTGGCAAATGAAGCCGGTCTGGTCTCGATGCTGGCACCCTTGGAGGCTGACGAGCTGCCATCCGGTCGGGGTGAAGCGGGCCCAATGGTCGGGGTGGCGAGCGTAGAGGACTTCGGTGTCGCTGACTTGGAGTCCCAGAGGCACGACTGGATACACGTGGAATGACTCGTGCGCACTGGCCGTTAACAAAAATAATTTAAGCTCCTGGGTGGTCGGCGAGAATGAGGAATTTACAAGAGACCACCAGGATTCAAGCTCCAGTTCTATGGGTGACAATTTGGGCATAATCAATCTTTTAATTTCCAGGGGCAAATGCCCGTCCATGGCTTGCCGAATTAGCCCCATGGCCACAGCCTGGTTTAATTGTTGGGCTTGCATACATGCCATGGCTATTGACACGTTGCGTTCAAAAGACTGTGTCCCTTTGAGCAGCAGAGAAAAATCTCTTTCAATTTGACTCTCCCAGTTAACTAAAATGGAGCTGATCTCATGTTGCCCATTTGAAATGGAATTTAGGGACTGCACCACCGGTTTACCTAAGTCGGAGATGCTAGTCGTGACATGGGCAAACTTATTAGCGAGAGTCTCAATGTTGACCGAATCCATGATTGCTAAGCCTCCGGCTGCAGGAGCAGTCCAGTCGGCAATGCTTCGTCTGGCACGCGAGAGAGAAGGAGAGGGATCGATCCACAGTTGTAGCCATGCATTCCAACCCTTGCTACCGGCCTCCAGATAGGGAGCGCACTGCGGCAGCCTCTGGGTTATATTTAGCTCAGCTAAGTCTATGCGGATCTCTTTTAAAGACATTTGCGGGCGGACTAGAACTCTCTCTCGAATGTCAGTTTTCAAAACATGGGAGCCCACTATATGCGTGCCGCCTTGGCTTAATTGTTCATTGCTGGCAATCAAAGGGTCAATTTGGATGGTGTGGGTCTCCTGGGTCCGGATCAGCAGAGAATAATTGCCTGGTTCGTGAGTCAAATTTACAAAGAGCAGCCCAAGCCGGTGAAATTTCTCTACTAGGGGCTTGGTTTGGCATTCGGGCGTCTGTTGAACCAGTATCCAATCGGGTGGGCCGTGTTTGGCTAGGTCTTCCTCTTTTACAATCCAGGTCAGGTTCTCCCAGCGTTCTATAGCGAAGGAGAGAACTGCGCCTGAAGGGGGCGTGATAGTGACTGATGCAGACTCAGTGGTAGTAGTGCCTAGTAGGATGGTCATTCTAAAGGGGTCTCCTGCCTTCCATACTGCGGCCGACACTAAGATAACTTCACAGTATGGTCCGAAAGCCTCAGTGACAAATGGCGAGGTTTCGAAGTTGGCAGGGGTGGTATATCTGTCTACCACCGGGACTGCGGTGGGGGCTGGCCTGATGCGGGGGAGAAACATACAAGGAATCGGAGCAAGTGGTGAAACTGTATCAGTAGGTGAATAGCATACTAGTTCTTGAGACAGAGTTTTTATTCCTACACATAAAATAACAAGCTCTGGGGGTCGGATCCACTGCTCTTCACAACTGCGGAAGTTTGTGCGATCCGTGGGGGTGGTCATATTGCTCTGCTGCACAACCTTGCAGACCATCATTTCGTTTCCTGCTAGGGTATTGATGCATCTCCAGTGGGGGTAGGGCATTAATTTAGACGGGCGTCCCTCTATTAGGGTGCCTGCCAGCACGAGCAAACACAGAGTAGCCAGGTGCCTCATCTCCTGGCCTTCTTTTCCTTTCTGTAGTGAAAAATATCCTGGGGAGACCTGCGGGTATAAGTACAGGTCCCCTGAGTTTTTGCAACATGTAAAATAAATGAAGTGAAGTGGGGAAAAAGGGAAGGGGGTTTTCTGCCAGCACTGTCTATTAAGCGGGGTTCGAACGAGAAGTCCCGGAGCACTAAGCGAGCCTTCCAGCTTGTTGCTCTGGGGAACTCCTGTGCGAAGGTTTCTTTCTAAAGCGTGTATATTTCAGGGGGGACGTCTCTACGTCGAGCAAGGGTCGGCTGTGCGTTAGGCGGGATTATGCAAACTCGCCCCAGGGGTCCCTGGGTGCCTGGACTATGTGGCTTTCAGGTGCCCCTTGCTCGGTGGCGGGCTACTTTTATTTTGCGGGCTGAGAGCTGTCGGTCCGGCTCGGCCTGGCCTTGCCGTTTTAAAAAGAAAAGAAAACTAAAGAGCGGTTTCCATTAACTATAAGGGTTGCTGCAGACGGGGGCCCTCGTTTTAATTTTTCAAAAATAGGCCTTCGTCATATGTTTGCAGGACAACCAATTTTGGGGGGGGACTCCCTCGGGAGGCCCCATCTTCTAGTTAAGGAAAAAAACGATACACCGGGCAAAAAGGAAAAATGCACTGAGCAAAAGAAAAATGCACTGAGCAAAAAAAAAATACACGGAGCAAGAGGCATACGGGTGTGGGGTACTTTTGGGTTGCCCTCACTTGGAAGGCCTGGCAGGGCTTCATTAAAACTTCAACATGTCTCCCCCCCTTCTTTTCCCTTGTGCGGTACGGGCAAGGGAAAAGATTACGTGGGGCGGGCGGCTGCTGGCGGAAAGGGCCGAAGTGGAGCCGAGGGCGCTCGGCGGCGTTTATCGAAAAGCGGCGGAGGCGGCTGAGATCTGTCGGCGCCACTGGGTCTGGGTGAATCGGGGGTCATCTTGGCGCGGGGGATTCTGGCTATGTAAATGAGGCACGCTGCCCCTTGTGCGTAGCGAACGCACCTCAATCACATATTCCAGAGGTAACATATTTACAAAATACTGGCGGGTCTTTTACTTTTGCACTAAAGCGTACTAAGTGGTGGCGCCGTATAGCAACTCACCATGACGGGTATGAACATTAGTAAAAGAGGGATGTTGGGCTATTTGGGGGTTCTTTTCCAGGGGAGGCACGGCCCTCAAAGCCAAAGCCGACCATCATGCGAAAGCGTGGGTCTGGCAGGTGAGACCCCGAATCTACGTAGATGCGGGATCTTCACCAGCACGGCGGGTGATATATTTTCGAATACAGGGATCACCTTATTTGGTGGTTCCACTATGTTCGAAAGAATGTATGCACCTCTGGGCTAAAGCCTCTCCAAAACACTCTCACACAGCAAATCTCTTTTGCCTGTGCAATTTTTTTCCGAACATGCGGCTTAAAATCCAATTAAGAATCACTTTCGGTGGTGGTCCTATTTGGCTTTGATTGCCTTGTCTTTCCCTAAGGGTCCCAACTGTGGGGCCCGCCTAATGAAGTTAAAGAATAGAATTGGAAAAACTTTTGACATTCACACCTATATCTACATATTCTACTGTTTCTCTTATTCTAAAGCTACAAAGGTCTGGTCTAAGGGGACACACGGTATCTCTGGCCCAGGGTGGAGGGATATCTGGCGAATCACTGGGCAGAGGGGGGCTGGGCTGGTGGTGGCTCCCCCAGGGTCATACACAGGAGGGGTGGTTTGCAGCGGCTTCCCTTTCCATTCTTTTAATTGAGAGGCGTGAAAGTATTTTAGCCACGTTCCTCCTGTCCTTCTCTGGATGGCTACCTGATAGACAGCTGGGGAGACTCTTTTTGTGATAGGGACTGGGCCTTGCCATTTGGCTGCTAGTGAGTGCGCCTTTTGCGAAAACTTCCTGTACAGAACGAGCTGTCCTTCCTCCCACTGCCTGGGGTTCCTGACCCATCCTAATTTGCGGTCCATATCCTTCTGAGCTGTGCCCAACTTCTGGGCCACTTGCATGTGGACGGCGTGTATAGACGAGAGCAGGTCTTGGACCCAAGTGTCATTAATCACTACGGGCTGCATATCGGAAGGGAGCTGCGTATCTAGCCAGAAGGCTTCCGGGAGCTGCATTCTTCGCCCTGTCATTACCATATGGGGCGTGAGCCCGTGAACTGCGGTAGTGCCTCTAATGGCCATTAGGATTATGGGGAGTTTTTCATCCCAGTCTCTCCCGGAGGAGCGAACCATCTTGCGGAGAGCCTCCTTGAGGGTCCGGTTGGTTCTTTCTATGGCGCCTGAAGCCTGAGGGTGGCCGGCTATGTGGAACCGCTGCTGGATGCCCAGTGCTTTACAAAGCTCCTGTGTAACTTCTCCGATAAAGTGTGAGCCTAAATTGGAGTCCATGACTCGCACAATGCCCCATCTTGAAAAGACATTGTTGAACAGTAGTTTGGCTGTGGTGGCTGCATTGTTGCGCTTGCACGGAAACGCTTCGACCCATTTGCTAAAGGGGTCTATGACAGTGAGGCAGTAGCGATTGCCGCGAGCAGTGGGGGGAAGGGGGCCGATAAAGTCAATTTGTATGCGAGCCCAGGGTCCGTCAATTCTCTGATGCTGGAGGGGAGCTCTAGGTCCGGTGGGGTCTGCATTGACCATAGCGCAGGACAGACAGTTGTCTACCCATTGCGCTACTTCGGTGCGCATGCCAGGCCACCAACCAACCTCTTTTACCCTTTCCAGAGTCAGATCCTTGCCTCGGTGTCCCTGCTCGTGGACAAACTGAATTAAGTCAGCCCTAACTTCCAATGGCACTACCCAATGGCGTTCGCCGGCTGCATCTACTGCCCAAACTATGCCTTCCTCTTCTCTGATCATGAGTCTCCCTGTCTGATCCCTTCCTGCGGCTAGGAGGTCAGTTATTTCTGGGTCAGATTGCTGCAGTTGTGCTAGGTCTAGTGTTCCTGCGGTTCCCTGAGCTTGGCTGCGGGCTTGTGCCCGAGTGGTGACAGGGCGGAGGGGACAATCGGTGGCAGATTCCGGTAGGGGAGCATTTTCAGTGGCGGCTGCCTTGGCTGCGAGGTCTGCCTGGTCATTCCAGTAAGCGGTCTCTGAGTTCGTCTTCTGGTGTCCCCTGACATGGGTCACCTGCGTTGGGCCGGAGCGAGACTGGAGGAGTGCTGCTACTTGCTGCCATAGCTGTAGGTGGGCTACGGGTTTCCCATCGCTAGCTCTCCACCCCTGATTCTGCCACACCGGGAGCCAGACCGTGGCGGCTTTGGCCGTCCAATCCGAGTCTGTGTAAATGGCAAGTGGGCTTTCTGGGGGCTCAAACTCAAGCACTGCCAGAAGCGCTTGCACCTCAGCCGCTTGGCTGGAATGGGGGCGGGCTGGACCTTTGAGAGTATGGGCGTCGCTCACTCGCACGGCGCCGTAGCCTGTCCGAGGGGAGCCTCCAACGTGAAAGGAGGAGCCGTCACAGAACCAGCATGTGAAGCCGTTCTGTCGGGCTTCCTCTAGCGGGACTCCCCAAGTGACTGGCCAGACAACCTGTGGTGGCGGGTCCAGGGGGCATTCGTGCTCGGTCCCGGTCACCAATAGGCCATATGGGGCTGGTGGCTCAGCGGTCTCCTTTTTGAATTCTACTCCGCGGTTGACCAGGGCCAGGGTCCACTGGGCTATGCGGGCGTTTGAAACTTGTCCGTCTTGTATCTTGCCAGACAGAATATATTTGAGGGGCGTGTGAGTAGTTTGAACTATTGTGCGTGAACCTCCTATGATAAATTCCCAATGGGTCAGACTCCAAACCAGAGCAAGGCATGTCTTCTCGCATGGGCTAAACTTAGTTTCTACTGCGGTTAGGTTGCGAGAGGCATAGGCTACTACTCTAGCGGTTCCTGCTTGCTGCTGGGTGAGCGTGGCCCCTATGCTCTTGTCTGATACTGCTAACTGGATAAAGAATGGCTGAGTTACATCTGGATGGGCTAGGGCCGGGGCTGCGGCCAGGCTGCGCTTTAGCTCAGCTAAGGCTGTCTGTTGCTCCGGTCCCCACTCCCAGGGAGTGTTCTTTTTGAGGAGAGCATAAAGGGGGCGAGCTTTGTCTGCAAAGGACTCGATGAAGTCTCGGGAAAAGTTAAAAGTTCCTAGAAGGGCTCTGAGGGAGGGGACATCGGTGGGTGCAGGCAGCTTGGAAATGACCTCCATTCGCTGGGCGTCCGGGGTGCGACCCTCGGGTCCCAGGGTCAGACCCAGGTACTTGACGCTGGTCTGAACCAATTGGGCCTTTTCCCTGCTTGCCTTGAACCCAGTCTCGCGGAGGAGTTCCAGGACTTCCCTGGTGATTTGGCGGGCTAATTCTTCCGTGGGGGCGTGGACTAAAATGTCATCCACGTAGCTCAGTACGTGGGGCCTCGAGGAGGGTTGGAGGCGTTCCCACATCTGAACTACATGGGCATGACAAATGCTGGGGCTGGAGTGGAATCCCTGGGGTGTCCGCTTGAATGCGTATTGCTGGCCGCGGAAAGTGAACGCGAACTTGTACCAGCAAGACTCATGCAACCGGATAGAATGGAAAGCATTGGCCAGGTCTATGACCGAGTAGAACCGGGACCCAGCGGCAATGGCCGTTAGGATCTCATTATACTTGGCCACAACCGGGGCAACTGGAGGGGTAGTGGCGTTCAGGGCACGGAAGTCGACCGTCATCCTCCAAGTTACTCCATCTGCCTTCAGAACTGGCCACAATGGGGCGTTGCAGATGGACTGCATCAGGAGTATGACGTCCCACTCAAGGAGTCCTTCTATGGTCTTGGCTATCCCTGCCTCAGCTTCTGCTGGGTACTTGTACTGTCGTTGGGGAGGGGGGTCCTTTCCTTCAATCAGGACGCAGGCGCCCTTCACTATCCCACACTCGGCCTTATCTGTCACCCACACTTCAGGAAAGTCCTGAACCCAGGGGTCTCCTGTGATGGGGGCGAGAGGAAGGGGGGCCTTGAGGGCTGCGCATCGATGGACCGCATTAACAAAGTCTGGGCCTCCCGGGATGCGCCACAGGAGCCCGTTTGCTAAGTCAATGGTCAGTCCCTCGGCACGGAAAAATGGCATGCCCAAAAGTCCATCATCTTCTCCCCGGTTTGCGCATGCCGAAATCCGGGTGGCCAGGTTCCCAACGGAGAGGGGGATATCCTGCCAGACCGGGGATTCCTGTGTGCCGCCTCCGAAACCGGCGAGCTGCATGGTTGTGGGGGTCTGAGTTCCCTTTGTGACTAAGGTGGGCCGGAGTATATTAAGTGAAGCTCCGGTATCTATGAGGAGGGTGGCAGGCTTCTTCTTTTCCCCGGGAGTCCCGATCCCTGCCTTCACTGTCGGTCTCCCCCATGTGTCCGGCTTTAGTTTGGCAACTATGCCCACGGAGGGAGACTGGGACTCGGGGCAACCCTATTCTGATCCTGCACTCTGGTCGGTGGAAGCGGCGCTTCCTCTAAAGGGGTTGTTGGGGCTCGGGCGTTCTCGAACCGCAGCTATCGGGGGACTCGAGAAGGGAGGGTCTGGCGGCAAAGGGGGCGCCGACGGAGGTACTGGGGGCTGCTGCTGGTCTTCCCACTCCATGATCGCCTTCATTAGAACGGACGTGGGCTTTCCGTCAAAGAGCTCCATGTTCGCTCCAATGTTCTTGAGGCGCATCCAAAGTTCCCAACGGAGGGAGTCTCTGGACTGGGGCGTGCTGCCTCGGTCCCGGTAGCCCTCGTGGTCGCCCTGCGATGCTCCCCAAGCGTTAGACTGATCTGGAGGCGGGTAGACCTGATGGTGGTACGGGTGCGATGCTCGCGAGTGAGAAGGGGCTATGGGTGCATCCTGTAGTCGGGGCTCGTGGGGTCCTTGCTGGGAGGAGGAACTGTAACTCGGGGCGGGCGCAAAGGAGACTCCCGGGCGGTAGTCCCTCGGTCCCCTTCCCCGGTTAAAGCTACTGCTCCTTCCCCTCAGGATTCCTCCCCTTGCCTCCGGATACGGGCTGCGTCCCTGTGGTCGGTATTGAGAGTGGGGGCCATGGTTGGCATAGGTGACTGCACTTATCGGCTCGCTCTCCTTCCTACGAGAGGCCGGGGGCTTCACATGGCGGATGGCGCCGGTTTCTCGCAACAGGCCAGCAATGCTTCTGATGCGAGCCTCCAGGTCTCCCCATGAGATGCTCCCGGGCTCCACTCCTGCTAGTGCTAGGCGGGTGGTACTATTGAGTCCATCTAAGACTGCTCTCCTGAATTCTAATTCGTCAAAGTCGGGTACATCGCTTGCATCTAAATCTACTTCATCTGCTAGCTCAGCAAGAAGCTGCTTTCTGGCTAAATATGCCTCTGGGTCCTCCCCAGGTTTCTGGGACTCTGCGATGTACAGGGCTTTCAAGCTTTTAGTGGGCCACAGGAATGCACAAATTTCTTTAATTGCTCCGTACTGACTGCGGGTGGCTAGCCTTCGGTTAGAGATATAGGCATTCAGGGCCGAGACTATTTCAGGGGCAGCGCATTGGCGAGCCAGTTGGGCTACATCGGAACCACTAGCGGAAGGCTGAGAGGTGGTCACATGGGTGAACCACTGGATGGCTGTGTCTCGGTTTAGGGGTCCCATACGATCTGCTATGGCTTGGAGCTCATCGGGCCTCCAATTGCGGGTTTCCTTAACGACCCGGTCTGTCTTTCTGCCATCCTCGTCCATGGATACTATTTCCTTGGTGGCTATTGGGTGGAGGGGCTGTGGGGCTTCCTCGGGTTGGGGCGATTGAGATGCCCAGCTATCCTTACTATCTTCTGGGAGGGCCAAGAGGGCTGAGGGGTGCACGGCGGAAATTATGGCCTGTTGCATCCCCAAGTGTCGCTTTAGGGCCTCTAGCTCCCTCTTACAAGCTGAATGGTCCGCGGCTGTGGTTTTAGACTGGTTGTGGTCCGCCATGAACCGGGCGGCATGGGTGAGCTTAGTAATCTCTTCTTGTCCCTCCGTTAACGCGTGCTCAGCCATATCGGCACGAGCGGTGGCCGCCTCAGCCTTGTGCTGAGCGTCCTGGAGGGCGGCAGTTAGTCCTTGCTTCTCTAACATGAAGTTAACGCGTTCTGAACGCCACTCGGCTGCTTTTTCCTCATGTTCCTTCTTTTCTCTCCTTAGCTTTTCTATCTCCTGTTCCTGTTCTTCCTGAGCTACTTGGAGCTTATTAATTAGGGACACGCTGTCCTGTAGGGCGGTGAAAAGTGCCCAGGCTCCATACCTATCCTTCTTGCTAGACCTAGGTTTCTCCTTGTCACAGAAGTCCTGGAAGGCGCTTCTAACTATCTGGAGTGGGTCGGGTCCCTTGAAGAAACCGGCTTCCCAAGGGCAGTCTCCCTTCTTAACTAGCCACTTCTCCAGGCGGGGCACGGTGGGGTTTGCCCGGTACATTTTACTTTTTAGTTTAAGGCTGATCTCGGGGGAGGTTAAAGAGTGGATCAGCGACACCAGGGGTGGGGTGATTAAAGCTGCTCAAGGGTTTTAACAACTTCTTCCTCTCTATGTTCCTTTCGGGAGGTTTATCCTTCCCTCAGGTCCTCAAGGGTTTTTACCAGGGGGTTTTTAAGGTTCTACTTTTAGGTTCACAAGGGGATTTTTAAGGGTTCTACACTCGGCTCTTCTCCACCGGGGGAGAAGGAAAATTCCTATTCCCGTTTTAAGCTTGCCTACAAGCCACGGGACCAGGAAAAGTTTACTGGCTCAGAGGGTGCTCTCAAGCTCTCTAAGCCCACGAACCAAAAACGCTCAGTGCTTCCAAGCCTCTGCTCAGAAGCCAAAGCTCAGGGGTCTCCCAAGCCTATGCGCTCAGAAAATCAAAAAGTGTTCCCAAGCCTCTGCTCAGAAACTGCAATTAAGGGGTCTCCCAAGCCTCTGCTCAGGCAACCAGAAATGCTCCCAAGCCTCTGCTCAGAAGCTACAAATGCTCTCAAGCTCTCTGCCCAAGAACTAAACTCAAAGTGTCCCCAGGCCTCGCGCTCAGAGACAAACGATTAAACTGTCTCCAAGCCTGGACCAAAAGACTAAATGCGCTCAAGGACTGCCTCGGCAAGTCCCCAAGCAAAAGTGCCCAGGAGTAAAACTACTGTACTCCCAAGCGAGGTGCGCTCAAGAGTTCTAACAACTCCCAAGCAGGGTGCGCCCAAGAGTCCCACTGACTCCCAAGCGAGGTGCGCCCACGAGTCTGATTTAAAACTCGCAAGCGGAAGGTCGCCCAAGAGTCTAACTTAAAACTCTCAAGCACGGTGCGGCCGGCTGCCGCGGGGCTTCAGGAACCTGGCTTCAGATTCCCAAAGCTAAACTGACCAAACGGACTATCGATCCCTTCACGTTTCCTCCGGAGCGGGGATTGAAGCCTAAGTGCTGGCAGGAATGGGGTTTGGACGGACTTAGGAGAGACGGGGGAGGGCGGGAAAGAATTTTATATGTGCTGCTTCAGGAAGTATATATATGCGTATATATCTAGAGCCTACTTCTGGGATCCCACCCACATAGACGCGTTTAGGCGGCCCGGAAGGTGGCCAGGAACTTCACCAGTTCAGAGGTCCTCACCCACAGTACACCGGTTATAACGGCTGGAGGGCCTCGCGGTGCACCACAAAAGGCAAGTAGTCCAAAGCTGGCTGAAGGAGGAAATGGGGGAAAAGCCAACCCACAAGATAGAAATGCTCGCTAGAGCCACACACACTCACACTTTTAATTCCCTGAGCTAAATTGCGCTCTTTACACTGAGGTCTGGAAAATTTTCCTCTAAGTCAGTTCGCTGAAAACACGCGTGTCGACTCACGTGCATTCACACGAACTGGGTTATGCCCGCATTCTCCACCAGTAAACTGTTACCAGAACTGCTCTTTTATTATAATGGGGAATTAGCTGTAGCAGTCTGTAACTATTAATATTAAGCGAGGATCATAACCTATGTTTACGGAGGTCCCGATCCCAGACACTCTAGTGAAAAAGAGGCAGACAAGGAGTAAGGTCCAAACACGTGTATTGAGTGTAGCATAAGCCTAGCTTGCACAATCATACAAAGAACACACAAGGTCTAAGAAATACAGGGTATGAAATACAGAGACGTTCGCATTAGCTGGTTCCCAACGATGGTAAGGGAAATACTCACAATCCTGGAGCGAAGCAGAGACACGGCAGCGAGGGTGGCCCAATGCCAGCACTGGGACCACAGACGGACAGCAAGGAAGTCTGGATAGGAATGGCCTAAGCACCGAGTGGTCTGGGAGACCAGCTTAAATACCCCAAAACGTACCCTGGGGCTGGTGCTGTACTTGGTGGTTCTCACAGATTAAAACAAAGGGTCGAATGGGTCACTGAATGGCTTGGATGGGCCACTTTGGTAATCAGATTGTGATAAGTGACACCTCAGGAAGAGGGGACAAAAGAGGGAGGGGGAATCCAAGTGGGCTGAAAGGATGTTCCAGCGGACAGGGCTTGTCCTGATGTCATCAGCTTTGGAATGCGGAGGTTTCTTTGAGATGCATTCTTTAAGTGCTTGGGATGGTCGGCACTTAGTTCCTTCTCCGGGGCGGCTCCTAAGATATGCAGAGCGGGGCGAGGTACTCTCGCTGCGGACGTGGTGTGCCCGCTTCGCCGAAATGGCTTCTCAAAGCAGTCTTCTTCCCAGGGTCTTCTGGCTGCCTGAGAACATGGATGCCGGCTGGGCATAGCTGGGGCTGGATAGCAGGCTGCCCGGTAGCGAGGGCAAGCTCGGCGACCGGCTCGCGGGAGGCTCCAGGCGGGAACTGACCAGGGAGCGCCTAGCCAGGCTCGCTGGAGGTTTCCCCGGCAGGCGCCCGGCTGCTAGCAGCGGCTTGGGCCCATATGAGGCAGGCTTCCATGGAGGCAGGGGAGCAACACTTTAAAACACAGTCCAAAGCAGGGAACAGGCACGGTCCGTGGCAGATGGCAATGCAGGCACGGGGCACGCTTGTAACAGAGTCCAAACGCACACAGGGAATTCCAGATATAGGTCAGGGCAGGGCTGCCCAGAAAGAGAGTCCTTTGTGCAGTTAACCAAACATGGAGTCAGTAAACTACACAGTCTATAACAGCAGCAAGGTAATTGACACGCAGGCAGAAAACTGACACGTGTACCAGAACACACACGTGCAAAACAGTCTTTGGAGTAGCAGTAAAACAGCAACGCAGGAAACTTTAGCACAGTTCATAGCAGGCTTCAAAGCAGGGGAGGGGGCCTACTTGGCAACAGTGGATGATGAAGAATTCAAACTGAAATGCTACTCAGATGATGTGGTATTGACGATTTTGAACCTGGAGGAGACAATACAGAATGTGATGGAACAGTTTTTGAAGTTTGGTGAATATTCAGGATTCAAAATTAACAAGAAAAAAACAAAAACTATCCCTAAACTTTTAACAAAGAATGAGGAAGAAAAAATCCAGGAAGTATCAGGATGTGAGATAGCAGCAAATCCAGTGAAATATTTGTGCATTTATTTAACAAGACATAAAGACACTCTGTTTAGAGATAATTATGAGACATTGTGGAGTAGAATTCAAAAAGATTTGGAAAGATGGTCCAAATTAAATTTGTTTTGGATTGGAAGGATTTCAGTGATTAAAATTAATGCTTTACTGAAAATCAATTTTTTGTTTCAAATGTTACCAATCAGCATAAAAGATAAGACATTGAAGGATTGGCAAAGACAAATTAATCAATTCATCTGGAACAGTAAAAAACCAAGAGTGAGATTCAAGGTATTACAAGATGAAACTTCCAGAGGAGGGCTGGCAGTCCCAAATATCAAATTATATTATGAAGCAGCTGGTCTAGTTTGGATTACAGATTCGATAAGAAACCCCAAAGATAGACTAATACTACTAGAAGCAGCAGACTTGACGGACTACATAACCTCCTATGGGTGGCAAAAAGATCAAGAAAGAAACAAGAAAGCCATGTTATAAGAGACAACCTCATTCAAATTTGGGACTGAGGGCCAAGCTACACATGACGAATGACACTTGAACGGCAAGTGGATTGAGAGGAGGGCAAGTGATCAGGGAGAAATACACTTGCTGTTCAAGTGTCATTCATCATGTGTAGCTTGGCCCTCAGAAGAAGAATAAGCCCGTTGATATCTCCACTATTTTCACCAATTGATGCCGTTTGTGATAGGAACCAGAGAAAAGATAATGATTTTATAACGTACCAAGATATGATAAACCCTGAAGGAAAGATAAAATCATGGCAAGAAATCTAATATATAAACTTTTACTCCAATATGATACTGAATCAGAACAAGTTAAAGTGTGCATCATAAAGTGGATGCAAAATTTCAGAGAAGACATAACATTTCAGCAGTGGGAGAACCTTTGGACAAAGGGCATAAAATTTACGGCAAGTCAAACATTAAGGGAGAATTGATACAAGATGTTCTTTCGATGGTACATTACACCAAAAGACATCGAGAAAATGGACAAGAAATATGTGGGGTTATGTTGGAAATGTAAAGAAGCAGATCGTTCTTTATCACATGTGGTGGACCTGCCACAAATGCAAAAACTTTTGGAAAGAAATACATGCTGAGATGCAAAAGATTTTAAAATTTGATTTCGCCATGCTGTTGAGAATACTACCAGACAATGTAGACAGAAAATTACACAAACTATTTAGATATCTATTGACGGCGGCAAGGGTGGTATTTGCAAGCAGATTGAAGGAAGATGAATGCCCAACTAAGGAAATCTGGAGAGATAAGAATATGCAGCGATGGCAAAACTAACAAGCTATTTAAACAGAAGACCAATGAGAGAATTTGAAGAGAAATGGGGAGATTATTTTGCTTACGAAGGATAAAATACATAAAATGTCTTAGTATAAGGTTAGGTTCTGATAAGATGAAATTGGTTAAATATCAGTGATGAGGTAGAATGCATGATATGGAAACTAGCAAAATAGTTAAGTTAGATAGAAATTATCTGTATAGAAGCATTAGACCGTATTAAGATATAGCAGTAAGAATGTACATGGAGACCGCTTGTTTTGACCTTTAGTCGATCTAAAATTGAATACTGTGTAGGAAAAAAATCGCATTTAGTTTGTGAAGATACACCGGAGTTGGAATAGGAGATGTAATACTGATGAACTCTGATTAAGATATGTTCTGTGTACTCTGTATTTTATTATAACAACTCTTGTAGTGCAAAATCTTAGTACACGTTCTTATTGGTTGCTAGCTATTCTTGGGGTGGGGTTTCTCTGTATATATTGAGGGCTTCTGTTCAGTCTGGAGTGTGTTGTGTGTAGTAGTAGTCTGCTGTCATCTGTCTGTTCTGGCTTGCAATAAAGAGCATTGTTTTAGCTGAAATCACTCTGGGCTGAAATCATTCTGAGCTCCAGGCTCAGTACACAATGCTTAGGAGGGAGTATTTCTAGCAGTAATAGCTTGGCTTAAGGCTTTCAGGCAGCAGGGGGTGCATTTTGCGAAAGGGCTTGGCAGTTTATTCAGTTGGGTGCAGCCATTTTGAGTGTGGCACCAGTGGCCTGCTTTGCCTCCTGGCAGTGCGGCCTTATTGAGAAGGCATCTACAATATGCACAGCTCCAGCAGTGGCCATTTTGAGTGTGGGTTTTAGATGGTCTGATTTGCCTCCTGCTTACTGGCAGTGGAGGCCATTTTGGTGGGGCTTTTACAGCTTATGCTGCGCTGGGGTGGCCATTTTGAGCGTGTCACCCTGTGGCCTGCTTAGCCTCCTAGCACTGGCAGCCATTTTATAGAGGCCTCTGCAGCTTACACAATGTTTGGGCTTCTGTTTTGGGGTATGTGTTACTACAGTATATTACATTACTGTACATTTCCATCATGACACCCTAAAAAAAAAAAGGCTAGCAGCTCTGCTAAGGGCAAACAGCCAGCGAATATGTATCCTACAAAGCAGCCCTACCTGCATAGTTAACCTTTAAGGATGATGAAGTGGTCAAAGGGAGTAAGGAAATACTGGGCCATCGGTGTCTATCAGTCAGAAGGGCTGAAACATGGTTAGGTTCAGCCCCTGCAGGCCTCCAGCCTATCTAGGCTCCCCCCACTCAAATGTTTTCACTCTATTTGGAGAAAGTACTTACAGCAACAGCAGCAAAGGCCTGGATGAGGCTGGGGGGGGGCTTGCAGTCAACTGAAGGGTCCTCCTCATCACATGCTGGTCATTCACTGCGTGGTGTTGACATTGTCTCACAGGACATGGCCCTTTCGTTACAGACTCACACAGGCTTACAGCACCCAGGCAAGTACTGGCCTGATGGTTTGAGAGGAGTTGCAGTCCTCTGCCTCACATTTTGGTCATTCGCCTCATGGTGTTGACCTTGGCGTACAGGGCATGGCCTCTTTCATTTCAGGCTCACACAGACTTGCAGCACCCAGGCAAGTACTGGCCTGATGGTAGAGGGGAGGTACAGTCCTCCACCTCACATGCTGGTCATTTGCCACATGGTGTTGACCTTGTCTCACAGGGCATGGCCCTTTCCTTACAGGCTCACACACGCTTGCAGCACCCAGGCAAGTAGTGGCCTGATGGCTCAAGGGGAGGTGCGGTCCTCCGCCTTACGTTCTGGTCATTCACCTGGATGGTAATGACCTTGGTCTACTATGCTTCCCCGTCATGGTCCCGGGAAGGGTCATTCACCTGGGTGGTGATGACCTTGGTCTACGATGCTTCCGCGTCATGGTGGTGGGAAGATTGAGACCCACTAGGTAAGGGGCTAGGTGTACGGCCAACAGAGCCCTAGAGAAAGCTGTTAGGAGGGACTGAGCATCTATTTGCTATGCCCACATTTGCTGACCTCTAAAGAGGTTACGAGAGGGCATGGTGTTAGGCCAAAATGGCCCTTTAAAAGGTTTTGGGAACAGGAGGGGTATTTATTTGCCCTTTCCTGGCATTAGGGCCGAAGTTGCCGACCTCTACAGAGGTGTCGGTGTTCACCTATTGGTGAAGGGCAACACAATATTCTGTGGTAACTGACGGCAAGGGTGATGGTTGGTAGTAGGCCAACTGTGGGGTGCAAGAGCCTAAGCAGAGGCTTGGCCCTAGCTGTGGCAGGTTAGATTTGGGTAGACAGAGTGGGCCGGTGAGCACCAGGTGGCACCTCCCCATTGGTGGGAAATAGGGGTCTGTCAGGGATCGGCTGGCGGGCTGTATGGCTGTCAGCTGAGAGGGCAGACTGCCTGTGGGACCCCTGTACAAGTCCTTCCCTTGGGCTTCATGGCTGGGATGTATGGAGCTTTAAGGGGGGAACCATTTGCCTGGCCTGTTGGGTTACAGCCATTTGCATGGATGGCTCGCACCTGGGGCCGGGGTGACTCGCCCAGACAGGTTGGGGAGAAGGTCTGGGGTGATCCCTTGGTCCTAACCTGTACCACTAGTGATGCCCTTGCCGTTATTAAGTTTAATGTTGGTCAATAAATGACCCAAATTTATACTCAAGCCTTGAGTCTGTCTCTTCATTCCGAACCTATGGAGTAGCCATGAGTCTGCTGCAACATGAAGGCATTGTACCTTAGTAAATGCTCTGAATCTAAATAAAATTATTTATACTTGGGGGGTGGTTGAAAACTTTACAATCTTCCAGCTGTTCTGGTGTTTTGTTTGGTATCAGTTTTTCATCCAGTAGGAAGCGGGAAGGGCAGAAAGAGGAGAGGATAACTAGCAAAGATGTGATTGACTGGGACATCAATCAGCCAGAACAGTTAGCCAATTTTTTCACTAAACATCATGGCCAACTGGCATTTCTGTGCATAGCAGTTCCACTTTCTGTTTATTGCTGTACCTTTTCACCAGCATTGGGAAGACTTACTGATTTCATACGTGTACATCCAGTTTCTCCGTGAGCTATTTTGTTGTTTTGTTCTAGCAGAGAAGACCTGCTGGGCAGAGGCAAAGCTTTATTTGTATCATCCGTCAGGAAGACAGGACAAATGCTGAAGAAAGAAGCAGAGGTTAGGGCTTCCACCCTAATACAACAGGCAACCAGTTTACCTGCCTAGCAGGGGACAGAGACAAATACTTTGTTGGTGTATGCTAGGATTCATACAGGGCTGCAGGGATAGGGAAGACAGAGGATTTGCCCCTGTCATCTAGTAAGCTGACCTGAAGACTGGGAAGGCATAAGCCCATATAGAAATAAAATGAAACTCACACAAAGAGAGAACCAAGAGAGATCAAAAGTCAAATATGCAAGGGAAAGCCATTGATTCTTATATCTCCTGGAAGCCTTATATAGTATTTAAAAGCACTGCAGTCTTTGGGATAACCGTTCACATACAAAATAAGAGAGGTCTATTTAAACTGGAGCACACAAGGGAACTGGCTAATTCTGCTTTCCTTGCTTTCCCTTACTGTGTTCTTCTGTTATAGCACATTTTCTTCAAACAAGTTTCCAATGGGAAGTCAACCAGGCTAGAGCAGGGGAGGGGCACAGCTGAAAGAAGCAGAGTACAGGAAGGCAGGAAGGAAGGAAGGTGGCAACTTTTAATTGCCCTCACCTGCCTGTTTCATTTTTATCTTTTAAAAATAACCCAGATCTTCTGCCCCTCTTGGGGATCCCAAGAAAGAAGAGGGGAAACTTAAGTTCACAATTCAAATCTCACTTTGTCCACTTGGCAATTAAGAATTATAATTGCCTATTGAATAGGAATCCTAGCTTTTCTCTGTCTGTGTAATTTGAGATGGAGGATCCTTCAGATATGGATGTGATCCGTTAGAATTCAATACCAGTAGGAAGGTTAAACCCAGGAATTGCTTCCCATTGAGATCAATGGACATTGCTATTGGATTGATTTCTTAATATAATTTACTTTAATTCTTATATTAAAGAACAAAAAGCTACAGCCCACTGACTTACTGGTGGGCCAGTTTGCAGGGCCATGAGGTGAGGGCAGGCAGTGGAGGCTCCTGGCTGCAGATCAGCCCAGGTGGCTTTTTCGGCAGCTTTGTGACCAGTCAGGGATCAGGAGTCTATCCCAGGGCAGGGCCTAGCCAAGTTTTTAAAAACAAGAAACATAATAAAATCATGTTTAAATCTTCCAAAATGTATAAACAATTTTTGGAATAGCATATGAAAACAATTTTTAAAATGGTAAAAGATAAACTATTTCTTACATGATTAATTCTAGCCATGAAGCTCTGCAGAATTGTTTTCACCAAACATGGATTACTAGTACACTTTACTTGTGGAGAAGCCTCACCATTTTGGTAAATACCCCAGCTTTCACCTGACAAACAAATATAAGGTAGAACAATTACACTTATGTTTATAGTAATGCAAGTGACTAAGCAACCACTCAGTAGAAAACTCATAAAAATAAGAACTACAAGGTACATTTGGACACTTACCTCTAGGAATACTAAGAACTTTGATGCAAATATCACCAGTCAAATGTACCTTGCTCTCAAACTCCCCATTTACAGCAAAGTTGAGCCTCCTCACCTCAATGCTCATGTTTAAAGTTCAGCTCAAACTTCATGCCAGGTAGGGTTTTTCCAGCACTGCCCTGATTTTCTGTGTGTTCAAAGCTTGTTTTGCAGTTGAAGTGGGAGTGGGAAGTTGCAGTCCAATGTGACCTGTGTTTCCTCATTGCTTGCTAGTATGCTGATGGTAATGTCACTCATGGCCTGGCTTTATGTGTGTATAGCATATGATAGCAGCCAATCAAAACAGCTTTGTCATGATGCATGAGACTATCAAGAGAAAAATTGTCCTTCCCAGGGCTTTTTTCCTGGGAAAAGAGGTGGTGGAACTCAGTGGGTTGTGCTCGGAGAAAATGGTCACATGGCTGGTGGCCCCCCCCCCCCTGATCTCCAGACAGAGGGTGAGCAGCGCGAAAGGCAATCTAATCTCCCCTCTGTCTGGAGATCAGAGGGGCAGGGCCACCAGCTATTTGACCATTTTCAAGAGGTTCCGGAACTCCGTTCCACTGCGTTCCTGCTGAAAAAAAGCCCTGGTCCTTCCCCTGCAAAGTAACTACAATTCCCTTGATGCAATGCTAGAATGTTCATGTGAAGATTTATGGAGATGCTGCTGTGCCAAAGTACTGTGTAATGCATGCTTAGTAATTACCTTATTTTCATTAGCACTAACTATTGTGCCAATGATCCAGAGGAGTTAGCCGTGTTAGTCTGTAGTAGCAAAATAGAAAAGAGTCCAGTAGCACCTTTAAGACTAACCAACTTTACTGTAGCATAAGCTTTCGAGAATCACAATTCCCTTCGTCAGATGCATCTGACGAAGAAACTGTGATTCTCGAAAGCTTATGCTGCAGTAAAGTTGGTTAGACTTAAAGGTGCTACTGGACTCTTTTCTATTTTGCCAAATAGTTTACAACATTCCTATTTCCTTGGGTAAGTGTTTCCCCTTCATGTTATCATTGAAAATTCCTGTTTCATAAAGACTGAATCATGGCGTAAATTTCATGAAAAACGTATCCTTTGTGTTATTGTCTTCTTCAGCAGTGTTCTCTTTTCTTGGGCATGTCAGGGATAGGTAAAATAAATTGCAAAAATACTCTACTTGTGTATCAACTGTAACCTTCTTTGATCAGCGTAGGACTAGAGATGGGCACGAACCAAATACGAACCAAAATTCAGCATGAACCAGGCCGGTTCATGGTTCGCGAACCAGTGGTTCATCAGAGCCCATTTCTGATGAACCACCACGAACTTTAGGCTGGTTCGTTTGGTTCAGTTTTTGGTTTGTCACTGCAGACAGGCTGGCGTCAATCAATCAGTTTCCTAGACAACAGGGGATGGACTTCCTGCAGACCTTCTGCTGACCCGAAAGTGACCTTCTGCTGACCCGGAAGTGATGATTTGCTGGCCCAGAAGTCACATTTTCTCCAACCAAAATGAACCAATTCATAACCCAGGGCAGGTTCATGAAATGGTTTGTTGTTTGTGGTTTGTGAAATGTGATGAATCACAAACCACATGGTTCAGGTTTTTTTTGGTTCATGCCCATCTCTATGTAGGACTGAAGGATAATTTAGAATTACTTACAGATACTCCCTTCAATACCCAAATTCCTTCTTGCTTGTCCCTTGTGCAAATCAATTAACTATTATTTATTTTCATGCCATTTTCTTTTACTTTTGCTACAATTTTCAACATTATTTGTGTAACAGTAAATCAAAATTATACATCTAAGTAGCCTATGTTGCAATATGAATACTGTATAAATTGCATATGAAAACCATATCATGTGACTACACAATACACATCAATCTTCAAATCTAACAGCAAAAATCAATTTAAAACTATCGACAAAAAGGAAATAGGGGACACTGCTCACCCCAGCTGTTTTACTAATAGTTTTTGTTAGTGCCATTGCGCTGAGTATATGTCTCTTCTTTGATGAACTCTTTATGCCTCAAGCAAAACGTTTGTTATCTTCCATACTAATGTGAAATCTTGCCTCTATTGAAGAATCAGTGCTTGTGGGGGGGGGGTATGAGGGAGGTTTACTGTGGTTCTTATATGTGTTTTTTTGTCTTTACTTCTGAAATCCTCTGGAGAATCTGAAATGGTTAAAGAAAGGTTAGTAGATGTGATAGTGTTGTTTAAAAGCTAAAAAAAAATATGAGTTTTCATCTGGAAAGAGCACAATGGATACTTTCTCATGCTCAGACAATGCTGGCCTTCCCAGCAAGTGGCATTTCATAGGGGCAGTGTTTTGCTAAGACAGCAATTTTTCCCTTCACAATTCTGCTTCACTATCTCTCAGCCTAACTTCATAGAACTATGGTAAGGATAAATGACTAGGAATCTTTTCAGAGAACAAAAGGTTATTTTATCTGACTTTCAGGTGTACTCAAGCTTCAGAGTGATCTTTCTGAATAGTGGCACTTGAAATGTGGTTTATATTTAAAATCTTGTCTATACGCCACAGCAACTTTAAAGATTTCCAGATTATATGCTTTCTTAATTTGTCAGAATGTTTTCTGTATATAGCACACACAGTTTATCTAATTTGATAAACTAATCACAGTTGTAAATGCTCATTAGATTTTATTTAGTAGTTTACTATTGTTCTTAATAGTGCAGTGCATTCTTCTGCTTGATTTCTCACAAAAATACATTTAACCATTAGAAGTAGATAGACTAACATTTGCCAGAGGTAGGACATGTGATTTACTGCTGTAGAAGACCACAGTGATTATATTTCAAAGAATAAAACTAACCTTAAAATTATGTTTCACAGACTCACTTATCATCTTTAAACTTGCAAGCCCTGCACATTTTAAAGTGAACTGGCACTTCTTGATACAGATGAAAAATCTCGAGATCTTCATGAGCTACAGTATTTTTAAAAAACAAAAAACAGCCCCTTAATATTATTTACAGGCTCTAACTTTAAATGTCATTGAAACCTAAATTAAAAACTTAGAAACAAAATATTTGGAAGTGCAGCAAGATCCTCTATATGCTGCTTACATTGAGTTTAATGGGCCTTACCTTCAAGTAAGTGGATGATATATGTTCACTGTACCTTTTTATTCAAATGAAAAGCCATCTTAAAATGACAAGATGAAAATCTAGTCAGCACCCATGACCAAATTGGTATGTTGAGAATTAGAGCGATCAAAATAACTGTGTGTGTTCCACCTGGCAGTTAATTTCCATAAAACCCTTTCATTTTTCAACCTCAGTCAGAAGGAAGGAGAGGGGAGAAAGTAATCCAAAGTCCCTGGTTTCCCTGATTCTGGATGGGTGATCATTCCATATGTTTCACTGCTTTGGAGTTACCATCCCACTATAGGTGTGCATGTGTGGAAAATAGAAATGAAGTTTTAATTGCTTTAATATCAGGTTTTTAAATTGATGGCAGTCCAGGAAGGTGGAATTAATATTGCATATTAATCTTCCTGCCATTCGTATGTCACTAGTGAACAATGTATTCTGTCTGAACCATGTTTTAGTTATTTTTCCAATTTGTTTCCAAATAGATATGTGTCCTGATCTGGATAGTCCAAGCTAGCCTGATGTCATCATGGTGTCATGGGGCTCAGTGAAGGTGAGGACTCCTCGGGAGAAGAGGAGCCTTGTGTAACCAGCCAAGCCAGCTTTGATACAGCAGAAGCCGGCAATCAGGAGGAACAGCTGCTGGCAGATCAGAGTCCATGGCCAGCAGCTGAGCCAGAAGCCCCAACACCAGCCCCAACACCACTGGTAAAGCCCAGCCAGCAGTTACCCAAAGTTCTCAGTCAGCAGCTGAGCCAGCAGCACCACTGCTCTCCAGTTCCAACACCACTGGTGAAGCACTGTCAAGGACACCCAAACCTCCAACTTCACCCAGAGCGCCATACACAAAAGCAACAAGTGGAACTGCAGGAGAGGTGGCAAAGTGCATGCCTCCTGGCCAGATGCCAGCTGCTTGTTGAGAGTGATGAGGAAGTAAGCACAGGATAGCTCCCAAGCAACTGGCTGCCAGCCCAGCCTGTCTATAAAACCCAGGAGGCGTGGAAGCAGCATGTCAGAATCCTGTTCCTGCTGCAACCACGCCACTGAACCTGGCCTTGCCCTTGCCTTGCTATTGTGACCTTTGGACCATGCCTTGACTCTGACTTTGCCTAGCCCTTGGGACTTGTTGTTAACTAATCTTTGGACTGCCTGACCTTGCTATCTGGACTCTGGAATGGACTCTGACCTTGCTACTAGACCAGCCCACAACACATACCTTGAAAGCTAAGCAGGATCAGCCCTGGCTTGTATTTGGATGGAAGACTATGGAGTGTCACTACACAGAGGCAGACATTGGCAAACCACCTCTGTTTGTCTCTTGCCTCGGAAGTCTTGGGGGGGAGGATCACCCTAAATTGGCTGTGACTTGATAGTATCTCTCTCTCTCTTCCTCTCTCTCCCACACATAAATTGGGGATAACTTTTTCACATTTCAGCTTCTTTTCCATGTATGGAGGTATGAAAGGAAACCTTGCAAGTTTTTTTTTTTTACTAGTGCCATTTCTTTTTAAAAAACCCTTTCTTTGTTTTCTATTGAAACTGACATCCTTGGGAAAAGCTTACCAATGCTAGTTTCTTTCACACCTTCTGGCTCTTTTCTCTGTTCTCCAGTTAAACTGACAAGGCCATGGAAATTGTAGTCAGTTTCATTGACGCTGGACAAACTTCACCTGTCCATTCCTTTTCCTTGCCTATATTGCTGGTTCTGCTCTGAAAGGGGATGGAGGATATTTTGCTTTTGGCTTTTCAAGCACAAGAAAACAAGAGCATCTCAGCACTCATGCACAAAGTAAGATCACAGTTATCTTTTTAGCATCATCACCACCCCCCAGCAGCATCATTATTATCCAAGACATTCATGAAACGAAAGCTTTTTCTCTATTTTTTTCTTCAGAAAGGGTGGAAAATGGCAGTGGGACAGGCGAGAAGGACGCCTGTGAGATTGTATCAGTCTGTAGTTGCAAGCCAGTATACGGAAGCATCTGGGTAGGCAGACAGGAAAGTGTCTTCTTCTGCAGTGTGCGGCATTTAAATCTGGAAAAGTGTAGCTGAAGCAAGGATGGGTTCTAATGAGAGTAGATGAAAAATGCAGACATAATTTCAGTCTTAAGAGCAGCAGTCTATAACTGCACACCGCTTGCCCCTCTGAGAAGTTGAGTATGGACTCTGGCATCATTAGTCAGTGTGCCAGAAACTTTTCCAGTATTGAATTTAACAGACACATTCCTCTATGAGGTCAGAATGGCCAGGCAGCATCACCCACAGAATTCAGAAACAGAGATGTCTTGAAGCAGAAATGTAATATGTAGAGGGATTAGATATATGTCATTATTTAGTCATTCCAGCTTCCTTAAGTCCTAGCCCAGGAAAAAAACTATAAAACCTCTGTGTCATAACTGATAGTTGGGGAAAATATATCAGTGGTTCATGCCAGTGCATGTCACTCTCTCTCTCTCTGTATCTTTGCATTCCTTTGTTGGGGTGAGATATCTGGCTATATATACATGTGTGTGTGTGTGTGTGTGTGTAGATGTATATATAAGTGTGTGTACATATACTATATACTAGCTTGATACCTGTGCTTCGCTATGGTATATAATGACTTTAAATCCAGTTATAATATTTATGGGTATGTAACATTTTTTTGGTTTGTGGGGGGTTGAGTTGGTTTTATAGTATAATAGCACAGTATCCAAGCTTCATAACGGGGTTTGAACAAAGCGAAGCATGTTGATGCTGAAAACTGATGAAGTGAATTTTGAAATGTAACATTTATTGAAGAGATTTTTTAAAGGAAAAGGTTGTAGTGCAATAAATGAAGTGAAAAATATGTACAACTATTTTTTTTCTCCTGAAGTACCTCTTTGTAGACCACGTTGGTGGTTTTCCCCTCAGGTGCTAGGATCACCAGGCTGCTGGGTGAGCTCACTCTGCAGTGGACCATGTAGAACTGCCCATGTGAGAAGCAGTACTCCCTCAAGTCGATTTTTGCCACCTTCAGTGTCTGCCCCTGGGACTTGTTGATCGTTATAGCAAAGCAGACCTTGAGGGGGAATTGCAGTCTCTTGAACTCGAAGAGGTTATCTGATGGTATGAATGGTATGTGTGGTCTAAACACTGACTCCCCCCAAGCACTGCAGGTGAAAAATATGGCCTCGATGATGTTCCTGTGGAGGGCTTTCACTCGCAGTCTGGTGCCATTGCAGAGTTTGGGTGGGTTGGGGTTCTGGAGCAGCATCACTGGAGCCCCCATTTTGAGGAGAAGCTTGTGTGCTGGGAAACCAGGAGGGTTGAACGTGTTGAGGTACTCCATGGGGTAGTGGACCATGTCATCCATTTGCACCACTGTGTCCACAGATCTGTACTCCATTTCTGCCCCTTTGAGGGAGTTAAGGTGTGTTTCATTAATGATGGCAGCCTTGTTGTTCTTGCAGATCAGAATGGCACACTGGCATAGCCAGTCCATGAAGTTCTCTGTGATAGTGGTGATATCAATAGCCAGATGTCTGATAAATGTTGGAAATGTAAACAGCATGAAGGTTCATTCTATCATATGTGGTGGACTTGTCGCATTTCGCCATCTCCGCCCCAACCCTGCACCTGCGCACCACCCTGACCGCTTGGTCAAACGTGGTGTACTTTACTGAGCATAAGTGCTCTGGTATGGCATCATTCACAGACTCCCCCCTGGGATATGACAAGTGATGGATAAGGCGGAACTCACCAGCCTCCTTCTTCGGCACTATCCCAAGGGGGGAAACCCTGAAATTCGGGGTAGGAGGGGCCAAAAATGGCCCCACCACCCGGCCCTCAGCACATTCCTTATCAATCTTCCTTTGCACAATGTCCTCCTTTCCCACAATTGAGCGTAAATTATCAGCCAGAAACGGAGCTCGGGTACCCAACGCTGGTATCCTGAAACCTTCCTTAAAACCCTGCAACAAATAAGCTGCATCATCCCATTTGGGATAACCAGCCAACAGCTGCTTAAGGACCCTCTGTTTTACTGGGCTGGGGCCCTTTACTAGTAGGGTGCTGCCCCCCGGCACCACCTCCTCCAGACTTCTTACCGCTCCAACCTTGCTTGGCCTGATTACAGGAGTTATAAGGGTGTGCCCCTCCACAGGAGGGACACTCATGCCAGAACCGACAAGGTTTCCTAACGCACGAACCTTTATATGCAAACTCCCAGCACAAGAGCCGGGGTTGAACCGGCTGGCCCGCTGCACTGCGGGCGCTGGGAGTCTGAGAAGAGTGGTAAACAACATGCCCACTATCTGATCTATCAGCCGTGTTCGGCTTGGCTGGAGACAGAAGATGTAGCCACAGTTCTTGATGAACCCTATCCCAAGGAATGTTTGGGTTCATGGCCGCTCACATACGAAACTCCTCATCGTACTGCATCCACGCAGTGCCCAAGAAGCCCGTATACGCCTTAAACACAATATCAAGATACTGAAACATCTGCACAGCCCGACTGGGCTGCGCCCTGGCAATGACCCCAGCATAAATCAAGAAGCCAGGCAACCAATTATTCCAGGTCCTATCAACACGCCGCCACTTAAGGCGCTCCTTATCCCTGTCATCCAACTCCTCTTTATCTTTTTTCTCCAGTTCCCGAAAAAGCAGAGCAAAAAGATCTACATATTCCCCTTTTAAAATTTTATCTTTAGTAGCTTGGGTCAAATGATCGCCCAAGGGCAAGGCAGTTTCACCAAAAGGCAAAGCATTAAATGGCACCTGGCCATAAGCCATAGCAGGGTGGGGGGGGAAACCCCATGGGCCCCCTGCAAACCCAGCCCAACTTGCCGGGACCCCTGCCAAGCCACTCACACTGCTACCGCCCCATGTTGCACCTGCTGGAGCCAGCTGATGGGATGAAAACCCCAATCCTGGCCCTGACCATGCTACTTGGTCTCCCCCTGTGGACGCCCCAGACAAGGGAATATATGCCCCTTGAGACACTGATGGGACCATACCTGCTGCAGTCTGCCCCCATGGCCCCCAAGGCCATGCGGGTGGACACTGTGGTGCATTGTTCTTATCCCCAAAATCCAGAGGCTCCACTGCAACCGCTGCAGGAGATGAGTCGTCATGCCATTCCTGTTCCAGATCAACTGCTGCTTCTTGCTGTTCCACGGTGCCAACGCCCATCGCGCTGTTGCTTCCCACAGCTGCCTGCCCGGCTGCACCTTCTAAAAGAGACAATTGATGCAAAATATCCCTATTAGTAGCGTTCCTGGCAGCACCCCTAACAGGCCTAAGCACACCAGATACCTGTGGCGCAGCCCCTGGGGCTCCTTGGCTTGTTCAAAACCTACCAACCGTTTAATTATGTCCCTCTGATCAATGGGGTCATCCTCATCCCCTGACCCAGCAGGATGAGGACACTTAGCAGTCTCCTTGCGAGCAGGCTGTTTCCCTTTAGGGGCTCCCCTACCCTTTTTAGGAGGCATCTTAATACACCTTGTCGAAAGGAAGGGCCCCAGATGCTGCACAAAATGGCCGCCCCCCAAACCAATTCACAAAATGGCCGCCTACAACTCAGCACGGCACAATGTGCCTGTGCAGAGTGAAACTAATATCCTGCCTCACCCCACGGGGCCCAACAGGGGGCCAGCCTCAAGAAATGTTCCCCCTTGGGCCCTCTGAAGCCTAAGGCTGACCCTGTTGTTAAGCACCTTGATCACCCTATTAACTTGCCAGCCACCCGTATTATAAGACGCAAGGCCGGGGAAGAACGGCCCCTACACTGGGGCAGTAGCACAGCCCTGATGCCCCAAGGTCACAGCCCAATGGGAGGGGAAAGCCCAGCTGCAGCCCGCCCTCAACCGGGCCCGTGCATCAACCGCTCACCCCCCCGACCACTCTAAAGCAGGAGGCTCAGCTGTGGGCAACAACCCACCACCCCCAGAAAGCCTCCCCAAACCAGGCAGCAGCGCTGCCGCGGGAAGCCTTTCCCGCCGGCGCAAAAGCCGCAGCCGGAGCTGCGGTGCACCTGCAAGCTCCGCCACGCAGGCCAGCAACCGCCTGCTGCCTCTCGCGCCAGCAAGGTCCCTCGTCACCGCCGCCGCCGAGAATGCCTTCAAGCCGCCGCACCGCCGCCTGAGGCCGTCCTGCTGCTCCCGGAGGCCCCGGAGCCCAGCAGCAGCCGAAAGCCTCTCCCTTGGCCCAGCCGCCCCGTCGCTCGGACTGGTGCGAACCCTCCGAGCAACAAAGGCAACTGCGGCTGGGCCAGGGCAGAGCAGCCTCAACGGCTCCAGCTCTGCCCCGCCCAGCCTGCCCTAACATGGAAGGAGGGCGGAGCTGGTGCAGCCTCCCTCCTTCCAGTGAGGCAATTTTCGGCACCCGGCCGGAGCTGCTTTGCAGCCAGCGAGGTAAGTGCCGCATTGCAACACGCTATTGGAAACAAAATATTTATGGGAAACTAAAGTTTTCAAAATAAACATTTATTTACAAAAAAGAGCATACTTTATTTTCCTCTTACAAAAACAGTACTGATAATTAAAAATTGGCAAATGCACATTTCTTTTTCTGTTTTAGCAGAATTTGACTATATTTCTATATCAAACTTAATCACAGTACCAGGCATATGTTAAATATCTTGCTTTCTCTTAGATTAGATACATTGCATTATCCTGCTTGGCTGCTCTAGATAAAAAATAATGTACTTTATTTATTTCCTTTTTATTCCACACTCTAAGGATCTCCATGCAACAGGATATGTAGTTCTACTTTGCTTATTTTATTATCAGAACACCCCGGTAGTGTAGGTTAGAGTGATAGATGATAATTGACCCAGGGTAACCTAGAGAGTTTTGTAGTAGGATAAGGATTTATTTCCCCTACACTCTAACTGATACACCACTAAACTGTGATTTCAGCTACTGTATCTATTTTACATGATAGTTGTAAAGTACTTTTAAAAATGCAATGCAGGTTTAATGCGTGATTAGTTCTTTAACTTGCCTTATTGTCCTGTTCCGATAGGTTCATTCTGAAAGCTAAGACTGTCCTCTAAACCCATTTCTCCTTATTCAATCCCTTCCAGTCCATTTGAATACTGTATCTAGTCCCCTACTTCAACTTAAATACATGCTTAGACTCATGATTTGGCAAGTTTCCCTTATTAAAATCAGTGTTTCTATAAAATCTGTCCTGATTGAAAACTGCCTCATGTTTTTGGTTTATTGCCTTTGTGAATTAGGCACAAATACTTGGTGGACCTGAGGAATAACAGTAAGCATTTTGTAGCAGTAGGTCTCAAATACATAGTGCATAGTGCTTGTTCAGGAATCTATTGGAATCTATAGTTCATGAATGTATTGGAATCTATAGTTTAGCTGCTGCTTCTGTCTATTTATGCCCTCTTTTTTGTTGCTGCCTATTTACTATCCATGATAAAGAGCTGAATTATATAGAAAATCAAGAAAAAAAACCAAAATGACTGAAGAAAAAAATAATATGGTTGATAGAGAACAGATTATTAGTATTATCTCCAACATAAATCAAATGAATATTTTAAAAATCTGTGATATCATTAAACTGATAAGAACAGATAACTTGGGTAGCTAATGTTTAGCATTGCCTCTTTTCAGCACAAATGTGAGAAAGTGTATACAACAAGATCATATGTGCAACCTGACCACCAGCCAATGGGGGACATACCGCCCTATTGAACTGATAAGAACAGGTAACTTGATAGAGAATGTTTAGCCTCAATACCAAAAGGCCGAGAAGCAATCTGTGATATAAAAAATTTCACATAATAGTATCTAATCACCCTTGAAGATTTTAAGAAAGTTTGCTTTTTGCCCAAACCTTTGAAATTAAATTGTAAATGTGTTTCCTTTGGGTATCCTCATACAGTTTTCCCCTTCTCCATTCCTCATCCATTATTTTTTATGGTTAAAATAATAAAATAGATGAATTTTAAGCCTATTGTGTGAAGATTCTGCAAGATTCTACACAGGTCTCCATTTCAAACTTTCAAGGCTATATATAGCAGATTTTGGACGTTGCTGCCTTTTAAAATTTATTTACATTTTATTTGTGTTAAAATAAAATCTGATGACGAAAATCTTGTTCATTATTTTATTTTGTGACAGTCTGGTTCTAATAGAACGATATTGCACTGCTACTTTGGGGGAGGAGGGGATGTTTTTAATGAAGCAACACAGCTATTTACAATGCTTTTTCTATAAACAGATTCTAAATAATGACCTGTTCCAATGGATGTACTTAAAATCAACTTGATTGAACTGAATTCCCACTGTAAAAGTTCGGTTGAAAAGTCAGGCTTCTCTATTAGTTCTCATGTTAATTCCACTCAATACAACCACCAATATAAGAATCCCAGCTGTGTTACTCATCCCACCATGTTTCTGTAATTGCTATGAGTTTGTTCCTCCGCCCCAAGCGTTATTAATTCAAATCTATCCCCTTTATTACTCGTGCTCCTGGACAATGGAAAACTACAGGCAAGGAAAATCTGCTAGGCTTGAGGATTTAGAGCCTAGCAATGGGTTTCCCGCAGCTTTTTATATATTCTTCAAACTTTAAGCTTTTATTAACTGCAAAAAAAAAAAGTTTCTCAGAACTTCACATTTTAAGGAAATGCCTTAACAGTCCAAAAACCATGTGTGTGTGATCTTTTTGGAGGCCAAAGTCAAAGTAAAATAATAGCTATAATAATAGGGGGGAGAGTTGGGTTAACGGGGATTGGCATTTCTGTGGCAAGTTTTCCATTCTCACGTGGATTATTTATTCATACAGTCACTGTTACAGTTTGGACCATCACCAAGTGAGTTTCTGTGTCCCTGCTTTATTCCAATGGCTGCTATTGGGAGGGTTGGAAACAACTAATCTTTTATCCATTTATTTATTTGCGATATACTTGTACTGCATATTTTGTAAAGATTGGATCACAGTTTGATTTGCAGTAAACAGTAACAATCACCCACAAAGCCAATCATATAAAATTCATCAGCAGAAACAGCAAAGCCCAGAACAAAAATAAACCAGAGGTAATAGACTGTACTTCCATTTTCAACCCAGCCTAACCCAATAATCTCCAAACAACATTTCTTTAACTAACCTTCTGAACACAGAGAGAGAGAGACAGACAGACAGACAGACAGACAGACAGAAAAAAGAATCCGGTGACTTTGCCCTGCCACTGAAAAGGCCCTGTCCCTCAGAACCACCTGCAGTACCTCTAGCAGCAGGGAAACATGCATCAAGACCTTTGTAGATGACTTACGTGGGCAGATTTGTTTTGGAGTAATTTACAGCGCTGCCCTATGCTTAGGATGGCACTGTTAGTGTTTTAAGGTCAAACTCAAATACTCTGTGGCTGGAAATCTTCTGGGAGTCAGCACAGTTATATTAACCATGACCTTGGGCTCAAATGGACAAAGAGAAGTGGGAGAAAAATGATAAAAATGGTCCCTCTCAGTCTTCTGTACCCTGTGCCCCTTGTATTCATTAATGACAGCCACTACTTCTTAATCTACAGGCCACAACTGTACATCATCCCTGAAAGTGCTGCAAATATACAGAGCTCCATTAAAGACAACTGCTATATGACATGCAATGGGCCAAGCTAAGAACTTGCATGCTTTCTGAATCTGAAACCTGCATCACACCCAAAAGGTGCTGAATGAGACTCTTGTCTTGTCTCATTCACTAAAAAGTAGAGTGTGGAGTGCAGGGAAATATGTACCTTCTGCCTGTACCATCCCCTGAGCTTTCAATAGTTGCCTGTGGGTTGGGCAGCCTAAGCAGAATGCAAGATTCAAGTCACTTGTCCAGTGCAGAAAGGGTTCTCTCTAGTCCTCATGTTGGAATTAGAAAACATCATGCTCCTTTATGTACAGACCTGTGTTAAGGATGACCTCATTAAATATAAAAAATATTACTGTGTCAAGATGCTGTAATGTGTGTCTCAATCTGTTATTTAATTGATTAACCAATTAAAATTTAAGGCAGGTAATCAAATATAGTATCCTTAATGAGCTGACTGCTTAAATTATATGGTGAACAACTAAACAACAACTAAAGCCGTCTGGCGAAGTGCTGAAATAGCAACAGTTAACAGCTGACTAGTCATTCAGATAATCTTTCAACTCATGGAAGTTCTGCAACAAACTGTAGCTGGTGAAAAGCATAACTTGGAAAACTGACAAAGAGAGGTATTTCTCTTGTCATCTACAAAGTCTCTATATCTTCTGGCTACAAATTAATTTGTCTGCAGCCCCCTGAATGAAAACACAAGACTTTAGAATGGGTTAATCTAGCTATTTCTGTATTAGCAGGTCTGCACAAACAATGTAACAAATTGTTTTCTTCCTCTTTTAGTGCTAGCTACCATTAATTCTGGTCGTCCTGACCTGGATAGCCTAAGCAAGCCAGATCAGGATCTTGAAAACTTAGCACAGTCAGCCTTGGTTAGTAATTGGATGGAAGACATCCAACGAAGACCAGGGTCACTATACAGAGGCAGGCAATGGCAAACCACCTCTGTTGCTCTTTTGCCTTGAAAACCCCAGTGAGGGGAGGAGTCACCATATGTCATCTATGACATGACAGCAGTTTACACCTCCACCCTACCATTAATGCTGGTTCCCTGCTCCCAGCATTCTGAGCTTTACTTCAGAACTCAGCACATCTTGGTTTTCCTTGTTGTTCTAGATCTGCTCAGACATGAGCAACTGATTTAGGTTTTTCCCCTTACCCTTCGATGCCTCAGCATGCTTCCTAGTTTTTCCTTACCCTTCTGCACTAGAACACACATTGTTCCTACCAAATGCCTTATCTAGGGCTTAACTAATCTGTTAAAGGGCCAGACATAATGACATAATGAAGATTAAAAAAAAAAAGATTTTGCTCCAGCCAATTTGAGGTCCTAAAAATCCTTCTTAGATCCAAACCACACTACTCATGCTATGCTCCTTTATAAAAGGGGCACAATCAGCTGCTGCAGAGAAAACTGGTGCTCAGGAAGTAGATCAGATTTAAAAAGCAGCCCCATCAAAAGGAATCAGCCACACTCAGTCTTATGTGCCATTTTGCAAGAGAAGTGTATTATCTTTTTCTTTCTGATGTGATGAACACATTTTCATGGAACAAGACAGATCTCCAGCCTGCAGATGTTCAACAGACCCATTTGCACAGAGCCTACATGTGAAGACCTGCATATGTGCAGGTTCCTATACACTTCATTTGCATCCTGAAAACATGACGCTATGGATCATGCATATAGGAACCTATGCATGTGCAGACAGAACCCAGGAACATATAGAGGTCAGTGATGTAGCCAGTAGGTATGGCTGTGATCGCCCCTGTCCTCAAATTTCAACATAAGAAACTCATAGAAACATGGAAACATGGAGCTGGAAGGGATCCCAAGGGTCATCTAATACAACCCCCTGCACAATGGAGGAAATTCAGATTTACCTCCTCCAAAACTCCTCCAGTGACCCCTGCTCTATGCCCAAAGGAAGGCAAAAAACCTTCATGATCCCTGGGCTAATCTTCTTATTTACTGTTTCCATGACTGAAGTGACAAACAGCAGGTGTGGAAGTTCATTTTGTTTGTTTTAGCCCAGTTTTCCATCCTGTCAAAATCATCCTGACTCTTAATTCTGTCTTCTACTGTATTTGCTACCTTTTCCCAGTTCAGTATCATCTGCAAATTTAATGTGCACCCCCTCTATTACTTCATCTAAATCATTTATGTCTGCCCAGGACAGATCCCAAAGGCACTCTACTTGTAACCCCTCTCCAAGATGATGAGGAACCATTTACAAGGACTCTTTGGGTGCAATCTGTCAATCAATTTCAAATCCACCAAACAGCAGTAGTAAGATCCAAACTACATTTTACGAACTTGTCAACAAGAGTAGCATGTGAAACCTTAACAAAATCCTTACTGAAAAAAATGTCCACAGCATTTCCCTGATCCACTGAAGTAGTAACTCTCTCAAAAAAAATAAGGTTAGTGTGCCATGTGTTCCTAGATCCTTCACTGTTTTATCCAGAGCCTCATAGTCTCTTTTAATATGATTTGGGCTGTGCAGGGCAGCATCATTTGTTCCCATATCATTGAGCAAGAAAGGATAATAATCTGTGGGCTTGATGAGTCTTTCAAGCCTTTCTGTCACATTCTGGATGCATGCACATGGTAGAAAACATACTTCTCGAGATGACAAGTTGGGTCAGCACACTTAAGCCTCTATCGGTCTCAGTAGGGAATCCCAAATCACCATGTTTCTTTATTCCTATTTGGGGGTGTTTGCAGAAGCACGAGTCCTCACATCCACAGGGGCCTGAGAAACTTTGTTTGAACTCCTTCGAGCCTAAGGCAGTAGTCCTTGTTCTATGTGTTGAGGGTCAGCCTCTATGAGGAGGTCCTGGAACAGATTGCTTAGCAATAAGGGCTCAGAATGTCTCCTGATTTTTCTGCTCCTGTGGGTCACATTCTTCCACATTCTTCCAGTAATTGATGCTCTTCCATTTCATGAGATACCTTCGTTTCCTCCTCTTGTTGTCATTCCAAGAGTGCTTCATATGTTCTGTCCAAGAACTCTTCACCTTCCCTAATATGATGGGAGTGTGGATAAGCATGACTCAAGTTGTATCTTCTCTTCCAGGAGGGTTACCTGCTTACACTTGTTACAAGTGTAATTTTCATTGCCCTCCAGTAAGATAACAAACATGGCACAGATTTTGCAGGTCTCTACCTCAGCTCTCTCATCAGCCATGTTGCTTAGATCCATATATAGTAAGAGTCCAGTAGCACCTTTAAGACTAACCAACTTTATTACTGCATAAGCTTTCAAGAACCACAGCTCTCTTCATCAGATGCATAGATCCATATAAGAAGTGATTCAGTCTTTCCTGTACTCCCCTCAAACTCCCATGCCAAACACGCACAAAAATTTCCATTTCTCCTTCTGTTAGTTAGGTCCAGCTCATGAGCTCACTAGGTGTGTGAGGAGATTTATACAGTTGTATAAGTGCAGACCCCACCCCAACCAACTTAAGTCAGGTGACTTATAGTCAGGTGACTCACCTCAGTCAGCAGACACAGGAAAAAAGAAGGGGGAGGGAGGAGGGGAAATACACAGTAGCCAAAACAAGCGTCAACTCACTCAAACTGGAACCATTACCTAACACCAGAAGCAATCAGCCAAGCACAAATTTTGCCCCAGAATCAGCCACATCAAACAAACGAAACACAAGCCAAACCCTTGCTTACTTCCACATATGTGTGCACCGCCTGTTTGCTTGCTCCAGATCATTCATGACATGAGCTCGCTCGCAGTTGTGTGTCACTTGGCTGGTCCTAATAAAAGGTATTCTGGAGACTGTGAACATGGACTAACACCTGAACAGAGCTACGTTAGAGAAGGAAGAAAGAGGGACAGAAGCCCTTTTTCCTGCATTTTTCTAATATATATGCTGCTATAGGGGAGGGCAATGAGACAGGTCACTGCAACCTGCTGTAGCCTATGGTGGTGACAACAATTACAGCAGGGCAGAGCACATCACCTTCCTGAATATTAAATCAGTTAATTTTGTTACATGAAACTCACTGGCCAAGTGTCTTACACTTTTCACCGAAGCCCTAATTTCATGAGAACTCTTGCACAGTGACAACTCTGATTGAGCTAAGTGAGTGATCAAAATATGTCTAATGAGACCATATGATAATAATAATAACATTTGCTTTATATACTACCCTTTCGGATGACTTAACATGATTATTGCATGGTCTTGTTGAACACATAAAGCCACTGTTTACGGAGTCAGCTCATTGGTCCATCAAGGTTAGTATCATGTACTTTGGCTGCCAGTGGCTTTCCAAAGTCTCAGGCAGAAGCCTTAATACCTCTTAATTGACTTCTACAAGGCTGAGGTCAAGGTTCCCATGAGGAAACCAAGTCTTGTGGGAATTGAGAGGCCTGCTTGCTGGTCCAGTGGCGTGCCCACTAAGTTTCTGATGTAGGAGCAGGTACTCCTTCTTCTAATGCATCCCTGGAGGGCGCGTGGTATGGGGCAGGAATGCCTTGCATGGTCTGGAGCTACTGTCAGGATCTAACATTTTCTTTGGTCAGAGTTACGCCATGTTTAATACTGTAGTCGTTAGCCTTTCTCTCCCTCCAGGTCCAGGTGTTATTTTGACCGCATTTTCCATGGGAGAGAATACTCTTATCTGTTTCTACAGCCAGAGACCTTGACAAGCCGAGCCTTCCCACAGCAAAGTTCTCATCACCGTGAAAGATGGGGCGGAGCCTGGGATTGAAGGGTTTGATGTATCACATGTTGTGCTTTCTTTCCCCATTCTCGACAATGACTGTGTTCAGCCAAGATCCTTTCTAGGCCTTGGAATATGGATATTTGTATCAGAGCCTAGTCTTGCAATAAGCCTTTTGAAATCAAGAATTTGTGATTCTTGCAGAAGGGGGAGACGAACTCTAGATACCAGGGATTCCATAGTCTGACAGGGTGCAGCATGGCCCTGGAGCTCCAGAAGGGTTACAGATCAGCTGCAGGCACCAAGTAAGTCTGGGTTGATGCTCGTACTTCTTAATGGGCATAGACCAGGCCCTCAAAGGCCAGTTCTATTGCTCATTATGTCAGTGCCTTACAGTTGGGCCTTTGAAATTTTAAAGGGCTATTTCTTTCCAGTCTAGAAGGAACTGCTCCCTTCTTCGTAGCTGCTGCTACTGTCTCTCTGACACAACTCCTGGGAGTGATACCATCTGAATCAGGAGCTGTGTCAGGGAGTCAGCAGTGTTGGATATTGCCAGCCTGACCTCATACCCTAAAGAATGGGCATTTTAGGTTGGCAATATCCAACTGAACATCTCTAGTAGTGAGAGTCAGTCTTTTTCATCACATTTTATTGTGTAGGCTATGGTAAGTATGAAACAGCCAAATTACTGTTCCAGGCTTGGAGCTAGGTTGGGGCTGTCCAAACACCGACAAACCCTTTGAGTAGCTTCTGAGGGAAGCTACAGTAGTGAGAAGAAATTGAGTTAATTACTTGTAGATCAGCAGTTGAAAGGTTTAATAAAATCTAGTTAATCTGCCATCTTTCTTTTGAGAATGTAGGAGAAAATCTCCTCACAGAAATCTATGAATTAGAGATATTCCATATGAAACAGGCCATAGTTGTGCTCATGCTGCATTTCCATTTTTGTTTGCATGGAGAATTCTGCAGCCACTAGAAAACACAACCAGTTTGCTATCAACTTTAGCTCCTAATTTACACTGTAGAGACAAGAGAAGGAAAAGTTTAAGTTGCTGTCTCCCTGCTGATGAAGTAATCAACCTGCGCCTGTTTTCTGCTGTGCAAAAACTGTAGTTGTTAATGCCTTGGCCTTTTAATCTTCAAGATGGTAAGAAACAAGCACACAGTAAAGATCTGAATTTGACAAACTTTCTCTCACTGTTTGCAAATTGAATAGGAACAGCAGGACACTGGCATATGTATCTGTTTCCGTGATGACAGATTATAATGCCACTGCTAAAAAATTAGAATCACACATGGCAAAAGAGAGAGAAGCCCAACTGTGAACAAAGATTTGTTTATATCAAGACCAACAAAAATGGCTCAGTCCTCCCTTCTGTGTTCAAAAGATAATTTTAGCATTAATTGTTCCCATTTCAACAAGTAGTATAGGTGCTACTTTCAATGGATAGATACAATATTTATGCTTTCGATCCTAACAGAAGGACTTTCCTCTAACAAAAAGATCCCCTCTGATGACTAAGAATTCAGACGCTGAGATTGATTGCCATTAAGGTTCATGAGGTCTTTCTTAGAGGTCCATTTATGTTATCTTTTTAGATCTGTACGTGCTCCTCTGTTTGAACTTTGCATGTTTGTTTTGAGTCAGTTTAAGCAAAATAAAACAAAGAAAATTCAACAATATTTCTAAATAGGAATGGTAAGTTTTTTTTAAAAATCCAAATGAGTACAATAGGTTAGAATTAGGATCGTACACTGAGAAAGTTTTCATTGTAATTTCTGATCTATACTAACCATGATTGCTTATTTCCAAGTAGGATATTTTTAGTTTCGGAGTCAAATCCATTTTTTAACCCTTTGGGACCATTATTTTCAATGGGAAATATATTCAAGGGTCTGGTGCATCTGTTCATAAAAATAATGGCAGCAACTTTCTGCAGAACACAGTCCTCCCTCTAATCTAAAGGCCTCCTAAATTTCCAGAATGAATAAAGGGGGTTAATATTACAGGCCCCCAAAGCAGGTACTTCTCTGTGCAGCTTCACATCTTTATTGATTTTTAAAATGATGTCAACCTGGTACAAGACCTCCAGGCCAGTCTTTGGCATAATCCCTCAACCATCTACATTCATTTCATCTCATACTCTTACAGTGACTGATTAACAATAAAAATACTCTTATCTTTCTGCTTAAAACTATCCATGCTTCCTTGTTGTGGTCTGTTTAATGAACTAAGAAATGATATCAGCAGTTTTTCCTCTATTTCCTATGAGGGACTTTTGAGGGAGGTGGAGTAATTGTTTTTTTAACCAAATATCACCACAATTGCAGTAAAGAAATCCAAAATCCAGCAAAGAACACCCAAGTTTCAAGCAAACTGGACAAAGGATTTAAATTCTATGCCCTCCCCCGAACAAGCCCAGTCGTACTATGATCAGAGGGTAAGAAAATGCTCTCCAACCCACAAAACAGGAATGACAGAATATTTTATGGCTTGGCTACTATACACCTACAATTACACAAAGTGACATGCCGTGAGGTCAGTTCCTTGTATGAAACCCACATCATGTGAGTGCTGAGCCACAAACTTCCTCAGGAGTACACTTAGAAATGTAAGCCATTAATTGCCACAGGGATACATTATAAAGCTATAATTCTACCTTCTCCCTGAATTTGTGTCTTCATAAACCTTGTTTTTCCCACACAGCCTGCATGGGGAATATCTGCATACCTGCATGGGGAATTATGCCCAGTTCCATCTACTCCCAGAGATTCACTATCCTTAAAATAGTAGTGGCCACCTTGCCGAACTGAGTGTTACTCTCCCTGCCAACAATGTTGATCACTGATTATGTTAAAAGAGCATGCAGGAACACCTTTCAGCAGGCATCAAATGAGTTTGGGAAAAAAGTGTTAATTGCTTTATCAACAATAAGGAAAGTATTTTTTCCCTTGGCTTATCTTCCAAAGACATACTAATCACACCTTCTTTTTCATTATTTCAATCCTTTCTAATTAACATTTTTGATGTTAAATTCTCACAAACAGTTCTAATGTTCACAAGTTAATAGATTTTTTTAAAAAATAGAAGCCTGGTACATATGGCATGATGTGATCCTGAAAGTGTGAAATGGCAGTTTCTTATAAATGTAGACACTAGGAAATGATCTTGAGATGTGCTAACAACAATTTTTAAAAATAAAAGTAAATAAATAATGAATGGCAAAATATTAATTACTCATCAAAGGGAGTAAAATAAAAAACCCTAGAGATTAATCAACTTTGTATCTCTGATTAATTAAGCCCATATCCCACAATTAGTCTTCACTTCATGTGGCACAATCCCACATAGTATTAAATGCATTCTCACTGAGCTTAAGTATACTTTAATCTGCGGCAAATCCTGATCCATTTGCCATTGAAGTCATCAAAAAGAGGATTGCGCCCTTGGGAGCCTTGGCCCCCAACTTTTTCACTTCCATTTTAAGCCTGAAGAAAATGTGCATCAACATAATTAGCACCTCTTATATTTGGGTCTTAGAACGTCAGTATGAAACTTGGTTTCAAA
Source organism: Eublepharis macularius (assembly GCF_028583425.1). Classification (NCBI taxonomy): domain Eukaryota; kingdom Metazoa; phylum Chordata; class Lepidosauria; order Squamata; family Eublepharidae; genus Eublepharis; species Eublepharis macularius. The sequence continues at coordinate 86,994,284 of NC_072790.1, forward strand.
AATCATCATGAATACCAAAGCACAGATTTTTAAAAAGCAATGGTTTGAATTATATGAACAAAATCAAGAATGAATGATTAACAAACCAAACGTCTGTATATCCTTGTCAAAGTGGCATGAAGCAATCACATGGAACTGCCTCCTGGGACCTTTCACAATGAAATGAATGAGATGACTTGACAGTAACTCGACCTAATAACTTGGATAACAGACAATCACCTCCTAATCAACAGCATCTGGCCTAGAAACCTGACAACACAATGGGCTGACCTATGATTATAATACACTAGAGTAAAATCAAGGCCTAGAGTTTCTCTGCCACAGGTATGAAGCAATGTTGATTGCTCTGATAAAATCTGGAGCACTTTTTGATTGCCATGTAAATTACTTTTATAGCAAAATAAGATTTAAGGCACCTTCGCAGTTGAACATATTGCCTACTTTAAGGTCTAAGCAAATATTTTGTTAAACTAAGGAGACCTTAGTCCACAACTAGAACACGAATACTGAGTTCACAAAGCAGATCCTATGAGGATTTAGTGGTGCTTGCCTAACTCTACTGAAATGGTTCCAGCAATTTACAAAAAGAAGATTGATAGCTGTTGTCCACTGTAACCACTGACAGCACGCCAACGGGTTACAAACTACTATCTAACATTTATATAGTGAGATATGTTGTCAAGGAATAGTGTTCATCCAGAGAACATTCAATCTACTTTAGGTAAATGAAGAGTTGAGGTTTGAAAAATGAGTGTGAGAGCATTAGACTTCACAGACACTCAGAATCTATGCAGAGGTGGGAGGGGCAGTTAGCTAAATTTGATGGGACAGGGACATGGTGCTGTCAGGCAATGGCATGATGTCACTTCTGGGGAAAACTAGAAGTGGTGTCACACCTCTCTAGGAATTGTGGAATACTCTGTAGTAAAACCATAGAGTTTCCAGTGATTGCTGAACAGACTGATGTAACTTTTATATTTTCCACAGAAGTGACATCACATCATCACTCAATGGCAATTTTTATTTTTTTCCCTCCCAGCAGCCACTTGAGTGGCAGTGGAAAACAGGAGCTATGGCAGGGGATCCCCCACCCCTGATGAGAACCTGATAACCTTGTGTCCACCCTGGGAGACTGATAGATCTCTGTGGTTTCTTGATGTCTTTTGTGGATTTTCCAGTCATCAAGGTTAGTGCTCCTGGCTAGACACGGGCACAAACAGAAAAAAAAATGAACATGGTGTTCGTTGTTTGTTGCCATCCATGAACAGTGAACAACGAACATTGATGAACATGACCTGTACATGAACATGTTCGTTGTTCGTTGTTTGTGGGGGCAAGCAGGCTCTTCTCCAGCCATCAAGATCCCTACCACACCACTCCCAGAAACCCTACCTGAGCACGCAGCAGGAAATGTATCAATAATAAATAATAGCTTGGCCCCAGAGCCTGGCAGCAGCCCTGGAACCTAAAGGGGTAGATCCCTACCGCACCACTCCCAGAAACCTTACCTGAGCAGGCAGCAGGAAAGGTACCCGTAATAAATAATAGCTTGGCCCAGAGCCTGGCAGCAGCCCTGGAACTTGAAGAGGTAGATCCCTATCCCACCACACACAAAGAAAATTCAAGCTCCAATGCACTCTCACTGTTTCTCTCTCAAAATGCTAACAGCAATTGTCTCTCCCTCACTGTCTGCAAAACCAGAGCTGGGAGGGAGCCCCCTCCCCCCTGCTCTTTGCTTCCTTGTAACAAATTTGGAGCTCCACACTTGAAAGGAAGACCTGCCTATCAAGCTAAATTGGGCTTAGATTGGTGTTTCCAGGGCAACAGCAGGAGTTCAGATAGAGTTCAGGCAGTCCCTGCCTCCGGGTGGAATTAATTGCAGGTGCCAGATTGTCTGGCTTGACGAACAGCAATGAACAAGGCTTGCAACGACCACCTGTTCGTTTAGAATGGGGCCTCACGAACAGCTTGTTCATGAACAGCTGATTGGGCTGTTCGTGGCTTTTTTTAGTTCGTATTGCTGATCATGCCCATCTCTACTCCTGGCACAGCACTGATCAATCTGTAGAATACAGACTGAACTCGATTGCTCCAGAGCACCAGCTTGGGAGCTTTCCAGTTCCCGGTCCAGCTACACTTCAGCAGATTCATAAATGCTCCTTGGTTTACTCAGGGCCAAGCTACACATGACGAAAGACACTTGCCTGGCAAGTGGATTGAGTGGAGGGCAAGTGAACAGGGAGAAATACACTTGCCGTTCAAGTGTCATTTGTCACTTGTAGTTTGGCCCTCAGGATCTTGAAGCAATGAAGCAGTTGGGCAGATGGTTGGAGAGCAAATGAAGGAAAACTCAAAGTGAATGTGATCAAGCTCAGGTGACAACACATTATGCCTTCTCTGTGGTGCTGATGGTGGGGTGGAAGCAGAATCCACCTGGGTCCAAGGGTCATTTGGACAAATTTGCTCCCAGAAGGCCTTTGACCTTAGAATCACATTTCAAGAGGAGGGGGGAGAATTAAAGGAGCAGGTTAAACCTTACCTTCAATCTTTCTCTGTTTACTTAACTATAGGAGCAGGATGCAAAACCCATAAAAGGCAAATGTAAGAGCTGTTCTTGCTGAAAACTATGCTTTGCATATGTTCTTACCAATTAGGCAGGATACGTTTGAGCTCTCTTAATGTTTAATTGATTGCATCCACTATGTATTTGCTGTATCTTAAAGGGGACCAATAAACCATAGACTCAAATAATAGTTTCCATAGCTCTCTAGTCTTAACCACATGGCTAAGGTGTTATTCCATACAATAGGGGTGTACACTAAGAAAATTTCCATTTCAGTTCTAGTTCCAGGGGTTCCAGAATAATTCAGTTCCATTATTGGTTTGTTCCGGCTGGGCTGGTCCCAGCTCAGATCTGATCAGGGGTTTTGTTTTGTTTTGTTTTCATGAGTTTCTGCTCATTGCATGCACACAAGGCAGGTTTGGCCACACTTGCTCAGAAACACACTGTTCTTTTCAAAGGGTTGGGGAAATGAAGCTCTGGGGCACTTGTTTTTGCACTTAAGTCACTCAAAACAGTTTCCCCTCCAAATCATTGAGTGACCCATTATGATTGAGCACACATAAAACAACAACGGGGTTCAGTCACAGACCCCAAAGAATGCTTGGGGGAAAGTGTCAAGGTGTGTGTTGGGGCTGTGCAGTGCACATACACATGCTGTTTTTTTCAAGGGGTTTGGGGTGGACTGGAAATGAGACTTTATTCATGCTGACTTGCCTCTCCTAGTCCATCAACAACCCTCCAATATAAAGTTTATCCCCCAGTACAAAACACAGCAACAAATGGACCCCAAAGCTGATGGGTGGGGGAGAGGTCAGTGCTCGTCTACTTTCGATGACCTGATTGGTAGGGAGACTGGCCAGGATTATTACTGCCTGATCTGATCAGGTCTCTTGGAGTGCTGGGCTAGGGCTCCAGCCCCAGCCTCTGGTTCTAGGGCGGCTGCCAGGCCCTGGGCCCAAGCTCAGTGGGCATCTCGGCTGAGGGCCCACATTGATGATGATGATGATGATGATGATGAGTGCTAGTAGTAGTAGTAGTAGTAGTAGTATTGTATTAGTATTATTAGTATTATTAGTATTATCAGTGACTGATCTGGTAGTCAGGCTTCTGGGTGTGCTGGGCTAGGGCTCTAGCTCCAGCTTTTGGTTTCGGGGCTGCCGCCAGGCCCTGCAACCAAGCCCAGTGGGCACCTCGGCTGTGGGTTCACCCTGACTATTACTATTATTAGTATCAGTGCCTGATCTGGTCAGGCTTGTGGGTGTGCTCGGCTAGGGCTCCAGCGGCAGCCTCTGGTTCCAGGGCTGCTGCCAGGCTCTGGGGCCAAGCTCTGTGGGCACCTCAGCTGATGGCTCACATTGATCATCATCATCATCATCATCATCATCATCATCATTATCATCTGTGCCGGATCTGGTGGTCAGGCTTCTGGGTGTGCTGGGCTAGGGCTCTAGCCTCAGCCTCCAGTTCCAGGGCTGCTGCCAGGCCCTGGGGCCAAGCTCAGTGGGCACCTTGGCTGAGGGCTCACATTATTATCACTGCCTGATCTGGTCAGGCCTTTGGGAGTGCTGGGCTAGGGCTCTACCCCATCCCTCTGGTTCCAGGGCTGCTGCCAGGCCCTGGGGCCAAGCTCACTGGGCAACTTGGCTAAGGGCTCACAATGCTCTCTCCTTTTCTGTCCTCCTTAATTCTAGTTTGGTGGCACAATGAGACTTCATGTTGAGGTGGCCATGGGTGGTCGTGGGGAGAAGTGCAAAGGTAGTCCTCCTGGTTTCCTTGTGGCAAGAAGTACTGGGTGTGGCTCAGGGGCAGCAGAGAGTACTCCCGCTCCTCCAGATTCACCTGTGGGGGCTGTGGAGGATGCCTAAGAGGTCTTTCCACTGGGAGGAGAGGATCTCTCTCAACATTTTGAGGAGGAGGTGTGTGACGGATCTCTGGAGGAATGATTTGTGTTTTATGAAACATTCCTCCCATCCCCATCCCAAACTCTCAGTGGTGTCCCCGCCTGCAGTCCACCCCTCACTCTGTCTTCCATGGCCAGCTCCACAGCACAGCCTGTAACCATTCGTCTTCATTCCCCTGGGTCAGTTAGTGGTTCACATTTCAATGCCTCTGTATGAAGGCACTTTTCAGCCCTTCCTAATGACCCTCGTGTGGTGCGGTGCCGTGCCTGTGCTGTCCTGGTGTGCAGGGGCAAAAACCTGAAGCACCTGTCGTCGATGGCCCTGACTAGGCACCTGAAGAGGCACCACCCGAGCCTGTGGTCTCCATCCTCGCCCAGCAAAACATCCATTGGGCGAGAAAGGGAGCTACTAGCTCTTCTGAGCGGGAATCAGTGGGAGGGTCACTGGAATCCACCCCAAGCAAGAATCTTTGCCCTGAGGGTGATGCTGGTGGGAGCAGAGTGCTCAGGCAGGCCGCGGTCATGGAGATTGTTCCCTCAGGGTCTGGGACAACGGCGAGGTTGAGGGCTCAGGAGGCGGGTCTTCATGTCTTGTCAGAGATGATTACCCTACATGGCTTGCCCCTATCCACCGTGGAGTGCGTAGGCTTTTGCAGGCTACTAAAGCATCTTGCCCCTTGGTTCTCCATGCCATCGCCATACATCCTTTGCCTGTTGAGTCCAGCGGGTATCTTGAGTGAGGGCTGGCATGTTTGGGCAAGGTTTGGGTCAGGCAGGCTGTCCCTGCGGAGGTTGTTCCCTCAGGGTCGGGGACAGTACCATTTAGAATGGTGAGGTCTGAGGGTTCAGGAGGACTCATCAAGACACGGGCATTTGTACCACCATGGATTCCCAGGCCAGGGGCCAAGCTGGGTGGGGGGCACCTCTGCTGAGGGCTCTCCTAGATAATTATTAGTGCCTGAGCTGGTCAGGTATCTGGGAGTGTTGGTGTCATGCTCTAGCCCCCCTCAGATCCTGGGGCTGCAAAGGTCCAGAGGCAAGCTCAGTGGGTTTCTCAGCTGATGGCTCTCATAGGTTTGGGTCGTCTTGATCCTTCCTGTTCCACTGGGTAACCCTTTGTCCTCCTCTCCCTAAAAAGTTCCACATCACTCTTTCTACCTCTACTTCTCCGGATGGAACCACTCCGACCCTTCCCTATGACCTCTCCTGTCCCGCCCATCCTCTTCTTTCTGCAATGGCAGGAAGGTGGGTGCTGTCGTCTGCTGCTGCTTTGGGCCACAAGGAACAGCTCAACTGCTGTTGCATGTAAGGTTGAACATCATGGTGCCCCCTATCCAAGGCATCAGCTGTCCTCTCCCAGCAGTGGGGAATGGGTCCTGCAACTCCGTCCTTTCTGCAAAGGTAGGAAAGTGGTTCATGACTGCACATTTCATCACTCACATGGTCCCCATTTCTCCTTCTACAAACCCTTGGGAAACCTCTGCTGTCCATCCCATCCCATCCTTTCCATGAGGGCAAGAAGGTGGCTGGTGTCTGGCGGTGCCGCCCAAACTTTATGAGTAGTGCCTGTACTGCCTGCTCAGGTGAGGTGTCTCTGAGTGGTGTGGAACGGCTCTGCCCCCCCCCCCAGTTCTCGGAGCTGCTGGTCCCTCTTTCTAACTCTCCCTCTGTGGAATCACTCCGACCCTTCTGAATGACCTCTCCTGTCCTGCCCATCCCCTCCTTTCCATGAAAGCAGAATGGTGAGTCATGTCAGCCACTGCTTCACGAGGGAATACCATGTTAATGCTGCCTCCTTGGTCACGAGGGACAACTCGGCTGAGATTGCACTTGTACAATATAGTGGTACAGCACAGTTGCACAGCATGGTGGCTCCCCTGTCAACGGGAATGACTGGACCTCTTTGAGCCGGGGAGGGGAATGTGTCCCACGACTACTGTTCTTTCCACAAAGGCAGGAAGGTGGGTGATGGCAGCTGCTGCTGCTTCCCTGTTTCTTCCTCTCCCTCTCTGGGACCACTCCAACCCCTCCCAACTACCTCTCCTGTCCCATCCATCCCATCCTTTCCACTCACACAGGAAGGTGGGTGATGGTTGCTGTTGCCACAGAGTACCTCTGTGGGTTCTGCAGATGAGGACTCCCTATGCTTGGGAGCTTTCCAGTTCCCAGTCCATACCTCTCCCTCTCGGGTACTGCCACGACCATTCCCAAAGACTTGTCCTGCCCCATCCCATCCTTTCCACAAAGGCAGGACAGTGGGTGATGTCAGCTGCCACTGCAGAGTACCTCTGTGGGTTCTACAGATGAGGACTCCCAACGCTTGGGAGCTTTCCAGTTCCTGGTCCATACATCTCCCTCTTAGGTACTGCCACGACCTTTCCCAAAAACTTGACCTGCTGTATCCCCTCCTTTCCGCAAAGGCAGGAAGGTGAGTCATGTCAGCTGCTGCTGTCGGATCGGGGTCCACCCGTTCCTGTCAATGGGACCTCCAGGTCCAGCTCCTTACTGCGGCTGGAACTCCTTGGTCCCCCTCTCCCAGAACATCTCATCTTTCCTCCTCTCCCTCTCAGGAACTGCCACGACCCTTCCCAACAACTTGTCCCACCCCATCCCCTCCTTTATGTGAAGGTAGGGAGGTGGTTGGTGTCTGCCACTACCACTTCTCAGCAACAGGCCCAGCTAAGCTGCTGTTGTGCAGATGGTAGTGCAACACAGTGCCCCTTGTCCATGCCACTGGCTTGCCCCTCTGACTGGAGGGAATGGGTCCCACCATGACTCACATCCTTTCCGTGAAGGTAGGAAGGGGGTTCATGTCCACAGATGATGGGTTTGGCCACCAAGGGCAGCTCAGGAACTGTGGCACATGCAGTTATCCTACACGGTGGCCCCAATCAATGGCACCTGCTGTTCCCGCCGAGGAAGGGGGAATAGGTCACACAACGCCATCCTTTCCACTAAGGCAGGATGGTGGGTCATCTTGGAGGCAGCTTCTGCTTCGACACTGGAGGGGCATCCAATGCTCCTTGCATGTCCAGTTGGTGTGTTTGGTCCAGACTCCACACCACACGAGGAGCAGACAACACCATCAGACCCAATGCCGTGAAGTGCCCCATCTGGTGAATGTATGTCATTGTCTGACCCGCCAGGTTGTGTATTTGTGTGTATGAGGCCTCCAGATACACCAACTTGTCTTGCTGGAAGAGTTTCTTAGCAGATTGTAGCTGGGTCATTTTGGTCAGTGGTGGCCAATGACATCACCCAGCTTTTATACCTTCTGGAAGGTACCCTCTAGGATGCCTGGTGGGTGGGCACATGGGGGTGCTGCCAGCGAATGGCCATACCCCCGCCCACTCCAGGGGAGGCAGCCCCATGCCACCTCCCCTAGCCTGCCAGATCCAGTGGCCACCAACATAACCCATCTTCCGGCCTCCACCAGGAATAACAAGCAGTTAGGCCTGGCAGGTGGGCACATAGGGGGTGCTGCAAGTGAGTGGCCATACCCCCCACACCCTCTGGAGGAGGGGGCCCCATACTGCCTTCCCTAGCCCACCAGGCTTGGTGGCTGCTGACATAATCTACCTTCCGGCCTCCGCTGGGAATAATGAGCAGTTAGGCCTGGTGGGCAGGCACGTATGGAGTACTGTCAGTGAGCAGCCAGACCCCCTGCCTCCTCCAGGGGAGGTGGCCCCACGCCACTGCCTCTAGCCCGCCAGGCCCAGCGGACACCGACATAACCCACCTTCCAGCCTCTGCCTGGAATATCGAGCATTAGGCCTGGCAGGCAGGCACATGAGGGTGCTGCTGGTGAGCAGCCAGACCCCATCCCCCTTCTGGGGTAGGCAGCCCCATGCCACCTCCCCTAGCCTGCCAGGTCCAGCGGCCACCAACATAATCCACCTTCCGGCCTCTGCCGGGAATGACAAGCGGTTAGGCTTGGCAGGCAGGTACATGGGTGGTTCTGCCATCCAGCAGCCAGACACACACACACACCCCGACAGGGGAGGCAGCCTGCTTTCAGGTCCACTGCAGTGGGCCAAAGTGAACTGGCGAGGGAGGGTGGCTTCATTTGTATTGAATGGGAGTTTCCTGGGGACATTGAATTTGGGAATGTATAACTCTGAGATCCATACCACAATCTTGACCAAACTTGGATGATGGCTGGCAGAGAGCCTGCTGCACATTCCCTGTGAATATGGACTCTCTAAGTGCTAAGGGGGCGCTCTGGCGCAGTTGAACTACAAACACCAAACGTTCATTAACAGGACATGTTTGTTTCCGTTCGGCTGCTCATGTTCGTCTTCGTCAACGAACAATGAACAGCCTGTTTGGGGTTTTTTTCCTGTTCGTGCCCATGTCTAGAAAAGACTGGATTTGTCCAGCCACCCCTTATTCAATCACCTTGCTCAAGAATGTAACATTTGAGACTGATACTTACTGAGATCTCCTGGATCTAGATTAGGCTTTTTTAGAATTGGATTGCCACAGCCTGTTTAAAGACAGAGGTGACTGCCTCTCTTTCAAGAAGGCATTAACTACTATTTGAAACAAGTCAACCAGCCTCCCCCAGTAAGTTTAAGTAGCCAGGAAGAGCAAGGATCATACAAGCAGGGAGTGGGCCTCAAAACTCCAAGGATCCTGTCTACATCCTCAGACTGAATAAACTAAAAAGTATCCCAAACAACTTGACTAGTTGGCACTTTGGCACCATCTGACCTTGTCACTGCTAATGCAGAGTCCAAACCAGAAGAAATGCGAGAGATTTTATTCCCTAGACAGTGAGCCAGCAGTGTAACTGGGGGAAATACTGTACACAGAAATGCCAGTTTGGAGTGGTGCTGTTTGATGTGAGCATGAGTTAATTGTCCCAACTGACCAGAATACGGCACTTACCCAGCTGCTGCATCGCAGCTTTGCTGGGTGCCGGAATTTGCCCCCGCGGAAGGAGAGGGAGGCAGAGCAGTCTCCCGGGCATCCGGGTCCTGTGGCTGGGGGCGGAGACACGCGCCTTACAGGCGTCTCCGCCCTCCAGCCTTCAGTCCCTTCCACGCGATCGGCCGGAACGGACGTGCCTTCACATTCCCGGCGATCCGTGGAGGACAGGAGGGCCCAGCTGCACTGTGTGCCCCAGAGCTGCCGCTTTCTTGGCGGCGCGGTTCTCCGCTTCTGCCTGGAGCGCCGGCGCGGCTCCGCGGCTTTTTTCCAGGCAGCTTCTACCTCCGGCGCAGCGGGGCCAGGGGACCTTGTGCCCTGTGACGCGGCTCCGGCCTGTAGGGGCGGCGGAGTGGCGCTGCCCGGGAGTCGTTGGTGGATCTCGGCGGCAGGGTTTGCTTGGGCCATAGGCCCTTCTAGGCGGGGGTATTCTTGCCTTTGCGGGCAGGGGGGGTCTGGTTGGGCGAACCCCCCCCTTCATTCTACCAGGGGGTAACTCTTCCTCGGCGTCCCCCTCCCTCTGGCTTGCTGGGCTGTGGCCGCCATTTTGTTACGGCCGCCATTTTGTGGACGGGTGACGCGGTTAAATAATAGGGACGCCATTTCTGTCGGCCTCAATTGTTGCCCCCCCACTCCTCCCCCCCCCCGGTTTAAGGTGCTACTTATTGGTGGCACGGCTGATTTGCCTTTCCACCCACTCCTCCACTATTGCCGTTCTGCCTGTGGCTTACAGCTTTGGGCTATTGGGGGTGGTGTCTATTTGGTAGGTTTGGCACCATTTTCATAGCAGCGGGCATGACTTCCCAGAAAGGCAAAGGCCCAGGCAAGGGCAAGCAGCCTGCCAAGAAACAGCCTCCCAAGAGGGTTTGTCCTGCTGTTTCTTCTTCAGAGGATGAAGGGGAGGAGAATTTCCATTTTGAAGTTTTAAAACGCCTGGAGGCCCTGGAGAAGGTTAGGGGAGGTGCAGTGGGTGTTGTAGAAACCCAGAAGCGTGCCAGACCTGTTCGGGCTGCTTCCAAGGTGGCTTTTAGGACTGAAATTTTAAAATGTATTTCTGCCCTTGAGTCTGCAGTGGGGGCAGATGGAGCTGGACCCAGCCAAGAAGGGGAAGTCGACTCTCCTGCAGCGGTTGCGGTGGCTGAAGCGGAACCAACTGAGCTCGGCGACGGGGAGCAAGTGGCTGTGGCTGTGCAGCCAGCCAGTGTGGAGGGTAAGTCCCCCCTGCCTATGCAGGTATACACATGGCCATGGGGACCCTGGGGTCAGGCCGCTGCCTCCGGGTCTCCAGGGCTTGCTCCACCGACACACTCACTTAGTGCTTCTAATCGGCCCATGGCTGGTTATTCAGGGTGGCCGGTTCAGGCTCCTGGTAACGCCAGTAGTACAGCAGACGGGAGTCATCCTCAGTTAGCTTGGGGGGCTGGGGAGGTTCTGCACCCCGGAACCCATGCAGCTATGGGGCAGTTTACACCTTTTTCTCCTTGGGGGTTTCCACAGTGTGGTTTGTCCCCTTATGGAATGGTGCCTTACCGTGCCTTGCCTTTCGGTGACACAGCACTTCCGTTAGGCGATCATCTTACCCAGGCGACTAGGGATAAGATAGTCAAGGGGGAGTACATCGATGTCTTCAGCCTTCTCTTCAGGGAACTGGAGAAGAAGGACAAGGAAGACTTGGACGAACGGGATAAGGAAAAAATTAAGAGGAGGAAGGTGGACCGCAACTGGCACAATTGGCTGCCAGGTTTTCTAATTTACGCAGGGGTACTGGGGAGAGCTCAGCCTTTTCGGGCTGTCTCGCTTTTTCAGTACTTGAACATAATTTATCGGGGGTACACCGACTTCGTTGGTGCTGCTTGGTTGCAGTACGACGAAGAATTTAGGATGCGTGCTGCACTCCACCCTCAGCTGCCATGGGATCAGATTCACCAGCAGCTATGGCTGCAGGTCATGTCCCCGGCAAAGCCAAACTCCGGCGATAGGGCCGATAGTGGCCACCTGATTCATCGCCCTCAGGCGACGTCTTCAACCCGCTCTCAGGCGGGGCAACAGGTTCAACCCCGGTTGCTCTGCTGGGACTTTACGTCCAAGGGAGTGTGTAATCGTAGGGCATGTAAGTATAAACATGAATGCCCATTGTGCTTGGGCTCCCACCCTTACACAGCCTGTCCGAGAGCTAAACCTGGAGGAGGGGGCCGTAGGTCAGGCGGCGGGGGATCCCAGCAGTTTACTGGTAAAGGGCCCCAGCCCGGTAAGGGTGAAAGTGCTTGAGATTTTGTTGAGGGGCTATCCGAAGCGGTAGGATGCCTTGTATTTGCTGAACGGTTTTAAGTTTGGCTTTAGAATACCGTTCCAAGGGGTTAGAGCCCCCTTCATGTCGGACAATTTGCGTTCAGTAGTCGGCATGGAGGAGGTTGTTCGTGCTAAAATTAGGAAAGAATGTGTTGAGGGTCGGGTGCTCGGTCCTTTTACCGTGCCTCCCGTTCCGTGCCTTAGGGTTTCTCCTTTGGGGGTGGTCCCCAAAAAGGTCTCTGGTGAATTCCGTTTGATTCACCACTTGTCGTTTCCCAAGGGAGCTTCCGTGAATGATTTTATCCCAGGGGATCTTTGCTCCGTGCGTTACACCTCTTTTGACCAAGCGGTCAAAGTGGTACGCAGGTGTGGGCAGGGAGCTGAGATGGCGAAATGCGACATTAAGTCTGCTTTCCGCCTTCTCCCTGTTCATCCTGATGATTTTGATTTGCTTGGTTTCTGCTTTGAGGGAGGATTTTATATGGATCGTGCCCTGCCTATGGGCTGCTCAATTTCATGCTCAGCTTTTGAGCGTTTTAGTTCGTTTTTAGAATGGGAATTGCGCCGGCGGCTGCACTGCCGCGACACGGCGCATTACCTCGATGATTTTTTGTTTGTTGGACCGGCGGGCACCGCCCAGTGCACCAGGTTGCTGGCGGGTTTCCAATCCCTTGCACTGGAACTGGGCGTTCCACTGGCTGAGGAGAAAACGGAGGGCCCTGCCCAGGTACTAACCTTCTTGGGCATTGAGATTGACACTGTCCACCAGACTTTTCGCCTGCCTGAGGACAAGGTGCTTAGACTCAGGGCACGTCTGGATGAGGTTAAGGGCAAAAGGAAGGTTTCCCTGCTGGAGTTGCAGCAGCTTGTAGGTTATTTGAATTTTGCGTGTAGGGCAGTTGCCCCTGGGCGGCCTTTTCTGCGCAGGTTGTGCGATGCGATGGCATCTCTACGCGCGCCTCATCACCGGCTTCGGATTAGCAAGGGTATGCAAGCTGATATCGAGATTTGGCACGAGTTCCTAGGGTCCTTTAATGGGATTACCTTCTGGAGGGATGACCTCCTGATGGGCGATGGCCTTCAGGTTGCCTCTGATGCAGCGGGAACTATAGGCTTCGGTGTGTACTTTCGGGGCCACTGGTGTGCTGACCTTTGGCCACATGAATGGATGATTATGGGTTTAGGCAAGGACCTTACGTTCTTGGAATTTTTCCCCATCCTGCTGGCTGTTTTCATTTGGGGCCCAGAACTATCCAACCATGTGGTGCACTTTTGGTGCGATAACATGGCGGTGGTTCAAGTAGTTAATTCCCTTACTTCAAGGTCGGCTAGGGTGATGCAGTTAGTTAGGGCATTTACGTTGAGGTGCCTCCAACTCAATATATTGTTTAGGGCCAGACATGTACCTGGCGTTGACAACTGTTTGGCGGATGCTTTGTCTCGCCAACAGATGGACCGCTTTCGGCAGCTAGCCCCCGGCGCCGACAGGTTGCCCTGCAGAGTGCCCCCAGAAGTATGGCGGCTTGGGAGTCTGAAGTGAACAGGGCTATTTTGATGGCCATTGCTCCCAGTACACAGAAATCGTATGGACGTGTGGTAGGACAGTTGTGGGAATTTCGGAACCGGGTAGGGTTGCTGCAACTCTGGCCTATCCCAGTCGAGCATCTGTTACGGTTCTGCGTTGCTCAACGCGAGCGGGGACTGGCGGCTAGGTCCATCAGGGGTCAACTTGCTGCCTTGGCATTTGTTAGCAAGGCACGGGGGGTTACTGACCTCACTGGTGATTTTCGGCTAAGGAAAATGATTGAGGGCTGGACTAGGGAGTCGGCTGCTCCCCGTGATCAGAGACAGCCGATCTCCCCTGCAATCCTTAGGGGTTTGCGTGCAGTTTGGGGAGTTCTTTGTGTTTCTGAGTTTGAGACACGGCTTTTTCATGCAGCAGCGCTTATTGCATTTTTCGGGGCACTGAGAGTGAGTGAGCTGGTTGCTCGATCTAGGCTGGATAACTCTGGCCGTGCCCTTCAGGCGCAGGATGTGATGTTTCTCGGTGGGAAAGTGAACATAAGGATTAGGCGTTCCAAGACAGATCAGAAGGGACTGGGGCAGGAGCTTGTTTTGGGGCCCTGTACTGAAAAAGGTCTGTGCCCTGTTAAGGCCCTTCGGCGTTATTTGGCCGTGCGTGGCGAGGGCCCGGGATTGCTTTTCCGCCACGAGGATCTCGCCCCTTTGACACGGTACCAATTTTGGTCAGTGACCAGTAGAGCCCTACAGCGCTTAGGTTTAGATGGAGTCCGGTTTGGCACCCATTCCTTTCGAATTGGGGCTGCCTCCACTGCGGCTGCAATGGGGTACCCGTGTGACGCTATTCAGCGGGTGGGCAGATGGCGTTCTTCTGCCTACCGGTCGTATGTGCGGCCGTTATGATGCGTGGATTTTCTACTAATTGATTTCTCTTTAGGTATGGCCAGGCGTCCTGAGCGGAAGCGGATCCTCATTGTGGGACACAGTATGGTGTTTTGGGCGGCCGTTCACGCCAGGAAGTCCCCTATTGGATCGCAGCTTGGGCTGAGCGACAGTGCCGTCGTTGAATGGTGTGGCCGGCGGGGTCTCCGATGGTCGGGGTTATTACCCCTTTTGTTTAGGGGGAGGAGGGGTCTTCCCCCGCATATTGTGCTTATCCACCTGGGTGGAAATGATCTCGGCCTTTTAAAAGGCCGGGCCCTGTCGCTGCAGGTAATGGCCGACTTCAGGGTAATCAAGGCACGTTGGCCTGGTACCTATATATTTTGGTCTGCGATGCTCCCTCGACGGCTGTGGAGGGAGACACTTGAACCTAAGGGCATGGCGCGCGCCTTACGCCGGGCCAATAGGGCCATTCAGAAGGCGTTAGCCGGGGGGTTGGGAATTCCCCCCCCCCCCATCCTCGGATTCGGGCCGCTTCTGCCAACCTTTACAGGTCTGACGGGGTTCACCTGTCTCCGGCAGGTAACGACATCTTTTTAGACGACCTGCGGCTAGGCCTCAGGTTGGCACTAGGCCACCTGTGGGGCGCGGGGGCCTAAGCTGAGGCTTGGCCTTCCGCGTTGGCAGGAGAAGGTGGGGAGTAGGGAGCGGGCCGGTGAGCACCCCCTTGGCAATTCCCCATAGGTGGGGAAAGGGGTCTGTCAGGAAGGAGGGCATGCTTCATGGCTGCCACCACCTGTCTAGACCGCCTCCTGGGAACCCCGGGTGCAAGTCCTTCCCTCATGCTGTATGGCTGAGGCTTAAGGAGCTTGAGGGGGAACCCTTTGCCTGGCCGGCCGGGTCCAGGCCATTCTTTGAATGGCTCAAGCCCGGGGCAGCGGGGCTCGCCCAGGCAGGTCAAGGCGGAGGTACTGGTTGGACCCCGTGGCTTGACCTGTACCGCAAGTTGGCCTTGCCGCAGTTTATTGTTGTTGTTACGTTTAATAAAGCGGCCCTTAGTTCCAAATACTGTGTCTGCCTCTTTCTTCCGACTGTGGGGGGCAAAACATGTGTGGCTCTTCTCTGCTGAGTTTCTTCTTCTCTCTCATGTGGAAACAGAAATGTAAAGATAGCACAGGGAAATGGAAACTGAAAGCAGAATGTAGCTGCAGACTTTGTGGCACCACCAGGAAAAAAAAAAAAGACCAGAACAAGCCAAATTGGTTTAGTCTCAAAGGTTAGCAGAAATTTGGATTAGTTAATCTTTACAGTTTAATGAGCAGGATATGCACAGCTGAAATTCTATTCAAATTCACACCCCTACTATATAGAGAAGGAAGGAGATTATATAGGGTTGCTAACCTCCAGGTGGGGCCTGGGGATTTCCCATTATAACAACTGATCTCCAGACTATAGAAGTCAGCTCCCCAAGTGAAAATTGCTGCTTTGGAGAGTGGACTCTATAGCACTATAGAGCCCCACCCGAAACCCCGCCTTCCTGAGGCTCCACTCCCAATTCTCCAGGAACTTCCTAACCTGAAGTTGGCAACTGTAATTGGGTAACATAATAGAGGGGGGGAAATGCTGCAGTTTTACAATGCAAGAAGATTCTTTGGGAGGCTGTTGATCCTTCTTGGGAAGTCTTCTCTTGAGAAGATGCCATGTAAATATCTGGCAAATACGAGTCTGAGCCCAAATCCCATTCTCTGTTATGCATGGTCCAAGGGCCAAAATTAGGGCTTCATGTGATAGCATAAGGCACAATGAATATATTCATTCATTTATGCCTTCTGATCCAGCAGTGGCAACCCTACAGCCCCATGAACATTTTGTTCTTGCTCCTAGCAGAAACAGTCTGTGTGAGAAATTACTGCCAGATGGAAGAAACAGATGCTGATTTTTTTTTGCTATGTACATGAACAATTTTACCAGGACTATTTTAGGAAATAGAAATGATCCCTGTTGTCTGCTCAGTCAATGAGATCTCTAGGTTCTTGGCATCTTTATTTTTGTTTATTCCCCTTTGCCATCTTGTAAACAAAAGATCCAATTGTTGGTAGGCGAACCACTAATACTTTTCTCCAGTTTATATGACAAATAAAGTACTTACCATTATAATGGACCCTATATAACTCTCCATCAGAGAGGCTCAGCTCTTGGGTACCTGGAGAATCAGGCACTGCTTAATTAGTTTTATAATTGCTAGTGACTGTCTCATTAGAAATAGCTGGAATTGATGTGTCACTGGAACTTCTTTCCCTAGCACAAGTATGTGATGGTAAACATTGGCAATACAAGTCAGTACTAGTGGTGTTTGCTGAAGCACAAAGAATAATTCACAAGTATCATTGAAAGTAACTGAGCAGAATAAATCGGGAGTTGGCCAAGGTTGTAGGCCAGCATTGGGTCAATTCATAGAACATTGCTGGCAATCTTTTTATAAGTAAAAATAAAGACACTCATTTTATGACAAGGATGAAAGCCATATTCTGCACTGATGCATTTTGCACATGAATAATATGCTCATTTACTTATTTGTGGGGAATTTATTTGATGTGAGTGCTATGTTCTGAAAATGGACCTTCACAGGGTGGTGCTGGTTATTCTGTGAAAATCATATTCTGTGGATTTTTCTTTTGCAGGAAAAAATCTTTGGAAAGGGGTTATGTGAAAATGAAAAGAAGACGGGAAGGGTATGCTGTTCATTACTCTGTTCATTATTTCTCTGCTTGATCAATACTTCCTCTCCAAATATAAAGACATTTGGTGTTGTTTAATATATATTTGAATATAGTGGCTACTTTCACCCTTATTGTGGATTTGGCTTTTGTTTGGCTAGCAGGGGTGTGTTTGCCAGAGGAGTAGAATGGCATCATCCATGTACTAGTGTCCGGGGTCAGCAGCCCAGCCCCCGGACTTGCTGGCAGACAGCGGCAGGGGGCAGCCGGGAGACAGCAGTTCAGCTGCTCTGTCTGGCAAACAGAGCCAGACCCTGCCTACTCCAGGGGGAAGGGGCAAAAGGCCAAAGCCTCAGAAGGCTGGAGGGAGCAGGGAGAAGCCGGCTAGTCCCACCCACTATGGGGGAGAAAGGGGGCTAAGCAGGCTAGAGGAAAAGGGCCAAGGCAAGGGGAACAGGGACACAGCAACAGCCCAGACAGAGCCCTTACCTTCCAAGGAGGAGAAGCAGCCACCACAGCCCAGAGCCACACCCTGGCTAGAGGACAGCAGCCTGGCTCAGGAGGTGCTAGGAGCCAAGCCCCTCCAGGTGGAGCTGCCACAGGCATTCTGGGGGAGGAGATGGGTAGCCCCTCCCAGCATCAATGAACAGGCAGCACAGAAGCTGGCCAGGGCAGCTCCTCGCGAGCAAGGCCAGACAGGCTCAGCAGCACAAAAGCTGGCCAGGGCAGCTCCTCGCGAGCAAGGCCAGGCAGGCTCAGCAGCACAGAAGCCGGCTGGGGCAGCTCCTCGTGAGCAAGGCCGAGGAGACCTCAGCTGGGGATGGCTCGCATTCAACCCCACCCTGCCAGCAAGGCAAGGAAGCCAAGAAGGGATTAGTGGTAGGAGGGAAACACCTGAGGGAAGGCACAGCTGGGCCAAGTCAGGAGAGGGAACAAGCCTAGAAGGAGGGCAGGGCGGGGAAAGGAAGCCCTATATAAGGTGGCTAGGAAGAGCTCTGAGGTGGTGGGTGTGAGTGAGGAGTGATGAGGTGGAGTGAGAGCAGTAGGATGCAAGGGTGGTGGCTTGGAGGAGAGTTCTGGAAGGAGGAGATGAAGGAGGATGCAGAGGGTAAGCAGGCCAGGTTGAGCAGGCCAGCGAGTGGACTGAGAGGGAGTCTGGGTGAGGTATACCGCCCCTCCTTCCACAGAGCAGGGTCCTGCAGAGTCCCTGGCCCCCCTGTGACGTCAGGAGCAGACTGCCCAGTGCCACGCCCAGTGGCAGCCGCAGTAAGCCCTGACAACTAGGTTGTGAGGGAAAGGCAGTTATTGATGAACATCATGATTTTCTGATCTCTTATCACTCAGTTCCTTTGCTGACACTAAATGTATATTTTCCAAGTTATCTGAAACCACCTTGTTCTGTTTTGCCTTGCTATTATACCTTGATTTTTTTCATTCCTCTCACAGCTGCTAGTCGTTTTATGACCTAGTTTAGGTAGCTATTATTTGGGGGAGGGGGTTTAATTTTTTTTAGATAATTTGTTTTAATACTGCCCAGTTTTGATAGTTTTACAACTGCTTTTAGGTTTTGCTAGTGCCACCTTTAAAATTATTTAAGTAAAAGCTTTGACTCTCAACAGCTCATACCTTGGAAATCTTTACTTTGGCCTTTAAGGTGCTACTGCACCTGAATCTTGCTTTTCTAGTACAGACCAACAAAGTTACCCACCTGAAAATATATGTACTAGGAATTTATTGTTTAAATTAATTGTTTAATTATAAGCCATGTCAAGCCCCATGTAGTGGAGAAACTGGATATATTTTTTAAAAATAAAACATAATTGTGAGAGCTGAACAGGTGTTCTCCCAAAATTGTGAGAGTTGAGGTTCTGTACTGCTGGGACCATTCCCTGAATTATACTGTCTTTATACATGTTTACCAAAAATAACTTCATTAAAATAAGCATTTTTTTCCCTCACAAAATTAATTGATATTCACAAAACAATCACATCACATTAAGTGGCCTTAAAAAGGATTGGCTAAATTTACTGGCTAACAAGAGCTATTAACCATGATACTTAAATGAAATCTCTACTCTTTCAAACCGTTCGTCTTTGAATTCTAGATGATGTGAACAAACAATTTATGAACAGCATTGAAAGATGAGGTAGGAATATTTTTGTCTTTCTTATGATCATCTTCATACAATTCCTAATTAAATGTTTTACATGGAATGTTTTAAATGTTTTTAATGCTGTTATCCGCCCTGAACCTGCTTGCGGGGAGGGAGGAATACAAATACAATAAAATAAATAAAATTAAAAAGATAAATAATTAACATGGACTCACTACCACAAGATGTGATGATGAACACTGTTAGCTACTTTTTAAAAGAAGTTGATGAATTTGTAGAGGATAGGTCTATCAATACGTATTAAATGGAAATCCCATGTCCAAAGGAAATGTAGCTCTGAATACCAAAGAGCAACATTGTTGTTACCAGAACTGCTCTTTATTATAATGGGGAATTAGCTATAGCAGTCTGTAACTTAAAATTAAGCGCGGATCATAACCTATGTATACGGAGGTCCCGATCCCAGACACTCTAGTGAAAAAGAGGCAGACAACAAATAGGTTCCAAACACGTGTATTCAGTGTGGCGTAAGCCTAAACTTGCACAAGCATACAAGAGGACATACGAGATCTAAGAAATACAGAGTAGGAAATACAGACACGTTCGCATTAGCTGGTTCCCAACGATGATAGGGGGAATACTCACTTATCCTGAAGCGAAGCAGAGACACAGCATCGAGGGGGGGTGGTCCAATGCCAGCACTGGAACCACAGACGGACAGCAAGGAAGTCTGGATAGGATGGCACGCGGCTGGCTGGGACAGGACGGGAATGGCACGAGCCCCATGCGGTCTGAGAGGCCGGCTTAAATACCCCAAAACGTACCCTGGGGCTGGTGCTGTACTTGGTGGTTCTCACAGATTAAAACAAAGGGTCTGATGGGCTACTGAATGGCTTGGATGGGCCACTTTGGTAATCAGATTGTGATAAGTGACACCTCAGAAAGAGGGGACAAAAGAGGGAGGGGGAAATCCAAGTGGGCTGAAAGGATGTTCCAGCGGACAGGGCTTGTCCTGATGTCATCAGCTCTGGAATGCGGAGGTTTCTTTGAGATGCATTCTCTAAGTGCTTGGGATGGTCGGCACTTAGTTCTTCTCCGGGGCGGCTCCTAAGATATGCAGAGTGGGACGAGGTGCTCTCGCTGCGGACGTGGTGTGCCCGCTTCGCCGAAATGGCTTCTCAAAGCAGTCTTCTTCCCTGGGTCTTCTGGGTGCCTGAGAACATGGATGCCGGCTGGGCATAGCTGGGGCTGGTTAGCAGGCTGCCCGGTAGCGAGGGCAAGCTCGGCGACCGGCTCGCGGGAGGCTCCAGGCGGGAACTGACCAGGGAGCGCCTAGCCAGGCTCGCTGGAGGTTTCCCCGGCAGGCGCCCGGCTGCTAGCAGCGGCTTGGGCCCATATGAGGCAGGCTTCCATGGAGGCAGGGGGAATAATACTTAAAACACAGTCCAAAGCAGGGAACAGGCACGGTCCGTGGCAGATGGCAATGCAGGCACGGGGCATACTTGTAACACAGTCCAAAGCACACTGGGAAGTCCAGATACAGGTCAGGGCAGGGCTGCCCAGGAAAAGAGTCCTTTGTGCAGTTATCCAAACATGGAGTCAGGGAACTACACAGTCTATTGCAGCAGCAAGGTAATTGACACGTAGGCAGGAAACTGACACATGTATTAACACACACACGTGTAAAGCAATCTTTGTGTAGTAATAAAACAGCAATGCAGGAAACTTTAACACAGTTCATAGCAGGCTTTAAAGCAGGGGAGGGGGCCTACTTGGCAACAATTCCCCCCCTCGGAGACCCCGTGATGTCAGGCGCGCGGGTCTCCGAACTTGACTTCAAAGGCGAGGTGGTTGGCAATGTCCGGTGGTCGAGCTTCGAGCGAAAAGGAGTGGGAAGGGAAGGGAGAGGAGGCGTCACTCAAAAATTTAGTTTGGAGAACCACCTAACCGAATAAGTGCAATTTAGATCAGCCAATGGGCTGCAGGTCTCTGGGTTCACACCAGGGGGTGTGCTAAGTGCAATCATCAGAATAAATAGCAATAATTCATAAGCAATAGCAATTCATAGTTACATAAGCAGTAATGAGCAATTCATAGCAATGAGTAATTCATATGCAGCGGCAAATTCAAGGGTATAAGGTTAAAAGCAAAGGCAATTCATGAGCCAATTCATGAATACAGGATTAAAAGGCAAAGGTAATTCATAAAAGTACAAGCAATTCATAGATAGGTGATAATTCATACAGGATAAAAGTGAAATGTGCAAGCAAGGCATAGACCAATTCATCGAGGGTGGACCAATTCATAGGTGATTAAAACCATAAATACATATATAGGATTAAAACAATAATTCAGGAAGTTAAAACCAATTTCATAGATAAAAGCAGCAATGGTAAAAGCAAGTGCGTGGAAACAATTCATGAGGGTAAGCAGCGGAAGGGCTCATAGGGGGTCAGAAAAATAAATTTTGCAATTAAAAGACCAACTCATACGGCCAGATTAAAACCAAATTCATAGAGTTTAAAATCAGGAACGAAATAACCTTTAAAAGAGACCATTCAGGAGGGGCCTCGGTTAAAACCAAATTCATAAGATGATAAATAGGCTAAAATCACTTCGGCGGAGGGAGTCAGGTTAAAAAGGCAATTCAAGGTTAAAATCAAATTCATAGGGATAAAGTTCATGGGCGCACTTGCAGCAAATAGAGGGAGGAACTAGTTCGGGGCTAAATTCATGGGAGTAAAATTCATAAAAAGAAATGGGAAGAAATTCATAAGACCATAGAGCAACAAAGATCACAGATGGCTCAGTCCGCAGTACAGCTGTTAGACTGGGTTGCATATTTACAGAAACAAGCAAACTTAGTCCATGTGTTCCAAAACACACTTCCACCCCCCCTTGCTGTCTGCGTCAATCCGCAGAGCAGGGTCGGCAGGCGGCAAGAAGGGCTCCAGGCACACAGTTCTAGTCCTCATGGAGGTGGTGCTGCTGGCGGTCGTTTGGAGACGGGCCATGGGCTGGGGGGCAGAGAGATATGTTCCCCCCTAGTCCACAAGAGGGCCTCGGAGCGGTGTCCGGCAGCAAAGTGTCCATGGGGCTGATTCAGGATGCGTACACATGATCATAACAACACAGGCATAGTTCATAACTGATGAAACAAGCAAGGGATAAATAAAACAAAATGGGGCGCCAAGAACAACCATTAAGGCAGAAGGAGGTCGGGGTTGTAATGGTCCAAACGGTAGGACAGTTGGAGTTGCTGGAGCTGTCGGCGGCTCCAACAGCCCAAATAAAGCAGTGAGGCACACAACAAAACTTGGAAGGCCAGAATAACGACGATCGGGTGCAGAGCCAAATTGTAAATTCCAGTGGCAGTGGGGCTCCAGCCAAAGAGGGTCTCCCACCACGAATGCTCACCGGTGGTCTTGATTCATTGGACGAGGTCCAGGATCTCCTTTCCGTTGTGGGACACAACCAAAGCAGTGGTATCCCCGTCCCTCTGGATGCTCTGGAGGGTGCGGTGGAGCTGCGGGTGGGTCAGGAGCTCATGGATTAGCTCCAGACCGATGCCGAGGGAGATGGGCTTCACATAACGATAGATGGAGGGTGCCACCAGGATCTCTTCTTGGGTCCAGACCGGTGCCGTGTAGGTGAAGTCGCAGGCTGCCACCGAAGACAGGTTGCAAAAGCAGCGATTGACTCCCGGGATCACGGGCTTGAGCTGGAACGAGTTCAGGATCACAAAATCGCAGGCCGTTCGCACGCAGGCACATCCTTTCCCAATGTAGACGACAGCGGAGCTGTTCTCCTGGACGACCTCAAAAGGGCATTCGTTGAGGGCGTCGACTTGCGGGGCTACACAGGGGTGATGAGGTGCAAAGGCTTGGTCCTGGCAAATGAAGCCGGTCTGGTCTCGATGCTGGCACCCTTGGAGGCTGACGAGCTGCCATCCGGAGGGGGTGAAGCGGGCCCAATGGTCGGGGTGTCTGGCCGTTAATAAAAATAGTTTAAGCTCCTGGGTGGTCGGTGAGAATGAGGAATTTACAAGAGACCACCAGGATTCAAGCTCCAGTTCTATGGGTGACAATTTGGGCATAATCAATCTTTTGATTTCCAGGGGCAGGTGCCCGTCCATGGCTTGCTGAATTAGCCCTATGGCCACAGCCTGGTTTAATTGTTGGGCTTGCATACATGCCATGGCTATTGACACGTTGCGTTCAAAAGACTGCGTTCCTTTGAGCAGCAGAGAAAAATCTCTTTCAATTTGACTCTCCCAGTTAACTAAAATGGAGCTGATCTTGTGTTGCCCATTCGAAATGGAATTTAGGGACTGCACCACCGGTTTACCTAAGTCGGAGATGCTAGTCGTGACATGGGCAAACTTATTAGCGAGAGTCTCAATGTTGACCGAATCCATGATTGCTAAGCCTCCGGCTGCAGGAGCAGTCCAGTCGGCAATGCTTCGTCTGGCACGCGAGAGAGAAGGAGAGGGATCGATCCACAGTTGTAGCCATGCATTCCAACCCTTGCTACCGGCCTCCAGATAGGGAGCGCACTGCGGCAGCCTCTGGGTTACATTTAGCTCAGCTAAGTCTATGCGGATCTCTTTTAAAGACATTTGCGGGCGGACTAAAACTCTCTCTCGAATGTCAGTTTTCAAAACATGGGAGCCCACTATATGCGTGCCGCCTTGGCTTAATTGTTCATTGCTAGCAATCAAAGGGTCAATTTGGATGGTGTGGGTCTCCTGGGTCCGGATCAGCAGGGAATAATTGCCTGGTTCGTGAGTCAAATTTACAAAGAGCAGCCCAAGCCGGTGAAATTTCTCTACTAGGGGCTTGGTTTGGCATTCAGGCGTCTGTTGAACCAGTATCCAATCGGGTGGGCCATGTTTGGCTAGGTCTTCCTCCTTTACAATCCAGGTCAGGTTCTCCCAGCGTTCTATAGCAAAGGAGAGAACTGCGCCTGAAGGGGGCATGATAGTGACTGATGCAGATTCAGTGGCAGTAGTGCCTAGTAGGATGGTCATTCTAAAGGGGTCTCCTGCCTTCCATACTGCGGCCGACAATAGAATAACTTCACAGTATGGTCCGAAAGCCTCAGTGACAAATGGCGAGGTTTCGACATTGGCAGGGGTGGTATATTTGTCTACCACCGGGACTGCGGTGGGGGCTGGCCTGATACAGGGAAGGAACATACATGGGATCGGAGCCAGTGGTGACACTGTGTCAGTAGTTGAGTAGCATACTAATTCTTGGGACATAGTTTTTACTCCCACACATAAAATAACAAGCTCTGGGGGTCGGATCCACTGCTCTTCGCAACTGCGGAAGTTAGTGCGATCCATGGGGGTGGTCATATTGCTCTGCTGTACAACCTTGCAGACCATCATTTCATTTCCTGCCAGGGTATTGATACATCTCCAGTGGGGGTAGGGCATTAATTTGGACGGGCGTCCCTCTGTTAGGGTGCCTGCCAGTACGAGCAAACACAGAGTAGCCAGGTGCCTCATCTCCTGGCCTTCCTTTTCCTTTTGTGGTGAAAATATCCTGGGGAGACCTGCGGATATAAGTACAGGTTCCCTGAGTTTCTTGCAGCAAAATAAATGAAGTGGAATGGGGGAAAAGGGAGGGTGTATTTCTGCCAGCACTGTATGTTAAGCGGGGTTCAAACGAGAAGTCCCAGGGGCACTAAGCGAGCCTTCCAGCTTGTTGCTCTGGGGAACTCCTGTGCGAAGGTTTCTTTCTCAAGCATGTATATTTCAGGGGGGGACGTCTTTGCGTCGAGCGAGGGTCAGCTGTACATTAGGCGGGATTATGCAAACTCGCCCCAGGGGTCCCTGGGTGCCTAGGCTATGTGGCCTTCAGGTGCCCCTTGCTTGGCGGCGGGCTGCTCTTATCTTGCGGGCTGAGAGCTATCGGTCTGGCTCGGCCTGGCCTTGCCGCTTCAAAACAAACAAACAAACAAAAAACTAGAGAGCGGTTTCCAGCAACTATAAGGGTTGCTGCTGACGGGTGCCCTTGTTTTAATTTTCAAAAATAGGCCTTCGTCATATATTTGCAGGACAACCAATTTTTGGAGGGGCTCCCTCGGGAAGCCCCATTTTCTGGTTTAAAAAAGGTACACTGGGCGGGCGAAAAAGAAAAATACACTGAGCGCAAAAAGAAAAATACACGGAGCTACACGGAGCACGAAGCATATGGGTGTGGGGTACTTTTTGGTTGCCCTTACATGGGGTGCCTGGCAGGGCTTCATTATAACTTCAATATGTCTCCCCCCCTTCTTTTCCCTTATACGGTACGGGCAAGGGAAAAGATTACGTGGGGCGGGCGGCTGCTGGCGGAAAGGGCCGAAGTGGAGCCGAGGGCACTCGGCGGCGTTTATCGAAAAGCGGCGGAGGCGGCCGAGATCTGCCGGCGCCACTGGGTCTGGGTTATTCGGGGGGTCATCTTGGCGCGGGGGATCCTGGCTATGTACATGAGGCACGCTGCCCCTTGTGCGTAGCGAACGCACCCCAATAACATATTCCAGAGGTTACATTTTTACAAAATACTGGCGGGTCTTTTACTTTTGCACTAAAGCGTACTGGATGGTGGCGCCGTATAGCAACTCACCATGACGAATATGAATATTAGTAAAAGAGGGATGTTGGGCTATCTGGGGGTCCTTTTCCAGGGGCGGCACGGTTCTCAAAGCCAAAGCCGACCATCATGCGAAAGCGTGGATCTGGCAGGTGAGACCCCGAATCTACGTAGATGCGGGATCTTCACCAGCACGGCGGGTGAAATGTTTTCAAACAAAGAAATCACTTTTTTTGGTGGTTTCAACATTGGAAGACTGCATTCAATTTTGGGCTAAAGCCTCTCCAAACACTTTCACACACAGCAAATCTCTTTTGCCTGTGCAATTTTTTTCCGAACATGCGGCTTACAATCCAATTAAGAATCACTCTCGGTGGTGGTCCTATTTGGCTTTGGTTGCCGTGTTTCCCCCTAGGGTCCCAACTGTGGGGCCCGCCTAATGAAGTTAAAGAATAGAACTGAAAAAACTTTTGACATTCACACCTACATCTGCATATTCTGCTGTTTCTTTTATACTAAGGCTACAAAGGTCTGGTCTAAGGGGACACAGGGTATCTCTGGCCCAGAGTGAAGGGACGTCTGGCGAATCACTGGGCAGAGGGGGGCTGGGCTGGTGGCGGCTCCCCCAGGGTCATATACTGGTGGGGCGGTCTGGAGCGGCTTCCCTTTCCATTCCTTTAATTGAGAGGCATGAAAGTATTTTAGCCAAGTGCCTCCTGTCTTCCTCTGAATAGCTACCTTATAGACGGCTGGAGAGACTCTTTTCGTGATTGGGACAGGGCCTTGCCATTTGGCGGCTATTGAGTGTGCCTTCTGTGAGAACTTCCTATATAAAACGAGCTGTCCTTCCTTCCACTGCCTGGGGTTCCTGACCCATCCTAGTTTGCGGTCCATATCCTTCTGAGCTGTGCCTAACTTCTGGGCCACTTGCATGTGGGTGGCGTGTATGGATGAGATGAGGTCCTGAACCCAGACGTCATTAATTACTACGGGCTGCATATCAGAAGGGAGCTGCGTATCTAGCCAGAAGGCTTCTGGGAGCTGCATTTTCCGTCCTGTCATGACCATATGGGGCGTGAGCCCGTGAACTGCGGTGGTGCCTCTGATGGCCATTAGAATTATGGGGAGTTTTTCATCCCAGTCTCTCCCGGAGGAGCGAACCATCTTGCGGAGAGCCTCCTTGAGGGTCCGGTTGGTTCTTTCTATGGCGCCGGAAGCCTGGGGATGGCCGGCTATGTGAAAGCGTTGTTGGATGCCTAACGCCTTGCAAAGTTCCTGGGTTACCTCTCCAATGAAGTGTGAGCCCAAATCGGAATCCATGACTCGTACAGTGCCCCATCTCGAAAACACATTATTGAACAGTAGTTTGGCCGTGGTGGCTGCAGTGTTATGTTTACACGGGAATGCCTCGACCCATTTACTGAAGGGATCTATGACAGTGAGGCAGTAGCGATTGCCGCAGGGAGTGGGAGGAAGGGGACCGATAAAGTCAATCTGTATACGAGCCCAGGGTCCATCAATTCTCTGATGCTGGAGGGGAGCTCTAGGCCCAGTTGGGTCTGCATTGACCATAGCACAAGACAGACAGTTGTCCACCCATTGTGCTACTTTGGTACGCATGCTAGGCCACCAACCAACCTCTTTGATCCTCTCCAGAGTCAGGTCCTTGCCTCGGTGTCCCTGCTCGTGGACAAACTGAATCAGGTCGGCCCTGACTTCCAGTGGCACTACCCAGTGGCATTCACCGGCTGCATCTACTGCCCAAACTATGCCTTCCTCTTCTCGGATCATTAGTCTTCCTGTCTGATCTCTTCCTGCGGCGAGGAGGTCAGCTACTTCTGGGTCAGATATCTGCAGTTGTGCTAGGTCTAGTGTTCCTGCGATTCCCTGAGCCTGGCTGCGGGCTTGTGCCCGGGTGGTGACAGGGTGGAGGGGACAATCGGTGGCTGGTTCCGGTAAGGGAGCACTTTCAGTGGCGGCTGCCTTGGCTGCAAGGTCTGCCTGGTCATTCCAATAAGCGGTCTCTGAGCTTGTCTTTTGGTGTCCTTTAACATGGGTAACCTGTGTTGGGCCTGTGCGGGACTGAAGGAGCGCGGCTACTTGCTGCCATAGCTGTAGGTGGGCTACGGGTTTCCCATCACTAACTCTCCACCCCTGATTCTGCCACACCGGGAGCCAGACCGTGGCGGCTTTGGCCGTCCAATCCGAGTCTGTGTAAATGGCAAGTGGGCTCTCTGGGGGCTCAAACTCAAGCACTGCCAGAAGCGCTTGCACCTCAGCCGCTTGGCTGGAATGGGGGCGGGCTGGACCTTTGAGGGTATGGGCGTCGGCCACTCGCACAGCGCCGTAGCCTGTCCGAGGGGAGCCTCCAACGTGAAAGGAGGAGCCGTCGCAGAACCAGCATGTGAAGCCGTTCAGTCGGGCTTCCTCTAGCGGGACTCCCCAAGTGACTGGCCAAACAACCTGCGGTGGCGGGTCCAGGGGGCACTCGTGCGCGGTCCCGGTTACTAACAGGCCATAGGGAGCTGGTGGCTCAGTGGTTTCCTTTTTAAATTCTACTCCGCGGTTAACCAATGCCAGGGTCCATTGTGCTATGCGGGCGTTTGATACTTGTCCATCTTGTATTTTGCCAGACAGAATATATTTGAGGGGCGTGTGAGTGGTTTGAACTATTGTGCATGAGCCTCCTATGATAAATTCCCAATGGGTGAGACTCCAAACTAGAGCAAGGCACGTCTTTTCGCATGGGCTGAACTTGGTCTCTACTGAAGTTAGATTGCGAGAGGGATAGGCTACTACTCTTGCGGTTCCGGCTTGCTGCTGGGTGAGCGTGGCTCCTATGCTCTTGTCTGACACGGCTAGCTGAATAAAGAATGGCCGGGTAACATCTGGATGGGCTAGGGCCGGTGCTGCGGCTAGGCTGCGCTTCAGTTCTGCTAAGGCTGTCTGTTGATCCGGTCCCCACTCCCAGGGAGTGTTCTTCTTAAGGAGAGCGTAAAGGGGGCGAGCCTTGTCTGCAAAGGACTCGATGAAGTCTCGGGAAAAGTTGAAGGTTCCTAGAAGGGCTCTAAGGGAGGGGACGTCGGTGGGTGCAGGCAGCTTGGAAATGACCTCCATTCGCTGGGCATCCGGGGTGCGTCCCTCGGGTCCCAGGGTCAGACCCAGGTACTTGACGCTGGTCTGAACCAATTGGGCCTTTTCCCTGCTTGCCTTGAACCCAGTCTCGCGGAGGAGCTCCAGGACTTCCCTGGTGATTTGGCGGGCTAGTTCTTCCGTAGGGGCGTGGACTAAAATGTCATCCACGTAGATCAGAACGTGGGGCCTCGAGGAAGGTTGGAGGCGTTCCCACATCTGAACCACATGGGCGTGACAAATGCTAGGGCTGGAGTGGAATCCCTGGGGTGTCCGTTTGAATGCGTATTGCTGGCCGCGGAAAGTGAACGCAAACTTGTACCAGCAAGACTCATGCAACCGGATGGAGTGGAAAGCGTTGGCCAGGTCTATGACCGAGTAGAACCGGGACCCAGCGGCAATGGCCGTCAGGATCTCGTTGTACTTGGCCACAACCGGGGCAACTGGAGGGGTGGTGGCATTCAGGGCACGGAAGTCGACCGTCATTCTCCAGGTCACTCCATCTGCTTTCAGTACTGGCCACAATGGGGCGTTGCAGATGGACTGCATCGGGAGTATGACGTCCCACTCAAGGAGTCCTTCTATGGTCTTGGCTATCCCTGCCTCGGCCTCGGCTGGGTACTTGTACTGTCTTTGGGGAGGGGGGTCCTTTCCTTCAATCAGGACGCAGGCATCCTTCACTATCCCACACTCGGCCTTATCTGTCACCCAAACTTCGGGAAAGTCCTGAACCCAGGAGTCTCCTGTGATGGGGGCGAGAGGAAGGGGGGCCTTAAGGGCTGCACATCAATGGACTGCATTGACAAAGTCTGGGCCTCCCGGGATGCGCCACAGGAGCCCGTTTGCTAAGTCAATGGTCAGTCCCTCGGCTCGGAAGAACGGCATACCCAAAAGTCCATCGTCTTCTCCCCGGTTTGCGCATGCCGAAATCCTGGTGGCCAGGTTCCCAACGGAGAGGGGGATGTCCTGCCAGACCGGGGATTCTTGCATGCCGCCTCCAAAACCGGCGAGCTGCATGGTGGTGGGGGTCTGAGTTCCCTTTGTGACTAAGGTGGGCCGGAGTATATTAAGTGAAGCTCCGGTATCTATGAGGAGGGTGGCAGGCTTCTTCTTTTCCCCGGGAATCCCGATCCCTGCCTTTACTGTCAGTCTCCCCCATGTGTCCGGCTTTAGTTTGGCAACTATGCCCACGGAAGGAGACTGGGACTCGGGGCGACCCTATTCTGATCCTGCACCCTGGTCAGTGGAAGCGGCGCTTCCTCTAAAGGGGTTGTTGGGGCTCGGGCGTTCCCGGACCGCAGCTATCGGGGGACTCGAGAAGGGAGGGTCTGGCGGCAAAGGGGGCGCCGACGGGGGTACTGGGGGCTGCTGCAGGTCTTCCCACTCCATGATCGCCTTCATTAGAGCGGACGTGGGCTTTCCATCGAATAGCTCCATGTTCGCTCCAATGTTTTTGAGGCGCATCCACAGCTCCCAACGGAGGGGGTCCCTGGACTGGGGCGTGCTGCCACGGTCCTGGTAGCCCTCGTGGTCGCCCTGTGATGCTCCCCAAGCGTTAGACTGATCTGGAGGCGGGTAGACCTGATGGTTGTACGGGTGCGATGCTCGAGAATGGGAAGGGGCTAGGGGCGCATCTTGCGGTCGGGGCTCGTGGGGTCCCTGCTGGGAAGAGGAACCGTAACTCGGGGTGGGCGCAAAGGAAACTCCCGAGCGGTAGTCCCTTGGCCCTCTCCCCCGGTTGAAACTGCTACTCCTTCCCCTCAGGATTCCTCCCCTTGCCTCCGAATACGAGTTGCGTCCCTGCGGTCGGTACTGGGAGTGGGGGCCACGGTTGGCATAAGTGACTGCGCTTATCGGCTCGCTCTCCTTCCTACGGGAGGCCGGGGACTTCGCATGGCGGATGGTGCCGGTTTCTCACAACAGGCCGGTAATGCTCCTGCTGCGAGCTTCCAGGTCTCCCCATGAGATGCTCCCGGGCTCTACTCCTGCCAGGGCCAGGCGAGTGGTGCTATTGAGACCATCGATAACAGCTCTTCTGAACTCCAGCTCATCGAAGTCGGGGACATCGCTGGCGTCCAAATCTACTTCGTCTGCTAGCTCAGCAAGAAGCTGCTTTCGTGCTAAATATGCCTCTGGGTCCTCTCCGGGTTTTTGAGACTCTGCAATGTACAGAGCCTTCAAACTCTTAGTGGGCCATAGGAATGCGCACAATTCTTTGATGGACCCATACTGACTGCGGGTGGCTAACTTTCGATTAGAAACGTAAGCATTAAGGGCTGTGACTATTTCGGGGCTGGCGCAGTGGCGGGCCAGTTGGGCCACATCGGAACCACTAGCGGAGGGCTGGGAGGTGGTCACATGGGTGAACCACTGGATAGCCGTGTCTCGGTTTAGGGGTCCCATACGATCTGCTATGGCTTGGAGCTCATCGGGCCTCCAATTGCGAGTCTCCTTAACGACCCGGTCTGTCTTTCTGCCGTCCTCGTCCATGGATACAATTTCCTTAGTAGCTATCGGATGGAGTGGCTGTGGGGCTTCCTCGGGCTGGGGCGACTGAGATGCCCAGCTATCCTTACTATCTTCTGGGAGGGCCAAGAGGGCTGAGGGGTGCACGGCGGAAATTACGGCCTGTTGCATCCCCAAGTGTCACTTTAGGGCCTCTAGCTCCCTCTTACAAGCTGAATGGTCCGCGGCTGCGGTTTTAGACTGGTTGTGGTCCGCCATGAACCGGGCGGCATGGGTGAGCTTAGTAATCTCTTCTTGTCCCTCAGTTAATGCGTGCTCAGCCATATCGGCACGAGCGGTGGCCGCTTCAGCCTTGTGCTGAACGTCCTGGAGGGCGGTAGTTAGTCCTTGCTTTTCTAATATGAAATTGACGCGTTCAGCGCGCCACTCAACTGCTCTTCTCTCGTACTCTTTTTCCTGTTCGGTTAGCTTAGTCCTGAGAGTCTGGATTTCTAGACGCAAAGCGTCCTGCTCTCGTTCTGACCTCTCCTCTAGGTCCTCCTGCGCTGTTTGCAACTTACTAATTAGGGACACACTGTCCTGTAGGGCAGTGAAAAGTGCCCAAGCTCCATATCTATCTTTCTTGCTAGACCTAGGTTTCTCCTTGTCACAGAAGTCCTGGAAGGCGCTTCTAACTATCTGGAGTGGGTCAGGTCCCTTGAAGGAACCAGCTTCCCAAGGGCAATCTCCCTTCTTAACTAGCCACTTCTCCAGGCGGGGCACGGTGGGGTTTGCCCGGTACATTTTACTTTTTATTTAAAACTACTTAGGGGTTTTTCCAACTTTTCCTCTCTATGTTCCTTTGGGAGGTTTATCCTTCCCTCAGGTCCTCAAGGGTTTTTACCAGGGGGTTTTAAGGTCCTTCTTTTGGTTTTATAAGGGTATTTTTAAGGGTTCTACACTCGGTTCTTCTCCACCGGGGGAGAAGGAAAAATTCCTATTCTCGTTTCAAGCTTGCCTACAAGCCACGGGACCACGAAAAGTTTACTGGCTCAGAAGGTGCTCTCAAGCTTTCTAAGCCCAAGAACAAAAACGCTCAGTGCTCCCAAGCCTCTGCTCGGAAGCCAAACCTCAGGGGTCTCCCAAGCCTATGCTCGGAAAACCACAGCTCAGGGGTCTCCCAAGCCTATGCGCTCAGAAAACCAAAAAGTGTCTCCAAGCCTCTGCTCAGAAACTGCAACTAAGGGGTCTCCCAAGCCTATGCTCGGAAAACCAGAAATGCTCCCAAGCCTCTGCTCAGAAGCTACAAATGCTCTCAAGCTCTCTGCCCAAGAACTAAACTCAAAGTGTCCCCAGGCCTCGTGCTCAGAGACAAACAGTTAAACTGTCTCCAAGCCAAGACCAAAAGACCAAAAGCGCTCAAGGACTGCCTCTGCAAGTCCCCAAGCAAAAGTGCCCAGGAGTAAAACTACAGTACTCCCAAGCGAGGTGCACTCAGGAGTTCAAACAACTCCCAAGCAAAAATGCGCCCAAGAGTCCTACTGACTCCCAAGCGAGGTGCGCCCACGAGTCTGACTTAAAACTCGCAAGCGGAAAGGCGCCCAAGAGTCTATCTTAAAACTCTTAAGCACGGTGCGGCCGGCTGCCGCGGGGCTTCAGGAACCTGGCTTCAGATTCCCAAAGCTAAACTAAAACGAACGGACTATCGATCCCTTCACGTTTCCTCCGGAGCGGGGATTGAAGCCTAAGTGCTGGCAGGAACGGGGTTTGGACGGACTTAGGAGAGACGGGGGGAGGGCGGAAGAGAGTTTTATATGTGCTGCTTCAGGAAGTATATGTCTATATAGAGCCTACTTCTGGGATCCCACCCACATAGACGCGTTTAGGCGGCCCGGAAAGTGGCCAGGAACTTCACCAGTTCAGAGGTCCTCACCCACAGTACACCGGTTATAACGGCTGGAGGGCCTCGCGGTGCACCACAAAAGGCGAGTAGTCCAAAGCTGGCTGAAGGAGGAAATGGGGGAAAAGCCAACCCACAAGATAGAAATGCTCGCTAGAGCCACACACACTCACACTTTTAATTCTCTGAGCTAAATTGCGCTCTTTACACAGAGGTCTGGAAAATTTTCCTCTAAGTCAGTTCGCTGAAGACACGCGTGTCAACTCACGTGCATTCACACGAACTGGGTTATGCCCGCATTCTCCACCAGTAAACTGTTACCAGAACTGCTCTTTATTATAATGGGGAATTAGCTATAGCAGTCTGTAACTTAAAATTAAGCGCGGATCATAACCTATGTATACAGAGGTCCCGATCCCAGACACTCTAGTGAAAAAGAGGCAGACAACAAATAGGTTCCAAACACGTGTATTCAGTGTGGCGTAAGCCTAAACTTGCACAAGCATACAAGAGGACATCCGAGATCTAAGAAATACAGAGTAGGAAATACAGACACGTTCGCATTAGCTGGTTCCCAACGATGATAGGGGGAATACTCACTTATCCTGAAGCGAAGCAGAGACACAGCAGCGAGGGGGGGTGGTGGTCCAATGCCAGCACTGGAACCACAGACGGACAGCAAGGAAGTCTGGATAGGATGGCACGCGGCTGGCTGGGACAGGACGGGAATGGCACGAGCCCCATGCGGTCTGAGAGGCCGGCTTAAATACCCCAAAACGTACCCTGGGGCTGGTGCTGTACTTGGTGGTTCTCACAGATTAAAACAAAGGGTCTGATGGGCTACTGAATGGCTTGGATGGGCCACTTTGGTAATCAGATTGTGATAAGTGACACCTCAGGAAGAGGGGACAAAAGAGGGAGGGGGAAATCCAAGTGGGCTG
Organism: Eublepharis macularius; assembly: GCF_028583425.1. NCBI lineage: Eukaryota > Metazoa > Chordata > Lepidosauria > Squamata > Eublepharidae > Eublepharis > Eublepharis macularius. The sequence goes on from NC_072790.1 coordinate 87,028,198, forward strand.
AAAGGATGTTCCAGCGGACAGGGCTTGTCCTGATGTCATCAGCTCTGGAATGCGGAGGTTTCTTTGAGATGCATTCTCTACATGCTTGGGATGGTCGGCACTTAGTTCTTCTCCGGGGCGGCTCCTAAGATATGCAGAGCGGGGCGAGGTGCTCTTGCTGCGGACATGGTGTGCCCGCTTCGCCGAAATGGTTTCTCAAAGCAGTCTTCTTCCCTGGGTCTTCTGGGTGCCTGAGAACATGGATGCCGGCTGGGCATAGCTGGGGCTGGTTAGCAGGCTGCCCGGTAGCGAGGGCAAGCTCGGCGACCAGCTCGCGGGAGGCTCCAGGCGGGAACTGACCAGGGAGCGCCTAGCCAGGCTCACTGGAGGTTTCCCCGGCAGGCGCCCGGCTGCTAGCAGCGGCTTGGGCCCATATGAGGCAGGCTTCCATGGAGGCAGGGGGAACAATACTTAAAACACAGTCCAAAGCAGGGAACAGGCACGGTCCGTGGCAGATGGCAATGCAGGCACGGGGCATACTTGTAACACAGTCCAAAGCACACTGGGAAGTCCAGATACAGGTCAGGGCAGGGCTGCCCAGGAAAAGAGTCCTTTGTGCAGTTATCCAAACATGGAGTCAGGGAACTACACAGTCTATTGCAGCAGCAAGGTAATTGACACGTAGGCAGGAAACTGACACGTGTATTAACACACACATGTGTAAAGCAATCTTTGTGTAGTAGGGATGTGCGTTTCGGCATTCAGAATGCCGAAAGAATGCCGAAACAAAAGTGTTTCGGCATTCTTCAAGAATCCCGAAACGTTTCGGGGAATGCCGAAACGTTTCGGGATTGCCGAAAGAAAAACCCGAAACGTTTCGGGATTCTTTCGGCATTCTTTCGGCATTCGAGAATCGCCATTTTGTTTTTGCTAGCCGTTTGCCTTAGCAAGCGGCTAGCAAAATCCTGCTGGAAGCAAAGGCTTCCTGCAGGCTCTTAGAAGAGGGGAGGGGGGAGAAGGAGTGAATCACTCACTCCTTCTGTCACCCCCCACCCCTCTTGCAAAGGAGGATAGGGAATCCTGCTTTGCCTTGCAAATGCAAGGTGCAAGCATTGCATTGCACTTTGCATTTGCAAAGCAGCAGAGATTCCCGCCAAAACTAACAGGTAGGGGAGGGGGAGCAGGAGGAGGGTGGCTCTTGGAGTGTGGGTGGGGAAAGGCAGGGGAGTGGGGACTTTAGGAGTCACCAATCCCACTGCTGCATTCTCATGCCAGCCAATAGATTTAAATCTTTGGCTGAGGCTGCAGCAGGGGATTTAAATTTGGAGCAAGACTGTCTGGAACACTTCTGTTGCTGCTGCTGCTGAGCTGTGACCGAGAGAGGAGAAGAAGAGAGACTGCACCTGGAGCCTGGAGGACATCTGCCTGGAGGATCAACTGTGCTGGACATCCTGAGAGGACACCTGGTAGGCCTTTTTAAAATTTTTGTAAATTTTTTTGATGCTGGGCAATGTGCTGCTGTGGCCTGCCTCTGCAAAAAGGTGTTGCAGTTTATTCTTGGCATGGCCTGGGGGACAGGTTGGGCAGACAATGTTTGATGGTGGGGTGGGGGTTTCAGCATTGGTTGTTGTGCTTGCCTTCTTTAAGCTTGATCCACTGTTTTAAGATCAAAACAAGAGTGTGCCAGCTTTGGGCCTACACAGGCCAGAAGCCTTTCTTCTGGCTGGCTCTCACAGTTGTGCTTCACAATCTGGAATGGTGTGGCTTGCTTTTCTGTGTCTGGTCCCCTGCTTGCAAGGATTCCCAACAGGCTCCGTCCTGATCAACTGTGCCAGCCTGTGGGCCACACACAGGTATGGCCTGGGGGACAGGTTGGGCAGACAATGTTTGATGGTGGGGGGGGGGTTCAGCATTGGTTGTTGTGCTTGCCTTCTTTAAGCTTGATCCACTGTTTTAAGATTAAAACAAGAGTGTGCCAGCTTTGGGCCTACACAGGCCAGAAGCCTTTCTTCTGGCTGGCTCTCACAGTTGTGCTTCACAATCTGGAATGGTGTGGCTTGCCTTTCTGTGTCTGGTCCCCTGCTTGCAAGGATTCCCAACAGGCTCCGTCCTGATCAACTGTGCCAGCCTGTGGGCCACACACAGGTATGGCCTGGGGGACAGGTTGGGCAGACAATGTTTGATGGTGGGGGGGGGGGTTCAGCATTGGTTGTTGTGCTTGCCTTCTTTAAGCTTGATCCACTGTTTTAAGATTAAAACAAGAGTGTGCCAGCTTTGGGCCTACACAGGCCAGAAGCCTTTCTTCTGGCTGGCTCTCACAGTAGTGCTCCACAATCTGGAATGGTGTGGCTTGCTTTTCTGTGTCTGGTCCCCTGCTTGCAAGGATTCCCAACAGGCTCCGTCCTGATCAACTGTGCCAGCCTGTGGGCCACACACAGGTATGCTGCTTTGGCCAAGGTAACCCTTTTTGGTTGCTGGCCTGGCACTCACAGTTGTGCTCCACAATCTGGAATGGTGTGGCTTGCGTTTCTGTGTCTGGTCCCCTGCTTGCAAGGATTCCCAACAGGCTCCGTCCTGATCAACTGTGCCAGCCTTCGGCCCACACACAGGCCTGCTGCTCCGGCTTTGGTAACCCTTCCCGTTTGCTGGCCTGGCACTCACTGTTTTGCTTCACATTCAGGTTGTTTATCGTTGGTGGACCTCTTCTGGACTGGACTGCACTTGGTGGACATCGGCCTGCAGATCTCTGCGTGGAGGATCAACATTGCTGGACATCTGCACTGGTGGATTGGTAGGGTTGTTGTTAAATTTGGTTTTTGAGCTTATGTCTGCTGCTGTGCCTACCTGCGAGCATATGCTTTGGCTCTGTCTTTATGGCTTGGGCCGGGGGGGGGGCATTTTCTGGTTTGGCAAGAGGATATTGTTTGGGGGTTAGGGGGGCCAGCATTGATCGCAGTGCCTGCTTTCTTTCATGTTTCATTTTTCAAGTTTGAGTGTGGGGTGGGCATGAACTACTGTTTCACAGGACTAAAAAATGAGTGTGCCAGCTTTTGGCCTGCACAGGCCAGAAGCTCTGCTGGGTGGATGTGTTTTGTTTTGCTGCTGGTTGGCCCTAGCCTTTAAGGGGGGGGGGCTGACTTGGCTTGTGCAACGGGGCCTTGAATTTTGGGGGTTGCGTGTGTGGCGTGTGGTGTTGACTCTGCTAACATTTCCAATTTTCTTGACAGCATCGTGGAGGAGAGGAGGACCAGCTGCAAGACCGCCTGAACATCGCTGGACTGCAGGACTGGTGTTACTGTGAGCGAGTCCGGGTTCACATTTGGGTGGCCTTGGGGGTGGGTTCTTGCTAGCTTGGGAGGGGGGAGGCTCATCTTCAAAACACCACATCCACACCCCACACCGACATACCACAGATACATCGGTCCCGCTAAATAGTGTCTCTTAGGTAGGTAGGCCAGTTGGTAGGTGATCAGTGGATAATTGCCCTCAACATAATTATTAGGGAAACCGAGCCTAGTTCTTTTTAAAAAACTAAATAGGGACTCAGCAGGGAAAGCATTAGTGAGTGAGTGTTAGGTTTGAATTCTATATATATATATATATATATATATATAAAAATTTGTAATAGCTGTCAATAGGCTTCCCATTAGTGCCCCCATAACTAGGGTTCCACTGCCCATCTCTGGCACCCGTGGTGGTGCCAGGCCGGCCCGGGCATACTAGTGTGTGAGTGTTTAAGGCTTTGTCACCTGTTATTGGGGTTTAGGGCCAGCTCAATTCCAGAGGAATTCAGCTGATTGGCAGGCTCAGGTTCCCCGACATAAATAGGGTTGCTTAAAAAGGCACTTGATTGTTCATCTCCAAGTCACAGAGCCACTAGAAGCACAGATTTAGAGCAGGTTAGTTAGGTCTTGAAAACAAAGTTGACCTTTGTTTTCTAAATCTTTTCTGATTAGTTAGGGTTGAATTTGGGAGGGGAAAGTATGTCGGAGAGGAAAGCAGAGAGGGGCCCCGGGGGAAAGGCTAGGGAGAAATCTAGAGGGGAGGAGGGGAGGGGGAGGGGGACTGCTGCGGCAGCCCCTCCATCTGAGCGGAGGAGGCCCTCCCCTGCGCTGCTGCCGTTCACCAGCCTGGCTTCTGGTGACAGGAAGAGGGTTCGCAAGACTCTCTTTCCTGAGGCAGCTGCTGGAGGGCCACCCCCAACCCGGGTGCGTGAGGCAGGGGCTGGCACTGGGCGGGGGCCTGCTGCTGAGGCTCCTCCTCCTCCAGTGGTTGCGAGCCAGCTGCTGGAGGAGGGGCAGCATGTGGTGTCTCCTGGGATGGGCGCGGAGCACATGACTTTCCCTGCGCTCCCGCTCACCCCAGGAACCCGGAGGATGTTGGAGGAACTGCCCGTGAGACCCCCCCTGGGGCGGTCCACCCCAGTTTCCTCTGAGGCCAGCAGCAGGCCTCTCGCGGCTGTGCAGGAGGAGAGGACGCGGGAGGAAGAGGCAGAGACTGTGGTGGAAGAGCCCACATCTCTGCCCCTTCAGCCTCGTCCATCCCCACCTGCCCGGCCGAGAGTGGGACACGGTGTGTCCGGCCAGAGCACCTCACAGGAGGTGCCGCAGGGTGGTCCCGAACGCGCTTCTCCTGGGAAGCGTGGGATGCCCTTTTCCTCCGAAATCTGGAAGCACTTCCAGGCAACGGAGGATCCCCGAGCAGCCCTGTGCCTGCATTGTAGGCAGCGCGTCAGCCGTGGCAAAGATGTGTGGCATCTCTCCACGTCTGGGATGAGGTACCATATGAAGAGGCACCACCAGGCGGTGCTTCTTCGGGAGGAGGGTTCGAGTGGCGCCGCACGGCCGCCAGCTAGCCAGAAGGAGGCAGGCTCCTCTGGTGCTCTCCCCCCAAGGGTACCTGCAGGAAAGGGACGCCAAGCCTCTCTCCCGGAGATGCTTGGTATGCAGGGCGCTAGTGTGCCCAGAGAGGGGATCCGGAGGGCGAGCAGGCGCATCACGCGCCACATCGTCAACATGATAGCAGTGGATGGGCAACCGTATTCCGTAGTTGAAGACTTCGGCTTCTCAGGGCTGCTCCAAGATTGCTTTCCCTGGTACGCCGTCCCTGCTCGCACGTCGTTGAGCAGATCGGTGGTGCCCTCGTTTTACAGGGCTGCCAGGGATCATGTGAAGGCACAGCTGTCCCGGGTTGCCGGGAGAACTGTGCACTTCACATCGGACATCTGGACCTGCCCAAGTGTGCAGCAAGCGTACCTCTCGCTTACTGCTCACTGGTGGGAACCCGAGTCGGTTCTGGGTGGGGGCCGGGGGGAGGTGCCTAGCACAGCTAGACAGGGAAGGATGCGAGACCGCCAGGCCGGCTACTGCAAGGCCTTGCTTCACGCCGAGGTGCTCGACGTGTCCCACACGGCGGAGAACATCGCTGCCACCTTAAGGAGACAGTTGGACGAGTGGATAGGCCAGGGACCCGCCACCGTGGGATGCATGGTGACGGACGGTGGCAAGAACATGAGGGCAGCGGCGCATCTAGTGAGCCGAGAGAGCGTCTACTGTGCCGCTCACAAGCTTCACCTAGTGGTGAGAGATGCGCTGGGGTTGGGCTCCTCGAAGGAACCCGTGGATACCCGGACCCGTGAACTCCAGTTACTTGTCCAGAAATGTCGGAGGCTCACGGGTCACTTCTCGCGCAGCGTGAAGGCCACGCACGAACTGCGCCAGACACAGGTCAGGACAGGTGTGCCAGAGCACGCTCTGATCACTGACGTCAGCACTCGCTGGAACTCCACCTGCGCCATGCTTGAGCGCTTGGTGGAGCAGCAGGCCGCACTCCACGCGTGGCTCTCCGAGCACCGCGGTGCGAGTCAGGTGGGTGAGTTCAACCGGGAGGATTGGCTCACCATCACCCAGACAGTGGAGGTCCTGAAGCCCTTCAAGGACTTCACTGTGGCGGTCTCGTCAGACACGGCGACCCTCGGTCTGGTCATTCCCCTGGTGCACACGCTCCAGAGGAATCTGGCCACCCTTGCAGACCGGGTCGCGCCCCGTGCTGACCTTGTTCCAGCGGTGCGCGCATTAGTGAGAAGGCTGCAGCAGGGCATAGCTGCCAGGCTAACTCCTCTCACTAAGGAAGAGTCATACATGTTGGCGACCATGTGTGACCCGCGCATAAAGGGCACTTTCGCCGAGCGGGACGGGAACCTCACCCAAGCCAGAGACGGGCTCTGCTCTTGGGTGAGGCGCAGGCAGGCCAAGAGGGGACGCCTGTCGACAGGGGGGACGCAAGAGGGGCCCTGCCGTGCGGGTCCCTCTGATGCCCCCTCTGCGCAGGCCCCCCCCGAGGCCACCACCGGAGTGCCGATGGAGATGGAGATGCTCCGGTGGGCCCTCGTCCCCTCTGGGGTCGTGAGGACCGTGAGAGAGGATCCGGCGGAGGCGATGGTCAGGGACTACCTCGCGGAGCCCTGCGAGTCGCTCTCCACCGATCCGCTCAGCTACTGGGCCAGGAAGGAGTCGGTCTGGCCGGACCTCTCCCTCGAGGTGCAGCGGCTGCTCTCATGCCCTCCGACGAGCGTGGAGAGCGAGCGCGTCTTTTCACATGTGGGCGACATTGTCGGCCCACATCGCACTCGCCTTCTCCCATGGAGAGTCGAGCAGTTGACCTTCCTGAAGGTCAACTCTCGCCTCTTCGATTTCTCAGGACTGGACTTCGAGAGTGACTGAGGTGAGCCCAACTTGTGGCCTGCATCCTCTATGAGTCCAATCCTTTGGAATCGCGCTCTCCCCTGTATAAAACCCTGTATATACAGTTAAAACCGGCCAGTAGAGGGAGGGTGGTTAGGAACCAGTGGCAAAGGGAAAACACCCAGCAATTTGAAAGCCCCCCCCCAGGGTATTCAAAACATCTCCCATCACTGAGACATACCCTGTGGGACCAAATTTATTATGAAAAATAATGCCCCAGAAACATGGATTGCTACTGGAGGGAGAAACAGGTTAGATAGGGATTGCTTAGGTGTTTTTATCAGATGAAATCCTTGTAAAAAAAAATTGTAGAAGAATTGTTGTACTGTTTTTTGAAAGTTGATGTTCCGTTCATGTAAAAAAAAGGAAAAAAAACCAAAAAAAATGTTGTGATTATGTTTTTTAAAAGTTGATTGAATGTTCATGTAAAAAAAAAAAACCCAAAAAAATGTTGTGATTATGTTTTTTAAAAGTTGATGTTCTGTTCATGTAAAAAAAAGGAAAAAAAACCAAAAAAAAAATGTTGTGATTATGTTTTTTAAAAGTTGATTGAATGTTCATGTTTAAAAAAAAAAAATTTGATGTTAATGTTGGGTTTGCATGGTTGGGGGATGCGGGTAGAGTGGTGGATGGGCACCGGCCAATGATGATCTCTCACAGATGTTCCCAGGTAAATTCTGAGGCTGGTGTGGGGGTGGGGGGAGACCTCTGCAGAACTGCTCCAGAAATACCATTGTCCAGTGCCTTGGAAGTGCCCAGTTCAGCTTTGTGTGTCTGAACTGAAAGCACAGCCACAGGAAATGACATAGGTTCTGCTGGACCCTGTTGCAGTGGTTCCCCCCCATTTAGTCATGTTATGGAGGGAGAGTTGTATTAGGCTGGTAGTTATGATCATCTTCTGTTTCCATGCCCTGTTGTGCCCGCTCACTATGTAACCTGCTGTAATGTTCAAAACTTTACTGTTTGTCCATTTCAAAAGAAAAATTGTGTTTAAGATTCTCTGATGTGTAGTTAATTGTGTTGTGTTGTGCTATGAGGGACAATAAGTGTAATATGTTGTGATTTGTTGACCACTTGTAATTTGAAAATGAGAAAATAAAGGTTTTTTAAACTTAATGATTGTGTGTCTGTGTTCCCTTCTTTGATGGGAGGTTGGTTCCCAGCATAGGGAACAATGGGGCAGGCTGGCCAGCCTGTTCCTGGGGTACTGGGTGTGGGGCAGCTGAGGGTGGTTTTGGTTCTGAGAGGGGCTGAGTGGAGGATTTGGGTCTGTGTGTGGCAGCTGGGGTGGGGGAACTGGGTTTGTGTGGGGCTGTAAGGAGTGGACTATGGGGGATGAGAGCACTGGTTATCCCTTGTGCCCAAGTAGGCCCCTGCTACTGTCCTGGTGTGGGCTTCCATGCCTCTATCAGTTGCTGGCCCTCCTTTGCCATCTTTTTCTGAAATTTTCCTAGGGCTGCCAAACTCCTGGTTGGGCTTGAGTTCAGGTTAGAGAGAGTAGTTCCCTACAGAAAAACTGGCTGCTTCCAAGGGCAATCTCTTTAGAGGGCAAATGCGGACCATGGATTCTGGGGGAGATCCCTACTCAGATTTTCCTTTCCACAAGTCCCACCCCCAAATTGCCAGTAACTTCCAAGGCCAGAGTTTGCCACCCCAGAGAGATCCTGTTCCCACCCTCTTAGCCTTGGCATGAAAGTTGTAGCCCCCATGGAACGCTTCCAGGTTCCTGATTCCAAGCCCAATGACACCAATGTAAGACAATCCAGACCTCCATCAAAAATGGATTTTAAGTAGCAGTGGGATTGGGCTGCATTTCAGTCATTCACATATCTGGTTGTGTTCCCAAACATTTAGCTTATGTTTTTTTAAATCAGCGTATGGCACTTAAGGACACTTTTAAATGGTTCTAAAAACATATTTTTATTATGAAGTATTTAATGTGGCATTGATCAAGGGCAGGCCTTTTGGCCAAATGAGCAGTATCAGTACAGTAAAATTTAGACAAAGCTCATAGGAGGAAAAAGCATTCACACTGTGAAGTGGGAAGAAAGTTTCAATTTACATGTACCATGGACTCCGAAAAAGACATGTAAGTGGCATCCAGACCAAATCAGGCCTGCTTTCTCCCTTGAAGATATCAATTGATGATAGTGCTTATGTCACATCATGAGAAGACAAGGTTCACTAGAAAAGACAATAATGCTAAGAAAAATTGAAGGCAGTAGGGAAAAGAAGAATACCCTAGATGTGGTAGATTGACTTCGGTTTGCAATACATGGACAAGGTTTTTGGGATACTGTGGAGCTCAATATAATTCTAAAGTACACCACAAGTGATTTGAATGCATAAAACATACAGACACATACACATAAAATGTATATACCCCCTCCCCACCAAATTAAAGGTTTATCTTATGCCCCGGTTTTCTCCCCCATGGGAACCTAGAGTGGTTTACACATTGCTGTTCTCCCTTGATTTGTTTCACCCTCATCACAACCAGGCTAACAATAGACAGCTGCTCCATGCCTCACATTGGAGTGACTCCACCGATGGCCTTCTTAGTTGTATGAGGGGGTGGAGGGGGGGGAGGAAGGAAACAACGCACTCCTGCCCACTCTATCTGGGGCCTAGGTGACCAAATTGCTTGGCCTTGGCAAGGAGCCAGTGGTGGGGCGGCACTGGTTCTGGGGCCCCGTCCAGAACATTTGTCCAGGGCCCCAAAATCACCTAGACTGCCTCTGGAAAACACAACACAATTGTTTACTTAGGCTGAGCCAAGAACATCCATCAAGCCTACAAGGCACAGAATCAGAGTCTGCCAGATTCTAGACCAACTCTCTAGCCATTGCACTACAGTGGATATCTAAAAATTGTTCATACCCCCACCAGCAACTTGAACATTTTTCTCCAAAAGGCACACAACTTGGCTGGGTCTCAAAAAGGACTATGATGCATGGGCCTGTCAATGCATACTGGTACTAAGGCTCTGGCCGGGGGGAGGGGGGCATTGTGCCAATGCCACCCTGGCTTTGGAAGGGGACAGTAAAATAGAAGAAATAATCTAGTTTCAGTGCCTCCCCCCCTTCTCTGTCTCTCTCTCTCTCTATAATGTGAGTGAAAACATTACTATACCATCACTGAAGCCTACAGGATACTTAGGGTCTGTTCACACACGCATGATCATTTAATGGCAATGCTCTGGCATGATGATGTCTGTTCTAGGAAGTGATGTGATCATCACACAAGGCTGGGGAGCACGCACAATTCACAGCAGGCAGATTTGGGCCACAAGGGATCCTGCTTTGGCCTGTAGGGCCCAAATCAGCCCACTGCAAAGCACAGGCATACTCTCAGGGCAGCCAGATGACATCAGTGACATCACGGCAGCAGCCCCTGGAGCGTACCTTGAAGGCTCATTCACTGACTTTCCCCCTTCGGGGTGATAGGTGAGAGTGGGGGATCCCCCACCAAGGGGAAACGGATCCCTAATTGTGTCTGAGGTTGTGGAAATCAAATGGGTCATTACCTCCATATTGCTTCTGTCTTTGAGGGACTTACATGCACATTATATTTAACTCCAGATTTCTTGATTGTCAAGGAATGCATGTGGTGGGGGGTGGGGGGAAGGGTGGGAGAAGGGCACCTGAGGGTGAGGGTGGCATTTGGCATGCAAAATGCCACCCCTGGCAAGACAAGCCTCTCCCAGCTGTCAGTGGTAGAGATGAGAGCAGAGCACCCACTTGGGGAGGCCATGAAATGGCCCCCCCAAGTGGGAGCAGGCTGAGCCTTGGTGGGGGGATGAGAGGAAGGGTGGGAGAAGGGCCCCAGAGGGTTGGGGGGGGATTTTGTTGCAGTGGTTCCCCCCCATTAAGTCATGTTATGGAGGGAGAGTTGTATTAGGCTGGTAGTTATTATGATCATCTTCTGTTTCCATGCCCTGTTGTGCCCGCTCACTATGTGACCTGTTGTAATGTTCAAAACTTTACTGTTTGTCCATTTCAAAAAAAAATTGTGTTTAAGATTCTCTGATGTGTAGTTAATTGTGTTGTGTTGTGCTATGAGGGACAATAAGTGTAATATGTTGTGATTTGTTGACCACTTGTAATTTGAAAATGAGAAAATAAAGGTTTTTTAAACTTAATGATTGTGTGTCTGTGTTCCCTTCTTTGATGGGAGGTTGGTTCCCAGCATAGGGAACAATGGGGCAGGCTGGCCAGCCTTCTCTGCGGGTGGTGGGGGGGTCAGGGGGGTGGTTGTCTGTGTGCCAGGGCAGGTGCTCTTTCCCAGGGACGATTTGGCACTGCCACCATTGTGGCACCCCTTGTCTGTGCAGAACTGCCCTGGGAAAGAGAGTTTAGGGGTTCCCAAAAGGGGAGGGCAGGCCAGCCTGTTCCTGGGGTTATGGTGGGTGTGGGGCAGGTGGGGGTTGATTTGGGTCTGTGAGGGGCTACTGGGGGGATTTGGGTCTGTGTGTGGCAGCTGGGGTGGGGGAACTGGGTTTGTGTGGGGCTGTGAGGGGTGGACTTTAGGGGCTGAGAGCACCTACTTGGGGAGGCCATGAAATGCCCCCCCCAAGTGGGAGCAGGCTGAGCCTTGGTGGGGGGTGGGAGGAGGGGTGGGAGAAGGGCCCCAGAGGGTTGGGGGGCATTTTGCATGCAAAATGCCACCCCTGGCAACACAAGCCTCCCCCAGCTGTCAGTGGTAGAGATTAGAGCACCTACTTGGGGAGGCCATGAAATGGCCCCCCCAAGTGGGAGCAGGCTGAGCCTTGGTGGGGGGTGGGAGGAGGGGTGGGAGAAGGGCCCCTGAGGGCTGGGGGGCATTTTGCATGCAAAATGCCACCCCTGGCAACACAAGCCTCCCCCAGCTGTCAGTGGTAGAGATTAGAGCACCTACTTGGGGAGGCCATGAAATGGCCCCCCCAAGTGGGAGCAGGCTGAGCCTTGGTGGGGGGTGGGAGGAGGGGTGGGAGAAGGGCCCCTGAGGGCTGGGGGGCATTTTGCATGCAAAATGCCACCCCTGGCAAAGGAAGCCTGCCTCTTCATTTTTTCCCCATAGGAAATAATGAAGAAAGATCAGCAGCAGCATGCTAACAATATGCTGCTCCTTTGCTTTCTTATGGGGAGGATGGGGGGACCTGCTTTGGGGGGCCATAACATGGCCCCCCAAAGTCCAATCTGTCCAAAACTTGGGTAGTTGTTAGAGAAGGGTTAGAGGAAGGTCCCCACCAATTTTGGGCTTATTTGGTGGGAAAATGCCTCCTCCAGGCGTCCTGAAAGACGGAGGCATTTTCCCAACAAAAAAACCCGAAAGAATCCCGAAAGAATGCCGAAATAATGCCGAATCCCGAATCCCGAAAGAGATTCTTGTTTCGGCTTTCGGCTAATGACGGTAGAGAATCTTGTTTCGGGTAATCCCGAAACAAGAAAGCCGAAAGTTTTTTCCTTGCACACCCCTATTGTGTAGTAATAAAACAGCAATGCAGGAAACTTTAACACAGTTCATAGCAGGCTTTAAAGCAGGGGAGGGGGCCTACTTGGCAACATTGTATAGGTGTCACTATCAGTCCACCTGGACTGAATTGAAACATTGGCTTCCTGTCTCATTCCCAATGCTAATTTCTCCACACCCACTACCCCTCTGCATACCGCACTCTATTTCATCACGCCTGTCATTGTCATTCACTGGCTATCATTCAGCTTCTGCAGTCACTCCATTCTCAAAGAAATAAGGACAGATGGACTCACATTCTAGTTGGACCTGAAGAAGTGAGCTGTGGCACATGAATAGACATGAGTACGAATGGAAAAAAAACCCCGAACACCCTGTTCGAAGTACAGTGCCATCCACAAACAATGAATAACGAACATGGACGAACATGAACTATTCCCAGACATGTTTGATGTTTGTTGTTCGTGGGGGGCAGAACCTCCACAACCCCAACCCCCTTTTAGCCCTCCCCTCAAACCCACTTATCTGGCCCTTTAAAGATCCCTGTAAACTATCAGCTGGCAGGCAGCGCGGGGGGGGGGGAGATTCCCCCTGCTGACTGCCAGCTGATAGTTTAAAGGGCCGGGAGAGCAGTCGAAGAGCCAGGCTGCCTGCCCAGTGCGAGAGAGGTGGGGAGATTCTCCCCATCCCTCTCGCACCTGGGAGAATCTTCCCAATGTCCAATACCCACCAAATTTGCAGGGGATATAGTCATAACTGTCCTCTGAAGACACCCCCACCCCTAGTTTCAGAGAGATTGCATCCTGAAAAAGCGTGATCCATGGCTCTTCCCCTTTAGTCCTCACTGTCCTCTGAAGACCCCCCCCCAAGTTTCAGAGAGATTGCACCCCAAGAAAGGCATGATCCATGGCTCTCACCCTTTATTCCTCACTGAAGACAGGAAAAGGCACCCCGGAAAAGGCATGATCCATGGGTCCTTCCCTTTGTTGTAATTTTCTGTTCACAGTGGCAAAAATGGATCTCTCTGGTGAAAGCTACTTTGAAGGGTTACATATTAACCTTCCCAATGTCCAATACCCTCCAAATTTGCAGGGGACATAGTCCTCACTGTCCTCCAAAGAACCCCCAAGTTTCAGAGAGATTGCACCCAGGAAAAGGCATGATCCATGGGTCATTCCCTTTGTTGTTATTTTCTGTTCACAGTGACAAAAACGGGATTCTCTGTTGGAAGCTACTTTGAGGGGTTACAAACTGACCTTTCCAATGTCCAATACCCACCAAATTTGCAGGGGACGTAGTTCCTCCCTCCAGTTGCCAAGGGGATTGATTGCAGCCGGTGCCAGACTGTCTGGCTTGCCGAATGGCTGCCGAAGACAATGAACAAGGCTTTTAACTACTACCTGTTCATTTATGATGTGGCCTCACGAACAGCTTGCTCATGAACAGCAGATTGGGCTGTTTGTGGGTTTTTTTTCTGTTCATAATGATGTTTGTGCCCATGTCTACTCATGAATGCTCATACCCTACCACAAATTTTGTAAGTCTTATAGGTGCTACTGGACTCGTGATCTACTGCTACAGACAGACTAACACAGCTACCCATCTTGAACTATCACAAGCTGTTTGTGGCATTTAACTAGAATACTACTATAGGAAAGATCAATAAAGATGATAGGTGATAGTAAGGTGATACTATGTTCTTGACAGAAGAAAACCCTTCTTTGCACAACATACAGTTAGGCTATGGAATTCATATTTACATACAAACAACATATTGCATTCAGAAAATGTTGTGACAGCTGCTATCTCAGTACAAAACTAAAAGACATTGACACACCCAGGTTTCGCCTGAGGACACACTGCCTTTTTAATGAGAGAATTCCCAGCCAAGAGCTCCTTTAAACTGTATTGTAAGGGCTTGGTTTTAGTTGGGACTATCACAGCACTATATCACAGCCTCCCTCCCCCAACCTTTTTTTTGACCTGAAACAGCACCTGGGGTGGAGGGCATGCAGGCAAATAGCCTTCCATCATCATTCCTCATCAGACAAATGGCACTGGAGGTAGGGTGGGGTGGGAGGATCCCCTTCGTCCCCTGTGCCGTGGTTGCCCCACCAGGAGTCAGGATCCTGTGGTACAGTTTAAAGCAGTTTCTGGCTAGGAATTCACTCTTTAAAATGGCAGCTCGTCTGATGTAGTTTTGCCCTTAGATGACAAGTTTTAAGATGGAATTAGATGCATCCATGACTGTTAATGATATGGCTAAACTGAACTTACATGTTCAAAGACAGTACACCTCCAAAGGCCAGGATAGCAATGGTGTGTGTAGCCTCCAAGACCTGTTTCCCAAAAGCATTTGGGGAACAGGATGCTGGACTAGATGAATTTGAATCAAGCTGGGTCTTCTTAAGTATGTAACTGGTCCTTGTCCCTGTAGGCTGATGTACACAAATTACATTATTTAATCTCTTAGGTTTGTCTCTTAAGCATAATTTAGGAAGCAAAAACAAGGGGAGATGGTTTCTCTTCTCTTCATCCTACAGCAGTGTTTAAGGTATTAGGTACAGCACAGCATGGAAGAGATGCTGGCAGTGGGTCTATTGTCTTGGCCCCATTCCACTTAAAAATATGAGAAGGTCCATCAAACACATTTTCTCCTGGCAAACAACTGTAAAACTTTTATGCCAAGAATCAGAAGCTGGCTTCGTATACAGAGATTTTAAAAAAGTTTTAAATAGAGGATAATTACAATATTATTATGCACAGAGGCAGAGTTGTTATACGAACTAATGCTCTGCTGCCCACTGTGCTTTATAATGTTCTTCTTTACAGTGGGCTTTAGTTTAAAGTTGGCATAATTTACATGAAAACTCAGAACAATTTCCCTCTTCTTTTTTTAATTAGAGCATTTTGTAATGGGGGAAGCAATGATGTAGAGAACGTCTTGAAAGCTGAATTGTTTTAAACATAAGATTAGTTTGTAGGGGAGGGGATCCCTTGATGTATTTTATTTGCATTTACATGTATGATCTCCAGACAGGATAGTATAATCACAGCATGACACATAAATCTTAACATAATAGCTTTAATGGATTTTTCAGAGCCACTACAATTTAGCATGCCAAAGCACACTTAAGGAAGCTTTAATTTACATTATTAATCATTGGGTTTGGAGGGGAGGGGCAATGAGGCAATTCACCTTCCTATAAAAATAGCAAGAAGAACTAGGCAATAGACTGGAGACTGAGTGTATGGCTAGGGAGGGAGGAAATATTACCAGAAGAAAGACAGTAAAGATGACGTGGAGCACATTTTAAAGTAACCACATAGTTGCCACTAAAACTGGTGTTCAAACTAAAGGATCCCTGGTCTTAGTAGCAGATCATATCTGTTGTATTTAGAAGGTTCTTGGTTCATTTCCTAGCCAAGTTACAGCATCTTGGAAATAGAGGTTGTGGAATATCCATCCATTCCAGACAGTCTGAGCTGGATGGACCGCTACCTTGAGTCAATATAAGGCAGATTCATATGTGAGGGCTGATGGATATACATACATGCACATGCTTTCATTTGATTTCATGGATGTAGGTCAATTCAGATTCCTGCCAGTAGTTATCAGGGATGTGGAGCAGGAATGGAAGAGGCACAGCATTCTGGAAGAGATCCACATGCTAAATATTTCTGGTTATTATAGTTAGGAGAAGGATCAATTGGTCTCATTTCCTTGGTGCCTGATGTGTATGATGTAGACATGGGCACGAAACAAAATATGACCAAAATTTCGTGACAAATCGGGCTATTTTGTGCTTTGCAAAAATGTGATCGTGGAGCCGTGTTTTCCAGGAAATCTACGACTTTTGGGGCTGATTCGTAAGCATTGTAGTTGATTCATAACTCCAGACAGGCTGGCACCAACCAGGAAAATCTGCAGACCTTTCGTTGCCCTGGAAACCCCGATCTTAGCCCTCAAAACCCTCATAGGCAGCTCTCCCTGCCAACTGGAGATCTCCCAATTTGCCCTATACAGCAAGGGGCAGAGGATTAGGCAACTGAGGAGATGGGCCTTCTGTAGCCATGGGAACACCAGTCTCTTCCCTCCAAACCCTGATGGCCAGGTCTGTCTGCCAACCAGAGAGCTCCTGTTCTGCTTTAAGTGAGCATTTCTTACTTAAGGTACACCTCTCTCTGCCTCATGATTCAGTTCCAGTAGATAGAGGGAGAGGGAGGAATTGTTGCCGGAATTGGGAGAGTGGATTTGGGAGCTTTTGGGAAGAGAGAGTGGAATGGAGAGCTTTTGGGAAGCATTTGGCTTTTTGGGAAGAGAGGGAGAGTGAATTTGGGTGCTTGCTGGGAAGGTCTTTAGGATGAGGGTGCCTTTTTTCCTCCAAGTTCCAACCCAACCCCAACCCCCATCCTCAGGCCTGTGCCTGGCTCTGGGGCCTAGCTTGACTGAGGCCTCCCTTATTTATTCTTTGCTTGTCTTTCTTTCTGCTTAATTATTTCTTATGTTTGGCTGCTGAGTGAAGAGGACTGTTGAAATGCCCCTGGTTCTGACGAATCATGAAACTAACAAATTGTTTTGTGAAACTGGTCAATTTTGTGAAAATTCATGGTTCGTGATTCGTGAAACATGACAAAACATGAACCTCTCGTTTTGGGTTTTTTCTGTTCCGTGCCCATGTCTAGTATGCTGTGGGCCTGCATCCAAAGCAGAAGAAGGATAGCACACTAGCAGGCTAACCTAGGGTTCAGATAAAGTCAACCCTAAAATACATATTCTGCCACAGTTTTAGTTTTGAACACATTGCTACACAAAAATATTACAAATCCTTTTACAATTTTACTTTGTTGACAAACTGACAATTGGGAAATTTGAATCAAAGGCCATGGGAGAAACTAACTAGTCATGTTTAGGGTCTTGTTGAGTAATAGTAACAACAACAACAGTGTGCTTATATACCACTGTTCTAGACAGATTATTGCCCCCTCAGAGTGATGAACATTATCCCCTCAATACTGGACTGAGAGGAGTGGCTTACCCAAGGTCATCTACAGAACTCATGGTGGTAGTGAGATTCAAACCAGCAGAGTGCTGACTTGCATCCCTACCACTTATCCTCTATACTACAGCAGTAGGTGCATATTTAATCATCCCGTAGTTCTTGGTAGAAAATTGCAGTAATATTTGTGTTGTTTTAAGTTACAACCTCAGAATTAATTCACACAATCAAAGTGGCTTAAAATAAGACAAGTAGATAGTGGGAAAAGCTGTGTATCTTGTATCCACAGCATTCCTGCCTTGCACATTTTGCCTAACTGTCTCCCAAAGCTGAGCATATTCATGTTGAGTGTTCTAAATCAGATCACAAATAATTTGTGAGTTCTAGGTCTGTAGTCTGGGGACTATAGTTAAATTCAGTAGGTTCTATGTGTATGACAACATGATGAATGCCATTGACTGCTCAGTGCTGCTGACTGAACAGAATGATGAATACATGAAGTTATCTTATCAGACTCTTGGTCCATCAGGGTCAGTATTGTCTGCTCAGACTGGGAGTGGCTCTCCAGGTCTTATGTAGAGGTCTTTAACACCAATTCTTACAAGATCCTTTAAAGTGGAGATACCAGGTATCAAACCTGGGACTGCATTCAAAGCAGATGCTCTTCCACTGAGCCACTTCCCCTGCCCAGTAAAGTCCAGGTAACCCAAGCAAAGCTGTGAGTGTGAGCTATGAGTATGAGCTAACCAAACATGGTAGTTTGCTGCCATGTTGAATGACATCAACTCTGCCTATGCAAAAATAATCAAAATTCTGCTCAGTTTAAACAGACTCAACTTGAAGGTGTTGAAAGCAAGGTAAGTTCATTTTTTAAACATTCTATTTGTAAAAATTGAATCATCACTAGCATGTGGGCCTGCCTTTTGTTCCTCACTGGAAAAAGATTAGGTAGGATAAGTAACTCAGTGTAAGATTGCCAACCTCCAGGTGGGACCTGGAGATCTGGAAACTGATCTCCAGAGTACACAGATCAGTTTCCCTAAATTATTTCTTTGGAGGGTGCATTCTAGGGCATTATACCATGCTGAGGTCTCACTCCACTCTCTGCAGGCTCAACCCCCACCCCCCAAATCTCCAGAAATTTCTCAAACTGGAGTTGGTAACTCTGCTCAGTGGATAAAGTCTCTCTCTCTCTCTCTCTCTCTCTCTCTCTCTCTCTCTCTCTCTCTCAAAATAGCTTATGAGGCTCAGTCTTGTGGAGTCCTGGTTTAAATTAAGCTCAGTGTAAGCATTTCAAATGCATGAAAATCATTAGCTGTAAAAGCCACTTTCCCTAGTCATATAAGCACTGCAAGGAAAAGGTCAACATATGGCAGAGAATAACTAGAAATGGTTCATTAGTTCCTTATTGACACTGATATATCTTTTGTCATGGATTTACCAAGTGAAGTAGTTGGATACTTAATCAGAGATTTATTCATGTGGTATCCATCTTTCCATTAAGAACAATAACTGCTCTATAAACCTATTGATTTCCCCCCCAAAACAAATGTTTACTAGGGTAAATATACATATTTGTTTTCTGTGCTTGATAGTATCCTTAAACTATCCTCATATAATAGTTTATGCAGATATTGGATTGCATAGAGAAACAGCAGAAATGGCCTGAAAACCCATCCTTACATTTCAATAAGTTTATATTTTCTTTATTTAGACAGATCAGAGATGAACAGGCCTATTGCATGCTTGTTGTTTGTTATATGTAAATAAAAGTCACTATTATACCTGTTAATCTGGGAAACATGTTTTAAATTTATTATATCATGGCCTTTTAAAAATATGAAAATTTACAATTATCTTAAGGCCATTCAAATATAGTTCGAACAAAGCACCAAGAGCCTAAGCTCAAGGAGGTAAAAGAAGGGGTTACAATTAAACACCTTCTACCTTATAAAGATTGACTAATTTATGTATTATTCAGTCAATTTATACAAAAAAGTCAAATCCAATATCAATATCATACAAAGTCCCATTCACAAAAATATTTCATTGGTTCTCTTGTTCACTTGTTTTAAAGGTTGCCTTTTACGGAGCATACACGGTACTTCGGCATACAGTCTAAAGAAGTCGCTTGTTCTCCTCCCAGGAGGTAGAACAGAGGTGGTACTCCCAAAGGTTGGCTACGAGCTTCGCCAGCCCCGTCTCTTTTGGCTTGTTTCGAGAACAGTCTTCTTCCGGCCAATATTTAATTCCTTTCAATAAACAGTATTCAAACTTCTGTCTCCAGTGTAGTCAATATCATTGATATCCTACCTGGCACTTACCTCATGCCTCCAGCATTTCTCCTGGTACATGCACAATGACATCATTTTCGGGAGTGATGTTGGCCTCAAATGAGGTGCAGGAGCACTCCCACAGGCGGTGTGACAACATCACTCCTGGAAGGCACCATGCACATTCCTGAGTGCCTGCCAGTGGTGGGTGACCTCCAGGGGGGCTTACCACCTCCTGCTGGTTGCTGGCAAATCAGCAGGCAAGGGGGCAAATCCCCAGGAGTTTGCTTGCCACTGGTGGGCACCTGGCAACTCTAATTACAAACCATAGTTTGTTATCTTCTCTCCAGATTAATGCTGCTGAGTTACTCCAGGCTAAAGTATTATTTAGTGATGTTGCCTGGGAGGCATCAATGTTATGTTAGCAATCACATCTCTCCTTCTGCTCCCATTTATGAAACCATAAATACTCTCCCTCATATGTTAGATGCACAAGACACTGCCTGGCATGAAGCAAAACAAAATGGGTGCCAGCCAGATAACAGCCTGACTGACTAATGGCGCCTTCATGCCCCAGAGAGGAGCACAATTTAGGACAATGAGGCTCTCAGGAATCTCCTGACTCATCTTATCCATGCCCTGCCTTACTTCCCATCACCTGTTTACTCTAATCTTGCACCACCTAACACTATTCAGCAAATCTGGTAGCTTTTCCCATCCCGTACTCCAAGGGTCATCAAGCACCATTTACACCTATAGTCCACCTCAGGTAGACCCATTAAGCCTCTCCTGGCTGATTTTCCACCTTGAACAACTTATTAAGTTATTGTTTGGGGGGGGGTCAGCTTGCCTCAGGAAGCATTTTGCCCTATAACTGGAGTCCCTAGCCACCAGTGAGTGTGTGTGTGTCTTTGGATCCAAACACACACACCCAAATCCATTTGGGCCTCTTCTCTTGTCCATGAAATGCTGATTGTTTTGCTGCTGCCTCTTGGACCTCTATCTTTCAGACTGGTAACTATCACCTTCCCCAAAACTGTTTTTTCCCCTTTTCCTCCATGATTTTCCTTAGTTAGACTTGTATGTGTTCTGCATGTGATTTTTGTACATTTGCCCTTTTATTTCTCTTTTAATTAAAAAAAAACTCTTTCTGGTTGAACATCTGGCTGATTCATTTCAAAAGTTCTCTAAGGGAAAAATCCCCATAAACATAGGTGGAGAATCCCAGTTATTCCTTCTCACTTTGTCTCCTTTAAGATAATCTCCCCCAGCTAATTAGAAGATTGCCTAGTTTGGTAATAGTTTTAACTGGGTCCTGTTGGTTGGAGGCTAGGGTTGCCAATTCTAGGTTGAGAAATTCCTGGAGATGTGGGGGTAGTGGGGGGGGTTGGAGGGGAGGGACCTCCGCAGGGTATAATGCCATTCAGTCCACTTCCCAGAGTAGCCATTTTCTCCAGGGGAATTTTGAAGACCATTTGTAATTCTAGGAGATCTCCAGGCCCCACCTGGAGGTTGGCAAGCCAAATGGAGGCTGGGAAAAGGAACTACAAAGGGAGTCTAGTGCTGAAGCAGTAATGACAAAGTTGCCCATTTGTTGACACCAGTAAGCAAGCCTGCCCTGCCTTTATAGAAGTCAGACCATTGGGCATGACTAGAACCACTCTGACTTGTTAGGCTTGGAAGCTTTGAACACAGAAGTCACAGCATCATCTAGTTAGATGCTTCTTTGTCAGTTTAGCTGGTCAATCTGTAATTCCATCTTTGTAAAGAGCAAACTGGTTAGATTCATACCCTTAGGCCTCAGGTTTGTAGTGTGTTACGTTTCATTCTTGACAAGACTGGGAAACAACTAGACCTTACCTTTATATTGCTTTGAGTTGGAGAAACATGTTTTTTTTCTGTTTCTGTGGTAGAACCACAGTTTAGTATGCTTGCTTATACAATACTGTGGTATGCACTTCCATTCACCAAAATGACTTGATTCAAAGTTCGTCCCATTCAAGTATAAACCTACATCTTAAAAAAAGCAAACAAACTTGGACTGCAAAGGTCAGGTAAAGCAAACCCTGTTCCTCTTCCCCTTATTTCACAGTGCTAAGAGCTTGGCTGCTGAAACCATTTTTTTCCTTTTCCTCTTCCTGTCTAAATGTTGGAGGAGAAGGTTTTTGTGTTCAATGCTACCATCTTTGACAATTTTATTTCAGTTGGTTGGGAGACAACGAAAAGTTAGACATCGAAATGTGTTTCCCCTTTGAAAACAGTAAGAACATCATCTGAGTACAATAATGACTCCAAACTTGTTATAATGACACCCAATGATTTTAAAAAAATGAAAAATAAAAAATGTAACAACATTTTTGATGGCTGATAGGCACAGAAGACAAACTAGGACTAACAGTACAGTTCAGTGCAGTGCAGTCCTAAGTGGAGTTACTCCAGTCTAAGCTAATTGAAATCAATGGGCTTAGACTGGAGTAACTCCACTTAGGATTGCACTGTTCACTGTGGGCAGTGCATCAACTCTTGCTCACACATGCACAGATGAGCGCATGAAGCCGCTGTTAATTCTACAAGGCTGAAATAAAGAAAAGCAATACCTGCACCTGAAAGTATTTTTAAAGAAGTGTAATGTATCCATTGATTAATCTATTCAACCGCTATTTTGGTTTTTGTGTTCTTCCTTTCTCTGTTAGGTCAACTTAAAGAAAAAGGATCTATTTGTTTTCATTCAAAATAGTTCTATAACCAAGGGCCACTTTCTTTCTTTTTCTCCTCTTTAATGTGGATTTGATAAAACATCCTAGTTGTAACACATATTTCACACAGGTATCTACAACTTAAAGCTTTTCCAGACAGGAATGTGATAATTCATAATGGCACAAGCCTCCTTTAGCAAATTGTATAAGATTTTCAAATGATATAATCTAGCCCATGTACCCTTTAGCCAGCTCCTACATTTCAAGGTGTAATTTGAATATCTAGGAAATCAATATGGCTTTGCTATGCGATTACAACCAAATAATTGAAATATCAGAAGGCAGTGAGCTCCAAAGCATGCATACGGATGCAATAAGACACTTGAATAACAGTGCTTACCATGTTAAAATGGGCTTAAATTTTTCTGAAAGACACTACTAAAGATAGAAGTGTGTTTTCTCTCTCTCTTCCCCTCCTCTTCCTAAAGTATTTAAAAATACTCTGCTGCCATTTCTTAAACATTGCTAGTGAGTTCTGCCAAGATATTTGCCCCCCCCCCCAAAAGAGAGCATGATATGGCTTTGATTGACACCTTAATAATTTGACCAATATCATACACAGTTGTTAGTGTTCAGTGCAAGGTGTCCAAGGAGACTTTTTGGACATATTTGAATTATGGAAACAAGCTAATTTATTTTAGTACAATAGAGGGAGATGCCTTGTTTTATGAAAATCCTAGCTTATGTGAAAAATGAACAGCATAAGGGAAGAGGTTTTAATTCATTCTACATCTGCAAAGATAAAATTATTTTGTTTCCTCTTAAGAAATAAAATAGGAGAATCAATGGGTGAAGAGAAAGTCAAGGTTAATATAAATTACGTATTTGGCGTTTAGTCATAGAGCGGCACAAACTAAAATTCAAAATATATCAAAGAGTGACTGAAATATTATTTCAAAGATGTTCACAGCATGCTTGCAGGATAATATTTTTTCCAAAAGTAGTAAGCATGAAGGTTGAGTGGCTCACTTAATGAAGCAATAGTGTTTCATCTCTGGGAGTCTAATTTAAATCTATCGGTCCTAGAGAAAATTAGTGGCTTTAGTTAAGTCTCTGAGAGAGAGTAATCTGTAGTCTATGACCAGTATGTGTAATGTGATGGAGTATTATGACAACCAACAGCCATTGTTGAAATAATAGGGTAGTGCAAAAGCTTGAGCATGTATCTCTTGCTATGGAGGTGAAATGTATCAGAAACTGCACAGCTGAAGAATTTTGCAGAGGACCTTTCTCTATATATAGTTTCCTATAAAACCTATCTTGCAGTTTTAGCCATAGAATTTCATAAACTGTATGGTTCAGGGGCTGGTTACATCAGGAGGTCACAGGGTGACCAGGGATGATGGCTACCATAAAGCAGTGAGGAACAGTCACTGGAGGGTACCGAGACCTTAGCAAGAAGGAATGGCAAAGGGGCCACCATGAACCGAGCATGACCTGATTTACATTTAATGTTCTGATGCTGACTTGCAAGAACTTGTTCTGAGCTTACAAGAATTTGGCTGGGGCAGTGCTGAAAGGCCAAGGTCCATCCAGGTGTGGCCACTTGTTAGATGTGACTTGAAAATGCTCCATGCCTTGAGACAGCAGTGATAGAAGAATAGAAAAGAGTCCAGTAGCACCTTTAAGACTAACCAACTTTACTGTAGCATAAGCTATCGAAAACCACAGTTCTCTTTATCAGATGCATGATAGCTGGTTAACCTCCAGAGGGATAAGATATACAACTGTATTGCCAATAAAGAACTTATTTGCTGCAGTTCTCACATCCTGCCTTGGATGGTGCTGACACTGTGCCCAGAGAGTATGGAGGCAAAGCCTCTACTCAGCTTGCTCCTGCACTGGTGTGTCCCGGTAACCCGAGAATTGGTGAGCCCAGCGACAAACTGTTTGGGGCAAGAAACTCTAGTAGCAAATCTGCATTACTAACATATGTTGTTTAAATTAGTTAAACAGTCTTGACTTCCTATAAAGTATCCTGAGAGTTTCAATTTGGTAAGAATGAATAGAATTCCAGAGAAAAGTTGAGGGTTGTTAAGAGAGGTAGAACTTCCTTTTTCTGAAATTTTCTTTTTTAGATATAGCAGTTTGTTCCTCTTCTTGAGCCAGTTTGGTGTAGTGGTTAAGAGCACGGGACTCTAATCTGGAAAGCCGGGTTTGATTCCCCACTCCTCCACAAAGCCAGCTGGGTGACCTTGGGCGAGTCACAGTTCTCTTGAGCTCTCTTAGCCCCACCCACCTCACACCTCACAGGGTGATTGTTGTGGGGTAATAATAACACTTTGTAAACCGCTCTGAGTGGGCATTAAGTTGTCCTGAAGGGCGGTATATAAATCGAATGTTATTATTATGTTATTATTATTATTCTCTTTTTCTCTTTCAAAAGATTTATCTTAGATTTCTCATTAAATTATCCTGGAGATTTTTTTTAAAAAAAATCATGGGATAGTGTTGTTTCTGTTTATACCACACAATGATACTCTATGCACCCTTTTGTAACTTCAGCCCTTTCAGCCTTACCTACCTCAACGGCTGTTGTGAAAATAAATATGGAGACAGTGTGGTGTAGGGGTTAGCATGTCAAACTGAGTTAACTCGCACTCTGCCCCAGCAACCACGGAAACTTGCTCGCATGCAATTTGTGCAACTCACCCAGTTGCAGCGGTGGCTACCAAATGACTTGCTCACACAAAACTTACCTGGGCCCAGCAGCAACCTCCACAGAACTTGTGAAACTTGACCAGGCCCTTAAGTGGCTCCTACACAACTCACCTAAATGCCTTGATACCCCCATGGCTTTTGTAACTGGGCCAGACTTTTCCTAGGTAGAGGCTGCCAGCAGGAAGGAAAGAGGTAAAGATGGCAGCCAGTGTTGTATAGTGGTTAGAGTTTCACACTAGGACCTGGGAGACCAGGTTCAAATTCTTGCTCTGCCATGGAAACTTGCTGGGTGATCTTGGGCCAGTCACTAATTCTCAGAGGAATCTAGCTCACTGGGCTGTTGTGAGTATAAAATGGAGGCGAGGAGAATGATTCACATGGGCGGGGGGCGGAAGGGAGAATAAATATCATTAATAAATAAAGCTGAAGACTGGGAGGAGCAGATAAAATAAAGATTGGTTGGAGAGTCAGAAGGAGAGAAGGAAGCAGGGAAAGAGGAGAGGATATGGGCTGCCAGAAGAGAAAGAGGACAGTGTGAGGAAGGGGATATAGGGAAAATTGAATGGATCCCTACAAGTGTGTGTGGAGGTATTGTGTGCATGTGTGGCAGCATAAATGGATCCCCCTCACTGTTTTTGCAAAGGGGAAAAAAACTTAGGAGAAAGGAAGGAACTCTCTCTCCCCTGGCAGCAGCTTTCCGAGCCCATTTGGGCTCTCCTTTTTTATGCAAGCCATTCATTCCCCAGAGCTGCTGTGTATCTGCATAGAGCCCAGGTTGGCTCCATGGCAAACTCGTGAAGGAAGTAACGTTTAGAGTGACCCTGTGACAGTGTCATATAACACAGTTTTTACTGTACTAGATGAATGTAGTCATGTCTCTGTATGTCCTATATTATACTGGGGAAATGAAACCTTTTTTGCATAGCCCAACAGAGCAGTTCCATTAGAAACATGTTGGGCTGCTTATTAGTTTTAACTATTCCATTTACTTTTTAAGAGTGGTGGTTTTATGAGTGATGTTTCTTTAACACACACACAGTTGAGCATGTATTTTGTTACTTATAATATATGACCTTTTTTTTACTTTGATGAATTTATTAGCATTTTTTTTTGTCCAAGACTCTTGTGCATTATTTATGGACAAGCCAGCTGTGTGTAAAGATATTGCTGCTTCTGCTACTTTCTTCATGCTAAATGCTGGACTCCTGCCTGTATTAGTCTCATTTCTATAGAGTGCCATTACTGAAATTTTCTGCACTCAGAGTGTTAGTGACCCAGAAATTTGCAACATTTGCTCATGCCCCTTTGGTATTTAGATTAAGCAATTTCTAAAGAAGATTGTGATAAGCTCCACAGTGATATAATTAAGCTAGTTGAATGAGCAGCACAATCACAGATGAAAAATAGGCAGAATACATGAAATTAATTAATTAATGCATGTTTTTTCAGTGGAAAGACAGAGAAGTACATCCATCTTCAAGGGCTATAAATGGTAAATATAATTTTATAAAGGAGACTTGATTTTCCATTGGTGTGGGTGGCTAGAGAATGTGTTTGTTTAATGAGGAGCTGAAGTCCAGAAAGCAACCAAATGTTAGGATGCCCAAGGAAATGGTTAGAGAAGAATGTGGAAAATAGATGTGGAGGGGGTGAAATCTCATTATATGAATCAATGGTTTATTCTCATTTAAAATATAATGTGTAATAATGGTCAGCCAACCTCAAACAGAATATTGCTAATTAGATGGGGCTAAGAAAGGGGCAGCAAGAATGATGATGGTGATAGATAATATGAAGATATGAAGACAGTCTGAACAGACTGTTTACTTCAGAAAAGAGAACCAAAAAAAGGACATGTTGCTTAGACAGGAAACAGACTGATACAGGGAGTTGATCTCATGGAACAATTAGTGGAGCAAATCTTTCCCATCTTCCATTTCCCTAGGTGGCCAGTGATTTGTACACCCTATTCTGTTTCTAGCATACATTTTGATTGCTTAAATAATTCACTGTAGAATTGATCTGGATGATCAATTCATTCCAAACTAGATTTAAATAAGAGGAGGGGAGAGATACATTTGAACCTCATGCTGCAAATGAACATTCTATATTTCTCAAGCATGGCCTATTTCACCATATTGAAAATTGTGTTGCCTCCAATACAAATGGCTTTAAATGTATAGATATAAAGATATTTTAGTTTCTCTTTCAATTTGAACCTCTTTTTTATTTTAAAAATAAGAGGGAAATGATTGTACTGTTCCAGAAAAAGTAGAACTACAGGGTTATTTCTAATTAAAAGAGTGACCAAGAATAAGATTTCAACTGGATGTGGCACTTAAATTCACTCAATCAGCATAAAATATCACATCCATGAGGATTTCAAAGTCCTCCTCTGAACAAAGTCCACGCAGAAGTCTCTTTCCCACATACTCAAATGCTTTTGAGGGCTGAAAGGCCAGGACATAGATATTGCCTTGTCTACACAATTCTCTTCAGACACAGGTCTGAAGAATTTGGTTGGCTAGCCCATATATCATGAGGAGGATTCAAATATTTGCTGTTTTAGGTTAAATTGAACTATTAAAACATACTTGATTTTAGAGATGCATCAGTCCCACTAAGATGTCTGACAAACACTGCAATCCTAAACAGAGTTACTCCAGTCTAAGCCCACTGAAATCACTGAAAGACATTTAAATGCACGTATGAATATGTGTGTCCTAAGTAGAGATGGGCACAAACAGGGAAAAACCTGAACCATGGGGTTTGTGGTTTGTCAAATTTCACGAACAACTAAACAAGAAATTTCATGAACCTGCCCCTGGTTCGCAAACTGGGTTGTGTGGTTCGTGAAAATGTCACATCCAGGTGAGAAAATCATCACTTCTGGGTCAGCAGAAGGTCACTTCCGGGTCAGCAGAAGGTCTGCAGGAAGTCCATCCCCTGTTGCCTAGGAAACTGATTGATTGGCACCAGGCTGTCTGCAGTGACGAACCAAAAAATGAACCAAACGAACCAGCCTTAAGTTCATGGCAGTTCGTCAGAAATGGGATCTGACAAACCGCTGGTTCATGAACCACAAACTGGCCTGGTTCGTGCTTAATTTTGGTTGATATTTCGGTTCGTGCCCAACTCTAGTCCTAAACACTTTATGTACTCTCTCAGTAATATTTATCTGTTTACTTATCTGCTACATTTCTGTTCACCATTCCACCAAAGTACTTGGGACAACTTACACAATTTAAAAACACTAACTATATAAACAAAAGTAGTACAAGAACAGACTAATAGCAACACAAAACAATATGCCTCCTCCAAGCAACAGAAAAGCAGCCATTAAGATCCAGAGAGATAAAACAATTATCAACCAATCTGGGAATAAATTTAAACCAGTCAAAGATTAAACTAATTTGAGTTAATCACTAACTAAGGCCTTGAAGACAATTGGCTCCAGCAAGAAAAAAAAAAACAAGGTATTGGGTTAACTCACCCCTTTCCACTGCCCAGCCCCAGTCACAGTCCCTACAGAATCAAATAGCCCTGTAAGATAATCTTGTAAGCAAAATCAAAAAGAGGCCAGTAGCACCTTTAAGACTAACCAATTTTATTGTAGCATAAGCTTTCGAGAATCAAGTTCTCTTCGTCAGATGCATGGTACAGAAACGGGTCAAATATAGAAGAGGAGGGGGGAGGAGGGGAGGAGAGAGAAGATGCAATTAGGGGGGGAGAGGGAGGATGCAACCAAAACATTCCTTTGCTAGTAAATGTAAACATCTCCTTTTGGTGTGGAGATTAGTTGGCTTGTGTGAGGCTTCAAAGGAGTTTGCCGTGTTAGTTTGTAGCAGCAAAACAGCTAGACCATCCAATTCCAATGTAGTATAAGCCTTCGATAACCACAGCTGTCCCCGTCAGATGCATCTGACAAAGAGAACTGTGGTCCCCGAAAGCCCACGCCAGGTGCCACTGGGCTCCCCCAGACCCCGCCTCTGTAAAGGAAATCTGTTACCTGTGATAATGTGATAACCATTCATAGTCCCTATTCAGTCCCAGCTTGACAGAGTCAAATTTGCATATGAATTCCAATTCAGCAGCCTCCCATTGGATTTTGTTTTTGAAAGGTTTCTGTTGAACTACAGCGACCTTTAAGTCTTTGATGGAATGTCCTGGTAGATTGAAGTGTTCTCCCACTGGTTTCTGGATGTTTCCATTTCTAATGTCAGATTTGTGTCCATTTATTCTTTTGCGTAGAGGTTGGCATTGTTAGAGTCTTCATATTGCAGACAAGGAGCTAATTCTGAGGTTACAGGGGCTTGCCTAAAAACTCTGAGGAACTTCAGGGCTGAAGCAATATTTGAATTGGGCAATTCCCAGCATACAGGTCTCATTCTTAGAACCCCTTGTTTTGTCGTTCTTTTGACAGTCACTAGCAACATCCTTCTGGAAAGTTCAGCTCAGTCATTCAATATGTGTAACCTATATAAAGATTATACAAATTTGAGAGTGATGCAGGTTGGGCATGGTGATATCCATACAGAAAAGTCAGAGAAAGCAATGGCCATATCCTTGGGATTGCTGTTCTAGCTGTAAAGTATAAGATTGGATGCTGAGCTCTCGATAGCATGTCATAAACAGCAGTGTAATTGTAGATGCCACAACAATTTGTGTGACTGTAGGGTCCAAATGCACTCGTGCAGCAATGTTGGATGGTTGTGTATGGCAGAGAGGAAATTGTAAGTCAATTCAACCATACACCTGGTCTTCTTCAGAAGCAGGTATAAGGCTGGAACAAAACAGTTTTGCCCCTCTTGAAAATGAAAGGTAACTGATGGCACAAGCCAAAATTGCTGCCATTGAGCAGTTCTACAAATATAACATCTTCTCACCAGGGTAAGTATTTCAGATCCCTTTTCAAAGATAAACAATAACTCCTTTTTATCTTTAAATTCTGCTGCGCTAGAAGAAAGGCTTGGAACGATGGCATAAACCAGCTTGAAATCCAGATATATTTGAATTGTTAATTTGTTATTATTGTGATATATCGATTAGTCACTTTTAAAAATGAATTCTTATAACTATTTACACCAAAATCAAAGTAAAGTAGGAACAACCACACTAAAATGGTTTGCAGCCTGCATTTGATATGGCTTTCTGCCTGCTGCGTTGTTTGAATTTTAGAGCATCCTAAATGGCTCGGGTTGACTCACCGTGCTAGAATCACACAAGAGAATCTCTTTTCTGTCCACAGCAGATTTACACATCCCATTCCCACTAACACTGGGGTGCTGAACATATAAATCCCCATTGCATCAGGATGAGAATAATGTGCATCCCAATATCTGATAATTGAAGCAGTTCAACCTCATGCATCTCACTTCAGCAGCAGAGCCCAGCATGAAAAACCCACCCACCCACCCCTTTCTCCCACAGGATTTCTGCAGCTTGCGTTAATGCCAAACTTATAGGGGAGAATATTTATGTGAATAGAAGGAGGAAAACATGATTACTATAGTAACAGTAGGAAGGCTGGTGTCCCTTATGTTCAGAAATACTAGAGACAAAATTAATTTCTAACAAAGCAATTGCTGTATCTTCAGATTAGATCTAAATTAATGAAGATTTATCAAGTTGGGAGGGCTCTCTTTGTGCGGCCTTGTCATGTTGATTACTTTTTTTTCTCCTTACGAAAATGAAACAGTGGAGGGGGAAAAAACAACCTCATGGGAAAAGATGCTGTTTGTATAACTAGGACTCAGAACAAACAGCATCAGGGATTCCACCATTTTTGTCTTTGAAAGTGTGTATCTGTTTTCCCTCTGATGCTCCTTGGGAGTCGGGCGGGGGGGACTTCCTTGGGGAAAAGAGATTTTTCCACAATGGTTCTTCAGATACCTTTTATGCCTTTACAGGTGATGCTTCATGTAAATGTAGCTAATTAATATGGGCATCTTGTACCTGGCTCAATGCCAGTTGGATCTGAATGTTTTAATTTGGATCATGATGGGTCTGAACCCCATGTAAAATTGATGGATTTCGGAGGAGTTTGATTTACAATCACCCCCATCACAAAGTCTGATATGCACAGTAAGTGCATCTATTTGACATACTTAACAATATCAATGTAGTGACAAAAGGATGGGGAAAGCTTTTCAAGCTGGGCAAGACATCCTGTTTCCCTAAGAGTATTAAAGGGATCTATTTGCATACATCTTAATTCCTTTGAGATGCTAGCACTAAGCAGGGGGGAACTTGTGTTTTGAAGTTTAAAGAGCCAGTTTGGTGTAGTGGTTAAGTGCGCGGGACTCTAATCTGGAGAGCCGGGTTTGATTCCCCACTCCTCCACTTGAAGCCAGCTGGGTGACCTTGGGCTAGTCACGGCTCTCTGGAGCTCTCTCAGCCCCACCCACCTCACAGGGTGTTTTGTTGTGGGGATAATAATAACATACTTTGTAAACCGTTCTGAGTGGGCATTAAGTTGTCCTGAAGGGCGGTATATAAATCGAATATTGTTGTTGTTGTTGTTGTTGTTGTTGTTAAAAACTCATACCTTAGGACTGTCAATGCTTCTTCTTGGGGCACTGTAGAAAAATGAATTACCCTTTGTAATCCATTCGCACTGAGATTCAGTGTGTTGCAGTGATGCTGTACAGTCTTGTGCTGCTGCGTCTGCATAGTGAGTGCAGGGGGGTTGCAGTTGGAGCATCTTCCCTGCTTCTCTCTGCCATGGAGTTTGTGGCTGATATCCTCCAGGGATCTCTCTAGTCCTACAAACAGCCCCTAACTCCTCTGATTCTGTGGCACATTTGGATAAAATATCTCATCCCAAGGAGGTTCTGGCTCTGTCTTCCAGCTCTGGAAACTTTTGGTATAGACATTATTCACACAGTCAATAACATGGCAGTGAAACAAAATGGAGGCTATGACATTACACCAGTGGGAATTATAGTTTAGAACTAAGAATCCTTCAGGCCATTTTTTTCATAAGAATAATCAACTTAAATAATAATAATAACATTTGATTTATATACTGCCCTTCAGGGCAACTTAACGTCCACTCAGAGCAGTTTACAAAGTGTTATTCATTCATTCATTCGTTCGTTTATTTACTTATTGCATTTCCACTCTCCCCATCGGACAGGCTCAGGGCGGTGTAACAACATACAATTTGCAACATACAATTTTAAAATAATAAAAAAAATTATAAATAAACATTAAAACACTGTTCCACATACAATAAAAAATTCTCAAATTGGCGAATATAAATATTAAAATACAGCATTTTAGGCCCAGGGCTTGGCTCTTGCATCAGACCCTGCATCACACGAGCTCCTGCATGGATGGTGGATGGTTTTCAGTGATACGGCCGGCAAGAAGACAGACTAGGGCCCCCCCCCCCAATGCCTGGCGGAACATCTCCGTCTTGCAGGCATCCTTTTTTTTTTTTTGAAAATTTTTTTTATTGGGTTAGAATCAATTATTTTACATTTACATTCAGTTGTCCCAGATTTTTCATTTCTAACCCCCTCCCTTTCCCCCCTTTTGTTGACTTCCAACAGCTTTCCGACCCTTTGTCCCCTTTCCCTTACTTCTATTAGATTCCTCTATCTAAAACAAATATATATTCTCCATTAATCTAAGCAGTACACCCTTAACTATTTTTAACATTGCATACCCAAACTGTAAATCTTTGTTTCCATCTTAGATAAACAATTTATCCCATTTTTCAATTTCAAATATTTCTATATCATGAACCATATAAATCATATGTTCATTTAAATCAAACAATTTGACTTATTCTCTATATATTACTCATTCTATCTTTTTGTAGTTATTCTGTATAACTCTCATCACATAGTCAATCAATTTGACTCATCTGTATCTTCAGACATTCAGTTTGGTACATTTTACAAATCTTACCAAAGAAAGAAAATATTGTTGGTTAATCAATCCTTATATTTAATCCTTATAGTTAATTATTTTCTATCTATATTCTGTTTATTAACCTGTATATATCTATATAAATGTCAATCTATTAGTCTAACTGCTTATTAATTCACATTTATCTCTTCCCCCCCCGGTAAAGTCTCCCCCCTCTACTTCAGTACTTCAGTAGTTCTCAAACTGCCACAGTTTTCCTCCCACCTCCCATTTCTTCTCCAGATATTGTTTCAGCTTCTCCCAGTCTGTGTTAAACTGCCCTGAGTCCAGATCTCTCAGTTTTCTTGTCATCTTATCCATTTCAGCCATATACAGCAATTTGTAAATCCAATCTTCAATAGTTGGCACTTCTTGTACTTTCCATTTTTGCGCATACAAAAGTCTAGCTGCTGCTGTCATGTAAAATATCAACGTCCTGTATTGGGCTGGGATTCCCTCCATTCCCAAGTTCAGTAGCAGGAGTTCTGGGTTCTTATTAATTTGAAATTGTAAAATTTCACTCATTTCTCTTATTATTTCCCCCCAGTACTGCCTGGCTACCTCACACGACCACCACATATGATAGAGGGAGCCCTCATGTTTCTTACATTTCCAGCACTTATTAGAAGTGTTCAAATTCCCTAGCGCAATCTTCTTTGGTGTCATGTACCAACGATAGATCATTTTGTAAATGTTCTCTTTAATATTAGTACATGTCGTTGTCTTCATTGTATTTTTCCACAAGTATTCCCATGCCTCCATTGTTATTTCTTTATTAAAATTTATAGCCCATTTCACCATTTGTGTTTTAACTGTCTCATCCTCGGTATACCATTTCAACAGTACTTGGTATACCTTGGATATTCTTTTCTTGTCTTCTTTAAGAAGGGTCTGCTCTAGTTCCAAATTCTCTATTCGTATACCTCCCTTTACAGAGTCCGAGTTGTATAAGTCTCTGATCTGTCTGTACTGGAACCAGTCATAATTAGGTGATAGTTCCTCTTGCGTCTTTATTCTAAGTTTAGATACTTCAGTTTTAGTTATTTCTTTGTATGTTAAACATTGTTGTTCATTGTCGACAGCTCTCGGGTCTATCACCTCATATGGAACCACCCACAAGGGAGTTCCTTCTTGTAAATAGGTTCTGTATTTCTTCCAGATTATGTATAGACTTCTCCGTACAAAATGATGCAGGAACATCGAGTTGACCTTTACTTTGTCATGCCATAGGTATGCGTGCCATCCAAATATTTTTTTATATCCCTCTAGGGCTAGTAGTTTCTTGTTCTTTAATGTCATCCACTCTTTCAACCAAACTAGGCAGATTGCATCATGGTAAAGTCTCAGATTGGGCAGTTGCATTCCGCCTCTTTCCTTTGCATCTTGTAAAACTTTCACTTTCACTCGAGGCTTCTTGCCTGCCCAAACAAAATCTGATATTTTCCTTTGCCATTTTTCAAATTGTTTAGAGTCTCTGATGATTGGTATTGTCTGTAGCAAAAACATTACTCTTGGTAACACATTCATCTTAACTGCTGCAATCCTGCCCAACCATGATAAATTCAGTCTGTTCCATTTGATCAAATCTCTCTCTATCTGAGTCCATAGTTTTTCATAGTTGTTTTTGAATAAATCTATATTCTTTGCAGTCAGTTCGACTCCCAAATATTTCACTTTGCTTGTTACTTCACAGTCCGTTGTTTCCGTTAACAATTGTTGTTTCTGCTTAGTCATATTTTTACATAATATCTTTGACTTTTTTTTATTTATATAAAAACCTGCCAAGTCTCCAAACTCCTTGATCTTATCTATCACTTTTGGCATGTTCTCCAATGGGTCCTCTACAATTAACATTATATCATCCGCAAACGCTCTGACCTTATATGAATAGTCCTTTATTTTTATTCCACGAATTTCCTCATCTTGTCGTATTTGTATCATCAGAATCTCCAATACTAAAATAAACAACAGTGGAGACAATGGGCAACCTTGTCTTGTTCCTTTACTTATCGTCAGTTTCTTGGTCACTTCATCATTCACCACAATTGCTGCAGTCTGGTCTCTGTAAATTTCCTTAATTGCTCTGATGAATCTTTCTCCCAATTGTAGCTTTTCCATAGTGGTAAACATAAAGTCCCAGTTTAAATTGTCAAACGCCTCTTCAGCGTCAACAAAGAAGAAACCAACCTCTTTATCACAACGCTTGTCATAATATTCAATAGCATTAATCACTGTCCTTAAATTATCTCTTATTTGTCTATCTGGCAAAAAGCCTGCTTGTTCCTCCTCTATAACTTCCGAGAGCCACCCCTTCAGTCTCTCTGCCAATATCTTCGCAAAAATTTTATAGTCATTGTTAAGTAGCGATATAGGTCTATAATTTTTCACGTTAGTCAGATCCCTCTTTTGGGATCAATGATATGTTCGCTTCACTCCAAGTGTCTGGAATCCTTTGATCCCTTAAAACTCCATTCATCACCTCTTTTAGGAATGGTGCCAGTTCATTAGCCATTGTCTTATAAAATTTAGCCGTAAGTCCATCTGGCCCTGGCGCCTTTCCTAAATTTGCGGATTGTATTGCCTTACTTATTTCCTCGTCAGTTACTTCACTGTTCAGTTTATTTCTCCAAGCTTCCGAGATTTCTGGAAGTTTGGTTTTCTCCAGGTATGACGCTATTGATTCTTTATTTACTTCTTTCTTATTGTACAACTTAGCGTAGAATTTGTAAAAGGCTCTACTAATGGTAGTCTGCTCCAAATACGTTTTGTTGTCTTCACAAATTTTATTTATTATTTTCTTTTCCCTTCTCTTCTTCAATTGCCATGCCAGGTACTTCCCAGGTTTATTGGCACCCTCAAACGCTTTTTGATTCAGTCTTTTAAGATTCCACTCCAATTCTTTATTACTCATTGCTGTTAGTTGTTCTTGAAGTATTTTAATTTCCTGGTATAATTTCTTTTTCCCTGGTCTCTTTTTCAGCTATATTTCTTTGGCTTTTATTTTCTCCTCAATCTCTTGCCTTTTCTCCTCTTTCTTCTTTCTTGCTCTACCATTTAAGTCCATTAGTATGCCCCTTATGACCGCCTTGTAAGCATCCCAAACTTTATTGGTTGGTACTTCTTTATTCACGTTGTATTGTATAAAAAACTTTGTCTCTCTTCTCAGTATTTCCATATTCTCTCTTTCCTGTAACAAGTCCTCATTTATTCTCCATGCTTTCCTTTTTCTCCTTTTTCCCAGTTTCCACATAATTGGGTTGTGATCTGAGCCTACCATCGGCATTATTTCTACCTCCTTAGTCCATAACGCTAAGTCTTTTGAGGCCCAGATCATGTCAATTCTTGATAAAGTAGAATGCCTTGCAGAATAAAAAGTAAACTGGGATTCGGTTTCGTTTTCTCAGCCATGCCGGACGCTCCTCTCGGCTGGTCTGGGAGGAAACGACCGGGCACCCTGACCGGGCGGCTGACCCGCAAGGATTAGCCCCCAGGACTCCCAGGGAGGGAGCCAGGGTCCGGGACGCGGCGGGAAGAACTCCCCGAAATCAATGCGGGGGGGGAATTGCCCGTTTGTCCCTATGGAGGCCGGCAGATGTGCGCGGCGCCTCGAGTGCCGCCGGGCAACGAGAAACGGCAAGTAAAAGAAACAGGCGGAAGCCTGTAAACAAGCGAATCCCTTCTGTTCTACAAGCGTTTGTGAAGGAGAGGTTGATCTGAAGAAGACTCGCTCTTCCCCTTCGTTGAGTTCCAGAATTTTGTTGGCGTCCCCCCCCCCCAAATGGCAGCAAAGAGGCAAAGTCCCGCTCTCGGTAAGTCAATCTCGGCTACCTTGCAGAAGGGGGAGTCGCTCGAAGAGTTGGTACGCAGGGCGGTGGTGGAAGCTATAAAACCCTTTGTTGACAAGCTGAACGAAACTGATCAAAGGGTGGGCTTAATTGAAAGCGAGGTGAAAACCATTAAGGCAGCAGCGGGGGGGGCAGAAAAGTCTGCTCTGGAAAGTGCGTCACTTGTGAAGGCTACAAAAAAGGACCTGAAGTTGGTGGAGAACCAGCTGATCGGGCTACAGGTGGAACGAACGCAGACAATTTTGCGTCTCCAAAACGTGAAAGAGGAGGAAAATGAGGATCTGTGGGATTTGGTCTCGGAATTACTGGCGACACCCGCGAGGACGACTAAAGAAGAGGTTAAAAGCGCCATTTTGGAGGTCCGTCGGGCTTCTTCAAAATATGCAACAAAGCGACAGTTGCCTCGTGAGATCATTATTGACTTTTCATCTAAAAAGATTCGGGACACCATCCTATATAACTCATACAATGCGGATTTGGACTTTATGGGTTTGAAAGTCAAGATTTTGAAGGACGTTCCATTTCTAGTCCGGAAACGGCGTTTTAAATATAAAAAGTTTGTAGCACTTCTGAGGGACCATGGAATAAAGTACAAATGGTTATTCCCGGAAGGAATATGGTTCAGATATAAAGATCAGGCCTATAAGATATTATCAGAAGATCAACTAAAGGATTTTGAGAATAAAAACCCAGAACTCTGCTGCACCAAGAACGAAGAAAAGGAGGAGCCGGAGGGGGGGGGGGGAGGAGGAGAGCATCGCAACAGCAGTTGCACAGAGAGAATTGCGTCCGGGACCTAGAAGGGGGAGGAAAGTTTAACCAGAATTTGAAATGTTTATTCTCTGTATGGTTAACCACTCCATCATTATTTTATGGAGCTATTTTTGTACTGACAGTATGAAGGGAAACATTGAAGTGTAGTGTTTAGTGTTTGTAGTTCATTCCCCTCCTTTTCTTTTTCCACCCCCCCCCTTTGTCCCTTCCCTCTCCCCTTTCCTTGTGATAGTTTTGTGTAGTGTTTTGTAGTTATGAAAAATAAAAAAATATAAAAAACAGAATAAAAAGTAAACTGTCTGCTTTTAGGATATTCTCTCCTCCATACATCTTCAAGAGTCTCTTGTTGAATCAACTCGAAAAAGAGCTTTGGTAGTAGTCCTCTTTTCTTTTGTGCCGTTGTAGTCTTTTTGTCTAGTTTCAAGTCTGTCACTCCATTGAAGTCTCCAGCAAGAATTATCTGGTCATATGAAAGATCGTCTAGATGCTTCCTCAAATCCTCAAAGAAGCTTTCTTTTGCACCGTTAGGTGCATACAGTCCGACTACCAACACTCTCTTTAAATTCCAAATACATTCCACTACTACAAATCTGGCTTCCACATCTTTCATAACAAATTTTGGCTGTAGCTCCTCTTTTATGTACAACACCACTCCTCTTTTTTTCTTATTAGAGGCTGCTACAAATTCTTTGCCCAATTTTCCAGATTTTAAATATTTTACATCCTGCTTTCTAATATGGGTCTCTTGCAAACAAACAATGTCACATTTTTGTTTCAATAGCCAGTGAAAAATATTTTTCCTCTTGTTTGGTGAATTTAGTCCATTTACATTCCAAGATAATACTTTACACTCCATGCTCATGATCTTGTTGGTAAGTCTTTTTCATTGTCCCTAATAAATCGCTCCATCTCTCGCTCAGATCTGATACGTTTTTTTGCTCCTCCAAACTCAAAGGACACTCCTTCTGGTAACTCCCATCTGTATCTGATTTTCATGTCCTTCAAGATCTGAATTAGCACTTTATATTTTTTCCGGTCTAGTAACACTGACCTGGGTAGTTCCTTCATTATAATAATCGTCTTGCCATCAATCTCCAATGGATCTTGAAACTGTTTTGTCACAATCTTCTCTTTCATATTTCGTGTCGTAAACTGCACAATCACATCTCTTGGTAGTTTCCTCTGGGTTGCAATTCTCGAATTCACACGATATGCCACATCTAGGATAGCCACAACTTCCTCCTCCTCCTTCCCCAGGTATTCAGCTAACACCTCAGTCATCTGTTCTTGCGCTGACTTTCCTTCCATTTCTGGCAGGCCACGAAAACGTAGCTGCTTCTCCATATGTTTAGTTTCTGCAACTGACATTCTCCCCTTCACCAGTCTCATCTCTGTTTGTTGCGTGTCTGCTAAGTTCTCCATCGCGTCTTCTACTGTTTTAACTCTCTGCTGCGTTCCTTGTAATTCACTTTGTATTGTTTCCATACCTTTTTTCACTTCTGACAGCTCCGATTTTACTGTCTGTGTAACCTCTTTAACCTCTTTAATCAGCTCCAATTTCGTGTCCTTAAGTTCTTTGATCACATCTAAAAGTTTTTTGTCCAGGTTTTCTATTGCCGATTGCCACTCTTTTTTTGACATCGTGGGGCTTGCTTTAGCTCGCTCCCACGAGTCCGCTCTCTTCCTTAACTCCGTGGCGTAAAAATTAACGTCTTTTTATTTTAAATGTCCCAGTCTCCTTACAAAAGTTAAATTTTAAAGAATCCAAAATGTCGGGCGTCTTTTCTCTACGTCTTGCAGGCATCCTTATGACAACCACCCTGTGTGGTGAGTGGGGCTGAGAGAGCCCTAAGAAGCTGTGACTGACCCAAGGTCATCCTGCTGGCTTCAAGTGGAGGAATGGAGAATTAAACCCAGTTCTCCAGATTAGAGTCCTGCCGCTCTTAACTAGAGATGGGCACGAACAGGAAAAAAAATGAACATCATGTTCATTGTTTGTTGCCATCCATGAACAGGGACTCACAAATGACCATGAACATGGCCCTGTTCATGAACATGTTCATGCTTGGCTGTTCATGGGGGCCAAACCAACAACACCATGCCCATCTAGTTAAGAGATGGGCACGAACATCAGATTGGGCTGTTCATGACTTTTTTTTGTTCATATTGCTGTTCGTGCCCATCTCTTAACTAGAGATGGGCACAAACAGCAATATGAACTAAAAAAAGCCATGAACAGCCCAATCGTGAACAAACTGTTCGTGTGGCCCCATTCTAAATGAACAGGTGGTTGTTGCAAGCCTCATTCATTGCTGTTCATTGCTGTTCGTCAAGCCAGCAGAACTAAAGCAAGAAAAAACGCTACTATTTTTTTTTTCTGTTAGTGGGTTGGGCAGATGATGAACAGTCAGAGATCAGGGACAACCATGGGGAAGCAGTGCAAGAATACACATTCACAGAGCATTAAATATACAGTTTAGAACTTTTTGGAGCATTTAGTAAGAACAGCAAATGTTCCAGAGTGCTGCTCGCAAGTTGTGATAAAGCTACAATGTGAACCAACCAGTGATCATACTCTACTCTCTAATTAAGAGTAGAGATGGGCATGAACAGCAATACGAACAAAAAAAAAGCCATGAACAGCCCAATCTGATGTTCGCGAACAAGCTGTTTGTGAGGCCCCATTCTAAATGAACAGGTGTTAATTGCAAGTCTTGTTCGTTGCTGTTCATCAAGCCAGACAGTCTGGCACCTACAATCAATTCCCTTGGCAACCGGAGGCAGGGATTGTCTTAAATCAGTCTGAACTCCTGCTGTTGCCCTGGAAACCCCAATTTAAGCCCTATTTAGCTAGATAGGCAGGTCTTCTTTTCAAGTCCGGAGCTCCAAATTTGTTACAAGGAAGCAAAGAGCAGAGGGGGGCTCCCAGCTCTGGTTTGGCAGACAGTGAGGGAGAGACAGTTGCTGTTGGCATTTTGAGACAGAGACAGGGAGAGTGCATTGGAGCTTGAATTTTCTTTGTGTGTGGTGGGATCGGGATCTACCCCTTCAAGTTCCAGGGCTGATGCCAGGCTCTGGGCCAAGTTATTATTTATTATTGGTACATTTCCTGCTGCCTGCTCAGGTAGGGTTTCTGGGAGTGGTGTGGTAGGGATCTTGATGGCTGGAGGAGGGCCTGCTGGCCCCCACGAACAACGAACATGTTCGTGAACAGGTCATGTTCGTCAATATTCGTTGTTCGTGGATGGCAACGAACAATGAACACCTTGTTCAGGTTTTTTTTCTGTTTGTGCCCATGTCTACTCTTAACCACTACACCAAACTGGCTCTCATATAGTTCACTTATTTTCACTCTTTATATTAAAACTCCAGGAAATTATTCTACTTATATTTGCAGAATAAAATCACAAATTATTTATTATTTTAAATGATTATATTTTGAGCATCACATGTATATCTATTTTATACATTTATTACTGTAAACCTACTGTCAAAGTGACCTACAAAACGGAAGAATGCATTTAACTTTACTACTTATTCGAAACCTCTGGTGGGATGAGTAGCTGTTAGGAAGACAGGAGAACTGAAGGAGTCACCTTCATTCATCCAAGTCACGTATGATCACTGGTTGGCTCAGATTGTAGCTTTATCACAACTTGCGAGCAGCACTCTGGAACATTTGCTGTTCTTACTAAATGTTCCAAAAAATTCTAAACTATATATTTAATGTTCTGTGCATGTGTATTCTTGCACTGCTTCCCCATGGTTGTCCCTAATCTCTGACTGTTCATCATCTTCCCAACCCACTAACAGAAAAAAAAATAGTAGCGTTTTTTTCTTGCTTTAGTTTTGCTAGGGAAGGTTACGAGTGTGGGAAAGCTGCATGACTTATCTATCTTGTATCCCTAGTCTTGTCATTTGCCTGCCAAAGCTGATTGTTTCGGGTAGATAGCTATGTTGGTCTGTAGTAGGAGAGCAAGATTTGGATCCAGTTGCACCTTAAAGACCAACTAGATTCCCAGAATATGAGCTTTCAAGAGTCAGAGCTCCGTTCATCAGATATGAGGAGTGAAAAAAGGAACAAGTCCTTATAATCCAGACAGAAGGTGGGAGGGGTATTGTAAATTAGAGTGTCAAGAAACTCACTATAATACATGATGTTGCTTGATTGAGCCTGATAGAGCCTGATGTTGCTTGACAGAGCTTGGGTGCAAAATGCAGAAAATTAGCATCTGTAATGCGAGAAAAATCCTATATACTGATTCAACCCTGGGCTTCCCAAATGGAACAACAACAGAACACCATTGGTAGTCACATACTGCTCCCAGCTCAAACCAGTTCAATGCATCATTGATAACCCCAACCTATGCTCAACAATGATACTGCTATTTCACAGGCAAATCTTTTCTTGCCCAGTGACAGCCCCCCCCCCAAACCTTAAATAACTCCTCACTCAGAACAATGCACTTCCCAACATGGAAACAAATTCTGGGATCAAGGCCTGAAATAAACCAAGATAATCACTCCCACAACATAATCACTGGACCTAACAGCCCCAGCTATATTATCTCAGGCTCATTCACTTGTTGATCTTTCAATATCATATATGTCATCAAGTGTCGGCAAAATCCTTCAATTTTCTGTATTGGACAAACAAGTAAATCCCTTTACAGAAGAATGAATGGACATAAATCTGATATCAAAAATCACAACATTCAATAACCAGTGGGAGAACAATCTGCCAGGAAATTCCACCACTGACCTAAGAGTAGCAGTTCTCAAACAGAGAAACATCAAAGGAAAATTACAACGAAAGATTGCTGAAATTGAGTTTATTTGCAAATTTTGAATAATGGATCCCTGTAGGCTGAATCAGGACATAATATTTTTATCACATTACAGATGCTATTTTTCTACAATTTGCAGTCAGACTCTTATCATATAAATCCCCTGCTCATGAAAATCTTGTGCAGTTCGATCCTCACTTATCTCTGTAGGCTCTTCCTGATCAGGCTCCTATGAAAGATTCCAGTAAGCTCACACCACACTTCTGTTTGTACCAACATTGTTTGAATGTTGACGTACTTTGTTTGCCTTGGTCACTTCTCCACATGCTCCTGTGTCCACATGTTCCTAGGTCCAAGAAGAAGCAGAGGGTGTGGGAGAGGTATGCAGAAAGCAGAAGATTAAGCACCCGAGTCCTCCTGATATCACCCTATTGCTTCTTGCTTGAAAGGATGTAGTAGCTAGAAATTCAGGATCCAGGATGGAGAAAAAGGCACACTTCTAGCTAAAACATGGGTTTATGTTTGTGTGTGGCAAACATGATGGAAAACATAAGGAATTCAGCTGGTAGCACTTAATTCAGTTCTTGGGACAGGCAACTAACAGGAAGACAGCTACAGGATAGGACAACAGGGGAACAATTTGAGCCAGAACTCACCAGTAGACATGGGCACGAACATCATTACAAACAGAAAAAAACCACGAACAGCCCAATCTGCTGTTCCCGAACAAGCTGTTCGAGAGGCCCCATCCTAAATGAACTTGATCATTAAAAGCCTTGTTTGTTGCCTTCAGCAGCCCTTTTGCAAGCCAGAGTGTCTGGAACCTGCTGCAATCAATCCCCTTGGCAACCGGAGAGAGAAGGACTGAACTCTGTCTGAACTCCTTCTGGCTTTCCTTCTGGCTTTAACCCTTCAAAGTACTTCCAGCAGAGAGTCCCATTTTTGCCACTGTGAAGAGAAAATGACAGCAAAGAAGGGGGGGACACATGGATCATGCCTTTTCTGGGGTGCAATCTCTCTGAAACTTGGGGAGTCTTCAGGAGACAGTGAGGACTATGTCCCCTGCATATTTGGTGGGTATTGTACATTGGGAAGGTCAGTTTGTAACCCCTCAAAGTAGCTTCCTTCCAACAGGCAGTTCCGTTTTTGCCACTGTGAAAAGAAAATCACAGCAAAGGGGGGGGGACACATGGATCATGCCTTTCCTGGGGTGCAATCTCTCGGGGGGGGTCTTTGGAGGACAGTGAGGACGAAAGGGG
This sequence comes from Eublepharis macularius, assembly GCF_028583425.1. Taxonomy (NCBI): domain Eukaryota; kingdom Metazoa; phylum Chordata; class Lepidosauria; order Squamata; family Eublepharidae; genus Eublepharis; species Eublepharis macularius. The sequence continues at coordinate 87,071,643 of NC_072790.1, forward strand.
GAGAGCCATGGATCATGCCTTTCCTGGGGTGCAATCTCTCTGGAACTGGGGGGGGAGATCTTCAGAGGACAGTGAGGCCTAAAGGGGGAGAGTCATGGATTATGTTTTTCAGGGGTGTAATCTCTCTGAAACTGGGGGGATCTTCAGAGGACAGTGGGGACTACATCCCCTGCAAATTTGGTGGGTATTGGACATTGGGAAGATTCTCCCAGGTGCGAGAAGAACGGGAATCTCCCCACCTCTCTCGCACTGGGCAGGCAGCCTGGCTGTGCAACTGCTCTCCCGGCCCTTTAAACTATTAGCTGGCAGTTGGCAGGGGGGATTCCCCCCCTGCCCCTTGCCAGCTGATAGTTTAAAGGGATATTTAAAGGGCCAGGTAAGTGGGTTTGAGGGGAGGGGGGCTAAATGGGGGGGGTGGTTCTGGCCCCCACGAACAACAAACAACAAACATGTCTGGGAACAGTTCATGTTCATCCATGTTCGTTGTTCATTGTTTGTGGATGGCACTGAACATCGAACAGGGTGTTCGAGTTTTTTTTCCCGTTCATGCCCATGTCTACTCACCAGATCTCACCTCAGTTCCAGAGAACAGTTTCTCAAAACAAGATGTGGTGGTGAAATGGTCGATTCCATTTACCACATGCCTTCAACAAACAAATACTGAGAATCACAAGATGCATAGAGTTACCCCTTTTCAGTTACTTTTTCTGAAAACCTCTGTAATCTATTATACTGTAATAAATATTGATTTTTGAAGAAACACAACCCATTTTTTTGCCTTTAAAAATTATACCTGAGTTGTTCATACATTTTCAGTCATACTGAAGAGCTGACACAGTAAAATATTCTGCTGCAGGTCATTATTTTTCATAAGCTAATCAGATATTCAAACAATTATGATTAATGAACAAATTTGTTAAAAAGTCATAGTCTGCTCCTGCAAAATTGGCAAGCTGGTGGAGAATTCATCAAGTAGCTTGTTCACATGGAACAGATCTACTGGCTTTATTCTCAGGGAGGAACATGTGCAGCTAAGATCCATGTCTAGCCTTTTTTCAGAACAAATTGCTTTTGTCTTTTCTACTAAAATATGCTAAAGCTTACATTTGTTTGACTGACAGCTGCATATCTGATTACGTTTTTTGGAACCACTGTAGGTGATAAAAGTGACTTCAGAACAATAGGGAGACGATACATCCGTTTGTTATTTATATATCTTAAAAATGGTAGAATGGATAGGGCACTTCAATTATAGCCATTCCAGTTTCAGTCACTCCATTGGCAGCCCATCAACTATCAAGTTGAATTCACGATATTGGCCATCACTTACAAAGCTATTCATGGCCTGGGCCAATAATATCTGTGGGATTGCCACTCCTCCTATCCTCCACCATGACTGGGGTTGTAATCAGGCAAAGGCTGGCGACCAGCAGGAGGGTTGGGGGTTGGGATGAGGATTTGTGTGTGTGTGTATGAGATAGCAGTGACATTACTATGTCACTTCTGGGTGCAACCTAGAAGTGACAATGGTAGCTCACCAATCACCAAACTAGAGCTACCATTGTCCCATTGTCACTTGCAGGTAATGCTTTGGGATCCCAGGTGCCCACCGATGGTGGGAAATCTGGTGGTTTACCTGCAAGCAGCAGGAAGTTTCAGTCCACTCAGTGATCACCCACCACTTACAGGTACCCCAAGAACATGCACGGTGCATGCACTCCCAGCTGACATGATGACATCACTTCTGGAAGTGACATCATTGCATTGGCACCGGAGTACACACATGCTTTGTGCACAAGCGATGAAAAGACTCCCAGTAAGTGCCGGGTTCTCACCTCCTGCTAGGAGGATATAGGGACCTGGTAATACTAGTAATACCCAGAAGTCACCTACTGGTGACTAGGCTAGAGCCTCCCCCCACCCCCCGGCTTTATTTTTTGACTGAAGCTGTCAGTCCTTGGCAGGTAGAATCCTTGAATTCTCCACAGCAAACACACAGGGGTATTGGTTGAAGTAACTTTATTAGAGATCCATGCAGTTCAAGGTGCTCAGATAGCTGAATTGGCAGAAGTGACGTAAATGGGATCAGTAGTGTTAGTTATAGGGAAGGTTCCTGCCATCAGGATAGGGACCATTAAAGCTTTGGGTGCGAAGAAGCTAGGGGGGGAGGGTGAAAGGGAGAAGCTAGGTTTAGGCTAGACAGAACAAAGAATGAAATCATCTCAGTTCCCAAGGAAATACATTTTGAACTGGCCGCAGCCAGCCTTCAAGGACACTTGCTGGAGGCAGCAGGGAAAGAGAAAGTAAATACTTGTGAGATAATGTACTACCTTAACTTCTCATGCCCTCAGAGGACCAACACATAATTCAGAATACACTCATGGCAGATATGCAGACATATATGACAAAGCCCCTTGGAGCAACAGCAGGAAACAGACTGAGTATCTGGGAGTTTGTCTGCCATTAGCTTTGCTCATCTGGGCCTTCTGCACATGCCACCCTTCAAATGGGTAAAATTAACAACTGTCCATACTGTTGCAGGCCCCCCCCCACCTTGTGAAATGGCCTTCCTGATGAGGTCAGGAAGACTCCCATCCCCCTAGTTTTCTGCAAACTATGCAAAACCAAATTATTCACAAGGGCTTGTTTACATAAAAACAGGACTCTACTGTAACTAAAGGTTTTAGAATGATGCTTTGTTAAAGGGATAGGGGCTGTGGTCTATACTACTGTATCTAGTACATACTGTCTGTTGCTATATATAATCCTACTGCAATTTCTATGTCATTTAACATGTCATATTAATGCTTATACTTTATTTCAGCTCTGTTTTGGGATTTCTGAAATCCAAATCTCTAATGTTGTATATTGTATATCACATTCCTGTTGATTTAAATTGTCTCATGCAGTGTAATCTGCCTTGAGTTTCAGTGAGAAAGGCAGATAATAAATGACAAATAAATAAGTCACTTTTGGGTAATGCCTTGGAATCCCAACAGTAATCAAGAATAGTTTCACAATTCACAGCAGACGTACAGTTGCATACAACTCCACCTGCCCATATTTTAGGAAATATGGTAGTCTATTTACATGCACATATATGTCATGGAACATTAATGGTGAGTTTTATAATGTCTTTAGCCAGAATTGATGGACTAGGGTAACAATCTGCAGTGAATGAGTGACAATGTTGGTACAGAGACTAACACGGCTAACTTCTCTGCAATGTTGGTACAGTAGTTATACCTTTTTGTTTAACATCCAAGAGCTGTCTGTGTAATTATTAAATGGCTGTTGCAGATAAATGATAATATAATTTTAGTTGTCCCAAGATATTCTTTTTTTAAGATTAGAAAGAATCAGTGTTATCTCAACAGATTTAGAAAGGTTTGTCTCTGCTTAGAATTACACAGTAAATAACTGAAACCCTATAATACATGTCAACTGAGGATTCTGTTTCACTCTAATGGCAAAATCCTCAGTTGATATGCATTACATGGTTTCCGTTATTGATGGTGCAATTGTAAGCAGAGTTAAACCCTTCTAAATCCATTGAAGTTAATGATCTTAGCAAAGTATAACTCCATTTAGGATTGCACTGTTGATTGCTCAGTGTTAGTGGGTGGGGGGCATAATTTGAATATTCAGCCCCAAATGCCAAAGATTAGAAGATAAATTCTAGTTTGGCAAACTGTATGGAGATGGAGGATAGAAAAATGGTGGTCAGTCCCTATGAGAGCCACCTTCTGGATGTTCTTCTTTTAACAACCTTTTTGAGGGTTATTTGCCCCCTTTCAGTACAAAATAGATCAAAGTGCAAAATAATTTCTAAGAGAATCATCGAAATCAAAACAAGCAACCCCCCCCCCACCACCACCACCACAAAAACCCACACCTGTGCACAGAATTATTTGCACAGACTGGGGAAAATACCAAAGTGTAGTACACTGAGGAAGAGCATCAGAAGAGACAGAACTGAGTTCCCCTTACACTCATACCTTGTTTGTTTAACAGTAGACTTCGTCTTTGCATGCTGCAAATGAACAGAAGATTCCTGGTCTTTTATTTTATTATCAGAGCTAATAGCAGCTGGGAGAAAAGCAATTTTTCTTGTAGAAACATCATGGAGGAAAAGCATAACCTTACTAAATTGCCCTCATGATCCTCTCACTCTGTGCGTGTGTGTCAGTTGCAGTTTGCAGTTCACTCTCACACACCATGACAGAGGATGCCTATACTGAGAGCAGGCCTGTCACATTTTTCTGTATCTGCCAATTAATCTGTGGTGCTGGCTTCCTATACATGCAAACAAACATCTCACCTATGCCTAAAAAGGAGAAATGGTTTCTTTGTTTGTTTGTTGGCTTTCTTGCTTACTTATTTACTTTATTTATAGCCCACCTTTCTCACTGAGTAAAAAGAATAAAAAACAAACAAGAGTTACTGTCTTTATGCAGAATCAAATCAAAGCCCTCTGCCCAGCTAGATATCAAGCAACATAACAGGCAAAAACAGTACTTTGGAAATACAGGCCTAACTGGGCAAACATAATTCTTTTTTGGTGACAGGGCTTAAGTATGTAATTCTATTGATTGGCAAATGTCCCTGTCAATTATATATTGCTGAATCATTTTCTTCCTCCTTTGGCCTTCTTGTATTCTAAGCATGACATCCAGTTGGCAGAATAATGGCAAGATTTAGGTGTATCTGAATATTACCAACTGTCATTAATATCCAGCTGTATGTCCCAACTACACAACTGTCAATCCATGTGATAACTTGCAGCCTTCATACAATATGTTTTATTTGGCTATTGCATGGATCTCTGTCATGTTTCTTCTCTCAGAAAAATGATGGTAAAGATGAGATTATCTGGTTGCCCCTATGGAAAGTGATAATGAATTTGATTTATATTCTTCTTAATTCTTTTCTTATTACACAGTTTTTATCCATTCATTTTGTATGTATTACAAAGGACAGCTTCTCACTTCAGAAGTGAGAGGACATGAAAATCAGCAACAGGTATACTCTCCTGTTTATTTCAAAGCCAAGGTAAATACAAAATACCTGACAAAACAGAAGAAGATGAATGTCTGATAAATTATAGGCCATTTCAATTACTGCCTTTGTTTCCAATGAAAAATAGTCTAATTGTATAATGGTTTTGCTTCCTTTCATCCATTACCTTTCTTTGTGACCTGCGCTTCATGTAATGAATGTTGCTACAGTGATGCATGAGATACTATCTTGTGCTCTAGTTTTGTTTGTTGTGTTTTTTTTAGTATAAAAAGTATGTGGAAGAGATCATTTTAAAATCTATCTAGAGAAGGTTAAAATGGCACTTATCCATTTGTTTTTAGTGACACAAGTCCTAGCAGACTTAAATGAGGTTGCTTCATAATCAATACCCAATTAATTACTCCCAGAAGATCTCCATGCACCTTTCAACTTTTAAGGAAGAGGAAGCTCAAGTCCATCAGTATGTTCTATATTAACACTAATGATGGGCAATAGTTAAACATATCAATGTGTTGTAATACACAGCTCATTATTGCTCCTGATTAAAGTAAAGGTAAAGGTAGACCCCTGTACAAGCATCAAGTCATCACTGACCCATGGGGGGAATGTCGCATCATGACATTTTTTTGGCAGACTTTTGTTATAGGGTGGTTTGCTGTTGCCTTCCTCAGTCATCTCACTTTACCCGCAGGGAACTGGGTACTCATTTTACCAACTTCAGAAGGATGGAAGGCTGAGTCAGTCTTGAGCCAGCTACCTGAACCTGGCTTCTGCCAGGATCAAACTCAGGTTGTGAGCAAAGCTTGGGCTGCAGTACTGCAGCTTACCATTCTGCGCCACGGGGCTCCTTTAATTTATCAAGAGCCCTGTGGTGCAGAGTGGTAAGGTATAGTACTGCAGCTCAAGTTCTGCTTACAACCTGAGTTCGATCCTGGCAACTTCCCCCAATGTGTCAGTAGTAATGACTCAGTGTTTGTACACTTTACCTTTACTCCTGATTAGACAGGCAAATATGGGATGTTCTTGACAACTACTTATATCAGCCTGTATATTGTTAAAAAGCTTACCAAAAGGCAAGAGGAACCCTTTGAGTATGTTGCTAAGTCATCTCTGTAATAAAAAGAAGACGGGAGGAAAAGGTCGATAATCTGATTACTTGGTTCATCTTGTTCTAGTTAAAGTCAAAAGAAAATAATAAATTACTTAATGATAGTTGTTGAGTCACCCATTGCAGAGAATATAATCTTCACAAAATGAAAGGGATGCAGAAATTCAATTGCTCTCACCCGTTTCTAAATTCTTTTATTTTCACAAATGCTTATCACCTGGATTTAGCATAAAGTAGATCTTCTGCTAACATAGACATAGTATGAACTGAAAATGGTTGAAACATGTTCCAGAAGCCATGTTAATGAGCAATTTGTTTTGGGGGGAGAGGGGACTGCAAACATTATTATTGGACATGAGTAGAAATATTTTGGGCACCACACAGACAACCATTATACACTTTGGCATTGAAATCAATGGGACTTCCATATATTTACATTTGATTGGGTTATGCCCATTTTTTTAAATTATACAAATAATAACCACAATGATGTCTGGTGTATAATCATATTGGACTTTAATACAAAAACAGTTAAAGATATTGAACACCAGTTTCAGCTGAATCTGCACACACATGGCAGCTCAAGGCATCCTGTACTTCAGTCTTCTACAGGAGCACAGCATTTGGATTCAGCAGGATCCAGCTCCCAACTCTGGCTACAGGAAGGGGTGGAATTATCAGCTACCTATTTAAGTCTTCAGTTGAGCTCTTACTTTTGCTGGTTTAACAGGTCTTTGGGCTAGCTCATACTAATCCAGGAGACCTCCCTGCTATTCAGCTGCTGCACTGAGAGCCTACTCCAGCCTAGCCCAGCCCAATCTCAGTTGCCTCTTGGAAACCTGTGGTGTTTCCTCCTCCTTTGCCATGCAGAGAACAGAACAACTTTTAGCAGTTTTATCTTTTGAGTGCTATTTTTGCAGTCATTGATTTTCCTCATCTCAGTATGGTCTTGCAGCCCCTCTATATTACTGACCCCCAATTCTTTAAAAATAAAACTCTGGCAGTTTATGACAATGGTCGCACAAGTGGTTACTTGGGTCACCATGATGCAGGGACAGGGAGAGATTTAGCCATAGTGGTTCCATGGGATGTTCAGTGCATCACATCCTAAGCCAGCTGTCCTTTCTTATCTCGCTCGAGCTGTAATTGGAGGAGACTGTCTCCAATGACTTGGGCAAATGCTGCTGTCTTCCTAACAATCTTGTGCAGAAGAGATCAAAATCCTTCCTATTATGGATGGAGGAAAAGACAGTGGAAGGAAGATGAGACAGAAATGGCTCAAGTAAGCAAAAATTAAATAGTTTATATTAATTTACAATCTGGTTGTTGTGGATTTTCCGGGCTGTATAGCCGTGGTCTTGGCATTGTAGTTCCTGATGTTTTGCCAGCAGCTGCGGCTGGCATCTTCAGAGGTGTAGCACCAAAAGATGGAGATCTCTCAGTGTCACAGTGTGGATAAGAAGTTGGCCGGTAATTTATATCTACTCATGAAGGTAGGGTCGGGCTGAGTCATCCTGTAAGAGTTTCCCAGGGTGCGGAATGCTACCTGCCCGGAAAATCCACAACAACCATCGTTCTCTGGCCGTGAAAGCCTTCGACAATACATTGAACACCTCTACGGGGAGGAAACATTTCAACAGACCCGAAGATTGGAAGATTGCCTGCCATGGACTGTGTTAAAGTTTCCTGCATTGCTGTTTTACTGCTTGTTCCCTGCTTTGGACTGTGTTTTATGTGCTGTTCCCCCTGCCTCCATGGAAGCCTGCCTCATATGGGCCCAAGCCGCTGCTAGCAGCCGGGCGCCTGCCGGGGAAACCTCCAGCGAGCCTGGCTAGGCGCTCCCTGGTCAGTTCTAGCCTGGAGCCTCCCGCGGGCCGGTCCCCGAGCTTGCCCTCGCTACCGGGCATCCTGCCGACCAGCCCTAGCTATGCCCAGCCGGCAACCATGTTCTTAGGCAGCCAGAAGACCCAGGGAAGAAGACTGCTTTGAGAAGCCATTTCGGCGAGGCGGGCACACCACGTCCGCAGTGAGAGTACCTCGCCCCGCTCTGCATATCTTAGGAGCCGCCCCGGAGAAGGAACTAAGTGCCGACCATCCCAAGCACTTAGAGAATGCATCTCAAAGAAACCTCCGCATTCCAGAGCTGATGACATCAGGACAAGCCCTGTCCGCTGGAACATCCTTTCAGCCCGCTTGGATTTCCCCCTCCCTCTTTTGTCCCGTCTTCCTGAGGTGTCACTTATCATGATCAGATTACCAAAGTGGCCCATCCAAGCCATTCAGTAACCCATTAGAACCTTTGTTTTAATCTGTGAGAACCACCAAGTACAGCACCTGCCCCAGGGTACGTTTTGGGGTCTTTAAGCTGGTCTCCCAGACCACTCGGTGCTTAGGCCATTCCTATCCAGACTTCCTTGCTGTCCCCCCTGTGGTTCCATTGCTGGCAGTGGGCCACCTGGCTGTTGTGTCTCTGCTTCTCTTCAGGATTGTGAGTATTTCCCACCATCGTTGGGAACCTGCTAATGCGAAAGTCTCTGCATTTCCTACTCTGTATTTCTTAGATCTTGTGTGTTCTCTTGTATGCTTGTGCAAGTTTAGGCTTACGCCACATTATTAGTAAATACACGTGATTGAAACTATTTGAAGTCTGCCTCTTTGTCACTAGAGTGTCTGGAATCAGGACCTCCATAAACATAGGTTAAGATCCGCGCTAATTTTAAGTTACAGACTGCTAAAGCTAATTCCCCAGTCAAATAGAGCAGTTCTGGTAACACCACAAAGAGTGGTCCTTCCGCCCTGGCATGGAGAAGCTGGCCAGCAGCAATGGGAGGGAATGGAGTGACTGCAGCAACTTCCAGAACATGTTCCCCACAGGGCACAAATCAAGACATTAGCATAAAGAGATCCTTTGTGGCAGCATGCCACCCCTATCCAGCACCACTTGCTGTCTGTCTGTGGATCCATTGCTGGCATTGGACCACCTCGCTGTTGTGTCTCTGCTCCGCTTCAGGATAAGTGAGTTTTTCCCTTACCATCGTTGGGAACCTGCTAATGCGACAGTCTCTATATTTCTTACTCTGTATTTCCTAGTCCTTGTGTGCTTTCTTGTGTGTATGTGCAAGTTCAGGCTTATGCCACACTATTAGTAAATACACGTGATTGAACGTATTTGTAGTCTGCCTCTTTGTCACTAGAGTGTCTGGAATCGGGACCTCCGTAAACATAGGTTAGATCCGCGCTAATTTTAGTTACAGACTGCTAAAGCTAATTTCCCCCTTATAAAAAGCAGTTCTGGTAACAATTTACTGGTGGAGAATGCGGGCATAACCCGGTTCGTGTGAATCCACTTGAGTCGACACGCGTGTTTTCAGGGAACTGCCGTAGAGGAAAATTTTTCAGACCTCTGTGTAAAGAGCGCAATTTAGCTCAGGGAACTAAAAAGTGTGAATGTGTGTGGCTCTAGAGAGCAATTCTATCTTGTGGGTTGGCTTTTCCCCATTTCCTTCTTCAGCCAGCTTTGGACTACTCGCCTTATTTTGTGCACTGCGAGGCTTTACGGCCATTATAACCGGTGTATCTGTGGGTGAGGACCTCTGAACTGGTGAAGCTCCTGGCCACCTTCCGGGCCGCCTAAACGCGTCTCTGTGGGTGGGATCCCAGAAGTAGGCTATAGATAGATATATATATACTTCCTGAAGCAGCACATATAAAACTCTCTTCTGCCCTCCCCTCTCTCTCCTAAGTCCGTCCAACCCCGTTCCTGCCAGCACTTAGGCTTCAATCCCACTCCAGAGGAAACGTGAAGGGATCGATAGTCCGTTCGTTTAGTTCAGCTTTGGGAATCTAGAGTCAGGTTCCTGAAGCCCCGCGGCAGCCGGCCGCACCGTGCTTAAGAGTTTTTAAGGTAGACTCTTGAGCGCTTTCTGCTTGGGAGTTGTTTGAACTCTTGGGTGCACCGTGCTTGAGAGTTTTAAGTAGGACTCTTGGGCGCATCTTGCTTGGGAGTTGCTAGAACTCTTGAGCGCTTTTGCTTGGGAGTACCGTTGTTTACTCCTGGGCACTTTTGCTTGGGGACGTGCAGAGGCAGTCCTTGAGCGCTTTAGTCTTTTGGTCGAGGCTTAGAGACAGTTTAACCATTTGTCTCTGAGCACGAGGCCTGGGGACGCTTTGAGCTTAGTTCTTGGGCAGAGAGCTTGAGAGCATTTTTAGCTTCTAAGCAGAGGCTTGGGAACACTTTCTGGTTTTCTGAGCGCATAGGCTTGGGAGACCCCTGAGCTTTAGCTTCTAGGCAGGGGCTTGGAAGCATTGGGCGTTTTTGTTCTTGGGCTTACAGAGCTTGAGAGCACCTTCTGAGTCAGTAGACCGGGCAGCACCGCTGCTAGTCCAGACTTTTCCTGGTCCCGTGGCTTGTAGGCAAGCTTGAAACGGGAATAGGAATTTTTTTTCCTTCCCCGGTAGAGAAGAACCGAGTGTAGGACCCTTAAAATACCCTTGTGAACCTAAAAGTAGGACCTTTAAAACCACCCCTGGTAAAACCTGTGTAGGACCCAGTGTAAATCCTTGAGGACCTGAGGGAAGGATAAACCTCCAAAAGGCCCATAGAGAGGAAAAATTGTTAAAACCCCTAAGAATCCAGTTTAAGAATCCTCGAGGACCCGAAGGAAAATAACCTTTGAACGGCCCATAGACGGGAAAACTTATAGGGAGCTCTAATCGCCCCACCCCTGGTGTCGCTGATCCACTCTTTAACCTCCCCCGAGATCAGCCTTAAACAAAAGGAAAAATGTACCGGGCAGCCCCCACCGTGCCCCACCTGGAGAAGTGGCTAGTGAAGAAGGGAGATTGCCCTTGGGAAGCCGGTTCCTTCAAGGGACCCGACCCGCTCCAGATAGTTAGAAGTGCCTTCCAGGATTTCTGTGAGAAGGAGAAACCTAAGTCAAGTAAAAAGGACAGATATGGGACTTGGGCACTTTTCACTGCCCTACAGGACAGTGTGTCCCTAATTAGTAAGTTGCAGGCAGCGCAGGAAGACAATGAACAGGAGATAGAGAGATTAAGGAAAGAAAAGAAGGAGTACGATGAGAGAGCAGCCGAGTGGCATTCAGAACGTGTTAATTACATGATGGAAAAGCAGGGACTAACTACCGCCCTCCAAGACGCTCAGCACAAGGCTGAAGTGGCCACCGCTCGTGCCGATATGGGTGAGCATGCAGTAATCGAAGGCCAGGAGAAAATTGCAAAGCTGACCCATGCTGCCCAGTTCATGGCAGAACAGAAAATTGCAAAGGTAACTGCAGCGGACCACACTGCTTGCAGGAGGGAGCTAGAGGCCCTAAAGCAGCATCTAGGAATGCAACAGGCCATAATTTCCGCCATGAATCCCGCCTCCCTCTTGGCCCTCCCAGAAGACAGTACTGATAGCTGGGCATCTCACTCGCCCCAGCCCAAAGAAGCCCCGCAGCCACTTCACCCGGTGGCCACCAAGGAAGTCGTCTCCACGGATGAGACAGGTAGAAAAACGGACCGAGTTATTAAAGAGTCCCGCAACTGGAGGCCCGACGAGCTCCAGGCCATAGCTGACCGTTTGGGACCCCTAAACCAAGAGACTGCCATCCAGTGGTTCACCCACGTGGTGACCTCCCAGCCCACCGCTAATGGCTCCGATGTGGCCCAGCTGGCTCGCCAATGCGCCGCCCCTGAGATAGTTTCGGCCCTTAACGCCTATATCTCTAACCGAAGGCTGGCCACCCGCAGTCAATACGGATCCATTAAAGAGCCCTGCTCGTTCCTATGGCCCACCAAGAGTTTAAAGGCACTGTACATCGCTGAGTCCCAAAAACCCGGGGAAGACCCTGAGGCATACTAAGCCAGGAAACAGCTTCTCGCCGAGCTGGCTGATGAGGTAGATCTAGATGAGGATGACCTGCCCGATTTCGATGAACTAGATTTCCGAACGGCAGTCATAGACGGACTTAATGGCACCACTCGCCTGGCCCTGGCAGGAATTGAACCCGGGACTGTCACGTGGGGAGAGCTGGAAGCTCGCATCAGGAGCATCGCTGGCCTGTTGCGAGAGACCGGAGCCATCCGACATGTGAAGTCCCCGCCCCCCGTAGGAAGGAAAGCAAGCCGATAAGCACGGTCACCTACGCCAACCATGGCCCCCACTCCCAGTACTGATCGCAGGGACGCAACTCGTACCCGGAGTCACGGGGAGGGATCCTGCGAGGGAGGAACAGCAGTTTCAATCGGGGAAGAGGCCCGAGGGACTACCGCTCGGGAGTCTCCTTTGCGCCCACCCCAAGCTATGGTTCCTCCTCCCAGCAGGGACTCCGCGAGCCCCGGATGCAAGATGCACCTTTGGCCCTCCTCTCACTCTCGAGCATCGCACCCATACAACCACCAGGTCTACCCCCCTCCCGATCAGTCTAACGTTTGGGGAGCAGCCCAGGGTGACCACGAGGGACCCCGGGACCGTGGCAGCGCACCCCGTCCAGGGACCCCCTCCGCTGGGAACTTTGGATGCGCCTCAAGAACCTTGGAGTAGACATGGAGCTATTCGACGGAAAGCCCACGTCCGTTCTAATGAAGGCGATCATGGACTGGGAAGACCAGCAGCAGCCCCCGGTGCCCCCGACAGCGCCTCCCTTACCGCCAGAACTTTCCTTTGCTGGTCCCCTGATAGCAGCGGTCCGAGAACGCTCGAGCCCCAATAACCCCTTCAGGGGAGACGCCCCCTCCACTGGCCAGGGCACAGGGTCAGAATAGGGCCGCCCCGAGTCCCAGTCTCCCTCCGTGGGCATAGTCGCCAGGCTAAAGCCGGATACATGGGGGAGACCGACAGTGAAGGCAGGGATCGGTTCTCTTGGGGGAAAGAAGAAGCCTGCCACCCTCCTCATAGATACCGGAGCTTCACTTAATATACTCCAACCCACCTTAGTCACACAGGGAACCCAGACCCCTACTACCATGCAACTCGCCGGTTTTGGAGGCGGCATGCAGGAATCCCCAGTCTGGCAGGACATCCCCATTGCAGTTGGGAACCTGGCCACCCAGATTTCAGCATGCGCAAACCGGGGAGAGGACGACGGACTCTTGGGCATGCCCTTTTTCAGAGCCGAGGGACTGACCATTGACTTAGCAAACGGCTCCTTTGGTGCATTCCTGGAGGCCCAGACTTTGTTAATGCAGTCCACCGGTGCACTGCACTAAAAGTACCTATGCCCCTAGCCCCCATCACAGGGGACCCCTGGGTCCAGGACTTCCCCGAGGTTTGGGTAGCAGACAAGGCTGAGTGTGGGATAGTGAAGGGTGCTTGCATCCTAATTGAAGGGAAAGATCCCCCTCCTCAAAGACAGTACAAGTACCCAGCCGAAGCCGAGGCCGGGATAGCTAAAACCATAGAAGGACTCCTTAAGTGGGACGTCATACTCCCGATGCAGTCCATCTGCAACGCCCCGTTGTGGCCGGTTCTGAAGGCAGATGGAGTGACCTGGAGAATGACAGTCGACTTTCGGGCCCTGAATGCCACCACCCCTCCAGTCGCCCCGGTTGTGGCTAAGTACAACGAGATCCTGACGGCCATTGCCGCTGGATCCCGATTCTACTCGGTCATAGACTTGGCCAACGCCTTCCATTCCATCCAGTTGCATGAGTCTTGCTGGTACAAGTTCGCGTTCACCTTCCGCGGCCAGCAATACGCATTCAAGCGGGCGCCCCAGGGATTCCATTCTAGACCCAGTATTTGCCATGCCCATGTAGTCCAGATGTGGGAGCGCCTCCAACCTTCTTCGAGGCCCCACATTCTGAGCTATGTGGATGATATTCTGGTCCACGCCCCCACCCAAGAGCAAGCCCACCAGATCACGAGAGGTTCTCGGACTTATCCGCGAGACCGGATTTAAGGCCAGCAGGGAGAAGACCAGTCCAGTGTCAAGTACCTGGGTCTGACGCTGAGTCCAGACCAGTGTCAAGTACCTGGGTCTGACGCTGGGACCCGAGGGTCGCACCCCGGATGCCCAGAGAATAGAGGTCATCTCCAAGCTGCCTGCCCCCACCGACATCCCCTCACTTTGAGCCCTCTTGGGAACCTCTAACTTCTCCCGGGATTTCATTGAATCCTTCGCAGATAAGGCTCGCCCTCTTTACGCCCTCCTTAAAAAGAACACCCCGTGGGAATGGGGACCAGACCAACAGACAGCCTTAGCCGAACTTAAGCGCAGTCTGGCCACCGCCCCGGTTTTAGCCCATCCGGATGTCACTCAGCCATTCTATATTCAATTAGCCGTCTCGGACAAAAGCATAGGAGCCACGCTCACCCAGCAGCAAGCCGTGACAGCAAGAATAGTAGCCTATGCCTCTCGTAATCTAACTCTGGTGGAAGCCAAGTTCAGCCCTTGCAAAAAGACTTGCCTTGCCCTAGTATGGAGCCTGACTCATTGGGAATTTATTATAGGAGGCTCACGCACGATTGTCCAGACCACTCACACGCCCCTCAAATATATACTCTCTGGCAAAATACACGACGGGCAGGTATCGAACGCCCGCATAGCACAGTGGACCTTGGCACTAGTCAACCATGGAGTGAAGTTTAAGAAGGAAGCAACTGAGCCGCCCACCCCATACGGCCTTTTAGTAACCGGGACTGAGCATGAGTGCCCCCTGGATCTGCCACCGCAGGTTGTCTGGCCAGTTACTTGGGGAGTCCCGCTAGAGGAAGCCCGGCAAAATGGCTTCACGTGCTGGTTCTGCGATGGCTCCTCCTTTCACGTTGGTGGCTCCCCTCGGACAGGCTACGGCGCTGTGCGAGTGAGCGATGCATTTACCCTTAAGGGTCCAGCCCGCCCCCATTCCAGCCAAGCGGCTGAGGTGCAAGCGCTCCTGGTGGTGCTTGAGTTTGAGCCCCCAGAGAGCCCACTTGCCATCTACACAGACTCGGATTGGACGGCCAAAGCCGCCACGGTCTGGCTCCCAGTGTGGCAAAATCAGGGATGGAGAACTAGTGATGGGAAACCCGTAGCCCACCTTCAGCTGTGGCAGTGCGTAGCCGCGCTCTTCCAGTCCCGCACAGGCCCTACGCAAGTGACGCATGTTAAGGGGCACCAAAAGACAAACTCAGAGACCGCTTACTGGAACGACCAGGCAGACCTTGCCGCCAAGGCAGCCGCTACTGAAAATGCTCCCTTACCAGAACCAGCCCCGTGCTTCCCCCTCCATCCTGTCACCACTCGGGCAAGGGCCCGCGATCAGGCTCAGGGAAATGCAGGTACACTAGACCTAGCCCAGCTGCAGGCATCTGACCCAGAAGTAGCTGGCCTCTTAATAGCCGGGAGAGACCAGACCGGAAAACTAGCAATTAAAGAAGAGGAGAACATAGTATGGGCAGTAGATACAGCCGGCGAGCACCATTAGGTGGTGCCGCTGGAAGTCAGGGCTGACCTGATTCAGTTTGTCCACGAGCAAGGACACCGAGGCAACGACCTGACTCTAGAGAGGGTAAAAGAGGTTGGTTGGTGGCCTGGCATGCGCACCGAAGTAGCGCAATGGGTGGACAACTGCCTGTCCTGCGCCATGGTCAATGCAGACCCCACCGGACCCAG
This sequence comes from Eublepharis macularius, assembly GCF_028583425.1. Classification (NCBI taxonomy): domain Eukaryota; kingdom Metazoa; phylum Chordata; class Lepidosauria; order Squamata; family Eublepharidae; genus Eublepharis; species Eublepharis macularius. The sequence goes on from NC_072790.1 coordinate 87,087,369, forward strand.
AGCTCCCCTCCAGCATCAGAGAATTGATGGACCCTGGGCTCGCATACAGATTGACTTTATCGGCCCCCTCCTCCCACCCCCCGTGGCAATCGCTATTGTCTCACTGTCATAGATCCCTTCAGTAAATGGGTCGAGGCATTCCCATGTAAACATAACACTGCAGCCACCACAGCCAAGCTGCTGTTCAATAACGTATTTTCAAGATGGGGCACTGTAAGAGTCATGGACTCAGATTTGGGCTCACACTTTATTGGAGAGGTTCCTCAGGAGCTTTGCAAGGCATTAGGCATTCAGCAGCGCTTTCACATCGCCAGCCATCCTCAGGCTTCCGGCCCCATAGAAAGAACCAACCAGACCCTCAAGGAGGCTCTCCGGAAGATGGTTCGCTCCTCCGGGAGAGACTGGAATGAAAAGCTCCCCATCATTTTGATGGCCATTAGAGGCACCACCGCAGTTCACGGACTAACACCCCATATGGTCATGACGGGACGAAAAATGCAGCTTCCAGAAGCCTTCTGGCTAGATACCCAGCTCCCTTCCGACATACAACCTGTAGTAATTAATGATGCCTGGGTTCAGGATCTCATCACGTCGGTACATGCCATCCACATGCAGGTGGCCCAGAAGTTAGGTGTAGCCCAGAAAGATATGGACCGCAAACTAGGATGGGTCAGGAACCCAAGGCAGTGGGAGGAAGGACAGCTCGTTCTATATAGAAAATTCTCACAGAAGGCGCACTCGCTAGCAGCCAAGTGGCAAGGCCCCGTCCCAATCAAGAAAAGAATCTCGCCAGCAGTCTATCAGGTAGCCATTCAGAGAAAGACAGGAGGAACCTGGCTCAAATACTTTCACGCTTCCCAACTAAAAGAATGGAAAGGGAAGCCCCTCCAAGCCAATCCGCCTGTGTACGATCCTGGGGGAATAACTCCTAGTCCAACCCCCCTCTGCCCGGTGATTCGTCAGATATCCCTTCACCCGGGACCAGAGACACCCTGTGTTCCCTTAGACCAGACCTTTGTTGCTTTAATATAGAGAAAAGACAGAGTGTATAAGTATTAAGAGTTTTTTCAGTTCTGTTCTTTAACTTTCTTAGGTGGGCCCCACAGTTGGGACCCTTGGGGGAAACACGGCAACCAAAGCCAAATAGGACCACCAGCAAAAGTGATTCTTAATTGGATTTTAAGCTGCATGTTCGGAAAAAAATTACACAGGCAAAAAAGATTTGCCGTGTGTCGAGTGTTTGGAGAGGCTTTAGCCCAAAGGTGATTTCCAATACTGTAGATGCACCAATAAAGGTGATCTCTGTATTTGAAAATGTTTCACCAGCCGTGCTGGTGAAGATCCCGCATCTACGTAGATTCGGGGTCTCACCTGCCAACCCACGCATTTGCATGATGGTCGGCTTTGGCTTTGAGGGCCGTGCCTCCCCTTGAGGAAACCCCCGTCAAGCCCGTCAAGTCCCTCTTTTACTAAGGTTCTTATTCGTCATGGTGAGTTGCTATACGGCGCCACCATCTAGTACGCTTTAGTGCAAAGGTAAAAGTCCCTCCAGTATTTTGTAAATATGTTACCCCTGGAATGTGTTATTGAGGTGTGTTCGCTATGCACAAGGGGCAACATGCCTCATTTACATAGCCAGGATCCCCCGCGCCAAGATGACCCCCGAATAACCCAGATCCAGCGGCGCCGAAAGATTTTCACCGCCTCTGTCGCTTTTCGATAAACGCCGCCGAGCGTCTTCCGCTCCACTTCGGCCCTTTCCGCCAGCAGCCGCCCACCCCATTTAACGTAATCTTTTCCCTTGCCCGTACCGTATAAGGGAAAAGAAGGGGGGAGACATATTGAAGGTATAATGAAGCCATGCCAGGCCTTCCAAGTGAGGGCAACCCGAAATTACCCCGCGCCCATGTGCTCTTGCTTTGTGTTTTTCTTTCTTTTAACATGAAAATGGGGCCTCCCGAGGGAGTCCCTCCAAAAATTGATCCTAGGAAAAAAGTGGTCCGCCGAAATATATACAAGAGGTCCTGCAAAAAAGCAGAGGGAAAAAGGCAAAGCAAAAGCAAACCATCATAAAACATACCTTCAACCCTAACCACACCTACTTAAAAATAATTTTAGAAAATTAGACGAAGGTCTCCTGTAGCAGCAACCCTTACGGTTACTGGAAACCGCTCTCTAGCCCATTTTAGGTGAAACGAATGGCAAGGCCAGGCCGAGCCGGACCGACAACCCTCAGCCCGCAAAACAAGAGTAGCCCGCCACCGAGCAAGGGGCACCTGAGGGCCACATAGTCTAGGCACCCAGGGACCCCTGGGGCGAGTTTGCATAATTCCGCCTAACGCACAGCCGACCCTCGCTCAACGTAAAGACGTCCCCCCTGAAATATACATGCTATAGGAAGAAGCCTCCGCACAGGAGTTCCCCAGAGCAACAAGCTGGAAGGCTCGCTTAGTGTTCGGGGACTTCTCGTTCGAACCCCGACTAATAGACAGTGCTGGCAGAAAAATGCCCTCCCTTTTTCCCCGCTTTGCTTCATTTATTTTGCTGCAACAAACTCAGGGAACCTGTACTTATACCCGCAGGTCTCCCCAGGATATTTTCGCCACAAAAAGAAAAGGAAGGCCGGGAGATGAGGCACCTGGCTACTCTGTCTTTGCTCGTGCTGGCAGGCACCCTAACAGAGGGACGCCCGTCCAAATTAATGCCCTACCCCCACTGGAGATGTATTAATACCCTAGCAGAAAATGAAATGATGGTCTGCAAGGTTGTGCAGCAGAGCAATATGACCACCCCTACGGATCGCACCAACTTCCGCAGTTGCGAAGAGCAGTGGATCCGACCCCCAGAGCTTGTTATATTATGTGTGGGAGTAAAAACTATGTCCCAAGAGCTAGTGTGCTACTCGCCCACTGATACAGTGTCACCTCTCGCTCCGATTCCATGTATGTTCCTTCCCCGTATCAGGCCAGCCCCCACCACAGTCCCGGTGGTAGACAAATATACCACCCCTGCCAATCTCGAAACCTCGCCGTTTGTCACTGAGGCTTTTGGACCATACTGTGAAGTTATTCTAGTGTCGGCCGCAGTATGGAAGGCAGGAGACCCCTTTAGGATGACCATCCTACTAGGCACTACTACCACTGAATCTGCATCAGCCACTGTCACGCCCCCTTCAGGCACAGTTCTCTCCTTCGCTATAGAACGCTGGGAGAACCTGACCTGGATTGTAAAAGAGGAAGACCTAACCAAACACGGCCCTCCCGATTGGATACTGGTTCAGCAGACGCCCGAATGCCAAACCAAGCCCCTAGTAGAGAAATTTCACCGGCTTGGGCTGCTCTTTGTAAATTTGACTCACGAACCAGGCAATTACTCCCTGCTGATCCGGACCCAGGAGACCCACGCCATCCAAATTGACCCTTTGATTGCTAGCAATGAACAATTAAGCCAAGGCGGCATGCACATAGTGGGCTCCCATGTTTTGAAAACTGACTGTCATGGCCCAGTCTGAGAGTGAGGTCTCCTCTGGAGGAGAGGAGCCTCGTGTAGCCAGCCAGGACTCCTCAGGAGAAGAGGAGCCCTGTGTAGCCAGCCCTAGCCCTGATTCAGCAGAAGCCAGCAATCAGGAGCAACAGCTGCTGGCTGATCAGAGCTTGCAGCCAGCAGCTGAGACACCAGCACCCTCTAGCCCCTACACCACAGGGGAAGCTCAGCCAGGGACTTCTACAGGTGCAGCGCAGCCAAGAGCCTCCACCCCTCCAGGTTCACCCACGCCCAAGGAACGCCGCAGGCAGCGCCAGAGACTGGAACTGCAGGAGAGACGGCGCAGTGCTCGCCTCTTGAGCCAACGCCAGCTGCTGGAGAGTGATGATGAGTAGTGTCAGGATGGAGCCCCAGCAGCTGGCTGAAAACCATGCCTGGCTATAAGAGCCAGTCTGGAGGAACTGCCGGGCATGGAAGCAACGTGTCTATTGCCTGCAACCACTCCATGTTCTGTGAACCTTGCCCGTGCCTGCGCCTGCTTTTGGACCTGACACTACCGGTAAATGACCTTGGATTGTACCTGACCTTGCTCTTGGACTCTGGACTCACTCCTGGCATTATCTCGTGCTCTGACCACTGGTTTGACTTGGCTTTTGCTCTTGGAACTCCCCTCAGCCTCTGCCATTAAGCTTTGGACTTGAACCACCCTGCTTGGGCTGGCCCAGCCCGTGACAGATTGCTTCCACCCAAACTTCCCGGCATGGATGCGGCAACGCCCACCCCGGGGAGCCTGGCACTGCTGCAGGACCAGGTACTGCAACTAACTCAAGCACTGGTGACTCTGCAGCAGCAGATTGCTGCACCTGCTGCACCTCTGCCTGTAAAGTGCCCAGTGAAGCCTCCTGACAGCTTTGAGGGTGATGTGGAGGACTTCCAGCATTTCTCGCCCAATGCCAGCTATATATTGAACTCCGGGCCAGAGACTTCCCCACGGATAAAGTCAAAGTCTGCTTCATCCTCAGTCTGTTAAAGGGGCAGGCAGCAAGATGGGCCACACCCTTGTTACTGGCCAAATCCCCTCTGCTAGGGGATTTTCCAAGCTTTGTGGCTCACATCACTGCTGCCTTTGCTAACCCCCTGAAAGCCATCAAAGCTAACCAGAGGATCCGTGCCCTCACCCAGGGGGATGGGACTGTAGCCCAATATACCACTGAATTTCAGTTACTGGCACAGGACTTGGACTGGAATGAAGCGGCCCTGGTTGACCAGTACCTGGAAGGGCTGTCTGATGAAGTCCTGGATGAAGTGGCCCGATCCGAAAGACCAGGAGGACTGCAAGCGCTCATTCTTCTATGTCTCCACATAGATGGACGGCTGGAGAGCCGGAGACAAGCGCATGCGCTAAGGCATCCACCTCCACCCTGGTCCTTGCCTGAAAAGCCGGCTGAGCCCACGCCAGTGGGGGTACCTTGTAACCGCTTGCCCCCAGAGGAAAAGGAGAGGCGCCGAAACCACAACCTCTGCTGGTATTGTGGTGGGGTGGGCCATTATGCTGATGGCTGCCCTGCCAAAAGAAGGACCCTAGCCATAAGCCTGGAGTCGGCGCACCCTAAACCACTTGTGGGAACAGCCAGTGCCTCCGGTGACCCCCCCAGAACCATTCCTTGTGCCAGTCAAGTTGTGCCTGCCTGATGGATGTTGGCTATTCGTGTATGCCATGATAGACTCGGGGGCCTCCTGCTGCTTCATGGACGCCAAGTTCGCTGCACAACACCAGATTCCCTTGCGGGCAAAGAAGAATCCCACTGTTGTTGAGGCCATCGATGGGCGGCCCCTGCGTTCTGGGCCAGTGGTTGAGGAAACCCAGGACCTCCTGTTGCAGATCCAGCGGCACCAGGAGCAGCTCTGTTTTGATGTGGTGGGCATTCCCCAGTTTCCGCTGGTCTTGGGACTTTCCTGGCTCTGCCGCCATGATCCGATTGTTCGGTGGGGCCAGTTAGACCTTCGTTTCCGGGAACCATGCCCACATGAAAATCCGTGCCCAAGGCCTATGGTGGCCGCTGCACCGGAGGTTTCAGCACTGCCAGAGGAATACGTGGATCTTAGAGATGTGTTCGAGGAAAAAGGAGCAGACCAACTCCCCCCTCATCGGCCGTATGACTGCACCATTGACTTGATTCCCGGCGCCCCTCTGCCGGTGGGACGCCTGTACTCGTTGTCTGAGCCAGAGTTGGCAGCACTCCGGGACTTTCTCACCACCAACCTGCGGCAAGGGTTCATCCGCCCCTCTACCTCACCTACCTCTGCCCCAGTCCTCTTCATTAAAAAGAAAAACGGGGAACTCCGGCTATGTAATGATTACCGGGCCCTGAACAAAATCTCCATCCGAGACCGGTATCCGCTGCCTCTGATCCCTGACCTCTTGGAGCAAGTCAAAGGAGCCCAGATCTACACCAAGCTGGATCTCAGGGGAGCCTACAACCTAGTGCGCATCCGGGAAGGTGATGAATGGAAAACCGCCTTCAGTACCAGATATGGACAATATGAGTATCTGGTAATGCCCTTTGGCCTGACTAATGCACCAGCTGTGTTCCAGAGACTGATGAACGACATCTTTCGAGATATCCTGGATCAGTTCGTCGTCGTTTATCTGGATGACATATTAATTTATTCACATGACGCGTTGCAACATACTCGGCATGTGCGCACGGTGCTGCAAAGACTCCGGCAGCATGGCCTGTTCGCCAAATTGGAAAAGTGTGCATTCCACCAGCCTACTGTGGAATTCCTTGGCCATGTATTATCACCCCACAGAATCCGAATGGACCCAGCTAAAGTCGAGGCTGTACAGACTTGGCAAGCCCCCCGTTCTCGGAAGGATGTACAGCGGTTTCTGGGGTTTGCCAATTACTACCGGCAATTCATCCCCCAGTTTGCATCCATAGCCGTCCCTCTCACTCGACTTCTCCGGCCTCAAGAACCTTTCCGTTGGACACCGGAAGCCAGCGAGGCATTCCTGACCCTAAAGACTCGCTTCACCACACAACCGGTCCTGAGATACCCGGATCCCCGGCTACCCTTTCTAGTCGAAGCAGATGCCTCCAGCACCGCCATCGGAGCAGTGCTCTCCCAACGGGCAACCCCCTCCAGCACTCCACAGCCTTGCGCTTACTACTCTCGCCAGCTGACCCCCGCCGAAAGGAACTACACCATCTGGGAGCGGGAGCTGCTGGCAATAAAGGCAGCCTTCGAGGTTTGGCGGCATAATCTGGAGGGGGCTCGGTACCCAGTCCAAGTGCTCACTGACCACCGGAACCTTGAACACCTCCAAACTGCCCGCCGTCTCAACCAGAGACAGATTCGCTGGTTGTTGTTCTTCCCCGTTTTGGTTTCAGGATCACCTACGTTCCCAGCTCCCAGAATAAGACGGCCGATGCTCTGTCCCGGAAGCCGGAGTACAACACATCCCCCAACCTGGAACCACCTCCAATGACCATCCTGGCTCCAGAAACTTTCGCCGCCACGCAACCCCCTCCGGGGCTGGTGGAGGAGATACAGACTCACCAGTTACTGGACCCAGTTGCCCAGAAATACCTTCAGAACGTCCGGGGGTCTCCCCAGCCCCAGGCAGATGAATTTGCAGAGGAAGAGGGGCTACTGACCCACCGAGGCCGGATTTATGTACCCCCAGGCTCATTACAAACAAAGGTACTGCAGCTGGTCCACGATTCTAGACCTGCCGGGCACTTCGGCCGCCACAAGACAACCCACCTCTTGACCCGTGACTTCTGGTGGCCCCGGGTGCAATCGGATGTGGCCCGTTATGTGGCAGCCTGTGAAACATGTAGACGGACCAAAGATGTTCCCGGCAAACCTTTTGGTCTCTTGCATCCACTCCCCACACCCACTGGCCCATGGAGGACTATTTCCATGGATTTCATTACAGACCTTCCCTGCTCCAAAGGCCACACCTGCATCCTAGTGGTGGTGGACCTGTTCACAAAGATGGCTCATTTCATTCCCTGTTCTGGACCCCCCCCACTGCTCAGGAAACAGCACACCTGTACCTTCAGCACGTCTTTCGACTCCACGGACGTCCAGATCATATAATTTCTGATCGGGGAGTTCAATTCACCTCTCGGTTCTGGCGGACTCTGCACTCCCTCCTTGGCGCCCAAGTTCACCTATCCTCAGCACACCACCCCCAATCTGACGGGCAGACAGCGTGCACCAATGCAACCCTAGAGCAGTATCTGAGATGCTACACAAACCATCAACAGGATGACTGGCTAGCTCTACTGCCTTTGGCCGAGTTTGCATATAATAATGCAGTGCATTCCTCCACCCAGCAGACCCACTTCATGGCAAACTATGGTCACCACCCTCGTTTCTTCCCTACCACAGCAACCTTGTCGGGAATCCCAGCCGCTGATGATCACCTCCAAGAACTCCAATCCATGCATGAGCTGTTACGGGAGCAACTCCAGCTTCCCAAGGAAAGCTACATGGAGGCTGCGGATCGGAAACGGCAACCTGGTGTTCCCCTGTCCGTGGGCGATCAGATCTGGTTATCCACCCGCCATATCCGCAGCCAACGGCCCTCCAAAAAGCTGGATGCCCGGTTCCTCGGACCCTTCGTAATCACAGACCAGGTGAACCCTGTGGCCTATCGCCTGCAACTACCACCAACCCTCCCAATCCATCCTGTGTTTCACCGGTCCCTTCTAGTCCCAGCTTCACCGCCAGACCCGCACCATCCCGGGCCACAGCCCTCTCCACCTCCAATTACCATCGAGGGGCACGAAGAATATGAGGTTGCCCAGATTCTAGACTCCCATCGCCGGCGGGGGCAAGTACAGTACTTGGTGGACTGGAAGGGGTATGGGCCGGAGGACCAGTCTTGGGAGCCTGCTGTGAACATCCATGCCCCCCGCCTAGTCCGACAATTCCATCAGGCCTATCCGCAGAAACCGGGGCTGCCTGGACCACAGAGGAGGGGGGGCCTTGGGAGGGGGGATGGTGTCATGGCCCAGTCTGAGAGTGAGGTCTCCTCTGGAGGAGAGGAGCCTCATGTAGCCAGCCAGGACTCCTCAGGAGAAGAGGAGCCCTGTGTAGCCAGCCCTAGCCCTGATTCAGCAGAAGCCAGCAATCAGGAGCAACAGCTGCTGGCTGATCAGAGCTTGCAGCCAGCAGCTGAGACACCAGCACCCTCCAGCCCCTACACCACAGGGGAAGCTCAGCCAGGGACTTCTACAGGTGCAGCGCAGCCAAGAGCCTCCACCCCTCCAGGTTCACCCACGCCCAAGGAACGCCGCAGGCAGCGCCAGAGACTGGAACTGCAGGAGAGACGGCGCAGTGCTCGCCTCTTGAGCCAACGCCAGCTGCTGGAGAGTGATGATGAGTAGTGTCAGGATGGAGCCCCAGCAGCTGGCTGAAAACCACGCCTGGCTATAAGAGCCAGTCTGGAGGAACTGCTGGGCGTGGAAGCAACGTGTCTATTGCCTGCAACCACTCCATGTTCTGTGAACCTTGCCCGTGCCTGTGCCTGCTTTTGGACCTGACACTACCGGTAAATGACCTTGGATTGTACCTGACCTTGCTCTTGGACTCTGGACTCACTCCTGGCGTTATCTCGTGCTCTGACCACCGGTTTGACCTGGCTTTTGCTCTTGGAACTCCCCTCAGACTCTGCCATTAAGGTTTGGACTTGAACCACCCTGCTTGGGCTGGCCCAGCCCGTGACACTGACATTCGAGAGAGAGTTCTAGTCCGCCAGCAAATGTCTTTAAAAGAGATCTGCATAGACTTAGCTGAGCTAAATATAACCCAGAGGCTGACGCAGTGCGCTCCCTATCTGGAGGCCGGTAGCAAGGGTTGGAATTCATGGCTACAACTGTGGATCGATCCCCCTCCTTCTCTCTTGCGTGCCAGACAAAGCATCGCCGACTGGACTGCTCCTGCAGCCGGAGGCTTAGCAATCATGGATTCGGTCAATATTGAGACTCTCGCCAATAAGTTTGCCCACGTCACGACTAGCATCTCCAACCTAGGTAAACCGGTGGTGCAGTCCCTAAATTCCATTTCAAATGGGCAACACGAGATCAGCTCCATTTTAGTTAACTGGGAGAGTCAAATTGAAAGAGATTTTTCTCTGCTGCTCAAGGGAACGCAGTCCTTCAAACGCAACGTGTCAATAGCCATGGCATGTATGCAAGCCCAACAATTAAACCAGGCTGTAGCCATGGGGCTAATTCAGCAAGCCACGGACGGGCACTTGCCCCTGGAAATTAAAAGATTCATTATGCCCAAATTGTCACCCATAGAACTGGAGCTTGAATCCTGGTGGTCTCTCGTAAATTCCTCATTCTCACCGACCACCCAGGAGCTTAAATTATTTTTATTAACGGCCAGTGCGCACGAGTCATTCCATGTATATCCAGTCGTGCCTCTGGGACTCCAAGTCAGCGACACCGACGTTCTCTACGCCTGCCACCCCGACCATTGGGCCCGCTTCACCCCGACCGGATGGCAGCTCATCAGCCTCCAAGGGTGCCAGCATCGAGACCAGACCGGCTTCATTTGCCAAGACCAAGCCTTTGCACCGCATCACCCCTGTGTAGCCCCGCAAGTCGACGCCCTCAACGAGTGCTCCTTCGAGGTCGTCCGGGAGAACACCTCTGCTGTGGTCTACCTTGGGAAAGGATGTGCCTGCGTGCGAATGGCCTGCGACTTTGTGATCCTGAACTCATTCCAGCTTAAGCCCGTGATCCCGGGAGTCAACCGCTGCTTCTGCAACCTGTCTTCAGTGGCAGCCTGCGACTTCACCTACACGGTACCGGTCTGGACCCAAGAAGAGATCCTGGTAGCACCCTCCATCTATCGTTATGTGAGGCCCATTTCCCTCGGCATCGGTCTGGAGCTAATCCACGAGCTCCTGACCCATCCGCAGCTCCACCGCACCCTCCAGAGCATCCAGAGGGACGGGGATACTACTGCTTTGGTTGTGTCCCACAACAGCAAGGAGATCTTGGACCTTGTCTAGCGGATCAAGACCACCGGTGAGCATTCGTGGTGGGAAACCCTCTTTGGCTGGAGCCCCACTGCCACTGGAATTTACAATTTGGCCTTGCACCCGATCGTTGTTATTTTGGCCTTCCAAGTTTTGTTGTGTGCCTCACTGCTTTATTTGGGTTGTTGGAGCCGCCGACAGCTCCAGCAACTCCGGATGTCTTACCGCCTGGATCGTTACAATCCCGACCTCTTCCTGCCTTAATGGTTGCTCTTGGCACCCTATTTAACCCCTACTTATTTTGTTGATATTTGTGCAGTTATGCTTATGTGTATGGACTCTGAACCGGCCCCATAGACGCTTTGCTGTCGGACACCGATCCGAGGCCCTCTTGTGGACTAGGGGGGGACGTGTTTCTCTGCCTCCCAGCCCACGGCCTGCCTACGAACGATCGCCAGCGGCACTACCTCCATGAGGACTAGAACTGTGCGCCTGAAGCCCTTCTCGCCGCCCGCCGACCCTGCTCTGCGGATTGACGCGGACAGCAAGGGGGGGGTGGAAGTGCATTTTGGGACGCATAGACTAAGTTTGCTTGTTTCTGTATATATGCAACCCAGTCTAGCAGCTGTACTGTGGACTGAGCCGTATGTGATCTTTGCCGCCCTATCGTTTTAAGTTCTCTATGAATTTCTCCCCATTGCCTTTCATGAATTTCACCCCTATGGATTTAGCCCCGAATTAACCCCTCACTCTGTCTATTGCAAGTGCGCCTATGATCCTCCCATTAACTGGGATCTTTTTATCACCCCCCATCAATTTTATTCCTATGAATTTTCTTTTAACTTTATGAATTGGCTTTTAACCTGAATCCCTCCGCCGCAATCAGTTTTAACCTATTTATCATCTTATGAATTGGGTTTTAACTGGGACTTCTCATGAATGGTCTCTTTTAAAGGCTATTTAATTATTGGTTTTAAACTTTATGAATTTGGTTTTAATCTGGCCGCATGAACTGGTCTTTTAATTGCGAATCTTATTTTTCTACCCCCATGAGCCCTTCCGCTGCCTACCCTCATGAATTATTTCCTCGCACTTGCTTTTATTATTGCTGCTTTTATTTATGAACTGGTTTTAATCTCCTATGAATTGTTCTATCCTATCAATTGCTTTTAACCTTATATATATATATATATATATATATATATATATATATATATATATATATATATATATATATATATATATATATATATATATATATATATATATATATATATATCGTTTTTAAATCCTATGAATTATTTTATGAATTACTCCATTTTAATCCCGTATGTATGAGTTATGCCTGCTTGCACTTTCCACTTCTATCATATATGAATTACTCCTTGCTTTTATTCTGCACCTATGAATTGCTTGTGTTTTTAGCCATATATGAACTATCTCATGAATTATGCTTTTAACTGTACATGAATTACTTCCGCTTTTAATCCTGCATTAATGAATTGGCTCATGAATTGCCTTTGCTTTTAACCTTATACCCATGAATTAATCGATGTATATGAATTGCTCATGGCTATGAATTATTCCTGCTTATTTATATATATGATTTGCTCATTGCCTCTTATATAACTATGAATTACTTCTATGTATGCTAACAGATGCACTTAGCACACCTCCTGGTGTGGACCCAGAGACCTGCAGCCCATTGGCTGATCCAAATTCACTTATTCCGTTAGGTGGTTCTCCAAACTAAATTCTTGAGTGATGCCTCCCCCTCCTTCCCTTCCCACTCCTTCTTCGCTCGAAGCTCAACCACCCAATGAGCCCCCCATCCTGCCTTTGAAGCCAAGTTCGGAGACCCACGCGCCTGACGTCACGTGGTCTCCGAGGGGGGGAATTGTTGCCAAGTAGGCCCCCTCTCCCACTTTAAGGCCTGCCATGGACTGTGTTAAAGTTTCCTGCATTGCTGTTTTACTGCTACACAAAGATTGCCCTGCACGTGTGTGTTCTGGTACACGTGTCAGTTTCCTGCTTGCTTGTTGATTACCTTGCTGCTGTAATAGACTGTGTAGTTCCCTGCCTCCATGTTTGGATAACTGCACAAAGGACTCTCTTCCTGGGCAGCCCTGCCCAGACCTATATCTGTATTTCCCAGTGTGTATTTGGACTGTGTTACAAGTGTGCCCCATGCCTGTATTGCCATCTGCCACGGACCATGCCTGTTCCCTGCTTTGGACTGTGTTTTATGTGCTGTTCCCCCTGCCTCCATGGAAGCCTGCGTCATATGGGCCCAAGCCGCTGCTAGCAGCCGGGCGCCTGCCGGGGAAACCTCCAGTGAGCCTGGCTAGGCGCTCCCTGGTCAGTTCCCACCTGAAGCCTCCCACGGGCCGGTCCCCGAGCTTGCCCTCGCTACCAGGCAGCCTGCGAACCAGCCCCAGCTATGCCCAGCCGGCAACCATGTTCTTAGGCAGCCAGAAGACCCATGGAAGAAGACTGCTTTGAGAAGCCATTTCAGCGAGGCGGGCACACCACGTCCGCAGCGAGAGTACCTCGCCCCGCTCTGCCTATCTTAGGAGCCGCCCCGGAGAAGGAACTAAGTGCCGACCATCCCAAGCACTTAGAGAATGCATCTCAAAGAAACCTCCGCATTCCAGAGCTGATGACATCAGGGCAAGCCCTGTCCGCTGGAACATCCATTCAGCCCACTCAGATTTCCCCCTCCCTCTTTTGTCCCCTTTTCCTGAGGTGTCACTTATCACAATCAGATTAACAAAGTGGCCCATCCAAGCCATTCAGTAACCCATTAGAACCTTTGTTTTAATCTGTGAGAACCACCAAGTACAGCACCAGCCCCAGGGTACGTTTTGGGGTATTTAAGTCGGTCTCTCAGACCACACGGTGTTCAAGCCATTCCTATCCAGAACCCCTTGCTGTCTGTCTGTGGATCCATTGCTGGCATTGGACCACCTCGCTGTTGTGTCTCTGCTCCGCTTCAGGATAAGTGAGTATTTCCCTTACCATCATTGGGAACCTGCTAATTACTCTGTATTTCCTAGTCCTTGTGTGCTTTCTTGTGTGTATGTGCAAGTTCAGGCTTACGCCACACTATTAGTAAATACACGTGATTGAACCTATTTGTAGTCTGCCTCTTTGTCACTAGAGTGTCTGGAATCGGGACCTCCATAAACATAGGTTAGATCCACGCTAATTTTAGTTACAGACTGCTAAAGCTAATTTCCCCCTTATAAAAAGCAGTTCTGGTAACATGCGCTGCGCTGCGCTGCGCTGCGCTGCGCTGCGCTGCGCTGCGCTGCGCTGCGCTGCGCTGCGCTGCGCTGCGCTGCGCTGCGCTGCGCTGCGCTGCGCTGCGCTGCGTTGCGCTGCGCTGCGCTGCGCTGCGCTGCGCTGCGCTGCGCTGCGCTGCTTACTCACACCCACCATCTCAGAGCTCTTCCTAGCCACCTTATATAGGGTTTCCTTTCTGCACCCCGCCCTCCTAGGCTTGTTCCCTCTCCTGACTTGGCCCAGCTGTGCCTTCCCTCAGGTGTTTCCCTCCTACCACTAATCCCTTCTTGGCTTCCTTGCCTTGCTGGCAGGGTGGGGTTGAATGCGAGCCATCCCCACCTGAGGTCTCCTTGGCCTTGCTCACGAGGAGCTGCCCCAGTAGGCCTTTGAACTGCTGAGCTTGCCTGGCCTTGCTCATGAAGAACTGCCCCAGTAGGCCTTTGAACTGCTGAGCTTGCCTGGCCTTGCTCACGAGGAATTGCCCTGGCCAGCTTCTGGGCTGCCTGCTCATTGATGCTGGGAGGGGCTACCCATCTCCTCCCCCAGAATGCCTGTGGCAGCTCCACCTGGAGGGGCTTGGCTCCTAGCAATTCCTGAGCTAGGCTGCTGTCCTCTAGCCGGGGTGTGGCTCTGGGCTGTAGTGGCTGCTTCTCCTTCTTGGCTGGTAAGGGCTCTGTTTGGGCTGCTGCTGGGTCCCTATTCCCCCTGCCTTGGCCCTTTTCCTCTGTCCTGCTTAGCCCCCTCTCTTCCCCCTGGAGGGTGGGACTGGCTGGTCTCCCCCTGCTCCCTCCAGCCCTCTGAGGCTTTGGCCTTTCACCCCTTCCCCCTGGAGTGGGCATGTTCTGGACCTGGTTGCTGGCTGGGGTGGTAGGGCCACTGCCTCCCAGTTGCCTCCCACTGCTCCCTCCTGGCAAGTCTGGGGGCTGGGACTCAGACCCCAGACAATAGCCACTATTGTTATAAAAGAGAATAATTTTCATTTATTTATTTTTAAAAATCTTCATGATAATTGCTATCAAATATAGAAAATCAGAGCTTAAAATATGGGTTCTGAACCTGTTTCTTTGTTAGGAAAGCTATAAATGCTGTAACTTGGTGACAGTATTTTTCCTATGTCCATACAGAAATGATGAGAAAAGTCATACACCATCTAATATTTATTTATTTATTTACAAAATTTATACCCCGCCTTTCTGCTCTCCATCACTCATTCTATCACATTGCTCAAGCATGGAACCTTTGAGACTGGTCAATAGTTTGTGAAATATCCTGATCCTAGGGTTGGTTTTGTTTAGTAGTAGATAGAACACAGCTTGTTCCAAAGTTGGGGCAACCATCCATCTCTCAAGGATGCACTAACTACCTCTCAGACCGAGTCAGACAGACAACCCCCATCCCAACAGATTCAAGTACTCAGGAACAAGAAGGGTCATACAAGCAGGTAGTGGGCCTTTAACCTCCCAGGACTCAGTACGCATCATCAAACAAAATAAACTGAAAGTAATCCAAAACAGTTAGCCAAGTTCCAAGCACCATCTAACCCTATCACTGCTAATGTGGTGACATGTACAGATTGGTATAGATGTGAAAGATTTTATCTGCAGGGCGTTGAGCAAAATTGTCTCAGACAGCCATTGAACAGGCTATCTCTTCTTGTTGGCTAGATTCCAACAGGCCTCTGACCAACAGATGCACAGGAGATATTGCATCATTTGAAAGCCTAAATATTAATCATGAAATAATGAATACATTAATGAACATATCTGTTTATTAGGGATGCTAGGATACTGCCTGGTACCCCTGAGGGATTGGGGGGGCAGTGCAAGGGGTAGACATAATGTTCCGCTACGTGCCAATGTCACATCTACATGAAAACACAGACATGATGACAGTGGGTCAGCTGATGTTCTCAGTCAGTGTAATAACAATATTATTTTATTTATATATCACCCTTCAAGACAACTTAATGCCCACTCAGAGCAGTTTACAAAGTATGTTATTATTATCCTCACCCTGTGAGGTGGGTGGGACTGAGAGAGCTCTGAGAGAGCTGTGATTGACCCAAGGTCACTCAGCTGGCTTCAAGAAGAGGAATGGGGAATCAAACCCAGTTCTCCAGATTAGAGTCCTGCCACTCTTAACCACTTCACCAAACTGGCACCAAACTCTATGGACATCACATAGTTTTTTGTCAGCACAGAGTATAACTTCATTTCTGCCCCCACCTGTTCTTCTGTCTGTTTTGGGGAGGTGAGGGTGGGTGGAGTGTCCTTCGGTGGGGGCCACCCAAAGCAGACAGGCATATGACATTTCTAGTGTTTCTCCTTTTGTTTTCCCATTTCATTATCATTCATTGTCATTCACTTCTTTCTTTCATAGAATTGATTTCCATGAGAGAAGGAGTGGGGTAGGGAAAAATCATGAACTGCACACAGATACATTGAAAGAAATCTATAGCATTTTGAGTTTGATCTTAATATGTGTTCTGTTCTAACATTTTAGGCTTAAAATTATGTTTGTGTCCCTCTCACCCTCTACAATGGTTCAGCAACAGTACTGGGAACAAATTCGTGGGCAAGATAAGAGATGTGGCTAGGATTGTCACATCAGTCCCAAAAAAACCCAAACCTCTGCTAACTCAAATCTCTTAAGAAGCAATACAATGGCAGTACCTTGGCTATCTGGGGTTTAAAGATAGAGGCATAAAAAGAAACCTATGAGTTTGTGATTCCACAAATTAATGATTTCCATTGTACTCATGAACACAATCTTAGCTTGTGCTGTTAATTGAAATTATACACATGCTTAATATTTCATGAAACAAGATTTCAAACACTCAAAGGATATAAGTTAAACCCCTGTAGACATAACAGGAGTGCAGTATTATGTAAATCTAAAAGTTTTTCATTTTCGGGAGTCACATAAACCTTGCCTGAGGCATCTTTCCTAGAAATTCTATTTAAAGATTTATTAGCTAGATGTCAGATCATTGCTGAGAACATATAATAGCTCTTTGCCAAAATGTTGACACAGGGCTGGGAGTTCTCTGCTTGTGCATTGTCAGCCCACATTCTCTACATGGAATGGATGGAAAATACAAGCAATGTCTTAATGGGATCTTCAGAAGATTCCAGCGAGACACTTCCCTTTAAGTTCCAAATAGCTGCATATGCTGCTGTCATTCAGTTCTTTTCAGCATCTGAGAAATGGGCTGTAAGCCATAAAATGTCATGTTCTAAGGATAAAGTTTGTCTTTACTACAAAGACCAAACCTTTGGTCTCCTGCCCAGGAGTGAAGACACAAGACAACAATATACAGCTTACACTGGGTTTTTATTTATAGCTAATATGCACTTCTCTCCCATTATACTGCAGGTTACTACAAACAGGTGACCTCTGGGCTTTAATACTTACAGTGAGGTCCTATGAACACATTGAATTTAGTGGGATTTGGCATACTAATGGATTTAAATGCAAGAGCTAGAAGGAAAAAAGAGGAGAAGAGGTTAGAGATTATGGAGAAAATAAAAGCCAAAGAGATTCAACTTAAGAAGAGACTGGGAAAAAAGAAGATATATCAGGATATTAAAATCCTACAAGAACAATTGAGGGCAATGAATAACAAGGAATTGGAATGGAATCTTAAGAGAATGAACCAGAAGTCATTTGAGGGTGCAAACAAGCCTGGGAAATATTTGGCGTGGCAACTGAAGAAAAGAAAAGAGAAGAGAATCATAAATAAAATTTGTGAGGAGAATAAGACATATTTGGAACAGGCAGCCATTAGTAGAGCTTTTTTAAAAAATTTATGCAAAGCTGTACAAAAAAAAGGAAGTGAATAAAGACTCTATAACAAGGTATTTGGAAAAGATGAAGCTCCCTGCAATTTCTGAAAGCTGGAGAGAAAAATTGAATAGGGAAGTGACGGAGGAGGAAATAAAAGAGGCAATTCAGTCAACAAAATTAGGAAAGGCACCAGGTCCGGATGGACTAACAGCTAAATTCCAAAAAGTAATGGCTAATGAACTGGCACCTTTCCTGAAAGAAGTGATTAATGGAGTCATGAGAGATCAGAGGATCCCCGATACTTGGGGAGAAGCTAATATATCATTGATTCCTAAGGAGGGACAGGATTTGACCAATGTTAAAAATTATAGACCAATTTCGTTGCTGAACAATGATTACAAAATCTTTGCGAAGATTTTGGCTGAGAGAATAAAAGGATGGATGTCTGAATTTATTGCGGAGGAGCAAGCTGGATTTTTGCCAAATAGACAAATCAAAGACAACTTAAGAACAGTTATAAATGCTATTGAATACTATGACAAGTGTTGTGATAGAGAAGTTGGTTTCTTCTTCGCGGACGCTGAAAAAGCATTTGACAACTTGAACTGGGACTTTATGTTTGCCACTATGGAGAAGCTGCAAATGGGAGAAAAGTTCATACGAGCAGTGAAAGAAATTTATAGGGACCAGAGTGCAGCAATTGTGGTGAATGATGATGTGACTAAAAAATTAACAATAGGTAAAGGTACAAGACAGGGTTGCCCTTTGTCACCATTGTTGTTTATTTTGGTTTTGGAAATATTGATGATTCAGATACGGGAAGATGATGCAATTCGAGGAATAAAAATAAAAGAGTTTTCCTACAAGGTCAGAGCATTTGCATATGATATAATGTTAATTGTGGACGACCCAATTGAGAACATGCCAAAGGTAATGGAGAAAATAAAGGAATTTGGAGATTTGGCAGGATTTTATGTAAATAAAAGGAAGTCAAAGATACTATGTAAGAATATGACTAAACAGAAACAAGAAGAACTAATGGAAATAACGGACTGTGAAGTAACAAATAAGGTGAAATATCTTGGTATTGAACTAACTGTGAAAAACATAGACTTATTTAAGAATAACTATGAGAAATTGTGGATACAAATAGAGCGAGACTTGATAAAATGGAATAAGTTGAATTTGTCATGGTTGGGAAGAATTGCAGCAGTAAAGATGAATGTATTGCCAAGAGTGATGTTCTTGTTACAAACAATTCCAATTATCCGAGACTCCAAACAATTCGAAAAATGGCAAAGGAAAATATCGGACTTTGTGTGGGCAGGCAAGAAACCTCGTGTGAAAATGAAAGTATTGCAGGACGCTAAAGAGAGAGGTGGAATGCAGCTGCCCAATCTAAGACTATATCACGAAGCAATATGTTTGGCATGGATAAAAGAATGGATGACGTTGAAAAACCGCAAGTTATTGGCTTTGGAGGGATACAAAAAACATTTGGATGGCATGCATATTTGTGGTACGATAAAGTAAAAGCAGACTCTATGTTTATACACCACTATATCCGGAGAAGCCTCTTCACAATTTGGAAGAAGTATAAAAATTACCTACAAGATGGAATTCCTTCTTGGGTGGTTCCGTATGAAGTAATAGATCCAAGAGCTGTTGATAATGAGCAGCAATGTTTAACCTACAAGGAGATAACTCGAGTAGAATTTTCAAAATTGAGAATAAAAACAGAAGAAGAGCTGTCTCCATGTTATGGATAGTTTCAATATAGACAGATCAGAGATCTTTACAATTCAGACTGTTTGAAAGGAGGAATAAGAATGGAGAATTCAGAATTAGAAGATGTAATTTTTCAAGAAGGTAAAAAGGAAATTTCAAGGATTTATAAAGTACTTTTAAAATGGTTTACAGAGGATGAAACAGTAAAAGTCCAGATGGTGAAGTGGGCTATAAATTTTCACAAAGAAATAACAATGGAGGCGAGGGAATACCTGTGGAAAACGACTTTGAAGATTACAACATGTACAAGTATTAAAGAGAATGTCTACAAAATGATTTATCGTTGGTACTTGACACCAAAGAAAATTGCGCTAGGAAATATTAATATGTCGAATAAATGCTGGAAATGTAAAAAACATGAAGGATCATTATACCACATGTGGTGGACTTGTGAGGTAGCGAAGCAATACTGGGGAGATATAATTGAAGTAATTAATGAGGTTTTGCAAACCCAAATAAATAAGAACCCAGAATTGCTGCTACTGAACTTGGGAATGGAAGATGTTCCAATGCAGTATAGAACATTGTTATTTTACATGATTACAGCAGCAAGACTTTTATATGCGCAGAAATGGAAAGTACAAGAAATACCAACTACAGAAGATTGGATTTATAAATTGCTGTACATGGCTGAGATGGACAAAATGACAAGAAAACTTAAAGATCTTGATCCAGGACAATTTAATGCAGATTGGGAGAAATTGAAACAATATCTAGGAAAAAAATGGGACGTAAAAGGGGAACTGTGGCAGTTCGAGAATTATTGAAATGTAATAGAAGAAGAAGAGAGAAGTGACTTTACCGGGAAAGGGGGAATATAATTATAGAAATCTAAGCTACTATTGGGGTTATGATAAAAGTAAAAATTATAGAGTACTAAATAACAGATGTTTTACTATGGATACATAAGATATATAAGATTAAGCTAGCTAGATATTATGTACAATATATAGTTTAAGTAAAGAGTATATAATAGATATTTGAGTATAACAGTTACCTTATAGACTTAAAATAAGCTCAGAACAAGAAAAAGTAAAAGATGGGTGTATAATAGAATATTAGAGTTTAAGTTAATATTAGAATCAGGAGGATTGTGGAAAGTAAAGAGTTTAGATAATCGGAAAGTAAAATGGATGTAATGTTATATTTTTAATATCTTGATTGCTAATATATATGATTATGCTAGCATTATTTTAGGTAGAATATATGGTTTACCTGAGGTATTTAAAGGGAAACTTGTACCATAGAGATATAGAGATATTTTTAGTAGAGATTTAATAAGCTTAGAGAAAAGAGTATTAAGTGTGTGTTTAACAGGGTATATGAGATATTAAGTAATTAAGGAATAAAATAGACTAAGGGTTGGAAAACTGTTGGAAGTCAACTAAAAAGGGGGGAGGAAAGGGAGGGGGTTAGAAATAGACTTACAAGGGGGTAATGAATGTACTGAATGATATTATAATCTAATCCAATAAAAAATTTTTAAAAAAAGAATTTAGTGGGATTTACTTCACAACAAAAAATACCCTGGAACTGACTGTTAGGTTTTTGCTCAAGTTCATTTGCATCTGCAAGTTGATTGACCTCAAAAAACCAGGGTCCTTGCTGAACTAATCTGATGGGTGAGTTGTAGTCATATATACTGAATGAAATTTGAGATAGCACATTTGATAGCAAGTGAATTTACTTTGTCTTTGATGAAAGTCCAGACCATTTTGTACGAATCATTTTCTACCTGGAAAGAGGTTCCCAAGAACAAAAGACTTGTGGATGGCATTAATTATGAAGGATTCCATCATAAATTGTAGCTCTGGGTTCCAAAATTCATGCTCACACTGCCTGGAAAAACATTGCCCTCCCATCATAAATAACAAGATATGCATGAAATCTGCAATTGTGAAAATGTTCTTGATTACAAAAAAATGCATTACATTATGCTACTCTGCGCTTGTAATTCTGATGCATAGAAGCAACTGGGTTTTTGAGAGCTGTCAGCTACAGGAACTGGATGTGATGTTTGAAACATTAATGAAGATTCTGATCAGATAGGTACTAGCCAGAAGTAGAGAAGAGCTACAGAGATTAAACCTCCTGGGAGTAATATGGTCAGGAAACTCTGGTTATATGATACTGTGGTTTTCCAAGCCATCTAAAAGCTACAATTATAATTTGTGCTAACGATTCCAAAATGCACAGTACATTTAGCAGTCTGGCTTGCATTCCCTCTAGACCTGTCTTACCAGCAGTATATACTGAAGCTTTTCTCATTAAATGAGTATACAAATATTACAAATATTACTTGTTCCAAGGTTTGTTGCTAAATCTTAGAACAATGCCAGTAGTGGTCTATTTTACCTTATAATTTTTGGATGCATCTGGACTCGACCAGTGAAGACGGAATATTGGATCTGTATTCATATCTAGTAGAGGTTTATTCTTTGGATTTCTATTCCAATTTGAAAAAAGGCATATCTAAGGATATGCTAAGAGAGAATTTTGACAGTAATGGCCTTGCACACCCCTAGCTGTGGAATAACAGCCCTTTTTACTGAGATGCTTAGTTATGGAAGGTCCAAAAAACCATTCTACCATATGGTAATTATAGAGGTGCTTATCCTCATTTTCTTTAATTTGATAATGTTTGACAAGTGAGTTTGCCTTTCCTGTGGCATGACATGCTTTCCTACACAGAGGGAAACTTGAAAGGGCTGGAGTCAGTAGGGGTCTAGCTGTGCTGGAACTATGAGAATGATACAATTCACTATGTTTGCAAAGCAGGTCTGGGAAGCAGGCCCAGTATGATCAGAAAATCAGTTTTAGTAAAAAGAGGCCAAAAATACTGCCATGTGCAGAGTTCCAAATGACAACTTCAATCCTTTTCAGCATAAATTGCATCCCTTTTATCACCACCAATTTCAGGCTACTTCACATGACAAGTTTTCTATATCTCCACAAGCATGAAACCATGCAGATGGTTATAATGTACTTTTCTCTACGTGCACATGATGTACACACTGTGAAGCCACTTCCTATTAGGAACGTTCTTCCCATCCTAGCAGCTTTCCCCTATTTAATATTAATGAGGCACCTATCAGTACAATGTTTGATATTTATTCATTCGTAGGCTGCCTTTGCACTTAAATAGGCCCCCAAGGTGGTGAACAGAAGATATTAAAACACTTAAAACGTTATTTAAAATGTATATATAGTTACAATAAACTATATAGACATACCAACAAAAATACACACAACTGGGAGAAGGGTCAATAAGAGTTTACTGGGGAACACCAAATAAACCAAAAAAGTATTCACCCACTGGCAGAAGAAAATGACAGAGGAAAAGAGGTAACTCTCCCTGCGTGCCATGACCCCATTTCCCAGCCAGCTCAGTGACAGATTCAGAGACCTCAGAGGATGAGTCTGAGGAGCCAAGGCCATGGGATTAGGAGGACCAGAGGGGTCAGGGAAGACCTGATACTGCAGAGGCACCTGCTGACTACACTCCAGAGGAGCCAGAGAACACCCTACTAGAGCCCGCAAGGGAGGCCTGTGAAATAGCCACCAGGCCTCTGCCAGGCAGGACATCAACCCATGCTCATAGCCTCTAAAGTCCCACTCCACAAGAGGGGAATTGGTGGAAGGCTGGGCCAAGGTAGCTCAAAAGAAGTTAAGTGCCAAACCGGCAGCACACAATCCTAGTCTGAGAGTAATTACTCTCAAGGCTTTCTCATGGGAGACTTGAACAAGTCTACTTGCATAGTACAGGACACTGGGTATGGAGTTTCAAAGTTTTGGCACCATGATCAGCAAGGCTGTTTTCTCGGTTGCTGTCTAGCCTCAGATAGGAGGGATACCCAAAGCAAGGTTTCTGAAGGTGACTAGAGTGGATGAGTAGGTTCATATGAGAGAAAGCAGTCCTTAAAGGTATGCTGGTCCCAAGCTGTGTAGGGCTTTAAAGGTCAATATCAGTTCTTTGAATAGGGCCTGGAAGCAAATTGGGAGCCAAGGTGGGACAAGACTGGGGTGATATGGGCCTTATTTGATATCTACCACAATACTGAATTTCCTGACCTGGATGGTTCAGGCTAGCCCAATCTTGTCAGATCTTGGAAGCTAAGCAGGATTGGCTCTGGTTAGTATTTGGAGACCACCAAGGAAGTCCAGGGTTGTTATACAGAGGGAGACAATGGCTAAACACCTCTGAACATCTCTTACCTTGAAAACCCTTTGGGGTGGTACTTTCCACCAACACCACAACACTGAACGGCCTCTGGTGATTTTCATGGAGAAAGTAAAGGGGATACGATTACAAACATAGTTGAGGGAGTGGAGGCAAAAATTATCCCTAATTTCTAACATGGATATCGTTGTAAGAAGAGACCATGTAAGATTTGCTCCAATTCAACAGTTTTCCTGAATATAGGTCCATAATTTTCTCCCATAGAATGCATTGTGATTACTGTGGAGAAGATGAAAATGAGTAAAATCATAGTAGGCTCCTGTGGGGACCCAGACAGCTAAAGTCTCAGGGAGTGGGTCTTTATGCCCCTATAAAAGAAGCAGGTGCCCAGAAAGCCAGCATGGCCAAGACACAATCTGATGCTTGTATAATTAATAAAAACCACGTCTTCATTTCCTTTCCAGGTCATGAATAAATTATTTTTACACTTTATAAAGGTAAAATGAATAATTATAATAGCAGAGGACTCCCGCCTTCCATGTGTTTACTTGTTTTCTAGGACTGATTTGAAAAAGGGGTGGAAATGATATAGAAGGTGCAGGTGCAAGCAATGATAAATCCCCAATTTAAGCCATTTCCTGAAGGCATAAATATTTCTTCATTGTACTCACATTGAACAAACAACACTGATGCAATAAATGGATTTTCCAAGTCCCCCAATTTGCATTCTGTCATTCATCCAGAAGAGTACATTATTTAAATACTAAATTGCTATAAAGCCGAGGAGGGGGAGCTCTGCTTATACATATTATCAAGAAAGGTCACCATGACACTGCTGATGGGAAAAATATGTATGTAGAAGTTTGCCAATTGGTTGAGTCATTTCATGTAAAGTAAATACTCAGCACTGCATAACTGTCTTCATTTAATTAGCTTGTCAAAAGATTTTGACAAAGGCTTCCAGTGGATTACTGAGTAAACCTGAACTGCAGATTACCTCTATTGAATCATTTATTGTCCTTCAGTGCTTTTAATAGAATTGATCTAATCAAGCTACTTCCATTTTCTTATCAATTTTATGCTTCTCCTTTATTGTACTGGTTGCTACAAGGTTTTTCAGAAACTTTGTTTTTGTATCCATGTTTCATGTAATAAAACTCACTTTAGACAGCACTGATATCAGTATTTGATTTTCTGAATCTATCAGTTTATCAGAGTATAATGTTCTCAGTCTTGTTTTCTCCCTTCTTACTTCTCTGTAGTTAGCTGTACATGCATGGTTTTTTCTTGTGTGGATAACATTTTTCATTTCCATAACCAAGTTACAGAAAATATAGAATGTACATATGAAGAAATTTTATACTCAGTTATCTGTTGTCCATAGTATTGTCTACTCTCAGCCAAGGTAGCCTTTCTTGATGGTACTACTTTGAGATACTGGAACTGAAAATAATGTAGACTGAACCTGGGAACCTATATGTGCAAAATATTTATTTTGTTTTTGAACTATCACTTTCCATTGACAAAAGAGGTAATTAAAACAACCCATTATTGCTTAAATCTTTCTTTGCCTCTTTCCTCTGCCACCATATATTGTCATAATATGTGTATACTCTAGACATAGGTTTGTATGAATATGACTGTAATGATTCCAAGTAAATGTGTGCATGTATCTTTAAATGCTTGGTGTGAGATAGGTGAAGAGTGGGGGTGAAAGAGAGGGATGAGTGAGTGATATGATTGGTTGATGACTGAGAGTGTGGGCGGAGTGAATGCAGTTTAGACTGAGAGTGGAGAGCAAAGTTTCAGTCAGAGGAAAGCAGGCTAGCTGTGTGCTGCCTGAGTATGTTGAAGTATTTATGAGAGCAATATAACCTGTATGGAACCTGAACTGAGCATGTTTGTGAAAGAACACTCAGTCAGGGAAAGAGAGGCCAGCTGTGTGCTGCCTGAGCAGGTTTAACATTTCTGTGAAAATATTTAGTGAGGAAAAGAGAGGCTAGCTGTGTGCTGCCTGAGTAACTTTAAGCACGTATGTGAGAGAAATATTGAGTCAGAGAAAGAGGCTAACTGTGTGTGAAGCCTTAGAAGAGATCTGTGTGAATGAGTTTAAATGAAGTAACTTTAAGAACCAAGAACTACTTTTATGAAACCGATACGCTTCTTGAAAAAATAAAAGTTTATTTTGTTTTTGTTATATCCCAGAGTAGCTGTCATTGCTATATCCCATTCCTATCCTCAGAGCCACATAGAACCACAAAGGAGCCTGACGCTTAGGCATGTTACTAAAGGGAAAACAAATAAAAATCTTGGAATATAATATTCCTGGTGGCAGCAATCTACCCAGAGGATGTAAGGGAAAGATTAAAAGCAAAATCTACCCTAGAGAAAGTAAAGGTCATAACAATGACCTACTTTCCAACTGGAGCCCATAAATGAGTTATATTCTCTGATCCCTTGCTTCTTCTCTAAGGAGCTTCTGGTCAAAGCAAATAAAAGGATGAGGGAGAAGTGAGCATTGTGTGTGAAAGACAAATGGTAGCTATGCATTCTGAAGTTTATTGACACTGAGCTCCAGGTGGAGAAGTAAGGTTTCTGGACAGTAGTAGTCCAAAGGGAAAAGAGGACCACTTATCTTATGCCAAATAGCAGCTCTGCAAAACTACCCAGGTTGTTTTAGTGCAGGGAAAAGTGTACTCTGGAGAACAATTCTATTTGTAGCAGCTTTGTAAGCAACAGGGTGTTTCCTCAGCTGGCTCTCTCTGACTTTTACTCAGTACCAAGATGATGGTGACAGTGACAAAATGGAGACAGCATAACAATACCTCTCTTAACATGTCCCAGTTCAGATAAAACTGCATATAAGGACATAAATATCATACAGGGGTGATGGGCTCATGGCCCTGTAATACTCCTTAGAGAATTTGTGAGAAGCAGTGCTCTTGTGTGCGTGTGTGTGTGTGTGTGTGGGTCCTTTCTGGTTGCACTAGGATTGTGCAGATTGAAAACTGCCACAGGAGTTGCTTGAACAGCCTTTGGATGCATATAAAAATTCCCACAAAAGGTACATTCATGTGGGTTCTACCATTGCCACCCTAGTTGGAATAAAGAGGCAGACACCCAGTTGGATTTAAGGGCCACTTTATTAACTATATACATTAACATTAATACAAACAGCGGCAAGGGCCTAAAGCGGTACAGGTCAGGCCACGGGATCCCCTTGGACCACCGCCCTGACCTGTCTGGGCGAGCCCCGAAGCCCCGGGTGCGCCCCATCCGTTGGATGGCGCGGACCCGGCCGGCCAGGCAACGTGGTCACCCCCTTCTCAAGCTCCTAGCACCTCAGCCGTATAGCAGTGAGGTAAGGACTCGCAAGCTGGGGTTTCCAAAGGCAGCCTGCCCCTGCAACTGGCAGCCGTCAAAGCAGTACCAGCCCTTCAGGCAGGCCCCTCTTCCCACTAAAGGGGAAGCGCCAAGGGTGCTCACCGTCCCGCACCCTAACTACCCCAAAACCTGCCAGGACAACTGAACTGGCACCACCCAGAAGCCAAATTCCTCAATCCCAACGTACTGGTGCAAGGTAGGCGAAAAACCCCCTCTCCACCTGGCCAATTCCGGAGGGGAGGAAAAAATTCCTACCTGACTCTGACACAGCAGCCGGCTAATCCTGCACCAATACTGGGAGAGGAGGGTGGGCCAAGCAACTAGCCGCGACTGCGGCTGGGCCGGGCAGAGCACGTCCTTCCTCTGCTCCGCCCCGCCCAGCCACCCCATACCTGGAAGGAGGGCGTGGCTGGTGTTGCCTCACTCCTTCCAGGGCGGCAATAACGGCACCCGGCTGAACGGCTTCCAGCCTGCCGGGTAAGTGCCGCATTGCCACCCTAGTTGGAATAAAGAGGCAGACACCCAGTTGGATTTAAGGGCCACTTTATTAACTATATACATTAACATTAATACAAACAGCGGCAAGGGCCTAAAGCGGTACAGGTCAGGCCACGGGATCCCCTTGGACCACCGCCCTGACCTGTCTGGGCGAGCCCCGAAGCCCCGGGTGCGCCCCATCCGTTGGATGGCGCGGACCCGGCCGGCCAGGCAACGTGGTCACCCCCTTCTCAAGCTCCTAGCACCTCAGCCGTATAGCAGTGAGGTAAGGACTCGCAAGCTGGGGTTTCCAAAGGCAGCCTGCCCCTGCAACTGGCAGCCGTCAAAGCAGTACCAGCCCTTCAGGCAGGCCCCTCTTCCCACTAAAGGGGAAGCGCCAAGGGTGCTCACCGTCCCGCACCCTAACTACCCCAAAACCTGCCAACGCCAAGGCCAAGCCTCTGCTTAGGCCGTGGCGCCCCACTGATAACCTAGGGCCAGCTGTAGCCCTTGCCGCAAGTCGTCCAAAAATATCTGGTTGCCCACTTCAGAAAGGTGCACTCCGCCGCCTCTGTAAAGGCCCGGCACCCCGGCCCGTATCCGAGGATGAGGCAAATACACTCCCAGCCCTCCTTCCAACGCCTTTTGCATGGCACGATTGGCCTTCATCCTCGCTCTCTCGATGGCCTGTCGGGAACCAGCTTCCCTCCAAACCAAACGAGGTACCATGGCTGACCATATAATCAGCACTCCCGGCCATCGCTCAGAAATAAGGCGCAAATCGGCTTGCGCCTGAGCAGACAACGCCTTACCCTGGAGCATCCCCAAATCGTTGCCACCCAAATGAATAACGAGGATATGGGGGGAAACACGCCCCGATCCAAACAGCAAGGGCAAGAGTCCTGACCACCGGAGGCCACAGCGACCCTGCCATTCCAGCACAGCCTTCTCGCTCAATCCAAGCTGTGTCCCCACAGCTGTCCTCCTCGCTTGGTGGGCAGCCCAAAAAACGTAACTGTGGCCGCAGATCAGGATACGTTGCCGAGCACCGCGCGCTCCATAACCTAAGAAACAATCAATTAACAATGTTCAACATGTGAAAGAGGACGTACGTAGGAACGATAAGCAGCCGATTTCCACCTGCCCACCCTCTGAATTGCCTGCCCCGTGTATCCCATGGCTGCAGCGGTGGATGCAGCCCCAATCCTGAACGAGTGAGTACCAAAATTCACTCCAGTTAACCCCAACTTGCTCAAGGCACGCTTCGTCACTGCCCAGAACTGAAAACGCGTAAGCGGAGCACCGCTCTGGTGAGAGAAGAGGAACCCCTCACCACCTCCCCTCACCTTCCAATACCTGCTCAATGCCCTAATGGGGCACAATTCCGCGTCAGCACAGGGACCCAACCGCACTACTGCCCCCTTCCTCTGTTGGTCAGTTTTAGACCAGCGAATCGTAAGGGCAACGGCCTTACCTTCAAACTTCAAGTCCCCGGCCATCAAGGCACGACCCGAGACATCCCTTCCTGACTGAGCTACCAGCTCGCTAACCCGAAGGGCCCCAAAAAAGGCAGTTAAAGCTGCCGCATGGAAAAGCGTCGCTTCATACGGCGACGAACAAACATCTTTCCATGCCCCCTTCAGCCCTTTAAGGACTGCCGGGGAAATGGGCTCCCGCAGATCCACTCCTTTAGGGCATTCCCTGGCCCAGCCTTCCAGCATCTTCCTAACCCGGAAGTCACCCGTGGCCTCCGGCAACCCCCGGGCTTTGCTGACAAATGCCAGCGCTGCCAACTGCCCCCTGATGGATCGCACCGCCAACCTCCTACCTCTTTGCCAGACACAGAATCGTAGCAAATGTTCAACCGGTACTGGCCAGCTATCAGCCAAACCCTCGTCCGACCTGAACTCCCTTAACTGGCCTACCGCTCGCTGATAAGCTTTCCTTGTGCTGGGTGCGATGGCTGCTTGAATAGCCCGCCAAACTTCGGCCTCCCAAGCTGCCATAGCTCCGGTGGCATCCGAGCCGGGAGCCGATCGGCCTCCGGAGCAAGGTTCCAAAAACGCTCCATCTGTAGGCGAGACAAAGCGTCCGCCCTGCCATTATCCACCCCAGGAACATGCCGAGCTCGGAATAAAATATTCTTACGGAGGCACAACAAGGTAAATTCCCTGACCAACCTCATCACCATAGGGGACTTGGATGGCAACGCATTGACCACCTGAACTACTGCCTGGTTATCACACCAAAAATGTACCGTGTGATTGGCCAGCTCCTGCCCCCACAGGTGAACCGCCACCAAAAGTGGGAAGAATTCCAAAAAGGTGAGATCCCTAACTAATGCAGATGCCAGCCAATCTTTTGGCCACTGCTCCGCACACCAATGATTCCGGAAATAAACTCCGAAGCCAATGGACCCTGACGCATCCGACGTCACCTGAAGCTCTGCCTCGAGCAAGAGAACCTCTCGCCACAAAGAAACCCCATTAAACTCGGCAAGAAAGGATTCCCACACTGCTAGGTCTGCACGCATACCCCCAGATACCCGCAGCCGATGATGAGGTGCCCTCAGACCCGCCATAGCGTCGCATAGCCGACGCAGAAAAGCCCTGCCAGGAGCAATAGCCTTACAGGCGAAATTAAGATAACCCACAAGCTGCTGGAGCTCCACCAGGGACACCTTATGCTGAGAGCGCATCCTAACCACCCTGAACCTAAGCTCATCAACTTTATCTGCCGGCAACCTGAAAGACTGTTGGACGGTGTCCAATTCTATCCCCAAAAAAGTCAGCACCTGAGAAGGACCCTCTGTCTTCTCATGCGCCAATGGCACACCCAACTCATCCGCCAAAGCCATAAAAACGGCCATAAGCCGAGCGCACTGTCCAGACCCCGCCGGCCCAACGAACAAAAAATCATCCAAATAATGCGCCGTATCGCGAGAGGCGGCCCTACGCCGCACCTCCCATTCAAGGAATGAACTAAAGCGCTCGAAGGCCGCACACGAAATGGAGCAGCCCATGGGCAATGCTCTATCCATGTAAAATTCCCCCTTAAATGCAAAGCCAAGAAGCTCAAAATCATCGGGGTGAACTGGCAGAAGACGAAAGGCCGACTTAATGTCGCATTTCGCCATCTCAGCCCCCACCCCACACTTACGGACCACCCTGACTGCCTGGTCAAAAGAGGTGTACCGGACCGAGCATAACTGCTCGGGAATAGCATCATTCACCGATTCCCCTCTGGGAAATGACAGGTGATGAATCAAGCGAAATTCCCCTTGTGCCTTCTTAGGCACAACCCCCAGAGGAGATACCCTAAAGTTGGGGGTCGGGGGAGCAGAGAATGGCCCCAAAACTCGACCCTCAGCACACTCCTTCTCAATCTTATTCTGAACTATGCCCTCTTTTCCCAAAACTGAACGTAAATTGTCAGCCATAAAAGGTGCCCTGACACCCTGAAACGGAATCCTAAATCCATCCCGAAAACCATAAAACAAATAAGCTGCGTCCTCCCTCCTGGGGTAGTCCTGCAAAAGCAGTCTAAGGACCCTCAACCTTACTGGGCTGGGACCCTTTGCCAGGGGGGTGCTGACCCCCCGAACCGCCACCTCCTGCTTTCTTCCCACTCCATCCCTGCTTACCCTTGGGACATGAATTGTATGGGTGGGGACCGCCACAGGACGGGCATTCGTGCCTGAATCGGCAAGGCTTCCGCATACAGGAACCCTTGTACGCAAACTCCCAACACAGGAGCCGGGGTTGAACCGGCTGACCCGCAGCGATGCGGGAGCTCGTGGCCTGGGAAGGCCGATGCACTACGTGTCCACTATCTGACCTGTCCACAACGTTCGGCTTAGCCGGTGACATAACTTGTAGCCACAGTTCATGATGAACCCGATCCCATGGAATATTTGGGTTCATGGCTGCCCGCATACGGAACTCCTCGTCGTACTGCATCCATGCAGCACCTGAGAAGCCCGTGTACCCCTTGAATATAATATCCAAGTATTGAAATAGTTGGATAGCCCTGCTAGGTTGAGCCCTAACTATAACCCCCGCATAGATCAGAAAACCGGGCAGCCAATTATTCCACGTCCTGTCCACTTTCCTCCTCCTAAGCCGTTCCTTATCCCTGTCATCCATTTCATCCTTACTCTTTTTCTCCAGCTCCCTAAAAAGCAGAGAAAAAAGGTCCACATACTCCCCTTTCAGTATTTTATCTTTGGTTGCCTGGGTAAGGTGCTCGCCTAACGGCAATGCCGTGTCCCCAAAAGGAACAGCGTTGAAGGGTACCTGGCCATATGCCAATGCCAGGGGAGGGTAAAACCCCCACTGGGTTCCTGCATACCCGGGCCATCCCAAATACGGGCTGGGGAGAGGGAGGGCAGCTCCACCTCCCCAAGACGCCGGACCAGGCGCTGCCTGTTGAGGAGGCAAACCCACAACTGCAGCCGCCCCGGACGCCTGACTACCACCAGCTATCTGCCCCCCAAAAGGCGTGTAAGTCCCCTGTGGGATAGCCGGCATGGGGGCTGCCACTGCGGGACCCCATGGTCCCCAAGGCCAAGGACTGGCTGACTGTGTTGTAGTGTCGTTACCTCCACACTCCACCGGTTCCACAGCGACCGCCACAGGGGATGAATCCTCCTGCGATGCCTGCTCCCCGGCACCGGACGTCTCCTTAGGTTCCGTAGGCTCAGCGCTGCTCTTGCTGCTGCTTCCGCCAGCAGCTCCACCAGCCGCACCTTCCAAAAGAGATAAACGCCGTAAAATATCCCTATTTACTGCGTTTCTAGACGCCCTTCGTACAGGCCTCGCCGTATCAGGTTCCTGTGGTGGCATACCTACAGACCCTTTCCCCTGTTCCAAAGCGCGTAGGCGCTTCAAAATATCCTGCTGGTCAGCCACCTCCTCTTCCTCCGAGGAAGACAAGACCGGACAAGGCCTTTTTGCTGCTTGCTTTGCCACTGGCTGCTTCCCCTTAGGGGGACCTCTACCCTTCTTAGGCGGCATGATAGGCCTACACCACCAGCACTTATGGGAAACAGCTGCTCAGTGCAATGCAGCAGGTAATACAAAACCAGCCACAAAATGGCCGCCCACCGGGGCTGCCCCACAAAATGGCTACCCCAGGAGAGGGAAAAAACGCCCAGTGGGCCAACTGCAGCCTGATTGCCCTATGTGCCTTATAGCCGGTGCTTTGGGGGGAATTCGTAAGCCCAAGGAGGCGGGCCACGCCCAAACCAAAAATGCCCCAACCACCCCAGCAGAAGGCAACTTGGGGGTAGCTGCCCACTCCAAACCGGGAGTGAAAAGGCAGGGGTCCACACCCAGCACAACCCTCGCTGCCACTGAGGCGCACGCTGCTGAACTGCTAAGCCCAGGGCCTAAGCCACCAGCACCGCCACCACCCTCGCAACCAGGGCCCTGCTGCCCGCTGCACCCCCCAGCGGCTGGAAACGCCGCACCTCAAGCGCTGTGTTAAGGCAAAAAAGGGGAGGGGTCGCGCCAAAACCCACGGCCTACGCAACCGGGTGAAGGCGTGCGCGTCCCGGCGCGCCCAGCCGATCAGGGCCGGAGGGACTGTTTCCCGCTCACAGGGTAAGCACCCCGCCACCCGCCGCGGCCCTGTGCACAAGGCCGCGGACAAAAAACCGGCCTGGAGGCGGCCACCTAGCACGCAGTCGCAGCCGCGCTAAAACGCGGCACCGCGCTGCGCCTGCCCAAGCCTCCCTGCTCCCGTCGACGCCGCGCCTCCTCCGCCTCTGCCGCCGAGTTCGCAGCCGAAATGCTACTGCCGCCGCCGCTCTCTCTCTCCGCCGCCGAACCGCCCGCAGAGCCGCCGCCGCCGCCGAGAGCCGCCGCGACCGTCGCTCGCCCAGGGCAGACAGGTCTGCCCTCACCAAGCAACTAGCCGCGACTGCGGCTGGGCCGGGCAGAGCACGTCCTTCCTCTGCTCCGCCCCGCCCAGCCACCCCATACCTGGAAGGAGGGCGTGGCTGGTGTTGCCTCACTCCTTCCAGGGCGGCAATAACGGCACCCGGCTGAACGGCTTCCAGCCTGCCGGGTAAGTGCCGCAATGTATACTATAAGGTCTTTGGCTGGTGATACTGTTTCATGAGAACCAGATCATCTCCAGTACAAACATAAGTATATAACATTGCCTTTCATGAACTTCAGGCTTGGGTAATGATGAAACCAAACAAGCACCATAGATTTGCTTGAGAAAACATTGTGGACCATACCTTGGCTACTTCAAAGTAGGGCAGAGGTGTATTATATTTGGAACTACTGATCACGTGTATGAGTTGCCGTAGTTGTGATGGGAAATGCCTCACTGAAGTTCAGTTCTGAATGTATTGTTGTCTCTTTTGCCATTTATTCTGCACTAAAAATGTCGGTGAATGTCAGTGTTTGATTAGTTCTTCATAGCAATTGTAGTAAGTGCTACATGGGGCTCCCCTTGAAAATTCAGGAATTGCATTTGGTGCATAATGCAGCACTCTGACTGTTATCGAGGCAAGCCACAGACACTTGCAGTCTTTGACTGGTTGCATATTAATTTCCAAGTCCTGTTCAAGATGCTAATGCTTACCTTGAAGCCCTTCATGGCTTGGGACCCCATACATGAATTATCATCTCTCCTGCTATGAATTCATGTGGCAACTTTGCAGGACCACCTCTCACCATAAATTCCCTGGAGGGTACTCAGATCAGGTGATAAACAGCTGTTGGTGGTTCCCGGCCCCAAGGAAGCCTGCCTGGCCTCAACCAGGGCCAGGGCCTTTTCAGTTCTGGCACCCATCTGCTGGAACTCTCTGTCAGTGGAAATCAGGGTCCAGGTGGATTTAGTATTCTTCTGCTGGGCCTGCAAGATGAGATATTCCTCCAGGCATATGGTTAAGGCCAGAGTTGAGCAGACTCCTTGTTTAGTCATTTTTAGCCAGTCTCTTGTTGAGGGGAGAACCCAGCCCCCCTCTCCCGATTGTCTTCCAACCCTCGAACAGGTATACCATCACCATCCCATGGGATTTATCTGAGTGGGATTCAGCATACGGGTTGCAGGAAAAGTTGTTGCCTCTTGTGCTGATTTGTATGGTTTTTTAAATGATTTTCTGTGCTAATATAATGTATATATAATGGATTTTAATATGTTTGATTGTTGATTGCTGCTCTGAGCCTGCATGAGGGGAAAGCGGGGTACAAATGCGGAAAATAATAAAATAACATCTTGTCTCTGCCCACTTATGGGCTCTCTCTGTAGCTTCTCTGGCCCTATAGATCAACCTTCCAAAGGAAGTTAAGCAAGTTCAAAGGGCTGTACCTAAGAACTGTTTAACAGAACCATTATTGTCTCCTGGTGATTTATGTCATCTGATTCTTAGAGGAAGAGTCTCTTATAGACATCATTTTTTTCTAGAAGTTTTAATAGTTGGATGCTTTAAATGTTCTGCTGTTTATCTGGTCTTTAATCTGTTACCTGCCTTGAGTCCCAGTTGCCTGAGAATGAAACTGTAAACAAATTTATGACATGGGGAAAGTCCTATTCTATTCAGTTAAACATTTTTCAGGGAAATACTCTGTTCTGTTTTATTAATTTTATTTAAAAGTTTTATTAATTTTATTAAAAGTTTAATACCCCGCTTTCCCCTCATGCCCCTTTAGGCATGTTGGTTGTATATTTATCAATATCTACGTACTTCAGGCATGTTGTCACAAGTGAGGGGAGCATATACTGTTCTTGCAGTCCATAACAATATTAATTTGTCCATTTGACTTTCTCAGTCCTACAGAATATGACCTACCAGAGGGTCTGAGTGGAAAGTTGGCAGATTGCCTCTTGTTTCCTTCATCATTTCTGGACAGTTTTTGTTAGTTTATGAAGTTATAACCATTATATCACTTTCAGCTCTCACAATGCCCATTTTGTCCTTCTCAAACAGCACTTGTAAGCATCTAGAGTCTTTGCTGGCAGATAAAATGAGGGTTGAAAAGGAGACATTCAGGAAGGGGAATCTGGTGTATCATCAACCAGGCCACATAGGAAAAATAGCTTGTTTAAATTTGAGGAAGGAACTCTTTAAAGACAATGCAGATAGACAACATGTCCTCTTGGATGTACATTACCTATAAAAGGTAATAACTGAGGCATCTTATAATGCATCATTTATATTCACCCTGTGTTTTAATGTTTGCTCATTTGGGTCATACCTCTGACACAATGTAAAAATTCCATGGTAAACACAACATACTGCAGTGAAATTCACAAAGCCGGTTTTAGAATAATCTAGCTTTAAAAGAGTTGAAAGGGCTAGTGAAAAGAAAAGGAGAAGAACATATTTGCTAACAATGATGTTGGAGCACTTCTTCTGGACCATTTTTAACAGCAAATACAAATCCAGCCTACTTTCTTGGCTTCTAAGAAATATCACTGGCAGTTTGCATAGTATAAACAATAATCCTTCATAGTGCCCATGTGCAGAATAATCCACCATATATCTTTTGTATTCAAAAATGTTATTTCTTTTGATTTCATAGGGTTTTTTTAAAAAAACCCATCATTTGCTTTCCATTGGCTTTAATAGAAAACAGTAAGTTAAAAGTTTTTGGATTCAGCTTAGTTACAATTTTCTGAAATTGTATGTTTCACTCAAGGGAGACTTACTACTAACTTCAAGTAGATAATATAAACTGTTCCAATTTTATATGTAATAAAAGAGCCAAATGCATTTTTCGCCATGCCCGTTTCCAACAAATGATGATAAAATTCTTATGGATTGTATGCAATGACTAGGGGATTCTTTCTGCCAAATTTTGGGCAGATATATTCCTTATGTTATATGCAATTAAAATCCTTACTTGCAGAGTTGAGAGAGGCAGTTGTTTGGCACACTCCGAAAACAGATAGCATTAGAAGCAGATCCAAGGATCCATTTTTCATCTCAAGTAGGGCAGGCAGAAGTACAGAGGCGGTAGAAGAAGATATTTGCTATGTCCAGAAAGGCAGGTAGCATTAGGGATCCCATTCCCCGGGGAGCGGGAGTCCCTTGCCTCTACTTTTCACCCCCATCACCACCACTTACCTGGCTGGTGGGGGGAAAGGCAGGGAATGGGCCTCTCAAGAGCACTCCCAGGGGCTGGTGCAATGAGGTCCAGCTCCCCAGTCTTACGCAATGGCATCACTTTCTGGAAGTGACATCATCACGCCAGCCCAGGGCCAGATGTGCACTGTGCAAGCATGTGAGAAGCATGCTTGGGTCCCACCTCTCCTGTCAGGAGGGTAAGGGGATCTGGCAACCCTAGGTAGTATAGTACAGCCACAATCTCTGATTTGAGGTTAGGCATAATGCTATCAAAATTTAACAAAAATGTGTCAACAAATATGGAAAATGAAGCAATGGCAAACAGAGTGGAGTCACTCAATCTACATTCCAAGTCTGAAAAAAGGAGATGTCAAAGACTGCAACAACTTACAGTCCATCTCATTAATTTCCCACAGAAGCAAATTGATACTTGAAATTTTACAACAAAACTCTTACCTTATATAGAACATGAAATGCCAGATGTGCAAGATGGATTCAGAAAAGGAATCTTAACTAGAGATCATATTGCAAATTTACTGGAGCATTCCAGAAAACTTCAGAAGAAAGTCAGCCTGTGTTCTATAGATTACAGCAAAGGCTTAAAGTGTTTAGATCATGAAAAGTTTTAGATTTTTGTGTACAGCTCCTAGTAAAACCATTTCTAGCATACGGCTGAAATTTCTTTGTATTTTGTATCTATGTATTTTTTGTAATAAACATTTTAAAAAAAATTTAAAGGAAAAGTTTTAAAACAAATAGGGGTGCCACATCTGAACATTTTGATGTGCAACCTGTACTCTGGACAAGAGGCTGCAGTTAGGACAGAATATAGGGAAACAGAATGGTTTCCAATTGGCAAAGGTATCACACAAGAATGTCATACAAGGATGTATCTCTGTATCTGTTCAACCTATATGAAGAACATTTCATAAGGAAAGCTGGATTAGATTTAGAACAAGGTAGAGTGAAAATTGATGGAAGTAAATTAACACCTTGAGATATGCAGAAGATACCTCATGGCTAGCAGAAAATAGTGAAGGCTGAAACCACTACTGATGAAGGTTAAAGGAGAAACTGCCCAAGCAGGATTACAGCTGAACATCAAGAAGACAAAAGTAATGACTACAGAGGTTGACAATGAATTCTTAAAGACTCACTGGAAAAGATAATAATACTGGAAGAAGGTAAAGGCAGTAGGAAAACAGGGAGACATAATGAGATGGATTGACTCAATAAAGGAAACCATAGCCTTCAGTCTGAAAGAACTGAGCAAGGCTGTCAATGATAGGATGTTTTGGAGGGCATTCATTTACAGAATCACCGTAAGTCAGAAGCGACTTGACAGTACATAATGCACATACACATGACTCCATATCTCTTGCTTAGTGCTCAAAACAGTGAGTTTGGTCAAAAATAAACACTGGAATAATAGCACTTAGTGGAAATTACTTTAAACATGGGTACACAGAAATGAGAACTGTTTTCAGTCTGAGAATACAGTACTCGGGTACAAGGACTAATCTGTAGATTGAGTATAAGGCAGCTTCATATATTCATGTGAATTTAGCAAGATAATTTTAACAGAGATGCATCAGTAAGGAAACAGCTAACAATGTGTTTATTTGTTGCCAAAGCCAGATGGGAAGGCAAAGATAATAAGGTTGCAACACTGGGTCTTATGACTCATACAATGCATTATCTTCTTCATAATGCCAGTCAAAGAAACTAGAAGGATTAGAAGCCAGACTCAGGAAGAACAACAGTTCACCTCCTGCAGTCAGCTTGGAAAGAGTTTCCTTTCTGTTTGCCTAAGAATCTTACCCTTCTTCTCTTCCACCCAGGACCAAAAACAAAAGACCTAATTTATCTTATCCCACTGAGCCATTTAGACTTAGCATCCCACTCCTTGTGGTACATACACGAAAAAATAGCTTTACACAAGCTTAGTTACATAATCAGTGATAAGGTGCTTTTAATACCTATTGGAAATGAGAAGTATCTATTGCCAGGACTCCTTAAATCATTTGAAACAGTTCTGTGAAAGAAATGATTAACGGCTCCTGGAAAGTACTAATTACTATTAGTTTAGTGTCTTGTTTCAACTCCTTTTCCAATCCCAGCATCCATTAGGAAGACTTATGCAAAACAGTATCTTCACATTGATTTTATGAGCCCCAAACATTTGTCATTGACCAACCTCTGAGAGCTGTGTGCAGAGTCTAGATGCAATTGTGCAGAAAATATATTTCAGAACTCTGCAAAGAGATGTATATATGCAAGCTGCTACATGGATAGAGCTTTATTCTGCAACAGACAGATAAATCTACCTTGAGACGTACATAAGACCTTTGTACTTTTAAAATGGGTTTGCTGTATCCCCAAGTCCATATATGTTACCTCATGTTTATTGAATGATCGTGCACTTGAATGAATATCAATGTATGACACTGAGAAAAGAATTGGTTTGATGTCCAGGTTTTGTGGTTAATCAGCTAGAAATAAGTTATAAGGAGTAACAGGGAAGAGGAGGAAGGCAAAGCCAAGAAAAAGGAATTTCTTATTGATTACTCCAAGTATGAATTAAAATTTATTTGTAACTCTAATAGTTTGGTAAGTGATGTTTGGAATATAGAAGCAAATGAGGGGCCACTTTTATGGTTTTATAATCTGGTGGTATAATCCTGCTCCTATAGAAATCAATGGTAACACAATGGAGCAGGATTGCTGCTTAAGTAATTTGGCTGGGGCAATGGTAAAGTGAAAATATAGGATATAACAAAGAAGGAGCAAGACTGGTAGGCAGGGAAAGCTTCACTGGTACCAGATAGCTGAAAAGGACTGGGCAATCCTAAAGAAGGTTATCCCATTCTAAAAAGGGCAACTCTATGATTGAACTGTGATAATGTCATTTTAGTTCATGCAAAGCTTTCTTTTTGCACACATACCTTCATGTCTGAAGAAGGGAGCTCTGACTCTTGAAAGCTTACACCCTGAAAATCTTGTTGGTATCTTCAGTGTGACTGGACTCAGATTTTGCTGTTCTACTGCAGATCAATATGGTTAGCCACTTAAAGCATACCTTCATGATTTAGTTGTTAAGCTTGCCTGTACATTTGAGATATTACCCTATATAGTTTTTGCAGAGAGAGGCATTTGGGGAGGATGTTCTTTCTCAAGTGAAACGCTGCAATTTCCTAAATAGTCTGTTACCTCTCCCTCCCTCTCAGTCTTCCTCTTCTTCCTGCTCACATCTATGGCACTAAAGCACTTGAGGAAGAAAAGGCCCATGAACAAATAGACAGACTTGTAAAAGTTGAAGCAATTATTTTAGAAAACGTTTCTTACCTATTACCTGTGAAAATATTATTACAATTGGAAGCTATTTGCAGACATCAATGACTATTCCAATAGTGACAAATTTCCTTCATGTTCAGCCCACCAATATGCCAGACAACATCTGTACTTTCTTACTGCTGTTAGGAAAAATGGGAATAATCTTACTGTAAAAGCTCAATATTTACTCTGAAACTATTTTTGACCATAAACAAGCCAGGTGAAAGATGCCTCACATTCTTGCAATGTCCTGTTTTCATTCCTTCAGAATTCAGAAGTGCACAAAATCTAGAAATGCCATAATTTACAGGGTGTGCTTGCCATTGCCTTACTAATAGTACCTGTGAACCAGCTAGAATTGATTTTGCTTCTGCATCACAACAAGAGATGCCTAAACTCCATGGGTTCAGTTCATATTGCATCTTTTTTTTTATAATATTTTTTATTTTTCAATATCTAACATACAAAACTACTACATACATACATAACCTACAAAACAGTAACTACAAAAGACTACAATAGCACAAGGAATGGGAAGGAAAGGAGAAAAAAGAGAAAGGGAAGGGGGGGTGGAGAAAAAGGGGAAGGTAACCTACAAACACTAAACACTACGTTTCAATGCTTTCCCTTCATACTGCCACAGTAAAAAAATAGCTTAATAAGATAGTGACGGAGTGGTTGATCATACAAATTACAAATTACAGTTCAAATTAAATCTTTTTCCCTCCCCTGGGCCTCGGGCACAATTCCCTCTGCGCAGCTACCGCCGGAGCGCTCATTGCCTCCCCCCTCCCTTCAGGCTTCGGATCCTCTTCTTTTTGCTTGGTATCTGGTCCAAATTCTGGATTTATATCCACAAAATCCCTTAGCTGATCTTCCGAATTAATCTTGTAAGCTTTATCTTTATAACTAAACCCGATTCCTTCCGGGAGTAGCCATTTGTACTTTATGTCCCGTTCCCTCAAAAGAGCTGCCAACATCTTGTACTTAAATCTTTTCTTCCACACTAAAAATGGAACGTCCTTCAATATCTTGACTTTATTTCCCAGAAAGTCCAATTCCGCATTATATGAATTATATAGGATACTGTCCCGGACCCTCCTAGATGAAAACTCGATAACAATCTCGCGAGGCAGCTGCCGCTTCGTTGCATATTTTGAAGATGCCCGACGGACTCCCAAAATGGCGCTTTTCACTTCTTCTTTAGTTGCCCTCGCGGGTGTCGCTAAAAGTTCCGAGGCGAGATCCCATAAATCCTCTTTTTCCTCCTCCTTAACATTCTGGAGACGCAAAATGGTTTGTGTTCGCTCCACTTGCAGTCCGATCAGCTGGTTTTCCACCAACTTTAATTCCCTGTTCGTTGCTCTCATAAGTGACGCACTTTCCCGGGCAGACTTCTCTGCCCCCCCCCCGCTGCTTCTTTAATGGCTTTCACATCGCTTTCAATTAAGCCCACCTTTTGATCTGTTTCATTCAGCTTGTCAACAAAGGGTTTTATGGCTTCCATAACTGCTCTTTTAACCAGTTCTTCAAGCGTCTCGCCCCTCTGCAAGGCCGCCGTAACTGACTTGCCAAGAGAAGGACTCTGCTTTCTTGCTGCCATTTTAGGGGGGGGGGGAACCGCCAATCTTCCGAGACTCTATGAGGGGGGGAAATCCACGTCTTCTAACCTTCAGACCCCACCACTCCTCACAGCGCTTGTAGTAACAGAAGGGATTCGCTTACTTGCAGGCTTTTCGCCTAATCCTGCTCCTTGCCGTTTTCCATAGCCCGGCAGCACACTGGGTGCTGCGCTCGTCTGCCGGCCTCCATAGGGACAAACAGGCGATTTACCCCCTGCCTCGATCTGTCAGAGGGCTCTTCCCGCCGCGTCCCGGACTCAGACTCCCTGCCTGAGAGTCTGGGGGCTAACCTTTGCAGATCAGCCGCCCGGCCAGGCGGCTCGGCCGCTTCCTCTTGGACCTGCCGAGAGGAGCGTCCGACATGGCTGCGAAAACGAAACCGAATCCAGTTCATATTGCATCTTGATCAACAGTTGCCATCAATTTAACAAACATCAGATCAACTATTCACTGATTCATTCATGGTTGTTTTCTGGGTAGCTGTACACCTATCACAATGCCACACTTGCATGGTCAGCTTTCACTCCTGTTTGGCCAGGATGACAGTTGGTTGCTGACTGGTTTTTTAGTTCAGTAGAATTTGTGAGTAAGTCTGATAGGTAAGGTCAAACAGGTTCTCCTCTGGAGTGAGGAGAAAGAAAACTTTTGCCCTAACTGTATCATTATTGTCTTGAGGAGGAATTCTAGTTAAGAGTTACAAATATATAAGCCAGCACTAGACATAGGCACATACAGCATTATGAACAGAAAAAACCAACAAACAGCCTAATCTGCTGTTCTCGAACAAGCTGTTCCTGAAGACCCACCCTAATGAACAGGTGGTTGTTGCAAGCCTCGTTCGTTGCCTTCGGCAGCCGTTCTGCAAACCAGACAGTCTGGTGCCTGCTGCAATCAATCCCCTTGGCAACTGGAGGCAGGGAGGGATTGAACTCTATCTGAACTCCTTCTGGCTTTCCTTCTGGCTTTAACCCTTCAAAGTACTTCCAGCAGAGAGTCCCGTTTTTGCCACTGTGAAGAGAAAATGACGGCCAACAGGGAGACACATGGATCATGCCTTTCCCAGGATGCAATCTCTCTGAAACTTGGGGGGGGGGGGTCTTCAGAGGACAGTGAGAATTATGTCTCCTGCAAATTTGGTGGGTATTGGACATTGGGAAGGTCAGCTTGTGGGGTGTTTAAAGAGCCCTGCCCCTTGCACGTGGCAGGAAAGGGCCTTTTAAACTATCAGCTGGCATGGGGGAATCCCCACCACCTGCCAGCTGATAGTTTAAAGGGATATTTAAAGGGTCAGGTAAGTGGCACAACCCCAAATCCTTCCACATACTCTCCCACTCCAGTCCCAGCAAAATGCTGGCATAGATCAGAACAGGAGGTCAGTGGTTGGCTGACAGACCTGCCTAACAGGGTTTGGAGGGATGAAATTGTCCATGGCTACAGAAGGCCCACCTCCTTGATTGTCTAGGGGATTGACCCCCAACTCCTGGCTGTATAGGGCAGAATGGAAGCTTTCCAGATGGCTAGGAGAGCTGCCAATCAAGGGTAAGTGGGCTATGATTGGGGTTTCCAATGGCAACAAAAGGTCTGGGCCCATTGTTGCCTAGGGAATCAATGGATCAGTGCCAGCCTGTCTGCGATTATGAATCATTCACAAAGCTAATGAAACAGGCCAAAAAGTCATGAATTTCATGATAATTTTGTGATAACCATGCCCCACAAAAAGCTGTTTCATGACACACAAAACAGCCCTATACGTGACAAAATTTACTTCGTATTTTGATTCATGCCCATGTCTAGCTATGAGATCTATACCTTGAACTCAGTTCAAAGGCACATTGCGGTTAATTGGATA
Organism: Eublepharis macularius; assembly: GCF_028583425.1. Taxonomy (NCBI): domain Eukaryota; kingdom Metazoa; phylum Chordata; class Lepidosauria; order Squamata; family Eublepharidae; genus Eublepharis; species Eublepharis macularius. The sequence goes on from NC_072790.1 coordinate 87,130,650, forward strand.
TGAATCCCAGCATATGAGTGGGAGCCTAAGCCTACGTCTCCCCTCATTTTCCTGACCTGAAATGACCTGTTTGCTTTTGAGGGAATCTTACATACAGTCTATTAGTACACATGGTTTCCCCAACTGAACAAAGCAGCTCACCAGGATTATTACAGGTTACACAACTGTTGCAGAGGGAAAGGTCTAATCAGGGCTGGTTCCAAGTTTTTGTGGGCCCTGGGTGAAATAGTATAACCAGGCCCACTTTCCCCTTTGGTCCAACCCCTTTCTTCTCTAGCTACACCTCTTCCATTTTGTTCTACTTTCTCTTCTTTAACCATTCCCCTTTTCCATTTCAATTTTCTTACTCTGGTAAAGAGAAATCATACCATTTTTTTATTTCTTTGTTACCTTTTATTACTTTGTATAAAACCAGAGAGAAGAAAATATACTTTTTATTTGGGTTACTTTTAAATAAATGGGGCACCTGGCCTTTGACCAACCAGAACTGTCTGTAGTGTGTGCACCAACACAATATTTCTGTTGTGAGAAGAACAATATTCAAAGAATACCTGAGGATCCCCCCCCCCCAGTAATGGTTTGCATGCCTTTGGCACAATTATCATAGCATTGTACACAAATATTGGACACCCATAAGCTATACTTTTCTGTGACCCTGTACACTACATCTAGATGACATTTCCTCCTTGAAGTCCACTGATCTGCTATTGACAAAGAGAGGGGAGGAGGTGTGATTAATAGGGCTGCTAGGCCCTCCAGTGGGGGCAGAGGATCCGTTGCTCCCACCTTCTGCTCCCCACCACCACTCACCTGGTTAAAGGGAGGAAAACGCTGGGGAACAGACCTCCCAGGCACACTCCCATGGCGGTGGGACAATGTTACTCCCAGGAGCATGCACACACTTTGCACACATTCAAGGAGACAAGAAAAGTGAGTGCCTGGTTCTCCCCTCACACCAGGAGTGTAAGGAGACCTGGCAACCCTACTGATTAGTGTTGATAAATTGTTCTTTGACACCTTGGCAAGAGTTAAGCAGAGCACTTTCTCAAATAATTCACCACCATAAAATAATAAAATTGCTGCTCTCTCCTTTATTATGACTACAGGGTTAGAGAAAAGAAAAACAATTATTTTCTGTCAGACCTCAGCCAATGCTGATACAGGCACTGGTCTAACACCCCCTCCCCCCAACACACACACATACATGCCATGTTCCCACACATGCACATGGGAACTGAGTTCCAAGCACAAAACTCTCAGCATGCATCTGATCACCAGTATCCAGGAGGGTAGAAGGAAAACATAGCACACAGTTAGGTTCTTAGTGCCATAGAACCATTTTCCTGAATCAGCAGTATAGGCAATACATGCCTTTAAATCCAGGGAGATGTGCTCTTTATGTTCATAAATCAATAGAGTTATTCCAGTAAGAAGAAAGAAACTTTGTAAGAAGCAAAATCCACCTTGTAAAATAAATCCCCCAAGTATAAAATACAAGCAAAAGTGTATACATGATAACAGTTAAAGAAATAAACTAAGGGCCCATACCTTCCCATTCAAACAGGTACAAATACTGTCATTTTCTGGGTTTTGCAATGTTAATCCAGTTTCTGGAATGCCTAACAAATTTATTTCCCCTCAATATTAAATCACAAAATGCAACTGAAATGCATAATCCCTCTGAGCCAAAGAGCCAGCTGGGGCAGCTCTCCTGTAATAGGCTCAATCTGCTTTGAGACCTAAAAGCAGAATCACTTCATGTGGCTGGCCTCATGTGACCTGTTCCAGTGAACCAGGTTTGAACTACCAATATACTTCCATCAGAAGCTGCAAAAGTTCACTAATAGCCGAACAGGAGTGGTTCAGAGAAGAGTTTTCTGTGCATAAACAGACAATGATTTCTAGCAAACTATTCTTTATTCACAGGGACGTACTGCTCTTGAAATGAAACAGAATTCAGTGCTGGTAGTGGCGTATATGTTTTATAGGCTAACCCAAGGATGTTGCATGTTCTGAACTTCAAAGGCTCTTCTTCATTCTATGAATGGAAAAGTCCTTAGAGCACTATTGTTAGAATCACAAGAGTGTACAAGTAAGACATTACAGTCTGCACTGCAGTGATAAATTATGAAGGATGACAGTGGAAAGTGTCTTTAATATTTCCTTTTAATTGAAAGAGGTCAGTTATGAGGTGTAGTGCTGAATTTTAGAGAAGAGAGGTAAAAATGAATTACTCCAAGTACTTGTTCCAACTAACTCAACCCACACAAATCGCATGAATTTAACTTCATTAGAGGTAAGTCTTCACTGTAGCATTAAATTCAGGAGTAAAATTCAAGTGTATTGATTGATTGAATAATAATGGAACAAAACATATTTCATATCTATGTCTCAGGACATTTTGGAGGAATAATTGGAAGATGTGAAAACCCAGAGCTAAATAAGCTCCTGTTAAATTTCTATTTCTCAAACATGTACCATGCAGCATCAACTACAGATTACTTATTAATGCATATAATATTTGCATTGCCTATTAATAATGCATTCTTCTTGGAAATAATCAAATAGCAGCTCTTTGAACGTGTTCTCTTTAATCATTTCAGGCATGGTCTGGCCAAAATTAAAAGGACATTTCTTTCCCATTTAACTCAGTTGATCAAGTGATTAAATTTTGATCATTGTATTTTAGGAATCTGGCAAGAGGTTGGCTGTCCCAATGTTTAGCAATCAAATTCTTGATTATGATAATGGTGGAACCTTCTTCTTGTGGATTTTAAATGTCTCTCCCTCTTTTGCTTATTATAAATATTTTCTACGATTTGTGGCAAAATGAGCCCCACTAGCAACTTGTTGTACCATAATGGATGTGGAATTCAACCAGCTAGGTTAGGCCCCAAGCCACTAAATACTAATGAAGAGTTCACTTCTCCAGCTTTACTCCCTTCCACCGCAACAGCAATAGGATTCACTTTTGTTGCTACCATGGAAATATGAAATAAAGAGAGATCTATGCAGCATTCAGGACACTAGACTCAACTGTTGTTTTTCATAAGCCTCTTCTTCAGATTAATAACTGGCCACCTATCCAAATCACCATACATACAGGGAGGCCTTGAAGTAATTCATATACAGGCAGACGTATCCTCATTCTTTCTTTGTACTTTAGTAAGTATAGGTCGAGTTGAATTTCTGTGTGGGTGCAGGCAGACCACCATGCCATCAGTTTAAGAAAAGGCAAAAATACTTATATTTATTGTCAATAATTACAAAAAGGGAAAATGTATTGTTGAGTAAACAACTACTAAACCAAAGGAAAATAAAATGAGCAATAAATTCACCCCTCCCCCTGCCCCAGGTTTAAAACAAAGGTAGGCAGGCAGAATAGTATTAAAGTTACCAAATTTCTGTTTTACACTATAGCCCCTTTCACACACAGTCTTTTGATCATCTCTGTACCTTTTTTGCATCCCATGTTTCCTCAGGTATCATACTTCCAAACTAGTCATGGGATGCTGTTCCACTCTTTGTCCAAGGGGTCTTAGATTTTTCTCCCTTAGGAGAAAAAAATCCACTGGTGAATCAGGGCTGGCATGATGAATGTAAATGAGAACACTTTTGCCTCTGTTCTTCCCCTTTCCATTTCCCCTGGGTGCTGATTGGTCTCTCTAGAATTGACCACTCCTACCCAACACAGCTCTCTGAACTAATTTTTCACCGTTTTTTTTGTTAAGTGAGCCAAAGATCATAAGGCTGCTTCTCTGTTGGCTTCCTCCCTCCCTATTGGTCACCTGCTCCAGAACCCTCCTGGGTGAGCAGAATTGGGGTCTGGCTGGCACTGCAGCTGTGAAGCAGGCACCTGGGCCAGCTGATCTGCAGCTCATCCACCATTTGTTTTTTTTACATCACTCCCATGGAGGGGAGAAAGAGAAGGGGTAGGGACAGCATCCTGGACAGGAGCAGGGATGGCACAGGGAGAGGGCAGCTCAGGCCAGTGGGCAACAGTGCCGCATCCTGGTCCTGATGTCATGAAGGCTAATGCCCCCTTGGGGGGAAAGGGGCAAGCTCAGGTGCAATGCACCACAGGCCTGTTGAACCTCCCTCAGGCCCTGCGAGGTGGGTGCATGCTGCCTGGCCAAGCCACATGCACCATCGTGACACTGCCCACAGCACAGTCTAGCCCAAACAGGGGGCAGGAAAATGTAGTGTGGCTGGTCCCTGGCCCTGGCTCTCCACTGCGCCACTATGGTGGCTGCCGAAGCAAGCGCAGAGGGAGCCATGGCCTAGGCCATGGGACAATTCCCACTCGGCTGGGTGTGAGGGAGCTGCCAGGCACGTGCGCTGTGCATCATGCTGCAGCCAGGGCGGCGGGGCTGCAAGGCACCATGGGCCCATTCTTCATTCAGTTGGGGGGCAAGGGAGTTGACAGGCAAGCGTGTCACCAGGCCACAGCCTGGCCTCAGGGGCTGCGGGTGGATGAGCACCACCAGGAGTGCAAACAGCCAGCCCAGGCAGTTCTCCCAGCTCATCACAGCCCAGTAGAATGAGGCGGCAGCTGGGAGGGACTGAGATGCCCAGCCAGGCCACAGCACCTCTCCACAGCCATGAGCCATGACAGCGAGCGAGCGCTGCCCAGCCAAGCTGCCACTCGAGGCAGCTCCAGGAGCGGGGGGGGGGTGCAACCCCACCAAACAGCGCCACGCCTGCCACCAGGCCACGTGAGCTGTTATTCTTAGGGGATTGGATACAACACACTAACGTTACTGTGAGATGTTGAACTGGCACAATGGAAATTCAACACCAGTATGTAATGTTTTCATCAATTAAAAGAATGAGTTATGTTCACTTGAACATGTGGAAACTTTTTGCTTTTGTTAAAAATGATAACAATGTCTTTTAAAAATGCTGTTTGTACACGTGCGGTAAGCATAAATTTAATCCAGCCAATCATCGCAGGAAATTTTTTGGCAGGAGGAATTGGAACTTTGAAGTGAAAAACTTTGAAGTGTTGATATGCATTGGGAGAGGTGAGGTTTCTTAGGTAATTAAAGTAATAATGTCACAACGTTACTACTCATCCACAATTTTTTTTAAAAAGCTCGTGACTAATCAGGGGCTTAAGATGGAGTGTAAAATGACAACAAGGACATGAACTTGAAACTGTCAGGGACAATGTAAAATGAGCAAGTGCCAAGCCGAAGCCGTTGTGATTGTGGCAACAGCTGACTAATGGCGATTTAAACCATGAGTGTGAAATGAGCCTATATTTAGGCTTTTCTCAGCCATTTTTTCCCTTTCAGGTTTCACATATTCCTGAAATGTTCCCATTGCAAAGCCAACTCCAAGTTTTTCTTCTCTTCCACTCACAAAATCACTTCAAGAAAATCTCTTCTCAAAGGACAAACTCACACACTCCTCAATCCAACTGTCAATTCCACTCTGAGAAATTGCTGAAAATTTGAGGGTAGTAATTGGGGAAATCTGGGGAGGAAATTCACCCAGCATTTGAGGTATACCTTAGGGTCTGCCTTACCTTAGGGTCTGCCTTCTGAAACTGTCATGTCTTCCAGGGGAACTGACCTCTGTAGTCTGCAGATCAGTTGCAATCTAAGGGAAAATCCAGGCTCCCCTTGCAGGTGGCATTCCCAGTTTATGCAGCTCTTAACATTCCTTACCAATGTATTGCCTGCCTATTCCTTTCTAGGAATTTGCTTTGCAGCTTGTTGAGATTTTCAGCAAACTAGCCCAGCCCATTTCTTCTTGGACCCTGTGTTGTTTGGATGGCGTAAATTCTTTTCATGTAGTACAATCCTAAATAGCATTAATTTTCTAAGACCATAGGCTCTGATGAATTTATGTGCAGTTCTGCTCAGGATCACAGTAAGTGACCTAAACTGAGTTTTAAATAAATTTCTGGCCATGTATGTGCACTTTGCATTGGCACAGCTCCTTTTGTAGGACATTCTCTCCTCTCTTGGTTTATTTATCTGATAACATCAGTGCTACAAGATCTGTTTCCTAGAAGTAGTAAAAAAGAAGCATAGTTGCAAACTCACTGTTTTTTCAACCTAAATTCTTAATATGAAATATAAGGTAATGCTATTGGCCTGGCTTACAGAGTTATTGTGCAAAGTACTGAGATAATGTATTGTGAAGTGATTTTTTAAACACCTGATCTGTACATAAGTGCTAAGTATAGTTAAGCAGATTAAATACTGAACCATGACAAGGAATAGTTTTAGGCTACCATTGAAATTAAAATCCAAAGTTTATTTTTTGGAAGCAGAACTTGGAATGTTTGGAAGATGTTGCATTACTAATATTAGAACCGTTCCCCCCCCCCCACCCCCAACATGGCTGCATTCACAGGGTAGTTCCTTATTGACAGAAGATCACCACCACTTTCTGATGCCAATTGTAAAAATAAATTCCAGGTATTACTTGAAAGTTGTTCTCCCTTCAGATCAGTGGGTGCTTACTTGCTGTTTGCCTAACTACTTTGATTTTGGTAACCCCAGGATGTCATCAGCAGCAATAATTAATATTGCTTCAAACAATATTATTCAATTCATAGGCTTTGTACTTAAAATACTATTATGTTACAAGAACGATGCCACCCCTATTCAGAAAAGATGTCACAAAGAATGAAAAGAAACCATTATTCTCACAGAACAGGGAGGAAGTGGCATGTTTAGTGTAATTTTAAAGTCAGATGGCTAGCACTAGAAGAATGAGGGTGGGGATTGATTATACAGCCAATCAGGTGGTCCCCTAGTGGCACAGGTGGACTGTTTGCAGAAACTCATAGTAATAGTTCTCTAGCGAGGTCTTGGTGAGCTCTGTCAACTAGTTCTTGCCAATATTAACTCTTATGCATGTATTGGTAGGACCGACTTTGACAATCACCATGTTCTCTTGATAAAATAGTGTTGACTTTTTGCCCGTAGGAATGCAGGCAGAGAGAGGAAGCTACTTTAGTCTCTGTCCCTGTGGTGTGATACAGAAAGAACTACTTTTGTTTCTCTTCTAGATTGCCACAGGCACCCCAGCAGCCCATTGCTACAGAAGGTTATTCATGTGTCATGCATACCAGCACATAACTCTATATTGCACAAACCAGCCATTCTGGCTAGATCAGATTAAGGCTGCCATCCAAAGTATATGAGCTAGAATGCAAGTCCCTCTGGATTTGGATCAGGCGCTCAGACTGTGATCAGTTTTGTAGCATATACATGTATGATACATATTAAAATTATATAGAGGAATCAGAAGATAAGCAGATCCCACAATTAATATTATTAATATTATACTTAGAAATAAATACTTTCTTCTGTTTTTCTTTACATCTTTCCTCTTTTTAAACAAAATTCTGCTACAGATAGTCCCAGCATTGTTTTTGCCAAAATGATGATTCAGTACAAAAATAAATATATAAATGAATCTGAGATCACTTTTCCACTTTATGGGGTTTGTTTTTGTTTTGGTAGATCCTACTCTTTTGTATTGCAATCAGTGATGAACTTTGACTGACCATATCTAGTTCCAAACAGATGTCTCTCAGAATGGTGTCTGAGATGAGATGTAATATCCCAATGTTACTTGAAGGTTTATAATGCTGATAAGATTTCCCTACCTCAGGGAAAATAATAAAACAATGAAAGTGAATGAATGGACATGAATAAAAAAACATGGCACATCCCTGTGCTTCTACTGTTGTCCTGACATAGCCAATCCACACTGATTTCTATTTCATGGTCCACCGACCTGAAGAAGACCTTAGGTTAACCTTGAGTTTAGGATGATCAAGAAAGCAGTTAATCTTACATGAGAGGTTAAAAGAAGGAGGCTGCAAAACCCAGAGTGGGGTATGCAACAAATGAACTTATTAAACAGTGCAATTTCACTACTGTCTAGCTAACAAAATATATAGGTTTTGTACATACACATATTTAATAACTTTTCACTCACTTCTTCCACAGTACACTGCACACACAATAGTTAAGTCAAGTTACCACAGAGGCTCTGAAAAACGTTAATTGACAGGTAAACAGACAGCCTGGAGCTGTGAGTCCTTAAGGTCAAGAAGGATAGCATGTAGCCTATCAATATAATGTGGTTTAATATTACTTTAAGTGTTTGTGTTAAATTTGTTAGGTGAAGTCTCTAGTGGATTGTGAAATGCTGAATGAAGCCATTATGAAAACATTCTATTACCTCTTTGTTTTCTTTACACTACAGCTGTGGAGACAAAAATATGGGCTTTGTTAAGGATTGCTAGAGTTTAAAGTTCTACACATCTGAATAAAATTGAAAAGTATTGCTGTCTTCAGCCTGTTTCAGGATTTGACTGTTGTTTTGGAATAGGACCTTAATTTCTGGCAGATAGTATAAAATGTCTGTTGTACTGTACAGCATTTTCTGTTGCTGTGCTTATTCAAAATATTTTGTGTTCCCTGACTCCATGCATTGAACCAGATCAAGGTATAAGTCCCCCACCCCTCAGCCCCATCTTAAGCACGTCAGCTCAGAATCCTAAGATCTTTTCAGTGGGGCGTACTCTCAACTTTCACTTTTTGTGCGAGTCAGGTGGTGAACAGTGAGGGCAAGACAAACCAAACTGAGGCTTAGCTCAAGAATAGGTTTTAGTGGTTCCCAAAATCATTTTATACTGTGTACTACATTTTGTGATTTTCTCTTGGGAGCCAGGTTTTGTAGAAAATTAGCTAATAAATGTATAAAGTCAATGAATATATTTTCCAGTCTTCCCAATGTTTTGATCAAGACCAAGAGTGGTCACCATCTCAGCTACACTTTTAAAGGACTGAATATTTCTTTTCTTGATTGTGATGGTGAGGATTTGGATTACTTCAGATAAAGTGTATGTGGTTACATAGACTGGACAATATGTTAACATCTTTAATGTCTACTAAGTGCTTTCTACCACTTTCTGCTAGTTAGTGAGCACAGTTCCTACAGGTGGGCATGACACTTAAATGGAGGACTCTTCCATTTCACATAGGAAGGATATTTTTATACCCATCTGATGCTAAGAGTCTTAAAAATACATTTCTATCTTGTAGGAAGGGGATCGGCTGAAATGAAAGATAACTCAAGGCATTCAGTTTAAATCATAGCAGGAGTACTAGATGTATTCTCTTGTAAATACATTTTGTAATGTCAGTACCCTCATAGCAAAGCACGCTGATATAAGTTGAAAAAATCTCCTTGTATTAAAATGATGGTGTTTAATATACCACTGTAATATCTGCCTTTAAAGACTTCATTGTAATGATTTTGTTATTCTTTAAACTAAATGCCAGCCATACGGTAGAAGTGGGAAGGAACAGATGGAGAGTTCATTTTTTTGAACTATATTTGAATCAAACAGCATTCTTTAAATTTCATACCCTGATGTAGGTTTTGTAAATTATAAATGATAACTTTATGCCAACACAGTGATCTGGTTGATATAAAATTAACATAATGATTGTGTAACACCAAAAAAACAGACAAGTCACTCCATATGTTAGTACTGAAAGAGATTATTGAAAAATTTATGGCTTTCACCTATAAAAGACAGTTATTTGTTATGAAACATATAAAACTATATATTTATATTTATTTCATTTTCTCAGCAAGCAATATCCATTTATACAGAACAACTGACTGAGAGCATTTACTACTATAATGTCTTAATAATCTCTAGGCTAGAGGATGGTATGTAATATATTTTGTATCGTTCCCAATGCCCATCATATGACCTATCACAGTGCCTATAGATTTAACAAGCTAATAAATCATAATTTATGACACATTACTGTGTGGCTGAAGAAACTAAAGTTGAGTCAGCGATTTAGCTCTAGTGAAAAAAAGGTTGCAACTATAATTTTAGCTTGTTTGGGAAAAGCGACAATGATACGGCAACTTTAAACAGTGTCATTGTCCCAGGAAACAACACCCCCACACACACAATGAAGACACAAGACAGCCATACTTGGGTTTAACTGGTTCATTGAAATTGTGGATCTACATGATAAGCTATTGCATATTAAAGGGTGGGATGCACTAGGCAGTCCATGGCTATCATCACCGGAGCAACTCCACCATAGCTGCAAACTCAGCCAGCAATTATCCATAGACTGGGTAAATAACAGCCCTAGCCAATCTTGTCTCATGCCTTCTTGAAAATGAGAGGGGGCCAGGACAACAGCATTACTGGTACCAATGGCCATCAATAGATTTGCTTGAATGATAGAAGAGTTACCACTTACTTTTTGTTATGACCCTGTAGCATTGCTCAGTGTTAAGGGAATCTAATTTGGAATTTTCTATGTTCCTTTGGGAAATGATAAGTAAATTGACAATTGGTCAGGATAACTTGATTTTTTAAATAGAACATTTGAAATACATACACACAGTGCTTTCACTCATTCACTCCCCTCACCACATCCATAAAAGCAACTACTTTTCCTAAGCAGATTATTATAAAGATAAAAAGAAATAGGATCAAGGGGGAAATTTGTTGGATATTTGAGCAGCAGAGGGTCCTATTGCATTCTGAAGCCCTGCTCTTAAGTTACTCAGAGCCAAAAGTAAATGCAGTGCATTATTCAGTTGGAGGGGCATTGAGTAATATCTGGAACTACCACTATGTAAAACTAGAGCCCCAGATACTACTTTGGATCTAGAGGTACCAAGCTGCTCAACCCTCTTTGGGAGAAGCTCAAAAGCCCTTGATAATCCCTGTAGAGTGTGGCACTTCTGGAATTTTGAGAAAGGTTAGTGGGAACCAATAAATTGGCTACCACAGGAGGTGGGACTAGACATGGGCATGAGCTGCATTATGAACCAAAAAAACCCACCAACCGCCTGATTGTCTCTGTTTGCGATCCAGTGGTTCATGAGGGTCCATGGCCAATGAAGCAGTGTTTGTTGGAAGCCTGGTTCATTGTGTACGCCCGCGGTTTGTGAAGCCAGACAGTCAGGCACCATCAATCAATTCCCTTGGAAACGGAGCTGGGGGAATGCCTGAACTCTGTCTGCACTCCTTCTGTCACCCTGGAAACCCAAATCAAAGCCCAGCTTACCTTGATCAGCAGGTCTTCCTTCCAACCATAGAGCTGCAAATTGGTTACAATTGGTTACATGGGAGAAGACACCTGGGGGGAGGGAGGGGGAAGGGGGTGTTCTGTAGCCATGGACACTCCAATCTTATCCCTGCAAACCCTGATAGGCAGTTCTGATGTCCAACCCCTTGTACACTTGGTCAATGCCAACTGGTGGCTCTAATTGTATCGAGTGGGAGTTTCCTGGGGTCTTTGGATTGGAGAGGGTATAACTCCAAGATCCCTATTTCAATCTTGACCAAGCTTGGGTGCTGTTTGGAGGAGAGCCTGCTAAACACTCCCTGTGAATATGGGCTCTCTAAGTGCAACAGGGGCCATTCCGACACCCACGAACCACAATCCATGAACTGGTTCGGTAACGGGAAATGTTCATTATGGTTCATTTGTTCGGGTTCAGCGGTGGCACTGAACCACGAACCACAGGTTCATTAATTTTTTTGGGCTCATGCCCATGTCTAGGTGGGACCAATCACAAAATGTTAAAAAATTCCAAGTCAAGTATCCTCCAAGCCAAATATTTTCTAATTGGGCAGTCCTTGTAATTCCTAAGGTGAAACCTTCTGGGATCTTCTGAAACATGTCCTGTTCCAGTGAGGGGAAGGAAAGCCAGGAATGGTTCTATACATTGAGTAAGAAGTTTTTTTGGAAAAGAAGCGAGTACTAGGAAAACATTAGTGGGCACCATGGTGCCCTTGGGTGCCATGCTGGGAATCGCTAATTGCAGCCTTCTCTAGGAGCATCATGTCTGGGAAAGGGCTAATTGAATGGGAGCTTCACGAATGATGGAAATTGCATCGGCATGCTAACCATCTTTGATAAAGACACGGAAATGGGATACTACACACGAACCGGTCAACCCGTTAGATGGTCTCTTCCACCTGTGCTTCCAGACCTGTATTTGGCCAAGGAAAATTCTGGACTGTTTGAGTGAATGGCAAAAATGGCCAATGGTTATGCTATACTGTCTATGGACTTTTCCACCTCATGTTAGGGCATTAGCATTTTTGTATAGGTCTACCTAGTAAGACTGTGTGTATTGTTTCATATCGATTGGCAATCTGTGTAATGAAATAATAACAAAATAGTTTTGTAATTGGTGTAAAAGACTGTATTTTGTTATAGATCCTGAGGAGTTAGCCGTGTTAGTCTGTAGTAGCAAAATCAAAAAGAGTCCAGTAGCACCTTTAAGACTAACCAATTTTATTATAGCATAAGCTTTCGAGAATCAAGTTCTCTTCATCAGATGCCTGATCAAAACTGGGCAGATACAGAAGAGGAGGGGGAAAGAGAGAGAAAAGGGAAAGGGCATAAATCACAAGAAGGCAGAATGCAATTAGCATAGAGGCAATCAAAACATTCCTTTGCTTGGAAATGTAAACATCTCCTTTTGGTGTGCAGTCAGTTTGTAGCAGTGAAGGTATCCAATTCCTATGTAGTATAAGCCTTCGGTAACCACAGCTCTCCCTGCCAGTTGCATCTGACAAAGAGAACTGTGGTCCCTGAAAGCCCACACCAGGCGTCACTGGGCTCTCCCAGATCACGCCTCTGTAAAGAGAATCTGTTACCTGTGGTAATGTGATAACCATTCATAGTCTCTATTCAGTCCCCGCTTGACAGAGTCAAATTTGCATATGAATTCCAATTCAGCAGCCTCCCGTTGGATTTTGTTTTTGAAAGGTTTCTGTTGAACCACAGCGACCTTTAAGTCTTTGGTGGAATGTCCTGGTAGATTGAAGTGTTTCTGTTGAACCACAGCGACCTTTAAGTCTTTGGTGGAATGTCCTGGTAGATTGAAGTGTTCTCCCACTGGTTTTTGGACGTTTCCATTTCTAATGTCAGATTTGTGTCCATTTATTCTTTTGCATAGAGGTTGGCTGGTTTGTCCAATGTACAGAGCAGAAGGACATTGTTGGCACATGAGGGCATATATCAGATTGGAGGATGAGCAGCTGTAAGAGCCAGAGACCGTGTAGGAATTGGATACCTTCACTGCTACAAACTGACTGCACACCAAAAGGAGATGTTTACATTTCCAAGCAAAGGAATGTTTTGATTGCCTCTTTGCTAATTGCATTCTGCCTTCTTGTGATTTATGCCCCCTCCCTTTTCTCTCTCTTTCCCCCTCCTCTTCTGTATCTGCCCAGTTTTGATCAGGCATCTGATGAAGAGAACTTGATTCTCGAAAGCTTATGCTATAATAAAATTGGTTAGTCTTAAAGGTGCTACTGGACTCTTTTTGTATTTTGTTAGGTTGTCATGATTTTCTGCTTTTGGGAATCACTAATCAACAGGTCTTGTGATACCTTAAAACAATTTGGATGGCCATGATGAGCTAGTTGGTGCAATGGGCTGCAGAAAAATAAGATTTCATTTCTACTTTCACTGCTGCTTCATAGGTCTTCCAAGGGGGCTCTATAACTTGCTCTATTGTATTCAGTATATGTTTTCCACAAATTTCCCATCTGCACTGAAATAGTACATTTATCAGGCATCCTACTCCAAGCAGTGATTGCTCCCAGAACCTATAATAGATAAGTGGGTAGATTAAAGGATTGAGGTGGCAGTATATGTACTAGAAAGTACAGATCACACTGCCTAATATTCTGGATTTGAGTCATAGCATTTAAGAGGTTGGTCTCTATGGGTTGAAATGTTTAGATCTGGACCGAAAAAAACATGTGAGAAGAAAGGGTATTCCATGAATTGAAGGAAGAATGTGTAGAATAATTAGAACAAATCATTTGATTTATGGAGAAGAGATTCCTCTCCACCCCCACTGAGGAAAGGTTCTCTAAGGGAAGTTCATATGTTGAATTGATTGAAGCACATCATTTTATAACATTCCCTGATTAAAAAATTTGGCACTATACTGAGTGCACTGCTGGCTCCTGTCAAAGAGCAACAACAAAAATCCAAAATAAAGCTACCTGAAGTGTACAATAGTTATGAAAGGTTAGAATGTGAGCACTTTACATGTTCATCCAATCAAGAATAAAATTGGAAACTGCAGTCTGCATCTGCCATCACATTAGCAAATTGCTTCTTATAAATTATTATTTCTGATTATTGAGTCACTTAGTGACAAAATGGCTCTCTATAAACATTGTCATCTACCAAGCTACTCTCATGCTTTAGAGAGGAAGAATCTAGCACCACTTCCATGAAATGTGTGAGCATACAGATTCTTATTATGATCCATGACAAGACTTTGTTTGAACTCTAGAGAACCAATCTTATAAAATAATATTTCACATTTAATTTTCAATATATTTTACTGTATACATGGGACAATAGAAAAGGCTCCCCATAGCTAATTTAACACCTGTACATTTCCAGAGAAGATAATGAAGCACAATGTAATTCATATTTTATGGGGTTATGAATTCTAATCCTGTTAAGTTTGTACTTTAATTAAAATTTCTATTAATTTTTCTTGTAATCAGCACAATTAAAGGTTTATTAATTCTTGCCATATTCCCAAAACTTTATGATCCAATAATATTTAATTTAAAAATATCACCACAGAAAAAAAGATTAGCTCAACATTTAACTAGCTATATCTACAGAAATATCCATTTTACAAAAATGATAAGCTATTTAAAGAGCTTTGAGGGCCCTGTTGGTAGTTCCCTTGCAATGATATTATGGCTTGAACATGTTGCCAAAGTCAGAAGTGAGTCTGATTGGTTTTTGTGGCTGCGAGGCCACAACAAAACATATTCCATCTCCACTGGCTCCAGCAATCGGTCTGATCTACAATGCAACCATGAACAATTTTCCCTTCCCATTGACTGAAGCGGGTTTAGAAAGGTGTCTAAATGCAATTGTGCCATTACATTCTTATCATTATAATGCATTAATAATTTTCTGAGATAATTTTCATATATAGTATGAGCTTAGGTATGATTACTCAGAAGTAAGTTCCTTTGGTTGTGGTGAAAAAAGAATTAAAAATACACTACATCAAGAGCTTTTTTTCTGGGAAAAGAGGTGGTGGAACTCAAGACCGCACAATGACGTCACTTTGGCTCAGCTGGAACAGGGGGGGGGGGTAAAGTTTAAATTGCCCTCGGCAAAAATGGTCACATGGCCACATGACGTGAAGGGCAATCTAAACTCCCCTTTTTCTGGAGATCAGGGGGTGGGGCCACCGACCATGTGACCATTTTCAAGAGGTTCCAGAACTCCGTTCCACTGCGTTTCTGCTGAAAAAAAGCCCTGCACCTAGCAAACAGGGCAAGTGAAGCTCTTGCTACACCTCCTCCCACGTTTGACACAGTAACACAGATTTTGCTGGGGGAGGGAGAGGAAAGAGGTTCCGGAACTCCATTCCACCGCATTCCTGCTGAAAAAAAGCCCTGACTGCACCACAGATATTGCCAGAAGGTAAATTGCTGCAATACTGTATTACACCCCAAATAAGCTTCATTCTTCTTTACCCTGTGTCACAATGTTAAGGTGTAGGTTGGATTTTTAAGCCTGAAACAAGGCACATTATTGTGTCCTATGCATCCCAATCACCCACCTTTTGTGAAGATATACAAAATTATTTAGAAATTATGCTTATCTGTAACTATTTTGCCCATTTTTTTTCTACTATTTTATTTTCTGATACCTACTTTTTTGAGGAGTAGTACCAGGCATTATGTAAACAACCTTCATTACATACTTTTCCATGAAGGATAAATTATAGGTAACAATACTCACATTCTGAGGAGTTAGCCGTGTTAGTCTGTGGTAGCAAAATCAAAAAGAGTCCAGTAGCACCTTTAAGACTAACCAATTTTATTATAGCATAAGCTTTCGAGAATCAAGTTCTCTTCATCAGATGCCTGATCAAAACTGGGCAGATACAGAAGAGGAGGGGGAAAGAGAGAGAAAAGGGAGGGGTCATAAATCACAAGAAGGCAGAATGCAATTAGCATAGAGGCAATCAAAACATTCCTTTGCTTGGAAATGTAAACATCTCCTTTTTGGTGTGCAGTCAGTTCGTAGCAGTGAAGGTGTCCAATTCCTATGTAGTATAAGCCTTCGGTAACCACAGCTCTCCCTGCCAGTTGCATCTGACAAAGAGAACTGTGGTCCCCGAAAGCCCACGCCAGGCGTCACTGGGCTCCCCCAGATCACGCCTCTGTAAAGAGAATCTGTTACCTGTGGTAATGTGATAACCATTCATAGTCTCTATTCAGTCCCCGCTTGACAGAGTCAAATTTGCATATGAATTCCAATTCAGCAGCCTCCCGTTGGATTTTGTTTTTGAAAGGTTTCTGTTGAACCACAGCGACCTTTAAGTCTTTGGTGGAATGTCCTGGTAGATTGAAGTGTTCTCCCACTGGTTTTTGGACGTTTCCATTTCTAATGTCAGATTTGTGTCCATTTATTCTTTTGCGTAGAGGTTGGCTGGTTTGTCCAATGTACAGAGCAGAAGGACATTGTTGGCACATGAGGGCATATATCAGATTGGAGGATGAGCAGCTGTAAGAGCCAGAGACAGTGTAGTTGATGCCATTGGGTCCTGTAATAGTATTCCCTGGGTAGATATAGGGGCAGAGCTGGCATCTGGGTCTGTTGCAGGGCCTGGTCCCTGTGCTGGTGACTCTGCTGGCCGATTCATGATTGTAAGTGAGAAGTCGTTTAAGATTGGGGGGCTGTCTGTAGGCAAGGAAAGGTCTTCCACCCAGGGCTTCTGAGAGAGAGGTATCATTTTCCAGGATGGGTTGTAGCTCACTGATGATACGTTGGATGGGTTTGAGCTGGGAGCTATAGGTGACAACCAGTGGTGTTCTGTTGTTAGTTCCTTTAGGTTTGTCCTGGAGCAGACTGTTTCTGGGTACTAGTCTGGCCCTGTTAATTTGTTTCTTCACTTCATTTGGTGGGTACTGTAGTCCCAAAAATGCTTGTTGTAAATCTCTTAAGTGTGAGTCTCGGTCGAGAGCATTGGAGCAGATACGGTTGTAACGTAAGGCTTGGCTGTAGACAATAGACCGAGTGGTATGTTTAGGGTGGAAGCTGGAGGCATGTAGATATGAGTATCGGTCTGTTGGTTTCCGGTATAAGGTGGTATTTATTCGTCCATTATGTAGTTGTACAGTGGTGTCCAGGAAGTGTACCTGTTGTGTAGAGTGGTCCAGGCTTAGGTTGATAGTAGGGTGAAAGTTATTGAAGTCCTGATGAAATCTCTCAAGGGCTTCCTTCCCATGGGTCCAAATGATGAAGATGTCATCCAGGAATCTTAAGTATAGTAGTGGTTCCAGTGGATGGGAGCTGAGGAAGCGTTGCTCTAAGTCCGCCATGAATATGTTAGCATATTGTGGTGCCATGCGTGTGCCCATGGCTGTGCCATTAACCTGTAGATATAAGTTGTCACCAAATTCGAAGTAATTGTGAGTGAGTACAAAGTGACAAAGTTCAGTGGCGAGGTTTGCTGTGGTTTTGTCCGGGATAATATTCCGTATGGCTTGCAATCCATCTGCATGTGGGATATTGGTGTACAAGGCCTCCACATCCATGGTTGCTAGGATGGTGTCATCTGGTAGGTTGTCAATGGATTGTATTTTCCTGAGGAAGTCAGTGGTGTCCCGTAAATAGCTGGGTGTGCTGGTGGCATAGGGCCTGAGGATAGAGTCCATGTATCCCGAGACTCCTACTGTGATGGTGCATTTTCCTGCAACAATTGGGCGTCCTGGGTTACCCGCTTTGTGGATTTTGGGTAGTAGGTAGAATCTTCCTGATCGTGGTTCCTGGGGTGTGTCCGTATGGATGCATTCTTGTATGTCCATGGGGAGTGTTTTTAATATTTTATTGAGTTCCCTTTTGTATTGTTCAGTGGGGTCAGAAGGTAGTATTTTATAGAATGTTGTGTTGGAGAGTTGTCTTTCTGCTTCTTGTATATAATTTTGTTTATCCATGATGACAACTGCTCCGCCTTTGTCAGCTTCCTTGATTACGATGCCAGAATTATTTTGGAGGCTGTTTATGGCCTCTCTTTCTCCACGGCTGAGGTTCTGCTTTAGGTGTTGTTGTTTGTCAATTATCTCAGCCTGAGCACGTCTACGGAAGCATTCAATGTAAAAGTCCAATGAGGAGTTACGGCCCTCAGGGGGTGTCCATGTGGAATTCTTTTTCCTGGAGTTTTGTAACGATGGTTGTGTATTGCTGGGTTGGGGGGGTGGGGGCTGCTGAGGCTGCTGTGATGGTGTCTGTTCAGTGCTTTGTTCGTCATTTTGTCCAGCAGAGTAGTTGAAGAATTCTTTCAGTCTTAGGCGTCTAAAATAGGCCTCCAGGTCTCCACAAAGTTGTATGGTTTGTGTGGGTCTGGCTGGGCAAAAGGATAGTCCACGTGAGAGGACTGATTCCTCTGCTGGGCTCAGCTTGTAACTGGAAAGATTGATGATGTTGCTTGGATCCCAAGTGTTTTTGCTCTCTGTTGCAGGCAGGAGTTTTGAGAATTTCTTCTCCTTCTTGTTCTGTAATTCAGTGAATAGATTACAATAAATAGTTTCTCTGGTTGTGGCAAACATCTCCCAGTTACCGGTCTGTGCAGAGGGGGTGCACTTCATGGAAGAGTCTAGTTCAGAGACCTCTTGCTTGATCCATTGTTGCTTGCTGTACATCAGTCCAATGAGGTGAATTAAGAGTTTCCTGGATAAGGTGTTGCATAGTTTCTCACTGTAGTCTGTGTGGTAAGTGGATTTCAATGGATTCCTCACACGAAGTCCCTTGGGTAGAATGTCCAGTCTTTTGCATTTAGAAAGAAAGATGATGTCTGTTTGTATCTGTGCCAGTTTCTTCATGAGGTTGATGGATTTCCTCTCCATTCGGCTGAATGCAGTGCTTTCCATGGTCATAGATCCTGAGGAGTTAGCCGTGTTAGTCTGTGGTAGCAAAATCAAAAAGAGTCCAGTAGCACCTTTAAGACTAACCAATTTTATTATAGCATAAGCTTTCGAGAATCAAGTTCTCTTCATCAGATGCCTGATCAAAACTGGGCAGATACAGAAGAGGAGGGGGAAAGAGAGAGAAAAGGGAGGGGTCATAAATCACAAGAAGGCAGAATGCAATTAGCATAGAGGCAATCAAAACATTCCTTTGCTTGGAAATGTAAACATCTCCTTTTTGGTGTGCAGTCAGTTCGTAGCAGTGAAGGTGTCCAATTCCTATGTAGTATAAGCCTTCGGTAACCACAGCTCTCCCTGCCAGTTGCATCTGACAAAGAGAACTGTGGTCCCCGAAAGCCCACGCCAGGCGTCACTGGGCTCCCCCAGATCACGCCTCTGTAAAGAGAATCTGTTACCTGTGGTAATGTGATAACCATTCATAGTCTCTATTCAGTCCCCGCTTGACAGAGTCAAATTTGCATATGAATTCCAATTCAGCAGCCTCCCGTTGGATTTTGTTTTTGAAAGGTTTCTGTTGAACCACAGCGACCTTTAAGTCTTTGGTGGAATGTCCTGGTAGATTGAAGTGTTCTCCCACTGGTTTTTGGACGTTTCCATTTCTAATGTCAGATTTGTGTCCATTTATTCTTTTGCGTAGAGGTTGGCTGGTTTGTCCAATGTACAGAGCAGAAGGACATTGTTGGCACATGAGGGCATATATCAGATTGGAGGATGATACTCACATTATATTTATACAGCCGTATCGCTCATCTTGTCAGGGCCTTCTGCAGATACCACCCTGCGTTTGGGCAAAATCAACAGCTGCCTGCACACGTGCATTCTCTGTAGTAACTCCTACTTTATGGAATGACCGGCTTGAGGTGGTCAAGAAAGCCCCCATTCTCATGGCTTTCCACAAACTATGCTAAACTGAGTTATTCGGGAGGGCTTTCTACCCAGATTACAGGACTGTGTCATAAGAAACCATTCAGAGAGATGCCCTAGTAGGGCCGAGGACTATATATTCAGGTATATGTCTATAATTATGTATGAGCAATTAGAAACCCTGAATAGAGTACAGTCCTCAGATAACCCTACATTTGTGCAATTTGAAACACAAGGGATTTCCATATAGTCTAGTGAATTGAGGGGACGGGAGTGGCCACAATCCCAATTCTTCATGTACACACACATTCAGGCAGTCCACGATCAATGTCTATAAAGTGCTAAGGAGTTCTTTTTTAAGGGGGTCTGAGGAAAAAAAAGAAAACAAAATTCATTTTTTAAGAGTATAAACAATTCCATGTGGTCTTCTGCTCTGTAGGCAGTAAGAGATATTCACTACCTGAGCTTCCAGAGAGTAGCCAAAAAGCAAAGAGCAGCAAATTTTAACTGTACCATTGGGCATCAACAGGGATTTCTCATGTAAAATAAAACTTCTGCTGAAGAGAGAATTTAGATAGCTTTAAAAAAAAAAAAGGCCAGCTGTCGGCAGGAATTTACAGACTGATGCATTTTCTGACTCTGGAGAGCAAATTATTTGTTGCTCTTTTCCTTTTTCTGTTTTTACAAAAAGGTGAAAAGCCAAATGTTGTGCTCAGTGAGAGAGGCAGCAGCAGAGGTGGCATTTGCTAGCCTGATAGCATTTTTCAAATATGCTGAGTGCTGAAACTTTACTCTTGCTCAATGAAAATATCTTTCTATATAATCTGATCTGAAATTTGAAAACTAGTTCAAGATATTCTTATTGCCAAACATGTTGACAGAAATAGTACAGTATTTGGTTACACAGGTATACAAAATACCCAACATTCAGTTCCACTTTTTTTGACTCTCCAAATATATATATTTGTAAATGGAACTCAGTGCATACATGGCAGAGAAGCAAGGGGAAAATAATGCAAGAGACTGATGCACTGCTTCTCCCAATGCAGGTTCCTGCAAAACAGGACTCGTGGGTAGACATGGGCACAAACAGCATTACGAACAGAAAAAACCCACGAACAGCCTAATCTGCTGTTCTTGAACAAGCTGTTCATGAGGCTCCATCCTAAATGAACAGGTGGTCGTTGCAAGCCTCGTTCGTTCGTTGCCTTCGAAAGCCGTTTGTCAATGGCTGGCACCTGCAATCAATCTCCTTGGCAACTGGAGGCAGGGACGGACTGAACTCTGTCTGAACACCTTCTGGCTTTCTTTCTGGCTTTAACTCTTCAAAGTATTTCCAGCAGAGAGTCCCGTTTTTGCCACTGTGAAGAGAAAATGACAGCCAATGGGGAGACCCATGGATCATGCCTTTCCCAGGGTGCAATCTCTCTGAAACTTGGGGGGGTCTTCAGAGGACAGTGAGAACTATGTCCCCTGCAAATTTGGTGGGTATTGGACATTGGGAAGGTCACTTTTGTAACCCCTCAAACTAGCAGCCAGCAGACTGCTGTTTTTGTCAGGACAGGGCCCTTTAAACTATCAGCTGGCAGGCAGTGGGGGGGGGATTGCCAGCTGATAGTTTAAAGGGATCTTTAAAGGGCCAGGTAAGTGGGTTTGAGGCAAGGGGGGCTAAGTTGGGGGTGTTTGGGGGTGGAGGTGGGGTCTGGCCCCCACGAACAATTAACAACAAACGTGTCTGGGAACAGTTCATGTTCGTACAAATCAGCTCACAGTAACTGCTGACTATTTGCACATATTCTGTTTTACCGGTTTAATATGTCCCTTCTCTTTCCAATCCGGAAATCCCATTTGGAATATTTTATATTCATCTTGTGATGGTTCCTTTGACTACCTTCTACAGCTTGAGGAGTCTTGCTGTAGAAGGAGTCTTCCTCTGATGAAGGAAGCTTCTTCTGCTGAAACAAGACTCCTCACTTCTAAGGCAATGAAAAGGGTCAGCTCATGCTGATTTTTCAACCACTCTTATACACTACATTGGAGTATACCCAGCAGTGGAGTTCTTCTTACATAACAGAAATTTGTAGAAGGGGGGAAATTTACTCCAATTGCCCACTCCACTGCAGACTTTGCCCATTATGCTTTTACTGGAACTCTTCTAATCCTCAGGATGGGGAAATGGGAAATCGCTATTCTCCAAAGTCCACAGGTAGTTGAATAGACACCATTGTGATCTAGCTTCCCCCTTATATATACAAACCTTGACAATCTACTAGTCTTCACTGGGTATTAGTGCATCAATTGTTAAGGAGCTACATGGGGAACCTGAATGATTCAGATGAAATATATTCATAGTAAAGACACTGGATGAGTTATTTTGAGTGAGATTATATTCAAGAAATGTGTAGAAGGTCCCCGTGGATTTTCTCCCATAGTACTTCATCAGGTATAAATTCTCTCCAGACTACAGGAGACCATAATATATATTTCTTTCCTAACATTCTTCTCGTTCTTATAACCAATCTGGACAAGACTATGGTTTCTGATCAAACCATATACTATTGGAATTTATTCAACGCATCAGCCATTACACTAACTACAGCAGGGGACTTCTTGTGCATTCCTAATATTCATACCACAATTAGAGCACTGCTTCCCTTTTGGTCTAAAGGGAGAATAGTACTGGATAGAGGTTTTTTTCCGTTGTCTCATTTTGCAGCACCGAAACCTGCCAAAATTGGTTGCAAGCAATATGGTAACTATTTTAATTGTTCTTAATGTTTTGTTGTTTTTATGTCTTTGTTTTTAGCTCTGGTTTTAATTGTTTTAATGATATGTGTTGTTGTTTTGGTTGATATTAATAGTTTTAAAATGTGGATTTGTTATGTATGTGTAAATTTGTTAGCAGCCTTGGTGGCTCTATGAGGACAGAAAGTCAGCATATAAATTTTAGTAATAAAAATAATAAAATATATTTTCATGGCTGTTTTTCTTATAACTTGTAACAAATCCTTTGGGAATTATAGTCTTAAGTGCACTTGAACTACCACATTTTTTACAAGAATTAAAGAATGTTACATGAAAATAGGGGCCTGAATTAGCACAAAAATATAATGAATACATTGACCTTCCCCAGTGAGGCCTGCAATATCCAGAAAATCAAAGAAGAATGTGTAATTCATCTTTACACTTTCATCTTTCTGTCAGAAAAATTATCCCCTATTGGATATTAACATTAATAGGCCATGTATAGGGAAAAGAATACAGCTCTTAAAATACCTCAGTATCACAAATTTGACCACCATCCTCTGTGCTTTATTTATGAATTTTAAAACTTAAGAAATTCAGCAGGATCATGTATTTCCATTCATGCAAAAATGAGCTTAGAATTATAACATTTTTAATGGAAAGGAAAAAAAAGCTACTCCCTCTTTTCCATTTTTGCATCTTTTTCTGCTGATCAGAAAAAGATCTTAAAATTGTTCACTGAGTTATCTGATCCCAGATGGGGGTTGCTGTCATATTACAGCCAACTCAAGGTGATTCCATAGTGTTTTCAAGGCAAGAGATGAACTGAAGTGGCTTGCCATTTTCTACCTTTGTATAGCAACCCTGGACTACCTTGGTTGTTAGGTTGCCAAGTCCCTTCAACCTCCCAGTGGGAGTTGGGAGGAGAGCTAGCACTCACCTGGAGAAAATCTTTGCATGCACTCCCAACAGTGATGCGATAACATCACGTCCAGAAGTGATGCCATTGTACAGGCCACGGGAGTGCTCTTGTACTTTGAGCTGGGCCAATTCTGAAAGAATCAAGTCCATTTGGGGCCTAAATCGGCCTGTTGAAAAGTGCAGGAATGCTCCCTGGGAGACCCATTCCCCTGCCTCCCCCCACCACTGGCCAGGTGAGTGGTGATGGGAGGTGGAGGGTGGGAGCAGGAACTATACTTGGTACTAAGCATTGCTGACCCTGCTTAGCTTCCAAGATCTGATGAGACTGAGCTAGCCTGGGCTATCCAGGTCAGGACGTATAGATGTATAGTCGCATTCTAAAAGCCAATCTATAAAGAGCTCTGTGTGCACCAACAATAGCCACAATATTTCCTTAGCACAGATTGCTATTGCTGGAAGTCAGCCTGAGCTGACTATTTTTCTGATGGCAGCCATACATCTCATCTATGTGATGTGGAGCTGAAGCATTTGCAAGGGTGGGACTACATGATGTGATGACATTATTGCCCAACAGGTTATCCTGGAATCTGATTCTCCCACTCTACTACATATTTTTTTTTAAACTAAATGTTTGGTATAACGTAATCATACTGCACATTTCCCTACTACCAGAAGATGCTGCTAGAACTGAAGAGTATCATAAGCATGATGACATCATGTTATACAGTCCATTTCACTAATAATTGCAAAACAAATGAAAGAAATAGACTCAAGGATGTTGTTTTCAGCAGCAGCATGTCTCCCATGATGTCTTCTTCAGCCTAATCCACAGCTGAAGTAATATAAGACAGATAAACTGGCCATTTTTATATAGATATGTTTAACCATAGAGAGAATAAAAGTAAGTGGAAACTGAAGAAGTCAGCAGTACTGTGAATTTGGTTCTGATGGCCAAATGAAGGATAAAAAATTGTGGGTCACAAAGGTCTGCTAGCCATTGAGATGGGCCACAGGATCCTCAAAATCAGTCTGCAGATCAGCACAGTGGGAAAAATTCCTTTGAGTGCCAGTTGCTGCAGGGGGATGCTTTAATGCTTTGCCTCCTGGGACATCTGGCTGACCACTGTGAGAAACAGGATGCTGGATTAGATGGACTGTTGGTCTGATTCAGCAGGACTTTTAATGTTCTTGATTCTTCTAGTGAAATTATGTGACTTTTTAAAATCATTGATTTCTAACCTTCTCTGGTTTTTCATACATGTGTGTGAGCGAATCCATGCTTGCATGACTATGCCTCAGTCTGAAAGCCTGGTGAGGTTTCTAATAGTATGACCACAAACTCTTAGCATCTTCCTCTGTTCTCCGGTCCAGTCCTTGTATGCCTGCCTGCCTGCCAGAGAGTATCAGCAAAGTCTGCATAGCAAGCATCCTAGCTATCGCTAGGAGAAAGGGGGGGGGCAAACTTAATCACTCCTCTATCTAAGTAGCCATGTCTGCATGCCAGGCAGTACAAGCAAAGTGATACCTTTGCCTAGCAGGTCCAGTCCCAAATAGTGAAGTACCTCTCACAAAACAAAAACTGTTTGAGAGACCATAGTGATGGGCAGAAAGGAGAAATGCTGTACGAAGTAATAAAACTGTTCTGACTGGATTAAACACCAAAATGAAAGGCAGCAAGGTACCAGAGTAACTGCCAGATTTGGACATTTTCTATAATTACTGAGTGTTGTGAACTGTTGGTGAGTTTTCTTAAATAAGTTAATATTTAATGATCTGGATTTTGATTCATTATTACATGAATGCAAATCCCTAGGAAATTTCACAGAAAAAGAGATAGGAAGTCAGGTGGTAAGGGGAAATATCATCCATATGCATCAAGAGTATAACTGAAGAACAGAGTATAACTGAAGAACAGAGGGGAGGGTGGGAGAAAAATGAGAAAGGAAAAGGCAAATAGTGTTTCATTCACTTCCCTATTTGGAGCAAGAGAAATCCTCTTGAGAGTTTAGAACAGGTTGCTAGAAGGGCTGAAATCAAGTGAGAAAAATAGGCCTTGTTTTCTGAAAGTATCAATATTCACAGATAAATCGAACCCGGAAGTATGGTTGCCAGCCCAAGTAGAAGAGACACTTTGATCATGAAGTAGGTTTTCCCAGGGTAAGGCTCATCCATTGCACACTTGGTGTGCTGCTGACCCCTGTGATTTCCCCAATTACAGAAAACTGGGCCATTTTCACACGCCTTTAAAATAGCACATCACTCATGGAAGGCTGCCGGCTTCCTTGCACGATTTTTGATAACATACATGATGATGGCTCTTTTGTGGCTGCCAGCTTCTGATATGTAAATGGATAGTGTCAAAAATTGCACGAGGAAGCCAGCAGCCTTCTGTGAGTATTGCACTATTTTAAAGATGTGTGAAAATGGCCCTGTACTGCATAATGTGTGGCTGCCCAAGTCTGGCAACTGGCAAGAGACTTACTGTTGGGATGTGCTATCACCAGTGATGTCATAACAGTGCAGGCAATGTGGTGACATCATTTCTGGCATGCCCACAAAATGACATCATTATTGGACTAGGCAACTTAACATGCCTTGGACATCGGGGGAGCTATGTTTCTCTCTTTGCATATAGGTTATTATTAGAGATGGGCATGATCTCCATTACAATAAAAAAACCCCACGATAATGGCAATCCCCCAATCGTGACCTGGTCAATCGTTGTCTTCCACGGCAAACGATCCAGCAGTCGGGAGGAGGCTGGACCGGGGCGATCGTGATAGGACCGGGAGGCTAGACATTCAGGCGCCAACAATCTATTCCCCTGGCAATGGAGGCAGGGGAATGCCTGAGCTCTGTTTGAAACTTGATAATATTTCCCCTAGCGAGGAAAAGCAAACAGTTGTGAGTGAAAACGTGGCTTCCTGAGAAAAATATAAGCAAAGTGATTGGGAGAGGAATGGGTTAAGAGAGAGAGAAAACTTTGAGTGCGGCTATCAGCAGAAGCTGTTTTGCCATCCTCCTGAGTTCATTCAGTGCGTTGAAAGAGTTAAGAAGAGATCTTTTATCAGTGTTAACTCTTTCAAAAAACCCTTGCTTTGAGAGCAGCTATCAAGTTGGTTTGCGTTCCTCTCCTGACTGAGTTTGTTCAGTGCGTTGAAAGAGTTAACTGAAAAGTGATATCTCCCTCCTCCTGGCTTCTCAGCCCAGTGCCTGCTTTTTGCAAGAAGTCGGTTGTGATTTGATGTTTCATTTGTGTTTTTCCTATTTAAAAAAACATAGGATCCGTGAGGATCTGTGTGGATCCTGGTTTTACTTTCTTCCTGTTTAAAATATGCTTTTGGAAGACTGGCTGCTTGCTTTTAAAATCAGGTGGGATGGAGGATTCTATCCCTGCTTTTTTTTAAAAGCTGGCTGAAACTTGTTGATGGGGTGTCTCTCTCTCTCTCTCTCTCTATTTGGAGAGGCAGGGACGGGTTAAAAACTCCCCCCCTCTGCTCTAAGTGTGTGTGTGTGTGTGTGTGTGTGAGAAAACGTCCCCTCCCTGAGGGGAGGCGGCTCGTCGCCGGGTTAAAAACTTTCCCCCCTTCTCTGTTCTAAGTGCGTGCGTACGTGTGTGTGTGAGAG
The DNA here is from genome assembly GCF_028583425.1 of Eublepharis macularius. Taxonomy (NCBI): domain Eukaryota; kingdom Metazoa; phylum Chordata; class Lepidosauria; order Squamata; family Eublepharidae; genus Eublepharis; species Eublepharis macularius. The sequence goes on from NC_072790.1 coordinate 87,157,828, forward strand.
AGAGAGAGAGAAAACATCCCCTCCCTGAGGGGAGGCAGCTTGTCACCGGGTTAAAAACTTTTTTCCCCATCTGCTCTAAGTGTGTGTGGGGGGGCGCCCCTCCGATCCCAGATCCCAGATCAGAAACGGGACTTGATCGGAGTGAATCGGTGATCTGGGGTCGTCACCAGAGCAGATCCATGAACAGCTTGATCGGTATTTTTTTTGGATCGTGCCCATGTCTAGTTATTATCCTGATGAGCAAGTTGCAAATTTGTCTAAGGTGGGAACTCCTCCTGACTCCTCCTTTCTTCCTGTCTTCATTGAGATTCTTTCTCTTGCCTCATGGTCTTCTAAAGGAGGAGGGTGCACCTTTCTTAGCTCCTGCCATGGAGGCCTAATCCACATACTCAACTGCAAGCATGATGCCGAATTATTTGGCCGTGAGAAATACAAAAAGTTCACTTTAGACTAGGGTTCTTCTGTCTTCTAAAAGAAAATGCTATAAATGGAATCTACCTCAATAAACTCTGTTATATCTTTTCTACAATTTAATTGTGTGAAGATTAATAATGGGACTTTGGGAACGTGCTTCTGACTGGGTATCTCTTCTAGCAAAGGAAATATAACTATTCTCAATAATGTATTGTCGAAGGCTTTCATGGCTGGAAAACGATGGTTGTTGTGGATTTTCTGGGCTGTATAGCCATGGTCTTGGAATTGTAGTTCCTGACATTTCGCCAGCAGCTGTGACTGGCATCTTCAGAGGTGTAGCACCAAAAGACAGAGATCTCTCAGTGTCACCTGTCTTTTAGTGCTACACCTCTGAAGATGCCAGTCACAGCTGCTGGCAAAATGTCAGGAACTACAATGCCAAGACCACGGCTATACAGCCCGGAAAATCCACAACAACCATTCCCAATAATCATTACATAGGGGCAACACTCTAGCATTCACCCAAAGCTCTATGGTTTAACCATAGAATTTTGGGCAAATGCTAGTGTCACCTGACATGATGATTTTACTTCTGGGTTGCCCTGGAAGTGACATCATTGTGTTATCCCAACATCAATCTCCTGAGTTTCCCCTAGCATTTTCCTGCCACTGCTCAGATGAGCAGAGGTGGGCAGAGCTGGAGGGGGGGGGTGAGAGGAGTTCCACTAAAGCAAGAGAACCGTCCTTCCTAGTGTTAAGTGTTATGGAAAGAAGAATTCAGTGGTTGTCCATTTTTTAAAGTATGTTTGGATATATATCATCTCTTGCCCTATATGTGTGTTAAAACACAGTTTTCCTAAACTAGTATAGCTGTTAAAATAGGTTCATCTACATTCCTTAATAGTATAGCTTTGTATAATCCCAACTACTGAACAAAAATGGGAATTTCATATATTTTTAATGTAAACAAAAATAGCACAGGGCATCTTTCACCACAAAGACATATGATGTCCAATAAAAAGAAAGCAGAGCTTGCTATAACTCCTCAGTGTTGATAATCTATTAGAATTCTCCTTTAGAAAAGCAATACGGAACTGGGGTGATGGTGGTGGTTACATTTCTGCATTTAGAACCTGAGAAGATAGTGCCAGGCTAACAATGCCTTCCTCATCTCTTGGTAGCACAGAATTATCACAAACCTTATTCGATTATATGGGGCATATATGTATACATACACAAATACACATTTATCAAAATGTGAAAAAGTTTGAAGCCGAACTAAGCAAACAGCAAGATATTTTTACTAAGTGCTGAAACAGTTGGAAAAAGTATATTTTCCTCCCAAGTCCTACTTTTAACTTCCTTTGATACAAGGTGGTGCAAAGTCAAGAGAGAACTTAAAACAAGCTTCACATTAATATTTGAAAAAGGGCACCCAATATGTTTGATGTGGCGCCCTTCATGCAAATCATGCAGTCAGAGCAAAATCCCAGTAGGAAATAGGCTTCTTTCTTCTTTGCTCTCGCTCTTTTTTCCGTCTGATAATAATGAACTTTTCACACTCCCTTTGCAACCCCCCTTGAGCTATACAGAAATAAAGTTATAACTCACTAGGTGCTGCCTCTTTTGGCAGGATATTTTTTGTCGTTACATTATTTATTGATTTTTGGTTAAAAGTGAAGGAAATACAATTTTAGTTCAGCACAGATTTTTGTACTTTTTTCAGAGATCAGCAAGAAAAAAAAGTCTTAGGGGGCGAAGGGAGAAAGCACATATTTTATGCTCTGATTTTAAAAGCATAATGATATATGCACACCCAAAGATTCAATGTGCTTTAACGACAGACATTGATTTAATAGTTAAGGACGGCAGGCGGTGTGTGAGAAGGAAACTTATTTGTCTAATTACAGTACAGTTGGTGTCACATTCAGCTTACTTATGACTTTAAATTGCACCTTCAAAAATTTTGAAGCCTTCTTAATTATGGGTGATAGCATGTAGGCAGTGCAATCAAAAACAGTGTAATGGGGGCAGCAGGTAGCAATGTATACTTTTCCTATGTATAGCAACTGATATGGTTCTTTCACATTATACCACCTACACAAGGGCAACCCAATCCTATGTGCATTTACTCATAAGTAAGTCTCATGGAATACATGTACAAATACGTACACACACAGACTTGCAGCCTTAATCGCTATGGCTATCCAAAAACAAAAGCATTGTTCCCTAATTAATCTTTATCTGTACATCATGGCACAAAATTTTTTCCTGATGTTCCTGTTGTGTGAAGATGTACTTGCCATTAGTATATCAAGTAGCTAAAATGCTCCAGGTATTTTATCAATTAGCAATGATGAAAAGCTTTACATAAAATGTATGTTTTGTTGTTAAAGGCAAGGAGTTTGAATTGAATAGGCAACATTTTACATAACCGAATGACAGAGAGGACAAGCACCATCAGAGACTGGCCATGTCACAGTGAAAACACGTGTATTGTCTCTAAAACACTAATCTTACAACTGTGCCATAGGTAAGGAAATCAGCTTTTGTATTGTGAGAGTTTAGCTCTGTGTTGTGGATTGGATCCAATCCCACCCCCCACATATGAGCGTATATGAACACCACTCTGAGTCCATTACTGTGGGAAAGGGTGGTATAAAAGTCCATAAATAAATAGGGAATGGCTGTTTTACAGGATGCAGCAGAGCAGCCTCAGTCAGCCTTGTATAATGGTTAGTGTCAGACTAGGATCTGGGAGACCTACATTTGAATTCCCACTCTGCCATAGAAGCTCAGGGACTGGATGACCTGCACCAAGGGATGGACAGGGAGAGTATGACTGTTGATTCTCCTGGACTTCTTAGTGGCTTTGATACCATCGATCACAGTATCCTTCTAAACCACCTTTTGGGGTTGGGACTGAGAGGCACAGTTTTGTGGAGGCTTTTGTCCTACCTTGAAGGAAGGTTTGAGAGTGTGGTGCTGGGGGACTGCCGCTCTGCCCCTTGACCTCTTGCCTATGGGGTTTCACAAGGTTCTAGCTTGTCTCCCATGTTTTTCAACACCTATGTAAAGCCACTGGGAGAGGTCATCTAGAGATTTATTACCAATATGCAGATGACAGTCAATTCTATCTTGTGCTTCCAGCACATCCCAAGGGAGCTATGGAAACTGTGGATAGGTGCCTGGAAGCAGTTTTTGGATGGATGAGGGCTTAATCCTGATAAATATGAAATGCTACTAGTGGAGGGAAGGTTCGAGCCAGGAATGGGGATATCTCCTTTTCTGGATGGTGTTGCACTCCCCCTAAAGGAGCAGGTTCATAGCTTGGGGGTGCTGCTAGACCAGGGGTTCCTGTTGGATAAACAGATGGCAAGGGTGCCTTTCATACTCTCCAGCTGGAGAGCCAACCATGGACCTTTCTGAGATCTTGCCACTGTAGTGCATGCCCTGGTAATATCTAGATTAGATTACTGCAATGAGCTCTGCATGGGGCTTACCTTGAATTCTGTGTGGAAGCCACAGTTGGTAAAGAATGCTGTGAACAGAATATTGACTGGAGTGGGTAATAAGAATCATATCACTCTAGTCTTGTAACATCTACACTGGCTCCTAATTTCCTTCCAAGATCAATTCAAGTTGCTGGTATTGACCTTTTAAAGCTCTATACACCTTGGGACCAGCATACTGTAAGGACCACCTTCCCTCATACAAACCTACCCATTCAATTATCTTTGGGTGTCCCAACCATGTAGGCTAGATAGGTAGCAACCTGAGAATTTTGTAAGCTGCTGTTGGTCCTAATTAGGGAGAGAAGTGGGGTATAAATATTTAAAGAAACAAAGCAGTGGGATGCCACAACAATTTATGCTATGAACTGAGTGCCACACTTCTTTGAATCCAAAACAGTCATTTTATCTTGACTTCCTACAGCAACAGTTTGCAGAAATTGATTCTGCATAAAGAAGTGTTTTGTTGTATTTATTTATTATTAAAGTATTATAATTTGCCTTTTCTGTTGCACACTTAAGACCACCGCAGAAGGAGGCAGGAGGAGCCTCCTTCAATGTGAAGGGGGAAGTCTAAGAGCCTGCTTATCCCAAGAAAAAGCCCTGCTTTCAGATTGAGACTTGGACCCTGAACCCTCCATTTTATAATCCTATAACATAATTGAGAAAGTGTGTTCGAGATTACTCACAGCTTATCCCTATGCACGTGCAGTATGCAGGATAAGTACTTAGTCACCAGCAACAGAGGCCCAGGAAGCCCCGCAGCGCAGGCAAGCCCGGCAAGCCCGGTTCGCCTGCCTCACCCCCCACAAACCACAATTCTGGGGGATCCTCACTTGCCTGCCTCTCCCCCCTCCCTGTGCAGTCTGTGATCCTTGGGGACGAGGGGGGCAAACAGCATTTGCCTTCCCACTGCTGCATTGGAACTTCTGGAGGCTGGGAAGCCTGGCAGCATAGGCAAGCTGGGAAAGCCTCGCTCACCTGCCCTGACGCACCCAAAGCCACGATCCTGGGGGGTAGCCGATAAATACAGAGCAACACGGTAAATGCTAATGGCAGAAAAGAGAAATTTCCCGTGTGTTATTAATGTCTCCTCCCAGTAGTTTTTACAATCAACAATATATTTATTCTTTATAATCAACAATATATCTGTTAGTAAGTTAACCTATTTCCTATTATATACCCAAGACATATACCACATATTACAATGCAAAATAGCTTCAATTATACAGGTGTCATATATGCTCCAAAACAATCAATTAAAGTGTCCCATGCTCCAAATCCTATAGTAGTTACTATTAAAGTGCAAATGCTTTCTGGTGTCACCTGACACAATTTATCATTTGTAGAGTCAATTTCGCCTTATATTTCAGTTCAATATGGGTACAGTCCAAGGTAATCCCAGACACTGTGAAGGTCACAGATCACATATAGACCTTGATAGTATTCTTTAGGTGTACATTGGTAGTTCTATGACCATGAATTTTCTAATGGACGGTCCAGATCCCTATAAAGGTCCGTTTCCAAAGTTCTTTCTCAAAGAACACAGTTGCTGGAAGAACATACAATATCATAAGTTATACATATAAGTTACATACAATTTACAATTAATACACACTCCAAATTCAATTTTCAGATCACCACTTCATGCTACTTTCCAATTTGCCAATTTCCTTCATCTGTAGCCTATTAGCTACCAACCGTTTTATCTACAGATAGGAATCCACGCCCAAATTGCACATTATCCCTTCTTAAAGTGCTCCTACTACTATAATTAACTATCCCAGAAAGCAAGTAAAATCATTTTCTATGTTTAAACCCTTTGGTACGAGAGTATTGAGTCTATGTATCCAAAATGTTTCCTTCTGACGAAGTTCTCTTGTAGCAGATATATGTTCTCTTTTCTGGGTCTTGAACAGAACAGTAAAAACCATGTCCATACTGCTATGTTTTTTGTCCTGGTAATGTTGTACTAAAGGGGCTTCTAGCACGTTATTCTTAATTCTGGATTGATGTTCACTAAGTCTTGTTCTAACAGAACAAGACATATAACAGTCCACATGGGCATTTTAACAGATAGACTACTCCTTCAGTACTGCAATTTACAAATTCGCGTGTCATATCAATTCCAAGTTGTCTCACATCCTCTACACTCATAACCAGGGAACATTGTTTACATCTCCCACACTTGTACACTCCCCTTGGTAGTCCTGTGTCCAGTTGTTTAATATTATAATTTAGATCCGAATGTATTATCAGATCTTTAATATTTTGTGTCCTCCTAAAGGCTACTACTGGGGGGGGGTCCCACAGCCCGGAATGTCATTGACCATTGGCCAGTATTTCAAGACCGCTCTTCTGATAGCATTAGCCTTATTGCTATAATCAAAAACGCCAACAATGCGTTCTATGTTTCCACGTACTTTTGGTACGTACTTGCCTGCCCTGTCCCCCCAAGCCAAGATCCTGGGGGGCAGAGGTGCACAGCAGTGGGCAAGCCTCGCTTACCTGCTCTCCCCCTGCCAAAGCCATGATCCTCAGGGGCAAGGATGGGGGGGGTTAATGATGGCAGGCAAGACTCAATTGCCTGCCCTGTCCCCCAGCCACAAAGGTTGGGGTGGGGCTGGGGGTGCGGAGGTGGGCATGCCACCCTGCCATTCTCCCCCTGCCCCAGATCAGGGCACTGGGGGGGGGAGACAATGCCAAGCACCGATGCCTACCCTCCTTCCTTCAACCCAGATTGGGGCACTGGAGAGGGGGCAATGTCCGCCCTCGACCCTTGCTCTCCTCCAATCCAAATAGAGGCACTAGGAGCAATGGCTGCCCCCACCCCCTGCTCTCATCCCCCCAACCCAGATTGGGGCTCAGGGGAGGGGGCAATAGCCAGCCAGCCTGCCCCCTGCCCTTTCTTGAGCCCTTTGTATTTTTTGCTACAATGGGTTTTGTTGCTAGTATAACAACAACAACAACAATACCATTCAATTTATATACTGCCCTTCAGGACAACTTAACATCCACTCAGAGCGGTTTTAAAAGTATGTTATTATTATCCCCACAACAAACAGCCTGTGAGGTGGGTGGGGCTGAGAGAGCTCCTAGAAGCTGTGACTCAAGGTCACCCAACTGGTTTCAAGTGGGAGAGTGGGAAATCAAACTCAGTTCTCTAGATTAGAGTCCCGCGCTCTTAATCACTACACTAAACTGCCTCTCTTATAGCCTGCTACTGTCCCAGGGGACTTTCCCCCAGCATCTCCAAACCCTGACCCTTCTCAGCCCCATCATAATGCTCACCACTGTAACCAGGCATGGCTCCTTTAAATACTGGTAGCCTGTCCTGAAGGGGAGGGGCCTGAATCTCCACCTCCTGGCAGTCATATTTAAGGCCTCAGTGCACTCAGAGCCTTTGTTTGAACAATGTCTATAACATCTTATTTCCGCTCTTGCCTTGACTTTTGGGCCTCACTCTCAAGTAGGCTATAGCTTCACCATGAAATTATATTCTGAACAAACTGCCACTCAGTGTAGCTGCTTTATAAAGGACAACATACGTTCCCATCAGCTAGCCACTGACAATAATTGGGTTGCCACATTCTGGACCAGCTGTGGTTTCTAAGTTGTACTGCAGTTATAGCTCAAAAGACCCATTGTCGTAGTTCTGCCTGGCCTTTCAAGTGGCTTTCATTGAAATCCTGAGAACACTTTTTGGTGAGTAAATCTCACTGAATATACTTGAAAAGGATTCTGAGTAGACCTGCTTAGGATTGCTTTCTTGCACATATCCAGCAACAATCTGAGTCAACAACAGAATTTGTAATTCATTTAAAAATGTAGGTGTCATAAGACAGTCACAAAACAGACCTAGCTCTTCGGACTGCTTATTGAGGCTGTCCTTTACAAGCAATGTAAGCTAGTGCAAATTTGTAAGAATTTAGTAGATGTTATCTAAGAGCTATGTCTGCAGTTCTGCACACAACAGCATCATGTAACACATTATTTCATTCAGAGTTACTTGCACATAGGTATGTTTATAAATGCAGCTTTAGGTCAATTTCTTTGATTTTCAAGTGAAAACGATTTTGCCTGCCTTCTGTCTTCATTTCTTAAAGGTATGTGTATTGGAATTTTAAATAAATAAATATAAATTCAGCTACATAATGTCATAAAGTACTGTCACATTTTATTATATGATTTTGATTGCTATTAATTCATCACATTTGGTAATCACTTTTGGAGTAATGTCTGATGTTCTGCATATTCAGCATGCACTAAATTACTGTCACCATCTATAAACATTCACCTTTTTAATTATCTGTAACTTCATCTCAACTAATAAAATAAATACAATCAAAAGAAGATTGGCAGCATCCCAAAACTACAACGAAGGACAGAACTTAAATACAGTACTCAGGTGAAAATATAATAGAAATACGGCATTGCTTGAGTTGGGTGTTAAACAATATACAGTTGTATGAAAAATATTTTATGGGTTGAAAATGATTTTATGTAGTAGCCTTTATTTACAACACACACAACTGGCTTAAATAAATACGGAATGCAACTCATTGGCTCATTCTTTTTTCTTCCCTCTTTCCTGATTCACAAGGCACAGCAATTAATTTATCATTAGCATAAGCCAAAAATCTTGAACAGGGAAGGAATTCTTTGAGCTCACTTCTGGGATTGTCGCCGACAGCAGTGAGCTCCGGGGTGCAGACTTAGGTCGAGTCCTGCCCCTCTCCATTGTAACTCCTGCTCATGCTACTTCCTTTGGGTAGAATACGGAAGGATTGGGTTGCAAGGCTCTTGCCATAAGCTGAAAAAACACACCTGCTGTGCCAATTTGTAAGTATTCCTTAACTGAAACTTCTTTAAAATAAAGGCAACTCAGTGTTTACTTTCTGAAACCTGGTGATTTTAGCTCTCCACAGGAAGCCTCAGGCGCATATATTGATGGAGTTATGGCAAGGGCGAAAAGGAAGAGGGAAGTCTAGAAGGAAGTGTGCAGCTGCAATTTAAAGGGCATGAGTGTTGTTGTTTTTGGTCAAAAACTCAATTACTACTATATTTTGTTACAAGTTAAAAGAATGCTAAGTATACTAATGCATCTAAAACAAACAGTTATGCTATTAATGCAAAAAAGGAGCAACCACAGCAACCTTTTCACAGCTTACATAATTATGAAATATTTCATAATACTTTTAAAATATGTAGTCATCAGAATGTAAACCACTTTCATATGCACAACTACTGGTTCAAAGAGATTGGAACTGGGTGCTTTTAAAAAGAGAGAGGATCTTATAGATTATCAGTTTCTCAAAGCTACAACAACACAGTAAGCAAAACCCTAAAAAATGAGTTACGGTTCTTTGTATTAATCAGTTCCTTATTGCTTCAGTTTTTTGGGTGAAAAGGGATATTATTATCTATCAAGCACAGTGTGACTTTGGTTTTGGTGCATGGGCAATCATAACACTTATTTCCAAGTTGAGCAAAAGGTTACATGTTTTGATATATACTCAGATAGGTCTTGTGCATGGCTAGATAGAAAAGAAATTCTGTCACAGTTTGAAGAAATAGGCTTCTTTTGTCTAATAAACATTTATGCACATAATTACTGTGGTAATGGGAAAGCAAGCAGGAGGTAAGATATGTGATTGACCGAGCCTATTAAAACATAAGCCAATAATAAAATAGTAAGAATCAACATAGCACTTGATAATGTTCCTACATCACGTAAATTATTTCATCATTCTTAATAGGTCATATATTTAAGTTTGAAGTGGACCTAACAATTGGGACCACTTCAAAACAAAATGGCTGTTTCTGCCTTGCAGAACAATCTCAAAACTAAAGATGGTACACTGGGGCTTTCAAACCTGCCCCCCCCCACTGTTAGCAACAGTGTTTTCTGTACATGCTCAGAAAATGCAAAAGCCAGCCCTGGACAGCTCCACACAAGCTGGACACAGGCAGCACCACAGTGCAATAAGACAGGCAAACAAGAGCTGGTGATGCAGAAAGCCAACCCATAACAGCCCTAGGAAGCACTGAGATGCTCCTATGCAGGCCAGCCCCAAGCAGTGCCACATTGTGGTGACTCAGGCTGGCAAGGGCCAGTGCCTCCGAGAGCCAACTCACGGCAGCTCTAAGAAGCATCACAGTACTCCTACATGGGCTGGCCCCAAGCAGTTCCGCACAGATTGCCTGCAGGTAGAGCCACACTGCAGTGAGCCAACCCACCAAAGTGCTCATCCATGCTGGAGGTATTCGGCACTGGGACAAAGATAAGCAAAAGGGAGGGAGGGAGAGATGAACACTATTTGCAAGATAGAGAGGCAAGGGAAGGGTGTGAGGGAGGGAGGGAGTAGGGGTCAAAGGCAGAGGGTATTTGGGGCAAAAGGCTGTGAAGAGTGGTGATGGGGCATGCCTTATATCAGGAAAACTGAGGCTGAGGCAGAGACTTCCCTAATGCCATCTAGTCAGTTTTTACAGGAATAGCATAGGAATAGCATTTGAACAATGGACTTCCTTGTTCTCAGCTCAGTCTCTTAGCCTTTCTTCTATACTCTGCATGTCAAGGTAGGTTAGAGATCTATGCCGATAGCTATGGACTTTGGCCATGCATGCAAAAAGGATCCACACTGGATTAAGCATAGACCAGTTCTTTGAGTCACTGTACCAGCTTCTAAACATACAAGAGCTTGCATGCCTCAAAGATTAAAAGATGCATGGTAGCATAACCTTTGTATGAAATTCTATCAGATGAAGTGGACTCTACGCCACAATAGCCAATGCTACAATAAATCTGTTAGTTCTTAAGGTGCCATAGGACTTTTATTTGGTTCTGCTGCAACAGATTTACATAGCTGCCCTGCTAGAATTTGTATTTGTGTATGTGTGTTTGCTGGAATACCACCACCACCTCCTCTTCCTCCTCCTCCTTTCAGTTTGTAAACTGCTTCACAACAATAGTTTCAAATCATTAGCAAAGAAATGTTTACAAATAATAAAGCAAAAATTTGAAAAACAAAATAATGGATATGAACATTTGTTAAGGAGTGAGATTCTGCAGTTTTTCTGGTGAGTTTGTACTCATGGAATTTAACTGGCTTCGAGAAACTACATTTCTTTTAGTCTGGTATATTTTTTTTAAAAATTGCTGACATGTATACTCTCTAATATATAAAAAGAAAGCCGTGTTGCTAATGACTCACTTTTTATCCTGGTGCAGGCTCACTTGCAGGACCCTCAGTGTGCCTGCACAGGCCACTCAGAGGCCACAGCAATGACGGAGAGACCCAGCGCAGTGTTGTAGCCTTTCAGAAACACCAAGGAGACTGTAGTGATGATGGAAAGACGTGGTGTGGTGATGTGGCCCTCTGGAGGTCCTGAGGAGGCTGCCGCAGCGACAGAGAAGCCCTGCACTGTGCTGCATCCTTCCCAAGGCCCCGCAGTGGCTGCAGAGGCAGCAGGGAGGCTCAGCGTGCTAACATGGCCCTCAGAAGGTCCTATAGCAGCCGCATAGGTAGTGGGGAAGCCCAGAGCAGTGGTGCGGCCTTCACAAGGCCCCACAGCAGCCACAGAGGCAGCGGGGAGGCCTGATGCACCAGTGTGGCCCTCATAAGGCCCCACAGCTGCTGTGGAGGCAACGGGGAAGCTTGGCCTGGAAGTTTAATTTTTTTAAGGCAGCATATCCCTAAAGAAATGAATCAGAAACACAACTGTCCATTTCCATCATGCTCCTACCACCTCTACTTTCAGGGGCATAAACTCCTCAGTTTCCTGGGGGTGGGGGTGAGCACAGGGCTGAACATGGCCCAGGCCCAAACTCAGTAATCTATATGAAATTATTTCAATATGAAATATATTTTATTTCCTAGAACCACCTGCCATAAACCATTTATTTATATTTCCTAGAACCATCTGCCCAGCATAATATATTATTTTCATGAACTCCTTTATGGACAGCATAAATATTTCATTTTTGTATGAAAGGAAATGGGAGGGAAGGCAGCATGGTACTGGCCCAGAACTCATCAGAGCTCAGAAGCTAAGCAGGGTAAATACTTGGATGGGAGACCACTGAGGAAGACTCTGCAGAAGAAGGGAATGGTGAACCACCTCTCCTTCTCACATGCCTTAGCAGGTCCTTGCTGGGGTTGCCATAATTCAATTATGACTTGATGGCACTTTACACATGCACACAAATGGAAATACTTCTCTCTTTTCCTCACAATTACCCAACGAGGTGGGTTAGGCTGAGAGGGTTTGCCTGGCCCAAGGTCACATAGTGAGCTTCATGGCTAAATGGTAATTTGAACTCTGGTCTCTCCAATCTTAAACCAAAACTCTAACAATTACACTATTCATATACTGGATACTCAGTATGAATCTCCACATAAATCTCAGAATCCAGAGTAAATACTGGTTCCTATGATACCCTGGCCTGTAAATATGGGAGCATTTGTTTGGCTGAAGCAGGATCCAAGACAGCAGAACCCACTTTCTATATATGAGGGACCAGCTTTATATCTCTTGCCACCACCACAATGTACAGATGCACAGAGACAAACAAAAATGTCTGAAGAGAGCCAGTGTGGTGTAGTGGCTAGAATGATGGACTAGGATCTGGGCAACCCAGGTTTGATTCCTGCTCTTGCCATAGAAGCTCACTGGGTGACCTTAGGCCAGTCACACATTCTCAGATTCTTAGCCTAACCTACCTCTCAGGGTTTGTTGTGAGGAAAAAAGTGGAATAGAGAAGAATGATGTAACTTCTTTAGGTCCCCATTGAGGAGAAAGGTGGGATATAAATGAAGTAAAATAAAAATAAATAAATAAAAATAAAGACAGAAATATTCCCACCTCTTCATTTTTATGTTATTTTATTGTCTAAAGCAGGTCCAAGGATACCAAAATCAACTTCCAGCATTTGGACCACACACACACAGCATGCAGCTTCCAATAGTTGGGCAACAAGCTTTTGCACCCCCCAAACACACAAGGCTAAATATAAAATGGATATGGAAATATTTCTTTACTTAGAGGAGAACCTAGATAGTAGAATAAGCTGGCCAACCTTTGGTGAACCAGTTTTTCTTCCACCACAAATAGCTAAAAATAAAATGGAGATGGGGCCATTTCTTTGTCTAAGACAGGACCCACCAGGACACAATATTATTGCAAATATTACAATTCCATCTGTGAAAGCATACCATAATTCTCAGGATCCATTACTTACATCAGAGTTTGTGTTGGAGGCTGCAGGAAAATTCATTTTTCAGTCCAACCACTGAGGCCTTGTGATTGCTAAATGGATTCCACCAGTCCAGTTAATCTTCCCCTCCTCTCCTGACTCTTTCTCTCTATTGTTTCTTCTCAGTCAGTATTATCCACTGAAGATCCACTCTCCTCCTTATCTTTACAAAAGCAAACAAACAAAATGAGCCCTGTGCCTCCTAAAAACTTAAGTTGCTACAAAGACAAACAGGACTGAATGAACTCCCTGAGCAGCTTTATGTTGTTATCTGTGTGTGCGGGCGGGGGGAGGGGATTGCCCCCACCAGGAAATTCTGGAGGAGGTTTGAGCCCCACTGCCTCCCCCCCCAAAGGTTTATGCCCCTGTCTACTTGTTGATCTCAGCACTTTCAAAACCCAGCAGGCCAGATTTGTGACTTAATCCTCCTACTTGTCAAGTTTGTTATTTTAGTACTTGACGTAGTAAATCATGCCTAGGCTAGCAGCCGATTTGTGGTCCTAACTTACTACTTTCTTTTTGACAATCATAATAACTTTCACTTTGATTTTCTTTTATTTCATTTTTAATGCTTAGACATGCATGAGAAAATGTCTATAAAGTCAAGGAAATAATCCTAGGTATGCAGAAATCCTCCAAGCTCATTTTTAAAAAATGTACTTTACAAATGATTAGCAAGAAAAGTAGCTGCATTCTCACATTTTCTTGCAAGTAGCAAAGGAATCCATCTTGTTGTTTGGGCTTAGTTTTCTTTCTTTTCCCCACTGACCTCTGTGAGCTAAGGAGAAGGACATAGATGAGTTTGTCTCAGTAGGAGGTGGGCAGGTAAGTCGGCTTTCAGAAAATGAGACAAATGAGATCACTGGAAGACCTCAGGAGGAAATACTTCTTGGCAAACAATGTCACATGAAAGAAAAAGGGGGCAGAGGGAGAGTGAAGAATTAAAAATGCACAAAGGCCATAAAAAGCATTGCTGGACTTAAGGAGGAAGAAAAAAACAAGCACTGGAGTATGTAAAATTCAATTATGGCAATATGAAAAAGAAGCTTAAAGTTCAATGCAAATTTAAAAGTTACCAGCGATCCCTTGAGAGATACTTAACTTGCTGAACCTAGCAACATGTTTACTCAAAAGTAAGCCCCATTTTACTGAGTAGACTGTACCCTCCTATTAAATGTGTTTGGAGGGAAGGTGGCATAGTACAGCCTGATCTCATCAGATTTCAGAAGCTAAGCAGGGTCAGTAAGCAGCCACCAAGGAAGACCCTGCAGAGGAAGGCACTGGCAAATCATCTCTGCTTCTCACTTGAAAGCCCCTTTCTTGGGCTGCCAAGTTGATTGTGACTTGATGGCACATACACATGCAGTAAATGTGTTTAGGATTACACCCACAGAGGCAAGGATTTTTTCATGTTCATGCAGAGCCTCCCTGCTTGCAGTAACTGATATTCTTTTTCCAATGTAGCATAGCTGAGTGTACATTTCTTTGAAATGAATGGGGCATCCTATATGCATGTGTGCAGATGCTGGAGCAGATAGTTGAATGTGGATGCTCCATCTCTAAACGCTTTCCACATTCACCCATTGAACATATGAAGCTGCCTCGTACTGAATCTGATCACATTTATCCACATCAGTGTTCTCTACTCTGACTTGCAAGAGCTCTTCAGAATCTCAGGCAGAGATCTTTTACATTATCTACTGCCTTTTAATTGGAAATGCTTGGGATTGAATTTTGGATGCTTTACTACTGAGCCATGGTCCCATCTCTAAAGTTTTGGTCACTTGGCAAGCTAGTCAGTGGGGGGGGGGCACTTTGTATGACTTCAACACTTCCTGCCAAAAAGATTTTACATAAAATGGCACGGAGAACTTATATAACAACACTGAAAGATATTAGTAGGTGATAGTATAGTCTGAGATATATTTTAAAAATATTGAGATATGGCTTAGAAATTTCCTCCCACCCTTCTATTCCCTTGCAAATGGATAGGTCTGTGAAATTGTGCAATGAGAGGGAAGAGATGGAAAGTGGTAGATTAGAGGGCTGGTGTTGAGCCATTATGACAAGGACAATTATAGAAATATCAGTTTGGGGCAGCAAAGGGTGGTGAGGAACATGGCTCATTTCGACGGGGAATGCACAGGAACGCAGTTCCGGTAGTTCTCCAAAGAGATCACATGTCAGGTGGCCCTGCCCACCTGATTTTCAGCCATTTTGGGCCCATTGCGGCCTGGATTGGGGCCGAAACAGCCAGGATAGGTGATGTCAGGGTGTGTGGCATATGCAAACCAGTTATGCTAATAACACACTTCCGGTGATGGCAAGGGGTGTGGCATATGCTAATGAATTATGCTAATGAGTTCCTCCAGCTCTTTTTCTACGAAATAGCCCCTGGTGAGGACCATTATTAGGGGACCAAATATATTTCCAAGAACATTCAGTACATACCTTATGGAATGGAAGTAATTAATATTGTTCATATTTAATTTAATTTAATTTAATTTATTATATTTATATTCCACCCTCCCCGCTTTTGCAGGCTCAGGGCGGATAACAAATACAAACATCATTAAAAACATTTAAAAACATTAAATAATACAATTCATGCTGCATAGTGGTTCATACATGCCTCTGTGTTCGCATAGGGGCGATGGTTTAACCCCCCCTTCATGGGGGGGGCACTGCCCGGCGTCAGCCATATGCCTGGCGGAATAGCTCTGTCTTACAGGCTCGGCGAAATGCAAGCAAATCTTGTCAGGCCCTTGTCTCGCAAGACAGAGCATTCCACCAGGTCGGGGCCAGGACCGAAAAGGCCCTGTCCCTGGTCGATGCCAGGCGGGCCTCCCTAGGGCCAGGGACACTTAAAAGATGTTTTACTTACTTAAGCCCAAGTTTAAGCTTACTTAAACATGAACTTGTTCATATTTATTTACTTATTTACTTTAGCCCAAAGCAGCTTGAAATCACACTATTCTGATGGAATATTCCTCCCCATTCTTGTTTTATGTTGGGCAGTTTCCAAGTTTCTCTTCATGGTGCTAAAATGCTATGCTCTTTCTCTCTGCCACTTCTTTGCCATCTGATAAAGACTTTGTCTCTGAAACTGATTGTTTAATGCAATCTTCTTCATAATTGCTTTAGAATCAAACAAGGTGAGATGAAGATTATTGATCTCCCAGATTACTGATCTCTCTTCAAAGTTAAATTTCAGATGTACACAGCCTCTATTTGGATTTAAGCCAGGTGAGAAAGGGTGAAAAGATTTAATCCTTCATAGTTGTACATTTGGAAATTCTCCCCCACCTCCACATACCCAAGGACTCCCATTAGCCTTCAAAGGAAAAAAAAAGAGGAATATGCAAATAGGGCCATGTAAGTCTAAAAATGATTGTTCTGGATGACTCTGATCAGGCCTGATTAAGATACAGGTGTGCACTTCAGAAGTCCTAAGCATCTAGTCAGCTTTCTTGTATCAGATTATTTAACTCCTGGCAAGAGGTACACTGCAGATCGTGTTTTGTACACAAATAATACAATTATGAAATCCTTGCTTCCATTCTAAGCCTCTATTATTATAACATTATTATTCGACAATATTGGCTCAGTCAACAGAAAATCATCAATCCATTATATAATAGATCATTAAAGGAGAGTGATTACATCAGTCCAAAAAAGTATGTTACCCAAAGATAAAAAGGTCACAGCAACGATCCCCTCCAAGAAGAAGTTCCCAATCAATTCAGCTTGTCATAGTTATAAGGTTTCAGAACTTTCTCCTAACAATGGCTGTCTGTCCCTCTTCAAGGGGGCACTCTTTCTTGGCTCTTACTATCTTATAACATCAAACACCAGACAAAATTATCCACATTTGAAATATCTTCTTAAAATATATAAAAATAGTTCATTCTTGCTACCTCCTATCTTCACAAAGGCTATGCATAATGACTACAAGTTTGCCATACATATAAATATCTTTTAGCTGTCATCTAATATATCTATCCTTGAGTAATATTGCTAATTTCTGTAAAATTAG
The DNA here is from genome assembly GCF_028583425.1 of Eublepharis macularius. Lineage (NCBI taxonomy): Eukaryota > Metazoa > Chordata > Lepidosauria > Squamata > Eublepharidae > Eublepharis > Eublepharis macularius. The sequence goes on from NC_072790.1 coordinate 87,175,046, forward strand.
ACATTCCTACCATTCTCAGACACTCTCTGCATCTGAGCCTTAGTAAATTGTATATATTGATACAAGGCTTTTCTAACCTACACAAGGCCATTCAACTGTCTTACGCCATTGTTTCGTATTCCTCTCCCAGGTTATTCTGTTCTAGGCTTTTAAACCTGCTTTGTGGCATGTTTAGTTATGGGGCCCTTTAAACGGGCCAAACTCCAGCCCGCTGGCAGGCAGCAGGGGGGATTCTCCCCCTGCCAGCTGATAATTTAAAGGGACCTGTCCCTTGCAAATGGCAGGAAAGGGCCCTTTAAATGATTAAAGGCCCCTTTCCCTACTGCTAAGCAGCTGGAAAAGGGCATTGAAACCCCATGAACCACAAATCACAAACCACAAACTGGTTCTTGAACTTGCACCAGTTTGTGGGAGTTCGTGGTTCTTCATTCATGAAAACCCAAGAATCACAAACCCCATGGTTCATTTTTTTTTGGTTTGTGCCCATGCCTACTCCCAATGTCTTTCTTTTTTAGATTTTCCTGCAAACTTGGGAATTCCTTCAGATTTGTAGATAAATTCTACTCTGTCTGTCCTAAATTCCATTTTGCAAACCCATTGAACACATTCATGTATCTGCCCTGCAAGTAGATGGACTCAGGCAGAGGCTGTGAGGGGGTTGGTCTGGTCTACTGGGGTGCTGGAGATGTAATGCCTCACTCCAGTACAGAAGATGGTTCTGAGTGAATGAGACCTCTTAACTGCCTGTAGGCTTTCTAAAATTTTATTTGGAATTTAGGTCCTTAATAGAGATGGGCACAAACTGGAGAATTCCAAACTGTGTGGTTCATGGTTCATCGCATTTCACGAATAACAAACTTTCATGAACTTGCACCAGTTCGTTTGGTTCATGAAAACGTCACTTCTGGGTCAGCAGAAGGTCTACAGATAGCCCATCCCCCTGTTGCCTAGGAAACTAATTGATTGGCACCAGGCTGTCTGCAATGACGAACCAAAATATAAACCAAATGGACCGGGCTAAAAATCATTATGGTTCGTGAAAAATGAGCTCTAATGAACCACGAGTTCATGAAACACAAACCAGCCTGGTTCATGACAAACTTCGGTTCATATTTTGGTTCATGCCTGCCTCTAGTCCTTAATGCATTGTAACTAAAAGCTAAGGAAGTGAAAAGGGTAGTACGAAATATTTGTGGAGACTAAGTGTGATTTGGAGTAACTCCTGCATTATGAACCATGGTGGAATGAAGAGTGTAAGTAGGGGATCACCTCATAATAGGTCTGAAAAGGGGGTAGATCATTTCTACACATGCATACAGACACACAAACAAACCCATTTTTGAAAATCTTTGTTCCTCCTCACCAGACATTTTTCTGCTTAGCAAAATTATATATTCCCAATCACTTGATTGGGTCTAATGGTCCTGGGACCTGCAAATCACACCTTTTCAAGGTTGCTGAAGATATGAACCAACATACCCCATGACTCAGTCTGATGTTCCGAATTAAGTCTCTATAAAAGATTATGGCATGTATGCTAAAGAAGCATGCAATGAGCACCATCTCACCACTTAGTAACCATACTAATTCCCAAGACCTCTCTCTTTAGACATTGGCCACTGGCCAGCACCTCCATGTTGCAGAATATTTTTTTTTTTAGTTCATATCTTTTTGAAGAGTAAAGAACCTGTTATTTGCCTCAGGAGGACACATTGTGCATCGTGGAGTACACTTAACAGATGAGGGATAAAAATCAATCCATAATAATGTAATTGTGTTATTCAATGGGCAATTTGGGCTCTTGAGTTTTCCACAAACGGAAATAAGCAGACAATTGTAATGGATTACAGGAACTATTACGTCAATCAAAAAGCAGGTGGGGGAGGAGGAGTAAAAAGTTAAGCTAGGCTGCAGCACAGAAAATAAAAACAGAAAAACTTGAGTATGTGAAGAAATGGTGCATTAAACTCAAAATATACTCAAACCTCCTGGTTTGGACTTTTTCTTCCAGCTTTCCAAATGGTGGCAGGCTTATGATTTTTCTGCTGCTTACTAATTTCCAGTTCAGAAAAAAACATTTATGCTTAAACAAATGGCAATATATTCTCCCCCCTCCCTGGACAGGAGAGTTACAGGGTACAGTCAGTGGAGTCAGTCCATACCACAGCCTGATTAATCTGATTAATAGTAATTCCATTGAAACTTGCTTCTGAAGAAGAAAGTGGATTTTGAGCACTAAAGAAATTGTTTATTACTTGTTCCTTTTCTACAGGCTCTGCCTGCTGTGACCCTTCTCATTCCTTTTCTCTCCCCCCCCCCACCTCCTTTTTCCCATACCTTGGAAAATCTAGTCCTGCAGTTATTTTATGGGAACAAATATCCAAACTCAAAGAAATTAAATGCACTTTTTAGGACACCTTTTATTCATACTATCTGAAATACTGGGAAAGTTAGTTCTCAGCATCCTCAACATATCTGATTCTCAGAATTCTTTGAGGAAAGCCATGACTGTTCCACCCATATAGAATCAATATAAATATGCAGTGCAGATGTGCCAGTTAACAGCAATCTGTAGGCATTAGCAAAAAATGAGAAGTTGGACTGATATTTATTTATTTATTTATTTAGTCTACATAGTGAAAATGTACTGTGTTTGGCTGCTGCAAGCTTGGGATGAGTTGAGAGAGAAAATATTTCAGCGAGAAGGCCAAGTATACCAAAGGATAAACAAAAGAGTAATATCAGTCAAACTGCCTGAGCAATAAAATGCTCACAATATACTTGTGTATTTCTTTAACAACTGATTTCAGGAGAAAAAGAAAAGAAAACCCCTAAGAGGAAACCTAATAGTTAAAATACCAGCAGTCTTCCAAATTCTTTCAGGTACCTGCAGCAAATGATGTATTGATCTTGCTGTTAAACTGCACAGCTGTAACCAACACATTAGACATGGGAGATAAAAGCAATGACTAAAAGCACCTTATTTCATCTGTCACACCTGAGGCTCTGCCTTCTTCAGACCTTTAGTGTATTAGCACAGAAAATCAATTAGGTAAAGAGCTATACAAATGAAGGGAAAATTTTAAAAAGGTCTCATTCACAAAGTGCTGAGGCCATGAGGGAGCTCCGCAGACCAGGTAAAGTATAAGGTATTCCCAAAATATACCATAATAATTTTTTTCTGAACACTTGTGATTACATATCATTGTGAATTAAGGTTTTGATAAGCTAAGCGGTTGATCAATATTCACGAACATAGCAAATTTAGCAATGTTATTCTCTGAAATTGTTTGGCATTTGACCTATGGCCATTTTTCTTCTTGAGGTACAAAAAGGTTTCAAAGTCTTCCTAGGAAAACAGGTTTGGAGGATTTGGAGGGTTCCAACAAAACAATGGTGCAAGTGGTAAGATTTTTTTCCCTCACATGTGAGAAACCATCTTGTGCTTAAAGTGACTCAAGACTCTTACAGTACAGTTCTAAACCCACTCACTTCAGTAAACTTAAGTGCAATGATTTATCTGCCTTACAAAGCTGTTTTATCTCCAAACGTCTTGTAAAATGGGCAGGATATTGATTTAACAGAGTATTTACATGTATGGGATGGCAATTTTTGCTGATTTCTTCTCCTGCTGCTTCTGACTTCTGTTTAGACTATTCTTGGGGCTTTCCCTCCTTCCAGGAGCAGCTTTCTGGAAGTATTTTGAGAGGCACTGGAAGGGGGAGGAGGTGTAGTTTCACTCCCCAAACAGCTATCCCTTCCATGCATGTAAGTCTCTGGCACATGCAAGCCACTATTGTAACAAGTAAACATAAAATGGCACAGTGGAGAAGACAATAGCAACCTGCTACAATAGAACACATGCTACACTCCCCACCCGTCATAGGAATTTATATACGTATGAGCTTGTATTAGGGTTACTGGCAGGAAGTTGCAGAGGGCAGGGTCTTTGCTTTTCAGAATCAGACACCATGATATCACTTCTGGTGCAACCTGGAAGTGATGTAATTGTGTCCAGGTGATGTTCTAACATTCACCCCAAAGTAAGGTTTAACCACAGACTTGTGGACAAATGCTAGAGCATCACCCAATGTAATGTCATCACTTTTGAGTCACGCTGGAAGTGGCATCATTGTGTCAGCATGACACTATTCACACACACCCCATATTTCCTCAACTGCCCTGCTGTGCAATGGTGGGCAGAGGGCCTGGAGGATATAAGACCATCCCAGTTTGCACGAGATCTGTAACTATTGTTGAGCAATGGAAATGTAGTATTTCAAATTGTTGGAGCTTGCAAGCATAGATCAGAGTGGCTTTAAAGACAATGCTGGTGGAGCTTCAGGAGCTTGCAAATTATGTGTGAGCTTAGTTGAAGAACCAACATCTTTGGAAATTCCACAATACTGGTGTTCAGGCACAGGATGGTATTTTATAGTTGTTCATGCCCGATTGCTTACAGTGGCAATCATTTCTCTTTAATGTAGCCCTCAGCAGACTCTAGAGAACCTGAAGGAGCTTTTGCCATTCAACAGAACTTCACAATAGCCATCAGTTGGTCTACCAGAGGGATTCATTGGGAGGAGAAGGTTGACTTGCTGTGTGATATAGCTTTGTTCCTTCCCAGTTCAGTAAATGGTCACAGTAAATGGTCAATATTAAGGTCATGGCAGCAACATACAGCCCCCTCTTCCACACCCCTCTTCTCTTACAAAAGCTGAAGCTGGGAATAATAGCAGCCTTCATTTGCCTGGCTTGGGAACAAATGAAATTTCTTAAGCCATTTAATGCTATAGTGGGTATTTGTATGAAGAATTGCCTTCAGCTGACCAGGTGAATTCTAGAGCATGTTCATCTCCTCTGCCTTGTCCTTTAAGAGGCAGTGTGGTATTGAGTGTCTTAAAAGGGACCTGGGGGACTCAGGTTCATCCCTCTACTCAGACATGAAGCTTTCTGGGTGACCTTCAGTTGTCATTATTTCTTACAGTGGCCTGCCAAACAAAATTGCTGCAGGAATTGAATGAAGGACCTTAGAAATAATTAGGCATGCCACCTTAGCTCTTAGCAAGAATATATGTCCCCGCTTTTCTTGCTATGAGCTATGATGGCGCATCTAATTATTGCTAAAGTTTATTTCTAATTCTTTCTAAGCAAGAAGAGTAGAAATAGAAACATATATAATGATTCCATTCTATTAATGTACTGTTGTGTAACGTAACCAGAACAGTTTATATGCATACTTCTGTATAACACCCCCTCCTTCTGTGAATGGATGAAGGTTGGCAGCCTTCTGATAGGGCAGTCATTCTTAGGTGTGAAATATTTAACACTGGACACATTAGGCAATTGCAGCCATCACATACACAGAGAGACAGACATCCCTTTTATAATTGGGGCAGTAGTGATTCAATGTCTATTGCAGAACTGTAGTTACCAATGTATGTATTCTGAATGCCATACACAGTATTTACTCAAAGGCAAAACAAGATTTTTTCCCCCAGGTATGCCATTTAAAAAGATGGCATCATCTTACACTGTAAGCAGTCGGCCTGGCCTCCACCATGTTTAATAGCTATTTAATAAGATACCTGTGATATGAGAATCACAAGGCCCCTGGATTAATTGCAGTTCAGTTTGCAAACAGGAGAATTCCAGCTAGCAGTTGCTGAGTTCTGCCCAGGAGATCCAGGCATGAATGGAATGCTGAATGTAAATGCAGAGTGACCAGAGATTATTAGTTTACTTTCCTCTCAGCTCTGGGTGGAGCCAGAGCAAGGAAGGTCTTGCAGTGTCATTCCACTTAGCACATTCCCTCCCCCTTTTTCCGTGATAAGATCCCCAGCCCAAGATTAAGGAGAAATCAATAAGCACCCTTAAGTTTTTGTAATTCATTCCTAGGAAAAGGTACATTCCCTAACTAAATTCATCAGCTCAACTCTGGGACATTAATTTGCACGCATTCCTTTATAATTCCACGGGAGACTTCCGGAATGGCAGCAATGAGAGTTGGTTGTGTCTGGGGAGAGCTCCTCAAGACATAGCTGATCTGCCCTGTCTGGAGGGGTCCAGAGGATTTTGGACTCCTAGAGGGACTTTGGAGGAGACTCCTGAAGCTTTGGATGCTATTTGGGGAGAGATCCTTGGATGCAGCCGAGGATAATCTCTCCAAAAAAAATCCTTTTGCTCAAGAAGGAAGCAGAGCCATCATGGTGTTTAACTACTAGCCTCTGGTAAAGCTACACTATCTTTATCTGCAAGGACTTTCTGTTTATAATTGCCACTGCCTCTGCTGGATGTGCGAGTTTTGTTAATTAGTCGTGAATTGTTTGGGAAATTGACTTTATGGCTTAATTAGTAGACAATCCAAATTTACTGATTGGGAAAAAGAAGACGCTGGAATTTCAACATCGTTAACTAGAAAATATTTTTACTTATAAATGTTGTGGATAAAAGCTAAATACGGAAAATAATTTGATAAAATGGGATTGTTAATACAGCAATTAACTGAAAATTGCTGGTGCATGTTATGATTTATGGCATTATGAGCTCCCTTGCTCCTGCCTCTTCCTTAATATGTCCTACACATCAAATGTGCAAGTTGGTCTGGAGGGGTAGTGGAATCAATGGTTTAGGTTCATTGGCAATATGAGTTCAAAGAAAAATGAAGTTTTAAGAACTACTTTAGAGGAAAACACTGTGAATAAAGAAAAATCCTTTGTGTCTCTCTTTCTGGAGAGAATCCCGGCTCCCGCTTCCTTCTTATCTTGGGGCTAGACAGCAACTTTTTAAAACAAAAGCTGTTTACGTGTAGCTGAGTTTGTCCAAAAATAACCTTACCAGATTATTTTGGGTTGTCTACTGATACCTACTGGAGAAGGAGTGATTATGGGGATGCTACAAAAAAACAGAACTGAACTACAGGATTCTCTGCAGCTGATTATACAATCAACCATGAATCAAGTAAACAGCACATTGGATCAAGTCATGAACCAAGTTGAAAACTTGAAAATGGAAATCTTAGAGCTGAAGATTATAATGAATGGCAAGCAATCTCAGCCAGTTGAAATTCAAGAGGTAGCAGATTTGAAACAGGGAACTGATACACAAAGACCTAAAGTTCTCCAGCAAACGCCTACATGGAATTATGAAAAAGAAGGGAATGTAGAAAGATCAACAAATAAGCTAAGATTACAAAAGGGACCCAGAAAACAAAGAGAAGATATGAAGAAGAGGACAGAAGAGCCTTTGGAAGACTTAAAGGAAGACAAGTTGGAAGATACTCTGCTACACTACATATCTCAATTTCAAGCCAGTCCAAGCAACATCAACCAATACCTGTTTAAGGATTTGAATAAATTAACTTCAAAATTTATCTACCAAGGAAAAAAACTGAAAATCAAACTGAAAGCATATTGGAAAAAGGGGGGGGAGTACAGCCATGACATCCAGTTCTGTAAACAACAAGTTAGCTGGAATGACGACAACAGATATCTGAACTTGAGGACTCAAAAACTGTTAGATATATACTTATGGAATATGATAAAGTTGGGATATATAAAGATTTTGAAAATTAATTGAAAGAATTTCATCCTTTTGATAACAGTGATAACATCGATATAGGTTGAAACAATGTAAGAATATAATAACTTGTGTGATATGCTTTGGATAAAATGATAAAAAGAAAAATGTATGTATACTAAGGTAAAGAATGAAAAAGACAAAAGAATATAAGATTAAGTACTCTCAAAAGTAAACTAGGAGAAGGATGCAGAACATTCTAAAAGATAGAAAACCAAGATAATAACAATTAAGATGTTAAATGTAAATGAGAATTCTTTCTCAAAAGGTTCTAGGGGTGTTATTATATGTTTAAATAACAGATGTAAAATGTGTAAGACTGTTTCAAGTAAAGGTTAGAAAAAATGGAAAGTATATTTGGTAACAGAAGGAGCAATTGTCTAAGCCTCCAGACAATTTTCTAAGGTTTCATATAGTGGCTAGATAATATTAGCTCATATATATATTAGTCCATATTATTATATAGACACCTATATTCTTTAAGATGGATGTATTTGTTAATGAAGTTTGTCCCAGATGAAGGTAATAAAGACCATGAGAGACGGAGGAGATTGCTGGAGACTTACCCTATTGCTGGAATGATAACAAATATGAACAACAAGGAACTATATGCTCTACGTTATAATGTACTTATTAAGAATATTGAATATTAGATGCTATTGTGAGCAGATCAGCATGAAGACACCCCCCTCCCCTTATCCTTGTTCCTTTAATCCACCCCTCCCTTTATAACTTGTTATTCTTTGAGGGGTTACAAACTGATCTTCCCAATGTCCAATACCCACCAAATTTGCAGGGGACATAGTCCTCACTGTCCTCCAAAGACCCCTCCCCCCAAGTTTCAGAGAGATTGCACCCCGGGAAAGGCATGATCCATGGGTCCTTCCCTTTGTTGTCATTTTCTCTTCACGGTGGCAAAAACGGAACTGCCTGTTGGAAGGCAGCTACTTTGAAGGATTACAAAGTGACCTTCCCAATGTCCAATACCCACCAAGTTTGCAGGGGATATAGTCCTCACTGTCCTCTGAAGTCCCCCCAAGTTTCAGAGAGATTGCACCCCGGGAATGGCATGATCCATGGATTTGTTGTTGCATGATCCATGGGTTTGTTGTCGCTTTGTTGTCATTTTCTCTTCACAGTGGCAAAAATGGGACTCTCTGGTGGAAGCTACTTTGAGGAGTTAGAAACTGACCTTCCCAATGTCCAATATCCATCATATTTGCAGGGGACATAATCCTCACGGTCCTCTGAAGATCCCCCAAGATTCAGAAAGATTGAACCCTGGGAAAGGTATGATCCATGGCTCCTTCCCTTTGTTGTCATTTTCTCTTCACCATGCAACTGGGCCATAACTTTCCTGAGTAGAAGCTGACAGGGGTAAGAAAGGAAGGAAAAATGAAGACAAGGTGGTGTATAAAGGTAGGCTGGTTGGTGGGTAGTAAGTAGAAAAGGAGGCAGGAATACGAGAGAGGCTATTGTGACTTAAGGGAAGGGGAAAACGAAATGGTGTGAGAAAGGGAAATGAGATGCACCCCGCAATTTCTTAATGTTCCTGCTTTAGACTTTCTTATTCTAGAATTGAAACCCTGAAAACTTTTTGACATTAGACTATATAAAGATAATGAGAGTGGATATGATTTCCTCTTTTACCTGTGCTTTAATTACACATTGCATAATATCTTCTAACTGCTCTTTAGAAAAAAAAGTGCTAGAAAGTTATTTTATTAACATAAATTATATTCTAACAATAGCCTGCAAGCTACAAAAAAATACCCCAAGGACAGCATGAAGTCCACATGGCCATATGTGGCCCACCCCTGCTTTGTTGAAAATAGCTCAAAAGTGCCTAGTTCCCTACTTCAGCCTAAAGGAACATAAGCCGTCTCTGGAGGAACAGACATTGCTGAATGCTTTGCCTGCTGTTAATCTGCACAGTTCTAGCAGAAGTGAGAAATAATTTGGCATTAGCTAGACATTAACACAGTCTTTCAGCACAGTACAAGATAGAAAGGTTTTACTTCTTCTTAAGGCTATACTGATGGAAGTTGGGATGCAAGAGTTAGATATCTGCATCACATTTGAACAGTCACCTTCATATACCATGTGTAGCTTTGTGGTGCAGCTTTCTCATTTCAGCAGACTATGAATCAGCTGCAGCAGATTTATTTTTTTTTGTTTAAGGTGTTTTAACAATGCACTGGCAAAGCTGAGTCCAGCTCTGCCCTCTATGAAAGCATTAGGACAGGATAGGTGCAGGGTTTTCTCACCAGTGGCTCTGAAGCTTAAGATTTATGCAAATATTTATAAGCCTGCCTTTTGCCAGAAATCTGGGAGGTGACTCATGGCAAGTAAGAACAGAAAATTAAACATACAATTAAAACTTGTACCAGAAAAACTAACCATAGTATAAATCAAACATCTAAGAATCCCTACTGCTGTCCCTCAATACCCTTCTGAAGGCCATCAGTGAGAATACCTTTCTCACATGTTCAAGAAGGCTGTTCCACAACTGAAAACACTTCTCCCATCATCTAGAACTCAAGGGAACCCAGTGAAGTTGATGAAAAATAGGTACAAGACAGAGAAAAGAAAACACTTCTTTAGTCAATGAGTAATTAAATTGTGGAATTCATTGCCAGTGGAGGTAGTGATGGCTAGGAGCTCAGATGCTTTTAAAAGGGGGTTAGACAGGCTCACAGAAGATAGATCCATCAGTGTTTATTAGCCAAGATGCATAAAGACAATTTCTATATCCAAAGGCAGTAAACCTCTGAAATCTATCACTAGGAAACAGCATCAGGGGAAGGCCAAGCATTTATTCCGTTAGTTGGCCCTTTAGGGCAATTGATTGGTTGCTGTGTGAAACAAGATGCTGAAGATGGACCACTTGTCTAATCCAACAGGGTTCTTCTTTTGTTCACCCTTAATCATACCATAGCCAATTGCACCCTAATATAAGAAGCAACAGGGGAAAGAGAGGGATCCTGGCATGATTACCAAAGTTGTCGTACAAGTTCAGAGAAGAATAGGTAGGGTTGCAAGGCATGGCAGGAACTTGGGAAGTGGGGACATGGGGGACGGACATGGTATTGCATAGGCTAGTTTTGTTTTAGGCATAGTCTGTAGCATAAGTAGTATTGTATATTGGTGATTGACACTGTTTCTATTACTTAAATGATATTTCTGATAGGGGCTTCTTATTCTGATTTTATACAAAATCAGGCAAAAGAGAGATTGTAAAAAATAAATTAACAATTTCCAAGTAACTGCTTTTAGAATTTCTGTATAATAAATAATACAGTCTTATTTATATGGATTATAAAAAGGAAGCAGCAGCAGTATCCTGCACCAAACAAGTATAAATAGCTATGCAGCTCATCAGCTGCCAGCTGATGTGATCATTCGTTCGTTCATTTTCATGTCTAACCTGTTATATTTCAAAGGATCAAAGCATGTTTAATAAAATAAGAATAATACACACAAACTGTAGCACCACCAATGTAGGTATATGCAATTAGATACATCCAGTCCAAATATATACCAAAAAATAACTTACCAGAGTTTTTCAGGGATATTTGGGTATCCAGACAATATTTGGGATTCTCAGGTATACCAGAACCCCAATCCCGAATATTTCTGGAAATATGTGAGCATATCCAGGGCCGACATTAAGATCTGGACTTGGAAGGAGGGTTGTTGTTGCATTTCACCAGGTTTCTCGGGCAATGGGAGGGAGCAAAAAGGGAGGCAGCTCTCACAGGCAAACAGGATCACATCTCTATATGGGATCACATATAGAGAAAGATCTGTCTGCCTAATCATAATGATTCTGTCATAGCCCCATAGCTTTCTGACTATGGACAAAAAGGATAAAAAGCTGGCCTGGCAGCTGGTCTCTATTTCACAGTGATTTTTGTTAATGTTGGTGTATGCCTCTGGCTGCTGTGGTCTGTTTGTGCTTTTGATTACTTATTTCTGCTTACTGACTCCAGCTTGGGAAGACCCTCAACCACCTTCTTGTTTTGTGCCAGAACTGGAGTGGTTTGCACTTTGTTTTAAACTATTTAAATAATTTCAAGCTTTCCTTTTGGGGGAGAGGGGACAAGTGGGTAGTAGTGGGTAGTAGTGGGTAGTAGCCTTTGTTTTCTTTCTGGATCTTTTTAAAAAAAAATAGTTTGTAGTGTTTTGTTAGGGTCTGCCTTGTTTCTCTTCTTACAGAAACGTTTGCACTCTGTGTGCACGCCGCAACAATAATGAATGATTATACAATTTTCAAGAGGAAGAGAACAAGCATACCTACTAACCAGGCGATGAGAGAAATGTGGTGGTGACATTCTATTGGGGAGTGTTTATGGCACGCTCCTGAAGAAGGTGGCACGAAATCTGCGTTCGTAGCCGGCCCCAGATTGAGCGTGGCGGTCTCCACTCCCTCCTTTGGAATTCATTTGGGCTTTACACCACCTTTGGGAAGAACTAGTTGAAGGAGAGGAAGGAGTGAATCTGTATAAAATTTATTGTATTACTTATATACCTGGTATTGTAGAGCTGTACTGCACCGGAAATGAAATTGCACGTGTATGATTTTGCACTTGTACGATTTGCACATGTATGAATTGTCCTATGAGCAATGGTCTTTGTATGAATTGCAATATTGGCTCAACGAACAAGAGGCACTTGCACTTTGAAAATTGTATAATCATTCATTATTGTTGCGGCGTGCACACAGAGTGCAAATGTTTCTGTGGGTAATCCCTCCCTTGTCTTTACTGCGGTTGCAGAAACGGCCATACTTTTCTTTTTCATTGTTTCTCTTCTTGGCTTTGGACTTTAATTTTTTATAAAGTTTGTGCTTGGCGGATTCTCAGGTTCTTGTTGCTTCTTTTAAAAGTTTTGCTTGCATTTCGCATTTGTTCTATAGTTGTCTTTGCTAGATCTAGCTGGCTGCCTTGGTACTGGCTTGCCGTGTTGGTTCTACTGGGATTCTTGTCTGATATTTAGTAGACAGGCTGCAGTAGCTCTGCTGCACTTTTGGTGATATTGTATAAAAAAACAGCCACTCCAGCTATCCAGAAAGATTCCCTATAGAGATAATGTACCTAAATGATTTCAGAATCCCCCCAATCCCTAATCTGAATAAAAAATCAGTATTGGGGATCCATATGTCCCAAAATACTGATATTTATGCCCTTTCCAAAATCTAAATCTTAAAAATATTGATATTTTGGGTGCATATCTCTATACCAGTCCTTTCTATCATCTTAATCATTTCAAATCCACCCCCCCTGTCCTTAAGCGGAACACATCTCTTTTTCAGAAGAGTTGTGTGCAGCTTCCACTGACTTAGGGAATGTTTTATTGTCTCTGCAATTCCTTTAAGTCCATTTCTCACTCTTTTGTGGTTTTTGTTTTAAAGTCTTGGGTTTCTTTAATCTGCATTCCTCCACTGCTGGGGTGTCATCTTACTCTCTGGGATGTTCCACTGCTGGGCTGAGGTCATCTTCCTTTCTGGGATGCTCCACTGCTGGGCGGAGGTCATCTTCCTCTCTGGGATGTTCTACTGCTGGGCTGAGGTCATCTTCCTTTCTGGGATGCTCACTGCTAGGCTGAGGTCATCTTCCTTTCTGGGATGCTCCACTGCTGGGCTGAGGTCATCTTCCTCTCTGGGATGTTCTACTGCTGGGCTGAGGTCATCTTCCTTTCTGGGATGCTCCACTGCTGGGCTGAGGTCATCTTCCTCTCTGGGATGCTCCACTGCTAGGCTGAGGTCATCTTCCTTTCTGGGATGCTCCACTGCTAGGCTGAGGTCATCTTCCTTTCTGGGATGCTCCACTGCTAGGCTGAAGTCATCTTCCTCTCTGGGATGTTCCACCTGTAGAATGCCTCAAATTTTTCAGGTATCAACAAACCTCATATCTTCCAGCTGGCTACCACAGGGAGGAACGGGCCTTTGGTTTGTTCTGTTCAAAGCTGAACATTTGAAGTCACAATGAATTAACTTCTGGTGGGTAGCCATGTTGGTCTTCAAGATTTGAGTCCAGCTGGTCTCTTAGGCACAACTGGATTTGAATACTGAATTAACTGAAAGTTAAGCATCTTTCCCATTGAAATCAGAGAGACTTCATAGTGCTTTACTTTAGCTAGATCATGCTCTCTACAAATGCTGCCCGATTGCCTCTCCTGAGGGTGAGGAGGTGGTGTTTGCTGATGGCCCTAGGAAGAGAGTTGAAGTTATTGGCATGCCCGGGCAGGCACATGCACAGCATGAGCAGCATCAGAGGAGGAAGATATGTAAGGCACCATTATGCTGTAACCCTACCTACCACATCTGGTCAAGCCACCTACCCTCTGCCCCAACTTTTCAGAGTGGACACAGGCTGGTCACTTCTTAGGGGCCAGGAAGAATTTTTTTGCCTCTTCACCTTAGTGGGCCACAAGTTGGGGATCTACTGCATTTTGATGATATTGAGGGTGAACTTTCTCAGACCCTAATGGGTGGTCAATTGCCTTAGGTATTAATGCCATCTGGTTGAGATATCTATGAGGGCAAAATTATAAGTATAAAGGTTAGGAAGGATGGAAAATTCTTCAGACCAGGACCTCAAGGTTAGAGTGCCTCTGGTGTTGCTGGGAGCCATTTGGGTTTGCCATTATCCTTGATCCAAAGACCTTGCAGAGGGAAAGGACATAGCACACCTGCCTTGAGCATCAGTAAATGCTTGACAAGGAGGAGCCTCGGTAGTATGCATTGACCGTTCAAGGCTTAGAGCCAGGGTAGACCTCACCCAGAACATAGAGATGTGCAAATGGAGGTGATATGATTCTTCTGCATCCCATCAGCTACCTGCACTGCTATTAAGTATGGAGTAAGTTTTGTCCTTGGCTGCTGCACTTCTTACCTTGCTCATAATATTAAGTTAGCCTTCATTTATCCCAACTAACAGTGTTGACTCCTTTTATTCCATGTCTGTCTGCAATAGGCCACAGTCAAAATGAATTCTACATGTGCAGTATTATTTGCCAAGTTGTTGACAAACTCATATCAGTAAACAAATGACCATGTCATATACGCCAATGGTTCCATCCTGTTCTCTGCAATCTGCCACCATTTCTGAATTTGTCACAGGTGTAACACTGCGTTGGAAAAGTCTTCCTTATTTTATTCCTTACTTTATTTTTATTATACCTACTTATATGGTGCAAACTGCCACCATTTCCCTAACAACCTGATCCATGCTGCAGGATAGCCTCTTCTATATCATTATCACCATTACTCACATGTGATTATCAGACTGGCTGACACAGCAGCCTCATTCTTTAGTCTTCTCTCTCTGTGTTCCTATCCACTTGCAAAATTGTAGTTTTCACTGCACAGTCACAGCTGTCCTCTGGTTTGCCTACCCCAGCTGTCTCCTACACCCCTTTTGTCCTATAGACCCATAAAGTTTCTGCAGCCCAGTATTCACTCTCTCATGGAGAAGGGGAGAAATATAGAATTCTTTCCAGTCAACCTATTCCTGCAACTTGATTCCAGCCACTTTCTTCCTTTTATAAATTGGGCTACTTTCTAAATCTCACATATTGTCATCTGTACTTATTCCACAGTTTTGCTATGTCAAGTATTGTTCTGTGTCATAACCAAAGCAAATTGCTGTGAATTCACATGTGGATGAGTACACAAGCATCTAAAAAGAGCTCTGATGGAATAGATGGCCCTTTTGTCCAGCATGCTTTTCCACACCATGGTGAATTTTTGGAAAACCCATGAGCAGTGCACAGATTGAAGCCTCCCTTGTTATAGAGGCTCCTTTTAGCTACCATGGCTAATAACTATTGAGGTTTCAATGGCTAATAGTCCTTGAAGTGTCACACCAGTAGAAAATAGGTGGAAAGAATATCCATGCAAATCTGTTCTGTGGCATGGACAACTTGGACTGGAATTGCATGTTCTGGGGACAATTCTTATTGGGGATGAATTTGGAATGGGGACATCAGAAGCAGACCTTCATGTGGAGAGAAAGTGGAATGTGGGTTAATTTCTGGTGCTGGAAACAAACGTCTCTGTTGAGAGGCACCCTAAGTGAGGAGAAAGATTAGTGTTGCCTGAGAGAGAGAATCTACACATACTTGGAGGCTCACTTCTTGATATATATTTAATTCAGTTTTGATATTGAAACTGGATTGATCCTTCATGATCTTTGCCACAAATTAAGAGGAAGGAAGAAATGGAAATGGTGGAAGATATACCAAAAAAAAGTTAGGATAACAGAATTATAAAGAACAGAGTGTTTTGTGAGCATTAAATTGAAGAATGGAGATGTTTAAGATGAACAGAACATTTTTTTTAATTTTAATTTTATTTAAGTTATTTGTATTCTGGTTTTCTCACTGAGACTCAAGGCGGATTACATAGTGTGAGATTAGTACAATTAGTGGCAAGGACAAAGGCAGGCATTTCCATACAGTGTCAAGAACATCTCCATAAACAATGTCATGGGGTAAAAGAATATATGTTTACAAAGATATAGTATTAGCAAGGATCAAGTATAAGGTTGAGGAATTGCTGAAACAGAACATAATAAATTCTAGGAGTTATATTGAACAACATAAAGCACAGGTAGGATATAGTACATATTTAAAGCAACAGATAATATGTAAGGCAACATAATGATGAAATCTATGGTTTCTAACTCATTAGCAAAACATCTGGGATCCCTTTCCTACAATACCACCATCTTAGCTGAGAAAAAAAGCCTTTTTGAATATTTCAGATTTGCATTGTTTGCGGAAAACCAGGAGGGTGGGGGCTCTCCATCCTGACCTCCTCAGGCAGGCCGTTCCATAGGGTAGGGGCCATGACAGAGAAAGCCCATGCATGGGCTGCTGTTGATTTTGCCCATGTACAGGCTGGCACTTAAAAGAGACCCTGTTCAGATGAGCGAAGCTGCAGTGAAGGGCATAGAGAGAGAGGCGGTCTCGTTGGTATACTGGGCCAAGGCCACGAAGGGCTTTGTATGTAATAACCATTATCTTGAACTGAGCACGGTGACTGATAGGTAGCCAATGGAGTGACTGTAGGATGGGAGTGATGTTCAAGCTCCTGCTCATTCCTGGTAATAGTCAAGCTGCAGCATTTTGCACCAATTGGAGCCTCCTAATTAACTTAGATGGGAGACCAATGTACAATGTGTTACAATAGTCAGGTTTTGATGTTACCATAGCATGGATCCAGGTGGCCAGGTCAGCCATGTCGAGATAAGAACAGAACCCATTTTCCAGGCTAGAGTGAAATTGTAGTAAGCGTTTTTTGCAGTTGCCTTGTTTTTCTAGTAGTAGCTCTGTATCCAGTATAACCCCTAGGCTCTCAACCGAGTCTGCAAGGGTCAAACAAACACCATCAAAGGTGGGGAGTACAATGTGATTGGGTTGTACAGCTTGTTGGAGGGGAAGTGTAAACAGTCGCTTAACTACTGCACTTTGTATTAACTGAAGTTTCCAGAACATTTTCAAAGGCAGCTCTGCATAGAGTGCATTAGTAATTTAACCTGTATGTTATCAGAGCATGGATCACAGTAGCCAGATCATACTTTTTGAGGGACAGCCATAGCTGGCCTATCAGATGAAGCTGATAGAGGGAGGATCTACAGTATGTGCCTCCAGAGAGACATGGGCATCCAGCAGCACCCCCAAGTTATGAACATAGTTCTACAGATAGACAGCAGTTCCCTCCAAGTCTAGTTGACTCTTCAACACCTCGGTCTTGTCTGTTCTGAGCTTCAGTTTAATCCATCCCATTACCATATTCAGACACCTGTTCAGGACCTCCAGAGCCCCACCTGACACAGCTATTAAGGAGAAGCAGAGCTGGGACTGGGAGTCATCTGCATGTTGGTGGCACCTTACTTCAAATTCTATGATGATCTTTCCAGCTGTTTCATGTAGATCTTATGAGGGGTGGGGGGAGAAATGGCAAGACCCCTTAGCATAAATGTTGCAGGGTTCAGTAGCAGTCCCCCAGCACCACCTTGTGGAATTGGCCAGTCAAGTAAGAACACAGCCACTTAGAATAAGACTTGGAATAGGAAAAATCTTTCCTTTTTACTTTTGAGTCCTGGCATGAAAGAAAGCTGAATGGATAATATGTCAAAACAGTAAAGCAAAACAACGTGGCACATGCTTTGACATAACCTCTTGGTTATCAACCTTACCATGTTTAAAAGGGGTTTAGTATCAAAAAGGAAAGTTACTTCTTGTCTGAACATCATGCTCCTTACAGTGCAATCCTAAACTGACTAATGCCCTTTTAAGTCTATTAAAATCTATAGACTTAGAAAGATGTAACTCTGCCTGTGTGTGTGTGTGTGTGTGTGTGTGTGTGTGTGTGTGTTATATGCCATCAAGTCACCTCTGACCTATGGTGACCCTGTAAAGGAAAGACCTCCAAAACATCCTGCAACTGGAAGGCGTGGCTTCTTTTATCGAGTCAAGCCGTCTTGTTTTAGGTCTTCCTCTTTTCCTACTGCCGTGGCACTATTAACCGCTGAGATACCTATCCCTCTTATTCTTTGGTGGAATGTTGGAACGTGAGCTGATAAAGCAAGCAACAGCTTTTAAGAGAACAGCAGCATATGAAAGCCCAAATGTCAAAATAATGAACCATTAAATAATAATGTTTAAAAATGAGCTGGCACAGAACTTGAACATTAAGTTATATAGAGATCATTGATTTTAAAGTTTATGCATTTGATTCTTTCCTCATTTGCTACTCTGGCACAATGCAGCTTGGCCTTTGTTTTCTTGAAAAGTTATTCATGTCTTTTCATCGGTTAGAGTTCAGCACAGCACACAACACTGCAGCATTTTCATTGGGTTTTCTCCCCCCGCCCCTCTTTGCATATTTGCCCATTTCATGCATTTCAGCGTTGCCATCTAGTGGAGCAACAGGCACCTTGCCAAAAGGGCTGCCTCCTTGCTATCAAACTGACAGTCATTGTGCAAGACGAAGCCCTCTGGATTACAGCGGATGCCTTATCATTCAGCGTACTGGTGCTTGCTACTGGGGTGCACAAGATGCACTCCCAGCAACTCCAGAGTCTCAGAGCTCCAGCTTCTGCGAGTGATGAAAAGTCATCAAAGAGTCATGCTTCTTCAAGGCTTTGAAACAGACAGGAAGACTTTTCCCTCTGCAATTCAGAAGCTTCATATAAGTATGTGAAAGATTGGATGACAAGTGCTACAATCCAAAAGCCTTCAAAGGTTTAAGGATGTGCTACCTCTGAGAGCTTGCCTTTAAGTAAGTGTGATGGATGGAAGAACTGCTCTAGGAATTGTGCACACACCTTTCTTTTCAAGGGGCTGGACTAGTTACCTTGGACTAAACAAAAAGAAGAATTTGCACTTCCAACCAGGAATACTTAAAAAAAACCTTGTTAAAAAGTCCCATTCATTTATGCCCAAATAAACATTCATAAGACATCCAACTTTAGGTTTTATGCTTTTGAGGGTGGAGGGGAGGTAAATATGTAAGGAACAATTAATTTTGATTTGGCAGTAGAGACATGGTGGATTTTATGTGTACCGAAATCTGGATATTAACCCAAACTTCCAGTTGGGACAGAATGCCCAGTATGCATTTCTTTTGGTGGATTGTCAGCCCGTTACAGACATACTTGTAAACTGAGCATATAATGACTCAGGCCTTCCCTGAGTCACTCTGGGCCCCACTTTATCTGCTTCATTGTGCTGAGGGGGTAGCAATATGGTTCCTACCTTGGTGTGCTGGTGGCCTCAGAGTATTCAAAATGAGATCTAGCACGCAAATTGGGAGAACTATGCCAGATCTTGCCTTAGCCACTACTACATTTCCAGCATACTGAGGGAGATACTCAACATACTGGTGGCCACAGAGTAGGTACAGCGATTACTAACACTGCTAAGTAGTGCATGCCTAGATTGAATAGCAGAGCTCATTCCAGATGTCTCAATCCACTTCAGAGCTTTTCCAAGTGTTGTATAGATGTTCAAAGAAATGGTCAAAAATCAGAAGGCCCTTAAATCTCAAGTTCAAATTCAATGCAACCGCACAACACAGAGGAAATAAATTTGATGCAGCAAGTAGAGCTGAGAAGAAAAGACAGGAGGCCTGTAAGGTTAAAAACGAGCTTTGAATTCCTGACTTTTAGTATACCCAACTCAGTGCAAAACACATTAATCTCGATTTTGTCTACTTTTAGTCTGGTTCTGCTCATCCCTTTTGTTACCGAATACTATCCAAGATCAAAAAGACTCAGTTTCTTCAATAGGCCTTATTCCAAAATAAGTGTTTCTAGGAATGCAATCTTCTCATCCTGCCTAATCTACAAAACAGAGTCATAAAATGTGTCTTTAATGGGCATTAATAAGGAGGATTATTTTTCTTGTATCATGCACCATAGGTGGCCAGCACTGTCTGTCTGTGGCCAGTCAAGAATTCTGAAAGTGGCCTAACTACTTGACACTTGAAATCCCCCCTCTTTGCAAAGGCTGTTGGTTTCTTTGCAACATCAGCAGCAAACCCAGAAGTGCAATCCTTGGAAATAAACAGGATACCTCATTATAAAGATTGGGCTGCTTTGATGCAATACCAATACTAACAATGAAATTTCTCAACAGCCTCATCTTCCAGATTTGTTTATGCAGGTTTCTATGAGAAAAAAATGTGCAATCTTCTGCCCCTCCCCCTCTGCAGAACTATAATAGTAATTACTATTCCATGTGCAGAACTCAGAAATAAATCACCTCCAGGCTATCTCTCCACTTCCTTGCCCTGCCATTTTAGCCCTCTTAACTAGTATAAAAATGTATGTTGAGGGCAAATGTCACATAGTTATCCTGCTTCTCCTCTAATGATCTCAAGGCAGCATATGTTGCTCTCGTCTCCCCCATTTTACCCTCACAACAAGACTATGTAAAAGGCTGAGAGGTGGTGACCGATCCAAGACCTCCAGTGAACCTGGGTTTCTGAAGCCATAATATGATCCTCTAACCACTGATAGTGAATATTTTGGTATTGACCAATGCAAATACTCAGATTATTCTGGAGCTTCAACAACTCTTCTCAATTGTCTATCCAAGTCAATTTATCTTCTTTCAAAGGATTGAGATGTTTAAATTAAACATACTGTACCTTTACTTGCTTGTGGACTGTTTCTGATTTCCAAAGAAATAAATAAATAAAATCTGGATGTGACTCAGAATGTTCTAACACAGAGCAGCAGGGAGCAGACATCTGTCAGTTCTGATTCTTATTATCCTTATCATAGAAAGACCTTTCTATCATCATTCTGCTCTAGGCAGAATACAAATCAAATTATATATGTTTCCCCACTATTTATCTGTTTTAGCAATACCTGTGGGAAATCCTGTAGCTTCTGGATTAAAATTATGAATTAATCCTTGAACATAGGGGAAATTTAAAGATAAATATGTGGCATAATTGTCACCCAGCAGAAAATGAAAGAGATACACCGTATATGATTAAAGGGCAATTTGGATACTCACAGTATAAACCTATGCAGAGTTACCCCAGTCTAAGGCCACTGAAATCAATAATCTTAGGCTGGTATAACTCTTCGTAGGATTACACTGTCAGTCTAAGCAGCATATCTTAGCTGACAGGAGTGGTGAACCTGGTGTAAACCCTCAAACCCACAACCTCTAAATCAGCTTCCAGAATTTAACAGCAATAGTAGTAAGTGTCCATCACAAATGAAAGTAGTACAACGGTTTAACTCTAAACTCACATGTAGTCAATCTCCTCACCCAATACTGGTATGATGCCATGAGTTACTCCATCTCATTATGAAATAGCTAACAGCAAGCAGGAGTAATTTCCAAATATTCATACTCTGGGGCTCCTTCTTCCCTGATGTGCCATCTGTCTACCTGAAACAACAGTTTGAGGAGGATGATCATTTAAACAAGTGATGCCAATCCTACATTCTGAAACAAGAGAGAGCAATCCCAAGCAGCTTTGTTTGAAAGCCAGTCCCATTTTATTTAATGGGGCTTAGTCCCCAAAAAGTGTTTTTAGGATTGCAGTCTGTATCACTTTCATTCTGAACATATGAATTGGCTCTGAGCTACAACATTTTTCAACTGTACAATTTGTATTTTAAGTGGAACTATTATTAAATGAGAATGCTGAAAAGATATTTTAAAGGTCTGTAATATACAATCTCAAATTCTGACCTATGATTACTACTGGTAATACATTAATTAAGAGATAAACATCACTATTATTTTTGTAGAAAAGAGCAAGTGTCCAGCAGCACCTATAAGACTAACAAAATTTGTGGTAGGATATGAGCTTTTGTGAGTCATACAGCTCACTTCTTCAGATCCAGCTGTATCTGAGGCTGTATCTGAAGCTGTATCTGTATCATAAAAGCTCATACTCTATCACAAATTTTGTTAGTCTTATAGGTGCTACTGGACACTTGCTCTTTTCTACTGCTACAGACAGACTAACATGGCTACTCATCCTGATCTATTATTTTTGTGTATATTTGAATGATATCTTTAAGGTGCCAAAATAGATTTAGAATGGTATTTGTGCAGACTGTAGTTCATCTTATCTACTGCTCTTCTGATGCAATATCAAATGTATTAATTCTGATCTAGCTAGGAAATGTAAGATTTCAAATGTTCTTATATAGACATTTCAGAATCACAGAGTTGGAAGGGGCCATACAGATCTTCTAGTCTAACCCCCTGCCTTATGCAGGCTGAGCCTAAAGCATCCCTGACAAATATTTATAATTATATTTGATAGCAGATAAGGTAGAATGAATATTTATATTCATTCCACCTTATCTGCATATTCTCTAGCATTAATTCAGCAATATTTTGGTTACGTTTTCATATTGTGATTTATAAAAGATGCCAGCCAAAAATGGAATTGTGAAGAGGATGAGGACAAAAGAAACATCTGGATTTGATTTGCTTTAAGAAACAAAATACCTTCATGTCTAGGATGCATATTACTTACAAGATGGCCCTCCAAACTGAAATTCAAGGCAAAGTCAGACAGTCCTCCTGCTCAGCTGAAGCTAGATATTCAAGGAAATTTAAAATATGAATACCAGCGACTCTTCAATATTATTCAGTGGGTACTTGGTAGCTCTTGAGCTTGTGTAACGTGAGTATAGGATTGTTTCCAGTCTTATCAGTGAAATTTCTCAAGAGGACTTCACCTGCATTTGAGGGTTGAACCAAATGAGATAGGCTGCCTGGACTTTTTTCTTTGAGAGGCTCAGTTTCAGTTAGAAAAACCAGGTAGGGAGAAGATTTAAACCTTTCTCTTCCCACTCCCACACAGCCCTGATGCAAATCTCTTCTCCTTCATGCAAATTCTGTAATTTTAAAATGCTGAGAAAATCTGATTATGAAACTCCTTGCATCTTGTCTGTTTTGACTGAAACTGAATTTCTCCTGAACTGAAATTGAAGGTGAATTGCCCAGGTCATTTTTCAAGTAAAACATCAGTGAGATTTTTAGGGCAGTGAAGAACATGTTTGTCAGATTACAAACATTTATCAGGAGAGGTTGTGCACTTCTGAGTATATTTATTTACAGTAAAAAATGCTCAAACCAGACTGTGCCTCCTTTTGTTATTAGGTACATAAAATGTATTTTGTTCTGCTTTTGATGTACGATTGAATTACCATTGTACTCTGTAAGTGGCAAAGGCAGTAAATTTAGCCCTGTGTGTTGAGAGATGTTGGAATCAATGCTTTCAAACAGCTGAAAGACTTTCTGAGTTGCTACTGAGCCTTGTTTTATATGAACATGCCATTTTAAAAGCCAACACTCCTCCCAGTTCAGAGCCCAATCTATTGTGTGCTTGGATACACACCTTGAGCTCTTGCCTGCATGTGCTACTTCATTTATTTTTAAAAAGACAGAAAATACCAAAAGCTATACATCAGAAAAAGAGATGACATTCTATTGCATCCCAGCAGGTACTAATACAAATCAGTATTCCTGGCAGCTGAGCCTTGGAACGGGTTTTCAGTGCCAGGATCCATCCTCATCAGAACCTATGAACTGGTATTTTGTTGTTTTTTCCACTGATGCTTCCCGCAAAAGTAGACCAATAGTAATTCCTTTTCCAAATACAGCTGTTTTATACATACAATGAATATTGGGAATACGGAACTGAATCAATATATCAGCCTTAGTCAGGAGAATTCAGCTCCTAAATTGGTGGCTGCTCTGCACAGAAAGAGGAAAAACAGCATCAGTGCTTAACCTCATGGGGGCCTTGCAGTATCTGCCATCAGAATGTGTTTCGCAAGGGGCTGCCAAGTCCTGGAACCTGAGTGTCCCTTTAATGAACAGCTAGAAGAATTTTGTGCTTTGGCAGGCTAACTAGAAAGGAATGGAAAGTGCCTCCAGTCATGCAACGAGTGCCTGTTATGGAGCCCTGAAATGAAAAGGCAATGCTTCCACAGCTGATATTCTAGCAAGTTTGAGTCCTAGCATGCCTCACTGACAAATTGGATATTGTGACATAGTGAAGCTATACTGGTACATAAGGTAGCAGCACAAATGTTTAGAAATAGAGTCAAATAAAGCAATCATATTTCCATGTAAATTAAAAGATCTGTTGGACAGGGTGCATTATTCTTTGTGTCTATTGCATTTGATTATCTTTTCAAATGTCACAAGATTCTCAAAAGCACCCCCACATAAGCCTTCAGTTCATAAGTAATACACTAAGACAACGTGATTTTGCTGCTTACATACATGATCAGGGCTTTTTTTCAGCTAGAACGCGGTGGAATGGAGTTCCGGCACCTCTTGAAAATGGTCACATGGCTGGTGGCCCCGCCCCCTGATCTCCAGACAGAGGGGAGTTTAGATTGCCCTCCGTGCCACATGGCATGGAGAGCAATCTAAACTCCCCTCTGTCTGGAGATCATGGGCGGGGTCACCGGCCATGTGACCATTTTTGCCGAGGGCGATTTAAACTTTAAAAAACTCCCCCCTTGTTCCAGTTGACCCAAAGTGACATCATTGTGTGGTCCTGTGCTGGCAACCCACTGAGTTCCACCACCTCTTTTGCCAGAAAAAAAGTCCTGCACATGATAATGTACACATATTGAGGGCCATTGTAGCTGTTAATTTACTGGTGGGGAAGATACTTTCCTAGTGAAATTCCTTGTCATCATTATAACATTTGGAAGTTGAGTATAATGAAGAAGTCAAGCGTGCAGGTCTATCCCAAATTGTCATCACAATCCATTGAGAAGGTGATATTTAAGTGGCAGGGACCACCAAATTAGGGACCACTCTCAAATTAGTCTGGTTACCATAATATTACTTACCACATAGAAATGGCTCCCATGCCACTATAGTACCATAACCCTGAAAAGTTCTCAGTAGTCGTGGTAAAATACTCATGTGTATATTTGTCACATTGTAACCTATATATTAGAGATGGGCAGAAAACAAACCACGGAACATAATTCCGTTCGGAATGGCTGGTTCGTTTTTAAAGAAATGTGTTCCAAGAAGCCACATTTTTAAGGAACAAACGAACTTTCCTACAATTCCATTTTCCTGGTTTTAGCCACAAAACACACATTTGTTCCATCACCCAGGCAATGGTGGCAGTCTTCAGGTTGCCCCCAATCTGAGGCCTCCATGTTTGATTGGCAGCTGTCCTTGGCAAGTAAAGAGCTCCCATGTCTGGCCAATCCAGCCAGGGAAGTGGGGGAGGGTTAGGATCTCTAAGGCAACTGAGGAGATGGGTCTTCAGCAGCCATGGTAACACCAATCTCTTTCTCCAAAACCATGTTAGGCACCTTTTTCTCCCAACCAGAGTGCTCCTGTGTTGTTCTAATCTTGGCTTTTTCTATAAATATGGAAAGCCATGTGACCTGGTTTCATTTTTTCTCCTGAGTGGGTTGTAGAGAGCTTGCTGGCTGCCTGGCTGGCTGTTTGACTAGGAGAGGATCTGTGGCCACTGCTTGCTTCTTGGGAAGGCACTAAAAATCTTCTTTTATTTTTCTTCCTTTTCTTACTGGGGACTGGGGGAGGTTCTTAGAAAAGGGTGCTTTTTCCCTTTCTTCCCCCACCCCATTCCAATGCTAGCTTTTCACACACACCCCTCCCCAGCCTAGTCCTAAGCCTATGAGTGGGACTGGGTTCTTGCTTTTCTAAGTGAGTTTTATTTGCTTTTTCTCTGTTTCTCCCCCTCTGCTTTTTTGAGCTCCAATCTTCTGGTTTGGTTTCTGGGCGTTTGTGGCCCCCCGTTCCCCAAGGAGTCCTTCTTTTATTTTATTTTCTTTCTTTCTCTGCTTTTTGGAGGGTCTGTCTTCTGTTTTGTGTGCCCCCCCCCTCCAAGAAGCCTCACTTTTCTGTAGGCTGGCTCCATGTGTGTGTGCACTTGTGTGCACTTGTGTAGTGTAGTGCAGTTTTCCTCTTTTCTCCACACTCCTCCAGTGCCCTTTACTTTTATTTGGAGTGCCTCTACAGCCTGCACCACTGACTGGGTGGTGTTTTGGGGGGCTTGCACCTCTGGTGAGCTAACTCACACCCACACAGGGCTGTGTGCTCTATGTGTGTACTTGTGCAGTGCAGTGAAGTCTGCCCTCTTTTCTGCACACTCCTCCAGTGCCCTTCACTTTCATTTGGAGTGCCTCTCCAGCCAGTGCCACTGGGCTCGTGCCTCTGGTGTGCAGATTCACATCTGCACAAGGTTGCTCAAACGGCTCTGCTACGAACACCATCAGCACATGCACTGTTTCATTTTATTTTGAGCCCCTTTCCAGCTGGGGACAGTGTCTGGGTGGAGTTAGTTTTGGGGGCTGCCTGCTGACACACAACTGCACGGGTAGCTTTCCTGTCTGCACGCTCCCCACTTGCACGCTTCTTAAGCTCGCCTTTGCATGCACACACCCATATGGCCATGAGGGTGGGCACAGGGAATGATGCCACGCAGCAGCCAGACCCCCCCCCCGCCCCAAGTTGGGAGGTGGCTGGCTGCCTCCCAACACCCACTTGCAAAGAGGGGCGGCCACCTACATGATCCACACACCAGGTATGTGGTCGCCCGTAGGGCCGTGCAGGTGGGCACAGGGGGTGCCGCCAGGTGGCGGCAGAACCCCGAACTCAAACCAGTTCATGAATAGGGTGTGGTCCAGCAAAACGAGCAAACCTTGAACCAAGCGGTTCAGTTTTTTTCCTTTTCCATGTCCATCTCTACTATACATAGTTTGTGCAAAAAAATGCAAGTAGGTATATTGGTCTACAGCCAAGTCATGTAATATCTTTATTAGGACCAACGAAATCTCACTACAAATTTTCAAGTTCTCTAGGACTCTTCATCAGAGTGGATGTTTTGTAAGGGTATGCACTGAAAAAAAATTTTTCATTTCAGTTTCATATCCAAGCAAAATCCATTCCGTTATTGCTTTGTTCTAGCTGGGGCTCAGACTTAATCCTCCCCCCCTCCTTTTCATGACTTTTGGCTGGTTGTGTTTGCAAAGCTCATGTTGGCTGTGCTTGTGCACACACACGTATAGTTCTTTTCAAGGGAGGCTGGGGAAATAAGGATTGGGGCAGCTGTTTTTGCACTTTAAAGTACCAAAATTTCATAGAACACAGACCTCCCTCCAAATCATCGATCTGCTGAGTTTGAGCACACGGATAACAATGGGGTTTGGTGTGCATGGATCCCAAAGTATGCTAAGAGAAAGACATCAAGGTGAGTCTTGGGCAGCTGCACACACACACACCATTCTTTTAGGGGGTGGTTGGGGAAATGAGGCTCTGTTTGTGCTTAACCAAAAACTGCATCATTTCCAACCATTAATACCCCCCCTTAGTCCAAAAACACATTGGTTCAACAAGTTTCTACTCAAACACAAAACACACACATACACATAACAATAGCCCCAAAGAAGGTGAGTTTCAGCGGGAAACTGGCTGGCAAATAGATGGCAGAGGGCTGGCCCAGCACCCAAGCAGGAGAGTACTCCATTGCCAACCAGCACAGCACAGAGCAGCCATTTTTTTTTAAAAAAAATCCTGCTTTATGATAATGCCATTTGCCATTAAATTACTTTTGTGTCCTGCTGTTGCTTGTTGATGCCATGTTTCCATGCACTTTGTAATTTTGTTCCCATGATAAGGGGAAAATCCTTCCTTTCAGAAAATTTGGAGGAGTTGATGAGGGTGGATCAGCTCTGTCCTCAGCTCTGATCTTTGAACTCCAGAACCAAAAAGCCCAGAAAGCATTGCAGAGCTCTTCCCAGGCTTCAAAATGAAGAGTGAAGTGTTCCCAATTAATCTCAACATCAGATTTCTTGTCACATTGGAGGGATCTGCTGGAACTGTGAATGGTACTTAAATGGATGTCCTCTGATTCTTAGCACCTGTTCTTCAAAAGTTACTGTGTTTTTGACCAGAGTGGACCATGCAGACCACATTAATATGATCTGTTGTGTTCAGCTCTTGATCTATCATAACTTAATGACAGGGCCGTAATGTTGTTTTATGCCATACCCAAAGCATGATCAGGCACTGGCAGATAAATGGGGGAGGGGGTTGCTGCTGTGCCATCAACACAGGAGTCAGTGAGTGTTATGTTTCACTTATAGCCTACTAGACCAGTGATCCCTCTCCTTCCTAAAACAGTCTACAACAGTGAGATTGGTAGTGGAGGGGTGGTCTTTGGTTCTGTTAACAGGTTATTGAGGGAATGAGGGAGGAGAGGATGATCCGCTTTCTTTTCTCTATTTTTTACCAATAAAAGTGGGGGACCGGGCAAGTCATTCAGTCTTCCTTTTCTGACTAAAACCCTTAAGCCAGAGTTGACCAATGAAGCTCTGCTGTTAGCCACAGCTTAGAAGCTTGTATTAGCTCTATCAGAAATGTGTGTTGCCTCTTTAAGGCTTTGAATGATGGGAATTGTAGTCTACACTGCCACCAACGGGGCGAAGGATATTTGAATCTTGTATTGATCTTATTCCTGCTTTAGTGTGATTTTTACAACCTCTCTTCCTCCCTTTGTCTGTACTGAGCATCTCCCTTGAAGAAGGGGAAAGATGACCGCTTTTACCGCACCATTAAATAAACTACTGCTATAATACACAGGAAGCATCCTTCTCTTGGCTCAACTATAAGTTGGTTTTGGGTCATTTGGAATGGAATCCCTTGGGTCAGCCGGTAGCTAAAGAGGAGTGGTAACCTGGAACTCCAGGATAGTAAAAGCGGTCATCTTTCCCCTTCACAGTCTCAATAAAGACCAGTTTCATGTGGAATACTGTTCTGGAAAGACTTTAGTGTCTGCATGGAAATGTGCACAGCCTGCTATCATTTAACACTGGGTTAACGGTTTTAATCAGAGCACAGAAAAGACAAAGAAGTCTTTTCCAGGCAAAATGAAGCATCTCCCAGTGATCCTTGACACATTACCTTAGATTGACTTCTAGAGTCACAATTGGCTTTCAGTGGCACCTAAGTGAAGGACAGCAACAGAAGGCCACTGAATGGGCAGCAACCTGGTCCACATGCCTGGGTCCTCCTCAGTGCTGCTATCCCTTAACTGTTTATTATTTCCAATTTTCACCCCTATCTGCATAGCAGGAGCCTTTACAGCAGCTGGGGATTCATGCTGGAGGAGACCCATCCCTTCTCAAACCTGCTTGAAGAATAAGATTCACACACTCAGCTAGATAGTTGATGTTCACCATTGGCATTCTTTGCATTGTCCATAAAAGTGCAAAGAAAGGGAGGGATTTCTCTTTGATTTCCTTCAGGGGAAGAAAAGTAGAGGGATGACCCTCTACTTTTCTCTTTTTACTATTAAAAGTGGGAGAATGGACAGTTTGCCCAGTCTCCCTTTCTGACTAAATTTGTTAACCCAGAGTTGAATGTAATAGGAGGAGGCAAAGTGAATGGCAAAGTTCTGTAAAAATGCCTGAAAATAATAAACTGACCAGATCGGTCTTTCCACATGAAATAAGAGCCCAGGAAAGACAAATCTTTTGAAACAGGATGAAGTTCCTCCTGGTGCTCCTTGACATATTATCTTGGGTTGACTGTGACTGTAAGTCACAGTAGTGGCACCTTAAAGAAGGATAACAGCGGAAGGCCACTGAATGAGCAACTTGCTCTACTTGTACCTTTTTCTTTCTCAGTGCGGCTCCCCTTTAATAACTGTTTAGTATTCCTAATTTTCACTCTAAACTACATTAGATAAGCCTTTGTATGGTCAGAGACTTGGAGGCTGGAGAAAAACCATCCCTCCTCAAGCTTGCTTCTGTACAACCACATGGATGTTGGTTACTTACTGGCCTTCCCTTGCATTGTGCGTAAAAGTGCACAAAAAGGGATTGGCAATGCCGATGGTTCTGTACCATCCTCTGCTCCCCTCCCTGCTGCAAAGCAAGCCATTTGCAAATAGATCTCTACAAGCCACTTCCAATGCCATTGCCTAGGAAGCATCAAAGAAATGCTGGCAATGTGTACATTGCCCTTCCCGTCACCAGAATAATGATATACTAGGGCTCAGTTTCTTCCCTTGGGATCTGATTGGTTGGTTTCTGTTTAGGAAAACAGTTACAGATGTTGCTGCCTGCTGCTGCCCGCCCAGTGCTGCCTGTGTGCACTGCTGCTGTACCATAAGAACCAAACCAAAACACGTGAAATTTTCAGTGAAGGAGACTCATTATAGCTTTGTTTCCCAGATTGGGGCCGATTCCAGACGTGTCGTCGCATGGAAAATGCGAAATATCGCATTTTCTCGCGTGAGTTTTGCGTGAGGTCGCGCAAAACTCGCGCGAGAAAACGCGACATTTTGCGTTTTCCGCGCGACAACGCGCGACGTTTTGGATTGCAGAGGGCCGTCTGGAATCGGCCTTGGTTGACTGTTCTGGAAGCACTGTAATAAAAGACAGAAAATTCCAGGGGTATTTCTGGCTTGTTGGTTTCATTTTGCACACCCCTTATGTTAAGTACAAAAAGCAGGGGATAGGGGAGTAAGCTGTCTGGGTAATCATGGCAAAGACCTAAGTCTGCAGTTGTTGTCTTAAATTGAAATGAAGCATGGGCTTCAGGCTAATTTTTATTAGAGGGCACTGGATGCAAAAAAGGTTGTATAGTGACACCAATGATTGCTGAAACAAATAATAACTACGCTTGTATAGCATTCTTCTAGACAGATTAGTGCCCAACTCAGAGCAGTAAACAAATTAATGTTGTTATTATGCCTACAATACAGCTGGGGAGCTGGGGTGAGAGAAGTGGCTTATCCAAGACCACCTACTGAGCTCATGATAGTAGTGAGATTCAAACCAGCAGAGTGGTGATTTACATCCCAACCACTTAACCACTATGGAACAAAGAGAAAGGGAGGGGGGAAAGGCATGCTCCCTTTGTGAATATGAAAAACATCAGTCAGTCAAATGTCTCTTAGGCAGACTGCAAAACAAAAAATGGTGTGCAATATTTTTTTTATGCTTGCAGCCCCCAGTTCTAGAACACAGCCTTATACTGTATCAGATCTTTGGTCCATCAAGGTCAGTATTGTCTACTCAGAATTCCAGCTGTTCCAGAGTCTCAGGCATAAGAGTTTTCACATCACCTACTACCTGATCCTTAACTGGATATGCCAAAGATTGATCACAGGCTATGGGCAGATAGACCCCTGTACCATTACAGCAATAATCCAGCTCTTGGTTAAAAGGTTTTATTCAGGAATCAGATCATTTCCACAGATATGTCCATAGGATTACTTAGAAGCAAAGTAAGCATCTAAGCAGTAAAAACAGGTTGACAGGAATGGCAACATGTGGAAAACCCATCCCTCTTAAATAACACAATTACTCCTTTTCTCCCTCCCATCATCAAAACATAACTTTGGCGCGAACCCATCCTGAGAACTCCTCACATATTTTAACTATCAAGTCTAGACCCTGAGAAAGCAGGAGATTACAGTTGAAACACAGCAATTCATAGGAACGAGCAGTGTACAAGGTCAGAAGCACTGAGAGCTCCCAAAGACGTTAGATAAGGCACCTGCAGCTTCAGTAAGCCTGTGAAAGCAAAACAGTTATGGCATTGGCTATATGGCATCAAGGCACAGCATTAAACACTGGTTCAGAATAAGAGGTCAGCCTCAAACAATGGCATGGATGGGGCACGGACATGACAGCCTGGGACTGTTTGCATGCCAAGCATATGCTCTACCAATTAGCCACAGCCTCTTCCCATAGAACTCTGAATTGAGCACAGCCAACATGATACGAAGTATGCCATCTCTTCTCCTTTCAGCAACAAGTCTTTCCTTAGATCTGTCAAGCTTACTGATTGCAATCATCCGTAATCATGGTTGGTCTCAACTCACATTCCTTTATATAATCTCCAGTCGCAAGTATATGTACTGGCTTCCTTACTCATCTTATTCTCTCAAATGATCAATTAGCTATTTCGGGGCTTTGGATATGGGTGTTTAAAATAAAGTAGAAATTAAGGTGTCATGACAGTTGCATATGAGACAAGGCATTCTGCCTTGTGGCTGATTAATCAGTATGTGTATGCAGATGAAAATTTAATAAAATTTCAAAACATAGGAAATGTTGCTGAATTCCAATTTGAGAAGGTATGTTAGAATTTCTATCCCAAAGGGTAAAATAACACATGCGCAGGACTGTTTCATCCATGTTCAAGAAAAAAGCTCAAAATAAATAAATAAAATGTGTGATTTTTGGTAGAACTGGAAAAGGCAGAACAGATCCTGAAAATTCACTTCAAAACCATAGATTTTCATATCTTCAGATTAGGAGCATAAGAAGATTTCTGCTGGAACAGACCCGTGGTCCATCTGGTCTAGCATCTTGGTTCATACAGTTTACTTGGGGGCTAACAAACAAGGCATGTAGGATATTGCCTCCTAGCATTGGATTTATGCCACTGAATGTAGAGGTGCCCTTTAATCGCCATGATTCGTAGCCGCTGATGGACCTCTCCAGCATGAATTTGTCAATTGTCAGCCTTGTACCATCTTGCTAGGCACACTATGAAGCTGAACCAGATGTCCTATCAAAATAATCCAAACTCTGCCACATCTCTGATGTTATATTCACAAAAAGGTATGTGAAAAATTTTGATTGTAAATTTCTTGTGACAGGGATCTGAAGTTAGTTAATATTACCCTGCTAAATGCCATATACACAGAAGGTGCTGTGCAAGTACATAAATTATAACAATTCACCACTTCATCATCTGTATCATTAAAGTACTTCACCATCACAGAAATGGTGGATGTTATGTCTCAGTTAAAAAAAAAAATCACTTCATTGGTAAAGTTGTTTTTTTCCCAAGTTACCTTCTATGTTACTTTAAGACAGTTGTATGGAGAACTGTAAAATATGGGAACAGACCCGTCCTGAACTGGAAGATGAAAGAGAAATATCCTCTTAGGACCTGAATGGTGGGTGCATTGTGGGAAGTATGTAGGTTTGATTGATATAACAGTTTCATCTTGTATTCAGAAGAGAATATCACATGGTAAAGTTTATCAAATAATATTATTTTTTATTGGCAGGCTATGAGTCATGTGTTGAAATAATCGTTTCCTTTTGCCCGGCAATTACTTATGATCAAGTAATGAATATTCATAAGAATAATATCATAATACAGAATGATATTACTGACATAATGCATCCAGTTTACCCAAGCAGGAAAGTTCATCACAGGTAAGAGACATTTTTGGTGTGTAGAACTGTAGAATGTGACACTATAAATCACTCCAGTAAGAGTGAAAAAGTATAAAAGTCACTCTAAATGGCCTGGTGACTTAAGCAATAGATATATTAATCAAGATGATATATTTTTTCTATATTAGTCATTCTCTGGATAAGGACATTCTTACCAAATCCCTTAGGGCCTGTTCTTCCCACCACTTATATCAGTGGCCCTCATTCTAATAATTGATACTAGTTTAAATAACCTTCTAACATTTATTCTGTTTAATTTCTTTGGATTTTAATACCCACAAGAAATCACCTATTCATTTTTTTTTGTGCTCCAGACGGAAGGAGACCTAGTTCTGTTTAACCTTTTAAAATAGCAGAAATCTTTATCTTTGCATAATCTGTCTGTCCTATGTTTTGCCCTTTACCCTATTATCATATAATTATTACAGTAATATTCCTACAACTACCCATACTCTAGTCCAGAGGAAGATGTAATACAGTAGAAAATAGGCTGATGAAATCTAATAGCATTGATTTATTGTTATGTTACATGTCATTAATTCCTGACATCATTCTGAGTTTTTCTGTTGCCTTTTTAAAATTCTGTGTCTGCCACTGTGCCATTAGAAACAAGAAAGCAATGCAGGAAGCTATCTTATATGTTCAAAAGCTTGATTATTCCACTGGTAACGTTCCAGTGGAAGCAAATGAACTTCAACAACTGTCTATCTAGGGCACTTCTATCCTATTCCCCCTCCCACAACTAGACATGGGCACGAACAGGGGAAAAAAATCCGAATGCCCTGTTCATCGTTCAGTGCCATCCATGAACAATGAACAACGAACATGGACAAACATGGACTGTTCCCGGACATGTTCATTGTTTGTTGTTCATGGGGGCCAGAGCCACCCCGACCCCCAAACCCCCCCCATTTAGCCCCCCTCC
Organism: Eublepharis macularius; assembly: GCF_028583425.1. Classification (NCBI taxonomy): domain Eukaryota; kingdom Metazoa; phylum Chordata; class Lepidosauria; order Squamata; family Eublepharidae; genus Eublepharis; species Eublepharis macularius. Next base: position 87,209,315 of record NC_072790.1, read on the forward strand.
CTTCAAACCCACTTACCTTACCCCCTGCCACCTGCCAACTGATAGTTTAAAGGGCCCTTTCCTGCCACATGCAAGGAGCAGGGCCCTTTAAGCATCCCACAAACTGACCTTCCCAATGTCAAATACCCACCAAATTTGCTGGGGACATAGTCCTCACTGTTCTCTGAAGCCCCCCCCCCAAGTTTCAGAGAGATTGCACCCCAGGAAAGGCATGATGCATGGGTCTTCCCGTTGGCTATCATTTTCTCTTCACAGTAGCAAAAACGGGACTCTCTGCTGGAAGTACTTTGAAGAGTTAAAGCCAGAAGGAAAGCCAGAAGGAGTTCAGACAGAGTTCAGTCCCTCCCTCCCCCTGGTTGCCAAGGGGATTGATTGCAGCAGGCGCCAGACTGTCTGGCTTACCGAATTGCTGCCAAAGGCAACAAACAAGGCTTTTAACGACCACCTGTTCGTTTAGGATGGGGCCTCATGAACAGCTTGCTCGCGAAAAGCAGATTGGGCTGTTCGTGGTTTTTTTTCTGTTCGTAATGCTGTTTGTGCCCATGTCTACCCACAACATGAGTTTCACAAAACCTTTTAGCAACAAACCCCTTGAAACAATTTGAATAATTGTATGTGGTTTTCAGCAGGCTATTCCCTGTCCCTGCCTCGAGTTCTTTTCCCAGACCCATAGTTTAGATTATACAAAGTACGGTTGTACAAAGTACAGGTGGATAAGAATTGTCCTGCGTAAATCCTGTCCTTTCCCTTATCTCTGAGTTTATTACAGTGCTGCATAGGGGAGTGGGGAGCTGTTCAACACTAGGAGTGTGCATTGCAAAATTACTGAGCCAAAGATATACATGGAAATTGCTCATTTGGGTTGTCATTATGATTTTTTGGAACAGTAACAAAAATCTGGAATTCTATTGCAACACCCCCCCCCAAAAAACAATCCATGTTGGGTGCTTCTGGCCAGCTACAGCAGGGGCTTGTGTTTGTCTTTGATTTCACTGATTTGCCAGGCAACAGCATTTCTCCCTTCCAGCTGGACTCTTGTAAGAGAGTAAAACAGAGAATGCCCAGCCAATCACCTTTAGAGACATGCCACAGTTCTCCTTCCCTCCCTTCTTTGTGGGGGCCATGCATGGCCTTTTATTTTTTGCCAGTACTGTGGCCAGGGTCTCCTTGTTCAGAGGCCCATAGAATTCGAGTCCCTGGTCCAATTTGCTTGAAATTTGGGGGTTCTTTGCTGGACAGGCTGCACTAGCACTACTGCAATTTTGGTGTCTTAAAAAAAGCCATTCCAGCCTCCTTAAACTTCCACATAAGAAATAATGTTGTATAGGACTAGGGGGCAAGATCTGCAAAAGAACCCTTCTCTCACTTTGTGCAGGGAAACAAACCACAGATGAAAATGAAGAAGGATGGCAAATGCTGAGTTTTCAGCAGAAAAATTCAAAGTCAGTCAGTCAGTTGATGAGTAGGAAATGAAATGAATGCTGAAAGGTTTTCATTTTTTAAATGCCAGTGGCAGGCTGGCTGGCTCTCTCCTGCTAAGCTGCTGAATCAGTATAGAAAAGTGCACCTGTGCAAAAGAGATTCCTACTTCAGGGATCTATAAAATTGAACCCCTTGGTTCAATTTACTTGTAACTTTGGGAATCTTTATATTAGAGGAGGGACTGTGTTCTGTGCAAATTTGGTTCTATTATCTTAATGTACAGCTGTCCCAGATGCTTGCATACATTCCTCATTGAAAATAATAGTCTCTGTCCGGAGTGGCAACCCCCGCCAGCTCTGGACTGGGGGGGCCGGGGGGACCCAGGGGTTGCAGCACCCCTCAACCCCTCTCCCAGACCCCCTCCAACCCACTCACCTCAAGGGAGAGGAAGCAGGGCCACCTCAGGATGCCAGAGCCAAAAGCGGTGGCAAAGCGACGTGCCGGGGAAACCCCCGTGGCCTAGCTGAGTGGTGCGGCAGGGAAGTCCCAGCAGCAGTGGAGCCCGGCAGTGCGGGCCACAGGAATGGGACGGCCGGCCAGGCTGGGGGAAGCAGCAGTGGCGGGCCCGGCTGAGCACCCACCGGGGCCGGCAGAGACACGGCCGCCCCCAACGCTCCTTGCCCGGCCAGGGTTCCCCAGCTTAGCCCGCCTGGGTGCGGGGCATGCCCACCGACACCGGAGGATGGGTGGGCCTGCCTCAGCGGCCTGGGCGCCAGGTCTGACACTTCCGCCGGTGGGCGGCTGGGGGAGGGAGGGGGAGAGGGGATGCCCGTGTGACAGGCATCGCAAGTGGCCAATGGGGAAGGAACAGGCCAGGGGGGAGGGGAAAACGGGGCTTGGGGGAGTGGGGAGAGCGGAGGGCTGATTGGCAGCCTTGGTGGGGAGGCGGGCAAAAGGGCGGCTATAAAGGAGAAGAAACTCAAGGATGCTGAGGATGAGAAGGCTGACGTGCAACTGAGAGGCAGAGAGAGGGAGTGCACATGTCAGCTGGCAGAGGGAGGACCCAGGTGGCGTTAACCCCCTCCCCTGCCGGACTCTGAGGCTGAGGGAGCTCCGCCCAAGCAGGCGTTAGGAAGGCAGAAGGCGGTGACCCTACTGTGGGTGGGGCGGCGGCTCACAGTCTCAAACTCCTGAATCTGAAAAACAACCTGAATTTGAATCCTGAACTGATAATGTCCTACCAGGGTGTGATTACTGGCTCGTTGTACCAATAGAAGAAATTAATTCCCATTCACATCTATTTCTATGCTGATGTGCAAGTTATGGCATCAGACTATTACAGTTGTGATCAAAGCACATTTTCCTAGTACTAAATTTCATTTAGCTAATTCAGTCCGATCTCAAAAGTAAATCCATTTATAATCTAACCTGAAAGACCTTCTTCTAGTATGAACCTGTGAGCCAGGCTCCTCATATTCAATGGTTTTTATTTACCAGGTCATGGAAATGTGGGATTTTTTCAGTCATGGTGTCTGCTTTATGTAACAGCCTTCCAAAATATGTAAGCAAGGCGTCTTCATTGTCAGTTATTACATGGTGTTGTAAAACAATTTTGTTCCATAGCATTTGCTGTTAAGCTGTCTGTTGGACTATGATGGGTTTGCTTTGGGAGCAGGGAGGTATATTCATACTTGGCTAGCTATTGTAAGTTGCAATGTAATGTATCATTTTATATGGTTTTATGATTGCTGATGTATTTAAGTGTGTAAGCCACCTTGGGGCTCCTTATAATAGGCTATAAAATGATAAGTAAATACATAATTTGAATGTATGTCATGGAGTTTAAATATATGTATTCAGGAGTTGCCAAATCCCAATCCATTCATACTTATGGCACACAGAACTGTGGAGGAAACAATCATGCAGCCATGCTAACTATTGCTGCTTTACTGTTATTGATTAGATTTCATTATCAGTACAAGGCTGCCAGTTGTGTTTTAACCCTACCACAATCCATAGGTCATAACTTACTGTACTTTTCTCAGATAATAACTTGTTCTGTGATAATACGTAAAAAGTTGCAAGCCACCTTCCTCCGCCTCTTCTTCTTGTCCCTATCATCAAGGTCTTCTTTATTCCTTCTGCTCCATTTCCCTGAAGAGGAGGGTGAAATCAATGTACCCCCCCCTTAATAACTTGTCCTTGGTGGCCTGCATTAGGTGATCTCCTATGGGCAGTGCTGTGTCACAGAAAGTCTGGGCTCGGAAGGGGACCAACCCATAAGATTCCGTGGGGCACCTGGATAGGCATGCCATAACACTGCCATACCCACAAAGGACTGCCCTTCACCTCCATGCTACAGAGATGAGCCTATGTGGGCAGCACCCCAGCTATCCTGCCATATTGGCCCACCAATGCGGGCTGTCCCCAGGAGGACCACACTTCTGATGGGACCTGACCCTGGGATGTGCTAGCCTGTGCACATGTTGGGTATATAGAGCGTGGGAATGTTGAGGCAGTCACCTGATCCCAGGACCTCCATGGCCAGGCATATCCCTGCTGGCACCAGATGGACTTACCATCACTGTCCACTGGCTCTACTATCACAGATATAAGCCCTGACTCAGACAACTATCCCGCTCAGCTACTACTGCCTCAGCCTCTGCAGCTATGCCTCTGTTGTCAGATCTCGACTTCCCTCACCACCAGCAACTCCAGATGGTCCTTCAAGGGCAGAAAGACAGGTTAGCACTCCCTTCTGAAAAGCTGCAGTATAGGTCAGCCTAGCCTGGTAGCTCCACCTTTCCATACTACCAGAGCCCCTCTGGCTGCTCCAGCACAGTAAGGTGATTAAGAATTTCCTTCCTCCCCAAAACAGCCTCATCCAAAGAAGACAAGGCAGGCAACACCCTTTCAGAGGCAGGCCTCTTGGCGAGCTGCTTGCCCTTAAATAGTCCGCTCTCTTTTTTTTTTTTTTGAAAATTTTTTTATTGGGTTAGAATCCGTTATTTTTACATTTACATTCAATTTTCCCCAATTTTTTCATTTCTAACCCCCTCCCTTTCCCCCCCTTTTGTTGACTTCCAACAGTTTTCCAACCCTTTGTCCCTTTTCCCTTACTTCTATTAAATTTCTCTATCTAAAACAAATACATATTCTCCATTATACTAAGCAGTACATCCTTAACTACTTTTCTTATTATATACCCAAACTGTAAGTCTTTGTTTCCATCTTAGATAAACAATTTATCCCTTTTTCCAATTTTAAATATTTCTATATTTCTATATCATAAACCTATATATCATAAACCATAAAAATCTTACACATTTAAATCAAACAATTTGACTTATTCTCTATGTATTACTCATTCTATCTTTTTATGGTAATTCTATATAACTCTCGTCACATAGTCAATCAATTTGACTCGTCTATACATTCAGTTTGGTGCATTATACAAATCTTATCAGAGAAAGAAAATATTGTTGGTTACTCAATCCGTATATTTAATCCTTATCCTTAATTATTTTCTATCAATATTCTATTTATTAACCAATATATATCTATATATATATCAATCTGTTAATCTAACTGCTTATAAATTCACATTTATCTCTTCCCCCCCCCCCCCGTTAAAGTCACCCCCCTCTACATTTTATTATACTTCAGTAGTTCTCAAACTGCCACAGTTTTCCTCCCACCTCCCATTTCTTCTCCAAATATTGTTTCAGCTTCTCCCAATCTGTGTTAAACTGCCCTGAGTCCAGATTTCTCAGTTTTCTTGTCATCTTGTCCATTTCTGCCATGTACAGCAATTTGTAGGTCCAATCTTCAATAGTTGGCACTTCTTGTACTTTCCATTTTTGCGCATACAAAAGTCTAGCTGCTGCTATCATATAAAATATCAACGTCCTATGATGGGCTGGAATTCCCTCCATTCCCAAGTTTAGTAGCAGGAGTTCTGGGTTCTTATTAATTTGAAATTGTAAAATTTCACTCATTTCTCTTATTATTTCCCCCCAGTACTGCCTAGCTACCTCACACGACCACCACATATGATAGAGGGAGCCCTCATGCTTCCTACATTTCCAGCATTTATTAGAAGTGTTCAAATTCCCTAGCACAATCTTCTTTGGTGTCATGTACCAACGATAGATCATTTTGTAGATATTCTCTTTAATATTTGTACATGTCGTTGTCTTCATTGTAGTCTTCCACAAGTATTCCCATGCCTCCATTGTTATCTCTTTGTTAAAATTTATAGCCCATTTCACCATTTGTGTTTTAACTGTCTCATCCTCAGTATACCATTTCAACAGTACTTGGTATACCTTGGATATTCTTTTCTTGTCCTCTTTAAGAAGGGTCTGCTCTAGTTCCGAATTCTCTATTCGTATACCTCCCTTTACAGAGTCCGAGTTATACAAATCTCTGATCTGTCTACACTGGAACCAATCGTAGTTCGGTGATAGTTCCTCTTGCGTCTTTATTCTAAGTTTAGATGCTTCTATTTTAGTTATTTCTTTATAAGTCAAACATTGTCTTTCGTTATCAACAGCTCTCGGGTCTATCACCTCATATGGAACCACCCACCAAGGAGTTCCTTCTTGTAGGTAAATTCTATACTTCTTCCAGATTGTGTATAGACTTCTCCGTACAAAATGGTGCAGGAACATCGAGTTGACCTTTACTTTGTCATGCCATAGGTATGCATGCCATCCAAATATTTTTTTATATCCCTCTAGGGCTAATAGTTTCTTGTTCTTTAATGTCATCCACTCTTTCAACCAAACTAGGCAGATTGCATCGTGGTAAAGTCTCAGGTTGGGCAGTTGCATTCCGCCTCTTTCCTTTGCATCTTGTAAAACTTTCATTTTCACTCGAGGCTTCTTGCCTGCCCATACAAAATCTGATATTTTCCTCTGCCATTTTTCAAATTGTTTAGAGTCTCTGATGGTTGGTATTGTCTGTAGCAAAAACATCACTCTTGGTAACACATTCATTTTAACCGCTGCAATCCTACCCAACCATGACAGATTGAGCCTATTCCATTTAATCAAGTCTCTCTCAATCTGAATCCACAATTTTTCATAATTATTCTTGAACAAATCTATATTCTTTGCGGTCAGTTCAATTCCCAAATATTTCACCTTACTTGTTACTTCACAATCCGTTGTTTCCATTAACAATTGTTGTTTCTGCTTAGTCATGTTTTTGCATAGTATCTTTGACTTCTTTTTGTTAATGAAAAAACCTGCCAAGTCTCCAAACTCCTTGATCTTATCTATCACTTTTGGCATGTTCTCCAGTGGGTCCTCTACAATTAACATTATGTCATCCGCAAATGCTCTGACCTTGTATGAATAGTCCTTTATTTTTATTCCTCGAATTTCCTCGTCTTGTCGTATTTGTATCATCAGAATCTCCAATACTAAAATGAACAACAGTGGAGACAACGGGCAACCTTGTTTTGTTCCTTTGCTTATAGTCAATTTCTTGGTCAATTCATCATTCACCACAATTGCTGCAGTCTGGTCTCTGTAAATTTCCTTAATTGCTCTGATGAATCTTTCTCCTAATTGTAGCTTTTCCATAGTGGCAAACATAAAGTCCCAGTTTAAGTTGTCAAATGCCTTTTCAGCATCAACAAAGAAGAAACCAACCTCTTTATCACAACGCTTATCATAATATTCAATAGCATCAATCACTGTCCTTAAATTGTCTCTTATTTGTCTGTCTGGCAGAAAGCCTGCTTGCTCCTCCTCTATAACTTCCGAAAGCCACCCCTTCAGTCTCTCCGCCAGTATCTTTGCAAAGATTTTATAGTCATTGTTGAGTAACGATATAGGTCTGTAATTTTTCACACTAGTCAAGTCTTGGCCCTCTTTTGGGATCAATGATATGTTCGCTTCAGACCAAGTGTCTGGAATCCTTTGATCCCTTAAAACTCCATTGATCACCTCCTTTAGGAATGGTGCCAGCTCATTGGCCATAGTCTTATAAAATTTAGCTGTAAGTCCGTCTGGCCCTGGCGCCTTTCCTAGATTTGCAGATTGTATTGCCTTACTTATTTCCTCATCCGTTACTTCACTGTTCAGTTTATTTCTCCAAGCGTCCGAGATTTCTGGAAGTGTCATTTTCTCCAAATATGACGCTATTGAATCTTTATTTACTTCTTTCTTATTATACAGTTTAGCGTAGAATTTATAAAAGGCTCTACTAATGGTATTCTGTTCCAAATACGTTTTGTCATCTTCACAAATTTTATTTATTGTTTTCTTTTCCCTTCTCTTCTTCAGTTGCCATGCCAGGTACTTCCCAGGTTTATTTGCACCCTCAAACACTTTCTGATTCAGCCTTTTGAGATTCCACTCCAATTCTTTATTACTCATTGCTGTTAGCTGTTCTTGCAGTATTTTAATTTCCTGGTATAATTTCTTTTTCCCTGGTCTCTTTTTTAACTGTATTTCCTTAGTTTTTATTTTCTCCTCAATCTCTTGTCTCTTCTCCTCTTTCTTCTTTCTTGCTCTACCATTTAAGTCCATTAGTATGCCCCTTATAACCGCCTTATAAGCATCCCAAACTTTATCAGTTGGTACTTCTTTATTCACGTTGTATTGTATGAAAAACTTTGTCTCTCTTCTCAATATTTCCATATTCTCTTTTTCCTGTAACAAATCCTCATTTATTCTCCATGCTTTCCTTTTCCTCCTTTTCCCCAGCTTCCACATGATTGGTTTGTGATCTGAGCCTACCATCGGCATTATTTCTACATCTTTAGTCCATAACGCCAAATCTTTTGAGGCCCAGATCATGTCAATTCTTGATAATGTGGAGTGCCTTGCAGAATAAAAAGTAAACTGCCTACTTTTAGGATATTCTCTCCTCCATACATCTTCAAGAGTCTCTTGTTGAATCAACTCAAAAAAGAGCTTTGGTAATAGTCCTCTTTTCTTTTGTGCCATTGTAGTCTTTTTATCCAGTTCCAAGTCTGTCACTCCACTGAAGTCTCCAGCAAGAATTATCTGGTCATATGAAAGATCATCTAAATGCTTCCTCAAATCCTCAAAGAAGCTCTCTTTTGCACCGTTGGGTGCATAAATTCCGACTACCAACACTCTCTTTAAATTCCAAGTACATTCCACTGCTACAAATCTGGCTTCCACATCTTTCATTATGAATTTTGGTTGTAGCTCCTCTTTTACATACAACACCACTCCTCTTTTTTTCTTACTTGAGGTCGCTACAAAGTCTTTGCCCAATTTTCCCAGTTTTAAATATTTTACATCCTGTTTTCGAATATGAGTCTCTTGCAAACAAACAATATCACATTTTTGTTTTAGTAGCCAGTGAAAAATATTTTTTCTCTTATTCGGTGAATTTAGTCCATTTACATTCCAAGATAATACTTTACACTCCATATTCATAATCTTGTTGGTAAGTCTTTTTCATTGTCCCTTATAAATCGCTCCATCTCCCGCTCAGATCTGATACGCTTTTTGGCGCCTCCAAATTCGAAGGACAAACCCTCTGGAAGCTCCCATCTGTACCTGATTTTCATGTCCTTCAGCATCTGGATTAGCGCTTTATATTTTTTCCGATCTAGTAACACTGATCTGGGTAGTTCCTTCATTATAATGATTGTCTTGCCATCGATCTCCAATGGATCTTGAAACTGTTTAGTCACAATCTTCTCTTTCATGTTTCTTGTTGTAAATTGTACAATCACATCTCTTGGTACTTTTCTCTGGGTTGCAATTCTCGAGTTCACACGATATGCCACATCTAGGATAGCCACAACATCCTCCTCCTCCTTCCCCAGGTATTCAGCTAACACCTCCGTCATCTGCTCTTGCGCTGTCTTTCCTTCCATTTCCGGCAGGCCGCGAAATCTGAGCTGCTTCTCCATATGTCTACTTTCCGCAACCGCCATCCTTCCCCTCATCAACCTCATCTCTGTTTGTTGCGTATCTGCTAAGTTCTCCATCGCTCCTTCTACTGTTTTAACTCTCTGCTGCGTCCCTTGTAATTCACTTTGTATTGTTTCCATACCTTTCTTCACTTCTGACAGCTCCAATTTTACTTCTGACAGCTCCGATTTTACTGTCTGTTTAACCTCTTTGATCAGCTCCAATTTCATGTCTTTAAATTCTTTAATCACCTCCAAAAGTTTTTTATCCAGGTTTTCTATTGCCGATTGCCACTCTTTCTTCGACATCGTGGGGCTTGCTTTGGCTCGCTCCCACGAATCCGCTCTCTTCCTTAGCTCCGTGGCATTAAATTTAGTACCTTTTTTATTTCAAATGTCCCGGTCTTCTTGCATAAATTAATTTTAAAGGGTCCAAAATGTCGGGCGTCTTTTCTCTATGGTCTCTCTATGATTTTATAATCCAATATGGCCTACTTCCTTTTCCGCTGAAGCCGCGACCCTTCCCCTCTCAAAGATGGCGATTCCCTTCTTCCTGCCCTCCAGCAAGGGCCGCTTCTCTCCAGCCGCTCTATTGTTGTTATGCACTTCCTGTCTCCCGTCTTCCCACAGCAGGTCTCGCGATGGTGTCTTTTTCTCACAGCTCCAAAGCCACAGGTATTCAAAACAATAATCCGATTTCTTTAATAACTTCTTTAAACTTAGTCTCTTTTCTAATACAACTCCTGCCGAAGCTTCCCCTCCTTTTCGCTAGTCTGTTGCAGTTTAAAAGTCTACTTTTTTTCCTCTCTGTTTTTATCAATCTGTCCCGTATCGGAAGATAGTGATCTTTACCTTCCCTTCACTTTCCTCGGGTTGTAATCGCTGTTTCGATTTCAAGTTCTCCTTTCCACTTCTTCCCCCAATCGAAGCTTGGGTATGTAGGTCTTATGCCAGCCGAATTGCCCCCAAAACTGCCGCAGAGATTGTAGCCGACCCGTCGCAAGGTGGGACCTCAAGGATCGGGAGGGGACCCGTTATGTAGAGCCCCCCCTCGTCCGAGATCTAACTCACCCTAGGGTCTTGAGCGTTCTTTGCCTGCTCTCCGCCTGAGAGCAGTCGGCCACGGGCTATTTTCATCCCGCCGGCCGCTTAAAACGGCAGTCCGGTCAGCTCCGCAAATGGAGCTGCGTTAGACCTCCATGAATCCCAAACCGGAAGTCTAAATAGTCCGCTCTCGATTTTGGGTGGCATGACAAACAGTATACAAAATGACCCACAAACAACAAAATGGCCACCCACCTATAATCCCACAAAATGGTTGTCCCAAACTGATCCAAAATGGCCACTGATATATTGGGGGGGGGGAAGCCTTAGGGCCAAATGGGCAGGCCAATAGAGCTAATGTAGGCTGGGCCAAACTGACTGGACCCCTGCATACTCACTGCTGAGGATGGGGCCTATTGCCTTTGCTGCTCAAAGTGCAGCGGCAGAAATTAGTCCGAAGCCACTGTGAGTACTCGACCGCAGCCTCCGCCATCTTTAATAGCAGCCTGTGATTTAAAAAATCAGAGGGCCCTTGAATTAATGTGCCTTAAGCCACATTAATGAAACATCTGGCTGAGCAAAGTGTTGCCGAGTCCTGTCCAGCAGAGTGAGTCACGAATGGAATGTGAATACAAATGCCAAGGATCAGGCACGATTAGTTCCTGCCCCCCCCCAAGCTGCAAAATGTGCAATCATGACAATAAAGGTGCTCGCTGCATCACCACCCAACATTCCATTCCCCTTTCTTTCCGTGATGAGATACCACTCTAAGTTCGTAGGACCATAAAGCAGCTCTAATACATTTATACTCCTGGGAACATCTAATCAAGATCTAAATTCCTCAGCCCAGCTCCGGGGACATTAATTAAGCAACCATTTCTTTATGCAGCACCAGGAGAATAAAATTCAGCGCTTTTGTCACACCCTGGTAGCACCAATCAAAGGTAATCAAACCTTTGTCAGTCCCAAAAGATGACCTATATGGTCTTTGTCCCAACGGCTGAAGGTGCTCCCCAGCCTCAGTGCACATTTTTCCCTGTAAGAACCAGGACTTTTCCCCATTTGAATCATACATGCTTATTGAGACCCAAGCATAGTGCCCTCAGAATCTTTCTCTCTGAGCCTGCCTCTCTAGCCAAGGACTCGGGATGTTTGAAGCCTTCTTCCCCCATGGACTACTCCGCTTTTTGTGGACAGATAATTATACCCCAACTCCCTCACTCTATTCCAACTTCTAGCTAATTTTTTAGCACTCTGTGTGCTTGTGCAAACCATTTATTTGTCTCTTGTTTGTGTGAGTTTTCCCTCTAAATAAAAACTACTCTTTATTTCAAAGAACATCCTTCTCATCAGTTTCCTTGGGGAGGGGCCCCTGTAAAAATTGGTGGAGTATCCTGCTCATTACCCCTCCCACAGAGTCTTCTCCTTGCTGCTAATTTTCCCCCTGCTCACAAGGAGACCAATTCTGGTAACACCACAGAAGAAGGCACAGGCACCAATGGAGAAGCAGTTGCCACCCCAAAACAGAAGCCTAGGTCCCCACTCCAAACGCAGCCACGACCTCCCTCTGGGACAAATAAGGAGGGGTGTGTGAAGGCTTTAAGACTGCAGCTGCCACCATCACCAAATTTATGCTTGGGGGCAAAGCTGGACCGCTGCTGCTTTTAAATATGGGAGCCTAGGAACCAAGGCTGGCACCACTGCTGCTTCCAAATGCAGGGGCCAGACGTGGCCAACCACCCCCAAACATAGCTGTACTAGCCCAGGTGAAGAAGGGGGGGAGGAGTTTTTAAGGCCGCAGCTACCAACCAAGTCAGGGCCCAAACAGCAACCCACTCAATGGGTGTAGGACGAACCCCTGCAGGGGCAGAGGGCTGCAAATGCCAGTTGTTGATGACGATGCTGCTGCAAGCCTTGCTGGGAACTCAGGGACAGAACTGCTGCATACTCTACTTGACCCAAGCATGAGGCATGACTGCCAAGCCGGGGGCAGGGGGGCAAAGCCGCCTTTTAAGCACCAGGCTCTGCCCCCCCCCCCACATCAAGTACCTGGATGGCCAGGAGGATGCTGCTGCTTTCCCCTTCTGGGCGGCAAAGGCAGCCCTCAGCCCTAGCAGCCATAGTCTGCTGGACAGGAAGGCTGTATTATTTCTGTTGGTTATTGTAAAACAATGCCAGAATTGAACTTTTCTGTGATGTCTAGCAATTTGAGTCATTGATTAGCTCAGTAAGAGTTGATTCACACATTATAAAGTCCATGAAGGAAATGCCTGCACCATCAACATATGTATACCTGGAGTTCCATGCTAAGAACTCAGTTCCTGGGTATTGAGGATGCCAGTCTGAATCAGGATGTGTACCTTTCCTCCATGCCATTTTCCTGCCCTAAATGGCTCCAAAACCTGTGCTATTTGTCTTACTATGGAAACTTACATGTACCCATCAGAAAAAGGGAGCTCAGCCTCTCGGAAGTTTATACCCTGAAAATCTTGTTGGTCTCTAAAGCGCTACTGTACCCATCAGTACATGTAAATTTCACCAGTGAAGCAATTAGTCCCTCCCAGGACAGGCAAAAATTGGGAGTGTGAGAGAATCCGTCTCTCCCAATGTACTACGGCCTCAATCCAGATTGGATCCCCATGAACATGGGAATGGATTTTCCAGTAGAGAACTCCAGGTGAACACCTTTTCCAAAGTCCCTATTGTGGCCACATTTACTCTACAAGATAGGAATTGTTCTAAATTCCATAACTTCTTAGTAGAGTGAAGTGCCTGTGGCATCAATTTTGCCATAGACACATTGTAAAATTACATCAAATACAAAACAACAACAACAACAATGCTTCAGGACATAGCACACAAAGTTGTCATCCATGGCTCATCCCTCACTCCATGACATTCCAGAAAGTCAGGCCTTCACATAGAAAATGAGATTTCCAGAATATAAATTCTGCCCTTCCATAAAATTTTATTTCTATGGAACTACCTTTTATGCAACATTTCAACCTAGTGATGTAGATTGTGTCCCCATTACTCTGTTAGTCATGAATCTTAATTGCCTGAAACTGTTGCCATGGGAAATTTTTTTGGATAATTTTCTCTCTCTAATGATTAGATATCATCTACAGTTGCCAATATAGTTGTTACTCTCTTGTACCTGAATTGGACAAGCAAAATAGGAGTTATTTCACATTACGTCCATGTACTGGGGCTATTCCACCGTATATCAACTGCACAACCATCTGTTTCTGTGTGGCCACAGAGATTTATGAAGTTTATGAGTTACTGCCGCCTCTTTCCCGGTGCCAAAGCATATTTGACCTTTCATTCTAGCCAAGGGTTGATCAGATCACTGGCAGCTAAACCAGCAGCCAGATTCAAACCATCAGCTGCTTGGGAGATTTCCTAGCTCCCTGTCTTCTTGCCATGGCCAGTTTATTATTCCCCTAGATAGACAGTGATTGATTGCTGAGCTCTGTGAGCATAAACATTTATGATTGCAGACCAGACAACCACTTCAGTCATAATTTTCTTTTGCAGGTAAATAATATGTGTAAATGTATAGACACTGTGTGGTCCTCCACAAAATGACACAGAAGTTGATGAAATTATTTTACCAATCACACATTAGCTATTGGATCAGGCTGACATCACTGTGGCCAGACATAGTATCATGAAAATCTCAACTTCCAATTAAGATGACTAGTACAGCAGTGTGAATAATCCAGATGTCCTGATATTTCTTTCATGTGCCCCTTTCCTTGGAGGCTGGACAAACTTCAAGAGTACATATTTCTGAAGCATCGTGTGGATCATGTTCCAAAGCCCTTACAGTACTACAGACCATGACTGTTTGCTTTTTTAATACTGCTCAAACTAAATACTCAGAACATTGCACCAGCACAGAATCTTGAGGCAGTCTAATTGTGTTATTGCAAGTACATCAAAGCAGCTGCATAGAGATCAAGTGGGAAAAGTTGCAACACTAAACTTAGTCCCATGCACATAATTCAGGACCAGGCAGCAGTGGCTCACATAGTGGGTTACAGGATGGTGGTGGCTCTAACTGTTGACAATGAGTGCTGCTAAAGGGGGAATGAGATGTGGTGCCTTTACTAGTAGGTATCAGGAGGCAGTGACAGAGGTACTTGAAGTATAGATGCCGAATAGATAGGAGCCTTGATATGGGGTCGAGAAACAAAAAAAAAACCTTCTGGAAAACAAGGTCCCTTGCAACCCAGAGTAGTGAGCCACCACTTGTTCCCTCCAACTAACCCTAAACTATGATCAAGGAAACAAAGTCTCAAGCTGTACAGAGTGTTAATCAAGAAGTCAGCCCTGAAAGACAGTCCACTTTCAGACCGAGTTCCACAATTTGGTAGCCAGGCCAAATATGCCAAGATACTGGATTCAGACTGAAGTCCTCAAACCCAACAACACCACAGAAAGTAATATTAATAGTTTATTAATAACTGTTCAAAGATTAAATATATAGAAATTGTGCAAGATATGAAAGAAAATATCAAAGTCTAAAACCTAAATGCTTTAGCTCCCCTTGGGAACCAATTGCTTGCATGATGAGTGTAGACAGACTTGCCATTTTGAAAAACAAGGTACTACCAGATGGTCCCTGACTGCCTGGCCTGCCAGCATGGCCTCTGTGCAGTAATGAAACACACAATTTGTGTGGGGGAGGATTTGTTATAGCCCCATTTCCTGGATTCAGCTCAGCATTCCAGAATCTGCTTTATTAAGCGGAACCACTGGGTTCTGTGTGTAATGTCAGCTTGTTTTTTTTCATTATACACACCCCTAAATTCCATAACCATGTGCAGAACATTTAAGTACTAGTAGCCTGCTCATCAAGGGAAGGGGCCTGTATGTCCACCTTCTTGGAAGAGTATCTAAGGCCTCACTTCACCTTCAGCCTTAGCTTGAACAACATCCATATTATAGTTCTGTTAGTTGCAGCTCCCAGCCTAGACTCCTGGACCTCAGCTTTAGATAGGACAGGTAGTAGCTGGCATTTATTTTCTTTATTTTATTATATTTATACCCCACCCTCCTCGTGAACAAGCTCAGGGCAGATCACAATAATAAAATACAAGATTAAAACAACATTAGGTAAATTATATTAACCATTCATTACACAAATTGAATTTACTACAATGTACAGTTAGGCATTGTCAATAACATATGAGGACCACTATAAAAGCTACCGGCACAGCCGATTCTCCAGTGGGAGTCTGTTCCACCAGGCCAATCAAGGCCAGGCAGATGTCCCTTGGGGATCACCACACCAGTAACTGCTTATCTACAGAGCACGGCCCTGGGGGAGACATAACGGGAGAGGCAGTCCTGCAGGTATGTTAGTTCCAGTCTGTTAAGGGCTTTAAATATCAGAATCAATACCTTGAGCTAGATCTGGAACTTTGCTGGGAGTCAGTGCAGCTGGCCCAGCACTGATTGGATATGTGCCTGAAATGAGGTCCCAGTGAGGACGCGTGCTGCTGCATTCTTGACCAGCTGTAACTTCTGGGTCAAGCTCGAAGGCAGCCCACTATAAGAGCAAGTTATAGTAGTCCAGCCTGGAGGCGACTGTTGCATGGATCACTGAAGCCAGGTCCTGGGATGAGAGATAGGGTGCCAACTACCTGACCTACCGAAGATGGAAAAACGCAGATCTGACAATGGCCGTGAACTGGGCCTCCGTTGAAAGTGTAGGAGCCAGGAACACTCCCAGGATCTCCACCATCAATGAAAGCCTTAACTGCACTCCATTGAGGGTTGGGAGCCAGATTCCCAAGCCCATCATCCCACAACCCAGATGTAGGTCCTCTGTCTCAGAGGATTCAGTTTCAGGTGGCTCTGTCATAACCATAATGCCACGACATCCAGGCCCTTGGCCAAGATATCCAACACAGCATCTGGCTGGCTGTTCATGAACAGATAGAGCTGGGTGTTATCTGCATACTGGTGACAACCCAGCCCAAAGTTATGGATCACCAGGGCAAGGGGGTGCATGTATATATTAAACAACATAGAGGAAAGAATCATCCCTTTTAAAAAAATATTGGGTGAGTAATAAAGCATAATGTTACAAGTTTTCAATTAATCCCCTCATTTTCTTATTCCCCCACCCTTTCCCCTCCCCTCTTATTATCTTAGACTTCCAACAGTTTTCCAACCCGCTGTCTACCTCTACTTCTTATATCTCTAATTAACTTACTTAAGTAATTCTTATACCTTTAATTACCTTCTTTAAATACATTCTTTAATAAAATACATTTCTCAACTATAGATTACATTTCTAATTTATCTATACTTCTTGTAAAGATCAGTATCTCCTCTATTATTGCCCAATTAATAATTATCAAACAACCATAACTCTCCCTTTACGTCCCATTTCTTCTCTAAATATTGTTTCAATTTCCCCGTCATTAAAAAATTCTTCTAAATTCTGTTCTCTTAACTTCCTCGTTAATTTATCCATTTCCACCATGTGCAGCAACTTTTGTATCCAGTTTTCTATAGATGGTACTTCTTGCGTCTTCCAAACCTGAGCATATAAAATCCTTGCCGCCGTTGTCATATAAAACATTAATGTCCTGTCTTGTATAGGAATTCCTTCTAAATTCAGATTTAGCAATAGCAATTCTGGGTTTTTATTTATTTGCTTTTGTAGTATTTCTGACATCACTTCTACAATATTTCCCCAGAACTGCTTTGCCATTTCACAGGTGCACCACATGTGATAGAAAGAACCTTCCTTTTTCTTGCATTTCCAACATTTATCTGACATTTGGTTATTCCCATTAGCTATCTTCTTTGGCGTCAAGTACCATCTATACATCATCTTATAAATGTTTTCTCTAAGGCTGATACATGTAGATATCTTCAATGTATTTTTCCACAGGTATTCCCATTTCTCCATTGTTATGTCTCTATTACAATTTATAGCCCACTTCACCATTTGTACTTTTACAATTTCATCCTCTGTGTGCCATTTTAACAAAATCTTATAAACTTTGGATATCATTTTTTTGGCATCCTGCAATATACATTCTTCTAATTCAGAATCTTTCCATTTAAATCCAATTCTCCGGCGATCCGACTCATACAAATCCTTAATTTGTCTGTATTGAAACCATCCATATTGAGAGGATAACTCCTCATTCATTTTAAGGTTAATCTTATTTTGTTCCATTTTCAACACTTCCTTATAAATCAAACATTCTTCTCTATTGTAAATTGTTCTCGGGTCGATAACTTCCAATGGCACCACCCACATCGGCATACCATCATCTAAATATTTTTTATATTTTGACCATACAGTGAAGAGGCTTCTCCTTATATAGTGATGCAAAAACATAGAGTCAGATTTAATTTTATCATGCCATAAATAAGCATGCCAACCAAAAAGCTTTTTGTGACCTTCAAGTGTTAAGAGCTTAAGATTCTTTAGTAACATCCATTCCCTAATCCACACAAGGCATATTGCTTCATGGTACAGTCGTATATTTGGTAACTGTAGTCCCCTCTTTCTTTGGCATCACATGGCACTTTCATTTTCACTCAGGGTTTCTTCCCTGCCCATACAAAGTCCGATATTTTTCTTTGCCATTTATCAAATTGTTTATTATCCCTTATTATTGGTATTGTTTGCAGTAAAAACATGATTCTTGGTAACACATTCATTTTGATTACTGCTATTCTTCCTAGCCATGACAGATTCAACTTATTCCATTTAATCATATCTCTATCTATTTGCTGCCATAGCTTCTCATAATTGTTCTTAAATAAGTCAATATTCTTTGCAGTCAATTCTATTCCTAAATATTTCACTTTTTGTGTTACCTCACAACTGGTAATATCCATTAATTCCTGCTGTTTTTGTTTAGTCA
Source organism: Eublepharis macularius (assembly GCF_028583425.1). Lineage (NCBI taxonomy): Eukaryota > Metazoa > Chordata > Lepidosauria > Squamata > Eublepharidae > Eublepharis > Eublepharis macularius. The sequence continues at coordinate 87,227,591 of NC_072790.1, forward strand.
TATTCTTACACAAGATCTTCGACTTTCTTTTGTTGACGTAAAATCCTGCAAGATCTCCAAACTCTTTTATCTTGGTCGGCAATTTGGTCATATTCTGGATCGGGTCTTCTATTATGACCATCACGTCATCTGCAAACGCTCTTACTTTATATGTCAATCCTTTAATTTTCATGCCTTTTATCTCATCATCCTCTCGTATCTGCCTTAACAAAATTTCCAATACCATAACAAATAGTAATGGAGACAACGGGCAACCTTGTCTTGTACCTTTCCGTATTTCTAGTCTCTTGGTTAATTCACGATTGCTGCACATTGTTCTTTATATATTGATCTCACCCCTTGAGGGGTGCCACACACCAAAGGATGGCATGTGGACATCTGTTCCCCTAGCACCACCCTTTGTCCCTGACCATGGAGAAAGTTGCTCAATCATTGTAAGGCTGTCCCCCGTATCCTCACAGCAGCAAGGTGGTGGGTCAGAAGATCATAATCAATCTCCCCAATGACGAGCCATGAAAGCTGCTGTTGGAACCAAGGGACTTCCTTTGTACAGGTTAATGTTGTAACCACAATCTATACTTAGTAACCTTACAAATGTGAATACCAAGACCCTCCTCCTCCAGCAACTATTTGTCCCTTCCATATAGCATCTGGGAGGGGGCTAAGGGTAAGAAAATTGCCTGAAGGAAAGCATAAACCCCCTCTCCCCTGTGCCACAGCACTAACCCAGATCAGAAACCAAATGGCATAAATTAAGACCAAGAAAATCTGTCAGGATATTTTTCCAGGGATTTACAAGCACCTCATCTGACCTCAACCTCAAGGAAAATGAGGTCGAGGCCAAACCATTCTATTGTGATACAATGTGTAACAGCCAACAGCTTTATGTAAGTTTCCATAGGATTCAAAGTGTAAGGAAAGCAAACCAACTCTACCTTTTAAAAAAGAAAAAGTGAGGGAAAGAAGTGCTAACTGTATCAAATGCTATCAAGCTTGGTCACAGCAGTGCAGTTAGCATGACAGAAGGTTTTGAACATAAAAGTCAAGATGACAGAAGGTTTCAAGCCCAGCCCTTCATGTGACGGAGTGTTTTAAAGACACTTCCTAACAAGTCATGATGAATGATACAAAAACAGATGACGATCAAGCAAGTCAATGTACCCAGAGAGGTTATAAACACTATCGCATTAGAGTCAGACAAGAATCTGGAAGATAGAGAATGATTAGGTAGAAGGAAAGACAAGAAAAGCCCCAGAGACTGATGTTACTACAATCAGGAAATTGAGAATTGACTAATATAACAACAACCTAAATAGTCAACAACTTCAAGTTGTTGAGGAAAACGCTGAAATGTACAATTATTTTTTCTTAAAGTGTAATTATATACAGTTCATTACCTATGGCTGCTCTCAAAGGAAAACTGGTGCAAAAAAACGTTTCTAATGCAGCCACAACTTTGCACAATTTTACATATTCCTCTCACACCACAATCCTGTGTTTAACCTGATATTGTCACTTACTGGGTTTAATGGGATCTAACCCCCAACTATGTTTTTAAGAAGGGATTTGTCAACAGAACAACTCTTAAATTTGAAGTCCCACCCCCATATCCTCATCTCCTTTAATTTTTCCAGCATGACAGATTATTGTGAATGAATTTTTAAAAGTCAACATCATTAATTATAATGTGGTATCAAATCTTGTGAAGATGCTAATTGTTGATAGCCAACTAATATTGTGGAATAAGTGGAATAAAACTTTAATGCTAAAAGTCACAGATGATTTTGATACTTGAAAAACCTGGTGATATTTTGGTTGTGAAATTTAAGTTGTAAAAAGGAGGCCTGCAACAAAATATTGTGGATTGTGTTGTAGTGGTGGTGGGCGCCGGGGGTGGGGTCAGCAAACCATACCTGGCCTGGATGGCAGAGGTGGTTATGTGGTCATGTGGGGGTGACAGGGAGTTGTGCTGGGTCTGATGATGCCAAGAGCTGTGGCATTCAGGGTGGGTGGCAGTGCTGGTGATGGTGGGAAGCAGGGTACTTTTGGGGAGGGGTAATTCCATTTCCTCTGCCTTTTCATCCTTTCCCCCACATTCCTTATGTCTTATTCTTACTCCCTTCCCTCCACACCTTCTGTGCCTTTCTTGCCTCCTTAACCCCTACAACCCATTTTCTCTCTCTGTTCCCCCCTTTCCTTCCCAGTCCCAATCTCCATCTTTCTTCCCCCTTAACATCCCCAACCCATTCTCTGTATCTCTGCCCCTTTTAGCCCCGCAACCTATTCTCTGTATATCTTCCACTCTACCCTATCTCTCTTTTTCCTTTCTACTCCACTCCTTCTTTGGGTTGGAATTAAGGTGTGATTTCTTCTCTGTTCCACTTGCCCAACCTCCCTTCACCACCAGGTTTATTACCTCACTACCTGCCTCCACAGGACTCCTTACTTATGCAGCCAAGTGGATCCAATCCTCTAATTTAAGAATCCATATAAGGAGTCCATTTTGTTATTAGATGGTTTTCATATAAAAGGGGATGCTCCTCAACTCCTTTCACTTTACAGAGGGAAAAAACCCTCCGCTCCTGATTTTTTTCCTCATCACATTTGCCAACTTCCAGACCTTTTTTAAAAAAATCTATATATGTTAATCAATTTATCAGGTCAGTGTTTGTGTGTGACTCAAAGAGATAGTCAACCATGACACTGAGTCCTCCACTTTCCTGGGAACTAATCCCCCTTTGTCAACTGGAGCTGTCCATTTTCAGTCAGCATATTAAACGGGGGTGGGGGAGACACCCACTCTAGGAAAAAAAACTCATTTTATGAATAGCTGCTGGAGCAGTATAATGAAATGTCAAAAGGGTTTTTAAATAATAATAATAATAATATTGGGCAGGGAAAATGGCAGTAAAAAAAGGAGATGGCTAGTAATCAGGGGATGGAAGTGATTGGATATGGGCAGAATGTTTAAAAGTTCAGCAAACACTACAGACTTCACAGAAATGCTTCAGGTGTATTCTTTCTAATGCTCCCAGAATCCTCAGCTGATGGGGACTCCTATTTTGATCCCCATCTTGTCTCAGCATGGTTTTGGAAATAAAAGATAGTGTCTGTATCAAACCAGTAAAGAGTCCAGTAGCACCTTTAAGACTAACCAACTTTATTGTAGCATAAGCTTTTGAGAGCCACAGCTCTCTTCATCAGATGCATCTGACAAAGAAAGCTGTGGCTCTCGAAATCTTATGCTACAATAAAGGTGGTTAGTCTTAAAGGTGCTGCTGGACTCTTTACTATTTTGCTACTACAGACTAACACGGCTTACAACTCTGGATCTATGTATCAAACCAGCATCAAATAGCAGTGAATCATGCCAAGGGCATAATAGAATTCAGGCCAGTTCATTCATCAGTCATGGAAAGACCATCTCAAAAGAGTATAAACTGGAGGGCCATCTCCCCAAAGACTTCCCCAAAGAGCCTCTTCCCTAAATAACTATGTCCTAATGAATGACCCAGATTTCCAAGACAATAAGCAAAGGACCAGTTCCAGACATCCCCTCCATCTTAACAATTGTACAAAAAGATTTCTGCCCTTCCATGATCCTGTCTATCATACAGCCATAGTTCTAAAGTTCCAAATCTCCTTAAGAAAGCATTTTGACCAGGAAAATACATGTGCTTGTTCTGTGTTGGGGAAGGGACATCTTTGCTGGTTATGGGGGACTCCACGTGCATAGCAATTCCAGTAACACCTACAGAAACATTAATACAAAGTAAGTTGGGCACTTGAAAAAAAATGGATTTTTGATTTGGATTTTGGAAAGGAAAAAAATAGACCCTGACTGGTGGCCTGTCCTTGCACTGTGCATAAAATTGCACAGAAAGGGATGGCCAGGGTTTTTCCTTCACGGGAAGAGAAATAGAGGAAGAATGGCCTTCCTTTTTTTTCTTATTTTTTACTTGTAAAAACGGGAGACTGAACAGGTTGCTGGCTGCTAATCTCTCTTTCCAACTAAACTATTAACCTATAGTTGAATGAAAAGGAAAATGAGAACATGGTGTCACAGTGAGCATCCCTGGCTCCATAACTCTTGAGTGAAGGACAGCAGCAGCAGAAGGCCATTGAATAGGAATGAACCAGCTTCCACAGCTGGTTATGCTTATCTGTTTAACATGAGCGTTTGTGGCAGCTGGAGATGAAGGAGGATGAAGGAGACCCCCTCTTTCCTAAAACCTACATGTGCATGCCTGCATGGATGTTGCTGGTCTGGCCTTTCTTTGTATTATGCATAAAAGCACATGGAACGGAATGTCAAGGGGGACACTGGCATTGATGGCACTATGCCATCTGCTGCTCCCCTCCCTGGTGCAAGGCAAAGCTTTGATCCCTAGGAGCTGCTCAATGCCAATGTCATAACATAATTGCCCAGGACATGCTGAAAAAATAATGGACTCATGCATGCCATACATACTCCCTTCCTGCCAATGGAGTTAACATTAAGGGCTCAGTCTCTCCCCTTTGGAACTAATTGGTTGCATGTTGAGACAGACTTGCTGTTAAGGAAAACAAGATGCTGCCAGAAGACCTCTGACTACCTAGCATGCCTGCACAGCTGCTGTGTGGTAAGTACTGAAATGAAAAAAACAGACTTTTCCACGGGGGGAGTCATTACAGCCTTGTTTCCCAGATTTGGTTTAGCATTCTGAAAACTGCTTTTAATGAGATGAACCAACAAGTACTGTGTGTATTTTTGGCTCATTTTTTTTCATTATGTACACCCCTAATCTTAAATGCATCACTTAAGTGCATCATTAGAATGGGCTCAATTGCTAGTTATTTTTGTTCAACTGATATTTCTTTTTGTTCTCTTACTGCAGCTACATTAAAGAGCACAACACCTATTTTTATAGTGTCTGGAAAGTTTCTTAAATATAAAAACACGAATGTGCTTAGGTAAAATCAGGAATGTAGGTTTTCTAAAAAATTGTACATATAACATCAAAATTTTAACTCTCAGGATGGAATAACAGAATGTTCACAAACTGTGCTCAGTATGCTGTGCTATCTATCCTATATGTCTTGAGAAAAGGTACATACTTGCCCTCTTCCTGTGAGTGAATGACAAAGTGCTGGTGAGAGCATAGCAAAACAGCACGTACAACAAGCGGGGTGGAAGATTGAATGGAGAAGAAAATGGGCTGGTTCCCAGAGCTCCCTCTCTTGCTCGTCATCAAAGTTAATGACTCTTACTGTTACTAGAAGGGAAATCAGCAGGAGCAGGTCAGCCTTGTCTATTGTTTCTTGCTTCCCCATCCACCGAGCACCACACATCCTTGCTTACTTCATTCTTCCTCTTATCACTTAACGTGCCCATATTCTGACTTCACAGGATAATATCGCCAATGAATAGAACAGAATTCAGATAATTTAAAATTGTCCATCAGCATTTATGTTTAGAGTCATGTTGTACAGAATGTGTGGATTCACACAATCCTGTTTCTGTACATGAGAACTCCAACTATCAAGTGAGAGATTAGCTAAAATATCTATTGAATGTTATTTTTCTCCTTTGCAGACTTTTCAGCATATACTTAGAGACAGGTTGAAAACAGAGTCATACCGGGAGTTGGCCAAGTGTGCAGAGAGCTACACATGGACTTCCATTCATGTCCCAAGTGAATACTTGGGGTGTGCACTGAAAAAAATTCTGTTTCAGTTTCAGATCTGGGGCTTACTAATGAACTATGTACCATTATTGTTTTTTTCTGGATGAGTTGTTGCCGCCTCAAATCTAATCCATTTCTTTTCATTATCATGAGTTTTGGCCCCACTCTTTGGAATGAGGTTTCAGGTTCTTTGAGGCAGTTGTTTTTGCACTTAACAGCACCAAAATTGCACAGAATACATTCCTCCCTCTAAACTATCAATCTACCAAGTTTTTCCTCAGTTGCACATCCAGCAGGTGCACACTGTCACATAAAACTGGCTGACAAAAGGGTAGAGGGGCAGTGGAGGCATTAAAACAATGCTACCGAGATGTTCCACCAGGCATTTGGTTGAGGCCAACATTAAATCCATAAAATAAGTCTCCTTGCCAGCCTCCCACCTGTGGGGGGGCTATATACTCATCTGCCCCCCACACATGAGCAGCCGCAGGACATCAACCCACATCTTCACGCTTTGGGCAGGTGAATTGTTGAAATGCTGTTTGTAAGATTTGTGACTTTATTGTTATACCTGTGTTTTTGTTGAGCCCACTTGTGGGGAGGGTGGGCTATAAATTATATAAATAAAATAACTAATAATAAATAAATAATAATAATACTTTCAATTCACTTTTTTTCCTTTTTCTATAATGCCAATAAATTATTACATTTGCATCCTGCTGTTGCCTGCTGGTGCCAAGTTTCCTTCTGCTTTTCAGTTTTCTTCCCATGATGAAGTGGTGTTCTTGCATGAATCACCACCAATCTCCATTACCCTGGTGCAGGCAGGCAGTATGATTGTATGAATCCTCCTCCCCTAGCCTAAACAGACCTGTGTTTTTCCTATAAGTTTTCCTTTTGCTATGGGCAAGCAGGATTGTTTTTGAAAGGGCAGAGTAGGGTACTGCCTTGCAGGATGGAGAGGAAACAATCCTTAATAGGCCTACTCAAATGTAAGTGCCAGGTTATTCAATAGTGCTTTGTCCCAGGGAAATATCTTTAGAATTGCAGCCTATTACTTAAGTCTCCTAGGGCTTTTATCAAGTTTGATTGATTGAACAAAACACTTGCACCTGGAGGTATGTTCTGAGAAAATTTCCATTTCAGTTTAGGTTTCGGGAGTTCCATAACAATCCCATTCCATTACATGTTTGTTCTGGGTCAAGTGGGTACCAGCTCATATCAGATCTATTTGGGTTTTTTTTTTTTTTGCATGAATTTTGGCCTGTTCAGAATTGCCCACACATGTGCAGACATATGCTGTTCTTTTCCAGGGGAGTGGAGAAATGAGGTACTGGGACAGCTGTTTTTACACTCAGTGGCACCAAATCACACAGAACACAGTCTTCCCTCTAAACCATCCCCTAGTCACACTCAACACACACAACAACAACAACAGATCCTGAAGTAAGCGTCGTGAGAAACTGGCTGCTAAGAGAAAGTAGGGGAGGTGGCAGATTTACAATCTTTTCCATTCACTTTTTTCCCTTTTCTATAGTGGCAATAAATTATTACTAAAGGTAATAATTTATTGGCTCTATAATAATTGGCAGGGAGACAATGGGGAAAAAAGATACACTCATGCACATTGCACACATCCCCCCTTCCTGCCAATAGAGTTAATTAATAACATAAGGGCTCTTTCCCCTGGAGATCTAATTGGTGAACACCATTTAGGAAAACAAGAAGCTATCATGCAGGCCTGGTGCCTAAAGAACTGCTGCTGCCACTGCAGGGTAAGATCTGAAACAAAATGACCCACATACACTTTTTGGTCGGAGGCTGTCATTACAATTTGGTTTCCTGGATTCGGTTCACTATTCCACAAGGCTGTATTTAGGTGGGACAGGGGGGTTGCTTGCCCAGGGCGCCACCAAAGACAGGGTGCTGGGCATGGCTGCTGGCCAGGAGCACGTGGAGCTGGTAGTGGCAGTGCAGGCAGCTGTGCGGGAGGGCTGGGAGACTGCCTGCTCCATCCTGGCCGCCTGCTGTGCCGATGGGGCAGCTGGCTTACTGGGCGTGTGGAGCTGGTGGTGGCAATGCAGGCAGCTGTGAGAGAGGGCTAGGAGGCTGCCCGCACCACTCTAGCCACCTGCTGCACTGACGGGGGGTGCAGCCCAAATCATAGGAGCGCTCCCAGGGGACGGACGTATCCTGCACAATGATGTCACTTCCTGGAAGTGACATCATCGCGCAGTCCGCGTGCACATGTGGTGGCAGAGGTGCCACCTGACAGAAGTTGCCCCAGGTGCTGGCAACCCATGATACGGTGCTGCTATTCCAGGAGCTGCTTTAACAAAATGAAACACTGATTTCCAGGTGTATTTCCAGCTAATTGTTTCATTTTGCACACCCCTAGTGAATACATCTTTGGACAGAGCTGTTATATACCTTGTGCATTCATTTTCTGTTCTAAGTATCAGTATGGCTTTCTGATGTTTAAAACCTCATGATTAAGAAGCCCCTTTCCCAAACAGCAGATGAGGGGGTACAACTGTAGATATAATTTCTTGCATCTGATAAAATGAGTTTTAGTCCATGGCAACTTCAAATACAATAACAGTGCTATCATAAACAGAGTTACACCTGCCTACTTAGGATTTCTCAGTAAATCTATCAACCTTATGATGGAAGGGAAAGGAACAGATTGTTTTTCTGATCTCAAGAGCCACAAGATGCTTTAATGCAACTTCTTATAAGAGCATCCATCTTGGAAAAAAATAATTATTGAATCATGCAATTTTAAGCCTTTTTTGAGTTGATTTAAGCACTGGAGTCAGAATGGCATGATGTTCGAATGGGAGCTTGTTAAAATCACCTGTCCCATTTCAGAAATGGTAAGTCAAACTTTTCATCCAAAGTTTGGTGACCTATAATAAGCTTCTCCTGGTTCCATCCCTATATGCCAATCCTGTGAACCGTTACCTAGAACTAGTAGCCTGTGGTGTGGTTCAAAGTCAATCTTAGCTAATGTGCAACAGAGTAAGTTACCCTGGGCCCTGTACTAGGGAAGACCCAACAGTTTCCAGTGATGGCTCTCACCTACCTCATAGAGGTGAAGGGCTGCTCTTTCTTTGGCACTGGTGTGTGTGTGGGGGGGTGATGGGTATGGCAATGATTTTGGGGTCCTATCCAGCATTTTTGCCTAGGGCTCCTGTTGCCAAGGAGCCCCCCTCTCCTGCACTAAGGCCTGCCATGGACTGTGTTTGGGTTTCCTGCGTTGCTGTTTCACCGCTACACCAAAGACTGCCTTGCACGTGTGCACTTTAACACACATGTCTATTTCCTGCCTGTTTACTGTCTGCCATGGACTGTGCCTGTATCCTATTCCTGCTATGAACTATGCCTATTCCTGCCTCAGCTAGGGACTAAAGCTATGGACTAAAGCTACACCAAAAACTCTCTCTCTGGGCAGCACTGCCCATGCCAGTATCCTGACTTTCCTGCGTGTCTGGACTCCACTACATGTGTCTGTTTCCTGCCTACGCTCTTTGCTACAGATTACCCGCACCGGGCTGCTCCTGTCTCTGCTATGGACTGTGGTGTACATACTGTTTCCTGCCTCCATGGAAGCCTGCCTGACCTGGGCCCAAGCCGGGCTGTTAGCAGCCAGGTGCCAGCCAGGGAAACCTCCAGCGAGCCTGACCAGGCACCCCCCGGCCAGTTCCCGTCTGGAGCCTCTCGCAGGCCGGTCACCCAGCTTGCCCTTGCTACCGGGCAACCTGCTAGCAAGCCCCAGCCATGCCCAGCCAGAAACCATGTTCCCGGGCAGCCCGAAGACCAGCCTGAACAGCCTGCTGAGAGAAGCCATTTCGGAGAAGCGAGCAGACCAGGTCCGCAGCAGCGAGCCTCGCCTTGCTCTGCATATCTTAACAGCCGCCCCAGAGAAGAAGCTAAGTGCTGACCATCCCAAGCACTTAGAGAATGCATCTCAAAGCAGCCTCCGCATTCCAGAGATGATGATGACAGGACAAGCCCTGTTCGCTGGAACATCCATTCAACACGCCCGGATCTCCCCCTCCCTCCTTTGTCCCCCAAGGTGTCACAATAATATAATCAGATTCCTAAAGTGGCCCATCTAGGGTAGTTGTTGAGCCATTAAAACCTTTGTTTCACCCGTGAGAACCACTAGAAACTGCACCAGCCTCAGGGTACGTTTTGGGGTATTTAAGCTGGTCTCCCAGGCCACATGGTGCGTGTGCCATTCCTCTCCTGATCCCAGCCGGGCGCATGCCATTCCTATCCAGACTCCTTGCTGTCACTCTATATCGGATCTAGTGCAGGCATTAGACCATCTCATCTCACTGCTACGTCTTTGCTCCACGTCAGGATAGTGAGTATACCCAACTTCATCGCTCTCAAGTGGGCTACCCCGCTAATGCAACTGTCTCTATTTTCCTAGTCTGTTTTCCTAGCTCTTGTATGTAACCTTGTATGCGTGTGCTAGTTCAGGCATACGCCACATTATTTAGTAAAACACGTTGTATCGTTATTTAGTCTGCCTCTTTATTGCATGAGTGTCTGGAGAGGGACCCCGGTATATATTGGTTAAAAGATCCGCACTAAATTTAGTTCCAGACTGCTAGCTAATTCCCCATTCAAATAGAGCAGTTCTGGTAACACTCCAGAATCACTAAGACTGCCCCTGGTGTGGAGTAAAAAAAGTGTAAAGTAATTCAACAATTCCATTTCTTTCCTACCCACTACTCCATTAATATCTTGTTCATATCATTCTCATTGTGAGCTTGGCTGCTGCTAACACATGCAGAGCCATTCTTTATAAGGAAGTCTTCTTGAAAAATCTGACGGCATTCTTAGAGGCTCATCAACTTCGCAGAGGCCTCAGGGTGACACTTTCCTGCAGGGCTCCCTCTGGCCGAAAGGCCTACGATCGACTCCACGCAATATGCTAACAAATGTCAAGCATTAGAGATGTTTTACGCACAATGTAGCTGCAACCATATCCACCTCACAACCAGCTCTGAATATTAAACAAGGAGATGCTTACTAAGGAAAAGCACAGAATCCTCAGACGCACTTCATTCTGTTGCCTCTTCATTACTATTTTATGTATACCTTAATTGTGGATGCAGAGCAATTATACAATAATTGTTCCATATGCATTCATTTCCATGGCATACGTTTGTAGATTCTCTGATGGTTGTTTATTTTTAAAATCTGTTTAACCTTATTGACAGGGCTTAAAATGAGAGAGACAGGGCTCAGTGCCAGAATATCTTTACAATGCAATAGCTTAGTCCCAGGGTATGTGACATTCCAATAAAAAAGAGTAAGCTGAGTGAAACACAACATGTGGAATCTTAAAGACTAACACATTTAGTGAAGCATAAGCTTTGATGTTACACTGAGTTTCAACAAGTTGTGTGATGTAAGTGTCCCATAATATCATAGCCCACATGTCACAAATGGGTGGAATGTTATATAACTGCTAATTCTAGGATTGTGAGCAGCAGTTTATGAAGTAGGAACAGGAAAAGTAAGCTTCCACACCAGGATGTTTACTGAACCGATGAATAAGCCAATGGTCTGAAGTGTCAAGGAATCCTTTCCACTGAGTAAACTGGCCTTGATATACATGCTACTCCTATGCATTAAAAGAGAGGCAGGAGGCAGCAACCTTGTTCTCTGTGCATGCACACTAGTAGTTGGTCCTTCCCAAAGGTAGCAAAACTGGTGGCTGGCATGTGAGCCACCAGGGGTTCATGACCCATGACCCATGGGCGAAACCCAGTGTAGACAGATGGAGAGAGTCCATCTCATACATTTGTTGAAGTTGCCATCCAAGTTCACAAAACTGATGCTTCAATAAATCTCTCAGTTTTATGATGCTGTAAGTTTCTTTTTATGTTTTTACTACAGTAGACTAACCACAGTTACTCCTCTGGAATTTACTTTGTGAGAAATTCCAGCCAACTCCCAAATATCTGACATTTGGAGCTTTTTTTCAGGTCAGCCCTAGCACTTTTCTGTTCATAAGTTAATCACAGCATATACTGTTCAACATTTACAATTTGTAACTTGGATCATCTGAAACTTTTAATTCTCCAAGTTCATTGTGTTTCCATATCACTGTATCAACAGCATCCTGTGCCAATAGATCTCTATAAATGTCTAGTGCCTGTGTTTGGCATGCCCCCCTGGCTACAAAATTAATAGAATTACACAACAGACATGCTGGCCAAGCTAGGGTGACAGAATAAAGGCATTTCCAATAAGGTATAGGAAATTAACACATAAACAGACCCAGTTTCCTTCCGCTTTCATAATTAGAAGCTTGGTTCAAGAAGCTCAATTTAGAAACATCTTTACAAACAAAATAATTATAGACTTTGAAACTTTGTTATACAAATGAATGTAAATTTGTTCCAGTGCAAATCAACGTCATTGATTGCAGAGAGGAAAGAGACTGGATACAAGTGTTTAAGACTGCAGTATGTAAAATCCGTACAGTTCTGAGGAATGCACAGTAACACCAATTTTTAAAAAATAAAATCCATTGAGGAATATAAGATTTGTAGGCACAATATTTCTTGAGCTGTGTGCACCAGATAATAAGAAGCAATGAAAAGTTCAATCTGCCCTTGTCCCAGTTGATATTTATCTATCATGTATTGCTGTGTGCTACCAGAGTTCCATGGGGTATATTAATAATTAGACCTACAGTGAAACACACTTTCCTAACTGTCTATCCTGATTCTGTTGAGGGTGAAAGGGCAGAGTCTGAATCTCTGTTCTGATAAAATATATTAAATATGATATTAGTGGTCTAAATCCAGATACTTCCCTGGAGACTCCCACTTTTAATAACCTCCACTATAATAGATAAAGTAGAGGGCAGTAATCATTACTGAAATGGATTTTCTGGCAGAATTAGACATCACCTCTAGGAATCAATAATCATTTTAAGCTAACAGGGTGATTAAATGACCTTCTTTTTATTTTCCTTCATGTCGAGTTGCTTTTTATCTTGATTTAGAGCTGCACAGCTAGAACAAAGATAAACAGAGAACTTGGAACATTGCAATGGCTCAATGAGGCCTATCCATTATGAGAGTAAAAGCATTCTGCACTTTAATTCTCAAACCTCTGCTGCCCAATCAGATCTTAATGAAAAATTACAAATGAACTACAATTTGGAGTACTTACTTTTAAGAGTTGTTGTGAGCCTTCATTTTTTGCCTTTGTAGAGGGGGAAAGAGTGACATTTTCATACTTAATGATCTACTAGTCCCTCCTATCTATCTTGAATGATCATTTGACCTTTGTAATTCCCACAAAGAAGGAAGAGCCAGGCAGATGACAATAATTTTGTTCCCCAAAGGAAGAAATTTTGCAGGAGGATCCAATGTGCATTGTGCATGGGGCAGTGAAGATAGGTGTCACAAAACTAAAGCCAAAGCATATTTAAATCCTACACACTGAGACTGAATTCCTCCAATATAATGTTTTATGTTGTCTAAAAAGTATTCTTGCTATTCTTTAAATTTATTTAGCAAATGAAGAGGTACTTTGGTTGGTGTCTATAAACTAAACTTGTCACATTTTTATCTCACTTTTCCTCTTGTGTGGTAAATGTTCTTCCCCATCATCACAGCAACCCCGTGAAAGATAGCAGAACGCCTTTAAATTGAATGTTTTTTTTTTCTTTTGACAAGGTAAAAGTCATTTCCCTCTATTCCAATCAAAGTAAAAATAACAAGAACTGTACTAGCAGAGACAAAGTCCTACCATAATATTTTATGATTAAACAGAAGAGGAAATGTAAATTAAATGTGGAATTAAGTATTCAGGTAGAATTTATGTATCATTGGTCTCAGTTTTAATTCTATTAGAAAAAACTAAATAAATAGTTGTGTCAAACTTTCAAAGGTCTAGGCAGGTTGTTACAGTGGAGATGGAGGGAAAATAATATTTTATTCTAATTAAACATCTAAATCAAATTAGGTATTTATAAATTAAGTACAAATAAGATTAATAACATTCCAATATGAATCAAATGTTGTATTACTAAATTTAGTCATTACTTAGTGCATAAAAAGATAGATTTGTATTAAATTGTAAAATGAAGTTAAAAGCTGCAATTCAAATGCAATCTTATAATGACTTGATAAGTTACCACTATCCTAGGGACATTGCCAATGCTGTAATATGTAGATATGAGAGCTCTCTCTAGTTGTCCTCATGATTCTAAGTGCTCTATTCTGTACCTGGAGAAGTTATCAGGAGTTCTGTGGGATCTATATGCCCCTCTAGAATTCTCCCTCCCCTCTTCCATCTCATTCCAATTTATCTTCCCAGTACATTGGAAGTGATGTTGAAATTCCAGCCCCAATGTCTGCCCCAAATAAGGTAGTAAAAATTATTATTAAAGACAGAATCACTAAGCACACAGAGGAACAAAACCTGCTAAAGGAAAATCAACATGGCTTCTGCAAAAAGAAGGCCTGCCTTACCAACATTTTGGAGTTCTTGAGAAAGTTATCAAGCACATGAATTGAATAAGGGTGAGCTGGTAGATATTATACACTTGGACTTCCAAAAGGCTTTTTTAAAAGCCCTGAGTAAACTTAGCAGTCATGATGAGATCAGAGGACAGGTACTCTTATGAATTCAAAATGGGTTAAATGACCAAAATCAGAGATTTGGAATAAATGGACAGTTTTCACAATGGAAGGAAGCAGTGGGATCCTACATGGATTGTTACTGGAATCACAGTTAGTTGTTCATGAATGATCTGGAATTGGGATTTAGTATTTGCAGATGATACTGAATTATTCATAATTGTCACAACCAAAGCATATTATGAGGAACTCCAGGAGGAACTCTCCAGATTGGGAGAACGGTTGACAATGAAATTGGCAAATGAAATTCAGTGTAGGGAATTGTAAGGTGATGTACATTACAGCAAAAAATCCTCACTACATCAATAAAATTGGTATGGCATGACTTCTCCCTGTCCTTCAAAAAAACACAATGTTTCAAGCAAATTGGCCAAAGGGTTTGAATTCTATGGGCCCCTGAACAAGCCCAGGCTTTTTACTTTCAGAGGGAAAGATAACACTCTCTCTAGCTCACAAAGTGGGGAGGGGGACAGTAGCTCTCTGCAGCTTGAGATGGGTTGGGAGTGCTCTGTGCTCTTCTCTTGCAAGGGTCTAATTGGAATGGAGATATGCCATTGTTCAGAAAATCAGTAGATTGGCTGGGAGCACTGGTACACTCAGCAACTGCCCAATTAATGTTACTTTTAATAAAAACTTTGTTTCTCTAATGGGGTTAACACACAGCAAACCAAGCTGGAGAGAAGAGATAGGTGAGGGGTTGTTCAGAGTAGAATCAGAAGGTATGGTGGGAAAACAGGGAAGGAATTATGGATTAAAAGGGAAAGAGGCCCTAGATAGCTGAGGGATGCATGGAAATTGACGAGTTATAGAAGGGCAGAATAGCTAAGAACAGAAGATGGAGGAGCTAAGGAACAGGGAATGGGTAGAAAGACACAAAGGGTTAAATTTAAAAGATCAGGACAGAAGAGAAAAAATAATAATCTTCCTGTCTTGAGGAGGAAGGGTCTAGTGGTTTCATGCTCATGGTTCTAGAAGAAAGTTCTGGAGGGAAACCATCTACAGAAATAGAAGATATGCACATTGGATTTATCTAAGGTCAAGGATTTATCTAAGGTGGTGGGCTCTCCTTCTTTGGAGGTTTTTAAGCAGAAGCTAGATGGCCATCTGACAGCAATACTTATTCTGTGAATCTAGGCAGATCATGAGAGGGAGGGCAGGAAGGGTTACATCAGTGCTTAGTTCTTGTGGCCCCTTCTTTCATGCTTAAGGTAAAGCCGATCACCACCTTGGGGTCAGATAGCAATTTTCTCCAGGCCAGTTTGGCTATGGATCCTGACGGTGTTTTGCCATCTTCTAGGCATGGAGCAGGGGTCACTGGAGGTGCAGGAAGGGGAGGTACTTGTAAATTTCCTGCATCGTGCAGGGGATTGTACTAGATGATCCTAGAGATCCCTTCCAACTCTATGATTTTATTATTCTGTGAAATGGAGGACCTCTATACTGGCCAAATTTAGTGCGCCTTTTGAAGTCTGTGATCATATTGCACCACAAATGCAAGATCTTGCTTGCTATTGATAGATTTGAATCTTTAGTAGGTGGAGAATGGTGAGTAAACCCAAGTAAGTGGAAGTCCAAATATGGTCATAAGGAAGAAGAGGAGTAGGGTGGGTACCAGCTGAGGCAATGGGTAAAAGATGGATAATCTAGTGGAATAACTGATTTACCTGAGTAGCAGACCAGTTAAGACCTGTTTGATAAAGGTCAGGGTGTGGCTTGATGGACTTTCCTGGATTTATGATTGAGTTGGCAAGTTTGCATTGTGAGGGAGACTCTGGGATCTTTGGTTATTGTCCTGCTAACTTGGCTTATTGTTTATGGTCATGAGTGAGAGAATCTCTGGAAGGTCAGACAAAGGAGCCTTGATTACTATTCTGTTGGACCAGTCAGGTAGCCAAGAGGAATTCCTGCCTTAATTGAGGGATCCTGCTTTAATATTAGACTAGATGGATTTTCCTGGCACCTCTGGCCAAAGGATCTTGAAGTATAAGTGATACAGGTCTTAAGGGGGATGAGGGTACACTGGTGTGTTAGCCTAAATGGGGGGTCTCCTTGTGAGGTGGTGGAATTAGCATTCAAGGAGCTGCATCAAGAGGGGGTAACTGGGATCTCCATCCATGTATACTAGAATTGTTTCCTTAGAAAAACTATTAAATGAATAGAAAGTTGTTCTAAAGGAAAGGTTTCTTATTAACAGAGCAATAACAGGCAAACAGAAAGTCACACACAACATACGCACAAGGCTAACTAGACAATCAGAGAGGAAGAGGGAAAGGGGTTCAGGATAGGGTGATATTTACTAGTCCAGGAGAAAGAGGATGTCCCTAGAGGCAGCAGCATGAGCGATGAAGGCTCAGACACATGCCTGAGGTGTGCATATGGATCCAAGGAACACACAAACAAAGCACATATCTAGGGGCAGCAAAACATACTCTGAGGCAGAATTACATCTTTTGCCTCCGAAACAATAGCTTAATGATGTATTGTCGAAGGCTTTCATGGCCGGAGAACGATGGTTGTTGTGGGTTTTCCGGGCTGTATTACCGTGGTCTTGGCATTGTAGTTCCTGACGTTTCGCCAGCAGCTGTGGCTGGCATCTTCAGAGGTGTAGCAGGAACTCCTGGAAGGCCTCGTTGTTTCACTTGAGTGCTTCTCCAGGACATGGAGGGCCAGTTAGTCAATCTGATTCACCTTCTGGTAATTTTCCAGCTCCAGCTGGGATTAGCATTTCTTTGCCTGGCCAGGCAGCATTTTGTGCTTAACGCACGTGAGGAAAAGGGGTTTATGATATTCCATATTCATAAATTGCCCTTTCAGTAAGGATAAGGGGTATAACTGCTAAGAAGTGTATAACATTATTTTGGAACTGGATTGAAAATAAAATGGCAAATATTGTAATGTTCTTGCATAGAGCTATAGTGCAGTCTCAGTTAGCATATTGTGTACAGCACAGCACACATACTGTGTGCACCAAGAAAGTTTCCAGTTCACTTTCAGGTGTTTTTTTTTTAGGGTGTGTGTGTTCTGGAATAATTCTGTCCCATTACAGGTTTGTTCTGGCTGGGGCAGTGCTGGCTCAGAATTGATCCATTTGATTTTTTCATCCGCTTCTTCTCTCCCAGGTGCAAAGCAAACCTTTTGCAATGAGCCTCAATGCCAATGCTATACCTGTACCCAGAGAACTCTGAAGAAAAAAGGCACTCACGCATCCTGCACATTTCCCCTTTCTGCCAATAGAGTTAAGGACTCAGTCTCTTCCCTTTGGATCCGTGGCTGTGCAGACAGTCTTCCTGCTGTTAAAGAAAACAAGATGCTGAGTGAGTTGTGTGTGTAATATTGGCTCGTTTTGCCCATTATGTGCCCCCTCCCCAGTTCTTATTCAATGAATAATTAACAGTGCAATCTTAAACAATCCCATTGGTATAGTGATGGTCACAAATATAGATGGCTTTAAAGAGAGATTAGACATATTCATGGAGGATAGGTCCATCAGTGGATACTAGCCATCATAATCAAAGAGAACTTGTACATTTGGAGGCCGTAAACTACTCAACACCAGTACTAGGAGGCACTCATCAGGGAAGGCCTTGCCCTTGCTTTGTTTGTTGGCCACTGTGTAAAATAGGGTGCTGGGCGAGATGGACCACTGATCTGATCCGCCAGGGAATTTTTTACAGTCTTATGTTCTTAACTGGGTAGCAAGGATTTTTTCACTCCTCTCGGCTGCCTGTTGCCAACACATCATTCCTTGGCAGTAGGGCAGATGTTGGGGTATAATGGAACAGGAAAATGACGAACAAGAATTCTTCTGTATTGTCGAAAGCTTTCACGGCCGGAGAACGATGGTTGTTGTGGGTTTTCCGGGCTGTATTGCCATGGTCTTGGCACTGTAGTTCCTGACGTTTCACCAGCAGCTGTGGCTGGCATCTTCAGAGGTGTAGCACCAAAAGACAGAGATCTCTCAGTGAGAATTGTTCTGTTATTCATATTACCACTAGCCATATTTTGCCAGCTATGATGCTTCACTTTGAAGAGAAATTGCTGCTGGAAGTCATACTCTGAAACAAAGTAGTATAAACTATGGAAGCATCTCGAAGGTTAGATAACTGCTGTATCAGCACAAAAACATAGTTTGTTGGTTTTGAAGTGTCTTTACTGACTACCATTTCATTTCTAAGCACAATTCAAAAATGCAAGAATGCTTAAAGTCCTTCATGGATAGGGACTATTGTGTGTGCTGTCATTTAATGAGATGATGGGTGTGGCCATGATGAACAGGTCCTCCTCTGTAATGGAATTTCATAGATGGAATTTCCTGTCTGCCATGACATGCTTAATGCTTTGCTCATTTAGATACCAAGTGAAAACACTTTTATTTATTCAGAAATGTGGTGATATTGTTGTGGAGCTGTCCGTCTGGGTTTGTAGTTATCGCTGTTAAACTGCTCAGTTTTTTTGTTTAAGTACTAGGTGTATATCAGTACTAGGCACAAATCTGCTAGATTTCAGGAAACAGAGATACAAATGATCTGTTTTCTGACTTTTCACAGTAATCAGGATTATATCCATTGTGGAAGTTGCTAAATAGTTTTAAGACTTCCATGAGCCAGTGGGTTCATCAGTTCATGAGACCTGATTGTCATTTATAGAGATTGATTCGTAAAACGTTGGAAGATGTACAAATCTTCTCTGACTTGTGCTAGCAAGCAGACTTCAATGAATGCCATTAAAGGGACTTCAAATTTCCCTTGCTGCTAAGATGCCAAATTCAGAAGCATATGAATAAGGATTACAAAAATTTTTAAAAAGACAGCTCTGTTTCTGCCTTTTTATTTTCATTTGTGCTACCAATTCGCTGCATGTTCCCAACCAGGTTGTGCTCCTCATAGGAACGGGAGCATCAGGCGATGATCCACTAATCTGATTTTAAGTCTTTTGCCTTAAGAAGTTCCCGGTTTGAAGATACGCCTCCCACCGTTTTATTTAACCTGACTCAAGTGCCTGACAACAGTGCATACTGCTGAATACAGCAATATAACAGCCGTCCTCAATACTATTGACAGACAAATCATCACCTTCAGGAAGCAGAAAGTCTCCTTCCAGCAAAATCAAAGGCATTGCTTGTAATTCTGGTGAATTGGTAAGCTTTAGTAAATGCTGAGTTCCAGCCTGCTTAAATAGTAGTTTTCCTGTACATCTGTCACATCAATCCCAAACCATTCTGTCCTTGAATACGTATTAGGCCTTTGAACTTAATAAGGGCTACAAGCCACAAGACACTATGGGGAAGATATATAATTTAAACACATTCCTCGGCAGTTGACTAAAAGAAGCAGTTTCTCGAGTGCTTGTCTCAATAGCTTCCCTAATGTTTAGGGACAGCTATTTTAACCTTGTATTGTCGAAGGCTTTCACGGCCGGAGAACGATGGTTGTTGTGGGTTTTCCGGGCTGTATTGCCGTGGTCTTGGCATTGTAGTTCCTGACGTTTCGCCAGCAGCTGTGGCTGGCATCTTCAGAGGTGTAGCACCAAAAGACAGAGATCTCTCAGTGAGAGATCTCTGTCTTTTGGTGCTACACCTCTGAAGATGCCAGCCACAGCTGCTGGCGAAACGTCAGGAACTACAATGCCAAGACCACGGCAATACAGCCCGGAAAACCCACAACAACCATCATTATTTTAACCTTCTCTATGTAAATAGGTTGAAGGTTATTCTACCATGTACAAGTAGATGCACACCAAAATAATATATATTGTATTGGGACAACGACCAGGGCAATATTTGGCAAGGTAGACCTCCACAAATGCTAATAAATTGCTGCCAGAAGTGGGCAGTTTGCTGTTCAGAGAGTTAATTTGCTCCTTATATTTTTCACACATGCAGTGTAATTTAAGCCCTAAACTAAGGATGCATGGTTCGATTTTTAATTTTTTATTTATTAAGTTACAATACTTAGCTACCACTTTTTTAAAAAAATTCTCAAAATGGCATATAAGTGTTATAGTAAAGAGTAAAACTATAGGAACATTGTTAAATCTAAAACCTAGCATGCAGGAGCAATGAAAAGGACTGGTGAATGGGCAAACATTCCTTGGTTCAGATCATAACTGCATTACAAACTGACAGCAGTATCCCTGATAGAAATGCAAAGAATTTCTAAATTGGATCAGAAATATTTTGTGCATGTTATGTTCTTGCACTGCCACGTGGCAATTGTGGCCAAAGTGAAACAAAGGCATACGCCAGAATACAGCAACAACAGTTTTCTCCCCATTCCCTACCTGTCCATTATATTCAACTGAGCCTGGGAGGTAATGTTCACAATTTTATTTATTATAGTATTTAAAAACCAAGCTTTACTTTTGGCTCAAGGTGCCTCACAAGTACTAAAACATTACACTTTTAAACAAAGAATAATCAAAACCAGAAGTGCCCCATCAAAGATATCTGCTGTTCATACTCCCATCAAAAGCCCTGGCACATGGGCAAGCCATGAAGTGCCTCCTTAACATCTCCAACAAGGTAGCTCTCCTTCCCTCTTCAGGGAGCTCATTCCACAGAGTGGGACCTACAGTGGGAAAAAGCCGAGGCTTTTGTCTTGCCTGAAGATAGGAGGGAAGCAGAGAACAAGAAACTCTCCTCTCTTCTCAGCCTGAGACCTCAGGGAGGGTGTGAGGTACTCCTGCAGACAAGGATCTGTTGGACCCAGGCAGGTCTCCTACACCCGTTTGATTTTGGGTCTAATTTTTTAGTATGTTGTGATAATTGGTGCATTATTGCTTGAGTTCACTGATATCAACAGGATAAGTTTCTCTGGATCAGAGCCACTGTATCCATTCTTAATTTTTGTCCTGGTTAATAAAATTTCAAGAATTTTTTGGAGCACTTTCCACTTTCATAGACACTGCATATATTTAAAAAGCAGAACAGAATATAAGAAGTTTTGTAACTGTAATACAAGAGAAGGTCACCTGTACAATCCATTTCTTAGTTCAAATTAAACACAAACGTCCTAAATTTTCAAGCATGTGATAAAGAGATGCATTTGTGTGACCTGTTTTTCACATGCAGAATTTCACAATACACACTTTATTTGTATAGAAACGACAGATACCAAACATACCAGCACACTGGATGTGGACTAGTGTGCATCAAATGCATAAGCTATTGATAGGCAAAAAAGAGACCCAGATCACCAGGGACTGAGTGCCTATGTACATAAAGATGTGGATACACAAATGATCTCATCAAATTGTACCCCTTGTGGTAGTAGAAAATGTAGACACATCCTCTTTTGCTGGAATTGAACATTCTTAACTTCTGCCTGAGTCGACAGTGTTGCAACTACTAGCTATGGACCAGAATTTTTTTTTAAAAAA
The DNA here is from genome assembly GCF_028583425.1 of Eublepharis macularius. Classification (NCBI taxonomy): domain Eukaryota; kingdom Metazoa; phylum Chordata; class Lepidosauria; order Squamata; family Eublepharidae; genus Eublepharis; species Eublepharis macularius. Next base: position 87,249,315 of record NC_072790.1, read on the forward strand.
AGTTTTGAGCACAATCATCTCTTTGTGATGGATATTGTTAGGCTTGTCAGCTCTATGTTGGGAAATTCCTGGAGATTTAGGGTTGAAGCCGGGGAATGGCAAAGTTTGGGGAGGAAAGGCAGCTTGACAGGGATGTGATACCATAGAGTCAACTCTCCAGAGCTGCTATTTTCTCCAACAGAACTGATCTCTGGACAACAAATGGAATTCTGGGAGAACTCCAGGTCTTAGCTGGTGATTGGCAACCCTAGCTACTGGTAAGGGTAGTTTATATATATTCGTATTCCTGCCAACAGAATTTCTTTTTAATATGAAAAATAATCTGCTATTATTATTTAGGACTGATCAGAATCCCAACCATGCCCCAAAATTACACATTACATGCCCCTTGATTAATCTACCTGATATATTGGCTGATATCATCATCTCTATGATTAGCCAGCTATATCATCATCTGAATGATTAGCCAGCTATTAAGGAAAGGAAATATCTCTAGGTTGGATGGAATTGCACATATACTTTGATGAGGTTTGGCATCCATGGTATCACAGATCTATTAGGGATTGTAAATGTTTGTCGAAATGACAAGAATTTTTTGGGACAGCCTCTTTACAGTAATCCCCAAAACTAGGAAATATAACTAGAACTAGCAACAGAGCCTGTTGTGTGAACTAATACAAGGGGCTCTAGAATATGGATTTCGCGGGCCCCCTCCTGGCAGCAAGTGGCCTCCCAGGCCATGCCACTTGGCTAGGCCCTACCATTGCCCCTCTGGGACCGCCTCGCCCTCCCAAGGCCCTGCAGCAGCTGCAGAGATGGCAGGAGGCTGCTTCTGCCAAGTTTGGTATGGACAGTTGCCTTGAACAGCTCCTCTGCTAGAAGAAGAGGCATTCAGAAGTGCTCTGCTTTCGCTCTCCCTTCTCTCTGCCCCAGACTGCACAGCATTGAGCTGCTGCTCCTGGCAGGGTCAGTGGCCTGAGGATGGGCCTAATGATCTCATCTAGCTTTTCTTTCCCACTGCTATTAGTGTTCAAATAGGCAGAATGAAGCGCATCTATGTTGAAATCATGTTAGGAGCCCTTTATCCCAACATAGAGCCTAGACCGGCCCAGCTTTTTCTTGTTCTTCTTTTTAACATCCTTTCCCTGTCTCTAATCCATTAGTTTAAAGGAGACTGCTAAAGACCACGGTTGCATTTCACTTCCCATTGTACATCCTGGCCAAACAAAATAGACACGCAGCACCGTACGTATTTTCTGACCTTGTGTGCAGAGGGGAGCTTGTGTGCAAGAGTTGTTGCTGGGGGCGGGGAGACAGGGAGAGAAATGGAAATGCCCAGATGAGGAGCGGCAAAGATTAACACACAAAAAGACATGCACTTGCGCATGCCCACACTCACCGAGGCTTCCCTTTTTTCCCCTCCCCCACCAGCTGGTTCCCTCCGTCCTCCCCATTTCTCCACCCTCTGCCTTTGGGTGTAGTGGTAAGAGCCCTTCTTCTTATGTAGTCTCTGATGATTGGCAGGGCTGACATTGATGGGCAGGGTGCTGCCATGGTGACGCAACAATGGCACCCAGCAGGCCAATAGAAAAGCGAAACAAAATGCTTTGGCATTGCACTCACTGTGGATTTAGGGGAAATACAATGAGGCTGTGGTCATTACAGCAATGGCAGCTGAGTCCCTGAATCTGCTCAGCATGGCAGCAGCAGTGCTGCACCTCTGCATGCCTGCCCGTGTCTGTGTGTGGACGTGTGAGTGCAAAGTTCCAGTGGGTTGGTGTGAGTGTATGTGGGTGGACCTGGATTTGGATGAGGGGCTCTATGTGGATATGCGTGGGGTGCGTGAGCCTCCCCAGTCCCTCCACTCCTCCTCTGCTCTATCTTCTGTGGCTTCCCCTCCTTCTCCATCCTCTTTTGCCTCATCTCCTACCCAGCTTGCTCTGCGCTCTGAGCCTGCATCCTGCCCATCTCTTGCCGGTCCCCGCCATCCTCCAGGTGTTCCAATCCCCTCTTCAGCTTTATTTCTTCCTGCCAAACTTCCCCAAGCAATCCACAACATTACCATCACTCATTGCTTTTGGTCAGTGGCAGCAGCAACTCTGGAGCTGGAGCAGGCAGCAGCAGCGGTGGGAGCATCGGGAGGGCTGCCATAACTTGCTGCACCACACCTCCCTGCTGCCTCCACAGCCCCTCAGAGGCCCACACAGCCCTCCCAAGATTATAGAGGTGGTAGGGATTCCCCCCCACACACACACACTGCGGCTCTCTTGCTGCTGGCACAGTGCACCATGCTGGGCTGTGGCAGCACACACGGCCTTTTCGCTGCCTCTACAGCACAGCATGATGGGCCTCCCCACTGCTGCTGTGACAGTGAGGCCTTTCACCAGACAGACCCTCAGAAGCCTGGGACAGGCAGTAGGGAGGCCTGGTGCTACTCTATCAGGGCCCCGAAGCAGTCACAACTGCCAACAACTGACGTCTTATCCTGTTGCATGCGCATTCGCAGACACCTCAGTGTGCATGCGCCAGGATAAAAAGTGAGTCGCCAGAAACATGGTTTGCCTTTTATATAGTAGGATGACCCAATCATCACCCCATATCAATAGTTAATGTTGACATGATGGTTTTCAGTAACGATTTTGATAAAAACTAACCCTTGATGCTGCAACTGTTTAAACATTTGAGATGAAAGATGTTCTGCAAATTTCCTTTAGAATGTTTGTTGCTGTTACATTATCATTTTTATAAAAACAAAATTCAAACATCACTTTCCTTGGGGATACTTATTATAAAGATATTGAAAATTTCAGGCCTGGAAACATTGTAAGCCTCACTCACTGAACTGAGTTAAGAAAATAATCCATCCAATAGAGGGGCATGAAAATGTCCATTTTTGTATAGCAGTAAATGCATGAATTGTGCAATAGAAAGGTGATGCAAGGTCTACAAATCAACACAATGAAATAAACACCATTGTAGACAAGTCCAACGTCTACTGCAATGTCTTTTTGCACCTAGATCATCATTCCTTTGCATTCCTTTGTGGACTCATGAAAAGGAAATTGAATTTAAAAAGAGCCTAACCCAGCATCAGCAGTACATAAGCTATGCTGCTTGCAGAATCAGACACACGTTGCCACTATTGTTGCAAAACAGTAATAACTGCCAACTTGTTTTTGCTTTGTGGGCAAGACAATTTGGTTGTGAAGGATTTCTACAACACCAAGACAGCACAATCTCTAACAATATATGGATTATAGCCCAGGAGTACACACAAATATAGATGTGTTTTTCACAGACAAGAAAAGTGAAGATGATTCAGCAAGCTGACCTTCTTGATGGTCCCAGCCATGTGTCTAGAGGTTCAGAAGTTTTCTGCTTCTACCCACCCAGCAAGGGAAGGGAAAGACTTTCTGCCCATCTGGATTCCAGAGAGTTACAGTCCAAAATCAGCAACAGGATCCCATCTGTTCAGCATCATCTGAAGGTGGGAGTTGGGCTAAAGTCACAGCTGTGATGAACAGGAAGAAAACTAAGAAAATAGACTCCCTTTAAAACCCACATTTATCTAAAAAAATTCATGTATGCACAATTTTAACAAATCTCTCATACTTTTTATTATTACCATTATCTACTTTTCATAAATGGGTAAATACTAAAATGGAAAGCAGTAGTTTAAAAAAAATTAGAACCCTATTGATTACACACTTTCTTTAAAAAATTGGCAAAACTATGTGCAATTTCAGATAATTACACATAATCCTTAGTAATCCTCCACAGACCGCCTGAACTGGCAGTTATTGCTATGCTTTCCACTCTCTTGATTTGCATATGAACCAGATTCTATAGAATGCAGGTCCCACTGGTAGCTCTCCTGTTAAGGGATAGGAAATGTTTTCATTGCAAATGCACACTAAAATAAATGAATCTTCAACTAAATTCAGGAGAATAAGGACACTCAATGCCAAGGTTCATATGACTTTTCCATTAAAACTGTACTAAAAATGAAACAAAGAGGTTTACTTTATTTTGTATTGATTGATGTTATAAGCAACCAATGCCCTGACCTGGATAGCCCAGTCAAGCCTGATCTCGTCAGATCTTGGAAAGTAAGTAGGGTTGGGCTTGGTTAGTAATTGGATGGGAGACCTCCAGCGAAAATAACCACCTTAACAGGTATTTCTCTGACCTGGGTAGCCCAGGCTACAATGATCTCATTAGCTCTCAAAAGCTAAGCAATGTCAGTCCTGGTTAGTACTTGGATGGGAGCCACCAACAAAGTCTAGGACTATGATGATGCAGAGGCAGGCAATAGTAAACTGCCTCTGAACATCTCTTGCCTTGAATGCCCTGCTGGGTAGTCATAAGTTGACTGCGACTTGATAGTACAAAAAGAAAAAAGGCCTTAGGAGTTGGCTAAGATAAAAACTAATCTTCAAAGACAAATCTCTTCTTGTCTTCTTTCTTCAGGGCTTCTTTTATTAACTAAGGGAGGTTCTTTGGAAGAGCAAAGCAACTCCAAAGAAAGAGGGGAGGGATAACACATTTCATTTAGGCCAACAAGCATTTAAAAGCAAGGTCTAAGCTTCTGGATTACAAATAATATTTAAAGCTGAATACTGTAAACATGTATTAATGTTACAAACACACCATTCTGGGTCAGATTTCATTTTTAAAGAGTTATGGTGAACAAGAAAAAAAAGAGCAAAACAAACCTTTTAAAATAAATCTCTTGAATTAGGAACAACTAAAATTTAAGTGGTATGTGAATTTTTGAGTTATACCAAATTCTTTCTCAGGTTATATGCAGACTAAGATGGAGTCTTGAGAAGAAATGTATGTGTCGGTATGTAAATAGATATACATGAACAAGATGGAGGCCATTAGGAACCACAAAGGGTTTATGTCTGTGAAAGAGATTGAAATGTTTTTCAAAATATCTCACTCTACCTGTTTTTTTTAAAGTTTTCAGGAACTTAGGGAAGCTACTTTTCTCCCCTGCCTTTTTATATGACACTCAACTGACCTTAACATTTTGCCCCCTGAAGCATTTGCAGTCTTCATCAAGTCACTTGTTAAAAGTTTTCATATTTTTCTTTTGGATAATTTGCAGAGTCAACTTTTTCTACATACCTGGGAAGTCCTCCAAAGATAGCCTTCCCTTATCTGTGGGTGGCCCCATATTTTGGCTTTTGTCATCTACTTGGGAGGTCAGCCTGTTTACTATACAGTACTAGGAGAACAAGAAGGTTTTCCAGGAGAAGTTCGTTTCAGCATTAAAATAGAAACAAAGGAAGCCCTCACAGAAATTATAATACTACAAGAGTAGAAGAAATAAAATGCAGAGATTTCATATGTGGATGAGGAAGAGCACAATACACAAAGTTATCTGTTAAGCAGCACAGAGGAAAATCATATGAATGAAAACATATCTGTCATAGTCAGGAGGACTCAGGATACATTTGCAACTGATCTTCCTTTCTGGAACAGACATGCCCCCTGACTGTTCCTGGATGTATCACCCTGGACCTGTCATTTCTCTGCAGTACTGAAATACTGTCAGGCTGATGATCTTGTGATATCCCAACTCAGTTCCTGAAAAGTGGCTTGATTTTCAGGCTTAAGAACCAGGAATATTAAAGAAATCCCAATTAAAGGCTTGAGTATTAAAATCACTAAATATAGAACATAAATATATATCAATATACAAAAATACTTGTCTTTATTATAGGATGATATAAAAATTATTACAGACCCAAATATAGCCTCAATTCTGATTAAAATCATACAAGAAACTCAAACAAGAACTTTATGTGATCCTGACCAAACATGTTTTGGCTATGTGGTCTTCTTCAGTGATCAAGCATAGTTATTACACAGTAACTCCAGACAATGCATTAATATGACAATAATTAATAAATTTAATCAATATAGGAGCAAGTTGGAATTATGTTACAATTAATATCAATAACTCAAGGCAGAGTTGTGCATAATTGGAGTGTACTTTGACCCCAGAAATCATAGGTAAAAATGGTTTATCCATTTAAAACTTTCTATAGACACCTGTTATGCTTTCTCCCCAATGACTTGCAGTGCTCTGAAGTCCATCTCTTCCCTTCCTACTGCATTTCTTTTTTAAAGTTTGAGGTTCATCAAAAGGTTAAGAGGGGTAATTCTGACCCCCAATAGACTTGACTTGAAACTGAAAATACTATGCATAATTGTATTTGGAGCTTCTAGTGACCCCAACAAATACTGAAAAATGATTTTAGCACTGTTCCCATGTATAAATAGATTGACCAACACCTATTCTCTTCATTTTATGTTCTACATTTAGTAATTTTAACGCTTGGCCCTTTGATTGGGATTTCTTTAAACTTCCTGTTTCTTAATTTATTTTTAGCCCCCCCCCCTCTTTTTTGTCCTTTTGATTTTCAAGCTTTCCATTGCCATATCATGCTGTTCTGTAAAAGAGCTGTGAGTACCCACTAGGGATCAAATTTTGTCCCTGTTAAACTTAGTTCCCACTTCTCCGTGCTTTCTTGTGGTCCTTCTTGACCACCTCATTATGCTCTCCATTGGTACATGCTTTAGAATCAAGTTGTCTGCAATTATATGGACAGCTGGAATATCCCCCAAACATTCATTTTTTTGTGTTGTTGGGAGACCTCACTGTCAGAATTGCCAAAAGGCTGACATGTACTTGGATACCCTCAAAAAAACCAGTTTCTTATCATGTGTACCAAAACTGGAAAATGCACACGTTCCTCTATTCACACAAAATCATGACCACATGGATCGAGTGTATTGCCATAAAAAGGACTCATGAATAGATAATAAATAGTAAAACAATTTTCCCTGAGGCTTGAAATAGGACATAAAGCTATGTTAAGGTATTCTGCTTCTTTTCACAGTTCATGCATACAATGGCTATGTTTCAAATGACAGAGTTGCAAGGATCTCTTACTCAGAAAGTTTGTACCCATTTTTAGAGGAATATAGCCTCCCTGCACACAAACAGCTAGCAATGCAGAAGTGCTTCCATATGGCCATCTTTCACAGCAGGGGAATGCATGGGGTAGTCATGTGGCGCTTCCAACTTTGCATTCATAAGGAGGGTGCTGATTGGATAGCTAAGGTCCATATGATTAGGCCTGGACCCATGTGGTTGCATTATTTTTATGCACTCATCTACAGCATGGGATTGTACTGTGCAGGAGCACCACCGCATGGCTGACTATGCATATGAAGAGCAGCAGCCACCAGTGCTGCACATCCTCTTGATTTTAAAGTGATTTGTGCAATATAGCAACCTGTAGGGTTACTGCATGGCTTTGTCAAATGTTTCTTGTAATGTAACATGCAATCGTAAAAGCAACAGGATACCAATGATAGCACTTAGTGCTGCCGAGAGTGTTATTTGTAATTGAACAACTGTTACAGCAGCAAATTTTAAATCTCAGGTTTGTCATTTCTTTCCTGGCAGAAAAAGAATTGCCTCTGTATGTGTGCATGAAGTGTCCAATCATGGGAAAATATTAACATGAAAAATCAAATTGAACATCCAAACACAGATCATATTTCTCCTCTCCTGCCTTTATACCACGCTCAAGAAAATGGCACAACTGGGATGTGCTAGTGAAATGTAAAAAGCATTCTGTGTTTGATGGAATGGGGGAAACCTCGGGAAACAGATTACTTTTATGAGCTCTAGTAACACTTTAAGCAAAGGAGAAGGTGACAGAGAATGAACAGAGGGAGGGAATGTGTAAACGGCATCTCAGCGGAGAAGCTAGCAAAATTCATTGGCAAGACAAGGTGCAATCCATAACCATTAAAGTCAATAGAAGCTTGTCATTTGGTTCAGTGGGATGTGGATTCCATACAAGATGAACCCCCAGAAGGGAGGGAAAAACCCTTTTGATAAAATGCAGGATTTTACAGACCATGTACAGACTTGGTAGTAGGCAACACAAACAATATTTGTTGAATTTTTCTTAACACTTTTATGCCCTTGACTGTAAAGTCTACAGCACAAATGGCTTTGCTATGTGCAGCAACAGTGCTTAGAAGTTCAGAGGCCCATACATAGTATAATTCAGTGAGTTCACCAAGGTACAGAACCTGTGCCTTTCCCTATTCCCTTTGCTGGAAAGAGCAATTCCCTCTGTCTCCATGGACATCTCCTCTGGAATGACTGGAGAAGTCCTTGTAAGCAGGAGATCACTCTATCAGCTCAATCACTCACCTCTGCCAATGTGCCATATCAGTCCCTGGTACCCATTTTAACCATAATGGTGCAAATACCATCTTTTATTTGGGATTTGTGAATATGCCATTTTCTGTTTTAGTTTTCATAAGTTTTTGTTGTGTATATACCCTAGACACTCTTTTGTTCAGGTTTCCTATTATTTCAAGCCAGTTATACAATTTTTACAGCATTTAAGCAAAGCATGTGGCAATTTTATTATGAATTTTACTGATGAATGTTATTATTTTACTCAGGAATATGACTATCACAATTTTATCCTGAGTCTAGGAGACCATTGAATAAACTCAAATTAATACAGAATAATCATAACATGGTTTTTCATTTTTAGCCTCGCAACTACTTGGCATTCAAATGCTGGCAAGTTGGGCAAAGTTGATCAGTTCTGTCCTCTTCACCAAATTCCATTGCCTGAAAACCTGGCATAGAAATATATCAAGCGCCAAAAAGCCACTAGGACTAACACAAAGATGGGTTTGCATGAACCATTTCTTCTGTACCTCTTTCTACCTCCATATATGTGACATGAGGCTGTTCTCACATGCCACTGCTGTACTAGTGTGGTGTAGTGGTTACAGTCTCCAATTAACATCTGGGTGACCAAATACCTAATCTGCTGTGGAAGCTTGCTGGGTGATCTTGGGCCAGTCAGACATTCACAGCCTCACTTACCTCAAAGGATTGTTGTAATAATAAAATGGAGCAGAGGAGAATGATGTTAACCACTTTTGTCTGCAATTGGATGAAAGGCAGGGTTTAATGAAGTAAATGAATAATATTTACTAGAAGTTATGAGCCTTTGGCATGGTAATGAGTAGGAGTGTGCATAATGAAAATCTCAAGCCATAAAAATCTCATGACTTACTTCCATCTCTCTGGAATGGGGACACTATTCAAGGCTGCTTCGTAGTCACAGGAATTCCTCCCTGAGCATTCTGTGATATTTTTGGTTTCAAGTGCCTTTGACTGAGCAGCCTCACAGGAGTCCTCAAATGCTTCTCATTTTTTGTGGGTCCCCCCTCCCAAATTTTCCCCATGCCACCCTCCTTGTTTTATTCCTTCCATGAGACACAAGGAAGGAGAGTAGGGAGGAATGTAGTTGGTGGTCATATGAGCCTGCACTCTGTTTCAGCTTGGTGGTGTGATGGGGCTGCCACCACAAAGGCTCACGGCTGCATGCAGATGGTGGGGGGTGCTGATGGGAGCAATGAAAACAGAACATTTTATCAAAGAAAGAAAACATCTCAGGCTGACAGGGAAGCCAGGAGCTTGTGCCTCTGTGAGCCATTTAATATAACATGCCCTTCAGGTACATTTAATCAGAACAACTGATGTGAGATTACTGCTGCCACAAAGCAGTTTCATTGGAGACAAATTTGCCATTGAAGCAGATCATTGTTCTACTTGGGGAACCAATCAGGTTGACCATGGCCTCATACAACAGCGTAAGCCTCAAACTCATCATTTGTACAATACAGTGTTAATATAAACAATCTGAAGGCTAACTTTTACCTGCCACCCAACATCTCTTGGTAAAAAATTGCTTTAAAAAATCTGACCTCTTTCTCCTGCTCCTCCTTCTCACTGCCTTCCTCCATTTTTTAAACAAACACAAACTGTGTCTGCCAACTTTCTCAACAAGGACACATTGCTCTTATGTCCTTGAGTTGATCAGCCAATTATCTATCCCCAACGGTAGGTTCAAACTGAGTCACTCTACACAAGACATCTTACACAGGGACACTCAGGTGACTTACTTTCTGTGTGGTCTTATATTCAAGTGTAATCTGTCTCCCTGGCAGTGCATGTGTATCCACAATGGGAGAACAAGTGTAAGTTCTTTCACTTGATCCTACTTGTGTAAGATGTCTTGTGTATAGAGACTCTGAGTGTACTCTATTGTAGGAGGAAATGTAGGGTGCAGCTGCAAGAACCCTATCCCCAAATCTTTGCGTACAATGTCAGTCTGTTACACAGGAGTCAGAGGAACACTACGTGGTGGAAGAAGTGGACACATTATTGGACAACATGAGGATTGTATCTGCATGTGACTTTGCAACATGATTAATATGCGGGGAGGAAGTGCCATTTCTGCCGCCTTGCGGAAACTGGGCAAAGATTGATGTATTGTCGAAGGCTTTCACGGCGGGAGAATGATGGTTGTTGTGGGTTTTCCGGGCTGTATTGCCGTGGTCTTGGCATTGTAGTTCCTGACGTTTCGCCAGCAGCTGTGGCTGGCATCTTCAGAGGTGTAGCACCAAAAGACAGAGATCTCTCAGTGACACAGTGTGGAAAAGATGTAGGTCATTTGTATCTACTCAGGAGGGGTGGGGTTGAGCTGAGTCATCCTGTAAGAGTTTCCCAGGGTGTGGAATGCTAATGGCGGGAGGCTTCACTGTGTCCTGAGGAGGTTCTTTTGCATATGGATTGGTATTTGATGTGCTAATCTTCTCTGCAGGGCTATTGTCGGGGATAGAATGTTTTGTTAGCCTGGTGTTTTTCAGAACTGGAAACCATGCTCTGTTCATTCTTAAGGTTTCTTCTTTCCTGTTGAAGTTTTGCTTATGCTTGTGAATTTCAATGGCTTCCCTGTGCAGTCTGACAAAGTAGTTGGAAGTGTTGTCCAGTATTTTGGTGTCCTGGAATAAGATACTGTGCCCTGTTTGAGTTAGGCTATGTTCAGCCACTGCTGATTTTTCAGGTTGTCCAAGTCTGCAGTGTCTTTCATGTTCTTTTATTCTTGTCTGGATGCTACGCTTTGTGGTCCCGATGTAAACTTGTCCACAGCTGCAGGGTATACGGTATACTCCTGCAGAGGTGAGGGGGTCTCTGCTGTCTTTTGCTGATCGTAGCATCTGTTGTATTTTTCGGGTGAGTCTGAATACTGCTTGAAGGTTATGCTTTTTCATAAGCTTTCCCATCTGATCAGTAATTCCTTTGATATATGGCAAAAACACTTTTCCTGTAGGAGACTGTTTTTCCTTGGTTGTTTGATTCATCCTGGGTTTGATTGCTTTTCGGATTTCATTTCTGGAGTAGCCATTTGCCTGAAGTGCGTGGTTTAGATGATTATTCCACCATTGTCTGACAACCAGTTACTTCCAATGGGACAACGAATTCTATGAACAGATGGATGGGGTGGCCATGGGGAGCCCACTCAGCCCAGTTATAGCAAACTTCTACATGGAACATTTTGAAAAAACAGCTCTAGAATCAGCACCCCACAAGCCTGGTATATGGTTCCGGTTTGTGGATGATACATTTATCATTTGGAGCCATGGGGAGGAAGAATTGATGGGGTTTTTGAATAATCTCAACAACATCCACCTGAACATACAATTCACAATGGAGAAAGAAATCGAGGGAAAACTCCCATTCCTGGATACCTTGGTCATCCGCAAAGCAAACTTTCAGTTAGGTCACAAGGTCTACAGGAAACCAACTCACACTGATCGGTACTTACACAAAAACTCCAATCACCACCCCGACAGAAAAGAGGCATAACGAAAACATTAATGGATCGTGCAAGACGGATATGTGAGCCGCACTTTCTCAATGAGGAAATTAACACCTCTGAAGATGCCAGCCACAGCTGCTGGCGAAACGTTGGGCAAAGATTGTTGTAAAGAAAATCATTTATCCAATGTGTTTCTTTTTTTGGCTTAAACATCTTGGTCTGGCTTTTGAGACTTTTTTTTTCTTTTTGGGGAGATTGGGGCTGGTTGGCATTGTCTATTCTGGCCAGATAAGAGGCCTTGAGCCACAGATGCAAAACTGAAGCAGCTTTCAAGGACAATACTTGGAGGCTTGTACCCCTGGCTTGTTAGCATGTAGCATTATGGGTTGGGGTGATGAGTTCTTTCCCCCTCCCTTTCCTGTGAGGACAGGCCATGGCCTGTCAGAGATTTTGGCCCTTTTGATTGGCTAAGAGTTTAGACCAGCAACAGGCAGCTGGTACTGAAAAAAAAAAGAGTTGTTTCTTCAGTCTCTTAGAATCCTACACCACTGGTGGATTCCTGTGTTTGTGCTTTTGTCTTTTGGACCTCCAAACTTAAGAGCTAAAGCTCCTATTTGGACTCTGAAACTCATGGAAGGTAACATTTGGAATAAGTTCTGAGATTTCTAGTGAATGTAGCCTAGCATAAATAGTCTTGTATTATTTTGTCTTCTCTAATTTTGTTTGCCTTTGCAGGTTTTTTTAATAAATTACATTTTTATGTTGAGATGGAGTTATTAAGAGTTGTGGCTTCAATCCAAATCCAATTCTTCGGCCATTTTGCCACATACTACTCTGTTTGTTTCTGGACTCAAGCTGCTAAGTGCCGACTTCCTGTTTAAAACCTGGTAGGACTGGGAACTGGCCTCTCAGTTCCACAACTGGTTCAGTTAAGAGAGGCTGGTGGCAGCTTTTTACCCTGGCAGTGAGGCTTCACTTGCCAGTCCTTTGGGAACTTTGCCTTCTGACACCACTAAAGGTGACTGGCAGCCCCCTAGGGATCCAGGCAGGCTTGCCAGGAACCACTACAATTGGTATGAATCTGGCACAAGAGGATGCAAAGAAAATAACCTCATGGGGAAATTCCATCCATCTTGTCTTTGCAAGACAACAGGTGGGCAGACAGCCAGTTCCAACCATAATAGTAGAAAAAGTATTTCTATGAAGGGGCTGGAGCGCAGGAAAAAATCTCCCATGACAATTTCAATCCACCCATAAGGGATGGATTCATACAGAGGTCTCAAAGCATGCAACTCATTCACTTCACCTATGAGATCAAATCACTTGACATAGCCAAGTCTCCAGCTTTCGCTCATGATTGTCTTGGAAGAAGGTAATGGCCCGCACCTTTTCAGGCCTACATTGTTGTAAAGGTAGATAAATAAAGGAAGAGACAACTTATCTCTCACATGCAGCACCAGCATGAAAGCAGAAGTTCCACTGAAGAAAAAAAGAATTCCCAACTCTCTCTCCTCTGCTAAACACTAGACATGGGCACGAACAGCATTACAAACAGAAAAAACCCACAAACAGCCTAATCTGCTGTTCTCAAACAAGCTGTTTGTGAGGCCCCATCCTAAACGAACAGGTGGTCGTTGCAAGCCTCGTCTGTTGCCTTCGGCAGCCGGTCGTCAAGCCCGACAGTCTGGCACCTGCAATCGGAGGCAGGGAGGGACTGAACTATGTTTGAACTCCTTCTGGCTTTCCTTCTGGCTTTAACCCTTCAAAGTACTTCCAGCAGAGAGTCCCTGTTTTGCCACTGTGAAGAGAAAATGACAGCCATTGGGGAGACCCATGGATCATGTCTTTCCCAGGGTGCAATCTCTCTGAAACTTGGGGGGGGGGGTCTTCAAAGGACAGTGAGGACTATGTCCCCTGCAAATTTGGTGGGTATTGGACACTGGGAAGGTCACTTTTGTAACCCCTTAAACTAGCTGCCAGCAGACACTGCTGTTTTTGCCAGGACAGGGACCTTTAAACTATCAGCTGGCAGCCCCCCCTACCGCCTGCCAGCTGATAGTTTAAAGGGATCTTTAAAGGGCCAGGTAAGTGGGTTTGAGGGGAGGGGGGCTAAGTGGGGGGGGGGTTGGGGAGGTGGTTCTGGCCCCCATGAACAACGAACATGTCTGGGAACAGTTCATGTTCATTGTTCGTTGTTCGTGGATAGCAACGAACGACAAACAGTGTGTTCATTTTTTCTTCTTCATGCCCATGTCTACTAAACACAGCCCTGATATGCTGGTAAACGGGCCCCCTACCTCTGGTAAGAAGCTGAGTTCACTGTACAGTTTGGGATGGCAAAAGTTCCCTTTGAACCTGGCCACCAGACCCACCCATCAACCATTGTGGCTAGTAAACCCTTCCTGTGCATCTTTAACCACAGAAACACTTTTACAGGCAGAAAGCAGTCAGACCCTTTCCATGTACCTTTACATACAGAAAGGAGAAGCACTGATGGTGTCTCTGTGCACTACAGGAGGTGTTTTCCCTCCCTGCAAAACAGCAAAGGATTATGGTTGTTGGGGGTTTTCCGGGCTGTATTGCCGTGGTCTTGGCATTGTAGTTCCTGACGTTTCGCCAGCAGCTGTGGCTGGCATCTTCAGAGGTGTAGCACCAAAAGACAGAGATCTCTCAGTGTCACAGTGTGGAAAAGATGTAGGTCATTTGTATCTACTCAGGAGGGGTGGGGTTGAGCTGAGTCATTCTGTAAGAGTTTCCCAGGGTGTGGAATGCTAATGGCGGGAGGCTTCACTGTATCCTGAGGAGGTTCTTTTGCATATGGATTGGTGCTGATGTGCTAATCTTCTCTGCAGGGCTATTGTCGGGTGTGGAGTGTTTTGTTGGCCTGCTGTTTTTCAGAACTGGAGCCCATGCTCTGTTCATTCTTAAGGTTTCTTCTTTCCTGTTGAAGTTTTGCTTATGCTTGTGAATTTCAATGGCTTCCCTGTGCAGTCTGACAAAGTAGTTGGAAGTGTTGTCCAGTATTTTGGTGTCCTGGAATAAGATACTGTGCCCTGTTTGAGTTAGGCTATGTTCAGCCACTGCTGATTTTTCAGGCTGTCCAAGTCTGCAGTGTCTTTCATGTTCTTTTATTCTTGTCTGGATGCTACGCTTTGTGGTCCCGATGTAAACTTGTCCACAGCTGCAGGGTATACGGTATACTCCTGCAGAGGTGAGGGGGTCTCTGCTGTCTTTTGCTGATCGTAGCATCTGTTGTATTTTTCGGGTGGGTCTGAATACTGCTTGAAGGTTATGTTTTTCCATAAGCTTTCCCATCTGATCAGTAATTCCTTTGATATATGGCAAAAACACTTTTCCTGTAGGTGACTGTTTTTCCTTGGTTGTTTGATTCATCCTGGGTTTGATTGCTCTTCGGATTTCATTTCTGGAGTAGCCATTTGCCTGAAGTGCGTGGTTTAGATGATTAATTTCCTCATTGAGAAAGCGCGGCTCACATATCCGTCTTGCACGATCCACTAATGTTTTCATTATGCCTCTTTTCTGTCTCTTTTCTGTCGGAGAAAAATAGCCCTGCAGAGAAGATTAGCACATCAGCACCAATCCATATGCAAAAGAACCTCCTCAGGATACAGTGAAGCCTCCCGCCATTAGCATTCCACACCCTGGGAAACTCTTACAGAATGACTCAGCTCAACCCCACCCCTCCTGAGTAGATACAAATGACCTACATCTTTTCCACACTGTGACACTGAGAGATCTCTGTCTTTTGGTGCTACACCTCTGAAGATGCCAGCCACAGCTGCTGGCGAAACGTCAGGAACTACAATGCCAAGACCACGGCAATACAGCCCGGAAAACCCCCAACAACCATCGTTCTCCGGCCGTGAAAGCCTTCGACAATACAGCAAAGGATTATGTTATACAAATGAGGGTACATTTGGAAACAAATTACTGATTTTTAAATAGAGAGAGCCATGGTGATGGCCTGAGGCACTGGACTAAGTGTACCATTCAGTGGCCTTCTGCTGATGTGTTTGCTTGGGAGTTTTCCAATTGCCAACTATGACTGTAGAAGTTCTGCAGAAGTAAGATGAAGGAGCATTCAGAGGAGCTGTATATTTGCCCCCCCCGAACTGTAGACTCTCTGACTGACAACGTTAATCCTGAGTTTAATGCTGGAGAATAATGTCTCCTTGCACGCTGGCCAGGTAACTATCTTCCCAGATCAGTTTTCCACGTGGATGCTCAATCTGGTTGCAGTGAATGACTGTCTCCAAGCTTACTTTGGCTCTTTCTCTTTTTATTTCAATTCTACTTTTTTAATCAGAAAGGGGACCAGGCCGGCCGATTTCCTAACTTTATGGGTCAAGAACAGAAAAAAGGAAAAAGAACACTTAGACAGTCTCAGACTGTTGTGCAAACATTTCTCTGTCTGCTGCAAACAGGAGGCCAGTTTTTCATAATTCTGGCTGCTGCAGGTACAGAACATTTTGGCCCTGATTGCTGCATGTATGATTGATGATAGTCAAATGCTAAGAATCATGGTATGCAAATAAATTATGCACAAGCCAGTGGTGCTGCTCTCCTGTTTGGGTGCTAGTCCTCTGCTAATGGTTTGCTTGCAGTTTCCTGCCATAGGAGTCAAAGGAATGACGACTGCGTCACCTCCATTTGCCTGCTTAGGGGTTTGTTATCTCTGACCTCCTTGTTTTTGAATGCTAAAAACTTAGTGAGTCTATGGTTCAGTGGGAGGGCCGTATTTTGTGGGATTTGGGTGCCACTGAGTGCAAAAACAGCTGCCCCAGAACTTCCAATTGGTTCCCCCTCCCCTTCCCCATTAAAAAGAGCACCTACGAAAACCACAAGCACAAAAAGAAACTAAGGAATTTCAAGACCAAACCCAATAGTGACTCAATAGAAAACCACTCAGTCATATCAGACATTTCACTCAACAGCAATGGATTCGAAAACAAAACAGTAATTTTCAAAATGTACACCCCTAGTAATTAGGGGTGTGCGATTTGGGTTTCCGATGGGGGTAAAGTACCTAAATCAAACCTTATTCACGATGATTCGGGATTTTGGAATCAAAGCTTCCCGAAGCGATTCATATTCCTGAAGTGATTTGCAGTGGCATTTAAACCCCAGGATCAGCTGTTTGGCTGGGGAGATCCCTGCCAAGCAGCTGATCCAACTGGTGGGGGTTTGAATGCCCCTTTCCAGGCTAAGTGGGGTGTGTGTGGATGAGGAGGCTGAGGCAAAGATTCCTCCCTCACTTTGGTATGCTCCGAATCTTTACGGATCATACCGAAGTGATTTAAAGACATGAACTCTGAAGCAGCTTGCCGCTTTGGGATTCGGGTTATTCCAGATCAGTTTCCCACTTCAGATAAAGCAAGAAACACAATTTTTTTCTACTGTGTGCACCCCTACTAGTAATGAGTGCTACTTCTGCTGCGTTGATTTCTAGCAGGATTATGTCAAGAAATTGGCCTTTCTTAGCCCGTTTTTTGTCTCAAAATTTTGGTTCAGGCTTTGAGGCCTAGTCAGGCCGCAAGAGAAATCTTTGGGAACTTGCTGTAATCTTGAACTAGCTGTTCCTAGACAGATAAGCACGGAGATAGGATTCATAGTGCAGATGAGATTATTTACATTAGGAAGCCTTTATGCCTGAGAACAGAGGGGGAGATTTACCACTTATATATCCTCTAATTGGCACTTAGGACACCAGTGGTGGCTAGTTAATCAGATGGGGAACATGTTCCAACTGCCGAGGGACATGGCCACATGCTTTAGAAACACTTTAATGGGATCACTATATCGAGTTGAGGGCAGCATGGGATAAAGAAAGTGTCTTCACTTTGTTCTTAGCTCTCAAACTGGCAACTGATTTAGGAGTAAACTCTAAGCCATCTTGTTTCTAGACCTTTGGGACTTTCAGTTACGAGACTTTGGAGTTTTGTTTGGACTTTTTTAGTTTGACCTGACCAGGTAACCTCCGGGTTCAGATACAAAAGCCTGTTAAGTATTTTAGGTTCGGTATTTAGACTTTGTTATTTTCTTTCCAGTCTTACATAGTTTCTACATTTGTAATCTTTTCCACAGTTCTCTATAAACTTTATTAATCCTACTTCTGTTGTGTTCTTGGGTTTGGGAGCTTCAATCTGAATCCAATATCTTGGACTAATTGGCCTCAGCTACCAAGTAACTATTTTGGGGGAATTCAGTCTGCAGGAGCCCTACCTTGTAGGGCTGACTTCTTGATAAACACCTAGACAGGCTGGAAACTTTGTTCCTTTGTCTTTAATCTTAGGGTTATTAAGAAGGAACTGACGACAGTTTGTTACGCTGGGTGGCAAGGGCACTCTCCCCCTCCAAAGTGTGTCTTTTGTTTTACGCCCTCCCAGGCTCCTCAAGGACTTGAGGGACCCGTGACAGAGTACAATCCCATTTCCTGCAAAATGTCTCAAGTTTTAGCTTTTCATAGAAAGCCATTGAGCATGTTGCTCTTGCTAGCTGCAATCCAGAGATCCACAATGTATTCACAGCTCATTAGAGGGACACCATCATTGGAAATGTCTTTTATGAAGGGAGCTGTTTAAACTCTTCCCAGCTAACCCAGCAGCAGCTTCAGCTCAGGAGAAAACAGTATTGTGGCTTGGACTTCTGAGAATTTGTCTCATTTGTTGCATTTACATTACCTTGAAATTTATCCCCACAGAGGAAAATCAGCAGTATTTTAGTTCAATACAACATGAAATTGCCAACAGCTAACAAACAGCAAGATTTACTCAAAAGCCCCTCGGATCCTGCATTTAGGGCACTGGACAATCTTCTGATGTCTTTACAGCAAGGGGAAGAATAAGGTAATCTACCCCCATCTAGTGGTTGTTGCAACCATTAAAGGGAAAAGAGAACAGCAGCATCGGAGTATGCCGCTATTACACCAATTTTCCTATTAGAATTAAATAATTAATGCCATTAACAACAGCTGCCTAGATTAAGTAATTGAGGCTCACGAGTGTTGATCACAGTAATTTTAAGGGCAGCTCTAAATGGTTCGACTGAACTTTATGGAGCATTTTATATGTTGCTTGAGCTTTGTGGAACTCATTGACTGAAAAACTACCTATGTCCTCTAGAGAATTACCATAGTTCTAGAGTCAGCAAACTTCCATAAATATTTTACACAAGCGCTCTACACAAATAAGGGCTATTGAGATGACACAGTTGTTCTGTGAGAGTACAGTATTTATAGGGAAGAGCAACGAGTTCTGAACTTCCTGTAGTTGCTTGAAGAATTTCCAAGCAAACAGTATTTCCTTGGATTTTCTTAATTTTGATTATTATTATTTCCAGGTTTTGTATAAGTAACTTTCAATGCTTAAGACTGTGCACATTCCAATCATTTCAATGGGGTTTGTGCAGGAGGACTTCCTAATGGGTTTACATTTCAGATTGTCAAAGTGAAACCACGAAACACAGGATTCTCCTTTGGTTTGCAAAAATGCATGGCCTTATTGTTGAGACGGAATGCTAGTTAGCCCAGGCTTTCCCAAGTACCTCCTTCATTGTACCCAATCAACCAGCAAGCTGTGGAAATTTATGGGAGAGCTCCTGAGAAAGCCACAGCATCTACAGAGCTAATTATGCATCCATTTCAGACAGGGGGACCTGTGGCTCACTCTGGAATGGAACTTAAGGAATGTGTAAAACTGATGTCCAATCCCTCTTTACCAAGTTCATATCATCACTTCTTGTTGTAGATCTGGTTGCAATCTCTAAAATCAGGCATTTATAACTTTTCTCATTCAGGAATTCCAAGAGATATTCATTATCATGCTATTTCTGAGGAAAGTTCCTGAACAAGTTGTCCAGTGAGGATACTTGTGACTTTCCATGCCCATGTTCAGATCAACCACAAGATTTCACTTTGAATTTTAATTTTGAAATATTTCACAGATCTGTCTAGTTAATAAGGGAAAGCCCCACCTATTCTAAACAAATATATGAATATCATGTGAGTTAGAAAACATTATTTGTTTCTTTCTATGAAGTGAACTTTGTGTGTATTACTAGATAAAGGTAATTCATTTGTCAAGTCCATCCCTATACTGTCCCTAGTGGGAAAGAAAGTTGAGGGAGTTCGGCTGCAAATGAAATCCTTCTTTCAGTAGAAAAGTTTCGTGATCAGACCCATGCAAGGGGCCTAATGCATTGGAGGGGCAGAGACTGACAAGGCATCATGACACTCTACGAATGTTCAGATTGCTACAAATTGTCCCAGCATTGAACAATGCCTCCCTCCCCGCCTATTTCACCCCACAGCAACATTGAAGATGTGAAACATTTAACCTTTTCTCCTTGCACCACTTTCCCAACATAGTTGCTTCCTTCCCAGAGCTGCTGTTTGTTCCATATGGTATACTCTTGCAAATAGTAGTCACAGAAAGGAGGATGATCCATTAATATGTCTAGTGTGGCCTATTTTGTCCATTAAGTTTGTTACAATGAAGCTAATATCATCCAGTAGAGACAGCAATGGAGGAATCAGTGTCAAAGCCATTTAATACATCAATGTTTTAAAAGATGTTGTTTCAGTTTGTAATAGTCAGTCAGTTCCCTGGTCTGTGAATGGGATGATGCACTTTTACCTACCTTCGTTTTGAATGAAGCATGTGGCTTCTATGGGGCCATGGTTGAGGCATTAGTTTGTGCAGCCCAGCAAATCAGATGAGGCACTGGAGCAGTTCCTAATATGACTTTGCCTCTTTACTTAAGGCTTTTGTTCTAAGTATGTGGGATTAGTTGGCTTTCTTAGGAGCCAAGCAGGAATTTGGGGGGGGGGGCTATCTGCAGATGGGCACAGAGGAAGACCTTTTATTGCTTTGGAGAACCTCAGCATAATTAGACCTTGTCCCTATGATTGGTTAGGCCACATCTACTGATGGCATGAATAGTTTGTGTGGCTAAAACATAGACAGGGATCTTTGGCAAGCAAGCTGAGGCTTCTAACAATAAGGAGCTATTTTCAAGCCAGTCCATCATTGGCTTGTGCAAGCCAGGTGGGTTGAGGAAAAGATGCCCTTGGTGCTGAGTAATGTGGTAGCAATTAGGCCTGTGGTAATGCTAGCTAAGTATAGAGCCCACAAGGCATCTAGTTATTAGAGGCAGCCTATTAGTAGCAGCCAGCACTTTAGGTGCAAGTACAGTATAAAACTCACACTGGCCAGAATGCTCATCCACATTACAAATGGCCCTCTTCTGTACGTTCTCCTCAGGAATAATGATAAGACATTAACAGACATAGCACATGTAAATCTCAAAACCATTTTTATTATTTCATATAAAAACAGACTTGTTCTTTGCAATGGTTCACATGTGAGGCTAACTTAGCACTTGTGCATTTGATATTTTGTATCTCTCATTTTAGGAATTAAGTAGCAGATATAAGGGCAGCATTTTTTTAAAAGAAAAAATATTGTATCAAGATTTTCAGTAATTAGGAGGCATGACTATTTTCTGCTGTGTGACTATGATTACATACCTCTTGCATTGGCGGGGGGGGGGGGCAGGAAAGCCAACATCCTTGTATATAAGAATGAAAGTAAAAGGATAATGTCTAGAAAAGTTTTGCAGCATTCAGGCATCTTATTCTCTTCCCTGAATTCTCTGACATTGCAGAGATGAGGATCTTCAGGCATTTTCTGCAATCAACCCAGATGTGGTTTTACAGTGTGAGCATCCTTAGCTGCATACACCCCTAGATGAGAATTTAAAATCTGGCTGGGGAAATAAAACATCTGGCTTTCCAATCTGGGCGGTGTGACAGGAACAGGGTCCCTGCTACCCTGGTGATGAGCACAGTTTAAATACACAAAGAGACACCAAGATCCTTGTCTGATTATTTGCTGTCTGTAACGCAGATTACTCGTCCAGCAAAAAAGCTAAGACTACTATCCATCAAGGATCTTTTTGCCCTAGATGTGTCAAGCATTTCTGCTTTGTTGTTGGTTTGCTTTTCCCCCATGAGCCTGGCCTACTTTTTCATCTACTTCTTTGTATAACTTATTAAGTTTTAGCTCTTGGCAATGACCACTGCTAGATAAACTCCCAGAAATTTTCTATTATTTGAGCACTCTACCAAATCCATTTGTAGTAAATACAAATAAGGTATTTGACAGTTCTGTTTTTAAATTGAAGTATTACTGCTGATGTTTTGGAGAAAGTTATATACAGAAACATCAAAGTGCTTTAGTTTTTCCTGCAACCTCAATAACCTTTTCAAAGTATTTATATGCATTTTGACAAATGGAAATGTAGGTACAGGAATATATATTGCTTTTGGCCTACATTCTGGCAAAGGAATGCACCAGTGTAAGAACAGTCATTAGCATTTTTGTTTCTATGTGGCTGCTTGCAAGGAAGGCTCAAGGTTTTTGTTAACCATTACAGAGCTATTGAGACTTTACATTTAGAAAGTGCACTTCGAAATGTTCCATCCAGTCAAAGTGGAAACTAGCTTCAATGTGCTCAAACATCAACTACACATGCAAAACATTCTGAATGGGTCTGAATGAGTTTGATCCCAGCACTCGAAAGGAAATAATATGTCAGCACTGGCTGAGCAAATGGTCAATGCAAGGCTGAGTTTGGGGTCTTGCTGCCCTAAGCAAATGAAAATTTTGCTATTGTATTGTCAAGACAGCACACACATACAAAATAAGATTCTGTTGTGCTTATGTCTTTACATAAAGAAAAACCCTATCTGGAAGATCTACACAAAATCTTAGTTGATCATAAAAACAAACTACAAAAACATGTCTATATTGTCATTTTGTCCATGTGTACATAGGCTTACCATAGAGTTTTCCCAAAGAGTTGCTGCAATTCCTAGAGCTACCTATTGTTGTGTCCGAGTTGAACCCAAAAATGATATAGTAACATTGATGTCATCACACACTCCGCTCACATCCCCACCCACCCCAACCCTCCCACTAGTTGCCAGGCTTGGCATGACAACCCTATTGGTACAGTTCCTCTTATTTGAAAACATTGATCTCACTACAGCTGAAATCTGTCTGTCTCTTGCTGATCCACAGTCCTGCAAAACTGCTGAAAAGCAGCCATGTGCTGGTCAGAGAAAGGTTGTGGGAGAAAAAGAAAGGGTCAAAGGCTTGTGCCATTCCTTCTGGTACTCCTCTCAATAAAGAGGACTATGATATTCTTACTGATCAGCTAAATCTAAAAGTGCTACTGCTGAATGCAAGATCAGCACCTTTCATTCAGGATTTAATACTGGGTGGGTGAAGAGCGATGGTTAGCTCTCTCCCAACTTTCCTCCCACCTAGCTTTCTACCTGCCTTAGTAGGCATGGAAAGTGTTCCCATGGTCTATCAGGCCTCTGTGACATTCACCAGATGTTTTGTTACCCAGCGTCCCAGTTTTGATTGTATGTACCTCCTGCAGGGGGCTTGAGGAATAACAGAGATTGTATTTCTGTACTGTCCTTCTCACTGCCCAATGGTTTCCAGGCTGACCTGATGGAGCTGATCTTGGACTTGGCTGCTGTTCAAGGAGACATCCGCATTCGTGCTGATAGGAGTGGCTCAGAATCCATGGCTGATATGACAACTAGGGGTCTGTCCCAAAAAACGTATGCATATAGTAAGGCTTATGCTTAATTTGTTCTTGCTTTTTCTGGAAACTACATGAATTTTGAGGGGAA
Source organism: Eublepharis macularius (assembly GCF_028583425.1). Lineage (NCBI taxonomy): Eukaryota > Metazoa > Chordata > Lepidosauria > Squamata > Eublepharidae > Eublepharis > Eublepharis macularius. Next base: position 87,272,769 of record NC_072790.1, read on the forward strand.
CAAGAATTTTCTCTCTGTCATTGTCATAGACCTACCATTGCCTGATGTCAGTTACCATGCTCTAAGTAAGGAGGTGGATGAATTTAGGGAGTTTCCTAGCATCTCTTGGGTGTTTCCCAGTCAATAAGGTTGCATTCCTTTTGAAGCCCTGCTGAATGCAGGGGATTACTTGGGCAGTGGATACAATTGCTCCAGAACATCCTCCCATGGAGCCTGGAATGCCATTTGGTTTACCAAGGAGCCTGGGAAAATGAAATGGTTGGGCAGACAAAGCACAAGTAGAGGATAACTTGAAGTGAATGCTACTAAACATGGCTGAGAACACATTATCATGCCTATTCTGGGACTGTGATGTGAGTCCACTTTTCTTTCATACTAAAGTGTTCACTCCAGCCAACTCATAGTGGCCTCTCTTTTTTTCTTGGTCCCAAACTTAAACCTGCACTTATTTCTACCATACCCACAACTGTAAACTTCCCTCTCCTTTCAGCTAAGAATGGTCACTTTCTCTGAGCTTTCAGATAAAGCGAGTCATCAGGGGATCATCTCCTAACAATTGAGAAAACATGAGCCCATTATTTAAGCCACTAGCTGAACGAAGGCATGATAAGTATCCTTCTGAGTGGTTAATGGTATGATAAAAATAGGTTCCAGCCTACAGAGGTTTATGCCAGATTTTTTTTATGTATTCCATAAAATGATGTTTTATTGAAACAGACTGAGGGCTGACTGGTGCAGCTGCCATTTACTCATGACTGAATTCTACACTGTACTAGTAACATCTGTAAAAAGAACAATCTAAAGTAGGATAAATAGTGAAATTCCTTCCTATCACCAAGTCACTGCTCCCTGTGAGCTCGCAACTTGGGATTGAGAAAAACCTTGCTGTTGGCTTGATTCATATGGTTCCACTTGACAGACATTAGCTGAGCAGCATGCAATTTAACCACAGGGAAACAACAAACATGCAGCTCTGGAACAATATAAATCATCCCCAACCCAGCTACTCTTCAGGCACCACTGAGAGAACAGGATATCACCATCAACCTTTCATGTAAATATATCCTAAGCCATGTCTTAGTGACACGGCCTTTAAACCTCATTGAAAATCCCACTTGCATTGGAATCCAAGGCACCTGCAATTCCCAGCTTTTCTGTGCTTTTCAATAAAAGTACTAAATGACAGCAGTTTTGTGCTGTGGAAATTGCCCAGTGAGAAATAGACTGAGATCATCAAAGGTCAAATAGTCTGCCAAACAGGTTATAGTTTTGTGCCTTTTTTTTCAAGATAAATCCTACACCAAAAGGATTGGAAAGGGCAGAAAGAAAAGTGAAGAAGTAAGAACAGAAATTCATTAGGAACCTGTCTTTAGGGATAAGGAATGAGAAAGAGAAAATAAGTAGCAAGTAAAACAGTGTATTTGTTGCTCTCCGATGCTTCTTAAAAGCACGAAAAACTGTAAGAGGAAAAAATGAAGCAGTAGGAAAAGTTAACTCTAAAGACATCATATCTTGTCATAGCTATGAATTTGAAATAAAACAGAAGTAGAAACAAGTAGTAGAAATACAATTGAGAGGTGTGCTTTCATTGAAAAATGAAGTGCAAAATCCTGTTTAAACTGCCATTATTATAAAGAGCATTAAAAGCTGCCCTCCTGTGCCCTGTGGATCTGCTGGCCAAGCAACTGAGACTTTTATTGCCTTGCAGGATCAGAGCCTTATGCAGCAGCAGAGGCAGCTGGAGTAGATACATTTGGCAACTGGAGCCTCCCTCCATGGGGGGGGGGCGTGGATCACAGACCATACAGGGGCTCCACAGCATGGCTGCAGTGGTCATGACCACTGTGTAGTTTGTCATCATTGCAAATGGGTCTATTGGATATCTATGCAGACGGTGCAGGGAGAAGACTTTAAAGATGACATTTCTGATGTAGTATGGGTTGGCTGCAGGCACCAGGAATGTGGATCCTGCCACTCTGCTCTGAGGTTGCCATCATATTGGTCCAGTAAGTCCAACAAGTCCCATCTGTCTAGCAAGTCCTGCAAGTCCATCTCCCCCATCTCCCCATAACTTCCTGGAGTAGCTAGCAGAGGCACAGGGGCCATACTGGATACCTCCTTAATATTTTCATGCTGCTATTCAATGGAATCTGAAATGACTTACAACTCTGTCCCTGTCGGTTTGCTGTTGAGTGGATGAGGTTTTCTCCCACCCCCTTACAGCTCCCTTCTATGATTGCCCATAATGTCTCCTGGAATTATCTCCCTTTCATACGTCGGAGGGGGTGGGTCTGACTCAGGGAAGCTTATGCTGGGATCAATGTGATTGCTCTTCATGGTACCACTGGAGCTCTGCTTTGTTTAGCTGCAAAATATAAATGTCTTGTAGCACATTACAAATTAATGACATGTAGTTAACAAATTAGCTTTTCCCTTTTTTTTTGCAGCTCATCTCTTCAGTAGATTGGGACAACCTCCCTTCTACAGTCGCCACCCCTTTTCACTCACACAACACTGCTGGCTGCCTTGTGCAGCTCACATAGGGAGCAGGCTGGGGTGATCTGGGGGGAGATGTATCTGCTCTAGCAAAGAGAGGCAAATCTCTGGGCCTCACACTCCACAACAGCTCTACTCATAAGTAGAGATGGGCATGAAAAGCAATACGAACCAAAAAAAGCCACGAACAGCCCAATCTGCTGTTCGCAAGCAAGCTGTTCATGAGGCCCCATTCCTGGGGAACATGTGTTCGTTCCAAGCCCTCTTTATGGCGTTAGTCAGCCGTTCGTAAAGCCAGACAGTCTGGCGTCTTTCAATCAATTCCCCTGGCAACATAGGCATGGACTGTCTGAACTCTGTCTGAACACCTGGCTTTCCTTCTGGCTTGTATCCCCTCAAAGTAGCTTCCAGTAGACAGTCCAGTTTTTTCCACTGTGAAAAGAAAATGACAGGAAAGGGAGGGACCCATGGATCATGGCTTTCCCAGGGTCCAATCTCTCTGAAACTTGAGGGGGGGAGGGTCAGAGGACAGTGAGGACTATGTCCCCTGCAAATTTGGTGGATATTGGACATTGGAAACTCCTCAATTAGCTTCCAGCAGACGGTCCAGTTTTTGCCACTGTGAAGAGAAAATGACATGAAAGGGGGAGACTCATGGACTCTCCTTTCCCTGGCTCAAGTTCAGCTCAGTTTCAAGGGGGCTGTTCTGGGTCCCATGAACCTCCAACTATGAACAAATTCATGAACATGTCATGTCCGTCAATGTTCATGAATCCTTGTTCATGGATGGCAATGAACAACGAACATTGTGTTCGGTTTTTTTCCCCCTGTTCATGTCCATCTCTACTCATAAGCCATGCAGGTTGGTGGTATGGGACTGCAGGAGGCTCAGAGTGGAGGGAGTACAAGGGTGCAGCACAGAAGTTTCATGGAAGGGGTGTCTCAGCCAAAATTACAGCTATCTGGGGCAGCCCACCAGCTAGCCATTTTCTCCATCCCTTTATGCTTTGCAGGGATTAAATGTGCACTGCAAAACATTTCCCTGCCTCTGGCCTTTCTCTATGTGGGGATCAAACCAGGCACCCTAGACATGCTGTCTTGCATTCCTCTGGGCATAGAGCAGGAGCCACTGGAAGGGTGAGGTAGCTGTGAATTTTCTGCATTGTGCAGGGGTTGGACTAGAAGACCCTTGGGGTTTCTTCCAACTCTGTGTTTCTGTACTACCTTTTCACTGAGCCATGCATGTCTGTATAATGTTGTCAGCCCAGTCCCATATGGCTGGTGGTAATGTCAGAGCTGTAATGGGGTGCTCAATACCTGATGGCATGGTTCTTTTGCATCTGCTTTCTTGGCCCAGTGGTTAGGTGGGGGCTGAGGGTTCGAGCCTGGCCTGTCTTTCTCTCTCTTGTTTCCACTTTGGAGAAAGGGTTATATGACTTAGAGCAGAGTTAGTTGCATGTGGGCAACACTTTGGTTGCCAGTCAGACCTTTGCAAGGGGGGAGGTTGGCTATCCTGTCTGCTGCATGGGTGGCTGTCCCCTGAGAACTCTCAGGCCACATGCTTCTGTTGGGCTTGTGCAGTTACTGGGTCTTTTCTTCCTGTCCTCTGGCTCTCAGGGGAGGGGGAGGGGCAGTGTTGAGGGGTAACGGCTGCATCTGCTGGTTTTCTGTGCCTGTTTGTGTCAGAGGAACACCTTCAGGCACAGCTGCCTGATCAGTGAGTGTTGCTGGGATTGTTACAAACCCAGACTATTAAGTAGGTAGCTGGCCACCACTGCCACAGCAGCCCTCAAAATTGGGCTACTCATGTGATGGACTTGCTCTTTTTGATACTATGCAATAGAATGTTGTTATTTAGATGGTGTTTGAGGTTTCCCTTATCTCTTTAATCCTAGATGTAGTTGAACAGTGCAATGTTAAAAGGAGTTATACCTTTCTAAGCTCATTGACTTTGATGGCTTTAGAAGAGTCGAACTGCTTAAGATTGCACTGTTAGTCTATCTGTCAATTTTGTGCTCTGTCTGTAAGTTTACCTAAGGTTAGCAGGAAAAGGGTCACTCCCGTCAGAGAGCATCTTTATTTTTAAAAAATTAAAGATTATGACAGAAGAAGGGTCTTTGTAGTGATAGCACCTAGAGATGAGTGGAATCATAACGTTCCACTTCAATGATGCAGAGGAGTTAGCCGATTCCACTTCAAAAATGTTTTAGCCAAAAGCTATTCTAGTCTGCCCAAATTAGGGTTGACAAGCAACTGGGGTGGAGGGAGTCTACTTTAGTTGCCAGAAAATCTAGAGGCAAGAGACTTTCCTTTCTCAGATAGCTTTTTTAAAAGCTCTCAAAACAAATAGACAGTTCTTTCATTGAATTCTGCCCCAGGATCCACCAAAAACTTCAGAACTCCACTCCAGACATTAACACAGCTGAGGTTACATCTAGGGTGTTTCTATGAGAATAAATAGCAGTTACATGGGATGGATTTTATTGGGGAAATGGCATGGGAAGATTGAACTCTTCTGGCAGTTCTGTAGCCCTGAAGGTATTCAGCCATCCACCCTGGGGTGACTCTGATCCTTTGAGACTGGGGAGGGGGGCAAGAATCTAATCATGAATCACCTTATGTCTAATGCTAAGCCCAAGGACATCCATGATGATGGGGAAGGAGAGCAAAGGAGGCACTGTCTTGGATGTCACAGAAATTGAAAGGCTGAGAGGTGACTCTACAGGCAAGCCACCACTCCTAGCCTTCTCTGGGGAGCTGGGCTTTCATTAGGCTTGTGAAGCATTTTCCTCAACCATTCCTGTTAGTGGTCAGAACCACCCCTATGAGTATAGATATGCCATAAGTCCCTTCTCTAAATGTGCTTCAAGCCCTAAACTGCCCAAGCAGGCAGAAAACATGGAAGCTGCTGCCCAAGTAGGCAAGCCAGATCCCAGCCAGGAAATGGAATGTGCAAACATGGGGAGAACAGGTGAGGCCACCTCACCCCCCCTCCCCTGCCCTGGAGGCGTACTAAGGATCCTGATACAATAGGGCCATTGTGGAGGTCCTACATTAATCAATGCAACCTGCCCTCTTGATCTCACCTTAACCACTTTCCTATTCTTAAGCAATTCAGAGAACTGATAGCCTCACCCATTCACCTCACAGGTCATCAATCATAATTTGATAACTTGAGTGCCACCTAAAAAGGCTTACTAACCAATGTGGGAGGCAGAATATATAAAGATATTATATAAATTTTTATCAAGATTTTAAATATATTTATAATATCTTTATATATTCTGCCTCCCACATTAGTTAGTATTAGAGATGGGCACGATCCAAAATAAATTAACGATCCAGCCAATTGTGGATCGGCGCCAGTGACGATCCCAAATAAATGATCCACACCGATCATCTCCCGATCTCAATCCGTGGATCGTGGAGGCCAAAGTGGGGAGCGCTGCTATTCCCAGCTATGTGGGAAGGTGGGTGCTGGTGGTGGCCGCCGAGCCCGGCGGGCACGGGGAAATGGCGACGAGCCACCTCCCCTCAGGGGGCGGGGGGGGTCTGGCCTGTGTTTGGGCGTCAGAGCTGCCTATCAGGGTTTGCAGGGATGAGATTGGATTGCCCATGGCTACAGAACACCCCCTTCCCCCTCCCTCCCCTGGCTGTCTTCTCCCAACTGATGACTGCTTTGCTGCTCCGTGGTTGGAAGGAAGCTCTGCTGATCAAGAAAAGCTGGGCTTCCATTTGGGTTTCCAGGGCGACAGAAGGAGGACAAACACAGCTCAGGCATTCCCCTGGCTCCGTTGCCAGGGGAATAGATTGCTGGCACCTGAGTGTCTGGCTTCCCGATCCAAGCACGATCGCCCCGATCAAGCCCCGATCCAGCCCCCCCCCCCGACCCCCCTCCATGGCCGAGCATGATCCGCCGGGGCCCGATCGCGCGATTGCCATTATCATTGTTTTTTTTCGATTGTAATGTGGATTGTGCCCATCTCTAGTTAGTATAGCTTGTTAGAAGGTCGAGGTGCCCCGGTTTTGTTGACCTGGAAAGACTTAATCAAACCTTTCTAGTTCACACACCCGATATGGTTTACTGGCTTATTGTCCCACTTTGGAGACAGGTTGCCAGCTCTTTGTCTCACCCTGGTGTCAGCTTCTCAATCCTTTGTCCCACCCCAGGAACAACCACTAATGCCTTTGTTTGTGCTTTAGAAGACACAATCTTGCCTCTGGGTAGGATCCATGTAATAAATTAGACTGCCCCTCTGCTCCAAACTGTGTGCATGCCTGTATCTAGCATTGCACCCTCAAACTTCTGTTCGAGTCTCTTCCACCTTGAAGTGCAGGCCACTCAATGCTGCTCCTCTCCCCCCCAGATGTCTGAATAGGTAAATATCACCCAATCCCTTAGACTCTGTCCAACTTTCACTGCTTTCTAGTTAGCTCTGAATGTGTGTTTTATGTATGCTTTGAACCCTGTTATTTTCAATAAAATCCCCTTTTGTTTGAAATATCCGTCTGTTTACTGGAAGGAGTTCTCTGGCGGGACAATCCCGCTATTCATAGCCTCAAAAGATCCCTAAATTACCCTTTCTCTTGCAAACTTCTTGTTGCTAATCCCACCCACCCACCTCGCAAGGAGATCCCTTTGGGTAACATTCCTTTCTCTTTATGCATCCTCCCTCCCTATTCTCTTCTAATTTTTTTTTTTACCTTTCACCACCTTTGTTAGTTATGGACTTGATTACAGTTTTTACAAATCCAAGGGCTTTGAAATATAACACTGATTGACCTTGATGATTCATATTGCCCAGCATCACAGCTTTGGAAGGGCCTGTAATGGAAAATGGTGAATATTCAAAAATAGCACCCTGAGTTGCAACCATTTGTTTGTCTCTTAAACTTCAAACAGTATGTGGTGTTTTGAACATTAGCAGGTGTGAATAATTAAAAACACATCACACATTGATGTGCCTTTGATTATAGGAATGCTCTCATTGCTACAAGTGATTCTAATCAACAGTGGTGATGGGACCTTTATAAACAGCATGCAGCTAGTTTATATAACCTTTGTACAAATTGGGCTTTTTCCCCCTCAGCACGTCTGTTGCTCAGTTATAACAAACCTGCACATTACAAACCTTTTGTATATACTTCCAAAATAATGATTGGTTACTTCTCAAATGACAGCTTGGCACCATTCCTTGGTCAAAGGAAGGAACTTGATGTGCATATGTATTAGAAGAGTAAAAATATAACTAATAAAGCATAGAGCTTGAGGCCTTGCTTCAGATGTTATATTGGAATGTCCAGGGATTGCCCTGGACCAGAAACAATACACACCTTCCACCCCACAACCCCACAGCATCACCAGCCTCCCACAGCGGGCCCTGCTCACCACTCAGTGACCCTATTAGCTCTGGACGCCCCATCAGACAACTACAAGATGTTAGTAGCAGGAGTCAGCTGCTGCAAACAGGCCAGCCATGTCTCTGGTGCTGCAAAGCATCATGCTGGCCAACAGTGTTATTGGCTGGCAGCCTACCCAGCCTTGGTCAACAAAGGCCCGCTAGGTTCAGATGCAGAAATTGAGCCTTGGCATGACCCAACAGCAACCGATAGCAGCTGGCAACTCCCAAAGCACAGCCAGGCAGACAATGTGGCAAAGGGAAGGGGCCAAGGGCAAGGCTTTGAATCCAGGATGGCCCAATCTAGGAGAGGCAGGCCGGGGGGGGGGCAAGTTCTAGGCCAGGTGGTGCTCTAACCCCTGAACATGATGATGGCCCATGCTCTGGTGGCAGGGTCATGGAGGTGGGGCTAGAGCTAATTAGGGAGATAATGGGGAGGAGCTTAAAAGAGGGCTCCAGAATCAGGCCTAGGAGGCCAGGCCTGAGCTCTGAGGGGCCTAGGTTCTTAGTAGGGATCCCCCACTCCCAGCCTCCATTCCCTGCCCCCACTCACCTGACTGGCAGGAGGATAAAGGCAGGGGGACAGGTCTCCCAGGAGTGCTCCCACACTTTGCAACAGGCCAAATTGGACCCATTTGGAGCCCAAATTGGCCTGCTATGAAACACGGGAGCTCTTACTGGAAGTGGCATTATTGCACTGCTCTGGGAGAGCATACAAAGACAAAAAGAAAAGGTAAATGGCAGGTTTCCCCCTCTTCCTGGGAGGGTAAGGGAGCTGGCAATCCTAGTTCTTGGGAATGTATCACAAGAGGAGACCAGGGTGACAGAACCCCTCCACAAGGGTCCTTCCAGTCTGAGGTCTTGGTGAGCTCTGAGGTAACAGGCACCAAGGGGGCCCAGCAAGTGCCCCTGCAAAGGAGGCATCTCACCAGAATCTAGTTTGCATTTTCCTTTCACCATTAATGTAGAATGGGGATCTAGCTGGTGTTCATTCTTGTGGTGTAAAATGATGTTTTGATTATGATGAGGAATCCCATTCCCCTGGTGGGGCAGAGGATCCTCTGTCCAAAGAGAGACCACACTGCATTGTGCTTTACAATTATTTATTTAGAAAATGTCTATGTATCTCTCCAGAACTGCTGGAGACAGCTCACAACAATAAAACAAAACCAACCCAGTAGTAAAAACAATACAAAAATCATAACAGGTTTCTTTAAAATTCCATTCAATAATAATACAATACATATCAACAAAACTGCCTTTAGAAGTAAGCCAAGGCAGAAAAGCACATAATATAAAAGAACACAATGATAATGAAACAGTCCTCAGTCCATAAAACAGCTGAAAAGATGGAACTCCTTATTTAAAAAGATTTGATAGTACGGGAATGGGTGTGGGGTCAGAGCTATTGTTTAGACTTTAAAAAGGTAACGGTAGTCCCCTGTGCAAGCACCGAGTCATTACTGACCCATGGGGAACATCGCATCATGACGTTTTCTTGGCAGACTTTTTACAGGGTGGTTTGCCATTGCCTTCCCCAGTCATTTACACTTTACCCCCAGGAAACTGGATACTCATTTTACCGACCTCAGAAGGATGGAAGGATGAGTCAACCTTGAGCCAGCTACCTGAACCCGGCTTCCGCTGGGATCGAACTCAGGTTGTGAACAGAGCTTGGACTGCAGTACTGCACAGAATATCATCTTACATATTCACACAAAGCTTTATTTTATTACCTCGGTCTTCTTTTTTCATATTTGAAAAACAGGCACAGGGCCCTCTGAAAACAGGTAAAGGACTCAAACTGGTATTCAGAGCAGAATTATGCCCTAAATATGTTTATCGAATTTTATTCCAATATGTTCAATGGAATTGTCATGTTAAAAAGAAATGTACAAAAAAACAAAATGCCATATGGGCTAATTAAACAAAAGACCTTACTTTACTCCACCAGTTATCAAAAAGTGGCATGGTTATGGAAGTATAGCTAGGTAAATCTCACACCCACCCCCCTTTTCCTTCCAATTTAGTTTAACAAGGAAAAACATCTATCATAGGTAAGCTCATGAACACATCAAATGTCAAATAAATGTCCTAACCCGGTGGGACTGATCCATGAATGCAGACAAGTTTTCATTCATGAATCTACTCTACTGAGAAGAATATCTTCTGCTAAGATCAGCTGGAAGATAGTGGCCAACTAAACAGAATCCAAAACCTAAGACAGTATAGTGAAAATTCTTTTTTCATTTCAAATGGTTGACCTATGTTTGTTGTTTTCTGTTATTTCAAGGTAGAATGTGTATGCATCTTAAGAGAGATTTACATATATTTCTCTTAACTGGCAATTTATTGACAGCATTGTGAAACGTTTGTTAGAGTCTCTCCTTCCTCCTTTGCCACTATGCTGCCTATGCAGGGGAGGAGGGAGCCTGCCGTTAGGCTGGCTGCTTCTGTAACCATTGAAAATAATGGGAGGTAGACCTGGTCTATGGATTAAGGGACCAAGTCAACCTCCCATATTTTTGGAGTGCTCCCAACTGTTCAGTAGTGCATATGTTCTTTAACTTTTTTAAAGGCCGTTGTTTTCAATGGGGGTAGACCTGGCTTCCAGAGTTCAGAAGCCAGGTCTTCCCTTTGAAATTAATGGTCCTTTAAAGTTCAAAGGGCCAGTGCACTGCAGACCAGCTGGGGCCATTCTTCTCCCTCCCTCCTTTCTTCCCTGCTCTTGCTGCCTCTTGAAGGAGAAGCACTTGCAAAATTATCATTTTGAATGAAAAAGTTGAAAAGGGCAATAACAGGACTGTTGTTCCAATATTTCTAGAATGACTTTCCAGGACAATAAAAATACTCCCAGTATCTGATGATGGTGATGATGGTGATGCCCTCCACAACTTTCCAGTGTGGAATTAAAATGATAATTTTGCTAGTGCAGACATCTAATCTATAGACCTTATCAAGCTACATTGAAGATATATTAAAGAAGTAGTTATCTCCCAGAGTATGTCTTCCTTCTGTCCCATGTAAGATGAAGCCCAAAATAGAAACTGTGTTTGATGCTGTAGAAAAACCAGTTCATAATCCTACAATATAAAAACATTTAAAGGTTGGCTGTTGGCAATAAATTAGAATCTCCATTTTGTAACTCTTTAAAGCTTTGAATACAATCCACCAAACAGTGCTGCTCTCTCCATCAATAATTCCAAAAGGGAATTGTATTTCACTTTTGCAAAAACTAAGAAGGCCTAATCAGGTTTATCAACAATCTAAAATAGTATTTGTGGCCAAATTTAGAATTAAGGACAATTCTGTTTTAAAGACGGGGCTCAGTACAAAAAGCTTGAAATATCAAATTTATATCAGCTGATGCCATCTGCTTACATTTGCACTATTTTCTCTGTCTATAATATTAGAAAGACCTACATTTTCTGCACAAGTATGATTCATTCATGTCTCACTGCATTATCTGCTTTGGAGTACACTATAGGTTATAAAGTCCATAATGCAATGTGATTTCAATAACAATATGCATATATTACACCCATGGCATGTAAAGATAAGCAATAACCAATAATAATAAGCAATGATGAGCAGAGGTAGCTAGAGTTTTAAGAGCCTGATAAATGTATCATGCTAGCTTGTGTGTGCGCGCTTTGTAAATGAATTGCAGGATGAAATTCTGCAATACACCTTGGCATAGTGGCATTATTTAAATGATCATACCATTCACCTGTTTCAAGTGTTATTATTCAACTAGTTATTAGTACAACTTATTATTCAAATTGTACTTAAAGTTTTCCAAAGCCATTCTCAGTCTGCATATAAATATTAAGTTCAATTAAATATGTACTAGGAAAAGTAAATGCAGGTCAAAAATTTAATTATGAAACTCTTCTGAGCTCTAAAGATGGGTTAGAATTAAGTGTTAATGAATCTGATGGTAATTGAGCTTTAATCTGTAAACCCAGAACATTAAAAAAGATATATTGTAATATTATTCGTCTGTTAATATGTTAAAAAATTGCACTATATGATTGCATTTGCTAATATATACTGGGCTGTACTACTTGCCTCATTTCACAATCCAGAAAAACTGTGAAATGATAAACCTAAAACAGTAAGTGTTCGTAGAGCTTTTTCCACATTAAAAAGAGAAAACACAAGGATAGCTTTCATTTATATAGAGCTAAAGGAAAGAGACTTAATTTATGTGAAAATGATGAGACAAAGTAAGTCTGGGAATAAAATCTTTCTAACAAACATAAGTTAAACATTAGAAAGAGTAGAAAGCTAGCTATACAGTCTCCAAGTTTCTATCTACAAAAAACTGAGGATCACACGCATGAATTTTCATCTAACTCTGAAATTTAGCAAATCTGGAAACTGAACAAAGACATCCCTACTGTGGAGGCTTATACCGTCCTAACCTGGGGTTTGCAAGTTTACAAGTTGATAGAAAAAGCTCCCCTTTCTGTATCTGGTCCCATCACGTGGATCCTTTGATGCACATTCTGGGGCTGCATTTAGAATTTTAAAAAATTTAATCCCTGATAACATTCTATCTACAAAAATATGTACACAACAAATCATTTATCAGAATTAACAGTGTTACTCATGAGTTAGAGCAAGCCCTGCCTCTCTATGAACAGACTATCCACTCTGAATGGCTCCATGCATGGTTATAAAGTAGCAAGTGCTCCAACACTGTGGGAATGTTCCTTGACTTCATGGAGTAGCTCCTGGAAGTATCTTGCCTGCTTTCTTCTGGGTTGGTGAAGGACCCCAGCCATCTCATCTGAGTGCTCTTCACCTGGGGAGGAGTCAGTTCCATGGTCCATGATGCCTTCTAATTTGTGTATGTTGTGAGGGGGTTGCTGTTTATAACAAGAAAATATTGTGTTCCATTAAAAAAAATGTGATTCCAAGAACCAAAATTGTATGCTGCTACTCTCTAGCAAAGAGTGGTCAGGATATAAAGATGATACTCATAACTGAACATAATTTGACTACTTTTTTAAAAAAGTTTTTTTATTTTTAATTTCTAACATAAAAGACTACAAAAAACTACAAAAATATATAGGAAAAAAGGGGACTGGGGAAAAGGGAAGAGCAACATATAAACAGAAAACACACTACATCTACATGTCTTGTATTCCCTTCATATTGCAATTTTTCTTTAAAGATAACTTTCTAATATGCTATCAGATTGGTAGATCTTATAAAATACAGACTATATTCAGGATCAGGTCTTCTCTCCCCCCCCCCCTGCATCTCGGTCTCAGTTCTCTCTGCGCAGCTACAATAGCTGCACTCGCTCCCTCCTCCCCCCCACTCTCCCCTTCAGACTTTGGACTTTCTTCTTGCTGAAACTCCTGATGGTTAAACAAAAAGTCTCTCAGCTGTACTTCCGATGTTATCTTGTAGGTTTGATCCTTGTATCTGAACCAGATGCCTTCCAGAAACAACCATTTGTATTTTACATCACATTTCCTCAGGAAAGCCGCAAGTCTTTTATACTTAAATCTTCTTTTACGAGCCAAAAATGGAACGTCCTTCAATATCTTAACCTTATTGCCCAGATAGTCCAAATCCACATTATACGAATTATATAAGATGGTGTCCCGAGTCTTCTTAGATGAAAAGTCGATAATAATCTCGCGAGGCAGCTGACGCTTCATTGCATATTTTGAAGATGTCCGACGGACTTCCAAAATGTCGCTTTTTAACTCTTCTTTAGTTGCCTTTGCGAATGACGCCAAAAGTTCCAACACCAAATCTTTTAAATTTTCACTTTGCTCCTCTTTTACATTCTGAAGACGCAGTACCATTTGGGCATGGTCCACTTGTAATCCTATCATTTGGTTCTCCAAGAGCTTCACTTCTTTACTTGTTGCTTTCATGAGTACTACGTTTTCGCGTGCAGACTGCTCTGCTCCAGACACTGTTTCTTTAATGGTTTTCACTTCGCTTTCCACTGAATCAACCTTTTGCTCCATTTCATTTAACTTCGCTACAAAGGGCTGCATAGTTTCAAAGACCGCTTGTCTGACCATCTCTTCCAGGGTTTCCCCCTTCCCCTGTAACATCGCCATCACCGATTTACTCATCGCTGGGCTCTGCTTTTTCGTTGCCATCTTAGGGGGGGGGCACCAGCTAAGTTCCGAAACTCCGTGAAGGGGAAGAAATCCGCGCCTTCTTAGCTTCAACTCCCACCAATCCTTCGCATATGCTTAGAAATCAGAAGGGATTCGCTTACTTACAGGTTTTCACCTTAAATCTGCTTATTGCCATTCTCCATGGCCCGGTGGCATGCGATGTGCTGCGCAAGTCTGCCGGCCTCCGTTGGAGCAAACGGGCAATTTACCCCCTGCATTGCTTTCAGGGGGTTCTTCCCGCCGCGCTCCGGACCCTGATTCCCTCACTGGGAGTCCTGGGGGTTAACCCTCGCAGGTCAACCGCCCAGTCAGGCTGCTCGGACGTTTCCTCCCGGACCTGCGGAGAGGAGCATCCGACATGGCCGGGAAAATGAAACCGAATCCCATAATTTGACTACTTTTAAAGTAATTTGACAATCCTACTTGTTAATTTCATTTTCTCAGGAAGGTCACCTAAAATTTCAAGGCAAAATCTGAGGCATATCATACTGGAAATATGTAGCTGAACAAAGGGCTTCTTCACTGTTAATCCAGTTTCCAAATTCAAGTGCATCTCATAACATGACATATTCAGAGAGGGAGAATTATATTGGTCATTATCCATGATGCTATGTGAGTTCCTTAAAATGTCATGATACCAAAGTAACCAGATTCCAAACAACTCTCCAAATTGCAACAGTTAGCTTGATGTAGAATCATAATTTACAACCAATGTTATTTTTTTTTAATTAGGAACTATGTGTCAGGCTCTGCTAGGGGATTCTCCTGGACTCCTTCATGTCATCAGGCCAGGCAGGATGAGTTAAAAGTCTTTGTTAAGAGATTACTACCATTTTAGAGCACAGTACAGAGTAATTGCCAGGAATACCAGGGGAAGGCCCAGTAGGTTAGTTATACCCTCCTCTCCCCTCCCCTTTTCTTTCAAGCAGAAGCCCGTTAGTCTTGGCATGCAGGTTCTCACAGGAAAGCTGGAAGGAAGAGAGAGAGAGACAGGCACCAAGGTCATTTAGTGCTTCCCAGGCACCTGAAGATAAGACAGCTGTGTACAAAGCAGCAACAGAGAAAATAGTAAAAGAACAGCAGACCTACAATCTATCCCCCCATCCCCCACAGAAAAAGAAATCACTGAGTATTGCAGGCAGGTCACAGGCCTGCCTGACAGTATGTTCCTTTCTCTAGTTCAACGCTTTCATACCATTTTTTGTTTACTGCTTTGAATAAAGATCTAGTGGAACAGCTCTATTTATACTAGATTTACAAATAGATGTTGCACAAGATCATTCTTCCCCAGTCACCACTAATGACATGTTGGATGAATATACAAATATCTCAAAAGACCTAGATGTTTAAAATATTTTCTCTCTTTTTTAAAGTGAGCAATTGTTTATAGTGTCGCCACACACCCTTTTGTAAAGACAATTCTTTTGCTTATGTGCTTTACAAAATACAGCTAATACAAAATACAGTTAATAATTACTTAAGAAGTTTTGTGATCTAAGCTATGAATGCCCAGCAACATACATTTACACACTCATTCACAAAGATGAAAGAAGAGGTTAACACTTTTTCTACATCTGTCAGCACTGTCTCTTGTTATGTTAGATCACCTTTAAAGTAAATGCAAGTGTATGGCATCATTTACAGTTATAGAAGTGGAAATCCATATATCAACCACTTTACTTTTATCTCTTCTTTGTATCACTCATCACAAACAATCACTGTGTAAGTGAGACAGTGTTTTAGAACTCATTCTTGGCAGTATTGTCTTCTCATGTCGAAGCCTGGTACCGCAGTGAACGCTTCCCGTTCATAGTCCTTCAGTAATGAACTAACATTTACATGTTTCACAGCTGTACATTCTCCTGCTTACAAAGTGCAGTTTAATTTAGCACTCCTTGTATTTTGAAATATAACTAAATGAAATTCAAAAAAAGGAGATCAAGTAAAATGTTCACCTTATGGAGGGTTATGTGTTCTTTAAAAGTCAAACTGAATTTTTCAAAGAAAAAACAAAGTGGTATTTTACTCCTTTCTTCTCCCCCTCTTTTTGTGTCATGGCCTGCTGGTTTGGATTATCTGGCTGTGTTTTTCAACATGTTCCTTGTCTTTTAGAATCCTCTGGCAGGGTTTACATTTGTCATTGCCGCTCTGCTTATGGCACACTATTATCTGGATGCCAGGAGTTCATCTGTTTGAATAGGTATCATACTGCTGCAGAGACTTTCTAGATGATCATTTTCTACAAATGCACTGTTGTTGTTTTTTTAATATGTGACATCAAGACTTCCTTAAGCTAGGAAGTTGTCTGGTTTTAGGGGCAAGTTGTCACCATGCTCTAATGCTGAAATGCAATATACTGGTGCTGAGATGCTGATACAATGTTGTCCACCACTGAGGCCGTTCCAGGACAATCAGTAACCACAAGGAATGAACTAACGTTCTCCAATTCATTTCTTTGTATATCTATATATCTAATAGCATTGAGGTTCTCCCACCACCCCAACTGGAATAATAAACAAATTCACATAATATGATCACCCTGAGCTAGGGTACAAGCTTCTCCATGTCAGAGGGTAACCAGAAAAATACAAAAAGTTAAAGGGCCTCTAAAACCACCAAGGTGGCAACTCCTGATTGCAGCCATTGGCTGCTATGGCCAGGTGCCATTATTTGCTGCCCTGGATAGAGAAGGGGCAGACCTCTTTTCTAGGCATCTGGGCTCTAAGCAAGAGGTGGAGCCTGATGTTTTAAAAAGCAGCTCCGCCCAGCATCTCTCATTCTGTGTTTCATGCTTGGCCCACCCTCCACTCCCTGTATCAAGGCAAGTCTAGCCAGTTGCCATTTATGGTGCCAGGTAGAAATTTTTTTCCCCTCTCACCAAATTGGCCTCAGTGAGGGGTGGTTTTTCACCTACCTTGTTCTGCATGCAGTGGTTGTGGTCATTGGATTAGGTGGTGCCGTACTACAGTTCAGCCACTGGCAGGTTAGAGTTGGGGAACTGAGAGCAGCCTGGTGAATACCCTTGGCATATCCCCATTGGTGAGGAATAGGGGTTTGTTAGGAGTGGCTGGCATGCTTCATGACAGCCAGCTGCAAGGGCAGACTGCCTAATGGGACCTCCTGGACAGGTCCTTCCCTCACGCTCCATGGCTTGGGGTGTTTGGAGCTTTAAGGAGGGAAGCATTTGCCTGGTTGGCCGTGTCCCAGCCATGGGCTCACACCCAGGGCAGTGGGTCTTTCCTAGACAGGTTCAAGGAGGAGGTCTCAGGGCAACCTCTGGCTTGACCTGTACCACTAGTTAGGGCCCCTGTTGCCACATTAACTGTTTATGTTGTTGCTTTAATAAAGTGGCCCTTTTGTACCCAAGCCTTGTGTCTGCCTCTTAATTCTGACTAGGGAGGCAAACATTGATAGTGATATCTAAGAACGGCATCATGGAAATAAACCTTTGGGTAACAACACAGATAGAGTAAGTAGTACCAAAAAAGTAGGAAGAGAGCTTGGTGAGAGGCAAGGAGCAAGGAAAGGACAGAGGAGAAAAAGGCATCATGGAGATTGAAAAGTAAAAAGGAGAACTAGAGAGAAGGTGGGGAGAAAACAGCAAGCAATGGGCTTATTTGCCATTGAGGAGAAGTAAACAAGGAAATGGACAAGAAGAAGGAATGTGGGATGGGGAGAGTGAAGCTATTCTGGAAGGATGAAAAGGAACCAGAGCATATAATATATGTAAAGCATTAATATATCTAATTCTCAATGTGGCCCCATCTGTGGAGACAGATCTTTCTACAAACCTAAGCAAAACCCCAGGTTTTCAGAAAAATCTGAAATCTTTTTTTAAAAAGCCTTCAAGCCTTGGTTTCTGTCAGTAAATGGGGCAGGGTGCTTACCGTGAGAGAGGGCTCATTGGGGCCAGGCATGGAAGCAACCACTGGGCACCTTGCTACCATGAGACTTGCATGACTCACTCAGGCCTGGCTGCTCACTACCATTCAACAGCAGCCTCCCAAAACCCCAGTGTGGTGTACTGGTTAGAGTTTCAGACTAGACTCTGGGAGTCCCACATTGAAATCCTAATTCTACCATGGTGCTCACTGAGTGACCTTGAGCTGGTCACACACTCTTAGTCTAACCTACCTCACAGAATTGGTGTGAGGATAAAACAGAGGGGAGGAGAATGATGTAAGCTATTTTGGGTCCCCATTGTAGAGAAAGGCGGAGCACAAATGAGGCAAATAAATAAAAATATAGCTGGAATGAGGGGGCAGATAAAATAGGTTGGTGGGTGGATGTGAAGTAGAGAAGGAAGAAATAAAATGTTAATATATGGAGGCTGCCAGCAGGAGGGAAAGAGGAAATAGTATGGGGAAGAGAATCCAGGTGAAAGTGAGACTCCCCCCTTCCTTCAAGTCCTTGCAGGTTCCCTATCACACATCTGGGCCCTATTCAGCCAGCACCATGCAACTTTGCCGGAGTTTTCCCAGAGAGTGGCTGCCAGAGGAATAAAAGGATGGAGAGAAATAAAATTGATGGAGAGAAAATAAAGGTAGGTTATTTGGTGAGTGGGAAGGAGAGAAGGAAGCAGGAAATGAGGAAAGGCTATGGTAGCTGCCAAGGAAAGAAAATGGGGGATGAAAAAAATGAAATGCCCCCATAAGTCCTTATTGATCTAAAGCTTGCCGTATATCTAATTCTGAACTGTGCCACAGAGGATATAATTAATAGATCCAAAAAATGGTACTAGGGACAGATGGGGAGGATTTCTCTAGAAAACTGAAGGAAGTCCCAAGTTTGCCAAAAACATATAATAAAATAGATCAGGAGATTAAAGCTCCCCAAAATAACAGAAACAATGACTGTAGCTTTAATAAAAATGCTCACAGTGGCAGCAATATTTCTGAGGCTTCCGAGCTTTGTTTTCTGTAAAAAATCCCATTCCCATCTCCTGTCATGTCCCCTGATGAAGGAGGATTCATGGGGGATAGGCCTACCTGTGCAACTAGACCCACCTCAATGGCAGCCACTGCACAGCTGGGCTTGACTTTCCTGGGGACAGACTGCCAGGGAAGGGAAGGAGGGAAAACTAAATAGAGGCAGATAAGGGTAGAGTGGCTCATGGTGAAAAGGAGAGAAGTAGGAAAAGATAAAACAATATGGGTGCTGCTAGGGAAGGGAAAGAGCAAACAGTGCTGGGAGGAGATACAGGGGGAAATGATAACCCAGTCTCATTTTTCCCCTGAATTAAAAGTATTGGAGACGCTTTCCACTCTTTCATCACTAAATGTTTAGTTTTACAGCATGTAAGAGTAAGAATGACTTTTCTTCAGAGGAGGCCTGCTTGAGTGTTTTTGTGTGAGTCATCATGATTCTGATGTGCTTCCTCTGAGGGAAGGTTGTGCATCGGGTGTGAGAGAACCTCTCTTCAGACTCCGCTGGGGAGGAGTATTCTTTATGGTACAATTAAGATATTCACAGCATAGTCTTTAGCAGAGTTACACTCTTCTAAACCCATGGATTTAGAAGTATGTAACTCTGCTTGGGACTATGGTGAGAATGACTTAATCATGTGAATACAATCTCCTCCCACCCCCAACAGAAAGGTAAAGCCAAAGTAGTAAATCAGATATTCGTATCATAGGTGTGATTCTTTGGCTCATGGATGTCATTTTGTCATTAAATTTATTCCTGTCGCACACTAGCTGTTCTCTCATGGAATGCTAATGTGCCCTGGCATATAGTTTGGGAATTATTGCTCCCTTACATGGAGAAGCACAGCATCATGCCATATTCCCTGAATTTCCATTGCAGAGCCTTTCTCTAAGAACAAATAGCTTGTGAGCTCCCTTCACTCTCCCTTTCATAAAGCTACTTTTCCTCAGATGGTTCCTGTCAGTCCTATCTTTTGCTTATTTAAACACTTCCTTCTGTGATCTGGCAGGTTGGCAGACACACAAAGGCTATGCCTATCGTGCTCTGTGAAAACACATTCAGGCTTCTAATTGGAAAAAATGTGCAATAGTAATAATGCTTTGTCCTTCCAAAGTGCAATCAGTATTATCCAGGGCCAAAGAGAGCATACACAACACAGCATGGTCTGCTTTCCCTTTCTTTTCAGCATACATGCTCAGTTCCGCATATAGAATGACTTCACTATTAATTTAGAAGCTTGCCAAACAATCTCCAGCATGGCAGATGTGACTGCTGAAAACCTTGACATGAATATGATTGTCAATCAAACTCATCATGAACCAACTGCTCACTAGCATGTGATTCAAGCCCCTCATGGATTGTCTTGCTGTTTTTGTTCAAAGCTGACCTTGAATGCTGTGTCAAGTGGCTTTCTATCTGGGCATTGGCCATTTCTACACCCTTTTCATCCAAGCCTGACTCCATTAAAAAAATGAAGGACATGAAAGCAATAAATCCAGAGCACCTCTTCTTTGTGATGCAGGAAAGAGTGGTCTTCTGCTCCCAAAATCACAACCCCCATGAGGCAAATTAAACAAGCAACTACCTTTTTTGCATTGTGAAACAGGTTTGAACACAAGCAGTTTTCTGAACTTTCAATGGTGAATTTTATAACTTGTTAACAGACTGTGAACTAGATCAGTAACTGATCATGCACCACAGATTGCCCATAAAATAGGAAGTGGAGGTCTATAAGGATCAAGTTACAGATGAAGACCCAAGAGGCACAAGCCTCTTGGTGCAAGCCAAAGGGTGAGAGCGCGAAGGCTTTTGGCCTTTGGCTTTTAGCCCTGCAGATCACAGACCAGGGACCAGAATGACATGACTGAAGTGGGCCAGCAAAGAAGAGGAAAAGACTCTAGTTAAGAATGAATCACGTTGGCAGCAAGGCTCACCATTAAACTGCCTCTGGACTGCTTTGTAGCTTCTTCAGGGCTAGCAGGATGTCAAGTGCTGCAGGCGTTCTAGTGTTATTGGTACTGATAGTTATGCTGGATTGGTCTAGAATGGGAGTTGAGGATAGTATTCCTGTGCAGATGTGAGCTGGAAGGTGCTGGAATAGAGGTCTTGAAAGCTGAAAGGTGAGAATTACATGATGTAGCTGCTTATCTAATCTCCACCCCATCCTGAGATAGGGGGATGAAACAGCATCATAACTATCGTGTAACACCAGATCTGTGACATGCTTCTGTCAGGGTTGTGGGAGAGGAGAGAATTGACCTTGTCTGTATAACTGAGACCTAGTAAGATTAAAACGACAGGGTCTGTCTTTACTGAATGAATGCCTCCTGGTTACCTGGTCCCATCATCAATCCCACTCAGAGGCAGAGGATGATTAGAGGAAGCTATCATTCATCTTCAGTCCTCCTCCTTTTGAAGATTGCTGGTGCAAAATATTGCTGGCATTGAGCGTCTGTTCCTTCTATTAGTTATCACAGACAGACTGGGCATTTTACTTATTTATCAGCCACCAAGTTACTCCCTGGACCCTCCATCTGATCTAGTAGAAGTAAGAAGTAGTTTGGTCTTGGAGTGTCCCAGACTACAAGTGTGTGGTTTAGTATTTGTATTCCAAATATATTTCTGGATAATACCTTATTGGCATTAACTGAGTATACGGAATAACATGATAGAATCCCAAATACAGTCAGGAATACCAAATACCTTAATGCTAGACCTGAATATATTTGAGTATATCTGGCAAACTCTGATTGATCCATTTTAAAGCTGGCTGGCTGCTTCTGCAAACTTTTCTTTTTCTTACCAAGGCTTTCCAAGGCTTTCTCCCCCAGGGGAGGGGGAAGTGAGTTCCCCCTTTTTCAGTCTTCCTAAGATTCTCTGATTTGATATTGGTTCTGTTGGGCTTGCAATAGTGTCCTTGTGTCAGTTTGTTTCTATTGAGACTTTCTGTTTGACATTGGTTCTCTTGGGATTCTCTGGTTTGTCATTGGTTCTGTTGGGCTTGCATTGGCCCTGAGCTCTGCCTAGCATCTTTAAGTGACATGGGTCCTGTTGATGTGCAACTGTGTTTGCACAGTTTGCACAGTTGCACAGCTTTGGTTTGGTCCTGCTGGGATTCTTTGATTTGACATTGGTTGTGGTGGAATTCTCTGGTTTGATTTAATTCCCTTGCTTCACTATGGTTCTGGTGGGATTCCCTTGTTTCAGTTTGTTTCTGTACTAAATATACTAAGATTTACTCTAAATGGGAGAAATGAATGTTATAATTATTTTTCTCCAGTGCCTAGATTCATTGGCTCTATTCTGCCTTATCTCTGATTTGACATTAGTACTCTTGCTTCAGTTTGGTTCTGGTGGGATTTGTTGGCTGAGCCTGCAATTGGACTGACTTTTGGTCAGGGGTTAAGGTTTCTTTTCTTTCCCCTAAAAAAACTTGGAAGGAGAGTGGTTGGGGGCAATCTTCCTGAAACTTGGGTAGGGGGAGGAGGTCTTTAGTGACAGAAAGGACTAGGTTCCCTGTAATTTTGGTAGAGTTTGCTTAAAAGATCCCCTCATGCCCCAGATAGATTCCTCTATTGGGAATAATGACCAAGAATATTCAGTATACCTGATTAACACAGGATCCAAATAGTGAATCGGACCCAAATATAATGAATACTGAATATTTATGGTATTCCTGATATCCAGATCGAAATAACAGATTACTACTGATTTTATAGTTTTTGTGATTAACTTATTGTATTAAACGGATGTTGTGAGCCACCCTGAGCCCATTCATGGGGAGGGCAGGGTATAAATCAAATCAACTAAATAAATAATACAGATTTTTTTTAAGCTGCTATTCTAGACTTATTGTCTGGATCCAGTGTACCACTTGTACACTGGATCCATGCCCTTCTTGGTTCCTGAAAGCATGTAAGGACCATACCAATGAGGTTCTGAAATATGTAATAAATAAATCACTGAACCAAAGATAATACCCCAGGTTATTAAAACAGGATGTCACTGTTCCCCTACTTAAAAAAAAATCACAAGAGAAGAATGTTGTGGCCATTTTTTTCCAAAGATAATTGAGAGAGCAGTAGCAGAACAATCCCATGACTTCCTGGATAACTTCATTTTAATTCTGTTTTTAAAAAAGTGGAACATCTGCCTGATGAAAAGTTCTATAGAACTGGAAAGATTGCACTGTTTTGTGTCAATAAAAGATAAAAGATATTACATAATTTTGTTTCTTTTTTCAATTTTGCATTGGTCAATAAGACAGTTCACCAGTTTTTCATCAGTTACAAACATTTCTGATCTTTACACTATAATGAAGCTCCCAAAGTATGAGTGGAAAAGGAGCATTAACATTCTATTACTCTAAAATGACAGAGGACATTACAGCGGTGGGATCAGTGGCTGAGATATACACATTACTGGCTAGTGCATTATTGTAATAATTCACCTTTCAGATTTCCCTGTCCAGATAGTAAAATCCAAAGACATTAATTATTATAATAGCACAATATTCATTGATGTGTGGGCTGCTAAAGGTATGGGCAACAGTTTTGCCATTGGCCCTTGGCTGTCAGGTTGCATCACAGCACAGGCAATGTCACTTTCCTTGGTGGTGGAATTATCAAATGGAAGCCAAATTTGCTTCCTGCAGAGGATCCATGGGCAAAGTGGAGGTGCCAACCAGCATGGAGCCATTACAGTGCCCACTTGACACAAGAGACAACAAGAATTTCTGCTGAGACACCTTCAGGATCTGGAATTGAAGAGACACCTATGGATAACTCAGACCCAGAGAAGGACCCAATTTAAAGCCAGGAGGATTGGGGACTGAATAGATAGATGTATCTAATAGTTCTTGCTGATGTCAACGAGCAACATAATGAGATGGGAGGGTGAGGGAGGGGACCTGATATTTACGGTAGTTATAGGTTATTTTTTATTGTTTAAAAATAAAAATTATTTTAAAAATATAGACTATTCCCACCCTTTTAAATCCTTTTTGGTTTATTGCCACCTAGTGAATACCGGGCAGACACTTTTGTTTCAAATGACAGATATACTTCTCAGGAAGGCTAGACTTTCACGATGGACACCTGGCTGAGGCCTTGTGAATTGAGAGGAAACAAATTAAAATCCAGGTGGCCTCCAACTGTTACATTTACCGTGTTCTTATAGCTTTCTAACTGGGCATGGGGAATCTCTCCACTGCCACAGGTCTTCTTTACTTCTTTAAGAACTATATGAACTTTTTTTACATTCTTTACTTCTTTCACTGATACAAATATTTTGTGCCTTCTTCTTAGTGTGTTTGCATAGGTAATGATTTGTGAATATTTTGAAGATGTGAAGATATAGATTAAGATTTTCTTTTTAACAAGGACATTTCAGAAACATCATTTCTCTGCAGAGGAAAAGATTTTTTTAAAGTAAGATTTGTTGAAAGTATGAGTGATTAGAGAACGTAATATTTTTCAGCCACTAGTTGTTGGCTTTTTACAACACTTTCCACTTTTTGCCCTTGAAGTTATTCCAAGATTTAATGGCACACATTCCTTCATAGTGATAGTGATAGTATATAGATAAGGTGTCAAGTAACCTCAGTTCTAAGACTCTAGGAGGCCCTAAAGGGGTGAGTGATCTCTTATTTCTCAGATAATCACTGTTGGACACCTTAATTGATGGACACTCCCTATCATTTTCATAACTTGATTAATCATGAGAAATTATCTTTTCCAGCATAATATATATATTTTTCTTGGATTCGTCTCCTGAAGGATATTACAGCTTTTCAAAGGTGTATACAATGTTCCAAGAAGAGGTGATGCAAATCTTTAAATGCTGATCAGGGTGGAAGACACTCCTGAAACTTCCAGTGAATCATAGAACCACAGAAAGATAGAGCTGGAAGGGGTTTTACAGACCACATAGTGCAACCCCCTGCCCAATGCAGGAACAGACTAAAGCATCCCCAAGAAATATTCGTCCAGCCGCTCCTTGAAGACTGCCAATGAGGTGGAACCCACCACATCTTTAGGCAGCCGATTCCACTGTTGAATTACACTTAATGTGAAGATTTTTTTCTTAATGTCCAGTTGGTACCTTCCCTCCTGTAGTTTAAAACCCATTGTTTTGAGTTGCCAACAGGAACAACTTCATTCTCTCCCCTAAGCCACAGCCTTTTAAATACTTAAAGAAAGCAATCATGTCTCCCCTCAACTGTCTCTTCTCTAAATTGTACATTCCCAAGTCCCTCAGTCTTCCTTCGTAGGGCTTCCTCCCCCTGATCATCCTGGTTGCTCTCCTCTGCACCCATTCTAATTTGTCCACATTCTTTTTGAAATGAGGCCTCCAGAACTGTACACAATACCCCACATGGGGCCTGACCAACACAGTATATAG
The DNA here is from genome assembly GCF_028583425.1 of Eublepharis macularius. Taxonomy (NCBI): domain Eukaryota; kingdom Metazoa; phylum Chordata; class Lepidosauria; order Squamata; family Eublepharidae; genus Eublepharis; species Eublepharis macularius. The sequence continues at coordinate 87,298,147 of NC_072790.1, forward strand.
TGGGACAATGACATTCTGTGATTTGGATGTTATGCCTTTGCTACATTCATCTTTTTTGCTGCTGCATCACACTGACTGCTCATATTTAGCTTCCCATCCATCTGTATCCAAAGATCTTGTTCATACACACTGCTATCCAGAACTGCTATCCCTCATCCAGTATGCATGTTTGGGGTGGTTAGGATTCAGTCCAGGGTGTGGTCTAAAAGGTTTAATATGTTTTGAATCATTGGTTGAGGCATGAGAATGGTTTGTCCAAGGTTTAATTTCTGACCAAGCCTCTGTGAATCTGTGAAGACTGGACATTTTTACTTTATACTACATTGAAAGAGGAACAATAGATTTTTAAAATGTTGGGAAGGTTCTTACCATTGTGTGCACACAATGCCTCGGTTTCCTATGTTCCTCTTTATTTTTGCATTCCGCAACCTCTGGAAAGATCTTTCCCAGGGTCACAAAACCACATGAAGGACCAGTCCGAAGAAGTTGTATGAAAAGAAAGGTAATTTGCATCTTACTTAGGACTGCCAAATCTGGGTAGTAAAATTCCTGGAGAATTAGGGGTGGAGCCTTGAGGAAGGCACAGTTTGGTGAAGGAAGGGAGTTCTGCAGAGATGTGATGCCATAGGGGCCACCTTCCAAAGTGCCATTTCCTCCAGAGAAACGGATCTCTGTCATCTGGAGATCATTTGTAATTCTGGGAGAACACCAGGTCCCACGTGGAGGCTGGCAACCATGCCATTTCTTTTTCCCTCTCCACCATCTCTCTTTCCCTCTCTCTGTCTGCACTGGGAAGTAAAAAGAAGCATTCAAAGACAGCTGTAATATTTAGAGAAGCTGTTTCTGAGTCACTTAATAATAGGGTTTATGAAAAAATTTAAATCCACTGCAAGATCTGAAATGCGCAGCACAGCGAATTCCTTTGATGTAAGAGGTATATCAGAGTTTTACTAAAAGCTGCTTCTTTCCTATTTCTTTCATTATATAAGAAGTTATATATAAGAATATATATATTTATTTCATTATATACAACCAGTCGCAGGGTGGGGCACTGGTACAGGTCCCGTGAGTGGAAAACTGGTCATCCATACCATGGAAAATACCTATGGTGTATAAATGCTCAAAGTACTAATTCATGCTGTATTCAGAACGTATTCATTTAGAGGAGGGAAAGGAGAACTGATTCCCTCATTCCAAGCAATTAATTGATTAATATACTTATCTATACCTGCACAGCCACGTTTGATTGTAAAGAAAATTCTAATTTTTCTCCTCAAAAGTTGTTGGTCACATAGAAGTAGAAAAGAACAGGTATAAAGGAGAGATATCCTGTGCTACTGAAGGACAAAACTACAGGGGCATCACAGAGATAACCTTTATTTCTGTGCAATGTATGCAAATGCAAAAGAGGTTATTTGGATGACAGTGCAATTAATACTTCCCTCTGGAGGTGATACATCAACTTCCCTTGGTATATTATGCTCCACAAGAGGCATTAACATGCTAGCCTCACACGTTCTTTCAGATTCAGGCTGTTGTTTGTATATTTATTGATTCCAGTTTCAGTATAACCTCTATGAAAACTGAAAATTTCCACTTTATAATACACTGAAAGAGGAACAATAGATTTTAAAAATATTAACTGGTATCTTACCACACTGTGTATGAATGTCTCATTTTCCAGAGTTCCTCTTTGGTTTTGTACATACATCCTCCAACTTCCAGGGTCTCAGGACCATATGAGAGGGTTTGAGGGGAGGGTCTACAGTGAGGAGGACAAGATGAAAGATATCCACAGAGGAAAGTGGTTGATTTCATCTCTTTGTTCCCCCTCATGACTAGAGATGGGCACAAACAGCAATACGAACAAAAAAAAGGCACAGACAGCCTAATCTGCTGTTAGCGAACAAGCTGTTCATGAGGCCCCATTCTAAACAAACAGGTGGTCATTGCAAGCATTGTTCGTTGCTGTTCATCAAGCCAGAAAGTCTAGCACCTGAATCAAATCCCTTGGCAACTTAGGCAGGGATTGTCTGAACTCTGTCTGAACTCCTGCTGTTGCCCTGGAAACCCCAATCTAAGCCCAATTTAGCTTGACAGGCAGGTCTTCCTTTCAAGTATGGAGCTCCAAATTTGTTACAAGAGAGCAAAGAGCAGGGGGGAGGGGGGCTCCCAGCTCTGGCTTAGTTTGCAGACAGTGGAGAGGGAGAGACAGTTGCTGTTGACGTTTTGATAGAGAGAGTGCATTGGAGCTTGAATTTTCTTTGTGTGTGGTGGGATCGGGATCTACCCCTTCAAGTTCCAGGGCTGCTGCCAGGCTCTGGGCCAAGCTATTATTTATTATTGGTACCTTTCCTGCTGCCTGCTCAGGTAAGGTTTCTGGGAGTGGTGCGGTAGGGATCTACCCCTTCAAGTTCCAGGGCTGCTGCTAGGCTCTCAGGCCAAGCTGTTATTTATTATTGGTACCTTTCCTGGTGCCTGCCCAGGTCAGGTTTCTGTGAGTGATGCAGTAGGGATCTTGACCAAACTTGGATGATGGCTGGAGGAGAGCCTGCTGGGCCCCACGGACAGCCAACCACGAACATGTTTGTGAACAGGGCCATGTTCTTGGTTGTTTGTTAGTCCCTGTTCGTGGATGGCAATGAACAATGAACATCATGTTTTTTTTTCTGTTCGTGCCCATCTCTACTCATGACATTTCACCATTCTCCACAGCTATTTCTCTGCATGGATCCTGTAATGCAAGGAATAATTTGAGAGGTTGGGAAAAGTTGCACACATGGTTTCCAGCTTCAGGATGGGAAATTCCTGGAGATTTTGGGAGTGGAGAGGGAAGGGACCTCCTCAGGGTATTATGCCTTAGACTTTACCTTCCAAGGCAGTCATTTTCTCTGTGGCCTGGAGATTAACTGTAATTCTGGGAGATATCCAACATCACCTGGAAGTTGGCAACCCGAGCTGCAGGAGGAATATGGGGAAACTCTGTGAGCCTTCCACACATGGATGATAAGGTATTGCTCATTCTTTTATGCTCACCATTTCACCAAGCAGTGGGAAATTCCAGGGACAATCTTTTCCAGGGCCAGATTTCTTTCAAGAACCATATACAGGAAATCTTTGTTGTCTGAGGCTGGGAAAAGTTGTCCTAAAAGTGGACTAAGTAGAATTGTTTTTAAACTTTGATGCAGCAAAACTATATTTCCTGAGCTGTACATTTGAAGAACTATTCAACAGAGGAATATGTTAATAATTTGCACCGAACAAAATCTTTTCCAAATTTTTTGCACACCTTTTGAATGGTGATTAAAAACCATAGACCGTTTCTTCTGTTTGAACTTCCTCAAATAAATGAAGGTTTATAAGGTTTAGGAGGATCTGCCAAATAAATATAAAAAATGGGCCCAGTCCAGCTAAACCTAAGCTTGTATGGTCACATTAATTTTAGTGGGGGTGTTAAGGACATGCTTGCTTAAAATATGCTCTACATCATTTTAAAAAATTCTGATAACAATGTATTATCTGTATAATATAGTCTTCCTGATAACATGTTGGTTTATAGCAAAATCAACAGCAAAAGAGAGACAGAGATTAAATTAGCACTAAAGGTGTGATTGTTTACGCACATGAAAGGGCACACATGTAGAAAGGTGCAGGCAGGAGTAAACATAAATTATCTAGGCCTCCAGCTAATAATAGATTCAGCAACACATGTATACCAAGGCCTGCTTCACACTCAATTGGAGCCAGTCACATTGCATCAAGGGGAATATAACAAGATGAGATGTGTCACTTCCAGCAGAACCTCAAAGAAACATTTCAAAAGAAATCAGGAGGAAAGCAGGCATAGTACACTCTGGCTCTAGCAAGACAGGACAGGCCTACTAGACAACAATAACTTGAATCAATTTGCTAAAGCTTGTCCTTTGCATCTTTTATGGCCCTAGTTACTTTAGAGGAGTGCTTCAGATTTACAATGATTGTGCTGTAATTGCTCAATAATAATGTTTTTAAAACCTTTTTGTTAGGTTAATAATATGTTTCAGTGATAGGCATGAGGAAATGCTCCCAAAGCAATTCACACTAGTATATTTAGCTTTAGGTTGATAGCCAAGCTGATCTGCAGAACAGCAGGATTTGAATCCAGTGGCACCTTAGAGATTGACAAGATTTTCAGGGTGTAAACTTTTGAGAGGCAGAGCTCCCTTATTCAGGGTGTCTGAGGAAGGAAGCTCTGAACTTAGCATAGATAGCTGGTCACTCCCTGGTTAGACGGCTACCTTTTTTGCCCACTAAGAGCATCCAGGTAAAGAACGAACCCAAGCTCATATTTCAAGTAATTCAGAGTAATGCGTTTTCCCCCCTCAAAAGGCCTTCCAGACTGAAGACCTCAAGATATTGGGTTAGGGTTGCCAACTTCCAGGCAGGTCCTGGAGATTTCCTGGATTATAGCTGATCTTCAGACTACAGTAATCAGTTCTTCTTGAGAAAATGGCTGTTTTGGAGGGTGGGTTCTATGGCATCATATCGTGCTGAGTTCCTTCCCCTCCCTAGGATCCACCCCCACATCTCCAGGAATTTCCTAACCTGGGGTTAGCTATCCTATAATATGCAGGAGTCAGACACTTTCACACACCGCACAGGAGTAGTGTGGAACCTTCATGCACCATACAGGAATCTGGAACGAATGCAAGCAAACTATTTCATCGTCCACCAATAGATACAAAGTTATCATGCTGCAGGGGGCAATAAGTTACTTTACTTCTCTTTTTCTGACCTCCAGTTTCCACATCTAAATTGGACATTTTAAAAAGAAATATTTTGAAGTAATATAACGATGAAAGTTTAACCAGAATTAAGCATTCTGACTGCCAAACAAAAATCCTTTGTGGGTATGAGGAGATAGTTCTTGCTGTTCTCGCACATGGCATGGTCTGTTTGAACAGAAGTTAGTGATATTAAAGCATTTCAATAAAATTGATCCAAGATTCATTTAAGGGTTGAACTCTTAGTATTTTTGAGTAACAGGGAAAGCCACTCACCACCCAAAAGTAACATAAGCCAGCAATTTGAGCTGGTGTTCAAAACAGAACACGGATAGAATCTGTGTTCCCCCCTGTAATTGTGAATGGGTATGCACACAATTGTTGCCAGGTTCTACATGTAATGTTGAATAACCAACATATATAGGCCTTTCTGCCTTTTCAAAGGCAGCACTACTTATACTCTCTTATTTCATGCAAACAAGGACTGAATAGCCCATGTTTTTATTCTCAAGTCAGAGAAAAGCAGACTGGAGGAACAGTAACTTTGTCCTCACCACAGCAAACAGTGCAGAACTGAGCAGTATAGAACTGAATTACTTAAACTTATGTGGGGATAAATTATTGTTGTGTGAATATGTACAAATATACCTCCTTCATTATCAGAATAGTCTATTGGGGGAGTATTTTTAGAGGCTTTGCCAACATATTATCAAACTGTTTTTATATCACAAAGATTTTAAACTTTGGCCATTTACTCAATATTTTTCTGGGTGATTCTTAAAAGAGAAGGCAAAGGCGACAACAGAATTAGCCCTCTGCTAGTGATTATTTCACTGGCAACAAGATGCTTTCAAAATCCCCATTTGCTGTTCCAATATGTAGAATACTTACAGTAATCTTGCATTCTTGTACTGTAGCAGATATTTCAAGACATCAAGAAAAGAACATCTCAAATGCTGATCTGATTATTTTATAACTGTATGTCATAGACAGTGTTTGTTATAATGGAGATGTTATCCAGTAACCAAGTAAATTGCTCAGTTTGGACTGACCCATTTAAGAAACCCGTTTCTACATGATGGATGAGTTATTATCTCCATGTGGATTTGCAGAAGGACACTGCAGCAGAGCAGACTGAAGGTGACAGAAGGTAAATGGTGGCCTAGAAGTTTTTGTCTGCCAAAGAAGGACAAATTCTTTGAGCTAACAGAAGATAAAGGACAAAGTTGCTCAACTGGTGCTTTTTATCACAGTAGTGTCTTGGACAGAAAATATATTCCATTTCATCTTTGTGGGATGCTTTGGAGGACAAAATTAGAAGTCTTACTTTGTTGCCTGCAATGTGTCTTGGGAAGTGAAGTGTTGGCATGAGTGACATGGGACAATGTGTGCATTTGGATATGTGACATATGAATTCTCATACAAGCACACAGCACTTTTCACTGAAGTTAAATTTAACTGAAAATCCAAACAACCATTTTGAACAATTCTCCACAAAGACTGGGCACAATCCAGCAAACATTACTGACCATTTAAATTAACAAGAGCTACATTTTTTCAGTGGATTCCTAAACAGAATTACACCTTTCTGTCCATTTTAGTCATTGTTTCTCTGTAACTCTTTACTCTAAGTCATATTCCCTTGGCTTCAATGAAATTTATTCACCACTACCAACTTTTTCTGAATTGTGCTTATTGTATTTTAGTTGAAGAAACAGATAGAAATCCTGGGACATCCATGAAGTCTTCAATGTTCCAATATTTTAAACCTATGTCATCCACTGAATTTATAAATGAGAAAAATCTAATGGTCTCATTGCTCACAACCAGAACTATATCCAATATACAAATATATTATATATTAGTTGTCTCAGTAGAGTAATTAACTTCTAAACAACTCTGAAAATTAACAGAAACCAATTTATGACTAAATTAGGATGGATTCAGATGACTCATTGTCCATCTGCCACTTTTTGTGATGTTAAACTCATCTTTGAACTAAAACAAAACATTGCGAAAGATTCCAAACAATCAGAGTTTCAGAAGTGCCAATAGAATTACTAGTACACCTCCTTTGCAATAAACATATTAAAAGCACTAATGCGATTTTACCCTTACCATACCATCTTCACAAAAACTTAAATGTGTTCAGTTGAAATGGTTTTCTGCAAAGTAACTGTTGCTTCATAGGCAAATGTGGACCAAGAATCTCACAAATATAAATCCCCTGTTCTCCTTGAAAATCACATTTCAGAAACTACATATCGAAAAATTTGTGAGTGCATAAAAGACCAAACAATTATCTGGAACAGAGAAAAAGAAAACTTGCAACAGTTTTTTAATGTTGAGGGGTGTATGTCATTTTCTAAGCATAATTCAATGTGTGTTGTACCCATTAAACAAAGATATCAATATGGTTACATGGTTGCCACATGTAACCTCATGAAACATGTTTCATAGTGCTTCCAGTTTAGTGTGTAAAAGTTAAAGTTTAATCTGCTTTATTTATTATATACTACACCACATATCTTGTCAACATCTAATGTACAGAAGTTTATGGCGAGTTATGGAAATAAAATGTTTAAAAAATTACACAGTTTATTAAGGATATATGGGACACAATTTTCCTTCTTCATGGTAGAAGCAACAATAGGGAAACAGTAGATAAACAGAACTATTTTATCACACACTGTTCTTTATATCTGTCTCTGTACCATTGGAAGGATGACAAAAACAACTAAAGATTTTTGGACTTAATTTAATTATGGGTTAATGGGACAGTACATTCCCCTGCTGCTTCTGATTCCAAATCTATGGCTAAAGCTGCTGCTGTTCTTTAGTTCCTAACAGTGCCATACAAGAGTTACACCCTTCTAAGAGTCTCTACACAAGACATCTTACATGGGGACGATCAAGTGAAACAGTATAATTCCACTTAGGGTGGCTCATTAAATAATTTTATCTTATGACTTGTTTTGACATGGTAATTAGAGAAGCATCTGATTCTTGTAAGAATGAGCTTTGCTGATGATTTACTGTAAACATTTTCAGTATTTTTACCCATGTAACATTCCAGTAACACAGCCTCTAAAATGATTGTTAATAGCCTGGTAGGTTCCAAATGTACTAAAGTGGAAGAAAGAGTATTGCTCTTGGCCCAAAGAGAGTTCAGCTGGCTCTGCTTGTAATGGATGACCATATTAAAGTTTAAAGATCCCCCCCTAAGTAATAGGTGTGCACATGCACACTCTTTATTGTGTTTAAGCATAATAAGCAAGGGGGGTTCTGAGAATTCATAGTTGCTTTGAAATGCTAATTCAAGACAACTTGTTTTTTAAGAATGTTTTTGTTGTTTTTCACTGTTACATTGTGTGACTCAAAAATGCATGTTTTTAATTGGATCTTTTCTGATTGCATTAAGAATTGAAGATATATAATCACTTTCTAGCATAGTTCTAGTAACCTTTGGCACCTCTTGTTATTTCTAAGAAAACTAGAGGGGTACAATTCTGAGATGATAAAAGGAGTGCTGGAAAAACAAAGTAATAATAACCAAGCTCTTTCAAAGGGATGTCCTGGTGTAAATTCAAAATACCCTTTTGTATCACTATCTTTACCTATGTTGCAATTTCTAGAAAGGGACAGTGAAATGCAAGTACGCAAAAGGGCAAATGGAAGCCCACTTCCATAATGCCTTTTAGAAAAACTAATAGATAAAATTACATGGCTACAAAAATCCCCTAACACTCACATTGGAGTTGCTCTCTATCTTTTGTGTAAACTTTTATTTTTTTCTTTTAGCTCCTGGTTTTTTTATGGTGTTTTATTTCTAACTTCTGCTCCCTATCGAGGGGTATTAGTCCCTCAATCTGACCTTGCCAATCTGCACATTTTCCTTTAGGGGGAGCTGAGAAAGTTTTGTTGAGTTCTGGGTAAGAATTACACCTTGCGTATTTTCCTTTTCTCTTTTATAGTTTGAGCTCATTTTAATTCCCAGCAGTTTAAGGCTAGCTGCAACCATTGGTCTTCTCCTGGGGGCAGTTAACTGTGAAGAAGAGTGTGGGACCCCTGGGCCTCTCTATAAATTGTCCTCATAATCAGAAGGGGGGCAGAAAGGGTTAAAGCGTTCACTGGGGTTTCAGGCAATTTAGAGGACTTAGATGTCTTAAGGGCATTGAGGAGATCAGAAGTTCTGAGTTTCAGACTTCCCTTCTCTATCCTGCCTGTTGGAACTATCCTGTCTATCTGAGTGGTGGGGGCAGTCAGATTTTTCCCGCCACCTATGGTTTCTACTCCCACCATTTGAATGCCTCAGACCCCGGACAGTAATAACCAATACCTTGAACTGAGCATGGTAACTGATAGGTAGCCAATGGAGTGACTGTAGGATGGGAGTGATTTTCAAGCTCCTGCTCGCTCCTGGTAATAGTTGAGCCGCAGCATTTTGTACCAATTGGAGCCTCCTAGTTAACTTAGATGGGAGACCAATGTATAATACATTGCAATAGTCAAGTTTTGATGTTACTGTAGCATGGATCCAGATGGCCAGGTTGCTTGTGTTGAGATAAGAAGCCATTTTCCAGGCTACAGTGAGATTGTAGTAAGCATTCAAGTTAAGCAGCTGCCTTAACTTGTTTTTCTAGTACTAGTGGTACTAGAACTGCCTACCAACTAATTACAGACTGTCTATATTTTCCTTCCTTCCTTCCTTCTGCTTGCCTAGGACTTAAAATGAAGAGGGAGGTTATTATAACAGGTGGGCTCCTTCAGATTCATAGGTTGCAATTAGAGGTGTACATAACAAAAAAAAATAGTTGAAAATACACAGAGAAATTGCTGGTTTAGCTCTATAAAGTGACTTCTGGAAAGGTGGAAATGAGGCTGTAACGGAAACAACATTTTGCAGAGGCCATGCAGGCACCAAACTGGCTCTAGAACCTAGAGGAAGTATTCCTTAAAAAATAATTGTTCCATCTAGTTTTCAGCCTTGTGAATATTGGACTGTATTTTTTTTTCTTGAAAATAATGCATTTTGATATCCCACTGCTTGTTTCAGTCAACTATCTGGCTATCAATCGCATGTTTCTCATGCCACTTTGCTTGATAGGCAGCAAACATCTATTGGGAATTGACTCGACAGCACCAGCTGTTAACATGGGTGGAAATGCAAATTATCTAGGAGGTACTTATCCTTTCACTGCATGTGAAATAGGGGAGCTCTTATTTTTCCATACATATATAGACATAATCTTGACTGAAGGCATAAACAGGCACTGTGCTGCATGTTCACATTTACTAAACTCAGGGAGTGAGTAAAAGTTGGATCTGGATTATTTTAAATGGATCTTCATGAATTAATATCATTTTTATATTAAAACAAAACAAAAAGGCCATCATATTATACAGCATCTCCTAGTTTACAAACAGCACCAAAACAATCATGCACCCACCACTCTGTGGTGCTGCCATGGTGTAAAAATGTGGTTCGGAAGCACAGATCCTTATGGATCCTCTTGATTTTTACATGGGGTCACCCAAAACTCACCATACAGTCTTATATAGTGTACATTGCCACAGATTACACACACAAAAAATCATGTCACCCCAAATTCACCATACAATCCTATGTCATATGCATAGTGACAGAGTAAACCAGAAAAATCACACACCCACCACTTAGTGGCACTGCCGTGGCACAAAAACATAGATCAAAAGAACAGATACGGACCCTCTGGATTTTTACATGGGGTCACCCAAAATTCACAATACAATCCAATGTCATGCCCATATCCAGTTTGCAGCAAAAAAAAAATGCATCCACCGCTTGGTGGCACCACCACTGCACAAAAATGTGGTTCAAAAGCATGGATCCTTATGTATCCTATGGATTTTTACATGCGGTTACCCAAAACTCACCATGCAATCTCATATCATGTTCATAGCCACAGACTGAACCAAAAAAACCACACACACACACACACACACACATGCTTCATGGAGCAAACAAGGTGCAAAAACATGGTTTCAAGACATGGCTCTTGATGGAGCCTCAGGATTTGTATATTGGGTCACCCAAAACTCACCATACAATCCCATGTCATGCTCATAGCCACAGTTTTCAGGGGGGGAAATCATGCATCCACTGCTTTGTGACACTGCCATGGTGCAAAAACCTGGTTCAAAAGTATGGATCCTCATGGTTTCTCTAGATTTTCACATGGGGCCACCCAAAACTCACCATGCAATCAAAATCATGGCTGTTATCACAGACTGCACCAAAAAAATCATGCAACCACCACTTTGTAGCACCAACATGGAGCAAAAACATTGTTCGAAAGCACAGATCCTCATGGATCCTCTGGAGTTTTAAAGTGTGTCACCCAAAATTCACCATACAATCCCATGTCAGATCCATAGCCACAGAACAGATCACAAAAATCACACACTCACTACTTTGTGGCACCACTCCAGCTCAAAAATGTTGTTTCAAGGCACGAATCCTCATGGATACTCTGGATTTTTTCACGGGAACACCCATAACGCACCATGCAATCCCATATCATGCCCATTGCCACAGAATGCACCCCCCCCCCCCAAAAAAGTTATTGGAGGACTGGGGGGAAACTGCATGCAGAAGTCCTCTGCCTGACATCCCTTTTCTTGAGATTTTCCTTTTTATTGTTAAAACCAGTATTTGTGTTCCAAAGGGGTTTGTGTAAGTCTGATTTTTACACACATCTTAAATTTGGTAAGCAGGAGACAGGGCAATGTATCATTCCACTGGCAAAGAAGAAAATAAAGAAGGGGGAATATAGGTCTAAAACAAAGAAGAAAAGGAACATGTGTGAGGGTGGGAGAGAAGTAAGTCCTCCAAATCCACCAAGCCAAGGGAGCCTTTCACTCCTAGATGCAGCATCTTCTCTCAAAATGATAGTGTGAAGGCTACTGCTTCTCTCTGTCATTCAGAGGTAAGCAGAACTTTCCATTTGCTATGGTGGGTTGGGGCAGATTGAGGGTGAAGGTGATAATTATAAAGGCACAGAGCTGGAAGGAGGAGGATGAAGGGGGCACAGAAACTCGCTATTAGTAGAATCCTAAACAGAGTTACTCCAGTTTAAACTCATTGATTTCAATGGGTTTAAACTGGAATAACTGTGCTTAGGATTTCATTGTATGTCGCTGTTGCTTTTGGGAAAAAACAGGAGTGGTACAATGTGGATTGCAGATTCAGTTTAAAGTTAGGAGAAAAGCAAGTTTTCTCTGGTTCTAAAGTGTAAAGGCTCCAAAACATAGGAAAACTTGTAGGAGTCTATCATAACTAGAGGTGTGCACTGAGAAAATGTTATAATTTCTGAAGCTGGACTTCAAGGGGAAAATGTTATCATTATTGCTTATTTCCAGGTAGGATATTACCAATTCAGGAGTCAAATCTGTGCCTTCCCCGGGACCATTATTTTTAATGAGAAATCTATTCAAGAGTCTGGGGAAGCTATTTACAAAGATAATGGCATCAAATTTGCACAGAACATAGTCCTCTCTCTAATCAAAAGACCCCCTAAATTTCAAGTAGATTGAACAACGGGGTCAATTTTACAGACACCCCTCCCCCCGAGGTTAGGGGTCTTTCTTCTCTGCATAGCCACACTTGTCTCTATTGATTTCTAAGATGGAGCTAGGGAGCTCCAGAACAGGCATAGGTATACCCATCCTAGTCTGCATTCATTTCATTTTCTTACTCTTACAGTGACCAATTGACAATGAAAAATTGCAGCAGAGTGTCTTCTGCTTATCTTGTAAAGAACCCCATGGTTTCAAGCAAATTGGAGAAAGAGTTTAAATTTTCAACCCCCTCAACAACCCCAGGCTTTTTACTTTCAGGTGGAAAGAAAACTCTACAACCCACAAAGGAGAGTGGAAGGAGAATAGCAGCTCTCTGCAGGTTGGGATTGGCTGGAAGTGCTCTGTGCTCCTCCCTTGCAAGAGTCTTGTTAGAAGGGAGAGATGTCATTGTCCAAGAAATCAGTAGATTGACTGGGAGTGCTCTTGTTCCTCCCTTGCAAGGATTTGATTGGAAGGGAGAGATGCCATTGTCTAGGAAATCAGTAGATTGGCTGGGAGTGCTCTTGCAAGGGTCTGATTGGAAGGTAGAGGTGCCATTTCCAGGAAATGCAATCAAAGAAAAACATATGCTCATGCTGCATCAAAAATGATTGATGAGGTTTCATTATTCCAAGGATCTTGGATTTGTGTTACCATTCCAGTAGATCAAAGTAATGATTCAAAACAGTGATTTCCATGTGTATCTTCTGCTCAGGAAGATGCACACTTCTAACTATAACCTTGAGTGTTTCGGCATATGGGGCTCGAAAATGAAATGCAAAGCTAGAGATGAAATTTAGAAGAGTGTGTGGACTAGGGTCAGAGAAGTGACATAACATGGTTAGAAAAGACAGGAGGAAGTTGATACACTTAGTGGGAATCCAGAAACCAGGCAGGCAGAGTGGGAGCAGCTCTGAGTATACTTCAGATGGTTATACCCAATAAGGTTAGAAATGGGCATAGTTTTATTAGGAATTCTTTTTAAAAAATCCAAATTTTTATTTGATTCACAATAACTGATTAGAAGTTCTGAAAAACAAATGTATTTAAAAGAAAATAAATACACCAATCATTAAGAGAATCATTGGTGTATGTATCTTTTTGTAGTTCTTCAGTACCATTTCTGTATATTCCTCACAAAAGACAATCCAAAGAGAGCCTCCCCCCCTCTCCATTCAAATAGTGTCCCCAAGGGAGCAAACATTTAAATATTTCAAAATTAAAACAGCATTTAAAATAAAGTATATAAAAATAAACAATGCAATAAAAACATATAAACAGACCCACACATATTATACCACAATAAAAGAGGAGGGCTATGATGGGCAGGATTGGCTCCAGCTCCGCCTGTCCTGAGAGACAGCTAATGGGAATGGGCAGAATGCTGGGCCAATCAGAGTTAGAGTCCATTGGAGGGAAAAGGAGGCTTGGAGAGATTGAAAGGGAGAAGGATTTGAGACACTGCTATGAAAGGCAGCTGAGAAATAGCTAGCTGTTACCATGTTCTGTAACTTTGAAACCTATCCTGTTTAAATATGTTTTAGTTTAAAATCTGTTCACTCCTGTTCCCTCTTGTAAATAAAATTTATTTTTGTTTTGTTTAGCCCTGGCTGGCCTGAAGTTGTTAGCTGAGGGGAAATAAGACACATACACAAATGCCTGGGCCAATGGGCCTAGTGAATGAAATGGTGGCATCATATATTGAGACAAGTAAATTCTGGGTTCTCTTTTCCCCAGTAGCCCTGGGCTGTAGCTGAGTGAGGGGAGATAAATACACGGAGCTGGCTGCCTCTCTGGTAGAACCTCTGGAAGAGGAGAAAGGGGACCCTGAAGGGATTTGGGTCAGGGCTCTCTGTCGGCTGTAAGCTAGACAGGTGGTAGGGATGCCAGGTCCCCCTACCTTCCTGGAGGAAGGGCAGAGGACCAGCACTTACCTTTTTGATGTACCTGGGTGGTCCTTGCACTCATGCATAGCATATACGTGCTTCCACACCTATGCAGCAATGTCATTTCTGGAAAGTGACGCCATTGCACAGGTGTGGGAGCACATGTGCGCTTTTCAGCGGGCTGATTTGGATCCTAAATGGGCCTGATTCAGCCTTTTTGGAGCCTAAATCAGCCCTCTGGGAAGAGCATCAGCACTCTCAGGAGTAGTGTGATGACTTCACTCCCAGAGGTGATATGTCGCACTGCCATGAGAATGTGCCCTGGGCCACATTCACCCACCTTTCCCCCCCACCTGCCAGGTGAGTAGAGGTAGGGGATGGGGGGTGGGAGCAGGGTATCCCCTACCCCCAAAGGGGGAATGGCATCCCTAACAGGTGGTATGTGGCAGGTGGTGGATTCTCAGCCTTTACTTGCCTGGGAAGCCCGAAACCTGTGAAGGGAGGTTTGGGGTGTGAAGGGTTTGGGGTGTGAAAGGAATGTGAAAGGTTCATGTGTCTGTGAGGTGGGGTCTCACTTTCTACCTGCCATAAGGGCCCATAATAGTTACTGGGGGTACACCAAATAAAACAAAAATGTTTTCACTCATTGGCAAAAAACAATGAAAATGGGAGACTGATAAATGTCTCCAGGGAGGGAGTTTCAAAGTTTTGGTGCCATGACCAAGAAGGTTCTTTCTTGAGTTGCCAACCATCTAGCCTCTGATGTCATGGGCATCAGTAGCAGGGCATCCGAAGATGACCGGAGTGGACAAGTATGTTCATATGGGAGAAGGTGGTCCTTAATGTATGCTGCCCCCAAGCCATATTGGGTTTTAAAGGTCAATACTAGAACTTTGAAGACTAGCATCACATTTTCAAGGCTATTTTTAAAACTAGCATGGCTAGCAGGAGGGTTCCTTGCTTGGCTTTCTTCCTGTATCACTTTTTGGAACCTGTGATTCTCCAAGGATGGTCTATGGCCTTTTAGATGATACAGTTAATATACAGGACCAATGCAAAAGAGAGAAGAGTGAGCAAGTGCATTGGCTGCACCCTTGTTTGGGATTGATTATGCTGTTCTTGCCCATGCTTATGCTCATTTGGTACACAAGGACACACAGTATGCATTTTCCAGCCCTATATTGGAAACATTTCTTCTTACTCATTCCCAATGATGGTGACCGATGCTATGCATGGACAATTTGTACCCAGTTGCAAGCCTGGGCAATAATCTAGTTCCCAGTTTCCCTGTATATTCATTAGTAGTGTCTCTGAATTTGTCATCTGTATAGTTCTACAAAGTTCCTAAAAACTCAATCAATGGCAAGCATCCCACCAATGTAGGATAGCCAAAAATATAAATTAAACTGAAATAGCACCAAGGAACAAAAATAATTAAAAACGGAACAGAGTTAGCCATTTGGAATTTCCCCTCAAACCTTAAAACATTTGTGTATGACATTTTGCAGCATTATTCCCACAACAGGAATTGTTGGAGGTGCCAAAAATGACCAATGGTCATCAGTACATTGGTTCTGTTTGACTAGATCTACATTTAGCTCAAGAAAAGACCAAAGCAAAGAAACTTTGTGATTAATGATGCTGTGTCCAGCTTATTTAGTGTGTTAATGGAAATATCTGACATTCAGAAAGATAGATCTTCTTAAATATCAGTATAAAAAGGCAAGGAATGTTCTTCATGTGATTTCACAGAAAAGCCAGAAGCAGAACACTTTACAAAAAGTAGATTTTAAGGAAAGAAATCGACTTCTAAATTAAAACAAAATTTACTTCAATGAACATCTGATCTTTTCCCATTTCTTAAGAAGGAAGAGCCATTTCCCAGACTAATGCTTTTAAGCTTTCTATTTGCAGTTCCCTGAATCAGACCAGCATGAATCACAAAAAGCCAATTACTGTAAAGTGTTACCATGCCTGCAGTGGCATTCACGTTTCTTTAATATTTCCATGAACCTTATTTCTCCGTGAGCAAGATAGCTGCTGCTGTTTGTTGAAACTTGGCGGCCATGATAGGAGTAGCTGTCAGACAGGCATAGTTCCCCTTGCTAATTTCAAGGTCTGTTGAGCAGTACTGCTGTGGCAAGCCTATCACTCAGCATTTAGTAACAGTCACAGCAGGGGGGGGGGAGCTTAAGGAAATCTATAGATATTGCCGATCAGAGCGGGGGTGGAACCTAGTGCTTTTTTATGGAAGAATTCACCATTACCCACTTCATTACTGGAAGCAAACTAAGTGTCAAGAGTGAAGTCTAAGATGTTAGACTGGACTAGCTGCCAAGACTTGTTAGCACAAGGAAGTCACTTTGGAGTGCCCATGCAATTAGACATTTGTAAAGGCTTCAGTGAATGGGAATTGTCCAATTTATCACAACTATGCATTCTTTAATTTCTTGGCCTAAGTAATGCAATTTGCACAGCTCTGTCTTGGAAGGACTGTGATAGATTTAAGAAGATTAGAGTTAGAAGGCTCTTACAAGCAATAATAAGAACAGACATGATCCAACTAATTTGTTTATTGAACATATTTGAAGTCTACACAAACAAAATACATGAATAAAGTTTAGCAAACCAGACTCAGATAAACATATTTTGAATTCTCAACAATTCAGCTGTGTTATAATGTAGAATAGTTATTCCCATATCTTATATCTAGCGATAGGAGGCTTTTTTGTGAGCCAAAGTACTACTTATGAACCTTGTCTGGGAAAAAACTGCTCAGTTTTTCTGACATGTTCCTTTGAGACATGTATTGTTGTCAAAAGCATGCTGCCTTTTTAAATGTATGTGCTTTTCCCCATTGTATGTTATTTTTTTGATGTTGGAAAGAAGATCAAGCATTTGTTTCATTCTTCACAATGCAACAATGTATCCTATTACTCCATTCTCTGGATGGCAGAGCTTTCTGCTTCTGTAAGGAACCTCTTCCATCAACAGGAAGATCCTTCTTCTCCAGGAAAATTCTGTTGTCTACTTAATAGAATTATTTCTGTGGTAGTGAACTTCTAAGATTCTTTAATTTGTTACTGTAATGCAGGATTCTATGCCACATCTACAATATGCATATTACCAGCATCAGGTAATAACAGGTCCCACACACGGCGCAGGTTACACTCTTAATCTGGTATTCTGCTCTGGGCAGGAAGAAAGTGATTTGAATGTGGGGAACTGGTCTCCTTGTCATGGACAGATCAATACTACCTGGGTTTAGTTTTAAAAGGGTACCACAAGACTCCACGGCAGTGGGGGTTTGATTAAGATGATCCAACACAGGCGCCTGATAGATCGGACTGGTTTTCATATGACATTCGGAGAATTTCCTGTTGATATGATTGGTGCTTGTGTCAATACCCTGGTTGAGCTCTGGAATGAGGAAATGAACCAGGTAAGTAACATGATTGATCCTAGGCACCCACTCTCCTAAGAGCCTGGCAGCCCCTTGGTTTACTGAGGGGCTGTGGATGATGACAAGGGGGCTGACTAGAGCAACCATGGAGAAAGACTTTGGAAGAATCCAACAAGGTATGGGATTAGGCTCATTTTAAAGCCTACTCCATGGTGGTGGTGATGGCAAAGAAACAATATTTCTTTGCTACCATTGCATCTGCATAGTGTCGACCCATTGAACTCTTTTGGGTGGTCAGGGGTCTATGGGATTCTGGCATACAAGAGGAGGTGGACTGCTCTACAGCCCACTGCAATCATTTTGCTAAACACTTTGTGGATAAAGAGAGCAATCCTAAGTAGATCTACTCAGAAACCTACTCAAACCTACTCTATTCAATGGGGTTACTCTCAGGAAAGTGTTCTTAGAATAGCATTGTATATCATACATCTGCTCCAACTGGGACTCTGCATGGATTTGTCCAGTTGTGTGGGATACATTTCAGCTTGTACAGTCTGAGGATGTGTGGATAGGATACTTTTGAGACCTAACACCTGCTTGTATTACCATTGCCCCTCCTGGCTGCTTAAATCTGCCAGGGGTGAGGAGGGCAGGTGGATTGGGTCCAGGAGACATGTCTCTCTGACGGGGGCAGTGGTTCATCTACTCCTAAAGAAACTAGTTGGGATCCAGGAGAGATGAGTAAATACCATCCAGGCTCAAATGTACCATTCTTGAGCAAGGTAATTGAACAAGTGGTGGTCAGACAACTTCATGGATTCCTGAATGAAGAAGATTCTTTGGATCTCTTCCAGTCTGATTTCAGACCTGGTCATGGGTCTATAATAGTCATGGTTGCCCAAGTAGATTATCTGTGCTGGGAGATGGACAAGGGAAGTATGACCCTGTTCTGCTCTTAGACCTCTTGGTGACTTTTGATACCATCGATCAAAGTATCCTTCTGAGGTTGGGACTGGGAGGCGTTGTTTAGCAGTAGTTTTCAGAGTGTGTTGCTGGGTGATTGCTGCTCTGCCCCTTCTATAACATTCTATCCTGTCCCCTATGCTTTTCAACATCTATGCAAAGCCACAGGAAGAAGTCGTCTGGGGATTTGGGCTGAGTTGCCACCAATATGTGAATGACACTAAGATCTATCTTGTGCTTCCAGCAGATTCCAGGGAAGCTGTGGAAACCGTGAACACGTGCCTGGAGGCGATTTTGGGATGGATAAAGACCAACAAGCTAAAACTAACTCCCAACAAAATGGATGTTCTTCTGGAGTGAGGCGGGGGGAGGTTTGACCCATGAATGGGGATATCTCCTGTACTGGATAGAGTTCTACTCCCCCTAAAGGAGCAGGTTCATAGCTTAGAGGCCCTTCTGGACCCAGGCCTTCTGTTAGATAAACAGGTGTCAGTAGTAGCCAGGAGTACCTTTCACCAGTTCTGGCTAGTGAGCCAGCTGCAGCCCTTCTTGTGCAGGAAAAATCTTACCATTGTGGTGCACGCCCTGGTAATACCTAGATTAGATTCCTGCAATGCACCCTACACAGGGCTCTGTGGAAGCTACTCTGTGGAAGCTACAGTAGGTACAGAATGCTGCAGCCAGAATATTGGCTGGAGTGGGTAGCAGGGACCCTGTCATTCCAGTCTTGTTCCATCTACACTGGCTCCCAGTTTGCTTCCAAGCCTCATTCAAGGTGCTAGTATTAACCTTTAAAGCCCTATTTGGCCGTTGAAACCAACATAAGTTAAGTACTATCTTCTTCCATATGAACCTGTCTGTCCACTCTGGCAATCTTTAGAGGTCTTGCTTTGGGTGCCCCCACCATCTGAGGCTAGACAAGTAGCAACCCAAGAAAAGGCATTCTTGGTCATGGCACCAAAACTTTGGAACTCCCCCGCCCCCCAACAAGGAGTTTCATCTGTCTCTGTCATTTTCTGCCAGCAGGTGAAGACTTTTCTGTCTTACCCCCAGTAAAGTCTAACTGTCTCTCTTCCCTGGTTGTGTTTGTCTATGTGTTTATTGTATTGTTAAATATTGTTAAATATTTAAATATTGTTTTAATTTTTGTATTTTTAATGCTTGATGTTTGCTATCTCAGGGACCTTATTTGGGTGTAACAGTGGCATATAAAGGTTTTAATTAAATATACATACATTTGGGGAGTTTTTCAAACTTTGAATTGTGAATTTGATCATAAGACAAGTTATTATATAATTCGTGTTCCTAGTTTATAAATTCCAAGTCAGTTTCACAGCAATCAATGAGAGTTTCATCAAGGAGATAAGAGTAAACAACCTGCGTGTGCACCAAAGAACAGCTGCCTTTTGAAAGCCTAGTCTGATGAGTACAAACCTCATAGTCATGTAATTTTGTTTTACGTTCTGAATCAATTTGAAGCAGAGGAACAATTTCAAGAGGAGGGCTGGTATCATAATGTAGCATTTCAAACAGTTGTGAGATCTTTACAGGTAGCTAGGCTTGCAATTGAACTCCATCTTTGCTAGGAGTCCAAAACAGCAATGATATGTCATGCAATTTGCAAAGAGAGACACTTTAGTCCTCTTCTACAAGAGATATGTCTACTACCACCAAAAAAGTAGTTTCAATGTCATCATTAAACTTTAGATCCGAACTTTACAGAGTGACTTCAGACTAAGCTCATAGAAATGAATGGGTTTATACTGAAGTATTTCTGCACAGGACTACTCTGTTAGAGTTGTTTTACAGTGCAGTAGCCACAAGGTCTGCTTGGCTTTCTTGCCAGCAACTTTCTGATTGGGATTTGAGCTCATGCTTCCCATTATCCACATTATCCCACATTATCCCATTATCCATTATCCCATTATCCCCAATGAACTTTTGGGAAGTTGATAGGAATTTCTCCAATGAATGTGAGCTTTCATGAACTCCCCCCCCCCCCCGCACTGTCATGTTGTATGTATCACCCTTGTGTGGTGCTGCTTAGCCAGCCCACCCATGAATCTTTGCATGGAAAAGATCTTTGAATTTCTAGTGGGGATGTTGCTATCAAGGATGCTGACTAGCACTGATACACCAACATCAGGGGCTTAGAGTTGGACTGTAAATCTTACAGTGGCAGCATACTACTAGTTCATTCATATGAAAAGGAATAGCAGCAGTATTTTTTCATCTACTCTAAAGTCCACATTCACTTATTTACATAATAATAATTTAATGATTTGTTACTCCCAGAATTGTTTCCCTTCTTTCTCAGCAGTTAAATGTTTCTTTATTGCTCATAGAGGAATCTTTTGTTATTCCAGATGAATTGAAATATAAGATTTTACCTCTTGTCTAGTACTTTACCAAATAGACAGATTGGAACATCTTCAGATTTTTAAATAAAGTTTTGGTAGCACAATCTTTTCATCGCATTCATCTTTTTCCTCTAAAGAGATTACTCAAAACCAATATATCATCTTATGTATTTATTTTATTTTGATGCCACTTTTCTGCGAAAAAGAAGTTCAAGGCACTCAAAGAAAAAGTAAAAAGAAGAGAAATGGTATTGTTTAGTGGTTAGTGCATCAGAACAGGACTCAGGAGTAGAGATGGGCACAAAGCGCATTACAAACTTCAAAAACCCACGAAACTGGCGATTGCGTGATCGCAATCCAGCGGTTCGTGATTGTCCTTGTCCAATGAACCAGTGTTCGGAAGAAGCCTGGTTCGGTGCATTCAGCTGCGGTTCGGGAAGCCAGACAGTCAGGCGCCAGCAATCAATTCCCCTGGAAATGGAGCCGGGGGAATGCCTGAACTCTGTCTGCGCTTCTTCTGTCACCCTGGAAACCCGAATGGAAGCCCAGCTTACCTTGATTGGCAGGTCTTCCTGCAACGGAGCTGCAAAGTGGTTACAAGTTGGGAGAAGACACCCAGGGGAGGGAGGGGGAAGGGGGTGTTCTGTAGCCATGGGCACTCCAATCTCATCCCTGCAAACCGTGATAGGCAGCTCTGATGGCCAAACACGGACCTCCTGCATTGCTCAATGGGACCTGTGCTTATAAATAGCCATGGGCTCCCAGGCTGGGTTTCACTTTAAGCAAGCAGTGGAGTGTGACAGAGCTGTTGCTTGCTACTTGCTAGCCTTTGGGGAGAGAGACAGAGAGTTTAATTGGAGCTTGGATCCCTACTGCAATCTTGACCAAACTTGGGTAATGGCTGGAGGAGAGCTTGTTAAACACGCCCCGGAAATATGGGCTCTCTAATTCCAACGGGGGCCGTTCTGACACCCACGAACCACAAACCGGTTCAGCAATGGGAAATGTTCATTGCGGTTCGCGACCTTGGGACCGTCATTGGCACTGAACCACGAACCGCAGAGTTGTTAATAATTTTTGGTTCATGCCCATGTCTACTCAGGAGTCCTGGGTTCAAATTCCTACTCTCGTATCATGAGGTTCACTGTGTGACCTTAACCAGTAGAGCCTTAAAGACCAACAAGGTTTTACAGGGTGTTGCAAGATTTCAGAAATTAAGTTCATCCACCAGTTAAGAACAATGGACAGCCCTTCACCCCAGGGTGTGAACATAGAATTCTTATGCCCTGTCATGCCCAAGAAGCCAATTGGAAAAAGGAGAAAAAATTACTACCTGGCCCTGGTAATCACTGACCAGCTAAACCTACACTACTGCAGGGTGGGTGGGCAGGCTAAGCACGAAGCAAACTGCTGAGGAGGGAGGGGTAGCACCCCCTCCTCAGATCCACAGATGGCTGTGAAGAGTGGTGTGCTGCTACTCTTCCTCTACTGGAGAGGCAAAAGGCAGCCCCGGCCCAAAGCAGCCACACTGCTGGCTGGGAGGGCCGAAATCTCATTACAGATGCTAATTTTCTATATTTCCTCCCCTGCTCTAATCAAGCTGATTATATTTTACATTGTACCTCTGCATCCTGACTCCCTTCTTTGCAACAACACTCCCACCTTCTAACTGGAATATAAAGGCTCAGAGATCTCCATTCCTATTTGCATCTGAGAAAGGAAACTTGGCTCTCAAAACTGATACCCTGGAAAATCTTGTTGGTCTCTAATTTGCTATTGGACTTGAATCTTCCTTTTCTACTGCAGACCAACACAGCCACCCACTTGAAACTGAGCTCATGCTGAACACTCCTAAAGGAACTAAAAAGTGCTTACATTAGACAGGATCGTGCTTTTTTAAGACTGCAATGCTGAGTTTACTTACAGGAGTGAAAATCAGCTGGATTTACTTCATAGTCATCATGTTTTCAGAGCAGCTCACCCTCCTATATTTCACAGGTGAAACTGTATGAAAGAGTAGAACTTGGGTAGAGTCTAGCAGCCCAGGAGTGTAGTTGGGTAGCCAATTGTGGATCCAACAGCATGTAGACTCAAATATATACTGAAAACAAGATATAAAAATGCATGGAAGCAGATGGCACCAAGAGACATAAGCCATGAGGCAAGCCACATGCTTCAAGCATCTCAGATACAATTTATGCATCTGGGCTTTATAAAATATCTACCATTTATATTGGTCTCTTTCGCCCTTGTTCTCTAATCCACCTCTATTCTTCTCCTGTGCTGGTGGTCTCCTCCCCTAGAAGTACCCACAGAAGCCCCCATAGTGTTGATTAATATGGAAGTAAAGTATTTTGCAGTACTTACTGGGCAACTTGTAGTAATATGGAAAAGACAAATACATTTTGCTTCCAGGACAACAAAAATAAAGCAAATTGAAAAATAATGGGAACCATTTATAGCTCTGTAGAGACTGCAGTAGTGGAAGAAATGAGAGGAAAACTGCACAGGAAAAATACTGAGTTATCAGAACTTGTCCTTTATTCCAACACAAATGGTACTAAATGACTATAATCCTCATTACATTTCACAATAATCCAAGCCTTATGGAAAAAGCACTCCCATAAGATCCAAAGTGCTTCTTCCACTTCCATTACAATAGCCTTTCAAGTATTGGTCTATTAACGATGTTTCTCATTTTTATCCACTTGGTGTGATTGTCTTTTGACCTTGCAGATTGGAATAGTTTCATGACCTTGCAGATTGGAATAATTTCATGACTTTGCAGATTGGAATAGTTTCATGAATAACCTAAGGGGTGCCATTTCTATACAGAGGTAGCCATGGCTGGAGAAGCAGTACCTATATGAAACATCTGTATCAAATTTCTTTATATCACAATAAGCATGGTAGAGTATTTCATGTTATAGACTGAAAAGGAAGCAAATCTTCAGGTAGGAATTAGGTCACTCCTCTTACCAATAACATCAGTGATGCATGGTATATTGTATTGTTGCCCAGTGTTTTATAGTTAGAGTGCCATGACACCTGACATTATGCACAAGCCCACTGATTTCATGGGTCGAATTGTGAAAACTTCCATCATGAATAATCATAAAATCTCCATTTGCATTATAGTTCTTGCTCAAATAGAAATACAAGAACCTGCTTGTGATAAATCAAACTTATTGAATTCCCCACTTGCATTTCTGCTTGTGCAAGATACTGTGCAACATATAACATTGTCATGCAGTCGCCTACCTTCCAGGCTTCATTTGGCTTTGATGCATTTCCCCGAAAGCTGCTTTGATATGATCTTTGCTGAAATATTGTACTCAGAGTAGAATGGGAAGAGTGTGATCGGGAAGGTGCAGATTGCCACACCTCCCAGCCCGCATCCAGGGGCCCCCTTCCCCTTCGCACCCACCACTCTGCACGACCAACAATGTACTACTTGCCAAAGCTTTTTTATCATTAGTATTTATTTATTTTATTTTACTTACAAAAATTATACATAATTTTAATATTATGCTGCTCTGATGTCCTAATACTATAGTGACATACTTGTTACCAACTACCTCTTCCCAAAGTAAAAAAGCCCAGCAGTTAGTT
The DNA here is from genome assembly GCF_028583425.1 of Eublepharis macularius. NCBI lineage: Eukaryota > Metazoa > Chordata > Lepidosauria > Squamata > Eublepharidae > Eublepharis > Eublepharis macularius. Next base: position 87,322,733 of record NC_072790.1, read on the forward strand.
GGGCAATGATGGCGCAAGGGGAAAACATGATGGTATCCTTGAACACAGGTTTCATCACTAGTGCTAATGACTTCACATTCATAGCAGCAATAAGAGCAAAAGGGGAAATTGTCCCCATTATACAATACATTATACTTACGTTAGCTAATTGATAAAAAGCAGCAACAATTATAACTTGGTTTAGGATACATGTTTGTGGGGTTAAATGCAAACCATAGTTAATGATTCAGACCTAATGACAAATTGTGGCTTGTCATAGATCTAGAAGTATTTCATTATCTGACTGTGCAAGTGGATCATTTTCATAGCAACAAGACATAGCTAGTCATTACATCTGGAAAAAGTAAAAATTAATGCTGGAACTGGAGCATACTTTGTGTTCTGTAGGAATAAGTTCATTTTCATCATTTTCTCCCTTTGTGTCACCACTCAACTTTTAAATCAAGAAAACACTGTAAAAAATATTGCTGTGACTATGATTGTATCAACATTCTTTTAACATGGTGATTTATACACAAACACTCTTGCACATTGATAAAACTGTCATATACCCACCTCCCAAATCTTGATATAACCATATGAATACAAAATGTATTTTTGTAGTGTTTTATCAAGGCACTCAACAACAGATATATTTGGAGAATGTAACAAAAAGAGCATTGTATGGCCAGATCATGAGGCTGATGTACAATCACATCAAGATGGTTTTGTTTGCAGTGTTTTATTTATGTGCGAGTGCACATTGTTCATCCCCCCCCCCCTTCTCTGTAGGAAATACATATTGTGGCAAGCACAGCGTCTGTACAACATTTGACATTAAACAATGGAACAGTGGAGAAATCCTAATACAACAGTTCCACTTCAGAAACACTACCTTGTAATTCTGAGTTCCACAATCCATGCAGAAATTCAAAGAAGAGAAATTTTGGATGCATCCTTAATATTAAGGCACATCAATTTTATGCTCAAGAATGAATATGACCATGTCCACATTTTATTGCCTTTCAGCTTTTTTGGCAATGAATCTGGTTCCCATTATAACCAGATTCATCATTTTGATGAAAACTGCAACCCAACAGACAAAGGGAAGAGAGCTGAAAGCATACCTGCTTGGCAGTCACGCTCCTTATCATTATTAATGAATCAAAACAGATCATTTGTCTCCAAATGGAAATAACAGAATTAATAGAATGGAAGCTATTTTAAAATGTGACAGATCATTCAGAATGATAACAGCAGCATCTCAGCAACATTTGGGATTCAATCCATGAAAAATAATGCATGAATCCTCAAATATAAACAATCTAAATGTGTGTGTGTGTGTGTGTGTCTAACTAGAGAGAGAGAGAAATTCAACAATTAAAAATGCTATAAAAGATAACAAAAGGTTGAGTTCAAAATGACTTTGTCTTCCAGATATGAAAGAAAACCAGGAAATAACTCTATGTTCTCATTCAGAATAAGGTAAACAAGGCTGAGATATAATTTTCTGTCTTAACTCACTTGTCTGGCCTTTCTTTTTATGTTATTATATAGTTTGTATGCCAAATCTAGGGTAAGAGATGGGAATGAACCACAAAAAAACAGAACCATGAGGTTTGTGGTTCATGGATTTTCATGAACCACGAACTGGCATGAACTGGGGCCTGTTTACAAACCAGTTCGTGGTCCATGGGGTTTAAATGCACCTTTCCGGCTGCTTAGCAGCGGCAGGGAAAGAGGCATTTGACAGTTTAAAGGGCCCGTTCTTGCCTTGCAAGTGGCAGGGCCCTTTAAACTATCAGCTGGCAGGGGGGATCCCCCCTCACCGTCTGTCAGCTGATAGTTTAAACTGCCCAAACCCCAGCCCTGCAGGCCCACGCAGCGGCAGAGGAAGCCGAAAACGGCCTCCCTGCCCCTCAAATGGCTGCCACTGCCGCCATTTGAGGGGCAGGGAGGCCATGTTCGGCGGCAAAGGAAGCCGAAAACAGCCTTCCCACCCCTCAAATGGCTGCCATGGCTGCCATTTGAGGGGTGGGAAGGCCGTTTTCGGCCTCCTCCTCCACCCTGAGGGCTGACGCAAAAATGGCCTTCCCACCCCTTGCAGGAGGAGGGGGAGGATGCCACAGGCCTGCAGGGCAAGTTAAATGTGGGGCTGGGGCTGGGGGGTGGGGGCTGGGGTTTGGGCAGTTTAAAGGGCCCTGCTGCTTGCAAGCGGCAGGTCCCTTTAAACTATCGGCTGGCAGGCGGCAAGGGGGGATCCCCCCTGCCACCTGCAAGCCACAGGAAAATTTTCTATATCCATTTCCCTGGGGAAATGGACATTTAAACTGCCCCCTTATGACCAGTTCATGGAAACGAGCTTCCACGAACCTGCCTGGTTGGTGCGTTTTTGGGGGTCCTGATTTGATTCGTGCCCATCTCTACCTAGGGTTCCCTTAAAAGCTGACACAAATTCATGTACTGGATGGGGGTTGTGTGGGAGACTTGTAAAACTGTGCTCAAAAATAGCTATGCTAACAAAAAAGCAAAAGGCTTGATCACAAACCAAAGGGAATCGTGGCTAAAAGTGCACATTTCCCCATTTTGTACATTTCCCCCTACAGTTCTCGAGCACTGCAAGTTCTAGTTCTTTCAGCAGCGTTTGATAGTAAAGTCTAGTGATATTTTCAGTTGTGCTTCCCATGCAATCATCAGAAATGCACAGTAAAACTATTTTTGCTGTGCTCTGCTTCAGCATATATCTGAACTGGCCACGTTTGAATGCTGCCTCATTAAAAACAGCTGCATGTGCACAGGAAACTAGGGTACCTGCCTTATCGTCTCTGTTGCATGCTGTTCAGGAATGGGTTCCATTTTCCCAGTGGGATGACATTCACACATGCAAGTGTCCATCTGTAGCCTGAAACAGTCCAGGAAAATGACTTGATTGATTCTGCTAATTGTATAAATCGGGCTTTTGGTTCCTTACCTGCAGAACCTCCATATATTCTCTCACAGTTCAGCAGTCTCCATTCTCTTTATAATGGGCCTGCTTATTCCCTCATTCCCAACAACCAGTTGTATTTCCTGGCCTCATTCTTAGATATCTGATTTGATGTGGATTCTGTACAGGAGTTTGTTTGGGGATCCACAGACTGGATTGAAATTTGCCAGTTCTTTTAAAAGTACTAAGTGGCCACTGATTAAATGGATTGGCTATAAATCATATTTATAGTTATAGCATAACTATAAATAGGACTACTTAAACAATTCAAAAATTACATAGAAAGAAACTACTTACAGGAACAGATAGTATGAACTATGATGATGGAATGTGCCATCAAGTTGTAGGCAACTTATAGCAATCCCAGCTATAGTTTTGAAAGCAAGGGACTGTCAGAGCTGGTTTGCCACTGCCTTCCTCTGTATAGCAACCCCGGTCTGCTTTGGAGGTCTCCCATCCAATTACTAACCAAGGAAGTCCAGTCTTAGCTTCCAAAATCTGACAAGATCAGGCTTGCCTGGGTTATTCAGGTCAAGGCACCATTAACTATACACAGGCCCTAATCTTATTTTCTGTGAAAAAAGCCTTCTTGAATTATTCAGTTTTGCATAGTTTGCAGAAAGCTAGGAGGGTGGGAGCCTTTCTGACCTGGGCAGGCCATTCCATAAGGTCTGCCACCACAAACAATTCATGTGCACAGGTATGTGCACAGGCAAATTGGATTTTGTCCAATTGCAGGTCAGCACCTGCATAAGGCCTGGGTCAGATGAGCAAAGCTGTCATGGTGGATCATAAGGAGAAAGGTGGTCCTGCACATATGAGGTGCCAAGATCATTAAGGGCTTTATATGTGAAAGCAAATACCTTGTACTGAAACTGGTAACTGATGGGAAGCCAATGGAGTGATTTGCAGAATGGCAGTAACATGCAGGCTCCTTCTTGCTCCCCAAAATAGCCAAACCATGGCACTCTGCCTCAACTGAAGTCTATGAATTGGCTTTGAGGGTAGCCTTACGTAGAATTCATTACAATAGTCTATTCTGGACGTTACCATGGCATGGATTCAGGTGGTCAAATTGGCTGTGTCAAGGTAGGGGGCCATCTTCTAGTCTACAGAGAGTTGGAAGAAAGCTTTTTAATTTTTTTTTTTTGCAGCTCCACTAACTTGCTTCTCCAGAAATCGTGTTGGATAGAGTATAATACAAGTCTCTTAACTAAGTCAGCAAGGATCAGCTAAACGCAGTGGGGAGCACAATGTCCTTCAAGATCTTCACCTTTCCAACCAGCAGTACCTCTCTTTTCAGGAACTGGTTTCAGTTTCTTCAGTTAACTCTTAGCCAACTAACCACAGCAGCTAGGCAGCAATTCAGAAGTTCCACCGTATCACCAGATTTGGATGACACATAGAGCTGATTATCATCAGCATATTGATGACTTGACTATCAATCCCAAAGCACTGTATGATTTGTCTTAAGGGCTTTACCTTGAGATTGAAGAGCATGGGGGATAGGGTTGCTCCCTGTGGAACACCATAGAATAGGTCCCACACTCTGAGTCCAGTTGGGGAGGGGGGGCTAAACCTGTGATTTTGTATAAAGCATTCTTTGCTGGGTCTGGAACAGTGCCAATAACCTTTTAGGAATGGGGAAAATAATAACCTAGAACCACCTTCTCCCTCCAGTTCTACAGTCCACACTAACTACCTTTCTTTCTCGTCATGTGCACACAACCTGATTCTTCACACCAGGGTCTTTTAGACTGGGTCTGTGGAATTAATTCAGAATTCAGTTAAAATGTATCTGAGTGAAAGTGCTGCTGAATATTGAGTAGTCTTTATTTTTACTTCCCTTGTTCTGAGGTACTTCTAGGTGAAATGAAGGAACTGTGGAAATGCCTTTCAGGTTTTTTTTAAAAAAATGTAATTGAGCTATCTCCTGGCTCCATAACATGATTAAGACGAATTACTAGAATTTAAGCCAATTTAGTCCCCCTGATTCCAAAGTAATACAATCCAAGTATTTGATTTAAGTTGGCTGTTGAGAGGGCTGCATGTGTCATACTTCACAAATGTTCAGGTTCAGACTAGTCTGAGGTTAGCAGATCAATTTGCATGTGCCTGCACATCAGTTTCAGGGAGATGATTATTTCAGATGTATATTTAATCTTGAAATGCGGATGCTGCTGATTTGAAAGTGAAGTTGCACAAATGATGGCTGATTGTAACAATTCATCTCCGCCCGCAACATTAACATCTGTAATTCCTTGTACTTCTGCAGCTTTTAAAAACTTGTTCTTGATCATTTTAATGTCCCATAAGTATGTGTATTATTGTACCTTGTTTCCTGATGACTGAGTTTCCTTCCTGCTACTGTCAGGACTGAAGAAACTACAGAGATGAAGCAAAGGAAATGAGCTAACAGTTTGGAGTCTGAAATAAGAAGAAATACAGTTGATAGTTAAATTATGTCAAACTTCAAAATGTAAATATTAAAAATATCTACTGATTAGTAAAACTCCATGTGAAATGGATCACATGTACCACATATGAAGTGGTACTGTACTATTCATTATGCAAAGTTCTTTGCCATCTTTCCTGTAATGAATAGGGATGGTGACACCATGGCTTGATGTTACCATCTTGTGCATTTCTGGATCCTTCCCCATGGCAACTTATAATATGGAGACAGGCAGCAAAAACAAGTCCTATGAAGCCCTCAAGTCTCTCAATTTGCAGCCCCAAGGGCAATGGGTTGAGGTGGAAGTCAACTGAGCTCAAATGACACTCATACCAGACTAGAGGGAAATCTTCCAAAACTGTATTGATTACAGCCATTGGAGCATTGATGTGGCACTGGGCAGTGATCCAGTCATTGAACGACCTGAGGGATGCTCAGTTACACCCTTCCCACTCCACCTGCTGGGAGCCAGCTGTGGGATGGCCAATGATGATCCCCACCTGGGTGCAGGCCTTGCCATGGGTCCTTTGCCATAAGGGAGTGAAACTGGATGAGCTTAAGAGAAGCCCCAAAATGAGGGAAGATGGCCAGCTGGTGCAGTCTCCTGCAAGAAGGATCTGGCCCTATACCTCAAAACTATTCACTGCAAAGTTATGACAAAATCAGAGAAAAACCAGCCGAAAACCATATCCTGGCACCCCAGAGAAAGGAATGGGAGCAGACCATGCTCCCCCTTGCAATCTGGACAAAGGTGGCATAGAGGACCCAGGCCCTTCCCCTGCTATCCCACCCTGGCAAGCTAGTGTTCCCTGAGATTGGATGCCTGGTCCAACCCAGATACTGGCTCATGTGCCCCTCCCACACACTGCCATAGTTCTCAAATCCGACCTCCTGTCATGCATAGATTGCAATTAAAGACTTTTTTTAATTTGAGAAGCCTTGAATCATACTGCAGTTCACCATGATTTTATTTATTTATTTATTAAACTTCTATCTCGTCCCCCCATAAATGGGCTCAGGGCGGGTTACAACAGTAAAACATAATTTACATTAAAAACGTCAATAAAACCACAGAATTAACACCACCCCCAGACAGCGACCTTACACTCCATCCCTGCCAATAATACACAAAGGGGTGGGCAAAAAGGAGGAGGAACAGGCCTTTCAGTCAGCTGTAACTCATATGAGGGGCTAGATGATCACACGGACCCCAGACAGGTGGCCAGTTGGGAGGCTTTCCAATGACTATGGGACCCGCCTCAACCATATGCCTGGTGGAACATCTCAGTCTTGCAGGCCTGCTGGAATGATAGAAGATCCTGGTGGGCCCGCATATCCTCCGATAGAGTTCCACCAGGCCGGAGCCAGCACTGAAAAGGTCCTGGATCTGGTTGATGCCAGTCTAGCCTTTCTGGGGGCCGGGACCACCAGTAGATATTTCTTGGCTGATCTCAGCACTCTCTGGGGCACATACGGTAAGAGGTGGTCCCGTAGGTATGCCGTTCCCTGTCCGCTAAGAGCTTTAAAGGTCAAAACCAACACCTTAAATTTTATCCAGAACTCCATGAGGAGCCAGAGCAGCTGCTGCAAGATGGGAGTAATATGCGTCCTATATGGAACACCAGTGAGGACGTGTGCAGCAGCATTCTGGACCTGTTGTAATTTCTGGGTCAAACTCAAGGGAAGCCCTGTGTAGAGCAAGTTACAGTGGTCCAATCTGGAGGTGACCTTGCATGCATCACTGTTGTTAGGTCCTGGTTTGAAAGGTAGGGGGCAAGCTACCTGGCCTGCTGGCAATGGAAAAAAGCAGAGTGGGCCACTGCTGTAACCTGGGCCTCCATTGACAAGGAGGCATCCAGTATCACTCTCAGACTCCTGATGGTTGGAGCAAGCACCAGTGGCACCCCATCGAAGGCCAGGAGCTGGATCCCCAAATCTAACGGCCCATGATCCAAGTTCAGGACCTCCATCTTCACATGGTTCAATCTCAGATGACTCTGCTTCACCCAGCCAAACACAGCCTCCAAGGCTGTTACCAGGACATCCAGGGCAGAGCCAGGCCAGTCGCCTATCAACAGATACAACTGGGTGTCATCCACTTGTGACAACCCAGTCCAAAACTTCCTGCCAGCTGGGCAAGGGGGTGCATATAGGGGTTGAACAATAAAGGGGAGAGTATTGTCCCTTTCAGGACACCACATTCCAGTGGATGGCATGACGACAACTCTTCCCCAAGTGCAACCCTCTGTCCCCGACCACAGAGAAAGGAGACAAGCCACTGTAAGGCTGTCCCTCATATCTCCACACTGACGAGGCAGTGGGTCAACAGATCGTAGTCGACTGTGTCGAACGCTGCTAACAGATCTAACTACAACAACAGCGCCACGCCACCCCAATCCAGCTGCCTATGAAGATCATCTCTGAGGGCGACCAACACCGTCTCCATCCCATGACCTGCATGGAAACCAGACTGGAATGGGTCTAGGACAGAGGAATCCTTCAGAAACACTTATAGCTGTTCAACCATCACATTTATGATATATAAATGCAGGCACTTGTGTAAATTGGTTCCTCTCTAGGATTCAACCTATGTTTAGAATCTCAGTTTATGAAAAGAAAACACAAACTATTAACCTCAGCACCTGTATTTTGGTATCACAATGAACTGGATAGTGATTCAAGGCTTTCCTAACATGGATGTTTTCAGTTATGTTGTGTGCAAAGAGAGGAAGAGGACAGAGGAACAAGACAGCACAACAACACTTGGTGCTTTGTGCCCATCACAGACAAATCTCCTGGGCACAAAGCATGCAGGTTCTTTGTTGCAATACTTCATAGTTGCATAAAGAGACAAAGCAGCTCCAGTCTTCACAAAAACATTTGGAGCAATGAACATTGTTCAGATGGAAGAATTATTTTCTAATTTTTAAAGGGCCAAAGAAAAGTTAAGAGCAACCCAATCCTTACCGCCTGGAGTGGTGTGGCCAGCTGCCAGCATAATAGTGGCACTTCTGGTTCACTCCCTATGAACATTCTGTGGTCAGGGACAACATGGGCCCATCCACCAGGCACAGACCCATAGTGAACATATCAGAGTCCCTGGCAACCCCCAACAACACCCACCAGTTATGGAGCAGCAGCCAATAACATCTCTCTTTGTGATTTCAATTGGCTTAGACTGGAGTAACCTTTCTTAGCAGTGCACTGCTAGTTATATAACAACAACAACAGGAATTTAGACACTTTCCAAGCATCCATATTAATTAATCTGATTTACACCATGCATAAGTGACTGAGAGTCTCTCTACAGGAGACATCTTCTCAAGGATGCTCAAGTGGAGGGAGAGGCAACGTTAGCTGGGAAGAGTAGTTTTAAAAGACAGAGCCAGCTGAGAATGCTCCTCAGAGAGTTTGTAAATTTCATCTTCGCCTCCCCAAAGGGGAGGTGAACAAACCCAGTGAGGAGGCTCTGTCTTTTTAAACTACGCTTACCGATAAACATTACCTCTCCGTACACTTGAGCATCCCTGTATAAGATTTCTCATGTAGAGAAACTTCTCTAGTATAAGGACAGCATCCTACAGGACAATGCTGCATTTTAATATTTAATATTCTACACCCGTCAATTTTAATGGTTTTTTATACGATGTTTTAATGTTTTTATAATGTTTTTACTGTTTTTAATTTGTTGTCAAACCTCCCTGAGCCCGTCTGTCGGGGAGGGCGGTCTAAAAATGTAATTAAATAAATAAATAAATAATAAATAAAATAAATAACATGTGTTTTCTTCCTGCATTTTAGCCTTCTCTTTTGCCTGTCTTTATTGGTGGCCTTTTTTACCCACATTTTTGGCTTTTTCTGGCTTTTAAGTATCCAAACAAAGGTTTTCCAGTTTCTTAGTTTCCTATTTTGGTGTTGTTTGTTTTGTGCTGCTAGCATTTATGTGCATTCTTTTTGCTTTCTTGTAATATACGCCCAAAATACTACTACTACTACTGATAACAACAACAACATACAATTTATATACCGCCCTTCTGGACAACTTAACACCCACTCAGAGTGGTTTACAAAGTATGTTATTATTATCCCCATAACAAAACACCCTGTGAGATAGGTGGGGCTGAGGGCCAAGCTACACATGACGAATGACACTTGAACAGCAAGTGTATTTCTCCCTGTTCACTTGCCCTCCACTCAATCCACTTGCCATTCAAGTGTCATTCGTCATGTGTAGCTTGGCCCTCAGAGAGCTCCTAGAAACTCTGCCTAACCAAGGTCACCCAGCTTGCTTTAAGTGGAGGAGTGGGAAAAACCCGGTTCTCCAGATCAGAGTACCATGCTCTTATCCACTACACCAAACTGGCTCTCCTTTTCCTCTCACATTTACCATTTTAGGTTTATTTTGGGGGATCTTCCACCATGGACCTATCATTCTTCAGGACAGGTTGTATATTTTATTTCTGCACCTGTGCCTACAAAAATGTAGCAAATTTTAGGAACATCTGGAACATCGCCAAAAATAGGAGGTCTGTATTATTTCATTTGGCTACGGGGATGTTGGTTGTGGGGATAATAATAACATACTTCGTTAACCGCTCTAAGGGCCAAGCTACAAGTGACAATGACACTTGAACAGCAAGTGGATCAAGTGGAGCGCAAGTGGAGGGCAAGTGAATAGGGAGAAATACACTTGCCGTTCAAGTGTCATTTGTCACTTGTAGGGCCAAGCTACAAGTGACAAATGACACTTGAATGGCAAGTGTATTTCTCCCTGTTCACTTGCCCTCTACTCAATCCACTTGCCAGGCAAGTGTCTTTCGTCATGTGTAGCTTGGCCCACAGTTTGGCCCTTAGTGTGCATTAAGTTGTCCTGAAGGGCGGTATATAAATTGAATGGTATTATTGTTGTTGTTGCTGTTGTTAATAATTTGGAGTGCAATGATTTGCTTGCTTGCTTCTTTTAAAACTTTTTATAACCTTTGCCTTTGGACTTTTAGTTCAGCTCCTACTTATAATACCTTAAACTTTACCTCAGGAAGGTCCTGGTCAAAACCAACACTCCTTTTATTTCCACACATACAGAGCTTCAGGTGTACCCAAGCTTTTACCTTGAGAACAATTTCCCTTTTTCGTCTGTGTGACCTATATATTGCTTCCTCCCAGACTCCCTCAAAACATTTTTGCTGCCACCAAAGGCTTTTACCTTCAGTCTCTTCTACTTAACTTATACAGGAAGGCTTTGTTATAGATGGTAGTGTGACAGAACACACAGTACACAAGGACGCTTGTGAGAGAAGAAAGGGATCCTTTTTCTTCTTAAACAAAAGTAGAATTTATTTATAAGTACGTAAACATGATGGTTGCAGAGTTTTGCTAAGCATATTGGTTTCAGAATAATTCCTAAACATGGTAATTTAAAATATAATTATATCTTCTTAAAGATATTTTCACAGACTAAATCACAAACATCATACACTAATTTTTCACACAGATCTTCACTAACAGAATAAACTTACATCTCGTTTACACTAAGATTCACTCAGGTCTTTCCATACAGCCTGTCCTAGATAGAATAATCTCTCTCTCAGAGTGTGACGACAAGTGACTTTCTTCACGTGGAGAACACTAGATTTTTTCCACAAGGTTACCTGGGAGAAAGCGGCTGCGTCGGTGAAGCTTCAGCCGCAGTGACAGTGGAAGCATCTGCTGCAGATTCTTCTGCTGTCGCTGCAGCTGAAGCTTCACCAACGCTGCTGCTTCCAGAGCAGCTCCCCGGGAGAAGGCAGCCTGCAGGATGCCCTGGGAAAAAGTAACAGCTGCCTGCCCCCAACCGAAGCCCTCTTGTGGCTCTTCAGGCAGCAATTCTAACAGAGAGGGGAAGGACCACTCAGACTTCACTTCCCAGGTAACCTTGCAAAAAAATCTAGTGTTCTCCACATGAAGAAAGTCACTTGTAGCTTTGCTCTCAGATATACATAGACTGACCCAGGCTCATACACAATTTGCCTAGCTTGTATAAAATCCTTCCTCTGAGACACCTTCAGCTCTCTAACTAAAACTCCACTTCACCCCACCCGCAGAGTATAGCTACCATCCAATCAGAGCAGACTCCATTCAATTATCTATCCTTGCCCCTCCTTCTTTCCTCAGAGGTCTGCATTTAAACCTACCGTAACAAATATTTAGAATCCCCACATTAACAAATAGAAATAAAATCCAAACTATTTTGATGCAAAACTTTATATGGAGTGTATAGAATTGAACATCCTTTAGTTCTGTTACATGCTTTTTACTGCATTCTTCTAGCTTGTGTCTTCATAGCTATTCCATTGTTTGTCTATTTACTAGTAGTAAAATGTCATTTACTAATATGAGTGTTGAATCTTTAATTCCCCACCATTGCATTACAGTAACAGGGAGACAGCCCATTGCTTGACCTCTCCTCCTTTCTTCTCTCACCCAGTTCTCCTAGGCATCAAGATACAGTAAGGATCAGCACCACTCATGGGACTCTAGTAGATATAGAAATAGATCCTGGTTTATATGTTAACCCTTTTGGTGCTGGTTTGTACTCTGGACATGCTCAGGGGGATGTGTCCCCAGGATAGAGGGTGGAGCAGGTAGCCATATAGTTAACATAAGCTACAGCAAGACTTGTGGGTTGGACCACAGCTGTGTACTTGGGCTTCCCCATTGCCATGGGCACCTATAGGCTGCATCATGGTTATTTACACCAGTTCAGGGGGGACAATTTAGGGAACCAACTAATTCCTGCCATGCCCCAGCCCTAATTCTTCTCTGCTGGTGCAGACAGTTGTGGTCTGTGGTGGTGGTCTATGGTATTACTGCACTGGCATCTGGCCATGGCATATCAGCAGTGGGGGTATTATGCAAGTGAATTGGAGACATGACTGTATCTCTGAGGTATGCCAACATAGCGGCTAGTTGGCTTCCTGAGCTCCCCACCCTCATCCCAAATAACACTGTAAAGTTCATATAATGTGATATCTAATTTATATAGAAATCAACAAATGAAAGAATAATTTAAATTTATTTTCTTTTAAAATAATTATTGGTTTTTCTGCAAAGCAGGGTATAAACTGTGTGAAATAAAATGAGGATAACAGAGTTGGGACTCTCAATAGTCCCCCACACTTCCCCCCTCCACAACAGAATCAGTGCCAAGACAGTGGAGGGAGGAGGTGCAGTGGGCCTACCAAGTGGTGGTGACAGCAGGAGACAGGAAAGGGAGAAAGGGTCTGGCACCACTTGGCCTTTACCTAGGGCTGCCAGCCCCCCAGTGGGGGCAGGGAATCCCCCGCTCCCAGCCTCTGCCCCCCCATCACTAACCCGGCCTGTGAGGGGAAAGGCCCTGGGGAATAGGCCCAGGAAGCAAAAAACCTCCTGGGCCAGTGTACAGCAGGCTTGCTTCTCACTAGCATGATTATGTCACTTCTGTAAATGACATAATCCCACCCTGCACGCTCCTGCCCTTCACAGGGGCCATGTCCAGAAGTGATGTCATTGGGCTGGGAAGTGTGCCTGCTTCATACACACACAAGGACTCTCAGAAGGTGAGTCCCAGGTTTCCCCCTCACGCTGGGAGGGTAAGGGGACCTGGCAACCCTACTTTCCCCTTACCATCCATTCTAACCACCACCACCACCACAGCTCTCAGTTGGGCACCTGCTTGAATCATCTTCTTCATTTTGTTCTTCTCTATCAGGCTTTGAAATTATACTTCACCAGCCACATAAAAGCAATTTCATCTTATGTTCAACTTTTCCTGATACTTTCACTTTTTAAATTTTCCTCTTAATATTGTGTTGCGGTTTCAATTGCAGTGCCTATCACATGATTTGCCTATAACTTACTGTTTAACTAAGGTTTTACTTACTTCACTACATATCGTTCTGCTTCTACTTATGCTAACGAATGGTTATTAATCTCTTAACCTACTATTTACGATATAATACAAGGGAGTTAATTATATTCCCTGCTTAATGTAATGCTTAACTCCATGGGATAGATACGGCTTATGAATTTTCTATAATATCACGTTTGCAATCTCATTACTTTAAAAGTTAAAATTGATTTGGTTCAAGTGACCTCATGTTAGAATATTTTCTAAGCAAACTGTAAATGTCCTCTTGGAATAAAATGCAGTTTCAGTTTTCATAATCAAAATAAAATATTTTATTTCAATTTTAAAAAATAATTTGATAATTTAATAATTTAAATTAATTTGATAACATTAAGATAAATAAAATTATTTGCCATCAGATGACAAAATGATCCCTGAAAAATACAAATACAAAAAGAAAATCCATATACTACCTTTTATTAGGACTGACCAAATTGTTTTGGTTGGTCCTAATAAAAAAATATTACATGGACTTTGTTCTTATTTTTAAATGAATCAGACAAAGTTATGAAGTAAAGGCCTTTGGATACTGTCCATTAAAGCTGAAAGCTATTAAAACTGACAACCAACATGGCATGATTTTCTCCATCACTTCCTGCTTGTGATCTTTCCAATGGTATCTGACTAGCTAGTATTAGAAACAGGCTGATGGACCAGATGGGTCTGGTATGATCCAAAAAAGACCTCACAGTTCCATTAGGGCCTTCATGTCTCCAAGTGAGGAAAGCTGCTCCCTTAGAAACAGCCTCCAGATATTAATTTTCAACACAATTTTCCTACTAAATGTAGGAAATATAACCTCTATTTCAGCTGAAAGGGCAAAGGTAGATGTAAAAATTCACTAGCCCATTGCTTTTAAACAGCATTGAACAGGCCCCAGCTAATATGGCACTCCTAACCAGCGGCAACAGCCACTTCAGCTGGGGCCTGCAATTTGCCTCCCTGAAGGAAGATGTTGCACTCAGGGCTGGCCACAACAGGCAGGTGGCTCACTGGTACTGCACATGGTCCCTAGGTTAGTTGCCAGGAAGTCAGTCACCAAGGAGACGACAAACGAGAGTCCAGAACTCAGGCCAAGTGTCAGAGCCAATACATCAGTCAGAGAGAGGAGCAGGCAGAAGGGAAGTCAGAAGGCAGGCCTAGGTCAGAGTCTGATCAAACAAGAAGCAGAGCAGGGCACAAGGCAAAGGCAGGCCAGGAGCTTTCAGGTGCAGAGCTCTGGTCACAGGGAGTGGTGAGCTGAGTTGCTTCCACTCTTGGCTTCTTCAGCTTCTCTCTCTTATACTGTCCTAACAAGGAGCAGGTGTTGTCTCTTTGCCTAATAGCCCCAGCCGGTGCTGTGCCTGCAAATGAGCACTTTTTCTCCTCTCCAACAGAGCTGTCTTTGCTTTATTTTTCTTCTTCTCAGCTGGCCCAGGGTGCTCAGGTTTCTCTTTTGCTCTGTGGGAGTCTTTGTCTCCAACAGCCTCTGCAGAGGTTTCTGGCTGCTCCTTGTCTCCAATAGCCTCTGCAGGGGCTTCTGGATGCTCCTGCTGAGTTTCCTTCAGAGCAGTAGCTGTCATGGCTGGCTCTGGCTCCAGAGTAGACCCTGCTGGCTCTTCCATGGCTGGCTCTGGCTCTAGAGTAGCCTCTGCTGGCTCTTCCTGCTTATCCTCTGAGGAGGACTCTGGGGCAAGAGGTAAGGTGGCCAGTCAAGGCTGAGGCTGACTCATGACAGAAGAGGAGACAGCAGTGCGTCCTCAGCCATATGGGAATGCTAGAGAGGGAGGAGCAAGAAGCCTTATAGAACTGCTCCACCCCTCAATGTCTTATTCGTGCCTCATTCTCGGCCCACCCATCTCACCCTATTTTAGTGCAAGTTTAGCCAGTTCATCAGGGCCAGGTAGGAATTTTTTCTCTTTTCCCACAATTAGCAACAGGGTGAGGAGTTTTCCACCTACTTTGCACTGTTTGTATGGAGAAGTAATTGACTTAAGGTGAGTCTGTTAGGAGCTGCTTCTGGGCAGGTTAGAAGTTGGGGGAAATCAGGGGCTGGTGAGTCCCCTTGTCATATCCCCATTGGTGGGGAATTGGGATCTGTCAGGAGCAGCTGGCTGCTTTATGGCCCAATTGTGGGGACAGATGCCCTGGAGGGAAACTCCTGACAAGCCAGTCTCTCCCCACAAATTTACGGCTGGGTGGGGGAGCTTTAAAGGGGGCACCACTTCACCTGGTAGGTCAGGGCGGAGGTCCAGGAGTTACCCCAGGGCCTGACCTGTACCACTAGTTAGTGTCTTATCACAGCTCACACCCGTAGCTGGAAAGGCAGTAAATACACTCACCACCAGTTATTCTGCTTTAGCATGAACATTCCTTTCATGCCTGATCTCCCAGGTGGGTCTTAGCAACGTTCTTGCCCAGCCAGCTAGAATTCCCCCTGATGCAGATCAATCTGCATTTAATCCATGGTCCCTATGATTTTATATCATAGGCCTGTATATTAAATATGGCGGAGACCAGGGCCATTTACTTACAACTTGATGACACTTTACACTAGAGGCCAAAATTGTGGAAACCTTTTGGAAAAAGTGCATTTTTGAGGTTTGATGGCTCATAACACCACTTTTGGGGGGGAGTAATACCATAAAATTATATATCAATGGAAAGATAATTTAATCAAGAATGTAATACAACAAAGTTTGTTCTATTATCTGTATTCTACCAAATGCCAAATAACCAGGAAAAGGGAGCACAACTTGCTTAGGTTGATATGAAGTAGACTTCCTTCATTTGAATGTAGCCAATGAGCATGAGTCTTTAGAGAGCCAATCAGGTCACAGTAAGATTCAGCTATTGATATCATGTATTGGAGCTGAGAGAAGGTCATTTGTTAGTGTGTTATGTGATTGCTATCAAGTTGGTTTGTTTGTTTTGTGTTCTTTCATTTAGTGAGCTTGTAAAACGTAATAAAATTAAAGAAATGCCACAAAGAGTTGACTGGTTACCCAGAAACCAATGTAAAATAGTACTATTAAGTGAACAAGGCTACAGTTATGAAGAAATTAGTAGAAAAATAGGTGGAAACTTAACCAAAGGTGGCATTTCTAAATTTTTGAAGAGGTATAAGGCAACTCAGTCACTACAAAATGAGACTGGTAAAGGCAGGAAAAGGTGCACACAAGCAAGGGATGATAGAAGAATTGAGAGACTGAGCCTAGGTGACAGAAGAAAATCATATAGAATGAAATGGCGCAATCATACAGAACGAAAATCATACAGAACGAAATGGCGCAATACAGAACAAAAATCATATAGAACGAAATGGCGCAATTCAATGTGAAGTTGAGTGCAAGGACTGTTCGGCGCATACTGGAGGAATTTGGTCTTAATGCTAGAATTCCACGAAAAAAGCATTGTTATATCTTAAACAAAGGTTGAAAAGATTAAACTGGGATAAAACCCATGTTAACTGGACAGTGGAACAATGGGACCATGTTATTTGGAGTGATGAGACCAAAATCTCCCTCTTTGGTAGTGATAGCATAAAATATGTGAGAAGAAGAATCAGAGAAGATTTGCATCCTGATTGCAATTCACCTACCGTGAAACACCCAGTTAGTGTTATGATATGGGGTTGTATGATATCAAAAGGTGTGGGCAGAATTTGCGTGATAAATGGCAATATAAATGACCAAAAATACATAAATGAAATACTTGAGCCCAAACGAAAGCCTTCCACACATGATCTTTTCCAAGATAATGAAGCATTTATATTTCAACAAGATTCAGCTCCATGTCATGTTGCTGCTGTGTGCAAAAAGTGGTTTCAAGATAATCATATTCCACTGTTGGAATGGCCTGGGTATAGCCCAGACCTTAACCTCATTGAAAATCTATGGAGCCGACTAAAGAAACTGGTTAGTGAGAAGCAACGCAGCAATAAAATGCAATTAATAAAAGCAATAACTCAATCGTGGTTTCACATTATAACAGTTGCAGAACTAAAAAACTTGGTTCACTCCATGGGAAGACATTGTAAGGCTGTAATTCGGCCCCTTCCTGGCAAGCAGCTACGCTGCTCAGCCAGGGGCCGTCCATTGCCGCACTGGAGGGATAGACGGCACCACCCCCTCCTTCCTTATATGGAAGTGCTGGGAGGGCTGAGCGAGCATAGCTATGCAGCTCTGCCCTCCCAGCTCAGTGCGGTTCAGTCGCTCGGTGGAGAAGGACGTCTCCAGCGAGCGACTGAGAGGCGCGGAGCTCGGCTGTGCTTTAGGCCAGCGGCTTGGGAGGCTTGCCTGCGGGCTCGGAGCTTCCTCGGCGCGGGCGGCGGCGGCTGCAGCGAAGAACGGCGGTAGAAGGGCCGTTTCAGCGGCCGAGAGCGGCTGCGCCGGCCAGTGGAGGCGCGGCGTGGCGCAGCAGAGCCGAGCGGCCTCCCACTCACCTACCCGGCTTGGGAGCACGTGGAGTGCGAGCGAATTTGCCGGGAGGGGAGTCAAGGAGCGGGGCGCGGGGAGGCCTGAGCGCCCTTCGGGCCCGTGCTGCTCCCGGGCAGCGAGGCCGCGGTCCCGGGAGGGAGCCCATGGGTTGGTTCCCCTGCCAGGGGACATAATCTCAGTTGGGAGCCCAGTGGGCGGCGGCTGTTAGCCTACCTTGGGCACCCACGCCATTTTACCGGCGTAGTTGCCGGCGGCCATTTTGTGGGCAGCAGAGTGGTCGGCCATTTTGGGCTGCTGCTCATTACTGGGGCAGCGTGGCCTAGTGGGCGAGTTGCCATTTATTGGGCATAGGCCTGCTTTCCTGGTGCCTGGTTTAGTGGGGATTTATTCCTTTCCCCCCCCCCTAAGAGCCAGTAACACCCTTCTCATTAGATTGGGAGCTGGCAGGGTCAGCCTGGCCTAGTACCTGTGAGGCGGGGAGGTGACTGACGGTCATTAATTCCTTGTTGTCCTACTGGTCAGTCCGGCCCAATCTTGTCAGATTTTGGAAGCTAAGCAGTGTCAGCCTTGCTTAGTAAATTGAGGCCTGACCCAATAGTGGTCGGGGGGGGATTTAGGTATTGAGGTTGAAGGTTTTACGTGGGGGTTGAAACTGGTGAGTAGCATGGCACCCAAGACGGGTGAAGGGAATTCAAAAGGGAAGCAACCTGCTAAGAGGGCGCCTTCCAAGCGACCCCCTCCCCCGGCTCTGTCTTCCTCAGACGATGAGGACTCCTTTGGGGAACAGCAGGATATTTTGAAGCGCCTGGAGGCGCTGGAGCGGGCAAGAGGGGATGCGGTGTCAGTAAGCAGGGGTGCGTACAGTACAGCCAGTGCGGCGAGCATCTGGAATCGCAATTAACCGTGATATTTTGCGCCGTTTATCTGCCTTGGAAGGTTCTGCTGGATCCCCAGCAGCTGGAGGTTGCAGTGGCCCCCAGCAAAGGTGTCTGATGCCTCAGGAACCGGCTGTAGAAGTGGTGGACTCACCTGCGGAGTTACCGCCTGTTGCAGTGGCTGTGGACCCGGTGGAGGCACCTGGTAAGGATCATGCACCACACTACCCTTACCCTTGGCCTTGGGGGCCAGGGGCACAGGCTGCTGCTTGTGCGTTGATTATTGGTCTGCAGGACGCCCTAGCCAATCCTGCGCTGCCCTTGGGTGGGGTACAGCCCACTTTAAATCAGGCTTTCAGCCTGGCTCAGCAGCAACAGGCAGTTCCCCTTCAAGTTTGGGGAGGCCCATCTTGGGGTTATTATCCTTATCCGGCACTGAACTATGGCCAGGTTCCTTTTCTGCTATGCCCTTTGGCGATACGGCCCTTCCTTTGGGCGACCATTTGGCACAGGCCACGAGGGATAAAATTCTACGTAGGGAGTATGTCAACGTCTTTTCCGTTCTCTACCATGAATTAGAGAAGGAGGATAAAGATGTGATGGACAATAGAGACAAGGAACGCCTGAAAAAGTGGCGAGTTGACAGGACCTGGAACAATTGGCTGCCTGGCTTCCTGATTTACGCTGGGGTAATTGCCAGGGCGCTGCCCAACCGGGCTGTGTCTCTGTTTCAGTATCTTGACATCATTCTGAAAGGTTATAGCGGCTTCTCAGGTGCTGCATGGATGCAGTACGATGTGGAGTTCTGCATGCGGGCAGCAATGTACCCCAGCCTTCCGTGGGACCGCATTCACCAACAGTTGTGGCTGTCGGTGATGTCTCCTGCCATGCCTAACTTGGGGGACCGTTCGGACAGCGGCCAGGTAGTTTCTCGCAACTCCCAGCCGACTAATACCCGCGGCCGGGTGGGACAGCAGGTTCAACACTGGCTGCTCTGCTGGGAGTATGCGTATAAGGGAACTTGCCCTAGGAAACCTTGCCGATTCCGGTATGAATGCCCATCTTGTGCGGGCCAGCATCCATACAATGCGTGTGGTAAAGCCCGTCAGGGGTGGGGGAGGTAGGAAGCAGGGGGGCGGCGGCTCCACCAGCCAACAACCTCCTGGAAAAGGGCCCCCAGCCCGGTAAAGATGAGGGTCCTTGAACGCCTGTTATGTTCTTATCCTCTTAAGGAGGCTGCAGTTTATTGGTTGGAAGGTTTCAGGGATGGTTTCAGAATCCCTGTTCAGGGGCCTAGGGCCCCATTTTTTATGGTTGAGGACTGGCGTTCTGTTCATGGCAAGGAAGACATAGTTAGGCATAAAATCAAGAGGGAATGCACAGAGGGTAGAGTTTTGGGGCCATTTGTGGCTCCTCCAACCCCCAATTCCGGGTGTCTCCTTTGGGGGTGGTGCCGCAGAAGGCGGCTGGCGAGTATCGCCTTCTCCACCACCTTTCGTATCCTAAAGGTGGTTAGGTTAATGATGCCATCCCTGGGGCATTTGTCTCTGTCCGGTACACCTCTTTTGATCAGGCTGTGCAGGTGGTGTGCAGATGTGGGGTGGGCGCAGAGCTGGTTAAATGTGTTATTAAGTCTGCATTTTGCCTTCTCCCTGTCCATCCGTTGGATTTTGAGCTATTGGGGTTTGCCTTTGAAGGTGGGTATTATATGGATCGTGCCCTACCGATGGGTTGTTCCGTGTCTTGTGCAGCCTTTGAGCGCTTCAGCTCATTCCTGGAGGGGGAACTGAGGCGGCGTATGTTTAGCTGTGACTCCGCCCACTATTAGATAATTTTTGTTCGTTGGGCGGGCGCAGTAGTCTCAATGTGCTCGGCTTTTCACCTTCTTTATGGGGCTGGCAGATGAGCTGGGGGTTCCATTGGCCCCCGAGAAGACGGGTCCCTCTACAGTGCTTACCTTCTTAGGCATTGGTTGGACACGGTTCAGCAATCCTTACGATTGCTCTTTGACAAGGGCGACGACCTTAGGGCTCGTCTGCGGGATTTTAAGGGTAAGCACAAGGCCTCCTTGGTTGAGCTGCAACAGCTTGAGGGGCACCTTAAGTTTGCGTGCAAAGCTGTTTCACCTGGGAGGCCGTGTTTGCGTCATTAGTGCGATGCTGTGGCTCGCCTGCGTGCACCCCATCACAGGCTGCGAGTGACAGGTGGCATGCATGCCGACCTAGAGGTGTGGTTGGAATATTTGAGTGGCTTTAACAGTATTACCTTTTGGCAGCAGGATTTGTTGCCCGAGGCGGAGTTGCAAGTTACATCTGATGCCTCGGGTTCCACTGACTTCGGAGTTTGTTTCCGGAGGCACTGGTGTGCTGAACAGGGGCCCGCTGATTGGCTGGCATCAGATTTGGTCCAACTATGGGGCGAGGAGCTGGCAAATCACACTGTCCACTTTTGGGGTGACAATTTGGCCGTGGTTCACGTCGTCAATTCCTTGTCCTCTGAGTCCCTCAGGGTCATGTGATTGGTTAGGGCATTTACACTAGTGTGCCTGTGGTGCAATATATTGTTTAAGGCCAGGCACGTTCCTGGCGTGTGCAAAGGTGTCGTGGACGCTTTGTCTTGCCAACAGATGGAGTGTTTCTGGCAGCTTGCCCCGGAGGCAGATCCTCGTACGGCGGTGATGCCCCCAGAGCTTTGGCTGCTTGGGAGGTCGAGGCGGGCCGCGCCATCCAGCTAGCCATCACACCCAGTACACAGGGCGCTTGTTGGAGAGCGGGAGGCCGGTTGGACGGGTTTAGGCGAGAAGCTGGGATTGGTAATGCCTGGCCTATTCCGGTCGAGCACATTCTCCAGTTTTGTGTCCACCAGAAGGTCTGTGGGCTGACAGTAAGTCCATTAAGGGGCAACTATCAGCCCTGGCCTTTGTTAGCAAAGCTCGGGGATTTCCTGAGGCCACGGGTGATTTCCGAGTGCGGAGGATACTCGAAGGATGGTCCAGGGAGTGCGCGGTCCACAAGGATCCACGTCAGCCCATTTCCCCATCCGTCCTTAAGGGCCTTAGTGCGGTCTGGAAAAGGGTTTGTACTTCGGCCTATGAGGCAAGGCTCTTTCACGCAGCTGCGTTGACTGCCTTTTTCGGGGCCCTTCGGGTCAGGGAGCTGGTGGTTCATCCTGTAAGGATAATTCCGGCCGTGCCCTTATGGCAAGTGACCTAGCTTTCGAGGGTGACATGGTTTCAGTGACGATCCGCTGGTCCATGGCGGACCAGATGTGTAAGGGGGCTTGCGTTCAGTTGGGCTCTTGCTCTGAGGCGGAGCTGTGCCCTGTCCGTGTATTGAGGAGGTAACGGTAGGTGCGTGGCAGTGAGCAAGGCTGCCTTTTCTGGCACTGGGATGCCTTCCCCTTAACTCGCTACCAGTTCTGGGTAGTGACTAAGTGAGCTCTGGTGGCGCTGGGGTTGCAAGGCGTGAGCTTTGGTACTCATAACTTTCGAATTGGAGCGGCTTCAACAGCCGCTGCCATGGGGTATTCAGGTCAGGCCATTCAAAAGGTTGGGGTGGCGGTCTGCGGCCTACTGTTCCTGGGTACGTCCATTGCAGCATGTTTAAATGTTACTAATTGTTGTTTTTCTTAGGTCCTGCGTCACGGGTTGGATGAAAACGCATCTTGATTCGGGGGCACAGTTTGTCTTCTGGGCTGCCCATCAAGCACGCAGGACGCCAGTTGGGTCTCAGCTCGGGTTAAGTGACCGGGCTACTGATGAATGGCAGGGTCGGGGGCCTTCGGTGGCCAGGCCTGATGCCAATGCTGTTTGGAGTTGGGCGTGATACGCCACCCCATATACTTGTTATCCATTTCATGGGAAATGATTTGGGTTTGATGCAGTGATGGCATTATATTCTCAGGCGCTATCTGATATGCGCCTCATCGCGGCATGTTGGCCGGGAGTGCTGATCAGGTGGTCGGTTATGATCCCTCGTCAAGTTCGGAGGGAGGCTGAAGATTGCCAGGCCATCGAGCAGGCCAGGATGAAGGCCAATAGGGCCATCCAAAGGTTTGGGGGCCGGGTTAGGCGTTATTTGCCTCACCCTCGGATCAGGGCCGAATTCCCCGACCTCTACAGGGGTGATGGGGTGCACTTGTCTCAGACAGGCAACCACATTTTTCTTGACGATCTGCGGCAAGGACTTCAGTTGGCCTTAGGCCATCAGTGGGGCGCCAGGGCCTAAGCAGAGGCTTGGTCCTGGCGTTGGCTGGTTTGTAGGAGTAGGGTGCGGGACGGTGAGCACCCTTGGCGCTTCCCTATGTGGGAAGAGGGGCCTGCCTAAAGGGCTGGTACTGCTGTGACGGCTGCCAGGCCCACAGGCAGGCTGCCTTCGGGAACCCCAGCCTGCGAGGCCTTTCCCTCACTGCTTGACGGCTGAGGTGTCAGGAGCTTAAAGGGGGGTTACCAAATTTGCCTGGCCGGCTGGGTCCGCCCCATCCACTGGATGGGTCCCACCTGGGGCTTCGGGGCTCGCCCAGACAGGTCAAGGCGGTGGTCCAGGTGGGACGCCGTGGCTTGACCTGTACCGCTTTAGGTCCTTGCCGCTGTTTAGCTTGTTTTGTCTGTATAAAGTTAATAAAGTGGCCCTTAGATCCAACTTGGTGTCCGTCTCTTTTCTGACTGGTGTGGCAATTCGGCCCCTTCCTGGCAAGCAGCTACGCTGCTCAGCCAGGGGCCGTCCATTGCCGCACTGGAGGGATAGACGGCACCACCCCCTCCTTCCTTATATGGAAGTGCTGGGAGGGCTGAGCGAGCATAGCTATGCAGCTCTGCCCTCCCAGCTCAGTGCGGTTCAGTCGCTCGGCCCACCCACCTCTCCCTAATTTTATTGGTGTAGGACTAGCCGGCTGCCGTTATGGGGTCAGGTAGGAATTTTTCCCTCCTTTCCGAATTGGCTGTGGTAAAAGGGGGTTTTTCGCCTACCTTACACCGATGCTTGGGGATTGAGAAATTTGTTTTGAGGTGGTGCCTGTTAGGAGTGTCCTGGCGGGTTTGTAGGAGTAGGGTGCGGGACGGTGAGCACCCTTGGCGCTTCCCTATGTGGGAAGAGGGGCCTGCCTAAAGGGCTGGTACTGCTGTGACGGCTGCCAGGCCCACAGGCAGGCTGCCTTCGGGAACCCCAGCCTGCGAGGCCTTTCCCTCACTGCTTGACGGCTGAGGTGTCAGGAGCTTAAAGGGGGGTTACCAAATTTGCCTGGCTGGCTGGGTCCGCCCCATCCACTGGATGGGTCCCACCTGGGGCTTCGGGGCTCGCCCAGACAGGTCAAGGCGGTGGTCCAGGTGGGACGCCGTGGCTTGACCTGTACCGCTTTAGGTCCTTGCCGCTGTTTAGCTTGTTTTGTCTGTATAAAGTTAATAAAGTGGCCCTTAGATCCAACTTGGTGTCCGTCTCTTTTCTGACTGGTGTGGCAATTAAAGCAAAAGGTTACCCAACTAAGTATTAACTGACATGGTGAGAATTGTTGTATAACTCATTTTTTCTATGTGTTTCAATTTTCTTCTTTATAACTACTATTCTAAAAAACTTTCCTTCATAAAAGTTATTGCATTACATTCTTGATTAAATTATCTTTCCATTGATGTATAATTTTATGGTATTACTCCAAAAAAAAGTGGTGTTATATGAGCCATCAAACCTCAAAAATACACTTTTTCCAAAAGGTTTCCACAATTTTGGCCTCTAGTGTACATACACACTGAGCTAGAAAAGGTTAACATATGTTCAGTCTGAGAAATCATATTTATGTAGAAACTTGAAACTAAGCAAATTAGAACTTAAAATCTGTCCTTAGTATTCCGAATATTTTAGACTTCAAGTCAAAGAGCAAATTTGGGAAGTGGAAGAGAGATGAAGAGAGATGAAAAAATGGTGACAGGATGGCTGAGGACAATTTACACTGATCCAGATTTTGAAAGTCATTGTGGCTTGACTCATCATTAGTTCAGGTCTTTGGAACAAAGTACATTGATTTTGAACCCCTCCCCTCCCCACTTTTCCTCCAAAATTTGGACTATTCATAATTTGAAATGTCTTTAATTGAATTATGGCTGTGATGAAACAATAAAGTATTGGTTGATTGAACAAGCCCAGTGGTCCATTTAACGCAATATTGTTTATTCTGACAGACACTCTTCACTGCATCAGTGAGACTCTTTCTCAGTCCGCCTACCTGAGATCTTTTTCAGCTGGCAATTCCAAAGACTGAATCTAGGATCTTCCATATTCAAAATAAGTACTGCACCTACTTGCCCTTTGAGGAAATATAAATTGAAGTCATCTAGTGACAGGAAGTGACACTGAGGGCAAAGAGTGTTTTAAGGCAAAATTACTTAATTTGTACACTTAGAGGAGTTGAGTTATTCACTTTATTCAAAATGCCTATGTAACTGATAAAGCTAAACTATTAGCATTTATGGTTGTGAATGAGCTACCATACTGCTATCCTGGCACATACTGGCTTTGTCCACCCTGGCCTCAAGCAGTGGTGAGAGAAAAGTTGCACAAGCTTTTTAAAAAAGTTTTTTTAATGCAATGTTTTTCTTCTTTAACACAAAGAAGCTGTCTCTCCAAAAAAAAAAAAAGATGGAAAGAGAGAGAGAGTAAATTTCTTCGGAGCTGGAATCTTTATTAGTGCTACCTAATCTGTATTTTCTCATTTATTTCTTACCTCAGAAGGTCCCCTTTAGTGTCCCCAAACAATTCCTCACCACATCCTCTACCACTGGCCATCTGTCACCCAGGCTCATATATTCTACCATCAACTACAATCAACATATTTCACTTCCTCCAGTCCACTAGGACTCACACTTTCTCTACATTATTCAAGGTCATTTGTCACCAGCAGCATCCCTACACGATTTATAACAAAAGCTATGATTTGTAAAAGTTGCTCTACACTCTGAAATGATACTCTCAATGTGCTGTCTGTTTCTACTTCAATATACTTCTTTTGCATTATCAAAGTGACTGAAAGGCAACTCTTGCAGTGGTACCCCAAGCGGAGTTATACCCTTCTAAGTATTTAGCTCTGCTTAGGAATGTAAGACATTAACAGTGAAATCCTAAGAAGAGTAAGTGCTTAGAATTTCACTATAAATGAGGTTTCCTCAGTGTGGGGGGAAAGATAATTTTAGACACTAATCCCCCACATTATAAAAAGTAAGTGTACATTATGTGTCACATATTGGAAGGCATAATATAGGCAGACATAAGAAACAAACACAAAATGACATTACTGGATCCAACTCTCAAATATTCATGACTGCCAACAGGGATTTTACAAGGTGTGAAGATGGTGGCCCTGGTTGGGCAGGAAAAAAAAAAGTAACGGTAGTCTCCTGTGCAAGCACTGATTCATTACTGACCCATGGGGGCGGGACATCGCATCACGACGTTTTCTTGGCAGACTTTTGTTACGAGGTGGTTTGCCGTTGCCTTCCCCAGTCATCTACACTTTACCCGCAGGAAACTGGGTACTCCTTTTACTGACCTCAGAAGGATGGAAGGCTGAGTCAACCTTGAGCCAGCTACTTCAACCTGGCTTCCACCAGGATCTAACTCAGGTCATGAGCAGAGTTTGGGCTGCAGTACTGCAGCTTACCACTCTGCGCCACGGGGCTCCTGGCTGGGCAGAAAGGTGGGTTTTAATGTTTTATATAATAAATAATATTTGGCAAATCTTAATTTTCCCTTTCAGGCTTCCTTATCAAACACATAAAAATACCCATTCAATGAGCAAGTAATATCCACTCATACCCTGCCATAAATTTTGTTAGTCTAATAGGCGCTACTGGACTCTTGCTCTTTTCTACAAATATCCACTATGTTTCACGTGCACAGGGCTGCCATTTCCCAGTGGGAGTGGGGGATCTCCTGCTCCCAACCTCTGCACCCTGCCACTGCTTACCTGGATGGCAGGGGGGAATGGGTCTGGGAGGCAAGGAACCTCATGGGCAAGTGGGAACGCTTCCAGGAGACTGTGACAACATCACTTCCTCAAATGGCACCATTGTGCCTGGTGGCAGGCATACTCTCATACTTCACAGGGGCCAATTTTGGCCCCCAATGGGATGAACTGGCTCTGCACAAAGTGCAGGAGCAAGCTCGCTGCCAGCACAATGATGTCACTTCCTGGAATTTTGACACTGCCAGGAGGGTATAAAAACCTGGCAGTCCTACTCTTGAAACAGCAGTAGTGTTTCAAACAGCCTCTACAAAAAAGGCTCATGCTACTTGAATGTAGAAAAAGTTTGAGGAATATCTGGAATAAAGATTTTATGTATTGAAAAGTATAGAGTAAATGTAACTTTAACTGCACGTTGGAAATGATGGTGCTATATATATGTTTTAGAAAAACAATTCAAAACCATTTCAATAAACTTCTCAGCAATTTATTTGTATTTTCTTTTTCTTTAAAAATTACATTCAGTAACTGAGACAGATCAATTTTATGGTTATAAAATTGATTTACTATTTTATCTTTGAAAGGTAGTAAAGAAGAATCCATGATGGATGGTGCTCCACTGTAATCAATTAATTATGAACTAAGATAAAGAAGCGATGCTATTAACTTGGGAATGGTAACAGATTACACATCAGAAAATGTCCCTCCCCAAGGAGGCACAAAACTAATTCAGAAATCTGAAAAGTGGAGTTTGTGATCTATTTTCCCTCACATTATTAAATTCAGAAAGAAAAGTGAAAAAATGGAGATCGAGGTCTTCTTTCCCCATAGGATTAAGTTTACACCTGCAAAAGTTTTGATGACAAGTGGGTTTGTGATATATAGCAATGGCTGTAGAAGTTGCTTACATCTTGAACATTTAAACAACTTTCTTTTCCCCATGGAGATGTGTCACCAGAAGTTATATTACAGAAGAGGCATACAGTTCTAGAACTTTCTTGAATCTGGCAGCAAACTCTTGGGTCCACTGTATACATTAGGAGGAAATTGCTTCTGTAGAGATTATCTGGAATGTGCAGAAACATGGAAAGCTTTCCCTCTCTGCCTGGCGCAAAATGGATTTTGAACTGATATGCTGGCATGTCTTGATGATATTTTATATATATCACCATTATTCTCTATCGGAGACACCGGGGTGAGAGTGGAGTGGCTGTTTTTCAACCAAATGGAAATAAAATTGCCTAAAATTGCCATGGATTTGATGATGCCTCTCCATCAAAGATCATCCAGCTTTCAAGCAAATAAGCTGCCCCCAGCCATTCTACTTGCAGAATTGCAGGTTGGGAAGGAAAATGGCCCTGGTCCCTCAAAGGAGAGAGGGAGAAGGAGCCAGCCAGTCTAGTAACTATTCTGAGCACTGCACCTGACTTGTGCCAACTGGGAGCCACACTCCTCAGGTCGGGTGACATTCACTCAATTGGATACAATTGGGAGGGAGAAATGCCACTCAGGCAATTCACACCCAGGTCGGGCGACGTTCACTCAATTGGATACAATTGGGAGGGAGAAATGCCACTCTCAGGTAAATTCTAAGAATCAAATTAAAACAAGAAGCCTTCTGATGATGGTGGTAAGCTCCGGAACACAAATGCCTAAAAATCCCAGATTTGTATAACTATTCCATCATGAGTCTGTTCCACATGAACAAATGAAGCTGCCTTACACTGTGTCAGATCTTTGGTCTATTAAGGTCAATATTTTCTACTCTTACAGATAATAACTCCTCAGGTCTTTTACATCACTTACTACTTTTATCCTTCTAACTGGAGATGCTTTTCAACCAAATGGAACCAAATGATGCCTGTCCATCAAAGATCATCCAGCTTTCAAGCAAATTGGACCAAGGAGTCCAACAAGCTGCCTTCTACCTGCAAAGCAGATATTTTCAGCTGAACCACAGCTTCATCTCAAATCTTCACAGAGTTTTCTCCTGGTTCAACTGTCTCTTTGAGCTGTCCATTTAATCATAACACTGGCCCTTTCTTTGTCTGTAACAGTGTCAGCATAACAGAACATCCTATCTGAGGTGAGAGAGAGCCTTTATGCTGTTTGCCTTCTGTGAGAAAAGTAAGACCAATATTTTTTGGCAGGCCTTTTGCAGTTAATTCCACAAGAAGAAGATTATTATGAGAGAAAGTTGTGTAGCTTTTTTTGGCTTAGTTTGTTGCCAGTGGGTCATTTTTTGTAAGCTGACTTGAGCCACCATAGTCAACAAGAAAGGTGGCATATAGATACTAAATAAATAAATAAAACTACACATATATTCAATGAAATTAATAACATTAGATTTATATACCGACTTTCAGAACAACTTAATGGCACACTCAAAGCAGTTTACAATGTGTGTTATTATTATCCTTACAACAATCACCCTGTGAGGTGGGTGGGGCTGAGATAACTCCAAGAAGCTGTAACTGACCTAAGGTCACCCAGCTGGCTTCAAGTGGAGGAGTGGGGAATCAAACCCAGTTCTCCAGATTAGAGTCCTGCTGTTCTTCTTCACCACTACACCAAACTGGCTTTAGGTTCAACCTTTACCAGGCTTATCTATGCATCTTCCAGCTGCTTTTTAACAATCTTCTCAAGACCACATGTGTGAAAAAGAGCATGAAAAGTGGCCCTTAGGACTAGATCATAAATGTGCTATGCAATTGCTTCACAGCAACTTATGTAATTTTATATGCAGATATATGAATACATTTCCAAGAAATGTGAAGATGTTCACAAAAATAGGCAGATGTTAGTATCCCTAATGTTTGATTATCCTTAGTATTTTTGATTGATGTCTTCTGAAACCATATTCATCATGCAGTTACCTGATAGCTGCTATTTTACTACTAGGAAAGAAAAACAAATTACCAAGAATATATTGGCTAACATGTGTAACACTTGCTTTATGACACATAGAAGAGAATGTGTTCTTCTCTATACTAGCTGAGAAAAAAATTACATGGTTTTGCAAAGCCAGTTTTGATCACAATGTGAAAAGAATTTCAGCTGTTCCATCTCCTTAATTGGATTTGTAATGCATTTGTAAATGGAGCAGTACCTTTCGCTCTGCTACAAGAATATGCCAAGGTTTAAAAACAATACAGATGGATGCATTTAAAGCATCAACTGAAAGTTATCAAGGGACATTTGAACCTTTCCTATGAGGAAAGTTAAACAATGCCTATTTGTGTAAAAGAGCTAAAAAGGTAGATATTGGATGGTGAAGTACACTCACATCCTGGTCAATCAAACCATGTTAAGCACATGTTCCATATTAAATTAAATTATCTGCATGCGCATTGGGATGCATGGCAAGTTGAAGGCAACTTGTAGCCAGGAGATTAGGTGTTTTTCACTAGAGCAAGACATGTATCAAGAACTATGCAACAAATCAAAATTCAGCAAGTCAGTATAAAAAAGAAACAGATAGGGCCTTCCAAATGTGGATCAAGAAGACAGGCTTGGCAGAGCATCAACAAGAGCAGACTGACTGAAATACTGACAAGATTTATAAGACTACAATATGGTTCAGCTTGATTCTTGAAGGACTTTCAAAACACCTAGTTACCCTAGCAATGTTGGGGTAGAAAATGAGTTACCCAAGCAATGTTAGAGCCTAGAGCTAGTAGTTACCCAAGCAACATTGCTGAATATTTACTGCTTTTTATTTTCAGAGAAGTCCATCTGGGTCCACTTTAACTCAATAGAAATCGATGTGGCTGATCACAAGAAGTAGAGGGAGAGTTTAAGATAGTATGGCTACACAGCTCAACTGTACTAAGGATGAGAGATCCACAGAACTACTAGTTCCAAAATGTATTGAGCCACACAGGTTGGCACAAAATGTTGCCTATGTCTGGAATGAGTCTAGCATAATGAGGAGCTGTTAGGTTGAGGTATAAAGATTCTAGCGGAGCCAAACTGAACTAAAATTTGTAAACATTTGTGTGACCCATGAAAGGCACTTATCTCTTTTGTGATGGAAAGTTTCAAAGGCATATTAATTTGGGGGGGGGTGTCCATTGCTGTCTCACCAGCGCAATGCATCTAGTTTTGAAGTAGTTGCAGTATAGTGTAGCAAAATAGAGAGCTTTAGCTGTCTTAACATCTCATCCACACAAATAAATGAAAGGTAGGTGGGGTTCAGCCCTTTATCAAAATATTTTCAGGATCAAAATGCATTTGAAAATATTTATGAATGAAACTACAGCATAGCTCTGAGTAACTGAACCTCTTCTTCATGATCACTGGAACCACATATCCTATATCCTACACTTTGACTTTGTATTTTCACTTTTCTTTCTGTTCTCCTTTTCCAGAGCTACTCCTGCTACTTCCTGCTCTTCTTATTGGCACCATACAGCCTCCTTTTGTGTCTCTCCTCCCACACAAAATGAAGTGTAAAGCCAAACTGCCTCCACTGCCACTGTTGGTCCTCCAGCTATCATAACTCTTCTCTGATGAAAAATTATGCAGAGCTGTGACTGTGTTTGTCACTTCCTCTTTAAATCAATTCATCCTCAACACTATTTTTATTCAGTTCTGACCCTGAACTTTAAACTAACATCATTACTACAAGTATGAAATTGGTAGGAGTCAAATGAAGGATGAGAAAAGTCTTCTGTCGCCCATAATCAGCACATCAGCACAAGTACTATTCTGTCATAACATAAACATGCATAAACAGGAAGGTGTTCAGAAAGAAAGACCAAGATTCATATTGATCCTCTTTCCTTTATGCTTTTGTTATGTTAGCATCCTCAGTGAAACAGACTACAAGTATACCATCTTTCATTCTTTTTTTTAAAAAAAAAAACTACAGGGGGGGTGTGGCGATGAAGCTGATGGCGTTGGATGCGTTCTGAAGAGCTCCATCTCTTCTCTCTCCGATTCCAAGCTGGTAAGCTCAGCCGACTTTCCTTTAGACCAAAAAACACTATGGGGAAACTAGAAACCGAAAAGGAATCAACCCCAAAAGCTGCTAAAAAGCTGCAAGAGTTCTTTTCTCCTGCCGAGACTCAGGCGTTAAAGAAGAAGAGCGAGGAGCAATACAAAATTTTGATTTTGATTTTCAACGAGCTCAAGACCCATATAGATGGAGCAATTACATACAAATCTCAGTAATCTGTCATAGAAAACAACTCACAGCCACAGATATAGATTCTGATCATGCTTTGCTACAGACCATCAACCTTGAAACTCCAATGGACTTGGATGAACTACCTCAAAAGTGAAAAATGCTCCAAGAATTATCTCCCTATAAGGGAAGCAAGATTCCAGTTCGTTTTTCCTGAATTTACTTCACTGGACTTCATATCTTCTAAAGAAAATGTTGTTAAATATCTGTTATATCTTCTATTTAAGGGTTTGGGGGAGGGGAGAGAGTATGATCTCTAAGGTTTGCCCACTGATTTCTTATTTGTATTTTCTCCTGTCTTTACCTTCTTAAATAGTTCTTGTTTATTAACTGTAGCAGTAGACCCTACAGTTAGAGTGTGTGTTTAAATTACATATAATCTTCATTTTTCTACTTACATAAATGCAGAGCACATAGGGGGTTCAAGTTAAAATTAGATAAGGTTTAAAGAATATTACTATTGTTTAACCTAATAGATTAGAACATTTAAGGGGAGGGGTGATTTTAAAATTCATAAATTAGTTTTTCTCTATACATTTGAATACTTAGAGGGAGGAGGGGTTAATTAATATCAAATATAAAAATAAGAATTTAGGCTTCTTGGGGTGGGGAAGTTTTAATATTGGGTATAGGGTAGGGGTTGGGGGGAAAGCATGGGTAATTGTTTAAAGTAGTTTACACTGTTATAATAATAGTTGATAGTTAATAGTTATTGTATTTTGTTGTTGTGCATTTCTTTTTTTTTATATAAATTTTTTATTTTTCAAACTACAAAACACTACACAGCACTACACAAGACTATCACAAGGAAAGGGGAAAGGGAAGGGACAAAGGGGGATGGAAAAAGAAGAGGGGGGGGATGACCTACAAACACTAAACACTACACTTCAATGTTTTCCCTTCATACTGTCATAATACAAAAATAGCTCCATAGGATAATGATGGAGTGGTTAATCATACAGAGAATAGGCATTTCAAATTCTGATTAAACTTTCCTCCCCCTTCTAGGTCCCGGACGCAATTCTCTCTGTGCAACCGCTGTTGCGGTGCTCTCCTCCTCCTACCCCCCCTCCGGCTTCTCCTTTTCTTCGTTCTCGGTGCAGCAGAATTCCGGGTTTTTCTCCTCAAAATCCTTTAGTTGATCTTCTGATAATATCTTATAGGCCTGATCTTTATATCTAAACCATATTCCTTCCGGGAATAACCATTTGTACTTTATTCCATGGTCCCTCAGAAGAGCTGCAAACTTTTTATACTTAAAACGCCTTTTCCGGACTCGAAATGGAACGTCCTTCAAAATCTTGACTTTCAAACCCATAAAGTCCAAATCCGCATTGTATGAGTTATATAGGATGGTGTCCCGAATCTTTTTAAATGAAAAGTCAATAATGATCTCACGAGGCAACTGTCGCTTTGTTGCATATTTTGAAGAGGCCCGACGGACCTCCAAAATGGCGCTTTTAACCTCTTCTTTAGTCGTCCTCGCAAGTATCGCCAATAGTTCCGAGACCACCTCCCACAGATCCTCATTTTCCTCCTCTTTCACGTTTTGGAGACGCAAAATTGTCTGCGTTCGTTCCATCTGTAGCCCAATCAGCTGGTTCTCAACCAACTTCAGCTCCTTTTTTGTAGCCTTCACAAGTGACGCACTTTCCAGAGCAGACTTCTCTGCCCCCCCGCTACTTCCTTAATGGTTTTCACTTCGCTTTCAATTAAGCCCACCCTTTGGTCAGTTTCGTTCAGCTTGTCAACAAAGGGTTTTATGGCTTCCACCACCGCCCTGCGCACCAACTCTTCGAGCGACTCTCCCTTCAAGGTAGCCGAGATTGACTTACCGAGAGCGGGACTTTGCTTCTTTGCTGCCATTTTGGGGGGGGGGGCGCCAACAAAATTCTGGAACTCACCGAAGGGGAAGAACGAGTCTTCTTCAGATCAACCTCTCCTTCATGAATGCTTGTAGAACAGAAGGGATTCGCTTGTTTACGGGCTTCCGCCTGTTTCTTTTATTTGCCGTTTCTCATTGCCCGGCGGCACTCGAGGCGCCGCGCACGTCTGCCGGCCTCCATAGGGACAAGCGGGCAATTCCCCCCCCCCGCATTGATTTCGGGGAGTTCTTCCCGCAGCGTCCCGGACCCTGGCTTCCTCCCTGGGAGTCCTGGGGGCTAATCCTTGCGGATCAGCCGCCCGGTCAGGGTGCCTGGTCGTTTCCTCCCGGACCAGCCGAGAGGAGCGTCCGGCATGGCTGAGAAAACGAAACCGAATCTTGTTGTGCATTTCTAACTGATAGTTATTAATATCACGTTGGTTGACATTGGTTAAGAAGAAACAATTGATATATATTTAGTTAAGACATAAACAGTTCTCTTACAGTTGAAAAAGAAAAAGAAGAAAACTAGTATTTTATAATTGCTCAGTGTAATTAATTGATGTTTTAGACCACTACTGTATATTCAAGTGGCTTTTGTTTTTGATCTTAGTGGTAGAATAGTTGCAATAATTGTTATTTAACTGAAGGACATATATATATACTTATCTTTATATACACATTAAAAAGCAAGCATTTAATCTTTATAAAATTTAATGTAGCTTTTTATTGAAGTTATAAATATAATGCAACCAAAAATTACTTTCATTTCATATAACGTAAGAGGTCTTAACAATGTTGTCAAGAGGAGACATATCCTAGACAGTCGAGCTCATAATAAAGCTGATGTAGCAATTTTGCAAGAAACACATCTGCATGGAAAAGGGGATCTTGTGCTCAAAGCAAAATGAATTCAAAGACAATTTCACTCAAAGGGAGCATCTAAGTCCAGAGGGGTCTCTATCTTGACCTCCAAAACAGTTCAATACCAGCATAAAGCCTCCCCAATGGTAGATACTAATTCATTAAGTGTATGTTAGAAAACAAACAGGTTACTATAGCAGCCATTTACGCCCCAAATTCTAACCAAATAAAGTGCATAGATGAAATCACGAGCAAACTCCAGTCTTTCCAGGAAGGTGAGACAATAATAGGATGTGACCTAAACTATATTGTAAACAGCAATCTAGACAAATCACATCACAAACGTAACAATACCATAGTTAATCCACAAATCACTGAATTGGCCTCTCTTTTGAAAAAATACAATCCAATAGATATTTGGCGTGTTATGCATGGCAATGAGGGATTACACATATTATTCTGCGAGACACAACACTCACACCAGAACAGATTATATATTGATTACAGAAGGTCTTAAGAACATAACCACTAACTCAATAATTGGCAACATCACATGTTCTGATCATGCTTGGTTAACATGCTCAATATCCCCGAATTTAAGCACCAATTCTGAAACACATTGGACACTAAATAAAGCATTATTATACAATGTTAACATTTCCAAACAAATAAAACTCGCTATAAAAAATTATCTGAAAGAAAACAATTTACCAGAAACAGCTCCTCACATACTTTGGGATGCCTTTAAGGCTGTGATACGAGGACAAGTTATCTCAATAGCAGCCCATGAAAATAAAAATAAAAAGTTATATAAGCAACAGCTATTGGACAATATCAAAAAATTAGAGCAACAGCATAAGGAAAGGGGTAGCAAGAAAATATATCGTAAACTATTGATAGAACGTAAACTGTTAGAATCGCTCGAGATAAAGCAAATCTGAAAGAACTTGTTTTTTAAAAACAAAAACATGCCTTTATTTCACCAAAGCAACTTAAATTACTTTCTTAGCGTGTAAAAGAAAATAAAGCCTCCAAAGGTATAACTGCAATACAAGACTCTAAAGGAAAAATTTATAACAATCCAAAATACGTAACAAAAATCTTTAGGGACTATTATGAAAACTTGTATACATCCAAAAATCCATCTATGGAGCAAATTAAACATTTTTAAAGTAAGAATAATATTATTAAAAAATTAAAAGAAGAACATAGTTATTAAATAGTCAAATTACAGTTAAAGAAATTCAAGACGCTATTCACAACTTGAAAAATAACAAAACAACAGGTCCCGACAGATATCTGTCAGAATTTTACCAAAAAATTGCACCATTTCTTACCCACCCATTAACTGATGTTTGTAATTATTTATTAGAGACAGGTCACCAACCTCCAAAATGGAGTGAAGAAACAATAATAGTTATCCCTAAAGCAAATAAAAAACTCCTTACGCTTTCTTCATACCACCCCATCTCGCTTTTAAATCAGGATTATAAATTATTCACCTCAATTATCACAGAACTTATAAATACCTTTATTGATCAGTATATTCACCAGGACCAATCTGGATTCATTCCAGGCAGAGATATCGCTGACAACATGCAAAAAAACTCTCTATCTTTTGGCCATCTGCAAACAGAAAAAAATACAATCACTATTGCTATCCCTAGACGTGGGAAAGGCCTTCAATTCACTGGAGACCAAGTACCTTTACTATATAATGGAACATATGAATTTTGGAGGTAATATTATTCAAGCTCTGTCCACAATTTACACTCAAGCAAAAGCTAAATTTAAGGTTAATAATGTTTCCTCAGAAGACATAAGACTAACTAGAGGCACTAGGCAGGGGTGTCCCCT
This sequence comes from Eublepharis macularius, assembly GCF_028583425.1. Classification (NCBI taxonomy): domain Eukaryota; kingdom Metazoa; phylum Chordata; class Lepidosauria; order Squamata; family Eublepharidae; genus Eublepharis; species Eublepharis macularius. The sequence goes on from NC_072790.1 coordinate 87,359,090, forward strand.
CTCTTCTCTACTCTTTGCTCTGGCTTTAGAACTACTAGCAGAAATAATTCGTAACAATGACTTAATCCGTGGTGTATGTTCAAACTCCCAAACATACAAAATAAGTCTATTTGCGGATGACATGCTTGTTTATATAACTAACCCCAAAGAAACTTTATCAGAATTGAAAGCGACTCTTGATTCCTTTGCACTAATAGCTGGGCTGAAAATTAACACCACAAAATCAATAATACAATAATGTACCCCAAGTAACAATTCATAGGCTGCAATCAATTTACACATTTCAATGGGCTAATAAATATTTACCTTATCTTGGGGTGAACATTCCCTCAAATTTGGACCATCTTATAAAAGTCAATCATTTGTCAAAAATCAAAGATATTAAAAAGGCTATATTAACCTGGATCAAACAATCTCACTCCTGGTATGACAAGTATCACTTAATCAAGGCATTCATACTCCCTAAACTAATTTTTCTATTTAGGACATTATTAATAATAATTCCAAGAAGCTTATTGAAACAATGGCAAATCCTTAATAACTTTCTTTGGAATTATAAAAAGCCTAGGATTGCATTTAAAATGCTCAGACAATCCAACAATAATGGAGGTTATAGCTACCATGATATCTCTTCATACTTAGAAGCCGTTCAATTAGCTAAAATAACTCAGTCTTGGGAAACAAAGTAGACTATGCTTGGTCAAATATTTTAAATCTGGCATGCAAACCTTTCACACTGCAGGAAGTAATATGGTGCACACGTAAAATACGTCCAATAAGTGTACAAGATAATATACTGTTAATAACTCTTCCATCCACATGGGACAAATATAGACCCAAATTGCTACCAACAACATTTAGATTCTCTACTATTCACTCTCACCTGTGGTCTCACAAGGATTCTCAAAAGCTTCTGTTTAGCATGCACCTAAAACTAGATAATATAAGACTAGTGGATATTGCTTCCCAAAGTGGCTTAGTAACGAAACAAGCTCTAGAAAATCACCTGCAAAGTCCAATTCCCTGGTTTCTATATCTACAAGTACAGCACGTGGCCAATCAAATAAATCTAACAAAAATTATGCAAAATCAAAAAACCCATCTTGAAATAATTTTAAATAATGGTATTAAGAGAAAAGGTATCATATCAAAGATTTATAGATTAATACTAGGCTCGTCTAAACCAAAGTCCTATTCTTACCAAGAGAACTGGCAACATGATGGCAATGCTGTTATTAGTCAAGATCAATGAAAATGTATATGGACCTCTAAAAATATGACCTCCCAAGTAATTAGTTACCAGGCTTCAAACCTTTAAGATTGTTGATTCCATATATGTTGGATAATGCACTTCCAATCTTCTTTAGAGATCATTTAGAAAACAGGGTTAACATACCTGTAACTTATGTTCATCGAGTTCTTCTGTGCTGACACACATGGGGACTGCGCAGGCGCAGGCCAGCCGCCGGAGAATTTTCTAGAGCTTCCAAGGCTCCGAAGGGGCCGTTTGTCGCGCGCCTCAGCGACCGTCTTCCCGCCCAAACGATCACGTGATCCTACAGCGACCAACGGCCCCTTCCCTCAGTTCTCCTTTGCCGCCGCTTGACCAACACACTTCAGCCATAACACCTTAAAAACACCAATATCCGTTACAGCCATCACAGTATTGTGCATTGGAGTTCACAGCGGGGTAGGAGGGAGGGTTGTGTGTCAGCACAGAAGAACTCGATGAACATAAGTTACAGGTATGTTAACCCTGTTTTCATCTTCGTTCTTCTGTGCCTCCACACATGGGAGTGTACCAAGCTTCACACAATAAGGAAGGCGGGGGTGAAGTCCAACACAATTTTATTGAACAAACAAGAACAACAATAAATAGATATGCATATATGCATCTATGTAAAAAACTGTGTAAGGACACATAAATGCTCAGTATTTACATATATACACACACCCCGGTACATATATACACACTTTCACTCAAGGGTACCCAGCAGGTACGCCAAGAAAGTCATTCCAAAACTCCCTCAGGAAAAAAGGGAGTGTAAGACAGCCTTGGCCACAGATACATCCTGCTCCGCATTGACATCAACGGCGTAATGCCTGACAAAGGTGTCTGCAGAGGACCATGTGGCTGCTTTACAAATGTTAACCAGGGGCACCCCCCTGAGGAGTGCCGAAGAGGATGCTTGGGACCGCGTGGAGTGGGCTCTGACATGAAGCGGGCAAGCCACCCCTGCCAGGGAATAGGCTTTGCTAATGGCCGTCACAATCCACCTAGACAGGGTCTGTGAGGAAGCCCTGTTACCCTTGTCCTTGGCCCCAAAACATACAAACAGGTGAGGACAGGAGCGGAATTCCTTCGTCCTATCCAGGTAATAGGCTAGGGCCCTCTTCAAGTCTAGGGAATGAAGGGCCTTTTCCCCCTTAGAGGAAGGTTGAGGAAAAAATGCAGGCAGTGAGATATCCTGCGAGAGGTGGAAGGCGGACACCACCTTGGGCAGGAACCCGAGGCAGGGACGCAGGACCACCTTGTTGGGATGAAACACAAGAAAAGGGGGGTCAGACCGCAGTGCAGACAGCTCACTGACCCTCCTGGCCGACGTGACGGCCACCAAGAATGCTACCTTGTAGGATAGCATATCCAAGGGGCATGTAGCCATAGGTTCAAACGGAGGCAACATGAGACGTGAGAGCACCAAGGACAGTGACCACTGAGGCACTGGCGCCGACACAGGTGGGTAAAGATTGTACATGCCCTTAAGGAACTGGCGGGATTGTGGGTGAGAGAACACCGTAGCACCCTCAACTCGGGTGTGAGCAGCTGATATCGCTGCCAGGTGGACCTTGAGGGAGGACACCTTCAAACCCAGGCCACGCAAGTGGCACAAATACTCGAACACAACCCCCAAGGGACTGCTGTCAGGCACCACCCCTCTGGCAAGTGCCCAGAGCTCAAACCTGCGCCACTTGGCCGCATAAGCGCGCCTAGTGGATGGCCGACGGGCATTCAGGAGGACTCTCCGCACCTCGTCAGTAAAGCCTACCGGGGAGGAATGATCCGCCACGCCGTTAGGTGCAGCTTCCTGGGATCGTGGTGGACTAGGCTCCCGTTTAGGAGAAGGTCTTGCCGAGGGGGCAGACTCACATATGTCCGTTGGGACATTCGCAGGAGCTTCGGGAACCAAACCTGCCGTGGCCAGAAGGGGGCCACCAGGATGCAGTCCGTCCCGTCCTCCTCTATCTTGCACAGGACCCTGGGAATCAAGGGGAACGGAGGAAACATGTAGTGCAAGCCCTGCGTCCACGTAAACTGGAAGGCATCCCCAATAGAGAGGGGGTCGCTCCCTGCCCTGGAACAGAACGTGTGGGCCTCGGTGGTTGCCACAGTGGCGAACACGTTTATCACTGGATGACCCCACATCCGGAAGATCGGCCCAACGCACTCTCCGTTCAGTTCCCACTCGTGGTCTAGTAAAGGGGCCCTGCTGAGGGCATCTGCCCGGGCATTGTCTGACCCAGCCACGTGTATAGCACGGAGCGACACGCCGTTCTTGATAGCCCACTGCCAAGTGAGTGTGGCTTCCCGGCACAGGGCCATGGACACTGTGCCCCCCTGCTGATTCACGTAGTACATGGCAGTCGTGTTGTCCGTCTGCACCAAGACCTGACGATTTCTCAGCAGTGCTGTAAGAGACACAAGTGCGAAACGAATGGCCCTTAGTTCAAGCACATTGATATGGAGGGTCTTTTCCCTGTCAGACCAGACATCTTGCACAGACACATCACCACAGTAAGCCCCCCATCCCAACAGAGAGGCATCAGTGGTAACCGTGATGTCATGGTGTTGATACCCAAAAGGGGTCCCTCTAAACAAGTTGTCATCAGACAGCCACCAGTCCAAGGAGGAGAGGATGACCCTCGGGATAGAGAATTTGAGGGACGGAGGGTGCAGCAGAGCATCATACCTCCGCACAAACCAGTTCTGGAGAGGGCGCATACGCAGCCTAGCGAAAGGCACCACAGAGGTGGCCGCTGCCATATGCCCTAGTAAGCACTGGATAGTGCGCACAGACTGGAACCGGTTCCTTTTAAACATGGACACTAGACCCCTTAGGGACCGAGCCCTCTCCAAGGGGAGCAGGGCCTTACCCTCCACAGAGTCTAACAGTGCACCAATGTAGGACACCTTGCAGCTGGGCACCAGCTTGGACTTCTCCAAGTTCACCAGGAGCCCCAGGCGTTGGCAAGTGCTAAGTACCAAGCCAATGTCCTGCACCAGCCTAGACTCCGATTCAGCCACGATGAGCCAGTCATCGAGGTACGGAAAGATGGTACAGCCTTCTTCCCGTAGGAAGGAAACCACAGGGGCCACACATTTAGTGAACACTCGTGGGGCAGTGGACAGGCCAAAGGGGAGCACCTTATACCGGAAAACCCTTTGCCGGTAAACAAAACTCAGGTACTTCCTGTGCTCCTTCCGTATGCCCACGTGAAAGTATGCGTCTTTTAAGTCAAGAACCGCAAACCAATCCCCTTGCTTCAGTAAGGCGATCACAGCCGCCAACGTAACCATTTTGAATTTGGTCACCTTGAGGAAGGCATTAAGGCCCCTCAGATCTAAAATGGGACGTAAGCCCCCATCCTTCTTAGGGACCAGGAAGAACCTAGAGAAGAAACCCTTTACAGAGTCCTCATAGGGTAATTCTTCCACAGCACCCTTGGCCAAGAGCGACACGATCTCCGCATCCAGCTCGGCCATAGTGTTCTTGACAGCTGTCAGGGGTGAACTGCATCTAGGCAGCTCAACAAACTCCAGCCCGTATCCCAGTTCAACAATACTTAAGACCCATGAGTCAGATGTTATTGACTCCCACTCAGAGAGGAGTGGACTAAGTCTGTCCGAAAAGTTCGGGGATACGGCTGGCGCGACCCGTCAGTACTGCCTCCCGGCGCCCTGCTGGTCTTTCTGCTGGGCCGGTTGCTGTGCCTGACGAGGCTTGAAAGGCCGACGCCTCCTCTGCTGCTGTGCGGGAGGGTAAGGCCGTTGCTGGTAGGCAGGATACTGATGGTAGCCCGGCCGCTGCTGTTGGTATCTGCCCTGGTAGTGGTAAGGGCCAGACCGGGGAGCGTACCGTGACCTGGAGGAGGGCTTGTCCGCTGGAGCCAGACCCAAAGACCGCGCCGTCTGCCGGTCCTCCTTCTTTTTCTTCAGGGTCTCGTCGGTCGATTTGGAGAACAGCGAGTCCCCTTCAAATGGCATGCTCTCCACCCTGGAACGCACCTCTTGGGACAGGGCCGTAGACCGCAACCAGGAGTGGCGCCTGAGGACCACCGCCGACGCCATCCCTCTAGCAGCAGTGTCAGCAGCGTGGCTCCCAGCGTTCATCTGCTGCTTAGACAGCCTCACAGCCTCCGTCTGCAGCAGGGACACCACAGCCTTCTGCTCAGGAGGGAGGTCTCGTGTATAGGATGCCAACTTCTCCCAGAGGTACAGCTGGTACCCTGCCATGATGGTCTGGTAGTTGGCAATCCTCAGACCCAGTGAAGAAACAATGTACTGGCGCCTGCCCATGGCATCCAGCTTCTTGCCCTCCTTATCGGCAGGCACCGAGGAGTGACCCGATCGCCGGGGGTTGAACTCCTCTGTGACCAAGGAGGAAGGTGGAGGGTGCTTCACCAACGCCGGCCAGGTGCCCTGCTTGATCTTGTACAGCTGCTCGATGCGCTTGGATGTTGGAGGTTGATCACAGGGCACCTGCCACACCTTCTCCACAATCTCCTCAATACCCTCGAGCATGGGGAAGCCAACGTACGCCGGATTGTCCCCGTAAATCCGTTTGAGGAGCTTGTCCTTGGTCTGGGGGACTGCCGAAGAGATGTCCATCTCGAGAGCCTTGGCCATCCTAGCCATCTGGTCGGCGTAGATGCGGAGGTCCTCGAATGGCGAGTCCGCCGATGGCACTAGCTCCTCAGCCGGCGATGATTCGGACCAGGACTCCGACTGGTAGCCGCCAAAGCTCCCCACTTCCTCCTCATCGGAACCGAGCTGGGATTCCGGAACCTGGAGCGGAGGGGGAGCCCACGCCGACCTCGATGTCGAAGGCCTCGGTTCTGACACGGAGAAGCCCGCAGGTGCCCCCTCCCATTGGCAACGGTATGGCGAGGGGAGGTAGGAAGCCTGTCGATGCCGGGACGCAGCGGACCGGACAGATCGGACACTGTCCCCGGAACCATGCCGCTCACGACCGACCGGAGGTGGAGACGGACGGGCAGGCGACGGACGGCTCCGACGAGGGGACGGGCTCGGTTCCAGCCTCGGCGACCGAAGGGGAAGCGATGGTCGGCTCCGACGGCGCGGACTCGGCTCCGGTCCCGAAGAGAATTCTGCGGGCACCGTCTCGAAGGCCATCGGATCCGGCACCGGCACAGAGATGTCTTCTGGCTCCGGGGAGCCCAGATGAGGGGAAGGCGTGTGAGGAAGCACGATGACCTCCTCCTGAGGAGCGGGACGCGGCGACCGGTGATGCTTGGTCTTCTTCTTCTTCTTCGCTGGTTCCGAAGAAGACCTCGGAACCGACGCGCTCCTCGCCTTCGAAGGGGACCTCGGCTTCGACCTCTTCGCCTTGATCGGGATCGAACCGGTCGTCGGTTCCGACCGGGGACTCGGTACCAGGACCCTCGGTTCCAAAGCTGGTCTCGGATCCGACCTGGTAGATGACGCGCTACGGTGCGGCCGCACCGGTCCCTGCGCTGGAGAGGCCGCTCTCGACGCCGAGGCACTCGGGGGCAGCGGTTTCGACCCCGACCTCGCGGAGGCCACTGAGCCAGCTCTTGATTGCCGTTCGGCAGAGGGGCTAGGGCCGGCCTTGGACGGACGTAACGGGGTTCCCTCCGACATGACCTTCTGCCACAGCGAGGAATTTAGCCGGGCCTTGCGATCCTGCCGGGCCTTGCTGGTGAAACCCTGGCAGATCCTACAGGCCGAGACATTGTGGGTCTCCCCCAAGCAAAAAAGGCACAAATCATGGCCATCGGATTTGGCCATTTTAGTGTGGCATTTTAGGCAATGCTTGAAGAGAGCCGTAGAGGCCATCTTCAGGGGCACGCGAAAGAAGGGTCAAAAACAGTCCGAGTCAAATTACCGAGTCCACGTCAAAGTCCAAAGCGAGATCCAAAGAATAGTCGAGGTCACGAAGTCCGAAGTCAAAAGCCAAGCAATCAGTTAGAGTAAGCACGAAGCACAAAAGCACAGAGCAACGAAGCTCACGTTCTCTCCAAGAGGCGGCAAGAAGAGAACTGAGGGAAGGGGCCGTTGGTCGCTGTAGGATCACGTGACCGTTTGGGCGGGAAGACGGTCGCTGAGGCGCGCGACAAACGGCCCCTTCGGAGCCTTGGAAGCTCTAGAAAATTCTCCGGCGGCTGGCCTGCGCCTGCGCAGTCCCCATGTGTGGAGGCACAGAAGAACGAAGATGAACTGAATTTTTCGTGTGTGAAACAAAAAATCCACTTCAAAACGATTGCTAAAGTGCATTGAAAGTGCATTATCCAATGTGTGCGGAATCAGCCGATATTAACACATTGGTATCTCACACCTCAAAAGATATCCAAAATAAACTCAAATAGTCCTGTTGGAGAGGTTGTGATGGGATCGGTACTTTTGCGCATTGCTGGTGGCAGTGTCCAAGGGTTATGAGATTCTGGAAAGAAATATTCAACCAAATAAAAGATATCACAGGATATGATCTTCAATTTAACCCACAGATTATTTTTCTTGACTTTTGGCAAAATTCAAATATACCATCAATTAGACACAAACTGATTGGCAGCTTATTGGTCGTGGCCGAAATGTTGTTGGCATCAAGATGGAATCAGAAAACTTCCAACTATAGAACAATGGCACATAAGAGTTTGGGACCAGTTTATATTAGAGAAATTAACATTCAATATACGTAAATACAACAACTAATCTTTTACCTCATCCTTTTTTGACAAATGGTGGCCATTCTTCAAATTTATTGCTAGTAAGGATATCTCTCCTCCAAATTATCTATATCAGATGGTTTTGGAAAGTTAACTCTTCTGTGGTTTATCATCGTTTGTACAAAACTGAAATACTTGTAACTTAATTTTGTAGCTGTTATTGTATAATGTTATTGTTATTGTTTCTCCTGTTTCTTCTTCTTCTGTATTTGTGGTTATAAGTTGCCTAATAATTTTTTTTTAAAAACCCACAGAAAATACACAAAACAAGAACAAAAACCCAAGAACTGGAATGCCAAAGTGCTTTATACATCACAATAATGCTTTCTACAGTGAGGGTTTATTAAATTAACATTGCTTTTTCTTGCTAATATTATGTCTAATGTTGAGTATTTATTCATAGTGAAAGTTGTTATACCATCAACTAAGGAGGACTGTTAGAATATTAGGGAAAATACTGACACGAATAGACATGAAAGACACGAATATGTCTTTCATGTGGCTAAAATGTTTACTTAACAACAGCACACTATTACATTTTTAAAAAGGAGTTAATTGAAATCTGGCTTGGTTTCTTTGTTCAGTTTTGGTTTAAAGGAATGAAAATAAACATTCAATATCCTGAGTGACCCCTGTTCATTTGTACTGCTTTTAGAGGTTGAGAGGTTTACAAAATGGATAAGGAATGACTTTTAAATAGACATTGAAGTAGTTAATGAAGGGCACATCTTTATTACAATATGTTCACAAGGCATATACTATGTACATGGAGGGAGAACAGGATTGTGTCAGTTATCCTGTATGTGTTCATCCAAAGGTTCAAGAAGAGCTAAGAAGGGCAATCATGAACTCTGTTTTGTGTGTGTCAAGACCTTATGCACTGTGAGCACTGGGTGGGTCCGTTTGAGGCGAAGGTGGGGTGTTGGCGTTCCTGCCAGAGCATGTGGGTCCGCCCTTCCCTTCTTGCTGGAGACCGCACGTTCGGCCTGGGCTGTCACCAAGGATATACCCGGTGAGGGTTCCCCCAAGGCCTCAGAATGGGGCGACCGGGTCCTGAGCTGGCAACGTCTCACCTCTGAGGAGGCTGCCTGTTGCTTCAGGGGCAGCCCTCCCTCCTCCCCAGCCTGGGCGTGGAACCCTCCTTAAATACCTCCCCTAATACCACCCTTCCCCCATTTCCCATGACCCCACCCCCATGGCGAGGCCTATTACCTGCGCCAGATGTGGCCACGTCCCTTTTCTCCTCCCACCCCGTTGGCCGGTGGGCTCTTTTCCCTTCCCTTCCCATCGGGGCCAATCCCCTTGTCTGCTCCCATGGTCCCTGCCCTCCCTTGGGCCAATCCCTAGCCTTCCCTTGGGCTGGCCCAGCGTGCCTCCTCAGGAGATGGGCTGGTGAGGCCCGCCCCCGGGTGAGGCGCACTCTGAGGCCCCAGTGGGCATTGCCCTGTGTCTCCGCCATTGCTGCCAGGGCCAGCATCAGGCTCTACGGCAACCAGCCAGGCGAGGGCTGGGTCCCGGCGGCACTGCTCTCCTGCGTCACGCTGCTCATCCAAGTCCCGCTGCCGCTTTTCCCTCTCTGGCGGTTGTCACTGGGCATCTTCGGTTGCACTACATCCCATTTGCCGACGTGGCCCTCAGCTGCCTTCGTCCCCCAGGTAAGGCTTCCCCGGGCTTGCAGCGTGGGCTGAGGCAGCTGGGGTCATGGGGGAAGGCAAGGGCATCCGGGGGGCTGGCTGAGCCCTCCCTGGACATGCACATATAATTTGCATGTGCATATAATCTGCATACACCTTTGGTTGAAGCTAGAAATAGCAATAATTTGTACAATCTTAATTCTTTCTGTAGTGATAGTTTTAATTCAGGAACTCAGAAATACAGTGATCTGTGAAATAAAACGTTTATTCAACCAATAACCAAAAATTCACAAAGAAACAGAGATACACAGAGACAAAAGTTATGCAGCTGTGGACCTACAACTTCTATCAGCATTGGGTAGCTGACAAGTTCTAAGTCCCATACACAGTTTCAGCACACATTATATACTTTTACAAATGTTACTATCTTTTGAGCTCAGATCAAGAACTCGAGTTCACTGTTATTGTTTATCTAATCACACTGTCTGCTTGATTTATCTTGTACCTAGAAACTCTGTATCCTGTTTTTCTAAGACTCCTTAGGACAGAATATGAAATTGCAAGTTGCAATCTCTGGTGTCATATGTGACAAGCATTTTACAGAACTTAGAAATGTTACTAAGAGAAATGCAGTCTAATAAACTGGCTACATCAACTTTTTTGGAGGGGGGACTTACAACTCATCCACTACTCCATGCTGATAGCATTTGTAGGTCCACAGCTGTGCAACTTTTGTCTCTCTGTATCTCTGTTTTTGAATTTTTGGTTATTCTGAGCTTGCTCCAGTTGTCAGATAAAAGGTATTTTTCCCACCAATCTCTGTATTCAGGTGAGTTAAAAGTGCCACACACTACAATCCCCACAAGGTCTCAAGAGAAATTTCAAGCAAGGTAATCTAGATGTTATGTATAAACGTATTGGGTTTAAAATTATTATTGCTTTTGTTGATTGTGCAGAAGCGGGGGGAGGCCTTCAGGCAAAAAGTAATTGCCAAAGCATTCCTGGTCTATCCTAGTAATCCCTTTGAGACAGAATGAACAGGAAAAGTAAATATCACAACCACCAAGCTGTTGGAACTCTGTGGGCTGATCCATATATTATGCATCAACCCAAACTTAAGAATTTGACTCTGAAGCTAGAAGACTACTGAACCTCTTAATTTCTGGTGGAAATGGCTCTGGATAGTTATCATATTCTCCCCAGATTATGAGAAACTATTTAAAATGTATGCCTTCCCTCATGTTTAGTGTTTTACGCCTTTGCCACAAAGCCCAGATGTAAATAAGAAAGACAGTACCATGAGTTGGGAGAAGGGGGGAGAATCCTTCATTCCTAATAATCAGTGCAGACTCGGGGTGAAAAAAGCCATGTAGTCTCCAGATAGTTGACAAAGACTTCTGTGCTAAATTATGAAAGAGGTGAAGTGATTGCCACATCTAAAAGAACTGTGACATGGATGGGCATTGGAGGACATTTGTACCTTCATTGTTAAAATTGGGAACAAGTTGACCACTTATTGTTTCTTTCACCTTCCATAGTTTGCAAATTCCCATCACTTGCTACGTCACACCTAGATGCAAACTATTTACAGTAACTTAAAAAAATTATTGATATCTTTCAATTTCTGTTTATTGTATAATTTTAAAAAGTTTGGAACATTTACTTTACCTATTTAAAAGAACAAAAACTTGAAAGATAATATTCTTAATATAGAACTTTTAAAAATATGCTACTATTACAAAGGAACATGCTACTATTACAAAGAAACATGATGGACAATGAAAATATCTTGTTTTTCTAAGTGTCTGATTTCAATACCTTTTCCTGATAGGACAAGAGGCTGTGAAGGAATGTTTTATTTAGATTTCTTCTGACTTTATCATCATCACAAATTGTGGGAATAAGGCAAATTTATACAAGTGCAAACCATGTTCCTTGAAATGACCACATTGCTAAGTGAATGAGTGCCTCTTCCCTACATAATTGAGTACTTCATGGGCCAGAGATAGCTGAGCATTCCAATAAATTGCATACTTTGCCTACAAATGGAATCCATTAGCACCACATTTTGTTTTCCTGAGGTAAATGTTTAAAAGCAAATGATTACACTGCTGTCATGCAATGGGTATTTTCAAGATTTGGCTCAGCTGTTACCTTGACTAATATTTGTAGAGGATAGCCTGATTGTTGATCCAAAAGTGGGAAGAAATAATCTAAAGGAGTTTTAGATTTTTTTAAAAATCAAATCCAATTTTTTTAAAAAATAAAATTAATATTATAGCTAATTTTATGACCCTATATCAGTCCTGTTTTTGTAACTATAGTACAATTTTTCAGTTTTGGGTCACAAATGATATACTTACGGTTTTACCACTTACAACATGTGATAAAAATTAAATGCATGTCACATTTGTGCAGGAAGGAGATATACAAATTCCTGTTCAGACATGTCAACAGTATTTTATTTTAAAGATGTTCTATAGATGTTTGTAAATGTATTAGTAGTGCTGAGAATGTACACAGGGGGAAAAAACCTCTCCTATTACTAGATATCAGGCAATAAAACTGATTGGCAGGAGGTTCAGGACAGACAAGAGGAAATAATTATCTCCAGAACCAGTAATGCCATTATAGAAGTAACCGCCACAAGATGGCGGTCAACTTACAGTAGAGCCATCAACTTACAGTAGATGGCTATTAAAATAAATAACGAGCAATGATGAACATTACTAGTTTGGGCCAGATGGCTACCATTCAACAAACTTTGCATTATTGTCATCAGCATTAACATTTCTGCTAATTTAGGAACCAGTGAAGTTTGCAAGCCATTTATATTTCTATCTATATTTTCCTGATCTGTCATCTTGGCAATGGGAGTTTGCTCTTTGTTCTCCTGTGCCTTACTTCCTGCTTATTGCTGCCCATTTATTCACTTGCTTTCAGAGAAGTTTCTAATTTATGGACACACTACCTAATGAGGTGTCAAGTAAGAATTCTATCCTTGTGATAATTTGAATCAATCTTCATTAGCATACGGAATGGAAACCTCACATTAGCAACAGCTTCCTAAACTGGCAGTTTCTCTCTCTCTGGCAGTTTCTCTTTCCTACTTAATCACTGCTTGATGATACAAGTGTGGCTGGTATTGTTCCTGAAAACAGAGACCATCTGGCTGGTGCCATCTTGGGTACTTTGAAAATATCTGAATGAGGACTTCTACAAAATAGCAGTGTGATCCTAAGAACACTTTCCTGGGAGTAAACCCCGTTGAATAGTCCTGAATAGAGATAGGCACGAACTGGAAAAAAAACCCCAAACCATTCAGTTTGTGGTTCGTCACATTTCATGAACCACAAACTTTCACAAACCTACCCTGGTTCGCAAACCGGTTTGTTCGGTTTGTGAAAACATCACATCTGGGGCAGCAAAAGGTCATTTCCGGGTCAGCAAAAGGTCATTTCTGGGTCAGCAGAAGGTCTGCAGAAAGTCCATCCCCTGTTGCCTAGGAAACTGATTGATTGGTGCCAGGCTGTCTGCAATGACAAACCAAAAAACGAACCAAATGAACCAGCCTGAAGTTCATGGTGGTTCATCAGAAATGGGCTCTGATGAACCGCCGGTTCACACACCATGAACCGGGCCAGTCCATGCTGAATTTTGGTTCATATTTCAGTTCGTGCCCATCTCTAGTCTTGAATAGCATTCTAAGTAGTCCTGTTTAGGATTGCTGTCCAAGTACCTAAGAGGAATATGCATAAAAATCTTAACTTTATTAAAATGTGTAATATTGTTATATCCTACTTTTTATTTATTTATTGCTCTTATTGGCTGTTTTTATTCACTTTGTTTTATTGTCTTGCTTGGTTTTGTTTTATTGTTTTGGTGTAAGCCACTGTGAACAGGTCTGGAGAGGTGACATACATATTTTATAAATAAATAAATAAATAAATAAAATGGTCAATAAAAATTATGTTAATTGTACATTTTCCTTGGTTTCACTAGGAAACACATTTCCAGCTGTAACTTTTTTCTACAAATGTATGACATGACCATTTTCATACAACGTCATTGTAAGCCTTTCCATTTGCCTATTTTCACTTTTGGTGCTCCTGATCTGTTTGATTTTTAATGACATTTCTCTCTTTCATGCCTTTTATGTGCAAATAATGCAGAATCACTTATCAAATTTAATGGCAATATTTCATTAATATCATGGGGGGTGGGAAATGACTCCAGTTTCATCCTGAATGAAAAGAACCCAGATCAGAAACTGGTTTTCATACTGAAACAGTGTGGACACAAAATTTAGTAGCATCCCTTCTTTCTTCTAACCAATGGAATAAACATTTCAGGATGTATACCCCTAACCAAGCAGATCCTTTCAGTTAAATTTCAACAAGACATAGGAAGTGTCCCTATTTCATTATCAACTAACTAATAACTAATTTTCTTGGTCACAGAGAAGGCCTTGAGAGCTGTTTGGTAATCTAAGAAAGCAACATTGTATGTAATAGAGAGGTCCTTGTGGAATGTCCACTCAACCACATCCAAAGCTGGTGGAGCAGAGGGTCTATTTTTTGTTAAACGCAATATATGAGGATAAATAGTACTGTTTCCTACTGTGCTTACCTCACTATGTTCTGATGCTTAAAACATGTTTAATCCAACAAGGTACCAGTATTGGAGGTTAACTAGCCTGTACAAAAAAAAATGATAAAAGGAATAAGCACAGTGAGTGAAGGCATAGAAGAGGGCAAGACTGAACTCTCCTTACTCATAGTGATTTAACTTTTAAAATAATGTGGAGAGAGGCTACAGGATCTGTGCAGTGGCTCTGCACTACCAACATCCCAACCAGTTCAAAATGCAGCCAGGATGGAGGCAGGATGTCACAGACAAGGCAGTCTTTCCTCCCCCAAGCCAGGATCTGGTCAAGTAGGGGGACCAGCTGAGAAGGAGGAGGAGGGAGGCAGCAACAAGAGGGACACTTGCAACCTACCTGGAGACCTGGGCCAGGACCAGAACAATGGACTGCAGCTCTAACAAGCAGGAACAAGGAAGAAGAAGGAACAACCATCTGAGAGTGGCATCAAGTTGTCGAGGCTTCTGAAAGTTACGTGGAATCCCATGATACTGACTCCAAACGAAAGTAGGAAGCAAGAAGCATCAAGGATTTACTGAACGGACAGTGCACATAAAGAGTAAACAGTGAAAGCTTTAAAAATGTACTTACCTGAGTGGATGATGATGGTGGGGGGAAAGGGGGAAATACTAAACTGAGGGTGCTCCCTGCCCCCTGAGATTCTGCACAATTCACATATGACAGTTGGTACCACATTTTAGTTTATTTACTTGAGAAGAGGTGGTTGCCTTTATTTTTTTCTCGGCTGGTACTAACACGAGTTGGGGATTGGGTTTTGTATTTGGGAAATAATCTACGTAGAAACTAATACGTGAAGAAGGGGGGCAGGAATAAATATGCTGGCCCCATCTTTGTGCTGTCTTTGGACATAAGTATGGTGCCTATTGTGATTGTAGACATTTTGAAAAGCAATAATCCCAGTCATAGGGATGGAGCCTGCACTCATGTAGTTTGTACACAAATAGGCACCACTCCCATGTTACGGTTATCATGCATAGCTACAGTTAGGACCAACATACTTTTTGACATTTCCCTTTTCTGTGTGTTATTTTCTGGGTTGTCACCACTAGGCTCATGTCATGACGCTCAGCTCTAACACTTCCAGCAGATCCCAGGGGCTCTGTAGAAACTGTAGCTACTGTGCCAACTGACTCTTGGTGGTAGTAACATCAGGTTTATTTATTTTATTTAACAAAATTTATATCCTGCCTTTTTGCCCTCATAAAGTCTTGTGTAAATTATTTATTTATATGATACTAATATCTAATATCTAATGCTTGAATAAATTCACCAAAACAATTTAATGTATAAAAAATTCTCTTCCATTTTTAATTTTTATTTAGAAATAGAAGTAAAAAACCCCAATAGAAATAGAAAGTGCATAGCACCTTATACAGAATATATTAAGCTATAATAGAAAAAATATATAAAATAGAATTCAGTTACATAAGAGATATAAACACAGTATATAACAAAACTGAATATCATACTTTTACACTTCTACTTAAACATTTTATATTCAGCATTATATTTAACCTATGAACAAAGAAAAGTATTAATTTATTTTGACTTAATGTCTTAATTTTGTCTTAATGTATTAATGTCTTAATTTATCCCATTTGTTAGTTTTACTATTTAAATGTTAACTATTAATCTATATAACTATTATATATATATATATATATATATATATATATATATATATATATATATATGGAAAATTTCATCCAAACATACAAAAGGAAAAGACATAAAAGAGCAATAATAAAAGGAACAAGACTGATTTGTATTTACCAACTTCAAAATGAAAATAATCACATTCACCTCTTGAATTACCTGTTTTGTTTGGAAAGACAAAATTCATATGTATATAAATTAATATTTCTAAGTGTATCTTTTATTATGAGATTATTGGATGTAAGGTGCTATAAAATCACGGAGCTATAAAATATATATATATATATATATATATATATATATATATATATATATATATATATATATATATATATATATACCTGGCTCATTCAAAATCCAGCTCTGATTTATGAGGAGCCTTCAATGGGCTTTTTTATCAGGCTTTCTATTAGTACATGTTATACTCAGGAATGGGGGGGGGGGAATGTACTTGAAGGTACAAGGTGACGCCTGTATTGCACATAATGTAACAATGCAAATGGGGGGAGGGAATCACAGCCTAAATAGAAATCCTGAACAGCATGCTCAATCAGAACTTCAGTGATGTGGTACCTAGTAACCTTCTGCTAGGGGATGAGTACAGCAGAGCATCACTATGCATTATGCATTCTCGTATATGCCTTTAGGCTTCTTTTCCCAATTGTTCATCAAAAGCGAGAAAAATGAATGCATTGTGATTACTGTAAAAAGCTGGTCATCAGGCTTTTGGATGCTTATTTCAACTTGATAAATGTTTACTAAAGACAGTGCGTGTGTGTGTTGTATTGTCAAGTTACAGCGAACTTATGGCAACCCCTGCAGGAGTTTTCAAGGCAAGAGACAAACAAAGGTGGTTTGCTGTTGCTTGCTTCTGCATAGCAACCCTGGCCTTCCTTGATGTTCTCCCATCCAATTACTAACCAAGGTAGATCCTGTTTAGCTTCAGAGATCTGAGGCGACTGAGCTAGCCTGGGCTAGACAGTGATGTATTAAAAGCAGTTGCTGTTGAGTTAATAGAGCACAATCCTGTAGAATCTTGATTCGTGGGGATTTGTTTTTAGGCAGACAATAACCTAAATTAAAAACTCAACGTTTCCAAGATTTTAAAAAAAACAGTGTACAGCAACTCCAGTTAAGCTTTTCCAGCGATATTCATATGAGTGGAAGTCAGCAAAATTTACAGTGCAATCTTATGGAGAGTTACTCCAGTCTAAATTCAATGTCCAGTTGACTTTCATAGACCTAAACTGGAGTAACACACCATATGAATTCAGTTAGTGACTCATCATAGATTTCCAAGAAAACTGTAATTCTGAGATAATGTTGTATATGTAATTCAAAGACAGTAAGTAGTAGCATGATATTCAGGATTAAATTTGTATTTGTGCATACTTGGCATCTATTTCCATTATCGGACTAAACTCTGGAAGGATGAATTTTAAAACCTTCCCATAATAGGTCCAGAATCCTTTTCCCTAAGCAAAGGATTCCTATACTCCAGAGTAGAAATGGGCACGAACTGAAATACGAACCAAAGTTTGTGACGAACTGGGCTGGTTGGTTCACGAACTGGCGGTTCGTGAGAGCCCATTTCTGACGAACTGCCATGAATTTTAGGCTGGTTCATTTGTTTCATTTTTTGGTTCATCACTGCTGACAGCATGGCACCGATCAATCAGTTTCCTAGGTGACAGAGGATGGATTTCCTGCAGACCTTCTGCTGGCCCGGAAGTGACGATTTGCTAACCTGGATATGACGTTTTCACAAACCAAACGAACCAGTTCATGAACCAGGGCAGATTCATGAAAGTTCATGGTTCATGAAATGCAATGAACCACAATCCGCACGATTGGGTTTTTTTCCAGTTTGTGCCTATCTCTACTCAAGAGATTCATGAGAAGGCTTTTCAATCTACATGGTGTGTTTCATTCTAGCTGAGTCTTGGCATCTGCTGTAGCACAGTGGTTAAGTGGTGAGGCTGTGAATCAGCACTCTGGGAGCAATCCTAAGTGGGTCTAAGAAATAAGTCCCATGTTATTCATCCTTAGGATTACAGCGTCTGCGTGTTTGAATCCTACTACTGCCATGAGCTCAGCAGGTGGCCTTTGGTAAGCCCCTCTTCTCAGCCCCAGGTCTCTGAGTTTGCTTTGGAGATTTTAACAACACTGACTTTGTTCACCATTCTGAGTGGAACACAAATCTGTCTAGAAGAGCTGTATAAAAGTGCAGTTATTATTTGAGCTGGTGTAGTGTAGTGATTAAGCAGTTGGACTGCAATGCAACCTTTTACTGGTTTGAATCTCATTACTGCCAGAAACTACCAAATTACCTTGGTTAAGCCCCACCTCTCAGCCCCAGCTCTCCAGCTGCATTGTTGGGTAATAACACTGACTTTGTTTATTGTTCTAAGTGGACACTAATCTGCCCAAAAAAGCATTATATAAATGAATTGTTGCTGTAGTTATCTAATTTCCTAGAAATTAAACTGCTGAATAAGAAATTTTATTCTAAATTCTCCACACACAAAAAAGGCATGGAATTCTTTCCATCTCCTCCTTCCAGCTATAAAACCACATCAGGGAACCAGAAAACAGCAGCATACGGTTACTTACTATTAAATCTGTTGTGTAGCATGTGGTTCAAACATCAGTTGCTGAGGGTTTTTCAAAGCCATTATTCACACTTTCTCTCTTCACTTCACAATGTGCACAGTACTCACTGGAGAATTTGATTGTGTTTGTGGCCTGATAAAGACAAAATGTCTTCTATTACTTCCAACCCTTCCCTCAGGGCTAAACCGCTGTCAGATTTATGTTTTATCTTGTCTCCGTTGTCATCTGCAGACAACTCATACATGTGGGTAACTTTGTTCTTTTTCAAATCTGCCATTCTGCTCATTCCCTGTATCTTTGACTGTCATAATTTATAATATGCTTTGTTTCACTCACATATATCTATGTGTTCTGAGTCCTAGATACTTACAGTTTCTTAGCCATATAACTTAAGGCACGCCTAATAAGGAGGGAGATTTTATTAAGGACAATATATTAATAAACATAAGAGTGCATTGAGTGATTTTTAATGGATTTTATTAAATATTTGGCAAAAGGAAATTAGAGATTTGCTAGATCTGTAAATGCCTCATTCCAGCTGGAATGAGATATACCAGGATCTATGACGCTGTGTCCATGAGCACCATGGCTCCCACTGACACACTTCCTAGCACCTGTCAAGTGTTCTTAGAAAGTGGGCGGGGTCAGATGGAGCTTCTGCGCATCAGAACTTCTGATTGTACATTGGAGATCTTAATGGCTGTGCAGAATTTTTTAAATGTTGCTTTGGGAGCAGCTACCACCAAAGCAGAAGGATCTTTACTGTGTGACTTAATGTGAGGTGTGTGTATGCAAGAGAATATTTTAAAGCAGTATGTTCATTTTAAAAGGCATCCTGTTAAACTGAACTTCTGCCTGAAATGCTGAAGTGTTACACATGATGTTTTGTGGTAGGCTCCACTCCTTTGATGGTCATTTTGTGGTTGTGCCTACCACCATGTGTCAGAATTCCAAAGGTGTCCACAAGGATCAAAAAGTTTTGTTTATTTATTTATTTAGTTAAAACATTTAGTAGCTGCCTTTCTATCTTGCAGGAAATCCAAGCAGTTTACAAATCTAAACAGGATACCTGGGATACACAGAAGTTGGGATACATTTTAGCTTCATTTTGTTTTCATATGTGAGCTTTTTCATTCCATTCATTTTTGTTCTTAGTGTTCATGATTCACTTGTTACTTTTACTTAACTATATAAATAGAGGTGGGCACAGACCAAAAAACGGACTTAAATTTGACGCTGATTGCCATGTTCAGTGTTCACAAACAGGTAGTTCATGGGACACACATTTTTCACGGACACCACGACTTTTGGGCAGGTCTGCTGTTCCATGAATGCAGACATCCTGGTACCAAGCAATCAATTCCCTAAGCAATGTAGGAGCTGCCTGCAGACTTTTTGCTGCCTTTGGAACACACCAATCTTAGCCCTGAAAACCTTGATAGGCAGCTCTGGCTGCCAACCAGAGAGCTCCCATTCTTCTTTATGTGAGTGTTTAGGGCAGAGCCGCGGTTTCACTTTCCAGCCTGCAGTTACCGAGCAAGGAACTGCTTGTTGCAGACTTTTTTTTATTGAGCATCATGAGAGGGAGGCTTGGGGCTTGTGCTGCAGCAATGCTCTGGGAGCAAGCTTATTATAAGTTATTGGGTTTCCTCGGGTGAGGGCTCACTCTTCTGTTTCATCTTTTTTTCCTTTCTGTTCTTATTTGCTTGTGAGGTGGTGGGCTAGGGAGTTAAACCTGTGTTGGCAGATTCCATTTTTAATTGATTTGTAGTTTTTTAACATAGAGCTGTGAGGGCCCCCTCCAGAGCAGATGCACAATGGAGCAGATCTAGTTGAGTGTGCTTGCTAACTGGCTAGCTTGCCTGAGGAAGATGCAGGAGCAAGACAGCAACCTGATCTAGCTGCCTCTATCCATGCCATTCTGATCATAAGGCAGATGAGAACTGTTTGCCTGCCTCCCCTTGCTGAGCCTAGTGTTAAATGTACATTCAGAAAGGGAAAGGCTTGGACTCAGCTTCGATGGTGCTCCTTTGCAAAGGGGCCAGGGAGAGAAAGGACAAGACAGGCACCTTGGGCTTCTGTGGGCATCTAGTCCCCCCCATCCCAGCTCCTTCTAGTTCCCTGAATCCATCACCATCAGCATTTACAGGACCCTGTGCCAGTTTGCCAAAGGAAGATGCAGCAGGAAGACAGCAACCTGATCCAGCTGCCCTTCATGTCACCTCCACCTTTCCAGCCTGCAAGGTTAGGACTGTCCCACTGAGGAAAAGTCCGTGCCTTCCCCTCTCTGCGTGTTTGCTAGGCAGGGCAATGTGCAGAGAGGGGAAGGCTCAGAGTTCCCCTCAGTGGGGAAGCCCTAGCCTTGTAGGCTTGCCTTTCTCCTGCTCTCTCCTCCTTTCACAAGAGGAAGATGGGGGACCTGGCTGGTGAACTTTGCCACTGTCTCCCTGCTGTTAATTGCACCCACCAAATGTGTTCAAGGGGTATCACTTTGAAATCTTTATTGTGTACAAAAATGAATAGATTTTGTAGTATGAGCTGACTTGTATTTGCTTCTTTTGAAAAGCAGGATCAAAGTGATTCATGAGCACATTACTCTCCATCTTACAGACCCTGCATGGGGTCCTGTAAATGCTGACAGTGATGGATTCAGGGAACTTTCCAAACTAGAAGGAGACAGGATTGGGGGCGGGGGACTAGACAGCCACAGAAGCCCAGTATGCTCATCTTGTCCTCCCTCTCCCTGGCCCCTTTGCAAAGAAGTGCCACCAAAGGTGAGTCTAAGTCTTCCTCTCCCTGAATGTAGATTTAAAACTAGACTCAGCAAGGGGAGGCAGGAAGCAGTGCTCATCTGCCTTATGATCAGAACAGCATGGAGAAAGGCAGCTAGATTGGGTTGCTGTCTTCCTCCTGCATGTTCCTCGGAAAAGCTGGCCAGTTAGCTTGTGGTGCAGCAATCCTCTGGGAGCAAGCTTATTACAAGTTATTGTGTTTCCTTGGATGAGGGCTCACTCTTCTGTTTCATTTTTTCCCTTTCTATTCTTATTTGCTTGTGGGGTGGTGGGCTAGAGCTCTGGCCCAACCCAGTCTCAGGGCTGCAGTCTCCCCATGCCCAGGTCTGCCTCCTCATGATTGTTCTTCCTCCTGGAGTCGGCGCTTCCCGACTTCCCTTGGCCAGCCCAATGGGGAGATTTCTATTCCCCCAAGAAGACTCTCCTTCCCCCCCAGGATTAAGCTCCCCTCATGGATCACCTCTGTCTTTTCCTCGTTTCTGTCTCCCCAAAGAACATCCACTCCCTCCCCCCAAATTTAACTTCCTCTCATAGTTTGTCTCTGTCCTCGTGTCCTTTAAAAGAATATTCCTCCTGCTGTCTTCCCAACAACATCTCCTTGACTGTCCCCTCAAAGAGTACTTCTCTCCCTCACCATTCCAGCCCCAGAGCAGGTTTTCTGCTCCCAGGAACCGTCATTCCACTCTGGGGGCTGTCATTCCATTCTCAGTCTCCAACTGCATCCCATATTTTCATTGTAACTTTTTGGTGATGAAAGCCAATGCAAGTCAACTGGTGTTTACAGCTCCTATTCTATCTACTGGAAGTTTCCTGTGGGGGCGGCCACTTTGAGGGTCTTTAACTTGGACAAAATGCAATCTTGGCCAAACTTGGATGGTGGCTGGAGGAGAGCCTTCTGAAGACGTGCTGCAAGTTTGGCATCTGTGAGTGTGAAGGGCTGGTCACAGGGCCCCTGGAATCGACAGACCATAGACTGATGAACTGGTATGCAAACCGGGGTGGGTTTGCGACTGGTCCGTGGTCCGTAGTCTGTGAAACATAATGGACCATGGGCTGACGATCTGTGGTTTTTCCTGGTCCATGCCCATGTCTAGCTATAAGCTATTTATATGCAATTGAAGCAAAGATAGCTGTGGTAGAATAGCTGTGGATGTTGGTGTGTCAGTCCCTTCTATTTTAAATAAAGCACAGGCCCTGGGAAGTTAATTGTCTAGAGACTATGGAGAGGGCAAAACCATGTAAGTGGCTTTCTACCCTGCTAAACCACATAGGCACTCCACAGGTATAGCATCGTGAATGGTATTAATTGTATCCAAAAATTGAATAGAAGTAATAGAATTATATTTTTCCTGCATGTCTCCCAGTAGAGATTATATTTCCAACACTGATCTAAGCAGGGTTTTTTTTTGCCAAACCTAGGGCAGAAACCACCTAAACAAACCTACACAATCTGCATCTTCTAGAAATGTATGGAAATGACCTGCCGCCACCCCACTTGAATACCATGCCCAAGGAGGTAACATTTATTGGCAAATAATAGTTCCCTTATTTCACAATGAAAAGCTAAA
Source organism: Eublepharis macularius (assembly GCF_028583425.1). Classification (NCBI taxonomy): domain Eukaryota; kingdom Metazoa; phylum Chordata; class Lepidosauria; order Squamata; family Eublepharidae; genus Eublepharis; species Eublepharis macularius. The sequence continues at coordinate 87,381,999 of NC_072790.1, forward strand.
ACTAAAGAATATTCTTACTAATAACTGTTTCACAGAAAGTCACAGTGAAGCTATAATTGGTTGATACCTCTAATCCTTGCATGTTGACTTGGCTTACTGCCTCTCAAGTTGATCTCTCTAAAGCATTAGATTAGTCATACGAAAGTAAAAATTCTCTGGCGGAGCTGGAAGTCATTAAGATGACAGTGTCAAGTACTTTTTTATTTTGTGTTGCTTCATCTCAATTGATTAAAGTACTGTGACAAAGACAGAAAATAAATTTCTTTTCATTAACAATCTTGATTTAATATTTGCAAACATTGATTTCTTACTTCTTCTCACTTGGGTTTTAGTGGCATCATAAAACAGACTGAGACTTTGTTTGCACTTTAGATTTCTAAACGGAGAATTCTAACCTTATAGCACCTATAATATTATTCCCCTGCTAATGCTCTGCAGTTTTTACATTTTTCAGAGGCAGAAAGGGAAAGCACATGACCAAATTTTATTCCTGACTTCCTTCAGCATCATGTGGTAAAGAACAGCAGGTTATCCAAGCAAGAGCCATTTGTGTGTTTTTCCCTGTTAGAAGCTGATAATATTATTAGATCTCTCTTTTACTCATTTTATAGTTACGCACACACCTACGGGGAACATTCAGCCTGGACAAAAGATTAAGGAGGGCTCCAATAGAAGTTTTAAGGTAAAATCTTAATGAGAAGGTCAATTCAGTACCAAGTACTAGTTCAGTATCAATTCAATATACTGGATCCTATGACATCACTCTCCTCCAGCTTACTGTGGATGTTTTTCTTTGTTGCAGTACTCACATCCTCTGCCACTAATGCTTCCACGTGTGCAAAATTAATAGGTAAGGAGAACAGAACCATAGGATAAGGGTAAGGAGAACAGAACCATAGGATCCAACCAAGCCACTGTTTTGTGAAATTAGTGTCTATGAAGAGTATCAAGAATGGACACTAGATAGACATCCGTCAGGTGTGTTTTAGGTACCGCATCATACAATAGAGGAGGAGGAGATGCATTAGATGAGCTCTTGCATATCTTGATTGCATTCTACATTCTAACCATCACCTGAATGTAAACTTTACCAGACTTTTCCCTGAAGAAATACTCCCTTTCCCCCCTTCTATTTCCCTAAAGGGCTGGTTCTTACCTTTAAGGCCCTAAATAGCTTGGGGCCAAAGTATCTGAAGGACCTTCTCCTCCTCGACTATCCAGCCTGCCAGTTAAGATCTGCCCCTTTCAGAAGTGCAGAAGGTGGCAACTAGAACCAGGCATTTTCTGTGGGGGCATCTTGCCTGGGGGCCACTTTACTTTCTTTTACACTCCACGCCAAAACGCATTTTTTAACTTAGGGTTTTATTTAGTGATTTTATCTTACCAGCTTTTAAAATAGTCTGCTTCTGTTTATCAATAGTTTTTTATGCTGCTTTCTTATGTCCAGTGGCTTGTATTAATGACGTGTTGTCACATAGTAAGCTGCCTCAAGCAGGACTGCGAAGAAGTATAGAAATACCCTAAATAAATAAATAACCACCTTGTCTTTTCCTATGATTAAAAGAATAGAAACAAAACAGTAACAAGTAAATTAGCTTGATGATGCTACCTAACAGAAAGCAGGTCTAAAGCATTAGAATTCAGAAGGAAGGAAGCTTGGCAAAGATGCAACAATCAGCTGAACCAAACTTATTTCCAAGAAGAGGGATAATCCAACAATGCCAAATGAGGTTGTTATAGAACCAGATGCCTCACTAGGAAATCACAGAAAGGGAGGAATTAACCACTGGCACAAAATTGTGAAATCACTGAAATGCCACTATGCATTATTATTATAATTACCCTCATCCATGATACTCTTTCCACTCCCATTTTGAAATAACTTTCAAATATTTCTATTATTTCAAGTACTTTTTTATTTCATGGTTTCTGTGGCCTGAAAGCCTACAGTACTCTATGTCCAAAAATATATGCAAACCACATATTAAAAAGGGAGCCACAGAAAGCTCATGGTGTTGTGTGTCCTGACAGCATTTTGCTTTCAAACAACTATGGGCAAGAAGCCAGGGATCAGAATGTATTTGTTACCTTTTATTTATTAAAATACCCAGGCTACAGATTAACTTTCCCTGTGCATTATTTATGGTTGTTTGGTCAGCTTGAAATAGGAACCTGAAAGTTCTGAAACAAGCTGCTGAGCACACTGAGAGTTTCCTGGTAGATAATTTCATTATATCTGGTCCTAGTGCTGACTTTTTATAGTTTTACTATTTTCCTAGTGAGTTCTACTTTTGATCTTCAATCGGCTCAGAGACTGCATAATGTAGGGCTTGCATACATTATTGCACATGGTAGCATGTAAATACAGACTTTGGGATCATGGACAACAGAGCTTGCTTCAGCATATGGTGAGGTGGGACATCAGTCAGCTCCCATGGCTTCTGGTGAGGCCACTGCTGCTGATTCCCTACTAACGCATCTCCTGATACCTGCACTTACACCCTTCCACTGCCTACTTGTGAATGCTTTGTCACCTTTGTTCCCAGCTGCATCTGATACCTAGCACTGCTGAAGAAGGCCATGTGGGTTTTGCACAAAGCATTAGCATTCCTGGTGGCCGTGGCAGTGGCACTCCTAGCTGCACCATCAGGGAAAGAGCATGCATGGAGCATGGGCAGCTGTGACTATAGGTGATGGGCAAAGGAAGGATGCACAGGCAGGTGGGGGTATTGTGGGTGGGAGGGCAAGAAGAGAAGCCTAGTTGTGGGCACAGGGGGACCCTGAGCACTTTTTGCCCCCAAACCTGGAGCCAGCTCTCAGGTACATACCTATCATCATGAGAGGGTAAGTCATGAGTGAATTGGGCATCCTGATTCCACAAATAGTGCTGTGTTAGGTTTACCAATACTTTATGTGGGGGTTCCTATTTCTTTTTTTAAAACGTTACATAACATTGACATACCAACACAATCATTTATTTAATATTTATTCTTTATAAATTAACTCAAGCAAGAGTGCTGCAGTAGCAGCAAGCTCAGCTGCAGGCATTTGCTCTTCCTTGAATGCATCAGAGGCAGATGGTAAGGGAGGAGAGAAGGAGCAAGAGTGAGAGAGGTTGAATGAGCCTGGGCTGCTGCTGCAGGTCTTTTGGACAGCAATGTTCAGCACTGGCAGTGGCTGGAGGCTGCTGGGGGAAAGAGCCAGCCCAGCTACTGTAGGCCTTTTGCCAGCATTTCTGATCCTGACCTTGAGCAGCCTCAGGGAGACCAAAAGCTCACAGCTGAGCTAGCTGCCACTGCCACAGCAGAACAATTGCTTTCAATAACTTCTCCAAGGACAACTGTGGAGTCCCAAATGCTGCAGGTGGGCAGGGATCTCATTTCCCCAGTGGGGCTGAGGGATCCCCCATTTTCACCCTTCAGCCTCTACCTGCACTTACCTGGCCAGCGGGAGAGGAAGGAATGGGCCTCCCAGGCATGCTTGCAGGGCAGTGCAATAACATCATTGACATCACACTGCACTGGGAGCATTCCTGCACTTCACCAAGAGCTGATTTGGGCCCCAAACAGGCCGAATTGGGCCCGTTTGAGGCCCAAATTGGCCTACTGTGAAGCAAGTGTGTAGTGACATCACTGCACGGCCACAGGACCACACACACTGCTCATGTGAGTAAAGAACGAAAGAAGGAGGTAAGAGCCAGGCCATCCCCGCCTCCTGCCAGGAGGGTAAGGGGACCTGGCAATCCTAGCAGGGAGTGGGGAGGCAGGAGCAAGTTCTATCAGCCACTACAGGGTCCAGAAACTTGAAGGTGGGGGCACTGCAGGCAGAAGGCCTGACCAGCAAGTGGGCAGTCCAGACAGGGAGTAAAAAAGGGCCCCAAAGGATAGGACTCCCCCAACACTGCAAGTATTGCAAACCCTTTGCTTGTATGTCTCTTGTTAAGAAAGCAGTGCTTCACAAGCAAATCAATGCTGGGGAAACCATATATAATCTCAGTTGCCATCCCACTTCAGAGGAAACACAAGCTACAGCAGCAACTGAGATGCATTGCAACAGTGCCGCCTATGAAAGGCTGCTTAGTTTAGATTATGGTTTGGAACTTTAATGTTTTTTGGAAGCTTAACAGAGGGTTTTCACTGAAACAGCTGATAATGATAGAGAAGCTGATAATGACGGACAAGCTTTGAAAGGGAGCTTTGCCAAGAGTCTTCATTTTCTGCTAGTCCTCCATGTGAACTTTACTCTAAAACCTTGTGGAACCAGTTCCCTAAAGGTCCAAAAGTACTGATTTATGAGTATGATTTTAAAATTTCAGAGACTTTTGTAGATTTTAAGAACAGATTTATATGAACTTCTTGTAAATGTGATAAACATGCATTTATTAGCTTTTCCCACACACAGTTGGTGAACCAGGCACTTTATTTATTCCTTTCTATTTGCGCTTCAGAGATCATGGCAAGCCCATTCATATTCACAAAAAAATTGTATCCCTATACTGTGAGGGACTTGTGGTAGGAAAAAATGTCACGAAATCTAGTATGTAAAGGGTCATCACTGTTATATATTTTACTGTCTGCAGGGATGGAGTGATCCATAGCAAAACCAAATTCAGGGCACACCTCTATATGAAATACATACAGGAGATTCCTAAAGAAACCCATTGGTGTCTTTTGTCTAGAGCTCCTCTGAACAATTGCTTTCAATAACTTGCTAAACAACTTCCATTATAGCACAATAAGCTTATCCTTCAGCACTCCATCGCTGCTGCTGGTTACTCCCTCTAGATTTACAAGCCCTTTTAGTTTATGCTTCTTTAAAAAAAAAAAAAAGCACTTTCTGTGAAACTTTACCTTTCTTATCTATTTTAAGAAAAATAAGTGTACTTTGCTGGCACTATTCATGATAGTAGTTTTATGCACTCATGCATCTCTAAGAAAATGTCTGTCCCACCAAAATTAATGTGCCTTGGAGCAGGCATTTCCAGTGAATTTATTTATTTTATATGGATAAAAGCACATTACCCAGCTCTCCCTATGTGGTACTATTTCCTGAAGGTTTTGCAGTGTTTATTTTACATTTTCATTCCCCAGTTTCCTGTTTCTTTCTGGCTGTGTTGTCACCATTGTTTAAATAAGGATCTTGCAAGTTTATCCTTGCAGCCATCTAAGGAGGAATCCTGAAAACAAGGATAACATCTGTTTTACAAGCATTTCAGTGCAGCAGTTCATGAAAACTTGCACCTCCTCATAAGCAAGTCATGGGGAAAAAGTAGAGAAAGATCACAAAGCTTTATAAACATAGCCTAAATTCATACATGTAAGCTATACTCGTTCCTATAATGTGTTTCTGACTTTTGAAAGCCTTCACACACCAGCTTGCTAGGCCACTGAATGCAGGCACCTGGGTAAACTGAAGTTCCTTTTCTCCCTGAAAACTGGGATTCTACTGGTGTTAGACTATGCTTTGTTTGTGTCATCTGAATGGAGCCTTCATCTTGTTTTCACTGCATGCTGAATTGAACTATTGTGTTTACTCTTCAGGGATTGGTAAACAATGTTGTCAAAAACATCAGGAATCCAAGTATATATCTTCCAGGTCACTTCTAATTATGTGTTTGTTTATACTCTCAAAGAATTCCAAGTGGTTGGTGAGGCAGGACTTTTAGCAGAAGTATCACCTCCTAAGCAAAATCAAAAAGAGTCCAGTAACCAATTTTATTGTAGCATAAGATTTTGAGAATCAAGTTATCTTCGTCAGATGCATGATACAGAGACTGGTCAAATACAGAAGAGGAGGGAGAGAAGGGGAGGAGAGAGAAGAGGCAATTAGGGGGGGGGGAAGGGGGAGGGTGCAATCAAAACATTCCTTTGCTAGTATATGTAAACATCTCCTTTTAGTGTGTGTATCAGTTGGCTTCAAAGGAGTTTGCCCTGTTAGTTTGTAGCAGCCAAACAGCTAGACCATCCAATTCCAATGCACTATGAGCCTTCGATAACCACAGCTCTCCCTGCCAGATGCATCTGACAAAGAGATCTGTGGTTCCCGAAAGCCCACGCCAGGTGCCACTGAGCTCCCCCAGACCCCACCTCTGTAAAGGAAATCTGTTACCTGTGATAATGTGATAACCATTCATAGTCCCTATTCAGTCCCAGCTTGACAGAGTCAAATTTGCATATGAATTCCAGTTCAGCAGCCTCCCGTTGGATTTTGTTTTTGAAAGGTTTCTGTTGAACTACAGCGACCTTTAAGTCTTTTTTTATTATTATTATTTTGTTACTTACATTAACTAACAATACAAAGGGAAAGAAGGGGGGCAGGGGAAGGAAAAAAAAACAGCAACATATAACAACACTACACTACAAATAATGCTTTCCCTTCATACTGCCATTATTAAAAAAAATAGAACTTTGTAAGATATTGATGGAGTGGTTGACCTTGCAAAATACAGATTACAATCCAAATTAAGTCTTCCTCTCCCCCCCCCCCCCGGGCCTCGGACGCAGTTCTCTCTGAGCAGCTGCAACCGCAGTGCTCGTTCCCTCCCCCCCCCCTTCAGACTTCAAATCCTTTTCTTCTTGCTTGGTGTCTTGCTGAAATTCTTGGTTTTTGTCCTCAAAAGCCCTTAGTTGATCTTCTGATGTTATCTTGTAAGCTTGATCTTTGTAACTAAACCAGATACCTTCTGGAAATAGCTATTTATACTTTATTCCACATTCCCTCAGAAGAGCTGCAAACCTTTTATACTTAAATCTGGAACTTCCTTCAGTATCTTAACCTTATTACCCAGAAAGTCCAGATCTGCATTGTATGAGTTATATAGGATAGTGTCTCGGATCCTCTTAGATGAAAAATCGATGATCTCGCGAGGCAGCTGACGCTTCGTTGCATATTTTGAAGAAGCCCAACGGACTTCCAAAATGGCACTTTTTACCTCTTCTTTAGTTGCCCTCATGGGTGATAAACACATGGAATTCGTTGCCACAGGAGGTGGTGGCAGCTACAAGCATTGCCAGCTTCAAGAGGGGACTGGACAAATATATGGAGCAGAGGTCCATCAGTGGCTATTAGCCACAGGAGATAGATGGTATTCTCTTTGTGGGGAGGTGGTGCTCTGTTGTCTTGGTGCTGGAAGGAAGGCAGTGGGAGGGCTTCTGGTGTCCTGGCCTCACTGACAGTCCTTTAGATGGCACTGGATTTCTAGCCACTGTGTGTGACAGAATGTTGGACTGGATGGGCCACTGGCCTGATCCAACATGGCTTTGCTTATGTTCTTATGTTCTTATGGGTGTCGCCAATAGTTCCGAGGCCAGATCCCTTAAATCCTCACTTTCCTCCTCTTTCACGTTCTGGAGGCGCAAAATTGTCTGTGTTCGTTCCACTTGTAGCCCGATCAGCTGGTTCTCCACCAGCTTTAACTTTGTTCATTGCCCTCACGAGTGACGCATTTTCCCGAGCAGACTTCTCTGCCTCCCCGCCGCTGCTTCCTTAATGGTTTTCACTTCGCTCTCAATTAAGCCCACCCTTTGATCTGTTTCATTCAGCTTGTCAACAAAGGGCTTTATGGCTTCGATAACCGACCTCTTCACCAAGTCCTCGAGCAACTCTCCTTTCCCCTGCAGGGCAGCCGAGATTGACTTGCCCAAAGCGGGACTCTGCTTTTTCGCCGCCATTTTAGGGGGGGGGACCGCCAACCGAGTTCTGAAACTCAGCGAGGGGGAAGAAACCCGAGCCTTCTTAGCTTCAGATCCCACCACTCCTTCGCGTGCGCCTGTAGTAACAGAAGGGATTCGCTAACTTACAGGCTTCCGCCTAGTTCTGCTCTTTGCCGTTTTCCATGGCCCGGCAGCACTCGAGGTGCCGCGCACGTCTGCCGGCCTGCATAGGAACAAACGGGCAATTTACCCCCTGCATCGATTTCAGGGGGCTCTTCCCGCCGCATTCCAGACCCTATCTCCCTCACTGGGAGTCCTGGGGGCTAGTCTTCGCAGATCAGCCGCCCGGTCAGGCTGCTCGGGCGCTTCCTCCCGGACCTGCAGAGAGGAGCGTCCGACATGGCCGAGAAAACAAAACCGAATCAGCGACCTTTAAGTCTTTGATGGAATGTCCTGGTAGATTGAAGTGTTCTCCCACTGGTTTCTGGACGTTTCCATTTCTAATGTCAGATTTGTGTCCATTTATTCTTTTGCGTAGAGGTTGGCTGGTTTGTCAAATGTACAGAGCAGAAGGACATTGTTGGCACATGAGGGCATATATCAGATCGGAGGATGAGCAGCTGTAAGAGCCAGAGACAGTGTAGTTGATGCCATTGGGTCCTGTAATTGTATTCCCTGGGTAGATATAGGGGCAGAGCTGGCATCTGGGTCTGTTGCAGGGCCTGGTACCTGTGCTGGTGACTCTGCTGGCTGATTCATGGTTGTGAGTGAGAAGTTGTTTAAGGTTGGGGGGCTGTCTGTAGGCAAGGAAAGGTCTTCCACCCAGGGCTTCTGAGAGAGGTATCATTTTCCAGGATGGGCTGTAGCTCACTGATGATACGTTGGATGGGTTTGAGCTGGGAGCTATAGGTGACAACCAGTGGTGTTCTGTTGTTAGTTCCTTTAGGTTTGTCCTGGAGTAGACTGTTTCTGGGTACTAGTCTGGCCCTGTTGATTTGTTTCTTCACTTCATTTGGTGGGTACTGTAGTCCCAAAAATGCTTGTTGTAAATCTCTTAAGTGTGAGTCTCGGTCGAGAACATTGGAGCAGATACGGTTGTAACGTAAGGCTTGGCTGTAGACAATAGACCGAGTGGTATGTTTAGGGTGGTAGCTGGAGGCATGTAGATATGAGTATCGGTCTGTTGGTTTCCGGTATAAGGTGGTATTTATTCGTCCATTATGTAGTTGTACAGTGGTGTCCAGGAAGTGTACCTATTGTGTAGAGTGGTCCAGGTTTAGGTTGATAGTAGGGTGAAAGTTATTGAAGTCCTGATGAAATCTCTCAAGAGCTTCCTTCCCATGGGTCCAAATGATGAAGATGTCATCCAGGAATCTTAAGTATAGTAGTGGTTCCAGTGGATGGGAGCTGAGGAAGCGTTGTTCCAAGTCCGCCATGAATATGTTAGCATATTGTGGTGCCATGCGTGTGCCCATGGCTGTGCCATTAATCTGTAGATATAAGTTGTCACCAAATTCGAAGTAATTGTGAGTGAGTACAAAGTGACAAAGTTCAGTGGCGAGGTGTGCTGTGGTTTTGTCCGGGATAATATTCCCTATGGCTAGTAGTCCATCTGCATGTGGGATATTGGTGTATAAAGCCTCCACATCCATGGTTGCTAGGATGGTGTCATCAGGTAGGTTGTCAATGGACTGTATTTTCCTGAGGAAGTCAGTGGTGTCCCGTAAATAGCTGGGTGGGCTGGTGGCATAGGGCCTGAGGATAGAGTCCATGTATCCTGAGACTCCTACCGTGATAGTGTCTCTTCCTGAGACAATGGGGCATCCTGGGTTACCCTGTTTATGGATTTTGGGTAGTAGGTAGAATTTTCCTGGTCGTGATTCCTGGGGTGTGTCCGTATGGATGCATTCTTGTATGTCCACGGGAAGAGTCTTTAATATTTTATTGAGTTCTCTTTTATATTGCTCCGTAGGATCAGCAGGTAGTATTTTATAGAATGTTGTGTTGGAGAGTTGTCTTTCTGCTTCCTGTATATAATTCTGTTTGTCCATGATGACCACTGCTCCGCCTTTGTCGGCTTCCTTGATTACGATGCCAGAATTGTTTTGGAGGCTGTTTATGGCATCTCTTTCTGCATGGCTGAGGTTCTGCTTTAGGTGTTGTTGTTTGTCAATTATTTCAGCCTGGGTGTGTCGACGGAAGCATTCAATGTAAAAGTCCAATGAAGAGTTCCGGCCCTCAGGGGGTGTCCATGTGGAATTCTTTTTTCTGGAGTTTTGTAACGATGATTGTGTATTGCTGGGTTGGGAGGATGATGGCTGCTGTGATGGTGTCTGTTCAGTGCTTTGTTCCTCATTTTGTTCAGCAGAGTAGTTGAAGAATTCTTTCAGTCTTAGGCGTCTGAAATAGGCCTCCAGGTCTCCACAAAGTTGTATGGTTTGTGTGGGTCTGGCTGGGCAAAAAGATAGTCCACGTGAGAGGACGGATTCCTCTGCTGGGCTCAGTTTATGGCTGGATAGATTGATGATGTTACTGGGTGGATCCAAAGTGTTCTTGTTCTCTGTTGCATGCAGGATTTTTGAGAATTTCTTCTCCTTCTTGTTCTGTAGTTCAGTAAATAGTGTGCAATAAATAGTTCCTCTGGTTTTGGTAAACATCTGCCAGTTCCTGGTCTGTGCAGAGGGGTTGTTTTTAATGGAAGAGTCTAGTTCAGAGATCTCTTGTTTGATCCATTGTTGCTTGCTGTACATCAGTCCAATGAGGTGAATTAAGAGTCTTCTGGATAAGGTGTTACATAGTTTCTCACTGTAGTCTGTGTGGTAAGTGGATTTCAATGGGTTCTTCACACACAGTCCTTTGGGTAGAATGTCCAGTTTTTTGCATTTAGAAAGGAACATGATGTTTGTTTGTATTTGTGCCAGTTTCTTCATGAGGTTGATGGATTTCCTCTCCATTCGGCTGAATGCGGTGCTTTCCATGGTCATAGATGCAGAGGAGTTAGCCATGTTAGTCTGTGGTAGCAAAATCAAAAAGAGGCCAGTAGCACCTTTAAGACTAACCAATTTTATTGTAGCATAAGCTTTCGAGAATCAAGTTATCTTCGTCAGATGCATGATACAGAGACTGGTCAAATACAGAAGAGGAGGGAGAGAAGGGGAGGAGAGAGAAGAGGCAATTAGGGGGGGGAAGGGGGAGGGTGCAATCAAAACATTCCTTTGCTAGTATATGTAAACATCTCCTTTTAGTGTGTGTATCAGTTGGCTTCAAAGGTTCATCCTCCAATCTGATATATGCCCTCATGTGCCAACAATGTCCTTCTGCTCTGTACATTGGACAAACCAGCCAACCTCTACGCAAAAGAATAAATGGACACAAATCTGACATAAGAAATGGAAACGTCCAGAAACCAGTGGGAGAACACTTCAATCTACCAGGACATTCCATCAAAGACTTAAAGGTCGCTGAAGTTCAACAGAAACCTTTCAAAAACAAAATCCAACGGGAGGCTGCTGAACTGGAATTCATATGCAAATTTGACTCTGTCAAGCTGGGACTGAATAGGGACTATGAATGGTTATCACATTATCACAGGTAACAGATTTCCTTTACAGAGGTGGGGTTTGGGGGAGCTCAGTGGCACCTGGCGTGGGCTTTCGGGAACCACAGATCTCTTTGTCAGATGCATCTGGCAGGGAGAGCTGTGGTTATCGAAGGCTCATACTGCATTGGAATTGGATGGTCTAGCTGTTTGGCTGCTACAAACTAACAGGGCAAACTCCTTTGAAGCCAACTGATACACACACTAAAAGGAGATGTTTACATATACTAGCAAAGGAATGTTTTGATTGCACCCTCCCCCTTCCCCCCCTAATTGCCTCTTCTCTCTCCTCCCCTTCTCTCCCTCCTCTTCTGTATTTGACCAGTCTCTGTATCATGCATCTGACGAAGAGAACTTGATTCTCGAAAGCTTATGCTATGATAAAATTGGTTAGTCTTAAAGGTGCTACTGGACTCTTTTTGATTTTGCTACCACAGACTAACACGGCTAACTCCTCTGCACCTCCTAAGCATATTTACTCAGAAGTATGCCTCAGCAGATTCCATGGAGGGCATTACCTAGTACATACATTTAAGACTGCAGCCTCAGGCCTGGAAATTTTTCCTCAGCAAAATTTGTTGACTTATATGTTTACTAATTCTAGTTCTTCTAGTCATGCTTTCCAACAATTTACAGGGTACAGATGTTAAGATAAAAGTACAGAAACTTCCTGATTCCTTCACAGTTTCCCAAGCCCAAATCCAGACATTGGCAACATTCTAATGCTCTAGCAAAGAGATTGATCTTAATGATGTTATATATGTGTGTGTTTGTTAAAAAATAAACAACTCAAGGTTTCAAGAACTTTTGTGCATATCCTGTCCAAATTTGGTGATGTTTGTTTATAGTTCTAGAATGTCATCTCTGAGTGTTGCTCCTCGACAATTTTATCATTGCAAGAAATTGTTCCAGTTTGAGTATCTGTCCAACATATGCAGAAAGGAATTTTGTCAATAGTTCCAATAGTTCTCTTTGTATAATCCTTTAATAATTCTTCCACAACTTTGCCATTCAACAGTGTAACCTCATGGTGGGTTTCCTGATTCTGACATATATAAAGAAATTTACATACCTCTTTATAATAATGAGGATTTACCGTGCTATCCTAAGCACAATTCCATCCTTCTAAGCCCATTGATGTCAATGGCCGTAGATGGGTGTAACTCATCTTGAGACGGCACTGTAAATCACCTAATGTTAGCACCTGTTTCCTATTTATAAGGAACTAAAGAAGCCAGGGTTAATCTAGAACCACAGCAAGTGCAAAATACTAAGAGAATGTATTTCCATATCTCATTGTTATTGTTCCATGCCTAAATTTACATTTTTTTTCCTGTTGGTAATTGTACCCTCTTGTATTGTACTCCAAACTAGAGATGGGCAGAAACAGCAATACGAACAAAAAAAAAAGCCGCGAACAGCCCATTCTGCTGTTCTCGAGCAAGCTGTTTGTGAGGCCCTATTCCAAACGAACATCTGTTCATTCCAAGCCCCGTTCATTGTGTTTGTCTGCTGTTTATCAAGCCAGACAGTCTGGCACCATCAATCAATTCCCTTGGCAACATAGGTAGGGACTGTCTGAACTCCTTCTGTTGCCCTGGAAACCCCAATCTAAGCCCAACTTACCAAGTGTGGAGCTCCCATATTTTTACATGGGAGCAAAGAGCAAGGGGGGGAGGGGGTATTCTGTAGCCATGGGAACACCAATCTCATCCCTCCAAATCCTGTTAAGCAGTTCTGACCGCCAACCACAGACCTGGGGCCAAGCTATTATTTATTATTGTTACCTTTCCTGGTGCCTGCTCAGGTCAGGTTTCTCAGAGCGGTGTGTTAGGGATCTACCCACCCTCAGGTTCCGGGCTGCTGCCAGGCTCTGGGGCCAAGATATTATTTATTATTGGTACCTTTCCTGGTGCCTGCTCCTATTGTATCGAATGGGAGTTTCCTGGGGACACCAACTTTGGGAACGTATTACTCCAATATCCATATTGCAATCTTGACCAAACTTGGATGATGGCTGGAGGAAAGCCTGCTGAACACTCCCTGCGAATATGGGCTCTCTAAGTCCCAAAGGGGCCATTCTAGCCCTCACGAACATCCAACCACGAACATGTTCATGAACAGGTCATGTTCATAAATGTTCGTGAGTCCCTGTTCGTGGGTGGCAATGAACAATGCGCATCATGTTTGTTTTTTCCTATTTGTGCCCATCTCTACTCCAAATCTCAAATAACCTTGAAGATTTTTTAAAATCCCAGCCTTAACATATGATCAAGTAATGTATATTCTCAATATATACATAATTAATTGTCCACCTAGCCCCATAAATGACTAAGATTATTATTTATTTTTTCCTTGAAATTATTACACATGAATGAAATCATGCATGCTCTCCATCTTGGGTATTAACTGTTTGGTTGTTTATTTCTTTATCAGGCACTATCTTTCATTTTTATGTCTTGCACAGTTCTGTAAAACAAACAGAATGGGCTGGATTGACATCTTGAAATATGCACTCATTTTTTCTAAGGTAGTGTGGTCAGGGAAGAGGGGGGGAAAGGTCATTGAATAAAGTAATTGATGCCGGTAGCAAAACATTTCCTGATCTACAGCACTGGTAGGCAATATATGTGTCTCACCAGTGCCAAGTCCAATCAAAATGCAGAAATGCAAGGTAACAACCTTTATTGTCCACATTGATTGCATCAAAAGAAATAAAGTGTGGATTAGAATATGGTGTGATGACTGGGCCTCTAGAAGGAGAACAATGACAAAATAGTGGTGTTCCCCCCTCCAAGGAGCTCAGCATGAGGCGCTGCCAAGCTAATCAAAATGCATAGTGTATATTCAGCAGATTGAAATCAATTGCAACACGAGATAGCCTTTTATTTTATTCATCTTGACATTACTGAATGATTACTTTACCTTCTGCTGCTCAGTAACTTTTGGGATAGTGCACAACTTGGTGGCTATGTGCTGAATTTTTATTTAATATAATTTATTTATCACAGGTTTAGATTGGTTTATTAGTACTAAGAGCTGCAGCCTCAAAAGGCCCAACTGAAAGAGATGGGCATTAGCATCTCACTTGCAGATGCCCTTCTGTTTCATGAGAGACAAAATATGTATTTACTAATCAAACCTCTCACCTCAGTGTTTTCATTCGAACTTTTAACAGAATGCCATCTCAAGGAACTTTGTTACTTGTGCAACAGCCACATCTATAGGCTTTCCTCCATAAATTGTTCCGTAGGCTACATGAAGGCAATCAGAGCCATTCTTCATCTTAACACAGGTTGAGTGTTACATAGTTGTCTCAGGGACTGTTGGTCCCCTCCCCACAACTCCAGTGGAGCAGTGTGAAAATGTTTATGTGGAGATTATTCTTAATCTGAACAATTTACCTGTCTTCTATTTTAAAAAAATCAGGAATGATGGACCAGAAATACATTGAAGAAAAACAAATTTCCCACTACTGAGACACCTCTTTTTGGTCAATATAGTTTTAACAACAAGCATTTGAAATACAGGGTGGTAGGGGAGTGTAGGAATGTACATATGCAAATTGATCTAAATTAGGGCTGCCAGACCTCCGGTGGGGGTGGGGGATCCCTTTTCTTCTTCCCACCCACCTTTGTCTGTCCCCTTGTTGTTCCCTTTTCCCATTCCACCCCAGGCAGCCTCTCCCCTATGGCCCAGTTGCATGGTAGGGAAACTTCGAGGACTTGTGTGGGGTACTTCAATTTTCCCTGTATTCTCTTCCCTACACAATTTCCTCTTTCCCTCCTCCTGGCAGCTCCCATATGCTTACCTTTTCTTATGTTCTTTTCTCTTTCAGACTTAATAAACAACTTACCTTTTGGCTGCCTCCGCATCATCATTTATTACTTTCCTTCATTTGTATACTGCTTTTCTCCACAGTGTGAACCCAAAGCAGCTTACATCATGCTTCTTGCCTCCATATTATCCTCACGAGAATACTGAGAGGTAGGTTAGGCTGAGAGTGTGTGACTGAATCAAAGTCATCCAGGGATCACAGCAGAGTGGTGTTCAAACCTGGGTCTCCCACATCCTACTCTGAAACTCTAACCACTACACTACAGTGGTTTTAGGGGAAACTGCTGTTAAGCAGCAGCCAGGCCTGGGTGAGTCCTACAAGTCACGTTGTATTAAGTAATGTGATGGTTGTTTCTGGGATTGGCCTGAATGAGTCCTCCCTCAAAGGCCCTGCTCCCTCACCCCTGATTGTTCCTGACAGAAACCAAACCTAGAATACTGACCTGTTACCAGGGACAGCACCAGGGTTTCTGGTGCCCGTGGCTGCCCCTACGCACACACACACTCTGTGCATGCGCACGCGCCACCCGGACTGCGTTATGATGTCACTGCATGTGATGTCATCACACAGCAAGTCGGCCCCATTGGCCGGCGGGCAGCTGGGACAGCACGTGGAGGCTGCCTGCACTCCCAGTTGGGCCTGGTGGGTGGCTGGGGAGGTTCCGCATGCTGCCGTGGATGCCTGCCGCATTTGGCCCACAGCTGCTGTGCCCAGCCAGGGGCGTTTGTTGGTGGTGGTGGCATGAGGGCTGGCAGGCTGCAGGCCAGGCATGCCAGCTCTGCGGCGTGCACCCCTGCCCCCCAGCGCCCCCCTCTGGCGCCTCAGCGCTCAAGGTGGGGGCCGGACATGCCTCAATGGCCACGTCAGTCCTGCCTGTTACTTGATTTCCTAGCAACAGCCACTCAGGTCATCTGGTTAAAGCTACAGGCGCTCCTTAATCTTTTTGGTTTTTTTAAATCCCCATTTTTTTTATTTTTTCTGCAAACCTGGGGCATTTTTCAGTTGTATAGGAACATTTGTCTTGTCTATAATGGTTCCAGTCTCCAGATTTAAGTATCCACAGATCTGGGCCACTTCACTATTAGTATATAGAATAGAATAGAATAGAATAGAATAGAATAGAATAGAATAGAATAGAATAGAATCTCCAGGAATTACACACCGAAGGAACTGGATCACAAGCATATTTTACATGTTTAAATTTCCCTCCTCAAGATTTTAATAAGAACAGATAAAGCTCTACACAGCAGCTAAGTCATATATTTGGCACCCATGATTTACAATCTCAAGTAATCAAAAACACATTTGGCTATGACTTCAAATATTATAAAATTTGGTATTTCTACATGACAATATTGCCCATACCTGTTAAATTTGCATAAATGAAAAAATATTTATCCTTGTCAAACTGACAAGATTTTAAAAGAATAGAGGTAGTGATTTTTTCCATTCTAAAGAATGTTTAATAATGCTTCTTATAATGGAAAAATGAATGTGTGCATTCCATAAGAAATCCAAGTCTACTAATGTCTAAGTCATTTTATTAGATAATTTTCTATTACTGAGTTAAGTCTCATGTTTTATTATCAGTATTGTGTATGAAGTTTCATGATTGTGCACTGGAAATTTGCTCTCCATTCCTTGTTGAAGATTCCTTTCTCCTTTGCCTGGTCAGACTCAACCATTTTTTAGCATGATATCTACATTAACACCAACCATGGGTAATACTAACTTGGATTCTTCTCTTAAACTATAGTTTGAAGCAGGTTAATGGGAATGTAGTTACCATTGATCACAATTAGGGTTTAATCATGAAGATATATGATATATTACTCCATATAGAAAAACCAAAACTTTTAAGTTATCAACTGAAGTGGCAATGTGATTGCAACAGAAGATCAGTGGACAATTATTTGGTCCTCCACATTGTTCAATTTCTCTGTCATTAGCACCAAACTACAAGCTTATAAAATACTGACAAGGTGGTACCTTACCCCCAAGAAACTTGCAATAATTCTTCATGGTCATCTCTTTATTGGAAAAATTGTAGGGAAGTAGTTTCCTACTCTCACTGTTGGTGGAGCTGTATGTATATTAAAGCGTTCTGGATCAAGGTTTTTTCACAAATAACTCAAATAACAAGACATACAATTCCATTGCCTCCTGAGCTTATTTTTCTAAATCACTAGCAAGTAGAGGTGGACATGGACTGGAAAATTGTCCTAAATTCAACACAGACCGGCCTGGCTCGTGGTTCGCGAACATGCAGTTCATGGTACCATGTTTTTCATGAACTTTGGCCCATTTGGGCTGGTCCAACCATTCATGGTCCGTGAGTTCAGACATCCTGATGACGATCTATCAATTCCCTAGGCAACGGGGGAGGGGGCATTCACAGACCTTCTGCAGCCCTCGGAACACACCAATCCTAGCCCTCAAAACCTTGATAGGCAGTTCTGGCTGCCAATCAGAGAGCTCCCATTCTTCTCTATGCAAGCAAGGAGCAAGAATTAATTCCCTAGGCAAGGGCTGGGAAGATGTCTGTGTGGTGAGTGAGGGGGCTCTTCCCTCACCCTTTTCTGTTTGATTTTGCTTCATTGCAACTTTTTGGTGCTGCAAGCCAATGCAAGTCAATTGGCATTTGTGACTCTTAGTATCTACTGGAAGTTTCCTGTGGCAGCTGCTTTGGGGGTCTGTAACTCGGACCTCCGAAATGTAATCTTGGCCAAACTTGGAGCGTAGCTGGAAGAGAGCCTGTGGAAGCCTCGCTGTGAGTTTGGAATCTCTGAGAGTGAAGGGGGCAGTCTAGAGCCCCTGGAAGTGACGGACCATGGACCAATGAACCAGTCTGTGAACAGGGCGGGTCCATGAAAAGTTTGTGGTCCGTGGTCCATGAAACGCGATAGACCATGGGCCAATGGTCCATGTTTTTTCTGGTCTATGCCCACCTCTTCTAGAAAGATACCTCTATACCAAAAATTAGACATGATTAGCCTCTTAGTGGCAGCAAAAACAGCAATTGCTCTAAAATGGAAGTCACAATCTGCTTCAACTATATTCCCATGGTATTTGAAAATATGGGATCATCGGATAATGGAAAAGATTTCAGATGGTCTTCTTCAATCTGAAATTTACCCTAAAACCACTGGGTTCAGTGAGATATGGCTCCCATTTCTTGAACACAATACCAAAGAGGATATCCTACCCCAAACCCAGTCTATCTAAAACTTATATCCATAAAATTTAGCTATCTCAACAGTTTAAAATATCTAAGGTTACTCTGTTGTGTGCAATGTTCAGCCATGAAATACATACTGAAATCATTAATAGAATGTTACTGCTGCTCATATCTCTCATTTGCAGCTTGTTGTGTTAGCTTAAACTGAATATGTTTAATTGGCTCTGATAATATGACCTGATATCTGTAATTCATTCTCAGTTATATTGTAACTCATATGAAACATCAATATGAGTTGTAGACCTTAAAATCAAAAATAAAATTTGGGGAAAAACAATTAGGGTTGATGCAGATGGGGAGCTCAGCTGTGGGATGAAGAATCACAGCAACAGAAGAAAGAAAAGGGATAATAAAAGAGTGTATATTTTTAAAATGGATCCCAATTTGCAAAACTAGTTTCTGCAAATTAACATTGTGTTTGTACAATATAAAACTCCACCCCTATAGTTCAGAGCATAATTTTTCTGTTGTGCATTGTCTGGCATTCATCAATATGGATCATTAATAAAATGTTACTGGGTGAACCTGCCCAATTTTAATGGGTGCTACTTCCATGGCTTCTATTGGCTGGGTGCCTGGTGCAATTGAGCCAGAACCTAATTCTCTTCCCAGGTGTTGGGGGGCACACATAAACGCCACATCAGATTATTTGGGTCACTTAATTTTATGCTTTCTGGGTCAGTAAAAGCATTGCATTAAAATACTGTATCAGGGAATTAGAAATCTGACATATCATGGGCTTTGTCCTTGTATAGAGATGCCCTCTTATTTGGAGTAGAAGCCCTACTTACAAGCAATTCCATACCCATGCCTTGTGTTACTAAATAAATTACGCTACCAAGTACGGTAGTTGACCTTTCTTCATAGGCCAGCTTTGCACTTGTGAAAATGATGTACAATATAGACATTTTGCAATGTGAGCAAAACTTATGCTAAATAATCAGATCCAAGGCTCGATTGTATTTCTGTGTGTAGTAGAAGTGAGGGGAGAATTATAACAGAGATGACATTAAATCTGCATTGATTTTAGTAACAAATGACTTGTTCAAAATGCATACGATACAAAAATGTGCTTACTTCTATTATAAATTGTATTTTTAAAGTCAACATAGTTCCCAAATATTGTCAGTGAGGTTTTTAAATCATTCAGACCCAATAAACTATGAAACACGTGACAGTTACGTAGTCTGATTTTACAGCTGGAAATCTACCATTTCAGAATGTTACAAGAAAGCTAGTATACCCCATGCAGCCTTTTCAAATGGAGATTTAAAGTGGCTTCAACTGTTAAAGATAGAATACTCCATACTTTATAGAGTATAGCTTGATATAGTCTTTATAGTCTTTATAGAGTATAGCTTGATATACCCCATCCATATTGCTATATGGATGGGGTATGTATACTCTGGAACCATGGGCAGACTGTGCCTTGACCAGTTTGGTGTGGTGGTTAAGAGCAACAGGAGGACTCTAATCTGGAGAACCAGGTTTAATTCCCCACTCCTCCACTTGAAGCCAGCTGGGTGACCTTGGGTCAGTTACAATTCTCCAGCCCCACCCACCTCAAAGGGTGATTGTTGTGGGGATAAGCCATTCTGAGTGGGCATTAAGCTGTCCCGGACAGTATATAAACTTAATGTTATTATTATGTTGTTATTACATTTATAATTTATGTGCTGATGCTTGCAACAAGTTTCATGCCTCTGCAGTTGGCATACAAAAACTTTCTTTTCTTTTTTTTGAATTTTTTTTTTTTTAATATCTAACATAGAAAACTACAAAAAACTACAAAAATACAAGGGAAAGAAAAAGGGGGGAAAAGGGGAGGGGGGCTGGGAAAAGGGGAAGAGCAACATACAAACAATAAACACTACACTACATCTCTTGTATTCCCTTCATGCTGCAATTTTTCTTAAAAGTTAACTTTCTAACATGCGATCAGATTAGTAGATCTTATACAGTACAAGCCATATTCAGGATCAGATCTTCTCCCCCCCCCCCCTTGCGTCTCGGTCTCAATTCTCTCTGCGCAGCTGGAGCAGCTGTGCCCGCTCTCTCCTCCCCCCCCACCTTCCCCTTCAGACTTTGGACGTTCGTCTTGATGGAACTCCTGATGATTGAACAAAAAGTCTGTCAGCTGGGCTTCCGATGTAATCTTATAAATTTGATCCTTATAACTAAACAAAACGCCTTCTGGAAACAACCATTTATATTTCACATCACATTTCCTCAAGAAAGCCGCAAGTCCTTTATACTTGAATCTTCTTTTACGAGCCAAAAATGGAACATCCTTCAAAATTTTAACCTTGTTGCCCAAATAATCCAAGTCCACATTGTACGAATTATATAAGATGGTGTCCCGAGTCTTCCTAGATGAAAAGTCAATAATAATCTCGCGAGGCAGCTGCCGCTTCATTACATACTTTGAAGACGTCTGCCGGACCTCCAAGATGTCGCTTTTTAACTCTTCTTTAGTTGCCTCTGCGAATGTCGCCAAAAGTCCAGACACCACATCTTTTAAATTTTCATTTTCCTCCTCTTTTACATTCTGAAGACGCAGTACCATTTGGGCACGGTCCACTTGCAATCCTATTAATTGATTCTCCAAAAGCTTCACTTCCTTACTTGTTGCTTTCATGAGTACTGCGTTCTCGTGCTCAGACTGCTCTGCTCCGGTCGCTGTTTCTTTAATGGCTTTCACCTCGCTCTCCACTGAATCAACCTTTTGCCCCATTTCATTCAGTTTCGCTACAAAGGGCTGCACAGCATCGAAAACTGCTCGTCTCACCAACTCTTCCAAAGTTTCCCCCTTCCCCTGTAGCGTCGCCATCACCGATTTACTCATTGCTGGGCTCTGCTTTTTCATCGCCATCTTGGGGGGGAGGGACGCCAACTGAGTTCCGAAACTCGGTAAAGGGGGAAGAAATCCGCGCCTTCTTAGCTTCAGCTCCCACCAATCCTTCGCATACGCTTAAAAATCAGAAGGGATTTGCTTACTTACAGGCTTTCACCTTAAATCTGCTTATTGCCGTTCTCCATGGCCCGGCAACACACGCAGTGCTGCGCAAGTCTGCTGGCCTCCGTTGGAGCAAGCGGGCAATTTACCCCCTGCATTACTTCCAGAGGGTTCTTCCCGCGGCGCCCCGGATCCAGGTTCCCTCGCTGGGAGTCCTGGAGGTTAACCCTCGCGGGTCAACCGCCCAGTCAGGCTGCTCAGACAGTTCCCCCCGGACCTGCGGAGAGGAACGTCCGACATGGCCGGGAAAACGAAACCGAATCGGCATACAAAAACTTTCAAATCATCTATGAAGGCAATATATCTCTTAGGATCATGGTTGAGCCATGAATGTCCATGCTCCACTGACTTAATTGTCAAGCAACTGGAACTTTCAGCTGTATGGACTGCAATGGGTGGACTGATTGTGAACCAACCTAGTAGTGGGTGATCAAGCATCCCTCGTTATGTGAACTAACCTAAAAGTGGGTAATCAAGCATCCCTAACCACAATTACCACATTCACAATTTACTCCGATCCATACACCTGTTGATCTTGGAACCTGTGACTCATGGGTGGCTGAGAATGTTTTTGTGGGGAAACAAGTAATTATTTCAGATGGCTGGCCTGGTTCATGGCTGGATTTTCAGTGGTGGCAAGTCCTACATGGCATGATAGATCTGACAAGGATAAAGAAAACACAGAGGGAACATTTGGAACAGCCTTCATATGATAAAAAAGAGCTTGTGGATTGAAATCCACAACATGGTGGCTGTTTCCTTCTCATGTGACAGAGAAGCAGAAGTCATGTCCCCAGATACTGAGATACATAAATATTGGAGACTGCCATCAAATAATACCTTTTCAGCCATCATAGTATACTATATGATTAATAAGATAGGCAGTAGGAACTTACTTTGTGTGTCTTTACATCTGCTTTGCCAGTGGGAAATCTCCTAGTACAGCGGGAGGCCTGGCTACCCTACAGGAAGTATATAGCCTATTTTATTCTTTAACAGAGCTGAAATTGTCTTGTGTTCTGTTTTGCAATTTTACACATAAAAAAGTAAAATATAATTTTATATAACGGGGGGCGGGGGGGCGGGAATAAACAATTTGACAGTTGTTTATTTCTGCTTAAAACCTATAGAAAAAATAGCATGTGGAACCAGGTGTATCCCGGGTCAGTGAGTTTATCTGTTTTACAGATTAGGTATAAAAATATATCACAAAGGTAACAAGGACATTTCTCAAGCATTATATAACTGTCAAGAAGGATGGTTTGTTAAAAGGCTGCTTCTTTTATTCCATCAGAGAAAAAAGGACAGCCACGTGCTTTTTAATTTATTAATATCTGAAAAAGACTTAATTTTTCTTGTACCTTTTAAAAAAGAACTGTTGCTCAAAAGAAACAGAACAGTATCTTTGCAAAACTTAGCAATTTTTTCACACACGACCAAGACATATGGCTTTACTTTTCATCATTAAAAGTATATTTTTAATTTGACAATGATGAGATTTGATGATTGTTTGAAAATAATCACAGTTGTCCTGATCCTTGGAATTGAAGTAGATTGGGCACACATTGTTGCACTCAGGGGAAAACAAAACCTAAGCTTCTAAGTGAGAAATGTTTACAATTCTACAAACTAGTTGCTGGATACCTTACCAGCTGGCTTTTGCCACCACTATGGTTTCCACATCTGGAGACCGATCCTCATACAAAAGTAACATATTCTGGCTCAGGACAGCCAGTTTATAGCACTTATCGAGATCTATATAATAATATTCCTACAGAGTAATTAAGCATTCTAGTACTAATGGTCTGACCAGGTGGTGTTACCTGACTGGTTACCCAGGTTTGTCCCCTGGTCTAGAGGCATCCTTCTGAGCATGTTCAAAGTGCAAACCAACACATCACTACTGGGTGAACTTTTCTACAGGAACTTTCTTGTGTATATCAGGGTCCAGTGGAAGGCCTGCCCTTGGTTGTTGGAGGCAAAACACCACTTACAAAGAAGAGAAAGATCTCAAAGCTCTTTTGAGTTACAACTTTCTATTGTGGAATTTATGTCATCTGACCAATCCCAAAAGAACTACTTAGACAACTCATGAGCTTCTGGTATAAAAAAGTTTACTAACACAAAATAAACATATCCTTAAACATAAAAGGCAAACCATGTCTCCGATGATGCATATTTTATCCCGGTGTCCCTGAGCAAGAGCACCAGGATAAAAAGTGCATCATGGCGAATACTGCTTCCAGAGGGCACTGTGGCAGTGGGATGGCCCATCCTGTGGAGGCCAGCGTGATGGTGGGAAGGCCAAGTGAGCCGGCCCATCCCTGTTGAGGCTGATGCTGTAGTGGGAAGGCCAGGCGAGCCAGCCCATCACTGTGGAGGTTGGCACAATGGTAGGAAGGCCAGGCGAGCCAGCCCGTCCCTCCAGATGCTGGCGCAGCGGCGGGACAGCCAGGTGAGAGGGCCCATCCCTCTGGAAGCCAGTGATGAGGCAGGAAGGCCAGGTGAGCCAGCTCATCCCTCCAAATGCTGGCACTGTGGCAGGATGGCCAGGTGAGTTGTCCCATCCCTCCGAAGGCCACGCTGTTTTCTAGGGCCCATTTTTTTAAAAATAGGCTCTGTTGCTAGTACAGGAATAATAATGAAGGCAATAACAAAAAACCACACTACAACAACACAGAACAATACCAATACCAGTCTATAGTACAGGTTTCCATTCACCAGGCAGATATAAATGCTCTTCTCAACCTGATTAACATGAGGCTTAGTTAAAATAACATACAATGTCAAAGGAATGGTTACTAGGACAAAGATTAATAGAAATGCCATGATGAAAATGTAAGTGAAGATAAGAATGTCGACCTGCATGCATTCCATAAGTTAGAGGCTAGGTAGTTTTCCACCATATATTAAACAAATATGCCTCGATCACTATTAAGCAATGTTGATGTGCTTTTCCTTAATGTGTACATGTGAGAGCAAAATAAAACCATACAACATGATTGAAGAGATGGCAATTGGGAGGTCTTTCTCCACAATTGATGCTAATGATATTCCAAATTTGGTAAAGCACAGTGAAAAGGAAAGTTCAGTATCTCAGGTACCAGACTGGAAAGGATGGCACAGGATGCAGCAAAAGAGAGACAATATATGTACATGTACAGAAACCACAGCATACAAAGCCACTATCAGTAGCAATTAAGAAAAACTAAGAAATAATAGTAAAAAAGACAAATTATTAAATTAGTAATATAAAATGTTGACTATAAAATGTTGACTATAAATTGTTGATTATAATATATTTTAATAAAGTAAATATGGGGAGAAATATCCTGTAGTTTTTATTTTTGCTATATATTCTGTTATATGTAATTATTCCTAGTTCATTTGTGCATTGTCTATTACTATCCTGTTTCTTAAATAAAATATATATAAACCTTTTAAAAAGTGAGTTAGGAGCAAAAGTAGATAAGTAGGTTAGAAAATGAGCAAAGTAATTCCCAGAAAAGAAGAGAAAGGTAGTGTGAAGTGTAAAGAGAGAAGGAGTGTAGAGAACGAAAGACATCCAGGCTTTGAGAGGCCTGGATAGAAGAACCAAAAAACTATGCAAGAGGACAGGATGCAAAAAGACAAGATTAAGAAAGATGATTCACAATGGACCAAGAACAATTCAAAAAAGGACAAGATCCAGAAAGACGAACCCAAGGGACAATGAGCCAGAAAATTGTCAAAATGTAGATCCAAAGGAATTCTTGGGCCATTATGGACAAAAGACAGATCCAGAAAGTACTTAGAGTCAGAAAAAAACTTGATCCAAAAGGACAAAAAATAATCTTTGGCAGGGGGGATCACCTTTATACCTTTAGAGTTAATATGCCATGTAATTTAGGCTAATTAATATGGATATTTTGTATGTGTCTCTTCTCCTATTAGGGACCTTTACTTAATTCTGAGCAAGATTAGATATGTAGTGGGAAAGTTCAGAAGAACTGACTTAAGATTAGACATAGAAATACGAATCAAATTTCGTGATGAATCAGGCCAATTTGTGTTTCACGAAATGCGTTTTGTGGGGCCGCGGTTTTCACAAAATTCATGACTTTTTGGCCCGATTCATTCAATTTGTGAATGATTTGTGATGTTAGATAGGCTTGTGCTGATCCATTGATTTCCTAGGCAACACAGGCCCGGAATGTCCGCAGACCTTTTGTTGCCATTGGAAACCCCAATCTTAGCCCACATAATCTTGATAGGCAGCTCTCCTTGCCAACTGGAGAGCTTCCATTTTTCCCTATACAGTGAGGAGCAGGGGGGTTAATCCCCTAAGCAACTGAGGAGATGGGCCTTCTGTAGCCATGGGAATAACAATCTCATCCCTCCGAACCCTGTTAGGCAGGTCTGTCTGCCAACCACAGACCTCCTGTTCTGCTCTATGTGAGCATTTGTTATATAAGGCACCTCTCTCTGCCTCATGCTTTTAGTTCCAGTAGACATAGAGAGAGGGAGAATCTGTTGCTGGGATTTGGAGTGAGAGAGAGTGGAGTTGGGAGTGAGAGACAGTGGAGTTGGGAGCTTTTGGCTGGATTTGCTGCTGCTTCAAAAGAGACTGAAATGCCTCTTTCTTATTTTCCTCACTTGTCCTAGCTGGGAAGGTCTTTGGTTGAGGGTGCTTTTTTCCTTCACCCCACCCCACCCTAGTCTCAGGCCTTTGCCTGGCTCTGGGGTCTAGCTTGACTGAGGCCTCTCTGTAATTCTTTGGCTGGTCTAGGACCGTAATAATAAATTTGATTTGATTTGATTTGACTGAGGCCTCTCTTATTTTTTCTTTGCTTATCTTTGTTTCTTCTTAATTCTTTCTCTGCTCTTTTGAGGGCTCACACTCTTATTGTTTCCTTTGGTTTTATTTTGTGCACCTTTCTCACCTGGGCAGGTGTCTGTGTGGTGGTTTTGGGGCCCTCCCCCCAAGCCCAGTCTCAGGGCCACTGCCTAGCCCTGGGGCCCAGCTTTGCAGGTTCCGGTCAATGTTTTGCAATCTTGGACAAACTGGGAGGGTGGGTGGAAGAGAGCCTGCTGAAATCTCCCTGCGAGTTTGGCATCTTTGGGTATGAAGGGGGCCGTTGAAGGACCCCGGGTTCTGATGAATCACGAAACTAACAAATCATATCGTGAAACCAGACAATTTCATGGAAGTTCATGTTTCATGATTCATGGAATGTGATGAAACATGAAACTCTCATTTCATTTTTCCTGTTTCATGCCCATCTCTACATAAGATGCCTACTGTTTCACCAGACAAGAAATCCGTGAGTTTAATGTAAGGTGTTTCGAGTTCCTTATTTATAATATTTTGCCTAATAGCATTGAGGTGTAAAAAGGATGTAACTACTTCAAAACCCCTTTTAAATGAATGATCTACATCCTAATATCTCTAAGAAGAAGGAAAAGGATTAGACTCACAATATGTATACATTAATGAACTTTTGTGATACTACTAGAGCGTTTTCTGACATCTACCAGGGCCATGCATTTAGAAAAAGTTCAATGTGGTTTTCTATCTGGAGCTGTTGAGTGAAATTTTTAATCAAGTTGGTCTCCGGTGGGGTGATGCCAGGTCAGGGTCTAAATTTGTCAGTTTTTTTTTACATTCTCATTATTTCATTGCCATTCTTTTCAATGGGAAAGGGGGGACCAATTAGAAGCTCTGAGGTGGCTCTTTTTGTACTTAATGGCACCAGAATTGCACAGAACACAGTCTTCTCTCTAATCTAAAGAATCCCTAAATTTAAAGCAGATTGAATGGGGGAGTAGATTTTGCAGACCCCCCAAATAGGCCGTTCTCTGTGCAGCTGCATTAAATTCTCTTTACTAATTCCTTTACTAAAATCGCCTCCAAGCAGCAGTCAGGTAGCAGGAGAGCTTCAGTCAGCCAACAGCAAATTAAAAAAAACAAAGTCCTGTCTGCATTCATTTCATTTCCCTATCTTATAGTGACTGACAATTTAAAAAATTACCTCTGCATTTGCCTTCCATCCTTATTATGTTTTTGTGTTTGTTTCCTTTTAGAAAATGAGGATGACTTTCATTGCAGCCCCGCCCAGCCATCTTTGGACTTTCATTATTCCTTATGGGGGAACTCCAGGGGGGCTAGAATAATCATTTTTCAACCAAATGTCACCAAAATTGCAGCAGAATGTCTTCACCTGTCAAAAAAACCCCAAGTTTCAAGTAAATTGGACAAAGTGTTGGTTTCTATAAGCCCCTGAGCAAGTCACCCCTTCCCCCAGCCATCATTGTACTTCCATTATCTCCTATGGAGGAATTCCGGGGGTGGGGGGGAGACTCATCATTTTACAACCAAATGTCACCACAATTGCAGCAGAGTGTCTTCTGCCTATCCTTGAAACAATCCCCAAGTTTCAAGCAAATTGGGCAATGTGCTTGAATTCTATGGGCCCTTAGCAAGCCAAGACTTTTACAAGAAAAAAATATAGCTCTCCAGCTCACAAGGAGGGCTGGAGGGGGGGAAGGGGAAAGGGGGAAGTAGAATGGCAGCTTTCTGCAGCTTCTCTCTTGCAATGATCTGATTGGAAGGGAGAAATTGTCCAGGAATCAATCCAGTGAAATGCAATGAAAATACATTGATGATAAACACTAGAACTTGAAAAAAAACATAGATTGTTTCAGGGAGGAATTTCATGACTACCAAGCAGCCAGGACTAGTATTTCTGTTCTGGAGAGTCACAAGTAAGACCCAGCAACAGTTATTTTAGTGATTTTGATAGGTCACAATTTTCATTATGCACATCCCTAGTATCTACTTCTACAATCTGACGGACAATAGAGAGAATGGCAACTAAAGCTCATAATTTATTTCTTATCCCACCGTCTTCCTAGTGTTTACAGTCTCACATGGCCTCACATACAAGGCTGGATGCTTTTTGTTCTGAGCAATAAACATCATCATGTCATTTGTATAAATGTGTAATGATCCTTCATGAAATAGGACTGAACATGATTATTTGTGAAGAACCACATACCAGGGAGCTGTTAGTCTGTCGATGATTGCTTTTCCTTTAGAAATGTGCATTTCATGCCACTTAATATGATGGATAACAGTGAAGGTCATACACTGTCAGGAGGAGATATAAATTCTGAGGCCCTATTTAAAATTAATAAATGGTTTATGCCTAGAAAGGTGAGCAGTCAATGAGTAGCTATTACACCTCAGAGTGTGCCAGTGTGTGCTGCATTGTCTAAGAGGACACATTTCTGGGAGTCATGCTCAACATTCCCTCTACATTTTTTCCTGTTCATAGTGTTTTCACACCTTGTATTTATTTGTATAGTCTAATTACAAATATTAATGATCACTTTATATAAAAAAGATTCCACTGTTTTTAAGGATCTCTATCAAAAGAAGAGATGTGACAAGAGTGATAACAGTTGTTACATCATGTTATCAGTCATAGAAAAAGTCTTGTTCATACTAATCAGGATCTATTGAATTATATCAGCTTCCTAATGACAAACAAGGCCCCTTTTCCTTGCAAACGTTTAAAAAAATGTATTTTATTCATTAAATTGATATCCTGCTTTTCAACTGGCTCTCAAATAAATTCTCAAGCAGCTCACATCACTACAGAGCATCCAGCTCTGCTCTCAGGATTATAATCTGAAAAGTCCAGATACCCAAGGGAAGGCAAAAGAGGAAAGAAATGAAAGAACAGGGATTTGTTTTACAGTGTCAGAAAAGAATTTATATTCATTTGCTGCCAATCTGATCTTCCCTCAATGATGTTTGTACAGAAATGGTACTATAGTGACTGAGCCAGAGCAAGTCATAGGCCTGGCTTACTGGAAGGTCAAGCAGTGTGGACATTTATATAAAAACTGTATGAATAAAATGTGTTAAATTTGAATTATAATAAATGTGAAGAACTAATAGGTTAAAATGAGCTATGAGATTAGTAATTATTAAAAAAAACACGTTTTTAAATCATACCTGAACAAAATAACATAGTAGCCATTTCCATACACGTTAAATAATGCACTTTCAATGCACTTTAGAAATCCTTTGGAAGTGGATTCATTTGTTCCACACATGGATAAGCAGTTCCAAATG
Organism: Eublepharis macularius; assembly: GCF_028583425.1. Taxonomy (NCBI): domain Eukaryota; kingdom Metazoa; phylum Chordata; class Lepidosauria; order Squamata; family Eublepharidae; genus Eublepharis; species Eublepharis macularius. Next base: position 87,411,463 of record NC_072790.1, read on the forward strand.
TTCACTAAAGAGTATTGAAAGTGGATTATCCAACGTGTGTGGAAGCAGCCATATTATTCTATAATGCTAAGATGTGCCTCTATAGGACTGTGAAATACTTCTTGCAATGAACATGTTTCGTTGGGGTAAGCTACAGGTATGCTTCAGGCAAAAGTTCAAGGCTAAATATGATAGATAATACATGGAAGGTAATAAGTAATTATATAATTTAGAGGTGATGAAATATAGAAACGTAGGCCACTGGCTAATCGGCCAACCAGGAATAGAGACCCTGTTGAGGGTTCTCCAAGGAATGTGTGACTGGCTGGCTGGCCCAGACAGCCTTGCAAAGCCTGTGTAGTGCCTCTATGCTCCAAGCAGTCCAGCTGAAAATAAATAAGGGTGGGCTGGGAGGGACATCAGGATGCTTCTGGGGTGGGTGGGGACCCCCCTGGCCAGTCACTCTGTTAAAAGGCAGCCAGGGTGAGGATGAAGAGCATGCAGAGGCTGGCCCAAAGAAGTTGGAACACCAGCCAGTGGGGATAATCTCTGATGGAGCCAGGGAACAAGTTGCCCTGTCAGGCATCTGGCAAGCAGCCAGGGGAGTAACCAGTGAGAGACATCTTGTGGAGAAGCAATGCTGGGGCCTCCACTGCCTGGAGAAACCAGGCACCTGCAGGTCCAGATAAGACCAATTAGAGCCAAAAGCCCTTTCAGATCATCTGTGGAGCTAATGTACCTCTCCATTAGGGCCAATAAATTATATCTTTATCTGGCTAGCTGAGTCTTGGATTTTTATAGAACTGATAATAAGAACTGATCTGGGAAAGTAATGATAGGGGAAAATAAGGTAAGTTGTGCTAAAATTAGTGTCCTGTGGCTAAGAGTGTGCTGTGAACACTATTGCATCTTAAACATCTTGCTCTATCTCAGAAGACTCTCCCTAGCAGGATTAGGGTAGGGGTTCTAGTGCAATGGAAAGTCCATTGGGTTCTTATAGAGAAATAAGAGACCAATTGCCTTGTTGTTAAGGGGTTGGGGAAAGTTAACTTGTAACACCACAACTATTCTATGTTCTTTAGCTCTCTGGACTGATGACAGAACCTGGAGTGGCCTGTCTTTCCACTTTCCATTCTCAAGGGTGCAGACAGCTGTAGCAGAGTTATTGTTTGCAGGAAGAAGTGAAACTGGCTTTCTCTGGCTGCTCCTTTTCTGGTGGGAACTTGCTGGTCTTTCCATGCCATTTTGTTCTTCCTGACATGGAGGAGGTGCAACCTCCCAGTAGCCAAATGATCACTGACAAAGGCAAGAGTGTCCTCTGTAAATGCATGGCACATAGCAAATTCCTGTGATCAAGGCTTGTGCCAGAATAACTGGCATTTGTTATAGCAACAAGGAAAGTAGGTGCTGCCAAGATGATCCTTGACATTAAAGGTCAAGACAACACTCTAGCATAAAGTTGGACACATTCTCCATACAGTCCAAGTCTAAGGTGCATGGTTAAAGAATATTATATTCTAAAAAGCGAGGCATAGGCTAGTAGGAATTACAAAGTTATTAAGTGTTCTTCATGGCACTACAAAAGGCAATAACGAAGCTTGAAGGAGCTGTTGGAGGAGATGTCTACTGCAATGGACTGGACATCTTAGCATTCATAAGACAAGATTAATTGTAGCTTTGCAAGAAAAGAAGGGTGATTACCATATTAGAAGGAAAGGCAAGTCTGTCACCTTAGGCAAGTGGTATAACCTTGCAATTGAAGTGTTAGTTTAATGGTATTTATATAATTCTTTTAGAAACCTAGGAGGTTAAAAAATACATAAAGCCAGTGACTAATTAATATGGCAGAGGCATTTGTCTGACACAACATGGGTTAGTCACAGTACTGGAAGCAGTAAAAATAGTGTCTCATTAGTCTTTTAAACATTTATTCCTGATTCTACATGAAATTGATACTTAATCACTTTCCCAGTGTTCAGCAGGCCCTTATTACACAGGGGAAACGTGGAGAATGGAAAGTTTATAAAATCTCTGTCAATCTCTGCTCCATTTGAAAAATGATTCATTATAATGGGCCACTAGCGGCAGAGTGTCTCAGAATGGAAGCCTGTAATTAACTTTGCTTCATGTTTTATTGAGAGCATTTGCTGTTTTCTGGGACCTGAGCATACATCTTGTGGAATGTGATACCCTCTGGATACAGATTGCTATGCAAAAAATACTTCCCAGGAAGTGAGTCCCATTGACTCTGCAGAATGAACCTCTGAGTTGGCGTATGTAGGATCAGGCTGAAAGATTTATTCATACTAAAGTGAAGAAGGTATAAAACTAAGGTGATGAGAAGGGCCATACAACATATCCTGTATAATTTACTGACAGATTTACTTTGGTACATAGATTCTTTTTTAAGGCAAAGAAATTTGCATATTGTTATGGTCATGTGGATGTATAAAACTGCCCTATGTGGTAGAAAAGTGCTGTCAAGTCATAGCTGAAAACTCCTGATGGAGTTTTCAAGGCAAAAGATCCACAGAGGTGCAATTCTGGTTTTCATTAGAGGCCTCTTCTCCAACTACTAACCTAGGCCAACCCTGCTTATCTTCCAAGATATGAGATCAGGCTGCCTGGGCTATCCAGGTCATGACAAAACTACTCTATATTAATGAGTTATCTGCTACTCCCCATTTTAAGTGTTAGAGACTCTCCAGGGTCTTAAATTGAAATCTTTTTCCAGCACTGAAACCTAAGGTTGATTTTAACAAAGAAGCCAGGGTGTGAACTTTGTACAAGTATGTAATTGAACTACAGACCCACTAACCCATTTCAGAAAAGTAGAGGCCTGTTGCTGAATTTTGGCATGAGAAGAGAGTTTTAAACCACAGTTCACAGACAGAGGGAAAACACCACTATTTAAACTTTGCCACAGTCACAGCCACAGTATGCACAATGGTTAACATGATCCAGAAATGGCAGGGGGCTCCCTGGTGCCCCAATCCACAGCTTACTTGTGGAAATAAAAACTCTGATATATATTTGGTCATAATAGCTATCCATGGTACTTCTTTTAGTTTTTGAACATTCGTGTCCTGCTCTTATTCTAAGAAAATAAGAAAATGTGGTACATACACATACACAACTTTGTCATCACAAAACCTTGTAAGACAGATGCTGTTGAGAGAGAATAATTGGTACAAGGTAAACTTCATCTGTGTGGGATTTCTACATTCCAAGTGCAAAATACTATCTATTGTGCCACAATTTATTCATTTTGCTTTGTCAGTTTCAGATTAGAAAGGGCTTCTAAGTAATTAAAGCCAGTTGAAGTTGGTGAGTCATAGCTGCCCACACTCTTTATCTGCTTGCGTAATTCATTTATTTATTTGGAGCACTTTTAGTTCACATCAGAAATATCCATATGCATATCAGAATGCACACCAACATCTGCATCATGGAGAATGCACAGATGAACATAAAGAAGAAATATATGAAGGTATTGAAGAATATATTAATTTCACAGGAAAAATACTATTGACTTTTGTAAGGGGCAACAAACTACCCTCTGGAACAGAGAGTGATTTGTCTGGAGACAGGTTTCTTCTGTTATCAAAAGTGACCATTGGGGGAAGCATTAATGGAATTGTTACATTACTTTGGATTTTTAAAAAATGGCTGCTTCCACACACATTTGGAACTGGGTTTTTGTGTGTGAAACAAAAAATCCACTTTCAAAGGATTGCTAAAGTGCATTGAAAGTGCATTATCCAGCGTGTGTGGAAATGGCAAATATCTTGTTCTGTAACATTGAACTATCCCTAATAATGACCAAAGATATTTTGATTTATTGTTTTGGATAACTTCCTAACATTTTTATCAAAAGAGGCTTAGCAACTGAATGTAGGGAGTTGGTAAATCAGTAAAATTCAAAGAACCATGAAACTATTTCTCGAAACCTAACAAAGTTATAGTTTCCCTAACAAAAGACCTCCATAACACATGACAAATCACTTTTGAAACTACAAAACAGTCAAAAGCGGCTTGTGATATGGCATAGGATCTGCAATACAAAATAAAACTTTAAAATATTTACTACATACCCTTGTTATTGAGGAAATAGCATTAATATTCAAGCTTCCTTAGCTACTTGGTCTGTAATTTCCTCAAATTTTTAATTTTTCTGCTGGACAAACCAACTCTGGCTTAGCATTAGGGGTGTGAACTGGAAAAAAATTATTTCAGTTTCAAATCTGGGAATTCTGAATGATCTCCATTGCGTTAATGGTTTGTTTTGGATGGGCCATTACTGATTTGGATCTAATCCATTTAGTTTTTACTTTTTCATTAGTTTTGGCCCAATGCTCTTTCACACTGTGTGCCCATGCACACTGTTGTTTTGGGAGGGTTGAGGAAATGAGGCTCCAAGGCAGCAGTTTTCTGCACTTAATGGCACCAAAATCACACAAAACACAGTAGTCCCTCTAAACCTTTGTCCCACTGAGTTTTTTCTGAAGTACAAAACACACACAGCAAAGGACTCCTAAGGAACATGAGTGTCAGCAGGTAACTGGCCAGTGAAACAGTAGAGACGGTGTGGTGTGAACCCAATTAGCACAGTGACATTAAAAACTGCTTTTTTGTTCCCTTTTTCATTTTCCAAGTGATGGTAGTGCCAATTAATTATTTTACCTGTGCATCCTTGTGTGTTGCTTACTGCCATGTGTCCTTGAGGTTCTTTTCAGTTTTGTCCTTGTCCCACAATGAGGGACAGCTGGTAGAAAATCCATCCACTTCAGCATTCTACTGGAAAATGGAATGTCTCATCTTAATTGCCACCAACCTCCAAGTGCAGGCAGGGAGAGGGCATCAATTCCCCCAACCCAAACAGACCTCTGTTTTTCCATAACTGTTTGTTTTGCTGTGCTGGCAGGCAGGAACAAGTAGGCCAATGGCTTAAAACAGCAGATTATGTGGAGAATTGTTCTTTTCAGGTAGTATTTGTTTTGGTGGTCAGATGATGAGTGGGTAGGGGGCATTGCAGAAACCTGAAAACTACATTGGTTGATTCGTAGGTGGAAACTGAACTAGCTGGTTTTTCATTGGGGTACACTTGTTTGCCATTTACAAAGAAACAGAGAGAGAGTACTGAAAAACTATGACTGAAGTCTTCTGGGGCTTTTATCAAGTCTGGTTGATCAAACTCACCACTTTCACCCCTACGGTGGCACTTTTCCTCACAGTGACCAACTGTCATCTCCAAGTGTCCTGATGCTGATAGGGATGAGCGCCATGGTGCTGCTGGAATGGTGCGTTTCACTGGCCAACCTGCATCTTCTCTCCAGTAGACCTTTCCCTATGATTTTTTTCAAGCGACAATTCCCCTGTCATTTGCGTAAATGCTAATTTGTACTTGTCCTGGAGGATATTCTGGTTTACATTTTTAAGTTCGTTAGTTAAGTTAGTCTGAGTGGAAGAATGGAAAGAAGCCAGTGAGAGCAGACTCAGCTCCATCCTCTCAGCTCTGATCTTTGATCTTTTTTGAACTTTGAAGCCAAAAAGCCCAGGAAGTGACATGTAGTTCATCCAAAGGCCTTATTCGCAGCAGCAGCATGGTCTGTCATAGTGGACCTATTGACAAACCTGCTGAAGAAAGTGACTGGTAATTAACCTGATGTCATCTGCCTCTGAGCACCTACGGTTCTTCTAAGAAAATGTTACATGTTTTTGACCATGAATGTTTTGAATTAGGCTCTCAATTTGTTCCTCTTGACTTTATGATAGGGATAATGTTCTGTTTTGTGCCATACTCTAAATGGTATAGAGACCATTGACATATGGGTTTCATCAATAGGAGTCAGATCTCAAAAGGAAGGGGGGGAGTCTTGTTCATGAGATGGGACTCTTTCTTTTCTCTTTTTTTCAATAGTAAAAGTAGGAGAGTCGAGAGGTTGCCCAGTCTCCATTTCTGATTAAATCTGTTAACCCTGAGTTGACTGAAATAGGAGGAGGCAAAGTGAATGGCAAAGTTCTGTAAAAGTGGCTGAAAATAATCTACCCAGATCAGTCCTTCCACATGGAATACTGATTTGGAAGGACCTGAGAGTGTGTGAGTGAAACTCTGCATAGTGCCTGCTACCTCACATCATTTGATGCTGGGTTAACAGTTTTAATCAGAAGAGCCCAGAGAAATACCTAAGCAAAGGACAGCAGCAGAAGGCCACTGAATGGGAAACCTGGTCAACACATGCCTGGTCCTCTGCATTGAGATATTAATAATTCTTTATTATTTCAAATTTTCACTATAATTTGCATAACATGAGCCTTTGAGGTAGCCTGGGACATAGAGGCTGGAGATCCCTCTCTCCTCAACCCCGTGTGCATGCCCGCATAGATGTTGGTTGATGCTTGCATTGTGCGTAAAAGTGCACAGAAATGGATCACTAATGCCAATCGTGCTGTGTCATCTGCCCCTTGATTCCTACAAACTGCTGCAAATGCCAATGCCACTGCCCAAGAAGTGCTGAAGAAAAAATGCACTCATGTGCAACATGCACATTGCCCTTCTCATCAATGGAGTTACACTATACTAGGGCTCAGTCTCTCCCCTTAGGATCGGATTTGTTGGTTACCATTAAGGAAAACTGTTACACATGATGTCACCTGCCACTGTCAGCCAAGTGCCTGTCTGCCTGTGCTGCTTCTGCGTGGTAAGAACTGAACCAAAACACACAAACTTTTCAGTAGGATGGGGGGAGTCTTTACAACTCCATTTCCCAAATTTGTTTCACCATTCTGAAAGCTGCTTTAATGAACAGAACAAGCAATTTCTAGGTGTATTTCTGGCTTGTTTTGCACACCCTTCCTTAGCATCTATTTAGTAATGTATCGGTCAGGAATTATATGTCACTGTGTTACAAATGCACAACAAAATAACCAGAGCTTATTGCTGATTTTCCTGAACCTTAATAATTTCTCAGGAGGGCCACAGAAGTTTGGAGAGTGACAGTTCAGAAAATAGTACTTTGCACATTGATAGGGTTTAGAAGAGACTATGTAATTGACAGAATGGTAGATAAAATAATATTTACTTATATAGACAAGTTTCTTTTCTATGAAAAGTGAAAAGATTTGAAATCATCAAAAAGCACAAGTAATCCTATCACATTATATGAAAAATACTGTATAAACAGAAAGCGGAGACCCCAGACTCACCTGAGGTCCTGTTTGCTGCCGGCAGCCGGGGGGAGCGCGGGGCCCGGGCCGGCCGCCATGTTCGAGGGCTCGCCCAGCATGCCTTGGGCGGGCCCTCGACCAATCCGTTCAAACCCTGGCCGCCCAATCAGGAGCGGCCCGGGTGGTGGACGGGGGGCGGGGCCTGACTGGCCGCAGGTTCCCCTCTGGTCCGGCAGTCGGGTATTTAACCTGCTGCCGGTCCCGCCCCCCTCCACTTCGGCACGGCGCGGCTCTGGGACAGGGACGTCGGAGCTGAGGACGACGCGGCGAAGAAGGAGCTGAGGACGACGCGGCGAGGAAGCAGCAGAGGACGGCGTGGCGAGGAAGCAGCAGAAGCCCGGGCGAAGCGAGGCTGTTCCGGCCGCCTGAGGGGTTTAGCTGAGCCCCTCGTGCTGCGGCGCGGCGCCCGGACGGCAAGGCTTCGGGCCCGGCTGAAGACGGAGGCTCCCGTCGGCGAGCCACGTGCAGCGGAGGCCAGGAGCAGCGAGCGGCGTCGGGGGCGACCTGTGGGCTCGGGGCTTGGCTGAGCCCGCGCTCCAGGAATTCGAGGGGGTCGGGCCGTTCGCCCCCCCCCTCCTGTGAAGTCTCCCTCCCCCCCAGAAGGGAAAGGAGGCTAGCCGTGGGCCCGTTTGCCATGGCCCCTTCAAAGCGGGCAGCACCAAGCGGGGTGGGCCCCTCGGGGAAGGGGAAGGCACCCGGTGGGAGGGGGACTCGGGCAGCTCCGGAACAGGGAGCAGGCAAGGCAGCAATAGGGGTTAGAAAACCGGCACGGAGTGCCGCACCCCCTCGCATGCCCACTTCCCGGGCTTCATCCTCTGGGACGGGGGGGGAATGGGAAGCGGACGCCTGCCCAGCGCCAGGGCAGCTGGGCTGTCTCGGCCGCCTCAGGTCCCTCAAGCAGCCACTGGCACCAGGAGGAAAGCGCAGCAGCAGGCCTCAACAGCTGGCCGGGGGAGGGCAAAAGGGGGCGCTGAGCAGGCAGCAGAGGGCACCAACCCCAGCACACTTCAGAGCATCACCCGGGCCCTGGAGCTCCTCACAGCCCGGGTGGAGCACCTGGGGAACTCCAGGCCCGGGGCAGGTCAACCCGCCCCAGAGCCTGTCGAGGTCCCCCAGCGCAGAGCTTGCAGGACAGCCAGTGGAGGCAAGGCAAGGAAACAGGGCTGCAAAGAGCGCTCCCCCTCAACTTCTGAGGAGTCGGGCTGCAGGGAGCGGCGGAAGGGGCACAAGAGGAGGAAGACAGCAAAGAGGAGAACCCATCGCCGGAACCAGGAGCAGACAGACAGCAATGAGAGTTCAGGTGAGTCCTCTTCCTCTGAGGATGGGGCCCCAGGGGAAGAATGCTGGGGGGTGGCGGCGGGTGTCCCTGGCCTCCCCGCATGGGCTCAACATAGGAGGGCCAAGGCTTACGGGGGGAGGGCGATCCCCGGGCTGTCTGGGGCGAGGAGGAGTCCCTTCCTTCTTTGGGGGCCTCCTACACGGATGAGGAGGACCCCCCGGGAATTCACCTGTCCCGCAAGGTGAGGGAGCGAATTCTGGACGGATACTATGTCAACGTCCTGTCGCTGATTAGGCCAGAAGCCGAGGATGGGAGGTGCGCCCCAGCGGCCAGGAGGGAGAAGCGCAGGGACAGGAGGGAGCCCATGGAGCGCACATTTGTGAACTGGTTGGAGGGCTTCACAGTCTACATGGGGGTTGTACAGGCGGCTTTGTAGGCAGCAAGCGGAGACCCCAGACTCACCTGGGGTCCTGTTTGCTGCCGGCAGCCGGGGGGAGCGCGGGGCCCGGGCCGGCTGCCATGTTCGAGGGCTCGCCCAGCATGCCTCGGGCGGGCCCTCGACCAATCCGTTCAAACCCTGGCCGCCCAATCAGGAGCGGCCCGGGTGGTGGACGGGGGGGCGGGGCCTGACTGGCCGCAGGTTCCCCTCTGGTCCGGCAGTCAGGTATTTAACCCGCTGCCAGTCCCGCCCCCCTCCACTTCGGCGCGGCGCGGCTCTGGGACACCCACCCACCCATCCCCTTTTCGCTGTTATTGTTCCTTTTGTCACAACTTGCTGGCGGTGGGCATTGGGTCAGATCCCATTTTGGGGGGGGTCAGGGCCTAAGGCTCAGGCCCCCCATGGAGGGGATTCCCATAAGGAATCTTGGAGGTGAGGCATGGTGGGGCATGCCCAGCTCGGGGGCTGCCAAGGCTCCTCACTTCCAGGTGGCAGGGGAGTCACCAAAGGGTGTACACCGGGTGGTCTCCCCCTTAATGCCACTCCTCGGTCCCCCCCCTCAGCGGGCGGCTGGGGGGGGGCTGGGGTCCATCAGCTGACAGGCGGGTCAGCTGATGCTATTTGGGGGATCTGATCCTCATGCTGCGCCAATACTCCTCAATGCTGTTAATAAAGTTGTGGCCTGTTTTTATCCCAACCTCTGGTGTGGTGTCAGTTATTCACGGGCTCCCGGGGCTCCCCTGACTCGGCCGTAGGCAGCAAAGGTATCTCAAGAATTACCTGACTTTCCTGCATCAAACTATTGGCTAACTTTCCTTCTCTCCAACTCTTTCCAGGAATTAGCTGAATTTCCTGCTCTCCTACTAAAATCTCTGACTTGTGTTCCTTATATATGAAGAACTGACATGACTAGAGAGTAATTTGGCATGCCACTTTCCAGATTTTCCCAAAAGGAATATATCATCTCATAATTCAATGTTTTTTAGATTTTCTGCCTTCAGGAACAATTTCCAGATCAACTTTCTAAAACATATCTAAGGCTGCTAGAGAAGATCTTTATCGATGGTAAGCCTTTGCTCAAGAAAGCTTGACCAATAGTACTGATCATGTCTTTGAGGATGTCCTAAATTTCCTACTGTACAATTTGAAAACATTTGATTCTACTGCATATCCAGTCCTGTGTGTTTTTCATCAGGTGTTTTTCAGGATCTGTTGTATGAAATTCATTTACCAGTCAGGAAACACCTTTGGTAATGAACATTTAACATTGTCTCATTTCTGAGAGTCTGGTTGATGCGGCTAGGAGGCTACAAATTAGTGTGTCCCTGACCCAGTAAACTCTAATCTTTTATTATTATTATTATTTGACTGCCTGCAAAAGAACAGAAGTACATACTACCTGGTTCATTGTGAACTGCAGTGTTCCTTCAGTAATGTTGTTCTGCCCAACAGGTTGCTGTCTATAAAGCTGCAGTTGCTGCCACCCCATCCTTAATCTGTCCAACTCCTTCTCAGCATAACTGCTGTGCAGTTTAGTTCTGATCTGTTTATGCTAACTACCTACCATTTCATTTATGGATTTTTGCGTCACCTCTGACTAAAGCTATTTGGCTCTTCAACTTGCTCACAACAGAGACTGACAAGAGACAAGAAAATAGCAGAATTGTTAAATAGATCCTGCTGCTTCACTCAACATGTCCACTCTTTAAATAAGTTTAAAAGTTCATCCTCAAGCAAAGTCACTGCAGCTTTAATTCCTCCCTGCTCTCTCCACAGATATTTATTTATACTGTTTGCATCAATGCACTTGGCAATTTATATTCCATATCCTTAGTACTCTTTGCATGAAATATCTCTGTTGGAATTCCTGTTTACTCCTCATTTCAGTAGTTACTACTGCTTTTTGAAACAGCAGGCTTCAGTTAATTAAAATAAATTTGAATACAGATACATTTAGTAATGGAAAATGTTAGCAAATTGAGGCAATTTTTTTAGCAGCAAGTCTCTGAAGCTATGCCTTATTAATAAAGTTGAACAAATAATCACCCCCCAAATCTTATGTTCAGGTAATTGCAAAGAAGAAGAAAAAATTAAGCATCTGTTATTACCACTGTATAATGCCAGGTCATAATGTGCAGAGTAGGGGTTAACACAAGAAAATTGGACATGGTGAATTAACACAAAACAAATGATTGTATGGCAATGTAATTACATTCCAGCCACTATGCTAATTCTAATTTATATCAATTCAATAATTAAAGAAAACAAGCCCTTGCTTTAGTTTTCTATTCATATTTCTGTGAGGAGTCAATGCTTCCACACCTGCAGGAATGCTGGGCCATAAATTGTACTATGACTTAATTCTTAATATGCCAAAGACATTTCTCAGTGTGGGTGCCAAGTCTGAAGGAAGCACAACGCTAATCAAATCAGGTCAAATATAAGTAAGATAGAGCTAACCAGGGCTCTATTCAGATCGGCTTTGGTCAGAGAATTAAATTAAATACGCATTAGTTAGTGACCTTACTGTTTTAAAATAATCATTTCTTATACTGATCAGCAACTGTGAATCAGATTTCCAGTATTTGTATGTGTTGATGGCAATTTCTTCTTGCTTTTGACCCACATCCTCTTGTCTTGGCTAGACTGTGTTTTTCCATTTCTAAATATGGTTAACTTTTGGAACAAATAAAAACTTAGAATTTGTTCAAAAATATCCTTGTAGCTATTGCCACAAAAGCACATTTTAGAAGGGAGATGGTAAAGCCCTTCTAATTGGTTAACATATCATGCTAGTATTTTCACAGGGTGATGTGAAAATAAAATCAAGAGAGGATTTTTAACAGGATACATTTGCCAATGGTTTACTTATATGCAAATGGTGGAAAGGTTTAAAGTTGATAAGAGGCAATATGATTTTGATTAATCAAAGACTGAATTCAAGGCAGAATTATTTACAAATTATGTTATTGCTAAAATGTATAAACTTGTGTTGAAATTTGAGAGAAGAACAAGTTAAAGGATGTATAATTAAATGGGCTAAAAACTTTGGTTATGATATATTAATGGAAAAATAGGGAAATATATGGTTAAAAGGTCTGAAATTTACATTAAGTTCCAGTCTTAAGGCGAATTTTTATAAGATGATGTATCGATGGTATATAACGGTGTGTCGAACTTATGTAGGAAATGTACTCAACATAAAGGATCGTTTTTTCACATGTGGTGGACTTGTAAGAAAACAAAAACCTTTGGAAACAAACACAACTAGAAGATTTTAAAAGATTGAAGTTCAACGGAAACCAGAGACTTTTTCATTGGGAATGATGGATATTCAATTGGAAAAAAGTGTCGGTACTCTCTTATGTATGATTACAGCAGCAAGACTACTATATGCACAAAATTGGAAGAGTTTGACACTACCTGCAATGGAGGAATGGCTGATAAAAGTGCTGGAGTTTGCAATGATGGCAAAACTTACTTCACTAATTAGAAAAAAGTCAATAAGTTTGTTTGCTGATGGATGGAAACCGTTCATAGACTTTTTACATGAAACAGATAATAATGATTTGATGATTTGTGGATTTATGGACTAATGAATCTGGACATTAGAAAAAGGAAAGTTTTAATAATTACTTAGAGTAAGCATAAATTTGAAAATGATGCCAATATTTGCTGCGGAGAAAATTGGAAGCCTTTAATTCATATACTTTGTTTTATTCTTTTTATGTTGCTTCTTTTGTATTCTTTGTATATTTTGCTATTTCTATATGTTGGTTAGTTGCTTTTGTTTGTTTTATTACTTTTTGTGTAATTGTAGATTTTTAGGTTTTGTCCTTTTATTATATAAAACTCTAAATTTGGTTAACTAACAGACTCTGCACTTCTCCATATCACAGCACATTCTGTATTCCATTCTAAATGAATTCTTTGCTCTGCTGTGGCTCCCAAACAGGAGCAATCTTTTCCCCAGAATTCACACAGCATTACCATACAATCATGACCCTTCTAGTCTCTCCCCTCCCCACTTACCAGCAGTCTTTCCTAAACCTGCTTTGCAATAATCTTTTTTAAAATGCAGCCAAACTGTGGTTACACAGGTGTGAGTGGGGTTTTTTTCCAGTTCCCACCCAATCAACACCATTTTCTTTGTCCTCAACAGTTTCCACTCTCTCCCGCCCCACCTCTGAAGGAGTATAGGGTTTTTTTAAAGGGTAAATGATATATTACTATGGCATTATAATGCTATAGCAAAATGTCAGTTTATGATTTAAAATAAATGGACCAAAAAGCTCTTTATTAAGTGGAAATAACAGCCATGGGGGGCTGAGCCAGCGAAAATACAGGGAAACAGTCCTGCGGACATACTGTTGCAACTATAAATGCCTCTGCAATGCCTCTCACAGCAGCAATATGAACCACAGGAGGAACTGTCACCACATGGGAGCACCCTTCTACTCTGCAAGGCCTTCCAAGCCCTTCCACCATAACTTGGAATACCTTTTGCTCTCCTCTGCCCTTTTGTGCATTGTAGTTGGTGTTTTGCTCTGAATATCCAGTTTATTAAAGTGTTCTGAAGAATTTGAAAGTTTGTATTATTTTGTGATATTTTAGACCTAATAAAAGGTATCATGGGACTCTATTTTTTTAATCAATATGGCTACCTACAGAGGCTTTCTCACACTCAAGATAGCAACTATGTGTAATCAGTGTTCAAGTCAGCACTTCTTGTAGGAAATGCATGGGTGTGACAAGGAAGTGCTTTTTTTAAACTGTGAAGATGTCCCATTGGTCAATTGCAGCTCCCTATCCACCATCCCTCAGTGATCAGTTATCTTCATCTCCCCTTCAGACTGTACATGCTCACTGAAGGAAGCATTAGCGATGTACTAGCCTATCTAGATTCCATTAAGATACGAGATAATGGAATTTGAACCAGGTTTCCCATCACTCTTTGGTTTGGTTTGATTATTATCAATACAATTTCTCTTCAGAAAGACTGCTGTATTTTTTAAAATATGTATCTTTGGGCTTACCAACACTGTGGAAAAATAATTATGTTGCTGAATATTGCGTGATAATGAAATAACAGAATGACAACTTTATTATTTTTAATATTTAATTTCCATAGGCTACATCATACTTCATCAGCTTACTATATAGTAGAACATCTAAAACAGAATCAGATATATTTATTTATTGTATTTATTTAACCTATATACCGTCTCTCCGCCATATGTAGGGCTTGAGACAGTTTACAGAATACCTATAAAAATAAGATTAAAATAATTTAATATAAACATTAAAATCAGTAGTACAATATTAAAATAGGAATACAAACATTAAAAACAAGAATACAATAGATATGTTGTGGTCACAATGATATATGTGGTATACCTTCTCCAGAGGTTTGTGACTCTTAATTTAAAGGAGTAGAGTTATTTTTCTCTTTAGTTTTGTGTAAAATGGGAAAGGCTAGTGTTTTTCCTATGAATTAAATATTAAATCATCTTCTTGGGGAGGGCTGTCTCTTCTTAGCTCCATTCTCTACCACTGAGGATAACTTTGACACCTGTGTTTCCATTTCCATCCAACCGCTGAATACAGGATATCCTTTTCACATTCATGAAGCCCTGGGGTTAGTGAGGTCACTTTTCAAACAAGCCCTTTTTTTCTTTGATTGTATTTTGCCTCATTTTTCTGCTGGCAACCATTAGCAGAGAACTTTTCTTCCAGTGATGTCAGTCACATCAGACCCTGTAAGTGACAGCAACTCTATAGGGAGTCTGAACAGGTGACACAGCAGTTCATGAAGCTGACATCAATTTTCTTGATGTTGGTATCATGAACTTGCCCTAACTATGGCTAAAATGTTGACACTTGGAAAGTGCGTCAGGCTTGCAGGACAAAGTGCACCATTTTGCTAAGTCTCAGGAGATCTACTATACTTTGTTATTCTGTGGAATAATTTCAAGTTTTACATGTTCTTTTTGTTTAAAAAAATCAATAAGCTACTGAGCATGTAAGAGAATTCAAATTTAGTCTGTCATTTGAAATCGCAAAACTTACTGTCACAGAAATGGGTGCTCAGGCAATATTAGTCAAACTGAGGAATCCAAATGACCAGCTTAAAACTTCTCAGGAAAACATACCTAACAATATATAAGAACTTTAAATGTCTTAGAAAAGGTATGTATCAAGACAGTTTAGATGAAATTGTTACTGTCTTATTGCATGATGATGGAACTGGAGATGCTCAGAATCCTGAAATGAACACGATCAACATTCAGACTTACCAGGATCACTGTTCATTTATTATAAGTCAAGTCCCTCAACATATCACCTTGATATTGTTGCCATGGTAACATGAAAGGAGCTATTTCTGAGCAATTAGCATTCGTTGAGAAAAAACATCAGCCGACCATTCTGAGACATTAACCTAGCCAATGCAAAGTCAGCCAACATTTGCTGCAGTACTATTATAGATCACAATGGGACACCTGGCAAGAGCTCCTGAGGGAATGTACCCAGCAGAGGACAATAATAACATCTCAAGTCAAGGAAGGAAGGAAGGAAGGAAGGAAGGAAGGAAGGAAGGAAGGAAGGAAGGAAGGAAGGAAGGAAGGAAGAGACCAACAAGTAACAGAAAAAAACAGAATTATGATTCAAATACAACAGAATCACAATAAACAAATTTCCACAAACCGTTTTAAAAACTGTTCTCTCTATAAATGATACCATTCAAAACACCATGGTTTGAGTAGAAAAGATGATTCTGAGAATTTTTTTTCTGCATCCTTATTGAATTTGATAAGCTGACATGGAAGGACTGTGAATAACAATATAATCATTTGCAGATTTACCCAAGCCTAAGCCCACTGATTTCAATGGACAGACTGGAAGAATTTTGCAGTAAAAATCTAATTCTCTATTTTTCTGCAGAATCTGAGATTCTTCACACCTCTTTAAAGGACACCATCTTCCTTCGTTATGATGTTGTGCTAGAGCTGGAATAAAACTAGAACAGGAACACTGCAGTTTCTCCAAGATCATTATGTCTGAATATTGTGTCCTAAAAAATGCTGGTTAAATTAGTTCAGTTTCTAAACATTCTTTCTGAAAAAAGTTCTATGTCTGGTTCCTAAGTTCACTCTGAGTTTGGGAAGAATACTTGTGCTTCATGTAATTTTTTAAATTTTGTAATAAAAATTGAAGGCTCTCTGATGTTACTATATCCGAGCAAACACATTATGGAAATCACATTAAACCACATAACCTACAATTCATCAACTTTGCCTTGTTTATGATATGAAACACCCTGTACAAATTGAGGGAGAAAGGATTATATCAATGGCAAGCTATGTTCCTATATGGTCTTACTGTCACAGGCTCAGCAATGAACTGACAGCCACGCTACAAGTGACAGGTTCCTAGTTTTAAACCCATGTCTGCTGCTGACTGTTTTTAATTAATTTGCAGCGTTTTAACACAGAGTTGCTAGGCTCTCCTCCAGAACAGGTGCAAAGTAGGGCAGCCCTAGTTGAGTGCACTTGCTGACAGGCCAGCTTACCCAAGGAAGATGCAGGAAGAAGGCAACCCAGCTGCCGCACTCCTTATATTAGCAGTCAGACATAAGCCCTCTCCTCGTGTGTTTTAAAACACAGAAATTCTGCATAGCAAGGCAGCAAGTAGCTGCCATCTCCCAGATGGGAGTTGAAAAATTACTGGCAAATTTACTGGAAATTACAGGTGAGATTAGCTTTCGGCCCCACACCCCTGGAGATGTGCAGAGATCCTAAGACAATAAGGTCTTCCAGGAGTTCCTGAATGAATCATTTTAACACCCTGCTGATCTTCTCCTTATCCATTCTCCCATTCCGGGCTATTAAGGGCTCTCATAGCCTCACCCATCCAGCCATCACAGGTTACCAATCATCACTGATAACTCTAGTTTAATTAAACCTTCCCAGTTTCATTGTCTCACCCTGGAGACAGCTTCCAATTCGTCTCACCCCAGAGACAGCCATTATTGTCTTTGGGCAGAAGATGCACTCCTGGTCCAAGATATGTTCTACACAGTATAACTGGACTACCATAGTTGTTTGCATGCCCTCGGACCCAGCATCCATTCTCAGACCCCTGTCTGAGCCTCATTTTTCTTGCTGCAAAGTGCTGTTCATTCAGTGCTACTCTCTCACAGATGCCCTATTCTCATCTGATTGGTAACTATCATTTGAACCTACAATTCTCTCTCCAGTTTTCCTCCGTTTTCCAGGTAGCTCTGTATGTGAGCTGTGTGTTTTGTGTGCAATTGATCTTTATTATTTTATAAATAAAAACTTTTGTTAAACATCTGGCTGTTTATTGAAATAGTTCTCTAGCGGGACAATCCCTGTATACATAGGTGTAAGATCTTGTAGTTACCTGCCTCTCACTGCCTCTCCATGCTAATTCCCCCAACTTGCAAGGAGACTCCCATTAGATAACACACTCCTCTCTGATCATTAGGCTGAGGAGCGCTGCCTGCCTCCCCTTGCCCAGTCTACTGTTGAATCTACATGCAGAGATGGGAAGACTCGGACTCTCCTTTGGTGGTGCTTCTTTGCAAAGAGGTCAGGGAGGGCAGGGCAGGCACACTGGGCTTCTGCGGGCACAAAGAACTGGAGGTAAGTCCACTCCAACCATCTCAACTCCTTCCAGTATGGAGAGTTCCCTGAATCCATCATTAACAACAACAATAACAACATTCGATTTATATACCGCCGTTCAGGTCAACTTAATGCCCACTCAGAGCAGTTTACAAAGTATGTTATTATTATCCCCACAGCAACAAACACCCTGTTAGGTGTTTGAGAAAAAATTCACTCACACAAATATTTTAAACATACAATTGTTTAATCGTTTATGCATTTTGTTTAACTGTTTTACTATTTGTTTTTATATATGTATTTTTAACAGCTTGTTTTAATCATACAATCAGAATTATAGGGTTGGAAGGGACCGCTAGGGTCATCTAATCCAACCCCCTGCACAATGCAGAAAATTCACAACTACCTCCCTCCTCAACATACACACCCAGTGACCCCTGACCCATGCCCAGAAGATGAGCCATAGTCCGAAACACTCTAACCATCCAACAGAAAGGGCCACTCCAGTGTGATGACACCAATCTCCAAACCAACTCTTTCCCGAAGCAAAAAACAATGATACTCAATACATAAGTAAGTCAATATATTTTTAAGTTAAGTGCAAGCATGCAAGAAAGTGCTCTAGTATCAATCAATATACTCCTTATAACATTTCTACCATTCATCCAAAATACTCATCTAATAACAATAAACAGTCATACAATAAATAATTACAAAAATATACAAAACAGTCCTTCATTCATAAACTTTCAGAACAATCCAACTGGTGAAGAAATCCACAATCCATATTGGAGAAACTCTCATTGGATAGTTTACAATAGGTAAGCCATCACAGTTTGGGCTCGTAATGACTTCTCATTCAACGTGAATGTCCAATGATGCTATATCCAAAAACTCTCAGGTATGCACCTTAACAGCTTGAAAATTCAAAGTAATAAACATCCGGTGCCAAAGGCTACAAAAGCCAAAGGCTACAAAAGCCACAAAGCTAACGGGTTTTGCTAGCATAGCCGCAATCCCAATCCTAGGCTGTAATTCCCTTCCACCATCATGTGTTCTGTTATCGCCATGTTGAGCACCATTTCCCTTGCAGGAGACTGAGGAAAAGTAGGAATTGAGCAGTTCTGCCCTCTCTTCATCACCTGTTACAATTTCACTTTCCTGTCTCTGAAATGGCCTACTATGTCCTTGCTCTTTTTCTTACTTTGAACATAAGCAAAGATCCTTTTTTTAAAAAAAGCATCTCTTGCTAGCCTAAGAGCATACTAAGCTTTAGCTTTTCTAACACTCTCTCTACTAGCATTGGTTATTTGTTTATATTCATCCTTATAAGGCCCTCCTTCCATTCCTGAATGAGCCTTTTTTATTTCTCAATTCTCAATTGTTTTGATTAGACACTGCCTTGGGGTTCCTAAATTGAATGGGGAAAAGTTGCAAATAAATAATGCCTACACAAAAATGGATTAATGGACACATAGATATTTATATAATATATACTCTGGTCAGAGAAACTCAGATTGGCACATGTACATTCTCAGGATGCACATGTACCTCCTTGATTGGATGATACACAGAAAACATATCCACACACTCACGTGCCAACCACAACCATATGCGCACATGCATATACAAACACAAAAACATTTGTGCACATGTACTCACTTGCATTCACTCACTATTACACCTTTGAATCTACCGAACTTCATGGATTGTCTTCATCACAATGGGAGTCTCACAACTATCAGAGAGGACAACTGCCAGAATAATGGCTGTGGTTGAACTCCCCCCAAGTCAGCGTGGTATGTGTATATTGGCTGAAGGACAGAGGCATGAGGAAGCTGTTTTTGGTGATATGATAGAGGGTGAAGGTGTAGAATATTAGGGAAAATCTGCAGAGAATTTTGGTCCAGTGATCAGGGAGATGTCAGGCACAAATGTAGCCTGTGCGCCACTGCCCCACTCCAGCCAGTGCAGTCTATTCTCACCATTAAAATAAGTCTCCTAGTTCCAACAGGCCAGAGCAGGTCAAGCAATAGTCTCTGATCTTCTGTCTGGCTCATGCTTACACACTGGTTTGTGCAGTTAGTTTTGAGACAAATCAGAGGTCTACTCCTAGAGACAGCCGCTTACCTCATGCATGTCTTCCTAGTTGTATCCATGGTTGCCTATATGCAGACTGACCAAGATAACAGTAGGATATAGATGAACAATGAGAAACCATTAAAAGCTTGAGCAAATACAGCACTGGCACAAATTGTTAACTAACAACAAACAAAATCTCTGTCACAGTCTAAAATAACCCACAGTCTATGGAACACCTGCAATCCATTTGAGATATAGAGGAAAAACAGTGATTACTTCTGTACCAGTGAAGTGGCAAGCAATGGGTGTGTTCCTGTAACTGAATCAATCAAGCTTTCTGGAAAAGAACAGTAATAAAGTAACAATCTAGCAATTTAAATGGCTTTCTCAATGACTTTGACTGCCTTGTCTAGTCTTACAGACTCTTATTCCAAAATGTATTGCACCAGAACAGTTGGAAATATACTACTAATGTACAATGAATAAGGTTATAGCATCAGCCTTAACTGCACTTGTATAACTGTCCTATATTGATACTGCCTTCTCTCCCACTTTTCCATCTTAGATTGCAGGGCATTTCCTCATGCCATTTTCATTATACTAATTCCTTCATCTTTCTCCCTACCTGAATAAGTGATGTGTGTTTTTCCTTGCCATGGAATCCTAGAAAGTCAAGCCAAATTTCAGATCTCAATGTTCAAATGGCTTTCCCCTCATTTTTGTTCAGTTCCCATCCAAGGTTAAGTGCCCACTTCCGTCTGCCTTCAACAGCAGCAAATGAATAAAATCAAATTAATAGTGTATTTTAAAAACATGAGGGGTGGTTAAAATTTATATACCAAAGTGGGAACTAGGAACAAAATATTGTGGGTTGTTCTTTAGCTTGTTCCTCATGGACCCCTTAAATTCAGCCCTATTTGGCGTTAGTAAACCAATTGAAAAGTCATGACATTTCCCAGAATACTCCAATGGGCTTCTTAGTGTATCTTTCTTAGTATTCCTTGTTCCATTGACACAGGGCTGCACTTAAAAAGCTTATTACATTAGAGTTAGACAGTAAAGTTGTCCCCTTGAACTCCTTTGTAAATGTTTATACTATTGACAGGTACTAGTATGACTGGCTGCTGAAAAGATGATGTTAGTTCTTAGACATACCTTTGAATATGGATCACAGGTATTTCTAGAGTTCAGTTGCTTCCATATGTATTCAGATAATCCATACAGGAGAGCCTGTTTGAAAGGAACAACTTTGTGATTTTTTTTTTGAGACAGTGATTTTTCAAAATGAATCAATATTTATACTCCATCAAATGTTTTGAGTATCTATGGAAGTTTCATGTTTTATTTGTCCTTTGACTAGGAATAGATTTAGTACTGTTAATAGGAGTGCCTCTTTACTTTGATTATATCCTGTTCTTGTACATGTTTTTTACATCTTTAAGATGTTTTATAGGAGCTATTATCACTAGTAATTGTATCAGTCATTATATTTTTATATTATCTTTGGGTTTTGTGGTTTCTTTCCATTAATGACTACAAGCAAGCTCTGTATAGCTGCTCTTCTATGGTTTTCTTTTCTTCTTTTAATAATGCTGAATTCTCCCATTAAAAATATTATTCCAATAGGTCGATGATCATACATATTTGTTTTTAATTGTACTAAAATATTTGATGAAGCATTATAACTGGAAGAAATAAACACCATCTAATTGTAGCAGAAGTTAAACTTTGATTTTTTCCCTTTCATACTGTTTTATTATACGGCACCAACATGACTATAATGGTAATCAGAGCATTAATGATTTTGTATAACCTTCTACCATTTTTCAGAGGAAGAAAGAAAGTGATAAAGTATTGCCAATAGCAGATATCCAGATCAGTACTTTCTCTGTCCGTTAGAGTATAAGGGTAGCATACTGATCGATGGTGTTGCATAGTTTCTGCGACTTGTGTAACGAGTGTGTACCTTAATTACTATGATAGTGCGGTATCATTAGCTAAGATGCTAGCTGGCATCCAGTGGTAAAACCATCAAATGTTCAGAGATGACTACTTGATCATCTACATCTTATGTGGGAGATCTGTGATAGCTTCTGCCAATGTGCTTCTTAACAGTAAAAAGCAGCAACAGCCCCCCCCCCCCATTTAAACTGTGCCATGTTACTGGAAGAAAGGGAATTAACCATTTCCCCCCATGCCCTTTCCCCTCATAATAGCAGCCTTCCATTGTTGCTATTTTCCATGATAAGGTAAAGGAATGACTGATGCCCATATTGTACTTGTGTTGTTTTTTGCATACTACGGCTATTAGCAAGAGATGGATGAACTTTCCTTAGCTGTTCTTGGAGATTAAACAATCCAAGCTCTTTTCTCTTGAACCAGAAAGAGATCATACTGAAAAAGTGCCCAAATAGCTCAGCAGAAAACCCGATTTCAAGCTCCTCTCTGTCCTCCTTCTCTTTTCCTGGGATCTCCTGCATGTTCATGATAGGTTTCCTGTAAGAAATCCTGCAGAGATACAGTAGTGGTACTTGGAATAGGTTGTAGGAAATATCTTAGCCTTTATTACTGAGTGGCCCTGCCCTGGATAGCTCAGCTGATCCTGATGTTGTCAGATCTCAGAAGCTAAGCAGGGTTGGCCTTGGTTAGTAATTGGATGGGAGACCTCCAAGGAAGACCAGGGTTGAAGAGGCAGGCAATGACAAACCACTTCTGTTAGACTCTTGCCATGAAAACCCCGCCAGGGGTCACCATAAGGGCACTCTCCATCTTTACCATGGAGCAGTGATGAAGGGGGAGGTGGTGGCAGAGCTGCTGGGACCACAGCTGCAGCTCTATGTGGGTGCGCAGCTGTGGAATGGCTAACGAAAACCAGCACAAGTATGAAGTGGTGATGTCACTCATTAACCAGGTTCCACTAGTCATTCAGCAGGCATATTTTTCTTCTCTTCAGCAGTTTCTTATTCTACAAATAGCAACATTGGAAAGCAATTTCTGTTGGAGAAGCCCATACAATGCCTCTGACTCATCTCTCTCCCTCTCTCTCTGTATATATGAGAGATCACCACCATGCAGATGCTTACAATATTTGATTTCTCTACACTTGATTATTGTACACTTGATAACTTTCTCTACACTTGACTTGTTACTACATGTGTGAACTTACTCATTTGAAAAGAATGGGACTTGACATGAGTTAACAGAAAGCTTAATCTATGGTGCGAGATCTATGATAGCCTATTTTCAGTGACTGATATTTATTTAAGTATATATACACCCTGCTTTTCTCCCTGGAAGGAGAATACAACAATACCATATAAATAAACCATGAGAAAAATAAAAAACAGGACCTGTCCAAGACATAGTTGTTGAACTCACTGCGTGGCTTGTTTGAAAACAGATAGTGAGCCACGGGCTAAGAGCAAACAGGCCTTTGGCTCTTGCCCATCAGCTTGTGCCCAAGGATTCACACCTTTGACCACTTCCAAGTTTTATAGGGAATCTGAAACAGAAATGGAAAGACCAGTCCTCATCAAAGATGTCAACTGACTAGTAAGATGTCCCCCTACTCCTAGACCTAATTCAATCGTGCTATCTGAAGTACAGTTGGTATCCTGTAGAAAGGTAACCTGAGAAAAAGTTTTAACCCTGCCAAGTGCTTAAATAGAATTTTCAATAATCTATTAGTATACCTTTAGTCATTAACAGAACCTTTCAATATTAGTATTTTGATTGCCTAAAAACAGAATCCATGCTCATAGATAAACCTCTACATCTTTGGTGTCTGTGACTATTTATTCAGCAGGATCAATTTGGACCATTATATTGCATTATAAACCCTTTCTTTGATGATCTGGTAAGATGTCGCCACCACACACCTCTCCCCACCTGTAACATTTCTCTTTATTGTCTTTGGAATTATTCCCAATACCACATCCTTTTTGAACAGCCAGGCTACAAAATGAAACCTTTGCTCTCTTTTGTACCATGGAAATAAACCTATCTTTTGTTTTGATGCTCTGGTGATAGTAGTATAAAGGCCAGAATACATGATATATGAAACTTGAATCAGGTCATGGATGCCTGACCCAACATGTAGTAAAACTTATGATCAAGGGAGCTCACCTTCAAAATGTTCCATTCCTCCATTCAGCTTGGGAGCACTGAGAAGGGAAAAGAGGAGCTATAGACTTCCCTCCTGTCCCATTTTCACCAGTGGAAATGGCTGTGTGAGACCTGTTTCCTCTTCCTCAAGGAAGACCCAATCCATAGCTGTTGCCACTAGAAAAAGCAGCAAGAATGGGAAGCCTGAAGCCCCTCCTCCTCTTTGCAGTGGTCCTGAGCCAAATGGAGCAGTGAAACACTTCAAAGGTGAGTTCCTCCAATAATAAGTGACTACAAATCAGGTTGGGCACCTGTGACCCAATTCATATTCGAGTATTGCATACTTTGGCCCTAACTGGGGCCTTCAAAGAGAGCCTTTGAAGAACCCTAGTAGCCTTGCTGTGTATGTTTTTTTCTGTCTACCCTGATTTATGACTATACTTGATTTATGGAGTTGCCTAAATCACAATTTACCACAACAGCATATAGTTTTTCTTTTTTTCCTTGTAGGCTATTTGCTGCCATGATGGTGGGACCCCTCTAGAGATGCTTGGATTTGCTTGACCTTCAGAAGGCTGTAATTGTGGTTTTCTTGCTATCCTATTACTTTGGTGTCTCTTGTCACCTTTCCTGATTGGAAGTAAATTGGATGGCATTTGAATGCTTGAGTAACTGTCTCTTTAACAGGCTTATAGTATTCAGTATTGACATTGAGTGTTTGATATTATTTATGGCATCTTTAGATTTGCTTATTCAGCAGCCCAGATTTTATTATTCCCCTTGATAAACTATTTTTTTATGCTATTGAGATTGCAGTGTTCCTCTCAAGCTTAGGGTGGTGCCTTGCCACATAAGCACATATCCCTTGCTAATAGTGTGTTGGTCACTGCTCTAGATCTAAGGATGTCTTTAAGTAGGATCTGAGGATGTCTTTAAACTTAAACCAGAGTTCCATTCGTTCAGGTGCAAAAGGTGGCTAGATAGTTTTCTTACTCTCAGTCTACTTTAATGTGGATTTGGAATTGAACTGGAAGGTGGACCATATATTCACACTGACATGAGTCTAAAGCAATACATATCTTCTGACCATACCTGGTAACAAAATGTGAACCACTTTACATTTTTAAGCTGAAGTTCAGAAGGCTGCGGGAAGAATTTGCAAAATTCAGTACTTGCACAGGATCTTATGCAATTCTCTACTTTTCCAGTGAAGGGACCCAGTGTGCAAACAATGCTGTAATTTGCTCCCGGAATACATAGCATCATATATTTTTTGTCTTTAAATACCTTTGCCTGCTGAAAAAGCTTTAAAATTCTGTTTTGAATTCTGGAGCCACAGTGGCCTCTATTGTTCATATATTAGAATAGCACAATATTTTTTATATTTTCACGTTGAACACTGCTTTTCGTATTTTGTAGATTTTCAGTAATCAGCGGCAGTGGCCTGTTTATATATATTTCTGTCTCCAACATGGAACTGCATAACAACTTTTATGTTTATGTTCTCTAACAGATATTTGCAGCTAGCAAAATCCTGCACACAGTTCCGTAAGCCTGCTGAAGGCAAAGAAGCTTATTCACATGTAAAGCTGTGCTGGGTTGTGGGCATAAGGTAAATTTATTAAAAATAATAATAGAGTATCACCTGAAGATGCTAAATGCCACTGTTGTGATTTTCACAACTGAAAAACTGGTTTGAAAAAATACTGCCAAGATAAGGGAAATCACAGCATTGTATGTACAGCATTTACATGCAGGTGATAGTCTGCCCTTAAGTAGTCCAGTTTTGAAACTACCCACAACCCTTTCATGTTTCCTCAGAGCTGCCAGTAAATGTGTGCTCACAATAGCCAGATTATGGTTCCCTGGCTTTGTGATCCATAGAAAGCAGTTAGGTGGTGCTCTCACTTTGAATCTTGATGAAAGAAGAACTGGATTCTTTTTGCCAAATATGTATGCTGGTATGGGGCTGTATGTAATTGATATAGACAGATACAGTACTGTAGTGTTCTTCATACACTTGCATAGTTTCACTTCTAATTCATTGATGTAAAGCTCTAAATGGAATCAAAATCTCCCAGGGGACAACTGCTCAATATCTTAACTTTGGGAGGATTTCACTGGGAATACTCCACAATAATTGATATGAGGATTGTGGCCCACATTTCATTGCATTTAAAATGACAGCTCTTTTTCTATGTGGAACTGCCAGCTGACATAACATTCTTAAATTAAATTGCATTTCTTTCCTTGATTTTTTCAGCCAAAACTAATCCTAATTATTCCATGTCTGAACTCAAGAAAACAAATCCACACAAGTCTCTACAAAGCTGTTATAGAGAAATGTTATAATAATAAAATATTAGAAATGATTTCTTCTCTGTTTCCATATTGTAGAAGACAGGGTTTGCAACCACATTAAGACCACATCAAATTATTCTGACTGATGCAAATTCCATGAAAGCTAATGGGAAAATGTTCATGCTCCTACAAGTCCAATATGATGCTCCCTATGCAACATGAGAAAAATTCTAGGTAATTGAGTTTTATTCTGCTTGCACAGCATACCAGTGGTTAGGAATATTTTGGCAAGTACTTGCAAGATAGATAACCAACAGCAAAATGGAAACTTTGTTGTAAATGCTTGTGAATACAAATGAGTAAACTTGAATTTCCAATCCTTTGAAATGCATGGCATCTTTCTAGTTCACAACAAAATTTTCTTGTAGTTCTCATTTTCAAATTCGTTTTCACAATTATGGAAAGAATTTCTTTGAAAACAATACCAATTACCTTGAAATAAAACCCCAGTGTTGAGAACGGAATTAAAGTCCAAGCACAGTATAATCTGAGTGGTAATGTTGTGGCTCAATAGTATATGCTTTAGAAATGCAAGGTCAAGGGTTCAATCCTGAGCATCTCCAGTTACTTCCAGTAATTGCAAATGTTAGGGAAGAAGAATCTTTTGTCTTCAGAAAAAGACAGCACTGAGCTAGGTGGTCCAATAGTCTGACTCAACATGACAAAGAAAATGATCAGCATAGTAAATGCTTGAGAAAAATTCCTGGAATTTCCAGTTAGATGTTTTCCAACGGGGAAAGACTTCTCTCCTCCTGACTCTTGAGTACTGCTGCCAGTCAGAGCAAATACTGACCAATCTAAGTCAGTTTTGGATGTCCCTGGCATTATACACTTATGAGTAGACACAGATATTTGATAGGTTTTTCTGTATTAGTGCTCTTGTAATAGTAACAAGAACTTTCATCTCTCACAACATTAATTGTGATTGCTACAGATTATAAAATAAAAGAAGTATTGTCAAACCAATCTTCTGCTAAATCACAAGAGAAGGGGCAAGATCTTAGAGGTGAGACTTGACAGATCAGTAGCCAAAAAAAGCAACAGTTTGTTAAAAGAAGCCAAATATTAAGTCTTATCCTTACATTTGATGAGAGACGGGCCTTCCATCTGACCTGCTGTGGCCTATTACTCTGTGTTGAAATGTAGATCTGCCACAAACAGTAGAGCGCAGGTGTTGGGGGTCCACTAGGAATAAAAGTGGAAGACACTAAAACCTCCCTGCCTGAACCAATAGCTGGACAAAAACATCTTAGAGAATAGATATGAACTAAAAATCGGACCCGAATGCAGCCTGAACACTACTGAAGCAAGATGATCTGGATATGTGGCTGTCACTTATAGGATGAAACTTAATTTCCAAGTTCAGAATTTACTATGAGGTTGAGTTCTGACACATATTAACTTCAAAGAGTTAAATAATACTAGATACCGTTAATATTTAAAATGTTAGCTTAGGTACTCAAGATAGTAAGCAAAAACAGAATTGTAGCTATTTATCATTTTGCTTACTTAACCTGAATTTTAGTTTAGATTAGTGCTTCTGTAACATTAACTATGCAAACTTCTTCTGCCAACCTTGTAAAAATAATTGTGTAATTGGAGTATGCAACTAGTTTTGCAAGGAAATAAGATGCAAAAAAAGAAAGAAAGCTGTAGTTCAGAGATAAATGCAGAAATAAACTTTGCAGGCATTACTATTTAACAATCTTGTGTGGTGTGTGTATTCTGTCTTTACTAAATTAGTTGCTGCAATGTTTTGGCTGTGATATATTTAATTTGGATTTTGTTTCTGCTGGCGAATGTGGGGTTTTTAAAGTTGTTGCTATGAGTTTAAACGTAGGTCTCTGAGGAAAGAAGGAGGGAGCTGAATGGGTGAATAGAGTGTGATTTGATTAGACCTAGCGAACTGCAGCTTTTAGTACGAGCTGAGGAAAGAGGTTTCAGAGTCACCCTTTGTATAAGAGGTTATTCTAGTTAGGAAATCTGTATGGACCCTGAACTGTTTGGGTGTTTTTGAGAGAAAGTATTTATTCTGCCAAGTTCAATGAAATTCTGTGTTTCTGAGAAAGTCTGTGTGTTTTTCAGAGAAATAATTCTGGCATAATCAGGCGAGCTACATGGAAGCCTGAAAGCCAAATTCTGTCTAAGTCAAGTAAGCAGCGCAGAAATGCCTGAGTAAATCTATGTCTTTGTGGAAAAGAGTTTGTGTTATTAGCGAAGACCTATGTGGAAAATAACTTTGCATGATTGAGTCTGTGAAAATACCTTTAAGAAGATACAATTATATTTGAAACTACCAAGCTTAAGAACTATTTTGAAAACAATATGCTTAGCAAAACTCTGCAACCATCAAGCCTATGTACTTATAAATAAATTTTACTTTTGTTTAAGAAAGGAACATCCTTTTTTCCCCTCACAATCACCCTCACATGTGACCATTCTGTCAGACTACCATCTACAACAAAGCCTTTCTGTAGTACCAGTTAAGCAGAAGATATCTAAGGTGAAAGCCTTTGGTGGCATCAATAACGTTTTCGGGAGAAGTCACAGTTCACTTCTTCAGTTAGCTGAAGAAGTGAGCTATGACTCGCGAAAACTCATACCTATCACAAATGTTAGTCTTATAGATGTTATTGAACTCTTGCTCTTTTCTACTGCTGCAGACAGACTAACACAGCTACCCATCTTGATCTATCTTTTGGGGAGAGGCAGCAAAATATAGGTCACACAAACAAAACCTCATGGTAAAAGCTTGGGTAAAGTAGAGAACACCTAAGTTCTGTGTGAGTGAAATTAAAAAGTATGTTGATTGTGACCAGAGTCCTCCTGAGATATAACTTTAAAGTGATGTAAGGAGCTGCATTTAATGTCCAAAGCCAAACATTTAAAGTTAAAACAAACAGCAAATAATTACCGGGTGGTATCAAACTAAGCAAAAGCTAAGTAGATCATTACAGTTGCATAATTCAATTACACAATTATTTTCACACACCGTACACACTTGAAAGCAACAGAAAAACAAAGTGATCTTTATATATTCAGAAATGGAAAATATTAGATGGTATTAGAATTAAAAAGAAGCAAAATTAGATAGTATCGCCCAGTGGATGGAAGGTATGTAATTCGACCTAGAATTGTATGTGTACACACATACTTGGAAAACCATACTGACTGGGTGACAGAGAACAGGGGCTGCTGGTCAGGAGATCTGCCATTGGAATGGGAGATCTGGCAACACTTTTTTCCCTGGCTTGTATATAATTCCAACTCTGCCTACACCCCATGAAAAACATCAAGCAGGCACAGTAAAGCCTCTTCAAGGCCCCTACTCATGGATGCACAACTGGCCCAGTTCAACCAATAGTCCCTGATGCATTGTAGAAAGAATGGAAGACACAACAATGCTCCTGGCCTCCCAGGGAGCTAGGAATGAATTGAATTAGAGATCTTTTACTTACAATAACGTGCTCCTATCCCTTCTCTTCCAGCTTAATCTATGCTTGCTTTTTAATATTCCATATCTCCTTTAGTAATAAATTCTTCTTCTCCCTCCTTGCCTTTCTCCTTCCGTACAGATCAGCAAAAACTAATGAGACACAAAACCAATAACCATGGAAATAACTGTGTGAGATAAGCTCTCAATTTTTATCCTTAGCAAACCAGTTTTCCTGGCTGCAAGAGAGTATCATTTATTCAAGACAATGCTGGATGGTTATCTCAAAAAATGGTTGAGGTGGAACCTATGAAGAGGTTAATTTGTGAGAGGTAGAAATTCTGAGGAGTTGCTAGGTAACAACGTAATACCCTGTGGGTAAGGACAGCCAACAAGCATTTATTCTGAAAATCTAAGACTGAGAAGTGTGTCATTCTGAAATCTGCTTTTGGGCAGAATTTTGTTCTTAGATGTGTCAAAACAGTTTCTGTTGGATAAAATGAAAATGAAGCTCAAATGTCCTACAACAGAATATAGTGTGCAGTGTTTCTTCAGAACCAGTTCATCCAGCTATTAACACTTTTGTTACCTCAGTGTAATTTAGCTTCCTGTAGCGTGCTTGATATTTGTGTTAAATAAATACCTGAGGCAGGAATTGTGATACTTTTGTGTTTTTCTTGTACCTGCCAGTGTTTGAGTCAAATGTTAGAGAGCAAGAAAAGAAGTAAAATAAGATGAATAAAAATGACATAATCGGAGCTAAAAGTTATGGTTATATAGCCAGTTTACTAATAATTTACACTACAGCCTATATGTAATTTGGAATAACTCCTACAATACCAAACAATTCAACATCCAATGAATGTTTTGTTGTTTTTTTGGCATCCTCTTTTCAGAACAGAAAAGGGAACATGTATTTATATGCTACATTAAAAGAAGAATTTTTACCCTATTAGAAAAGTTAGAGATGGGAAACCAAGAAACAGTGGACTGAAGCCACAGTAGCACAAGATTTCCTAGAAAAAACATGCTTTCTGTTAGAAAAGTTGAACAACAACAACAGTAGGGTTATTTTTCCTGGAGATCATGTAGACTTGACTTCTATCTGTGAGATTTTAAGTTAAGAATCTGAGAAGAGAGTGCATCCAGAAATTAACTAATTAATGGGTATGATCCAACCAGATTTCCCACTGGCAGAAAGGGGAGGAGAGGTTCCCTTTAACCAAGAAAGGCCATGTTCGGGACTATGGGGCCTGCATGGACAAATACATGTAGAACTGGGGCTGTAGTAAGGAGAGAAATCAAGTGAGATTGAATGAAAAAATTGGTTGAATCTAACCCAAAATCTGGACCACATCTTCTCTGTTCTTTAATATTCCGAATCTGACTACTGAAAATAAGGTTTGGTTTTAAATGGCTCAATTTTTCCTGAGGTGCCCAAAACTTTATTTTTCTTGAAAAGAGATCCTCCCAAGTCCCCTTCTATCACATGCGATAAAGCGGTGGCCAAATTGACTGTCTTAAACTTTGTAGCTCTCCGAAGCCATCTAAGTTGTATGGGGACTTGTCTGTAAAACTGTTCTAAGCCTATTAATTGCTTCAGTTCCGCAAATGTCTGGACTTTATTTCCCTCAACCCATAGGTTTAAGGCTCTGTCCAAACGACAACCTAGCTGTGCATATGCTTCACCCTGCTTTATTTTAATTCTCTGAAAGCTTTTCTACTTTGTTCAGCAGTCAGCCCAAATCTAAGTCTGACCCTCTCCTTAGAGAGCAAATAATTTGAGTTTTCCTCATCCCTCATCTCTGAGTATACATGATCACTCAGTCCTCCACAAATTTGTGGGCACAAATAAATCATTCTGTCTTCATCTGGGACCCCAAAATCTTGACAAGAAGAAAAATCCGCTTTTTTGATAATGTGGGAATTTCTTTTGTTCCACTGAGGTACCTTCCTCACCTCTCTCTCTGGAAGTGGCAAATCTGCCCTTAACTGAATTTTCTTCATCTTCATATTATACATTTCTTTTTAATGTTCCCTCATAACTTCTCTCTCTTGCTGTGCCATTTTAGCTAATTTTTTATCTGCCTGAATTTTGGCTAACTGTATTTGTTGTTCTTTTTTGCTTCAATTCTGGCTTTTTCTGCTTCAATTCTGACTTTTTTTTAATCTGCTTTCATTTTTGCCAGTTCAATTTTAATTCTCATAATTTCTCTCTCCTGATCAGGACTCTTCTCAGTAGAAGTTTCCTCTCCCTAACTTCCATGTACTTCTCTTGGCCTACGGGGTAGTGCCATTTCTGACAGGAATTTTGTGGTAATTCCTCAAAAATGTATAAAATATTTTCTTATTTCAGTTTGAATCTATGGTGAGACAAGCTAGTTGTGGGTTTTACTTTTTTTTGGTAAAGATTTTATTAGATGGGATAACATATAATATATATTATTACATACCATTAATAACCCCATTGATTCCTCATATGTCCCCCCTCCCCTCCTTCCTTTTTCTATATTGACTTCCAACAGCACTGCAACCCCTTTTTCCTTTCCAAAATTCTAATTCTAATTCTTATTTGTTAATATTAATTTTAAAGGTAAAGATTTACACTACACTACATCTTATTTAATAATTCTCGAAAGACCATAAATGCCCTTTAACATCCCTTTTTTTTTCCAAATACTCTTTCAATTTCCCCCAGTCCTCTATAAATTCTTTTGGATCTATGTCTCTCAATTTTCTCGTTAGCTTGTCCATTTCCGCCATGTGCAATAATTTTTGAATCCATTCACCAACTTCTGGAATTTCTTCTTTTTTCCAAAATTGTGCATATAAAGTTCTCGCCGCTGTTATCATATAATAAAGTAGCACTCTATCTTTACTGTTTATATCCTCTAGATGCAGAGATAGCAATAACATTTCTGGACTTCTTACAAGACTTCTTTTGAGTATTAAAGACATCTCAGCACACATCTTAGACCAAAAATCCCTAGCCTTTTCACATGTCCACCACATATGATACAAAGAACCTTCATGCTCTTTACATTTCCAACACTTATTCGATAATTGGTTATTAGCAATGGCTAATTTTTTCGGCGTTAAATACCATCTATATATCATTTTGTATCCATTTTCTCTAATGCTAGTACATGTTGAAATCTTTAAAGTGTTCTTCCATAAATGTTCCCATGCCTCCATTGTGATCTCTTTATTTCAATTTATTGCCCATTTAACCATTTGAACTTTAACCGTCTCATCTTCTGTATACCATTTCAACAACACTTTATAAACTCTAGAGATTATTTTGTTCCCTTCCCCCAATAAAAGTTCTTCTAGTTCAGAGTTTTTAACTCTAAGTCCTGTCTTTCTTTGGTCAGATTCAAATATATCTTTAATTTGCCGGTATTGTAGCCATCCATACTTAAATGGCAATTCTTCATTCATTTTTATTTTAAATACATTCTTTTCAGTTTTTAATAGGTCTTTATAAGTAATCCATTCGTCTCCTTTATATTCCAAATTCGGATTTGCCACCTCAGCTGGAACAATCCACATGGGTTTTTCTTCATTTATAAATTTCTTATATTTCAGCCAGGTCTCAAATATATTTCGTCTCAAATAATGGTGTTGGAACATTGCGTCCATTTTACGTTTGTCGTACCATAGATATGCATGCCATCCAAAGAGCTTATTATACCCTTCCAGTGTCAACAATTTATGATTAGATAATGACACCCACAGTTGTGGGTTTTACTTTTGTATCATGGTGCTGCCACCAATTATAACATTCCCTTGTCCACCAGAAACGGCACCAGAAGTATTTTTAAATTCCAACAATAACTAATACATTTATTTACTTTAGAGGGTAAAGGTCAGGTGAGATCAAGGGTTGAAAATTTCTGAGGTAATTCAGCATATATATACATATATACATATATATTGGAGGTAAAATCAGAACGTGTACAGACCTCAGTTATTATGTTCTCACAGATACTTAAATGCTTATGTTTTGAGGCTTTGGTTCTTTTGTGTCCCTCCCCCCCATCCTTTATTTTAGTATTCTCTTTCTCCCTATGGGGAAAATTGGGGAGGGGGTTCCCTAGGGGGCTAGGGATGGCATTTTGCAAACAAAATGCATCAAATTTGCCAGGGACCTACTCATACCTGTCCTCTCGAGACCTCCCAGGTTTCAGAGAAATTGGACTTCTGGGGGCCATGTTAGGGCCCCCCAAAGGTGCCCCATCTCCATTATTCCCTATGGGGAAAACTAGGGGGGCTTTCTAGGTGGCTGGCAGTGCCCCTAATTTTTCTTAGTGTGATTTTCTGGTGTGAAGGTTAGTTCTCATAGGGAACAATGGAGATCGGTGGTGAATAAGAGCACCCCGAAGTCCAATATCCTTGAAACTCGGGGGGGGGGGTAATGAGAGGAGGTTTAGGAGAGGGTCCCCTGCAGGTTTGGTGCATTTGCTTGCAAAATTCCACCCCCAGCCACCTAGAAATCCCCAAATTTTCCCCATAGGGAACAATGGAGATTGGCTGTGGAGATTGGCAGTGGATGCCCCCCCAAGTCCAATCTCTGAAACTTGGGGGGGGGTCATGAGAGGAGGGTTAAGATAGGGTCCCCTGCAGGTTTGGTGCATTTTTCTTGCACCCAGCCACCTAGAAAGCCCTACTAGCAGCGGATACACTGTTTTCTCTTGGCATTCCTTAGGAACAGCAAGAGAAAGACTGCTTCCGTGCTATCTGAAGCTTAACAAAGCATTCCGAAATGCTTTGGTAAGCTTTGCTTTGGCATTCTTGAATCGCTTCAGCAATGCTGAGGCTGATTCGGGAACACCAAAACATCGGGCCCAATCAGGGTTAAAAACTTGGGTCTGGAACCCGAAGCACACATCCCTACTCCACCCTGCCAGCCCTTTTTGTCCATTCTACCTAGATGCAGTCACCTTTTGTTACCTTTCTGGGAAGCCCTCCTTCCTAACTCACTCAAAGTCAGAAAACTCTCAGATTCTCATACTGGTCTGACCTTGAATTCTTAGATGTTACAATTATTTCTTTGATATTCTTTTGTGCAGACTCCCATCTGCTGGCTCAGCATCTGCCCATTCCACTCTTCTTTTTTGGAACCAGCCAATCTTTTCCTTGGGATCTTCAGAAGTTCGGCTCGAGGTCCTCTACTCTCAGTCTCTGGACCATCAAAGCAGACAATGAACTCTGTCCAGCTCAGCAGACTGAGGATAGGTAAACTTCTCTGTTCACTCCTTTCCTCTGAAAAACTCTCCTTTCCCTTTCTTTAAATCCCTTCTATCTCATTCCCTCTCACCTTTGCTTCTCCTTCCCAGGTCTCCTTCTTCACTTTCCTCATAGGAAGGATGTTTTATATGTATACAGTGTCCTTAAAGAACATTACCATTTCCGTGTACTTTCTAAAAGGCTAAGCTTGGTGTTATTCTCACCGGCCATGGAGTGTCACTATTTTCAAATAATTCATTACATGCAGAAGATTCCAAAGAAAGACAATTGGCCAATTTATTTTAAAATGGCCTACTGCATATACTGTTTTAACAAAATACTAATGTTCCAGTCACTCAGGGCATATGCTGATAAACATGCAAAATATCAATTGACAGTTGGAGTTATAAATTAAAACTGGGGTGGAGTGGGTTACCAGCTAAATGACATCAGGATTATTTCAGCATTTTTATGAGTAATCTGCCACTGTATGCCATCCAAGATTTAATACAAATGCCTTCAGATTCACATTCCAATTTTAGATGCCCAGGGAGGGCACTGTGAACTAAAAACATACTAGGGAGAAAGAAATTCTCATAAAACCCATTATAAACCAGTAGCCACTAGAGGGCAAGATATTCATTCTAAATAAACGTAGAATTGTATTATATGTAAAAAACACTCACTTTCTTTTTTTAAGGTTAACTATCTGAGAGTAGGAATGACTCCTTATTGTTTGATGGGACTTCTGTACCTTTATCAGGAGCCACTCAAGCAGAAATTACACAGGTAAAACTTTTCCTGGCATGCAGGCAAGTATTAACAAAAGCTTCTGTTACTTACTAAATCTGTGTGAATCAGACTGTCATTAAAGGTACAGGAGCAAGGGTAGTTAAAAAAAATCTCAGCATACCTAAAAGAGAAGGATTTTATTGTCAGTACTGTAATAGTTAAAGCAATTCAGTAACACTTCAGGCCTTTTACAAAATGTTTCTAATTGCATCAGAAAAGATCAATTACTGCTTGTTTCATTCCACCCTATGGAAACAACTACTATTTCCCAATAATTGTAATAATGGCATTGATTTGGCTCAGAAAGCAAGGTCAACAGTCTGGATTGTAACAGCATTCTTCTGGTATACGAGGCAAGAATGACAATCTCATTCAATTCCTCTCCTTACTGTAACTTCCATCTTTGGGAGGAAGAGAGGGGTTGAAAGGAACGGTTGGGGAAAGAGGATGGTAGGGAATTGTATGATATCTACCAATGTCCTGGTGGTGGGAACCACCTCATGATAGACTATTATTGTTATTGCCAATGGTCTCTGTAATTGTCTTGACTACATTTGAATCTTATATAATTACATCTCAACCTGCTTTTCCTGCATGTCATGGTCCTTCAGCTGTGCTGTTTACAGCTCTTTTTCTTTCTGTAATCTTGTATGTGAGTATGCATATTGTTACTTCAAGACCCTCAAGAGTCCAATGCTTTTTTATACCAAAAGAATATATGGGAAACTGTAATAAAGTGCCCCAGCAAGCCAGAGGTACCAGAAAAATGAGGAACTCCATCTTTGGTACAAACTAGAACCTTAATTAATTCCATCAGCAAATAAAAATTGAACAAAATGTTAGGCCAAGGTGAGGCAATCAAATACCTTGTAAGAAATTGTGCAGTCCATTCTAACAGTTTGTCTTGTGAATCAGTGAGAGGGCTCCTGGATTCCATTGTCATAAGAATGATTAATACTTATGAGACTTTTAAAGAAAACATTCCAAATTACTTAAACAGATTTCTAAAATAATGTCATTAGATACGGCAAACTGGTCACCTTCCTCAATTAATCACAAAGATAGGATCATTCTGAGTAAAAATTATCACAGTCACCAAAACAGTTCCTGGCAAGGTCGTTATCACAAGACCTGAAGAAATGGTGCAAAATAGCTTAATCCTGACAAGAAAGAGGTTCTCTGGGTTAGTAAAAAAGCTAACCAGTAACATGAGATCTCTCCTGTGTTGGCTGGGGTTACATTTACCTTGAAAAGTCAGGTTTGCTACTTGGGAGTACTGCTTGACACAGCAGTCATTTTAGAAACTCGGATGGCTATGGTGGCTTGGAGTGTTTGCTGAGCTTTAGCTGGTGTGTCAGCTGTGCCTGTTCCTGGCTTGGTCAGATCTAGTCACACTGATCCATGCCTTAGTTGTATCTAGACTGGACCACTGCAATGTATTCTACCTGGGGCTACCCTTGAAGAGTATTCAGAAATTCAGCTAGTGCAGTATGCAGTGGCTAGACTGCTGGTTGGGATACCGTGTGACCCCAATATTACAACAATTACACTGGCTAGCAATCCTCTTCTTAGTCCAATTCAAGGTGTTGGTCTTGTCCTTTAAAGTCCTACATGGCTTGGGACTAGAGCATCTGAAGGACCATGTTTTCCCATATGTTCCTGCTGAGAGTTAATAGGTCAGGGAGAGGCACTCTGGATTGTCCCATCCACCAAAGAAGCTAATTTGGTGAGTATATGAGAGAGGGCTTTTTCACAGGCAGCCCCACAATTACAGAACAATCTGCCCAGGGAAGTATGACTAGCCCTCTCACTCACTATCTTCAGGAGGCAGCTGAAGACTGTTTTATTCAGGATGGCTTTTGTTTAGCCAGCTTTTAAAAAGTATAGGCAGTTTAAAACTATGATTTTAAAATTATGATTTTAAACTATATTTTTGATCTATTTTGATGTTTTGTTCAGTTTATGTTGTAACCTACCTTGAGTTCTATATGGTGGAAATGTGGCTAATAAATGTTTTAAATAAATTAATAAACCCCAGCTTTCCAGACAACAGCTTAGCTTAGGTTCCTCTTCCAGACCTGCCTCAACCATCAAAAACCGCCAAAATAACATTTGCTTTTCAGGATCAGGTAGAGTATGCTCTAAATTTCCTACCTCAATCCCACCACTACCACTCTGACCATCCCTTCCTTCCATATCCAAATTCTGGATGTTGTATCCCTACTCTCCCAGATGATCTTGCTCTTCTCTACTTCCAGGCCTCTTGGAGAATAGATAATGTGCAGGAAGACTGGAGCAGGGCAAATATCATCCCATTCTTCAAGAAAGGGAAACCCCCCAAAAATATATTAAAGGCATTAATCTTCAAGTATCTTATTGGCAGCATGCTGAAGTTAACATGGTGAACAGGGAAGTCAGTAAGGATTTGTCCCCAGTAGGCCCTGCCAGACCAACCTCATCTCCTTCTATGACCAAGTGACAGGCTTACCGGTTCATGGAAATGCTGTCAATGTAATTTAATACTTGTAAATGGCATCATGTCTGATTGGAAGGAGGTGTCCAGTGGAGTGCCACAGGGGGCTCGTTTCTGGGCCCAGTGCTTTTCAATATTTTTATAAATTATCTGAACAAGAGTGTGAAGGGATTACTCATTAAATCTGCAGATGACACCAAACTGGGAGGAGGCGCAAACCCCCTTGAAGATATAGAATTCAATCAGATCTGAATACACTGGAAAAGTCAGCAGATTTGAATAAGATGTGATTTAACAAGGATGAGTGCCAGATTCTCCACCTAGATAAGAAAAATGCAAAGCAAGCATACTGGATTGGGGATACACTTCTGGGTAGTAGTGTGTGTGAACAAGATATTGAGGTACAGGTGGGCTGGGAAGCTAAATATGAGCAGTCAGTGTTATGAAGCAGTGTTATGAATACAATCTTAGGTGTGTATCCACAAAAGCATAATATCCAAATCACAGGAAGTCATTGTCCCACTATATAGAGAGTTGGTCAGGTCCCACCTGGAATACTGTGTGCAGTTCTAGAGGTCTCACTTCAAAAAGGATGTGGAAAAATTGGAATGGGTGCAGAGGAGAGCGACTAGGATGATGAGGGGCCTGGAGAAAGCCCTACTGGGACAGAGGGACCTGGGAATGTTCACTTTGGAGAAGAGGAGATTAAGGGGAGGCATGACTGCTCTCTTTAAGTATATAAAAGGCTGTCACTTAGGGGAGGTAAAGGAGTTGTTACTGTTGGCAACAGAGGATAGGACTTGGAACAATGGGTTTAAACTACAGGAGGGAAAGTACCAGGTGGATATTATAGGAACATCTTCTTCACATTAAGAATAATTCAGCAGTGGAATAGGCTGCCTGGTGAGGTGCCTCATTGGGGTTGCTTTAGGCTGTTCCTTCATTGGGCAGGGGATTGGACTTGATGGTCTGTAAGACCCCTTCCAACTCTGTGATTCTATGGTTCTACTTCCTGAATCCTTCTTAGTCTGGCCTTCCCCCATGCAACTTCCCAGATCTCAATGATTCCAAGCTTCTCATACTCTCTGATCTTTTTCATCACTCATTATTTGTAATTGCTAATTCTGCTTCAGACACAGATAAATCACACTTTCAAGTTTTATGATGAGATTCATACCTCTCTAGTCCTCTTCCCCACCCACCACCCACCCCACACTGTGAATCTACACTTGAAAGGCTCATGGTGAAATTTACTCTCTGCCTTAACTCCTACTTCCCCTAACCTGCCCCAAAAGATTTTTTAAAGTTTGATTTACATAAATAGCAGAAAAAGTAAGCAAAGACTCCTAAAAACTTGTATTGAAATAAATGTTTTAGTATTTAAAGTGCCACTGGACTTTTGTTTTATGAGACCCTCTATTCCTGTCTTGTGTTCCAGCTCTCTCTATCCCTCTCATGTAATGAAGCTCTCTGCTAAACCCATACACAGTTCCCCACTATAGCTTGTTATTTGTTTGGAACAGTGCAATGCTAAGCAGAATTACTCTTCTAAACCCATTGACTGTAAGTGTACTTTTTTTTTTTTTGCATATTCATTGACCGGTATAAATTAAGTAGTAATTGATGACAGTGTAAATACCCTGAGAATGAACTCAGCTAAACTGTTTATAAGGGCAACAAGAGGTGCAGATAGAGCTATGGAATTGGACTCCATCAATATGCAGATGACACCCAGCTCTATATCTCATTATCCAGTAGAGATAGTGATGCAGTAGAGATACTAAGTCACTGCTCGACAGCTGTTGTCAACTGGCTGAAAACAAACAAATTGAAATTGAACCCAGACAAGATGGAAGTGATACTTGTTGGAAAAGAAAAGATCTTGACAGACATTGTGCTTCCAACCTTTGATGGGCTTCAGTTGACCCTCGCTAACTCAGCTAAGACCCTCAGGGTTATACTAGACCCAGCACTGCTGCTAGAGAAGCAAGTAAATGTAGGTGCTAAAAAGGCCTTCTCATACTTCAGACTAGACTGTAAGATGGCCCCCTATCTGGCCACAGCCAATCTGGCCACCTGGATTCATGGCACAGCAGTAGATTCCTGTAATGCACTCTACATAGATGTCCCCTCAAAGTCATCTCAGAGACTCCAGCTGGTGCAGAATGCTGAAGCTCGTTTACTATCAGGAGCTAGACAGAGCATGCATATCATTCCCATTCTACAGTCAACCCATTCATTACTATGCTCATTTCAAGGTCATGACTATCACATTCAAAGCCCTTCATGGCCTTGGGCCCTCGTATCTGTGTGACCACTTCTCACCCTATGTTCCGCAATGGCAGCTTTGCTCATCTGGACAAGGCCTTCTATAGATACTGCCCTGCAGTTGGGCAGTTGGGCAAAATCAACAGCTGCCTGCATATGTACTTTCTCGGTGGTGGCACCCACCTTAGGAATGGCCTGACAGGCCGTCAGGAAAGCTCCCACTTTCCTGGCTTTCTGAAAACTATGCAAGACTGTTTTCAGAAAGCCAGGAAATTATTCAGGAGGGCTTTCTACCCAAATTATAGGGCTGTAGCATAAGAAGCAGCTCATTGGTAGGGACGGAGACTATATACTACTCTGTTAGGTACTGTCTGCTGATGTAGACATGCACCTACCATGGAGTTTCCATGATGCTAAACAACCTATGTAAATTAGTTATGCTTTGTTTCAGAAAGATTTCATCTCTGTGCTCGGCTTTATGCTTGTCTTTCAAATTTTCTGCTACCATGCCCTATTGTATCTCTTTTACTGAATCCCCTAACTGTTGTTCTTTATTGTACTTTGCTCAGTGAATGTCTTAGCTGTTTATTATATTATATTTTCACTTGCACTGTGTAATCCACCTTAGATCTCAGTGAGAACAACAGACTA
This sequence comes from Eublepharis macularius, assembly GCF_028583425.1. Lineage (NCBI taxonomy): Eukaryota > Metazoa > Chordata > Lepidosauria > Squamata > Eublepharidae > Eublepharis > Eublepharis macularius. The sequence goes on from NC_072790.1 coordinate 87,452,428, forward strand.
TAAATAAATATAACTACAAGGGGAATTGTAAAGATCTTTTGTATGCTTTTTTACTACTACCTTTTCAAGAAACAGGAACAAAAACTGAATTCTGTTTATCTATGGTATTAGCAGCTACTTGTCTTTTATCTTAAATGTATTTATTATATTATCTCAATTGATCTTAAATATGTATGACTTGGCTTTTTCCTACAAAAGGACCCAGGGTGGCTTATAATAAAGGGTTAAAACAACAAAGCATAACAATAATGACCAAGAATAAAACCAAAAAGAAACCCTCAGACAGGGAATCAAATGCTGACCCTGACATTATCCCCCTTTGAATGGCCTCCTTGAACTTGCTTTTGCATAGCCTCTTAAAAGGTGAGAACTTTCCAGGTAGTCTTAACAAAGGCATTCATCATTATGAGGGCAGCAACTGTAAATGCCTGAGACCAGGCATCAGCCACTGTCTCCTGCACAGGCATGCTGAAGGACATTGGCAGGAATAATCCTTGGCAGGAATAGTCCTTCCTAATACAATTTCACCTGGAACATTCAGTCCTAAGAACCTCATTAGTGGGCATCATGACAAACTGGCAAGAGTTGAAAGAAAGTAGTGATTAGCAAGCTGGCACAATAGACCAATGAAAAATAAAAAGCAAAATTTAATCTGGCTCAACTCTAGGAGAAGGAGGCATAAAGTATGTACAAGGAGGAAATGGTCATTTACCACTTGAATCTGACAGGTTCATTGATTCAAGTAACATTGTAGAAGTGCCATTGGTTAAATTCATAATCTGAGAGGGAAAATATGGACTAAACAGACAGGAAAATGCTTCATTGTTAAAGGAAATTCCCCCACCAAACTAGGCTAAAATAAATGAACCATTGAATGACAATGATACCTTCATTACTGTTTTTCAGTGACAGGAAAGGTGACACCTCATATACCCACAATGGCTGGCCAGGCAATCTCTGAATTCCTTCTTGATTACCTCTTCTGGTAGCCATATTCTTGCATTCTCTGCCTGGCAGACAGCGATTTGTCCTGTGTCACCAACAGCCGGAATACAGGTTTCTAAGATCTAAGGCCATTACATTGTACAGTGGTAGAATACATGTTTTGCACACAGAAGCCCCCTGGTTCAATTCCTGGCATATCCTTCTAAAAAGATGTCACATAAGTCATGGGCAAAACCAGCACGGAACAAGATGGATTATTTGTCTGACTCCATAGAAGACAGCTTCACTGTCTAGGTCCAGCTTTACTGTACCCACTTGGCAGCACCATCACAGAGTTGTGGATATCTATGTAGATAGTAGGCACAAGTCTCAAGTATCCAAAAACATGCCACTTTTTACATGTTGTAACCAATGCAACATGGGAACTGAACATAGAGAAGTGGATTTGTGATTACAATCAAAGGTAACCACACACACCAAGAAACTTAAATCAAAGAAAATCTATACATTTTTACTTTTAAATATCAACAATTATATATGTATTATTTACATCAGTTCTTCACTTCTACAATATGCACTGTTTAATTAACTTTACAGGTCATATCACTTCACATCCAATAAAATGCATCTCATGTATTAAAATATATTTACTCCTAAACAGAGTTACTCCAGTCTAAGCCCATTGATTACAATGAGCTTAGACTGGAGTAACTCTCCTTAGGATCTCATTGTTAGGCTACTGAAAATTAAGAAACAGCAAACTTGTCTTTACTGTATTTATAAGATTTCTGCTTTATACCAGCATTGTGCAATGGTTAGAGTGTTGGACTAGGATCTTAGAGAACCACGTTTGAATCCCCAATCTGACATGGAAGCTTGCTCCCATGGACCAGTCAAACACTCTCAGCCTAACCTATACTGTTGAGAGGATAAAGTAGAAGAGAGAAGAATTATTTAAGCCACTATGGGTCCCCATAGGGGAGAAGAGGGGTATAAATACCTTGAATTCATATTCTGCTGAGTTTCAGTAACCAAAAAGCACAGCATGAGAGTGTAATGATTTCAAGTAAATGTGTGCATGTATCTTTAAATGCTTGGTGTGAGACAGGTGAAGAGTGGGGGTGAGAGAGAGGGATGAGTGAGTGATATGATTGGTTGATGACTGAGAGAGTGAGTGGAGTGAATTAAGTTTGAGACTGACAGGGCAGAGAGAAAAGTTTCAGTCAGAGGAAAGCAGGCTAGCTGTGTGCTGCCTGAGTATACTGAAGTATTTATGAGAGAAATATAACCTGTGTGGAACCTGAACTGAGCATGTTTGTGAAAGAACACTCAGTCAGGGAAAGAGAGGCCAGCTGTGTGCTGCCTGAGCAGGTTTCATATTTCTGTGAATAGGAGTCAGAGAAAGAGAGGCTAGCTGTGTGCTGCCTGAGGAGTTTTAAGCATTCATGTGAGAGAAATATTAAGTCAGAGAAAGAGGCTAACTGTGTGAAGCCTTAGAAGAGATCTGTGTGAATGAGTTTATAGGAAGTAACTTTAAGAACCGAGAACTATGTTTATGAAACCGATACGCTTCTTGACTAAATAAAAGTTTATTTTGTTTTGTTATATCCCAGAGTAGCTGTCATTGCTTTATCCCATTCCTATCCTCAGGGCCACTTAGAACCACAAAGGAGCCTGACGCTTAGGAACGTTACCAAAAGGAAAACTTAAATAAAATATATTGAAATATAATATTCCTGGTGGCAGCAAACTACCCAGAGGGTGTTAAGGGAGAGATTAAAAGAAAAATCTACTCAAAAGAAAATAAAGGTCATAACAGACAGGCTAGCTCATTTTCTGTACTGTTATAGCAGCTTCAGCTAACTGCCTTAATAGGATTCCATACGTTGTATCTTTAGCACTATAGCTCTATAGTGAATAGACCCAAAAGACTCCCCTCTTTCCAACAGATATTAAAGGTACAGAAGCCCTGACCTTGTTAGGAATGAATTGGGTGGCAGGCAATCAGGCTTAGACAACAGGCTCAGGAGACATCCGAAAGAAATAGTATAGAAAGTTCACATGTAAAGCTGGCAACATTATCCATGTGGCCAGCACTTCATTAATAATTTGTTCTATAGTTTAGAAAATAATGCTGAAACATCAATGCTCATTCAGCCAACAGTATGCATACAATTGAAAGGGATATCATTGGCACCATAAAATAATAAAATATCATGACACTGGAAATTATCAAGCCCAGAAAAAATGTTTTTATATATGACATGGAAAAAATACAGATTTACAAAAATAAATTCACCATCATTTTAGGCAGGGATAAATCTTGCATGCAAGCCATGCATCCAAGATCTTAAATGGGTCAGAAACACAATAAAAGATAACTGACAGTTGACTGAATGAATGGGAGGTATCAAAGTTCCTCATCTGTGGCAACATTGTGTCTAGTCCAGTTGGCTTTACTTTCAGAGTATACCCAGTATTGCAGTCTTAACCTGAAATGAAGCACCAGTAGCATGGCATCACTGCATTTGCCAAGCATGTCAGAAACCTCTGCTTATGCTGCTGCAACTGCTGTATAGGATCAGGTAGGCAGCCATGTTGGTCTACAGTAGAACAGCAGGATTTGAGTCCAGTGGCACCTTAGAGACCAAGGTTTTTAGAGTATAAGCTTTTGAGAGTCAAACTGTATCTGAAGAAGAAAGCGTTGACTCTTAAAAGCATGTATCCTGAAAAGATGCCCCTGGATTCAAATCCTGCTGATGTATAGGGTGTTAGCAACATACATTTCATGCACAGAACACTGTAAACTAAGCTAACAGTACAGTGCACTAAGATTTTTCTTTATTATTTATTATTGGCTGAGGTCAATTGGATCAAATTGAGTATTGCTCTTTTCCCTTTTGTTGAAACTCCAGGCTTCCAAAGAGACTAATTATTTTTGACAAAGTTGCAGCTGTTATACAATGTAGCTTTTCAGTGATTTCACACTTGTATCTTTGTATGGTTAAATGTGTTTGCATGCTGATTTCTGGCACTCTCTCAAATTTGTAATATCTCCTCTTTTGTTTCTTTGAAGAGCCAGATTATTGACAGCCTGCTTCATTTTCCATTATCAAACATATAGAAAGGGAAAAGAGGGGGAGGGTCAACTCGTTTAGAAAAAAAAATCAGTCCTGAACATTTTAGCCATTGAAGGACAGATAATTTTATGGAGATTTCAGCAGCATCTCTGAGCATAAGCAGCAATTTAATTAGAAGATCAAGACTGAAATAACCCCGCACAAGGAAACAAACATAGCACTAAAAATAGCTTTAAACTAAGGGGGTATATTTGTGCCTTTCATGATTTCCTTGCCTGTAGCCATCAGCTTTATGCCAAGTATTGGCAATTTCACACTAGGAAGCCATGTGAAAACTGCCAAATGAAAAAACAGAATAGATGAAAGACACATTTTAGGAAGTTCTTACAAATCACTTAAAATACAGTGTTTTTCACTGGAATGCACAATTGACATAATTTGAGAGTTTGGGTGTACCTGAATTCCAGATATCCCCTCCCCAAACTCTCTCCTTCCCAGGCATTGTCTCCAAATCTCTAAAAATTTCCCAAGCCAAAGTAGGATTTCCTAGCAGGAACACAGCACCCATCTCTGTGTAGATAATGAAGACATCACAGTGAAGCCACCTACTAACTTCGAGGATTGCCCAGTTATGCCAAAAAATATGACACTGTAAATTTTCAAATTGCCTCCTCACATACACAGTTGGGGTCAAGCTGATGTTTTCCTTACAGCGGTATTCTTTCTGGTATATTTTAAGCACAAGTATGTATTTCAAGGCTTAGTTTCTCTCCTCAATGCCACTGGAATATCTGATTTGCCTCATTTTTTTTTCAGGCACTGAATTTATCTAAGCAACATCTTAACTTCATTGTCTTAGATATCCCGAAGTTTTGCTTGCTAGATCAAAAGGAACATTGCACCACAACACATCTTGATTCTTCCTAAAATAATTAGCACTTTAAAAAAACACTTGGCATAAGCCCCTTGCAAAGTAATTAACACTCCTGAAAAGTGCATTTCCTCTTAGCTACCAAGGTCTCCCCACCACCATCTGTTTCTTGCCTTGCAGAAACAGAGCTGCTAGATCAAAAGCAGAGTACTTGGTAATTCTCCAGATAGATTGCAAAACACTTTGCTACAATTGAAACTGTTCCATAGTTCTGTGGTTCGTGGTATTCACATTGCTGGCATAAATTACCCTTTATCATGTCCGTGATAAAGGGTAATTTATGCCAGCAATGTGAATACTTTATGGTGAGCTGTTTAAGCTGGAGACTATCAGGACGGTGATCTTCCAATAATTGTGCCCAGGAGGAAGTTGTCAATACGAAACGGGAATGGTATAATATGCAAGCATAATCCCGTCGGCACGTCAGTTTTTCATCTTGACTTGGACTGTGATCACTTTTCCCTCTCTTTGAAGACTCTCCGCTTATTTCCAGCGGGAGCATTATTGCAGCTCCCATCTATTTGCTCGCTTATGAATAATACGGACTAATGAATGTTCATATTTATTACTTGTATGTATAAATTATATTTATTTGATTGGCACACTGCACTTTTGCACTCTTTGCACTAAAAATTTGGTTATAAATTTTGAAGACCTTGTTGATTGTATATTCCTGGCATTCCTTTTCCAGTTTCTGACTACCCGGGGTTTCCCTGCTCTTGTTGTTGTCTCCCCAAAGGCTAGCAAGTAGCAAGCAGCAGCTCTGTCACACTCCACAGCTAGCTGAAAGTGAAACCCAGCCTGGGAGCCCACTGCTATTTATAAGCTGAGGACTCATTGAGAAATGCAGGAGGTCTGTGTTTGACCGTCAGAGCTGCTAGGTGTCTTCTCCCAACTTGTAACCACTTTGCAGCTCCATGGTTGGAAAGAAGACCTGCCGATCAAGGTAAGATGGGCTTCCAATCGGGTTTCCAGGGCAACAGAAGGAACGCAGACAGAGTTCAGGCATTCCCGTCTCTGTTGCCAGGGGAATTGATTGATGGCGCCTGACTGTCTGGCTTCCCGAACCGCGGCCAAACGCACCGAACCAGGCCTCTTCCGAACGCTAGTTCATTTGCTGTGGACAATCACGAATCGCCAGATCACGATCGCCAATTTCGTGGGTTTTTGAAGTTTATAATGTGGTTCGTGCCCATAAGTCACAAGAAGTTGTTGTCAGTGAAGCCTAGCTCAGAATTTGCAAACTGAGCAGAACACTTCAATCTGCTTCAGCCTCTAAAACCTTTATGCCTTAAAACACAGCAATCAAAATATTAGCAGTTTTGATTTTAACCCTATTAACAAACTGTTTGTTAAATTTATTTGTAGCATAGCCCATCTCTTAGGCATGAACATTTCAAAGAGGTTTTTAGATACCTAATCAATGTCATAAATATAAAATCTGACAAAGAGAGCTGTGGTTCTCGAAAGCTTATGCTACAATAAAGTTCGTTAAAGGTGCTACTGGACTCTTTACATAAATATAAAACTGTACATAAATCCATCTATTAAATGCCTGTCAAAGCACAAAAGAACCTCTAAAGAACGTCAATATCTTATAGAATGAAATCCAGAGTACTTAATTTCTCCTAAAGCTCCTCCAATTTCAGCTGTAGATAAACTAACCCAACCTTCCCAATATTGTTATAGTTAGCCTGCTGTACAGCTACTTATCATACGGTGTGTTTGTTGGAGGGGGATGTGTAATGATTTTAAGTAAATGCATGTATGTGTCTTTAAATGCTTGGTGTGGTATAGATGAATCGTGGGGCTGAAAGAGAGGGATGAGTGAGCGATATGATTCGTTGATGACTGAGAGTGCAGGCCGAGTTAATGCAGTTTTAGACTGAGAGTGGAGAGAAAATATTTAGTCAGGGCAAGAGAGGCAAGCTGTGTGCAGCCTGAGCTTGTTTATGTTGTCTGAGAGAAATATAACCTGTGTGGAATCCTGAAGTGTGTTTGTGAAAGAATATTCAGTCAGGAGAAAGAAGGCAAACTGTGTGTGTGCCTGAGAAAAGGTCTTACTTGTAACTGAGAGAGAAATTAATATCAAAAGCAGGCAAACTGTGTGTGAAGCCTGAGAGAAGATCTATGTGACTGGGTTTAAGTAAAGTAACTTTAAGAATTAAGAACTACTCTTTTGAAACCATCAAGTTTTAGAAATAATATGAAACCGATATGCTTCTTATAAAAATAAAAGTTTGCTTTGTTTTTTTTATATCCCAGAGTATCTGTCATTCTTATATCCCATTGCTTTCCTTAGGGCCACATAGTACCATGAAATAGCCTGACCCTTGGGCACATTACTAAAAGGAGAAATTTAAATTATTCTGGAATTTAATTCCTGGTGGCAGCAATCTACCAAGAGGGGGCAAGAATAAAAGGCTTAAAGACCAAATTTACCCAAGAGAAAGAAAGGGTCAGGTATGGTCAAGTCATGAATACCAGAAAATTGGTGATTAAAATAAACTGCTGCCAAGCTGTTTACTAGTGCTTGGAATGACACTATCAGAATACTGTGTAAGAGATTTTTGCCCAAGAATGTGCTGCTGCTGAAACTATTTATGCAATAAGTTTCAAATTCTCTTGGCTTATTTTTTAAAATTATATTGCTTACTTACAAAATAACTTTAGAGAATCAGCAGCTGGCAACTGTTCAGTTGCAGATAAAAAATTTAAATGAAAAATATAAAATTGAATATGTAATGTTACTTTCAAACTCATCTTTTGATGCTATGGGTTTCTTAAAGAAGAGTATATAGAGCAAAAAGTCTTCCTTGTTCAGAATTCTGTTTGCCAAAGGGACTAGTCAGATAACCTTGGAAGACCTAAAGGCAAGTCACAGAGACCAAAGCACCCCCTGCTGGTTCCCCAACAACTGCGGTATAGATGTATTTTGTTGTATAGAGTTTATTTTTTTGCATATTAAACTCAGTAAAATTCCAAAACAACAAATAACAGACATATGAATACATGAAACACCCTCATACTAAGTCAGACCATTGTCTATCAAGGTGATTTTCAAACAATCATATATTCTCAAGCTTAACCTAACCTTACAAGGTTGTTATGAAGATGAAATGAAGAGAAGAATTGTGTAAGATACTTTGCAGAGATAGGTGGAATATAAATGAAGTAAATAACTAATAAATATAGCTGAAAATAGGAGACATATAAAAAGTTGGTTGGTGGGTAAGTGGGAAGGAGAGAAGGAAACAGAGACAGGTGAGGATATGGAAACTGCCAGGAGGTGGGAAAGAGGAAAGTATGGGAAGGAGATACAAGGATACAAGGGGAGGTGATGTAATGCCCTCACAAGTCCTTGCAGATTCCCAACTTCACAACTGGAACCGGCTTAGCCAAGACTGCACAACTTAATCAGAGTTTTCCTGGTGGGATGGATAGCATGGGAGGAGATGATCTTGTCATGCTCCCTCTTCTCTTTTTTCTAAATCAAAAAATCCCTGATTCTTTAGCCTTGTTCTCTTTTAAGAATCTGCTCCAATCTCTGGATCATTTGGGTTGTCCTTTTTCTGCTCCTCTTCCAGCTCTGGTTAAAAGACAGTTCTAGTAGCAATAATATAATATTAGCAACATTGTGCACTGATTCTAATTGCAAAATTTCATCTTCAGTTGTACAGAAGCAGCCCTATTAACTTTTCTGTAATCTGAGAACTAATATAGTCTATAAAAGAAGGTAGCATTTATTGCAGAGGTATTCACTAGAAAATTGCCAAGTGTCAGTTTGAACACAGAATTTTTTACAACGTGTAATAAAATGTACTACTATTTGAGATAAAAATGTTATTGTAAAATGTGGTTTAGCTTACATTGCTTCACGTATTTGCTCACATAGAGCCAAATTGAACATAATAGGAGAGATCTATGATTAGGATCCCTATCTTTTTTTAAAAAACTAATTCATAGTCCGAGGGTAGCTGCTTTTCAGATTCGGAAGGATTGTTTAACTCTTTCTTCTCCATACCTTGTCAACAATTTAAATGTTGACAATCAGCTGTGCGGTGGAGGGAAGATATAGGTCCAAGTATTATATTTGTTTCCTCCACCACCCCTGCCTTTAGGGATCCCATTTCCCCGGTGGAGACACAAGTCATGCAGTCATACAGAGACAAGAGAAAGGAGTGTTCCTAGTTTGTGCTTCCAAGGTAATATGCACACCTGCCCTTTAGAAGATAAATGCACGATGAAGGTACAGATAATGTGAGATGTGCTAGTTTCCCCCTTCTCATGATACATGGGAAATGCTCACAGAGCTGCTTGTATGTTCTTGCGTGCCTTGTCTGTATAATATACAATGTTGTTGTCAGGGCACCATTCAGCACAACATCCTGGGTCTTTACAACCATGGAAAGTAAAATGCACTGTACCTTATCCACTGGTATGGCTGTTCTGAACAACTTCTGCTCATAAAACCCACTATAAAGTGATCCATATTATAAAGATGATCAATTGTGCAATTCTTAATGATTAACCTTTGTTAGTCTATTGAACTAAATGGATCTGGAAGGGTATAACTCTGCTTAGGATAGCACCAGGCTTTGAGGCAGTTTCGAAACCTGTTTATCAGAATAGATCTCACACCTTGCTAAAGTCTTGCTGGACTTTAATCCTGCGCTTTTACTGTAGATCAACACAGCTACCCACCTGAAACTATTCCTATCCATAGTCTCTGCTTGTTTTGTTTTAAGGTTTGCTATCTTAATGAACAGCTGGTTCATTCAGCTGGTGCTGAATCTTCCAGCAATATCTACAATTGGCTGAATCTTCCAGCAATATCTACAATTGGTTTAATAGTGAACCACTACAACAGGGTGGCACATTTAGTTGTTTCCAGAGAATAGTCATCATGTTCCAAGCAAAGATAAATTGCTGATGAGTGTTACGTATGGCCAACTTGAGTGTTTTGCTTAGGCCATACAAGCTGTAAGTAATATAATAAAGTAAATGTAAACACAGAATAGAATAAGCACATTCTGTCCGCACAACACTAGTTGTTACTGTTCCTAGAGTATGGATTGCTGGAGCCTTCTAGTTAGGGTTTTCTCTACCAGTCAAATTCACTCATTTATATGTAAGATGATGATTCTTTCCCCTCCTGTTGCTGGGGGAGATCTCTAACAGGAATACATGTTGTCCTGACAAGTGCTGAACTAAAGGAAGAAGTTTTTTCCACTTTAATGACTGGCCACTTTCAGCTGTTTCATCCATCTTGTTCTTAACAATGGGAACTTATTGTAAAGCTGTCCTGTTCTTTTGAAAACTCAACATTTTCAGATTCTGCCGACTACTTGTTTTCTCCCCATAGATCCCGGAGGGAAAGAGATCTTGTTGGCCAAGAATCACTATTTACTATTCCACTGCTTTTACAGCCCTTCAGCAGACTGAATAATGATAATATAATTGTAGACTGGAAAGGGCTGTAGCTTGCCTCGTCTCATAGCTTGGAATGTAGAGGGCAGCAATCCAAACACTGTATATTTTATAGACATGGAATTTTATGTCAAAATGCCATGGGAAACATAAAATATTCATTTACATTTATTTCACTGAAAGACTAGACCTACTTTATACGTTGTGATAGCCAAAGAAGTATTTGATTCTACTAGTGATTAAAGTGAATTATATGTTTTGCCTGAATTCCCATAATGCTTTGCCAGTATTGTAAGCTCAGTAATGAAAGATAGTAAAATGTTCTCTCAGAACATTATACCTATTTCTTTTCCTGAGTTACAACATTTCCTATAAAATTACATTTGAAGTCAATTTTGGATTTTCCTCCTCGATTTTTAAGAAAACCTGAAAGAATTTGTATAAGATGACCAAAATATTTCAGAAAGGTTCCAAATATCACGTCTCTGCCATCTTTCTCTATTTGATCTCCATTCTGACCTAAAATAATTTGGGATGCTTTATGTGTCTGCTCTTCTCAGACACAAAATGATGCCTCCTTGTTTGTTCTGAAGTGCCTCCCTGTCCAATGAAGTGGAAGAAAGCAAAGATTACCATTTTGCTTTAGCAAAGGGATGCTTTTGAGAAGAGGTAAATAGGAGCCAGGAAATACTTTGGCAGATGCACCATGCTGGCCATCACTGTCTTAAATTTAAACTGCATCTGCATATTGCTGGATATTGTGTTATTATTGTGCTCAGCAATAATTTGCAACTTGTTATCCAGAATGCAAAAGAATTCAAGCTACAAATTTACTGCTGTAGCAAAACAGTGACACCATATCCAATGGTGCATGGATGCAGCCTGAGGATGCAGCCTTTTTACTGTCCATGTCACAGAGCTGGGAGCCTTGTGGGAGGCTAACATCTCTTCCTGGGAGCCCTCCAGCCACACAAACACGTTCTTTTCCCTTCTGCCCCCTTCAGCCTTATACTGGCTGCCACCACTGTGGTCTAGGAGTTCAACAAGGGAGGGCCCAGAGTACCCCCACATACACACCCTTCCAAGCAGCGCCCCTCAACTGGAGAGGGCATTTCCAGTTGATTGGTCAAGTTAGAAACATAAGAACCCCAGCAGAGTAAAACAAGAATAGGGATCACAGGTACCCACCAGTGACAGCAAACTCCTGGTGGTTTGCCACCTTGCCCAGCGGTTCCTAGTGACCAGTGGGAGGTTCCAAGCTGCATGGTGATGTCCCGGGCACAAGTGCAGCATGTGAGCACCCGGGCACAAGTGCAGCATGCGGGCTCCCAGCAGACATAACATCTAGAAGTGGTGTCATCACACTGGCCGTGAGAGTGTTCCTGCTTTTCGATTGGGGTCAATTTTGGCCCCAAAGAGGCCAATTCTCAAAAAAGGAGGATTGACATCCCAGTGAGTACCAAGTCCTCCCTCCCACCGGAAGGGTGTAGGGACCTGGGGGAAGTGGGGGGGGGGAGAACACTTCTGAGCAACAGATTCAATGGGGATACTTTTCAACAAGCAGTGCAAAAGAAACATATAAAAGAGCTGGCAAAAAACAAATAAAGCCTCCTAACACAGCTAACTGACTGGTCTCTACAATACCTGACCCTTCTTGGGTTCAAGCCACCCTCCCTGGATAAGTGATCCTCCTCTGCTGGTAATTGCTTTTCTGCCTTGCAGCTGCCGGAAAAAGAACACCTTCCCCCTTCAGGAGGGATTTATAGTAGTTCTCCAATAGCCCAGCCTCCTTGGTTTCAATTGGCCTTCCTTTCCCTTCCAATTTCCCCTAGTCCAATCTTGGGAAGGATCTTGGGAAATGTAGGCCTGCAGGGGAATTGGCAATCAGGCCTATCAGGCTTCCATGATGCCTACAGGCCCAGGATCATGACATCACTACAAAGGACAAAGGGTTGCCTGGTTCTCTTGAACCCAAACTGGGGAATGGGGGGGTTGTGAAGGGGCTGCCTTGGGGGCCAATTTTCATTAAATCAGCCTCACAGGGGCTTTCATTTACTTGTCGCACCAGGAATGACATTATTCCCAGCATGGTAAGGAAGTCCTCTGGAGAGTGTGGAAGCGGGGGGGAGGGGTGGCGGCATGGGGAATGGGCCCAACAGCTCTGGAGAGTGTGGAAGCACGCTCCAGAGCTGTTGGGCCCATTCCCCATGCCGCCTCCCCCCCCCACCGGCCAGGTAAGTGGTGGTGGAGGGTGGAGGCTGGGAGCGGGGGATCCCCTGTTCCCACTTAGGGACTGGTAACCCTAATAGGAGAAGAGATGAAAAATCAGTTCACTGGTTATTTTCCACTGGCTACTTCAAAAAAAGTGTTGGTTGCAGGAAATGCCTGGAGTTAGAGGAGCAATCAGGAAGCCTATAAAATGCCCACTCAAGCCAGTGTTCAGCTAGATGAGCTTGAGAATGCTGTCTTGGTGCTAGGCAGCATTCAACAGAACCCTAGCTACTGTATGGCTTGGGGAGATATTCGTGGAACTCAGCATTTCTCAGGACAATCCCATGCAGAAAATAAATACAGTGTTTAAAAAATGCTGTTCTTGCTACTCTAGTTTGCTTTAAAAGAAAAAAATGGTGGTAAAATTAGGAATGTAATACCAGTAATTTCAAACTGGCCAAATCATACCCATTCTAGTCAGACTGAACAAACGAATGAACGAATGATGTTGTTAGCCAGGAAAAGAGAGGAGAAAATAATTTTTAAAATATTGACATGCAGATTCAGACTCATTCTTGCTGCTCTTTCAGAGGTCAGAGGCAAACGTGAACTTCTAATGTACAATCCAAAATCAGCAAGTCACAGCAATTCAACGTTTACCATCTAAAAGTTTACTGTTCAGATTTTTTGACATCATCACTTTTTTCAGAAAAATATATACTGACAGTTATGCGGCAAAGAACAGTTACTTAAACCAGTTCAGACAGATTCCATTCTGATGGCTATTTTTTTCATTAAAACATACATTATTTATGGGAGGAGAAAAAAATCATTTTTCCATGAAAGTGGTTACCTCAGAATGAACCTCTACATTTTTGCAATCCAAAGAAGAGTGTTTCTGTGTCAGAAACAATTTGAATTACAAATGGAAGATTTTTTTGTTATAGTAAAAGTCATGTGGTATGTGTGACCTTGAGAGAAAACAACAATATAGAATTTATGCTAGAACTGTGTCCAATATTGTGATATTAAATCAAGTTATTTCACAAACCACTGCCTTGTTTATATTTAAGACAAATATCTATAACAAGTCAAGCCACACACCTAAGGTATATCTTTGCTACATATGTAACTACCATGGCATTCCCCAAGGAATCCTAGCATTATAGTTCTATGGGGATACTAAGAATTCTCTATTGGTCATTACTGATACGATAATAAAAAGGGTAGTTGCCAGGGTCTTCTGGCCATTAAACCTGCTTCTAATCACAATTACCAGGTTTATGTCCCATTCAGTTCAACTGGACACACTTTTGATTAAATCTGCTATGATTTAAATCTGCTACTTTTGATTAAATCAGGCTATAATTCTATTCTGCAGTTACTCTCTTAAGATTGTCACTGTTTTTACTGGTCCTTTTCTGACATGCTGAAATGTACTGGCAAAGTGTTAGTAAAATGTTCCTCATCGTTTTAAGAACACAAGCATAGAGGGAAAAAATTCATCCATACTCCATAATAAAGTAAGCGTAAAGCAAAAACTTGTCAGTGTGTTAGGGTTAAATATGCCCCATCAATTACTTTTCTTATGGAAAGAGTAATCTCAGATTATGTAAAATAAAAAAATCCAGGATCATAACTGAGAGGAAACTGCATCATCTCAATGGCCAGCCAAGAATTCCCTCATATTATAAAGCATCTTAATGGACTGATGTAACTTTAATATTATAGTTCCAGCACTAAAAGCTGGAATTCAGACTACTTCTTGGCCATCTTGGCTAACTAGTCCAGATATTTTTAACTTAAATTCTCATATCTGTTCCTGAGATCCTTATCTTATAGCTTTTCTTGGTTTCTCTGGTCTAATTCATCTTTGTTTGAACAATGTTTGGATGAAATTTGACCTTCAAAAGAAGCATCACCCAGGTCTTCTAAACTGCTAGAAGTATTTTCCTATTTATATGGAAAATATAAATAGGCCAGGAGGCCAAGAGGCCAGGAGAAAAATGTCTTGTCCCCCAGTGATTTATCAGCAGTGTTTCTGGGATTTTTATGGTCAATGGGAACAGGACTTTTAAGCTGCTGTTGATAACCGTCCTCACTGTGTCCAAGCCAATCATTTTGCTGGCTAAAGCTTGATTCACTCTCTCTTCTTTCATAAAGTATGACATTAGCTGGTCACTTCTGGGAAGAGCTTGAATAATTAGCTAACAGAATATCCCCCCTTTGCATGCTTAACATTGCTTCTGTTAAACATAGTTCTTAAAGTTAGGGCAGATCTCAATGAGATTGGCTAGGCTTTAGCTAAAGAATAGGCAGGATTACTGCAAGTTAGATGTTCAATATAATATCTGTAAGCACCCTGAAGCATCTGTGTATGGAGTGCGGACAATCAAACCAGACATTGTACACTGTATGTTTGTTTTCAGGCATAATTCAGAGCTGATTCTTAACTTTAAGGCCCTAAACGGCTTGGGCCCAAGTACTTGTACTGGACTTGTACTGTCCAGTCAATCATCATATCAATTTCTCAAATCCTGCTCTCTGTGCTTTATCTCCAGAAGTAAGGCAGGTGGCAACAAGAGACAAGAGTTTTCTTTGAGGTGCCACTTTACCTTTGGAATGGCCTTCCCCTAGGGTTGCTAGCTAGGAGCAATTGTATGGAAGGGGCAGCTGGGGAGCTAAGCCTGGGCAAAATGGAATGGTGTGACACTCTCAGAATCTCCCCCCCCCCTCCCCAGCCTCGTCTGTGCGGTAAAAAAACATAGAGATTAAAGGAATTCCGAGAGTGCTGCACAATGCCATGACATCACTTATCTGGAAGTGATAGCACAGCACTGCATGCTGCTGTCCCTTCTACTGCCCCACCTGGCTCCTGCTACTCACCGAGTGAGGGTAGGGGCCGGAGTGCAGTGATGAGGGTATACCCAATGCAGTGGGCCACCTAGTTAGTCTACCTCCCCCTTGAGTCTTGCCTGGCACCTACCTTACTCCCTTTTTAGGTGCCAGGCTAGAACATCTCTTTTTACCAGTCTCTTAACTAAGGGTATTCCATAATTTTACGATGTTTTTATAGTCTATTTCTAATCTAAAGACTGTTTTAAGAACATGCTTTTTCAGGCTGCTGTTTTATGTCCTGGCTTGTTTTTAATGGCTTCATTTTATTACTTTATTATTGATAATTTTAAACTGTTAATCTCTGAAGAGGCAGTGTGCAAAATTTCTAAATAAACAAAAAGCATCCATGGTTGTTGTGGGTTTTCCGGGCTGTATTGCCGTGGTCTTGGCACTGTAGTTCCTGACGTTTCGCCAGCAGCTGTGGCTGCTGGCCACAGCTGCTGGCGAAACGTCAGGAACTACAATGCCAAGACCACGGCAATACAGCCCAGAAAACCCACAACAACCATCGTTCTCTGGCCATGAAAGCCTTCGACAAAAAGCATCCACTTCCAATAAAATGCATTTAGGTTCATAATTTTGATGATGAAATTAGGAAATATCATATAAGTCCACACTTATGGATAATTTTATGTATTTAATTCACCCATATATGTCCTATCAGCTCTCCAAGTAGCTATGAATGGTATACGTACATGGCGTTATCCTATTTTCCCCACACATGACTACATTGCTGAGTGTAGGCTGGAAAACAATGATTGGTTCACTCAGTGAGCATCATGACTAAATAGGGATTCATATCCAGGTCTTCTCAATCCAAACTCAACAGTCAGCGCAATCCTAAGAACACTTTTCCTGGAGTAAGCCCCATTGAATAGACCTGAGTAGGATTCTGAGAACACCTGCTTAGGATTCTTCTCTCTAACCCCTACACCACAGTCTCCAAAAAGTTTTTAAAACATAAGGGCAACTAGTAATCAGCTTCATAATCACTCTGTTGTTTCCAATTCTCTTTTTTCTATTTGTTTTATTTAAAATTTTGATCCTGCTTTCTCAGTCAAAGAATCACAAGGGGCTATCCAAAGAAGACAATAGTCTCACACAATGCAAACCACAATGGAGCATACACCTATAAGAACTTTCACATTGTACATTGAAGGTGGTGGGCTTTTCTTTTTCCTTTCTTGTTACAAATCAAACAAAGTCATTTATTTCATTTTCATTATCTTCAAAGTAACTCTTAAGGCAGCTTGGGCTATACAGTCTTCCAGTGAATACTGTCTTGCATTTCACATGTATAGCAGGATTATTTTAATCTACATTAACACCTGGCACTACTCTTGAAAACCTTTAGAGCAGTAAGATAAATTACTTTTTAAGCACATTTCATATTTAACATTTGTTAATGCAACTTAATACCAAAGAAACCCATATCTACTGCTCCTGTAAAGTTTTTGGCCACCATCCAGCTGTGAACTAGACATGCTTAACTCCAATGAGTTCTGTGGGATTTAACTGCTTCTATATGGCTATTATGCATATCTTCAAAGCACTTTCAAGCACAAGTCATGTGGCAACAACTGGCCACAGCACCCTACCACATGCCCACTAGATGTTTACAGATACATGTCCTATTTAAATGTTTATATTTACTGTGACAAACACCAGTTGAACAGCAGCATACCACATCTATACATAAAGTGTAGTACAGTTTTCAGAGGATTCATCTCAATCTATTCCCAGACAACCTCTCTCTCCTTTTCTTTACACAGTAATAAAAGTGACTTCATTTTATGATTTATCCATTTCATTTTTGTTGTAATGTTTTTAAGAAAGTAGAAGGCATGAGAAATGACTATATCCTCATGCCACATTTAATAAATACAGGCTAACTGATGTGCAGTAAGCACAATTTAGTAGCTAGAGCACACAGGTCTTAGAATAAAAAAAAAATAGTGTAAAATTAAGTCAGTCTATAAAAGTCATCCAGTACTAATGCATAAATCAAATACGCAGAGGCTCCTGCAACTTATGGAGGATTAAAATACATTGAGTCAATTTAATTCATTAGATTTAAAAGAATCATATTGTCAGACACCCTGTTAAATGACAGTGCAGACTGGTGTTAAATGTATTTACTTATACTGATTCTACCACAGAAGGTTACCAGGTCCCCTTACCATCCTGGCAGGAGAGGGGGGGACCCAGCACTTACCTTTTAATCAGTCTTCATCCATGCACTTTGATTGTGTGTGCTCCCAGGCCTGCATGATGATATCACTCCTGAGAAGTGACGTCCTTGTGCAAGCCCGGGAGACCATGTATGCTTTGCAGCGAGCTGATTTGGGCCCCAAACAGGCCCAATTCAGTCCATCTGGTGCCCAAAATCGCCTACTGCAAAGCACAGGAGTGCTCTTGGGTCAGTGCGATGACATCACTCCTGGAAGTCATCAGGTAAGTGGTGGCAGGGGGCAGAGGGTGAAAGCAGGGAATCCCTCGCTTCCACTGGGGGAACCTAGGAAATTGGAATCTACTGCTTCAAAAGTAAATTAAAGGCCTAAGATTGTTTGAACGTGGAATTTCTGTTATCCCATACAGTTCTCTAACCCTGCATTATATACGCACTGCCCAATAACTGGTATATAGAATTTCCCAATTCAACAGAAAGATTTGAGATCACAGTTGCTTTCCCAGCCAGCAGTGATTCTGACAAAATGGAATGAAATTCTATAAGCAATATAGGATGGGATGGTTCCTGTCCAGGTTGGACATGCCACAGCAGAAATAGAAGAGCAGAAATAATGGTAGCTGGAGTCAGAAAGGAAGTAGCCACTGCGAAGAGACACATCTTGCCATTAGCAAACAATAAATGGGAAATATAGCTTTCCAGATAACAGAGCTATCATTTCTCACTTGGGTCTGGTTCACGTAATTCAGATTATGCTTTATTCAGACTATACATATTTGCACGAATGACTGGATTTTCAATATTATTGGGGAGGAGAGTCATGTTATGCCAGCATTGGGCCTAAGCCTCATCTGCTGTACTGAGGCAGCTGTGGCTATCACAAGATAGATCAAAACCCTTATGTGGAAGGGGAGCTATTTCAAGACTGGGGGTGGATATTGGCCCTGCTCTAATAAATTAAAGGCTCTAAAATGACATTCCTTCCCATTTGTTTATTTATGTCATTGATACCCCCACCTTTCTCCCCAGTGGGGGCAGAAAGCAGGTTATATCATTTTCCTGTCTTCTATTTTATTCTCACAGCAACCCTGTGAGATAGCCCAAGAGTGTATGACTGACCCAAGAACACCCAGCAAGCTTCTACAGCAGAGTGCGTATTCAAACTTGGGTCTCTCAGATCCTAGTCTGATACTAACTGGTAACAGCTTCTGCAATATAGTGCCAAAAATGTTACAACTGGGGGAATGAGCACACAAACACATTACTTATCCATTCATCTTAATATTATCAGACCAATGGAATGTTACCAGAGCCAGTTTGGTGTAGTGGTTAAGAGCGCGGGACTCTAATCTGGAGAGCCGGGTTTGAGTCCCCACTCCTCCACTTGAAGCCAGCTGGGTGACCTTGGGCTAGTCACAGCTCTCTGGAGCTTTCTCAACCCCACCCACCTCACAGGGTGTTTTGTTGTGGGGACAATAATGACATACTTTGTAAACCACTCTGAGTGGGCATTAAGTTGTCTTGAAGGGCGGTATATAAATCGAATGTTGTTGTTGTTATTATTACTGGGTAGATACCTAGCTCTTCCGAAACTTGCAAACTGAATCCTGCAGATTGCACTTTGAACCTTACACGTATGCTGATGTATCAACCCTCCTTCAAGGGGGTAATATGGAAGGGTCTATGTTTTTAGAGATAGACCACTTTGACCTTTCAACTGACACAGGATGTCATTTTCACGTTGAAGTGCCAACATTGTACAGGCTATAGCACTGGGTAGGATCAGGCTGCCTGCATGAGATTCTGCTAACAAAAGAGGCTTGTCTTTGGATTTTATATAAGGTGTCAAATATATAATTCTATACTTTATAATGAAATCTCATTCTATGTAGTTTGAGAAATAAGTAGTGATTAGTTTTCTTCTCCTCTCCTTTTTATAGCATTTGCTTCCGGACTGTGGACCTGTTTCATTTTTTACATCAATGCTCTTCCTTTATGGTAGTGAAGAGTCCAGTAGCACCTTTAAGACTAACTAACTTTACTGTAGCACAAGTTCTCAAGAACTACAGTTCTCTTCGTCAGATGCTGTAGTTCTCGAAATGTTCACAAATACTATTCAAGCAGTAGGATTCATGTTAGGCAGATGAACCTGAGAATTTTTTTTGCATCCCTAGAACAAATTGTTTTGTAAATTGGGTGGACCTAAAAACACCAGACATCTAAAGGTAATTGGAAGAAATGAGGAAAGGACCAGAAAACAAAGGACTGAGGGGTGGGGAAAGACTTACAATGAAGCATTCACATACATTGTAATTATTAAGAAGTTACTTTCAAATCAGCCTGGAAACTGAATGCTTGGCCATTTCAGCACCAGAGAGCTATCCACAGCACTAGTTCCAGAGCTGTTTCCGTTTCTAGCCTTGGCATATATTCATTCACTGTTCTTCTTGCTTCCCCAACAAGTACTCAATACAGCGTATGATTAGTTGCAATTTAATCTCTGTGATGTACATCCCTCTGGGGTACTGGCTAGTCCGAGGTTACTTAATGAGTTTCTTTACTGCACAGACGTTTGCACAATATTCATCTACTTCAAACTCCAGCACTAGACCCTATGCCACAGTGGGTCTTCATTTTCTACTATGCAGCATTCTTATTTTTGGCTTAAAATCTAGATATATTTTTATATTTTCATATGCTCTTAAACTTTCTAGAGCTGTCAAAAGCCATTAGAGACTGAAAGAAGATTAGTATTATCTTCCAACCAGATACCTGGACAGATCTTGACTTGTCCATCAGTTACAAGAGCATAGTGACTGGACTATTTTATTTATTTATTTGTTTGTTTTATTTATATTCTGCCATTCCCGCAACAGCAGGCTCAGGGCAGATTACATACAATATAATACATTAAAATATATATACTTTAAAATACAGATAAAACCACATAAATAATTAAAACAGTATAGCAGCACTTCTCAAGAAAATCCACCATCCAATCATCTCCACAGATGTTTAACAGAAGGCTGGGTGGTAGATACATCTGGTAGGGAGGGCACATTTTCCTCTATTTGGCCAGCGGGGAGGCCTTAGCCAGCATCAACCGTATGCCTGGCGGAACAGCTCCGTCTTGCATTATGATGACACCCAAGCCCAAAACTTCGCACCAGCTGGGCGAGGGGGCACATATAGATATTAAACAACAGTGGGGAGACTATTATGGATAACTATTAGTTTGGATCTTCACAGTATCTCAAAATACTCTGTACACCAGTTGTGAGTTTGAACATTTCTCAAGTCATATTAGCCACACTTCTATGTAATTGGTTTATTGTTACTCTGGAAAATAGGCATGGCCATATAATCATAACAGTGCAGGGAAAAAAGTAAATAAAAGTCCTTAATAAAAACAACTCATAACAGGGCTGCAATCAGATGTTCATCAGAGACTATCACTTTGACATAGTGTATAGCATTGAATTTTATAAAGCTCAATTAAGTTGTATCATCAAGTGTAGATAAAAAGCCACATTGTATATGTGGAGTTTGAATTTCCCCCACTTAAAGGTATTTAGTTTACTTGGATATGAACAATAGCTTCCTGATTTTGCTGGACAGATATTTTTCCTTTACTCTTGAAACAAGAAGCAATTTAGAGGGCAATATTCTACCATTTTGGTTTCATTCGATCCATACAAATACAGTCTTCTCCAAATGAAATCAGACCGTGGCAACTACTATCCAGCACTGCAGTTTTCATATTCTGGAAGTGTGATATAGAAACTCTTCTCTTTTACCACATGTTCAATCACTTTCTACAATGCTTTAGCAGACAGACAACTAAAAAAACTTTTAATAATAAGCATTTTTTTTACCAAATTCAACCATAAAATTTGTCACAACAAGAAGTATGCTATCTTGTTAACTTGAAACATTTTTGTTGTTAGCAAACCATCTGCTCAACAACAGTGTTTCTGTTTTTTAACAGCTGTGAATATACTTACATCAATTTTTTCAACACTGCTATTCTAATCATATTTGATGTTGGATTTATATTTAGGGTAGTCCATTTCTAGTCTGAAGGAGGCCCCTACAGTTTGCTAGCTGTAAGACAATAAGAATGCAATCTACTCCATTTTTCTCATTACCCAAGTAACAGGAAATATCATATTGCCATTCTTAGTTCCCATATAGCTAGATGTTGCATGACTGGCTTTAGATGAGACTTCAAAACCTTAACTGCAGTATGCGGCTACATACCCTCATAATATTTTTGTCTTGTTTATTTTTCACTATTCCATATTCTCTAAATATTAATTTTTTCACATTACCCATACAGAGGCATATCAAGACAGTGGTCTCAAGTTTTATTTTGTTTTAAAAATTATAAACTTGATCTCTACGGTGTACCTCTAGGTACCCCTGGTTACTGAAGTAATTACTATGTTATGAAATTACACTTGATTCAGTGGTTTGGTGTAAATTTCTTCCCCAAATACCACTGGGGGGAGAATGCATAGAGAAGTGGCCCTACAACTTCTCCTCTTAGGGCATTGCCGCCTTCACATTAGTAGATAATGTCTCCAAAGTGCAGTCACCATTTACAGTGGTACGTGTACACAGAAAAGCAAAACAACCCCTGAAATACAGTAAATTTGGCTTTGGGGGTGTGTTTCTTCCCAGCCCATTAAATATGTTTGTGGGGGGGGGGTCATTTTTCAAAAAACACTGTTCCAGTGAAGTATTTGTAATTCTCTACAGAGATGCATACCCTCCTGATAAATGACCCATTGTGATCTGGACAACATCTTCCTCATCAGAGAAAAATAGGTTCTTGGGGCAGAAAAATACCCCAAAACAATATTACAATGTTTAATGTTTTTATCGATGTAATTGTTTTCTGCTTCATGTGAAAGTGTATTTTCAAACTCTCATAAAACACAAATGTCTTTTGCCACCTCAGATTTTGTTACCTTGGAACATATTTGTATCACAAAATACACAGGAATTTGGCTTTGTATAGAAATACAATAGTATGTTCTTTTCACAGTGTTGTCAAAGTATAAATTAAAAAATACTTGTGACTACTCAGTGGGTTTATGAAGGCATCATCATAAGTCAAGGTTGGGTGGAAACAACAAATAGACAAGAAAAAAGTATAGAACCTCCATGTAAAATATATTATCAAAATAAATAGCACAAACACCCCAATGCAAGTATATTGCCAATACCAGCAACACACTACAAGTGGATTTTCTATGTTCGCTCTGCAGATAGGAAATGCAACAGCAACACCACTCAGCAAGGCACAGATAGTAGGACAATTGATCTTGTATCCATAGGTGCAAGCCACCGATCACATAGCAAAATGCTACTGAAGGCCCTGTGACAGGCAGATAAACACAGCCAACTAGCATACACTGATATAACCATTAGGGATATGCAATGAGAAAATTTCCAGTTCAGTTTTGAATCAAGGATTTCCAAATGAATTATGTACTGTTATTGTTTTTTCCACATGGAGTGTTGCTGGTTCAGATCTAAGCCATTGGCATTTTTTTATTATCATGAATTTCGGCCCCATTTTTTGCAATTAGGCCTTTGAGGCTCTTTGAGACAGCTCAGCTGTTTTGGCAGTTAACAGCACCAAAACTGTACACAACACAGTCCTCCCTCTAAACCACAGATCCACCAAGTATTTCCTCAAGTACATTACACACTCATACATAACAATGGACCCCGAAGAAGGAGTGTCAGCAGGTGCACACTTTGGTGTAGGAAACTGACAGGCAAAGCGGTAGTGGGACGGTAGCAACAGCACCTAAGCAGGACAACAATCCAACCAACTGTACTGTTGGTAAAACAAATTGTGGGGGAAGTTAATATCTCATTAAATAAAGTATTTCTTCAATCTAGTACTATCAAATGAAGAAATCACAAAGTATAGTGTCAGTTAAATCAAGTATGATTTAAAAGTTCAGACTGCACCTGTGCCTTATGTTTTCAGGAACAGATGCCTCCACCACTTTGCCAAAACAGTGAATTATATCCTTTCTGTACTTGGAAGTAGAGAAAATAACCCATAAGTGTGATTCTTTACCTCAAAAGAACATTACAGTGGATGCACTGGCATCAGTAGAGCATCAGCCTACCCCAGAAATCTTAATGACAAGAATCCCTTGTCCCACTCAGCATATATTTTTCTAGTTCTTCTATCATTTTCAGTTTCTTATGAATAAATATAAGAATATGCTAAAGATGGTAATCTGCCTAAGAAAAATAGAGCACTTCAAGTCCACATTTATGAAATACAGGCCATTTGGTATGACATCAGTAACGTCAAATGGTATAATGAAGATATGGTCCCATGAGAACTCGCAGTACCCTGCAGCAGAAAATATATACCATAATAGGGCTTGATAATGATTTTCCAGTTCATTGACTTGAGTAAAGAAACTACAGACATTATTCCTTAGGCTAATGGACTTCAGTATAAAACTAGCAAATTGCATGTCCTGGATCCGCAGTGTTTTCAGCACCTTGGTGATTTACACAATGCTGAAGCTGTGAAATAGCATGCTAATTAACCAAGGTCTTAAATTAACTAACACAAATTGCTAGTACTGTTTTGTTTGTTTTCTAACACAGTACTAACTGAAGATTTTGTTTTTGTTTTTGAAATTGAAGAACTTTAGGACTCTGCAATAAAAAAGTGGAGTTAAAATTAAAGGGTCAATACAATACGCAATAGATATGCTCAGAAGCATTGCCCCTGTAAGTTAGCCAACTCATAACATGAATCTCACTAAAGCATTCTATCATGATATGAACTGACTGAACTGGACTTAAAAGCATGTAACTCTGCCTAGGATGGCACAAGTAGAGATCCTAATCCTGGTCTAATGACTTACAGGGTTCAATGAGAGTTTATAAGGGTTTCCTATTTAGGAAGACCTTTGGAGTTCTTTTATAATGATAGCAGTAATGTGGTATTTTACATTTTTTTTAGCATACATTTCTTGAGATATTTTGAATATTTTGGATCAATTACATTTTTAGGGCATGGACTTTTTGAATTCTGTCTGAGTGTAACTGATGCTCAAAGCCTCAGATTGAGTTTCTGACTGTGTAACCACAGAAAGGTTCCCTATAATTCCTCCTTGGCCACTGGGGTGGTGATGTTTCCTGATACTGGCACCTGTTCCCCTTTCTATTGCTCCCTTCATGCCTCTGTGTCAATTTTCCTACCAGGTGGCACTGTTATCCTGGGCATCCCACCGGGTAAGGCTTTCTCTTTTCCTATGACTCCACTGTCCATCCTCCCTCGCTGCCTTAATCCTAACTGTTTCCCTGCAAGTGTCTCATCCACTTTGGATGAGTGCAACTTCCTTGCTGCTCCCTGGGGCCTTCCCTGGCCCTTGCTGCACTGTCTGGGGCTCACCGGATGCTCCACCTCCTCCCAGTCTGGTGCTGTTCCCTCTGGAGCTGTGCATCTCCCCTCCAGTCTCTGCCATTCGCCAGCCTCCCTTCTTTAGCCCACAGTTGCCTTTTGACAGCTTGGGTAACAGGAGTGGGGCCCCCTCCCACCGGCATCCTGGCATCCCTTCTGGCATGTGCATCCCGGCCGGGCCACCAGGAGTGCCCCAGCACTGTACCAGCACCATGGGCTGTTCCAATGGCCACACAGAGTTTCACAATTGCATTGTTAGTATTGAACATTGGACAGGTAAGGTTTATGCAAGCTCAGCTAACTAAACTACACGATATTTCATTTTCTTCATAACTACTAAATACTATGTACACAACTGCACCTTACATGAAAGTTCCACTAACTTGTTCAGTCCTTTTTCCTGCCCTCATTTTCTAGATCTTAGCATTAGACTCTGCAGTTTCCAGTTGTTGAAAATCAGTTTTGCTCTGGTAGCTAATTATCTGTAGAAACAGCATTTCTGTTATAATGAGAACTTAATTACAATGGTAGAATGTAAGTAATTTATTTCACAGTATAGCAATTTCCAAAAGTGAGCTAACTCACTCAAGAAAATGACAAGAGTTAGAATGGCATAATTTGATTTATTCACTATAAAATTATGTGCACTTCTGACATCTGTAAAATAAACAGTCCAAGCTATGGGCAACTTCTGAAATAAGCCAAAAACAGTTGAAGAACATATAGGGAATACCAAAGACATAAAGCAAAGAAAATTAGGCATACATGAAGACCAGTAAAGTCCCTACATTGTAATAGATTTAAATGTGCATGGTCCATACATTTGTTTGGGACCATAATGATGCCTGATTTTTTTTGCTGTGCCTCGGGGTTATTCTGCCTACAGTTGCATACACACACATTTCAGAAATAAATGAGATTTACAGACATGCATGGAAATAGGCATATATTTATGGATGCATGTTTAATGTGTAATACATTCTTTGATTTTACTGTGCCTTCATTGTCACACATTCCCTGTTCCATTTGTACTGAGAGAACTAAAAACTGACCCAAAGTGTGATAAACCAAACTATATTGCTTATTCACTTCTCTGCTACAACCCTTACCATATGGAAAAGCAGTCATTTATAGAACGTATCTGATCTGCATTGTTATTTCAGGGCAGTATTAATACTGCACCCCCTCCTTTGCTGCCCCCATTTAAAAGCTTTATTGTATGGATAAGTCACCTCTGGAAGATTCTGATGGTTGTGTGTGCTGAAAACCTAGACAACCATATTACTATTGTAAAAATAGTAATATATGAAAAGTAAAAGTAAAAAGTTTTAGAATATACCTCAAATAACATATGATATATTTTAAGCTCTATTGGCATATAATTTAGTTCTTGAGTTTGTTATAATTTTGTTTTTTGTTCTTCCACCTTCATATACGTTTCAGACTCTTCATTTTACTCTTCTGTCCCCATCAGCTCCTGGAAGCATAAACAGAAGTTGTCTCCAGGAAGAAAGGGAATGCCTGCCTGGCTGGGCTGGGAGAAACAGGCTCCATTAGGGCTGCCAGGTTCTCTGCCTTGGCAGGAGATTCCCCCACCATCAGTCTCCGTCCCCCACCGCTGCTAATCTGGATGGCAGGGGAGAGAAAGGTGATCAGAGGCAGACTGGATCACACGGTATACAAGTTCCACAGGTGCCAATCACATCACTTCTGATTTAGAATGAAAGCTACAGTGTCTCATTGGGGACAATTCTCTAAGAATCAGCCCAAAACATAGTGAAAACTCTGTTTTGGATCTGCTGAGATGCCGTAGCTTCTGATTTAAACCAAAAGTGAGGTTACCAGGGGCCTGCAGAGTGCTTTGTGCACACAGGATTGGGGCCCCCCATGCTCTGCTTTTCATGTGGGGGGGGATGGCAACCCTAGGCTCCATCAAAGGCAAAGCTGTTTCCACCTATTCTGCCCCAAGTCTCCAGCTCCTGGAAGTATAAAGAGATGCTGTCTCTTGAAGTGTGGGGGGAGTACCTATGTGCCTGAGGAGAGAGTGGTCTCATCAACAGCGGAGCACTTATCATGTGCTCTGCCCTTTCTCCACCCTGCAGATAAATATGTTAACAGCTTCTAAATACTTATAAAGTAAAGTAGGTAACTTGTGTCTTGTGACGATTTTTGTTTTTATAGAACATCTCTGGGGGCTTTTTTGACATTGTAAGCTGCTTTGAAACCACTGTAAGCTGCTTTGAGTAGGGGAAAATGGGTTTAAAATGCCCAGATAAATAAATACAAGAAGTGTTTCTATTTGAAAATTCTTTATAGAAAGGAAATATTTTACCAAGAAAATGGTTAGCTAAATTCTTAAGTCCCACAAACAAATATTTTGTTGTTTCTATGCAATACAAAGAAATGCAATTCACCCAACTCATTTTTTCAGCTTTTATCATCAACATACAGTTCATACAGACAAAAACAACGACCGCTGTCTTGAACAAATTAAGCCAAGTTTTTTTTAAAAAAACCTCCTAGTTCCTGTGTAAAATACTGCCTACAATAAATGACACAAAATGTTGAAGATAAATGATGATGATTTTTTAGGGGGATGCTGTGACGTAATAAGCTACTTCCATGAGCTGTTAATTTCATGTCTTAATAGGGTAGAATGAAGACAGCAAAAAACTTTTGGAGAGGTGTTATTGCTCACTGTAAAGAATCAAGTAGGACATTGGAAGAAATGAATGCACAAACTGTGGACCAGTGCCTCTGGGCAAAGGGAACCAGGAACAAAGCATTATTCAAGGCCAATCTGCCCTGCTATTCTTTACATCTAAAGTAATTACATGCTGCTTTGTGTTTAGGACATGTTGTCCAATAACAATATCATACAAAAGTTACTACAGTGCAACAGGTTAATTATAGTTTATAAACAAACTTTTATTGAAAGGCATGAATTCAGGAGCAAGTTCATCCATAAGATGTGCCTCCAGTGTTCCCAGGAACCTCATCCTGTACAAACACCTGCCATAGTTTAGCAGAACACTCCATAATCCTGGACTATTAAGGCCAGTTTTAACTTTATCCTCTTTTATACCAGAAAAATGAACAATTAAAATATTGGTTTCTATTGTGCTGACTCTGCTTGCCTCCTTATTTAATGTCCCAGATCAGAGAATGGGCTCGAGGCAATGAGGCTTTTCTTATGACACTGACCAATATTCATTCAAGGCTCAACAGAACTCGCTGGCCCCTGAAAACGAGCTGTTGACAAAGAAATCGAAGTGGTGCTTTTCAATATTTATAATTTAATATGTATTCAGTTCTGACACCTAGTCGTGAACAGATGGAAATTAGAGGCCTTTTGAAACTGTAATTCATCAGTCTAGCTCATGAGCTATACTCTCCTCCTCTCTGCTTGCAATCACAAGCACAAATTGTTAGACAGTTATTTTCCAGTCCGACTAAGGTAAGACTGTCATTTGAACTCTGTACATGCATAACACGTGCATTATGCTCATCATACCAAGAAGGCTACCAAAAATTTTAAGTTGCATCATGGCTAGGAATATAGCCTTAATTTTCTAGTTATGGCAATGGAAATTGAAGGAATCCTACACAAGTAGATCTGAAACATTCTCATAAAATTATATTAAGAAGAACCACTTAAATTGGAGGAAGGCTTCAATCTTTACTGAGCAGTGTCAGGTCATAGTTAAATAGTTAATGAAGTCCAAATTAACAAATTCAACTCTGGGTTTTGCAGGAAGTTCTTAAGCTCATACAAAAACCAAACAAGAGGTTTATTCAGTCCAAACTATAGCTTTCATATTGTTTCACCCAAAAACAAACACTTTTTCTCAATATAACAAATTTTTAGTATTAATGCTGATAACCTATTCCTGTGTCAGAAGCAGATCCCTAACTGTAATTGCATGTCCCCCATTGGGGGACCAGCAAGGACTTGTGGGATGCATCTCATTACTTCTCCCCCATTATTTCCTCTTTCATTTCCCTGAACGCAACTATAGCCTCTCCTCTTTTTCAGCTTCCTTCTATCTTTCCCACCTACCAGCCAAGCTCACTGTCCCCCTCTTCAGCTTTTTGTCCTTCCCAGTTGCATGGTGCTGGCTACTAGGCAAGGCCCAGTTTTGCAGCGAGGGACCTGCAAGAACTTGCAGGGCATACCTGAATTTCCCCTGTATCCCCTGCCCCATTCTCTCTGTCCCTCCTCCTGCCAACCACCATATCCTCATCTTTCATTGCTTCCTTCTCTTCTTCCCACCTACCAACCTACCTGTTACCTGTCCCCCATCTTCAGCTATATTTATTGTTTATTTCATTTATACCCCACCTTACCCAAAGGAGCTTACATCAATTATTATCTCCTCCATTTTATACTCACAACAACCCACAGTGCAATCCTAAGCAGAGTTGCTGCCCACTGAAGACAATGGGCTTAGACTGGAGTAACTCTGCTTAGGTTTGTTGTGCCAGTGACGTAAGTTAGGCTGTTAATGTGTAATGGTCCATGGTCATTGAGTGAACTTCCATTGCAGAGTGATTATTTGAACCTGGGTCTCCCAGGTCATAGTCTGAAACTCTGACCACTACAGTATACTGGTTTTTGTGTTAAACAGTGGCAAGACTTGCTCTAGGTGAGTTATGTGAGTCAAGTGGTAGCAAGTCACCCAATGGTTGCTGCCTTCCTCCCTGAAAGGTGAAAACAGCCCTGGAAAAGGCCCTGTCCCCCACCCCTGTCTTTTATCAACAGAACCAAGGCTTGAAGGCTTATTGTGGTTGCCTAGCAATGGCCATATGAGGGCATTTCTTTTATAAAGCTACATATGCTGTTTCTATTATTTTGGGGGGGCTAACCCTTCCAATTTTTTTTTATTTCACATTTTTCTGCAGACCTGGGGTGTTTTTTGGGTTTGCAGAAAGATCTGTCTCCAGTCTCCAGATTTAAATATCCTCAGATTTGACCATGCTGAGAATCAGATATATTGGTTGTTGTGGGTTTTCCGGGCTGTATTGCCGTGGTCTTGGCATTGTAGTTCCTGACGTTTCGCCAGCAGCTGTGGCTGGCATCTCCAGAGGTGTAGCACCAAAAGACAGAGATCTCTCAGTGTCACAGTGTGGAAAAGATGTTGGCAGGTCATTTATATCTACTCAGGAGGGGTGGGGTTGAGCTGAGTCATCCTGTAAGAGTTTCCCAGGGTGTGGAATGCTAATGGCGGGAGGCTTCACTGTATCCTGAGGAGGTTCTTTTGCATATGGATTGGGGCTTGATGTGCTAATCTCTGCAGGGCTATTGTCGAGTATAGAGTGTTTTGTTAGCCTGGTGTTTTTCAGAACTGGAAACCATGCTCTGTTCATTCTTAAGGTTTCTTCTTTCCTGTTGAAGTTTTGCTTATGCTTGTGAATTTCAATGGCTTCCCTGTGCAGTCTGACAAAGTAGTTGGAAGTGTTGTCCAGTATTTTGGTGTCCTGGAATAAGATACTGTGCCCTGTTTGCGTTAGGCTATGTTCAGCCACTGCTGATTTTTCAGGTTGTCCAAGTCTGCAGTGTCTTTCATGTTCTTTTATTCTTGTCTGGATGCTACACTTTGTGGTCCCGATGTAAACTTGTCCACAGCTGCAGGGTATACGGTATACTCCTGCAGAGGTGAGGGGGTCTCTACTGTCTTTTGCTGATCGTAGCATCTGTTGTATTTTTCGGGTGGGTCTGAATACTGCTTAAAGGTTATGCTTTTTCATAAGCTTTCCCATCTGATCAGTAATTCCTTTGATATATGGCAAAAACACTTTTCCTGTAGGAGACTGTTTTTCCTTGGTTGTTTGATTCATCCTGGGTTTGATTGCTCTTCGGATTTCATTTCTGGAGTAGCCAGTTGCCTGAAGTGCGTGGTTTAGATGATTAATTTCCTCATTGAGAAAGTGCGGCTCACATATCCGTCTTGCACGATCCACTAATTGGCACCAGTATATTGTAAAAATGTTATACTACTATTCTGTAATGACTTTGGTTCTGGCAGCATGGGTACCATATAGTGTGAACCCACATTAAAGTGGTATGCATGTGAATAAAACCACAGGTTGTATTACTTTTACTCCCTAAAATGTGTATCTGCTAACATGGTTCTTGTGTTGGTATGTGTGTGTGTTTTTTTTTCTACAAAAGGTTAAGAGACTACAATAAAAAGAATGAAAGGGATATTCTAAAGCAAGTTACCAGGTCTGCTCCCATATCTACAGTCAGTCTCTCCAGAATAATAATAATGGCCTGCATTTTCTTTACATTCTCTCACTTCTTTCATCTGATAAGACATTGTCTCTTATTATTTCATTAACACTTTTATGCTAGGAATATTTAACGGCTTACAGCTATAACAGCTGAATATGTGTATGTCATTATAGCTGTTACAGTAATGTTACCCAAATAGGCAGTCTGCTAATTAGTTGGGGGAAATTAGCTTAACGGAGACAAAGTGAAAGGGGGTATCTGGGATTCTCCATCGATATTTATGGGGATTTTTCCCTTAAGAGAACTCTCAAAATAAACCAGCCAGATGTTCGGCCAGAAAGGTTTTTAATTAAAATAAAAATAAAAAGGTAAGCATACAATCACTAAGAGGAAATCAGAAATCAGAGAGGAGAGGGGAGAAAGGAATTTTTGGGAAGGCTATAATTGCCAATCTTGAAGACGGAGGTCCGCAGAAGCAGCAGTGAAATGAACAGCATTTCACTGAGAGAAGGCCCAGATGGATTTGGGAGTGTATGAACAGATCCAAAAGCCCCTAGGCTTGTACGTAAATTTCATAAACCCTACCTAGAAAAACCCAAACTCAATTA
The DNA here is from genome assembly GCF_028583425.1 of Eublepharis macularius. Taxonomy (NCBI): domain Eukaryota; kingdom Metazoa; phylum Chordata; class Lepidosauria; order Squamata; family Eublepharidae; genus Eublepharis; species Eublepharis macularius. The sequence continues at coordinate 87,484,404 of NC_072790.1, forward strand.
AGATGGGGGGCATTTTTAGGGAAGCAGTATGTCATATATGTCTGTCTACATAACTGCCATGAGTATTTTCTGTGTTCTGTGCTAGATAATGATTCTCTGAGAGTACACAAAGTTGCCTATTGATAGCCTGCTTGGCTGGGAGTTACTTATCTTGCAGGTGCCTATAGTGGTGTCTACTTTTGTTTTCACAGCCACCTGAGAGAGTGTCCTTGAAGGCCAACTGAGCCTGGGAACTGAAAATGACTTAATTTTTCCTTCTCTCCTCCGGTCCCTCTCCCTTCCTGTCTCGAAAGCCCTTCCTTCCCCTCCTGACCCCTTCGTGCCAGAATCTCAACCGTCCTTATCCCAAAGGCAGGAACTTTCCCTTTAACTGACCCTCCAAACTCCCATACATCATTTCTGCTAATGACCTTGTCTGAGTATGCTGATACTGATAGACCTCTGATAAAGTTACTTTAACTCATAACCTGGAGTGTGTGCAGTGGAGTACTATGGGGATCTAACTGCCAGAACCTCACACACACACACACACACACACACAAGAGAGAGAGAGGGAGAGAGAGAGAGAAGTGGCTAGGAATTCCAGATATAGGGCAAAATGCTCCCTGACATATTCATCCCCCAAACAATAACTTGATGGATTTTCCAGAGGTGGATAACAGGTGTAAATGGTGCTTGGTGACCCTGTGAGTACTGGATGGAAAAAAGCTACCAGGTTTGGTGAATAGTGTTAAGTGTTGCTTAATTAAGGTAAATGGGTGAGAGGAAGTGAGGCTGGGCATTGATGAAATTAGTCAAAAGTTCTTTGGGAGATCCATTGTCTTAAATTATCCATCTCTCCAGGGCATGAAGAAGGCCATTAGTCATTCAGTCACTCTGACTTATCTTCTACAATATTTTCCCAGCATCTTACCGGGCTGGCATTCATCTGGTTTCATTTTAGGCCGGGCAACTGCTCCTCAGCGAGAGGACAGATCGGACTGCTAGCAGTTACACTGACCAAAATGAAATTTCTTTTCAAGAGTCAGCAACCGCTGAAGTGAAAATTGCAATGTCTGATCATTAGCTAGCCCAATAAGACTGTCCTTTTTGTTCACAATAAATTAGCTGCAGAGTTTATGGATAGTCTAAACCTGGCTGCCACAATAGAGCTCATCCCCATCTCATCACGTAAAACAATAAAAGCTTCAGATAAATTAGACTTGCTTTCACAAGGCAGAGAGCTGTAAAGAAATTACAGCTTTAGCTGGCTAAATGTTGCACAACCTATAATGCAGAGATTTGAAGAACAACTAATGTTGCACAACCTATAATGCAGAGATTTGAAGAACAACTAATGTTGCACAACCTATAATGCAGAGATTTGAAGAAGTATATTATGTCTACAACAGCATCAAAGAATGGTAGGGTTTGTCAGGTCCCCTCACCCTCACAGCGAGAGGGGGGACCCAGCACTTACCTTCATGGTACTCCTGGGATGCTCCTCATGTGCATGTGATCCTGCACTAGCACAATGATGTCACTTCCAAGAAGTAACATCATCACGCAAACCTGGGGAGTGTATGTGTACTTCCCTGTAGGTCAATTTGGGCCCCAAATGGGCCCAATTTAGCCCATTTGGGACCCAAATTCACCCACTGCAAAGTGTGAGAGCACTCTCGGGGCAGCACAACGACATCAATGAAGTCATCGCACCAGGCCTGGGAGCATGTCCAGGAGGCCCATTCCCTGCCTTTCCCCCTGCTGGCCAGGTAAGCAGTGGGGGGGGATGGGAGTGGGAGATCCCCTACCCCCACCAGGGGAATGGGATCCCTAGAGGATAGGCAGTTCATTTCAGTTGATGTGCCATCTGAAACCTAATCCTCATATGCAGAAAAAGCACATGGTAGCATCTGCTTCTTACAACTGTACCACTTCACAGAGCAGAAGGGTGGGATTCCTTCCAATACTTGATCCATACACTATTTAGATTGACTTTTGGTCACTTCAGAAAATTTAGTGTTTTCTCTCTATCAGGAAAGCACAACACTACTGAAGCTTCTGTAACATGTTTTGAATTAATTTTCACCATAACTCACAAGACAAAATCACTTAATAAACATTTACTTTTTTAAAAGCATGGAACAGACATAATTATTGCATAGCACTATAGAAATAGCATTACTAATTACTAAGATCTTAGAAGTTTAGCAATTCAAACAATGTAAGCATTAATCTGATTAGGACTGTCTTATTCCTGAATTTTACCAGCTGGTAAATGATGTCCCAGGGAGTCAGTAATGAGTTCTTTGTCTTGTTACACCTGTTTTTCCCTTGGACCCACAATTTAATTTATACATTATATTCTCCATAACTCAACAAAAACCACTGTTATTATTCAGACAAAGAAAAAAATTCTGATGCATTCTTTGAATTTAAGATATAAAGTATTGCTACTCTGTTCAATAGAAAACAAATAATTTGACCATTCTGTTTACTTAGATTCCAGTAATCCTTTTAGATACTGTGCTTAACAACTGCAGCCAAGTAAAGTGTCTCCTTACTTAAGAGTAGGTCACAACTCTGTCAGCTTTAAGTCAAAGTTGAAAGCCAGTGATGGGAGCCATATACAAAGAGTACCCAAAGACTACCAGAGATCGCCTGTGGAATCCTTCTGATGAATACCATTACGTGGCACTCACATTATTCTATTTTTAGAGGCCACCAGAGGATGATCAGAGCAATAACATTAATACAAACTGGATTTTACAGCTCCATAACCTTTTACAAACATGTCTGCTTTGTACTCTCTGCTGAGTGGCTTGCTAACTATCATTTAATAAATAAGCAACATATAGACAACAGGTATACCTTTCCAGCAATTGCAGAGAAATCAGTAGGACCACCTACCAAATCACCAAGCGCACTGCAATAGGGATTTCTAATTCTCAGTTTTAGTAGATGTTTGTGTTTCCCTAAGTGCAGAGATCAAAAATCAATATACATTTCGCATTTAAAAAGCTGAGCATTAACACAATAGTAATATCACAATAGTAATATTTTCGCTTCTGTCCTTACTAAGACAGGGACAAGTGTGTGCCCCCACGATGGTTGGGAGTGGACAACAAGCCAAAGTGACATGCTACGGATCAGTAAATCTCCCCTTGGGGTTCAGTGCCTTTGAGAGGAGATCAGCAATAGAGTCCACCACTTAAACAGAACACAAGCTTATTGGTTCAGCAGACCTGTGTTTTGTTGAAAAGGAAACCATGTTGTATTCTTTCTGGTTTGCTCAGGTTGAACATTGCAATTAAAACAACACACTTCAACTTAGGGTTGGCCTACATGCTACAAAATAAAAGCTTTGTTGGTGAAGCATTGAAAAAAAGGAGGGGAATGATAAGAGCCTTGACTGGATTATTGTTTTGGGATACTGGAAGATGTTATGGATATGGGCTTTATCTCTTGAGTGCCAAAGTAAACAATGATTAATGAAAAAATGATGTGTACACTTTTTTCCCTTAACTAAAAAGCAGGGTGTCTGCACTATGTGACTGCCCCTGACCAAGGGAAATGTAGAAAAGTCCTGGAGGAAGGTAGACTGAAATCAGCATCCATTTCTGTTTACAGTCTGCCTGCTCTAAGGATGCTATTTTGGTGTCTTGAGGCCTATCCTCACTCTCCCATCCACTCCTCCTAGGTTTTCGGAATCTGAGGGTTGAGAGACTGAGAAGCCTGTGAGGGAGGATCATGTCTCTTCAACCTTCCTGGATTCTTGGATAGGTAGCTATGAAATTACATTAACTTGCTTTCTAGGAAAATGAGGTGTAATTAGAAGGGCAGGTAGGGATCCCATCCACCTAGTGGGGATGGTGGATCCCCCCCCCACTCCCATCCTCCATCCCCTGCCACTGCTTACCTGGCCAGTGAGGGGGGAAAGGCAGAATGTATAAGCCCGGGAGGCAAGAAACCTCCTGGGCAAGCATGCAGTGGGCGTGCTCCCAGTGGGTGAGACGACATCACTTCCTGAAGTGACATCATTGTGCCTGGTAGCGGGCATGCTCCTGCACTTTGCAGCAGCCAATTTTTGACCCCATCAGGCTGCACTGGTCCTGCACGAAGCACAGCAGCACATCCGCTGCCAGCACAAAGACATCACTTCCTGGAATTGACATAATCAGCACCAAGAACACGCATGTGCAAAGCACGCACGTTGGAAGGAGACTCAAGGTAAGTGCCAGGTCACCCCCCCCTCCTGCTGGGAGGGTATAGAGACCTGGCAATCCTAAAGACAGATGAATGACAATTAGTGATAACTTGCATTAAGCTTGCTATCATGTTGACGTTTTGTTTCAAAAGTATTTACAGGGCATACTAGTTTATGGTTTATAATGAGTCCTTTACTGGGGACTGGTTTAGAACTGTATTATAGACTTATTTGCTTATGCACTGTTTATGTTTTTGTAACCCATATGCTGAAGCAATATACATCTTTCTGGTGGTTTTTATAATCATGTAGTTTCCTATGTATTCATAATTATGCATATCATTGTTTGCTTTGGTAACTTCAGGATCCGATATGAGGTTCTTTTGAAAGACATCAGGCCACCGTAGCTGACACCTACTCTTGGCTCAAAACTCAGGAGCCACATATATAGATAAACAGATAACTTTCCAGTCCGCAAATGGATCTATGGCTCAGACTGGTCATTATACTTTACCTACCACAATTCACTGTTTGACTTTCCACAGTCAAAGCCAGTAAGAAAAATAACTGTGAAATGGTGGGATGGTTTACACATTAAAAGATGTTCTCTAAAAGAATATAATTAGTTTTATTGTCAATATAGCAAGTAGGTAAAGCCAAAGGGTAGTGAATAAAAAAGGTAGAGGATTGATACAGTTATGTGCAGAGATGGCTTTGACATGTACTTTGGATTTGCAAATGTTGACTCTATCTACACAAGAGCACTACCAAGGCACACGATTCTATGCATTCTAATGTCATCCTCTCCATTGTGTAAATACTACCTTATTTCTTGCAAAATATTGTTTGTATATCCTATTTAAGCAGTAATTGAAAATGTTTGATGATTCTTGGGAATGTGATAAAACAGCATTCAGTTAACTCTTTTTGATGTTAATACCAAATCAGTTAGAACATGATGATTATGTTGTACCGAAGCACTATAAAAGTAAATTGACATGCCATTTAAAACACATATAAATGAATTACATTTAGACAATTTTCGTAATTTCTTTCTCTGTGTGTATGTGTGTGTGTGATCTATTTCTTGTAAGCATTACGTAATTCATAGTCCATCTTTGAATATCATTATAACAGCAGATATCCCTGATTTTCTTAGGTGTCAAACTATCTTATGATCTTCTGGGGAAATATCAAAACCATTTCTTCCTTTTTAACAATTACATATTTAGCTGCCCTTCCTCCAGAAGCTTTGGAAGGAGTATGCAAAGTTATCTGATTTTAACCTTACCCAATTTATGACACAGATTATACCACAAGACTGCGACTGACCCAAAGTCCAGCCTTACCACTGTGATGGACGGGACGGGGCTTCTCAGCCTCATTGTGATGAGGGACAGGGTTGCTCTACCCAGCTTCTCTTTGGCAAGCACCTGGACAGGGCAACCCTGCCTGGCCTCAGCTCTCCCAGTGAACAGTGGAAAGAAGCCTTCCCAGCCTAGCAGTGGCAACAGACTGGGTCGCCTCCTGGCCTGGCCTTACCGCAACAAGGGATGGGACAGGTCTGTCCCATCCAACCAGCCTCATCTCATCCAGTGAGGTAAAGGCTTAGGCACCCTGCTCAGCCTCCACTAGCCCAGCAAAGAACAGGATGGAGCCACCCCACCTAGCCTTGCCGCTCCTGGAGAGGGATAGGGCTGGGCCACCCTGCCCAGCCTTACCTCTCTTGTTGAGGGATGGGATGAGGTTGCCCCACCCTGCCCTTCTTCCCCTTATCCTGCGGGGAACAGGACAGCACTGCTCTGAATAACTTCACCAATCCTGGTGAAGGACATGCCCTGCTTTGCTGTTGCAAGGGATGGGGGCTGCCGTACCCATCTCCCCTTGCACAGCAAAGGGCTGAATGGGGCCGCCTGCCCACCCTCACCTCACCCTGCCCAAATGCATTGTTCAGAAGTCCCCTGATTCCCAGGCTGGCCTGGTAGGAACTCCTTTAGGTAGCCGGGGCTGAGGTGACCTTGTGGCGAGGCTTTTATTTTCCTTTGCTTTACATTTTTTTGCTCTACTTTGTATTTGTTTCCTCTATTTTCTATAGACAAACTTGGGCAGTATTTTCACCTGAAATATGTTCTATGGACACAGCAGAGTAAATTATTCATCTTGTTCACAAAGCATTCATCCCAAACCATTGAAAAATTATTTGAAAAGCTTACTGCAAAAAAAACAAATTTTAAACATAAGATACATGTCAATGCCATGGTGTCTGAGTCCAGAGGTATAAAAAATAAAGTCTAATAGAAATGCTTGGAAACTCTCAGGCTTGGAGCTCTGAATAAGGAATCTTTGAGAAACCAGTAGGGCGAGGGAGGCATATCCACATTGTGCAGTTAATACCTGCTAAGTGTTTTCTCCCAGTAATCCTGGGAAATGTTAATCATTACCTTATTATAAATAAATATAAGAAGAATAAGAACATTAAGAACATTAATGTTATGAGAAGCAGGATTGCCAAATCCACTTTGGAAAATTCCTGGAGATTTAGCAGTAAAGCCTGAGGAGGGCAGGGTTTGGGGAGGGGAAGACCGTAGTGGGATATAATGCCACCCTCCAAAGCAGCCATTTTCTCCAGGAGAACTGATCTCTATCATCTGGATATCAGCTTTAATTCCAGATTTTCAGGTCTCACCACACAGTCCCAAATCATCTCCATAGCCACAAACTAAACCACAAAAAAATCATGCATTTCTGGGACCACCACAGAGCAAAAACATGGTTTCAAGGCACAGATCCCCATGAATTCGCAGATAGCTCAAAAAGACTGGCTGACCTTGCCCCCAAAGTATCATTTTTTTTAAGCTAACTCCTTTCTTATGCCACAGTGCCAGCTTCCATGCAGATGCCTGCATCCACTTTAGCTACCAAACTGCAGTTGGTTTTATGGGAACACCCACATGAACTCATGGTCTAATTGTTCTGCAGTTGTCCTTTCCCCATTTTTGATATGCTCTTTCCCAAACCTGTGACTATATAATTTCCTTCTCTTACCTCTTTCAGGCTGCAATTTCTCCTCCTCCCCAGGTCTTTTTAGGCTTAAAAAAAATCTAAAAATAGATACATGAATTGGAATAATACTCTATTGCCATAGTTCCTCAGAATGCCCAGCTTTCATGCGGAAAAACATTCTTGCCCCTTTTTGTATTAATACACCTTTCCCTTTATAACATCACATTGAAAAGGGTTACAGACTAAATAGAAGGAAGGAAAATGACTCCACTGTGGGTGTGACCTTGGATAATGCACATTTTCCCATCAAGGCCACATGAGTTGCCTCAAACAGGTCTGGGCAGGCAGGATACAAATTTTCTAATTAAATAAATTAAAAAGTTAGAATGCACTATCTCCCAAAACATCAGAAATCATCAGGTTTGGGAAAGAGCATATCAAAGATGGGGAAAGGACAACTGCAGCACAATTAGACCACGAATTCATGTGGGTGTTCCCAGAAAAAACCCAACTGCAGTTTGGAAGCTAAAATGGATACAAACATTTGCATGGAAGCAGGCACGGTGGCACAAGAGAGTAGTTAACTAAAGAAAATATGATGATTTGAGTCAATGTTTTTGGTTAAAGTGTCCACCCAACATAGGGTTGCCAGCTCCAAGTTGGGAAATTCCTGGAGATCTGGGGAGTGAAACCTGGAGAAACCTGGAGAAAGTGGGGTTTGGAGAGGGAAAGGACCTTGGCATGGCATAATTCCATTGAGTCCACCCCCCAAAAGTAGCCATTTTCTCCGGGTGAACTGATCTCTGTGGCCTGGAGACCAGTTGTAAGTCCAGGAGATCTCCAGCCACTACCTGGAGGCTGGCAACCCTAGCCCAACATCTATCTGCGAATTCTGAGGATCTGTGCCTTGAAACCATGTTTTTGCAACATGGCTGTCCCACAAAGTGGTGGATACATGATTTTTTGTGGTTCAGTCTTTGGCTATGGAGATACGTGACTGAGTGGTGATTCTGGGGTAAAAATCCTGAGGATAGATGAGACTGCATACCTTGGAAATACATTTTTGTACTGTGATATGCCATGAAGCAGGAGGGGTGTGTGTCATTTTCTTGGCGCCGCCTATTAGACTAAGCCACTATCTACAATATGACAAGTTTTAAAATTTTATTTCAGTGTAAAAATCATATGAATTCACGAGGCTCCACGCCTCGGACCTTGATGTCATCATAAATTTCTAGATTTTTTTAATGTTTTTTTTTTAATGTTTCAGTCTATGGACCGGGCTGTGATACGTGATTTGATGGTGGATTGGTGGATGTTCTATTTTAAAAACTATAGAATCCACGAGGATCCGTGTTTTACATTTTTCCCAAATAACACAAAACAGTGGGATGGGCTCTAAAGCTGAGCCAAAGCACACTTACTTGAAAGCAAGTCACATACCGATTAGGGCAGAACGTCAGTTTAAACGCACTTTACGGACAAAAGAAGAAACCAGCTTCCTAATATACAATCTCCAGCACTTCCCGCGCATCCTCTGCCCAAGAGACTTAAGGGACTTTCCGCCGCTTATAGTTAGGCTGCGCCACAGAAAGGTTAGCGTGAAGACATGCTACGGGCACCCGACTTCGCCGCGTGCTATTGCGCACGCGCACACCGAGCACGGGAAACGCAAGCTCAATAACAACACGGGGGAGCAAAGTCTGAAAAGAGGCGGATGAAGGCGTACCGCTGCCTCGTTTTCCTTGGCTGCTCCGTTCCTACCCCCTGGTTCCCCCCTCCCCGTCTCTGATTTTCCCGTCCCTACGGCGTCCTGCTCTGCTGGCGGTGAGTGCGGGAGGGGGCTGAGGTTCGAGACGTTCTTCCGAGCTCCCCCCTCTTTCTTGAATGATGGTAACTCACACGGCCGGGAGAGGGGGGGGGGCACATTTCCTCCGTGAGGTGAAGGGGCTGAGGTGCTGTGGGTTCCCTCGCTCGCGCTCCAGATTCGGCTGCAGCGTGGCGTTTAAGGCCGTTCTCCCCCAACTGACGCTTTGAGGGGGCTATGGAAATTGGAGGGGGGGCTGAGTGTATATTTGCTCGGAGCCAGCCCTTTCCACAAACCCCCTTCAGAGTCCACAAGCACAAGCTCGGGCAGTAAAAAGGGAGAGGGGCGATCTTTGAAGCCGGGGTGTGAGTGTCAGGTGTCTCCGTCCCTAAGTGCCCGGCATCCACTTAGTTATGTTGGCTCACAAATCTGCCAACCTGCCCTAACCGCCGCAGGCCTCTGGAGCTGGATAGATCGAGGGTGCTGGTTTCTTCCAGGTGTCAGAAACATATCGGGGTTAATGTTATGTGCATAGGTGTAAACTACGGGGTGGGGGTGGGGGGCTCGAGCCCCCCCCCGGATTTGGCCAGGGGGGGCTGAGCCCCCCCCCCCGGGCAACCGGTGAACTACATGGGGGCTGAGGGGTCAAGCCCCTTGAATTTGCCCAGGGGAGCAAGCGATGATAAACTCATATGAGGGACTCAGTTATAATGGCAGATGAAGCACAGGACTGTCCACCCTTCCTATTTATATTACAATTTCCATGATTCTTTGGGACTTTGTTCCTGTTTTTTGCTCTTATGTATTTCTGTGTTTTTTAAGAATTTATCATTTTAAAAAGGAGTTGCAGTTTACAATTTCCAAATAAATGCTACAGAAGAATTAAAAGACTCTGACGGAAGATATATGATTTTGAAAATCAGGCTCCTGGAAAGCAAGATTCACACACTAGGAACAATAAATGCACCAAACTGCAAGAGAAAAAATTTATGAAAATGTTTCCCAATCCTTTTTTGATTTTCAAGCAGGTAGTGATCTTTGGAGATATGAATGGGGTAATAGATCTAAAAAAAATGATAGGTGAAAAAAACCAAAGAAGGCAAACTTCCCAAAAATGTGTTTAATTATATGGAAATGTTACAATTGGAAGATACTTGGAGGATCAAAAATCTGAATACTGGAGACTATACTTTCTTTTCTGACAGACGTCAAACACATTCAAGGATTGATATATACTGGATATAAAAAAACCCTGAGTTGTTTATATTGTTTATTATATGTTTACTCTTTCATTTCTTTTGCTGTAATTATAATTGTGCTATCATTTTTATGTTCTCTGTTCTGCTTATATTTATAAAAATAAAGTTTATATAAAAAAGAATTTATACACTGCCTTAAAATGCCTATAGCTATGGCCAACACTAAGTAGCTTAGGCCTTAACCCTGGCTGGCTCCACCCACTTTCAATGTAGCAACTGTCAGATTGCAAGGCCTCTGTTGGACATAATTTAATCTTAATTGCTTGGCTCCAATTTACATTTTTAAAAAAACCAATGGCCCACAGAAACGCTCAGTCTACATTATAATTCCCCAAAAAGGGTACACCAAAGAGTGCAGCAACTATCAAACTATCGTATTAATTTCCAATGCAAGCAAAGTGATGCTCAAAATTCTAAACCAAAGATTCTTACCATATATGGAACAAGAAATGCCAGATTTCAAGCTGGATTCAGAAAAGGAAGAGGCACCAGAGATCATATTACGAATTTATGATGGCTAATGGAACATATCAGGGAATTTCAGAAGAACATCATCTTGTGTTTTATAGATTACAGCAAAGCTTTTGTCTGTATGGATCATGAAAAGCTATGGAGACTGATAAATCGGGGTGCCATAACATCTGATTGTTTTGATGCGCAACTTGTACTCTGGACGAGAGGCTGCTGGCAGGACAGAACATGGGGAAACAGAACAGTTTCCAGTTGGCAAAGGTGTCAGACAAGGATTCATATTATCTCTCTACCTATTCAACCTCTGTGCAGAGCATATCATAAAGAAAGCTGGATTAGATCTAGAAGGTGGAGTGAAAACTCATGGAAGGAACATTAACAGTTTGAGATATGCAGAAGACACCGCGTTACTGGCAGAAAATAGTGAAGACTTGAAACAACTACGGATGAAGGTTAACGGAGAAAACGTTAAAGCAGGATTACAACTGAATATGAAGAAGACGAAAGTAATGACTACTGAGGAATTACACAATTTTAAAGTTGAGAATGAGGAAATTGAAATTGTCAAAGATTTTCTAGTCCTTGGCTCAATCATCAACCAAAAGGGAGACTACAATGAAGAAATCAGAAAAAGATTGAGACTTGAAAGAGCAGCTGTGAAAGAGCTAGAGAAGATTCCTAAAAATAAAGATGTCTCTCTGGGAACCAACATCAAAGTAATCCAAAACTATGATATTCCCCATTACTACATATGGATATGAAAGTTGGAGAGTGAAGAAAACTGACAGGAAGAAAATGGATTAATTTGAAATGTGGTGCTGGAGGAGAGTTTTGCAGATACTATGGACAGCCAGAAAAACAAAAATGTGGATACTAGATCAAATCAAGACTGAATTCTCCCTAGAAGCTAAAATGACAAAACTGAGGCTATTGTACTTTGGTTACATCATGAGAAGACAAGATTCTCTGGAAAAGTCAATAATGCTAGGAAAAGAGGAAGACCCAAAATGAGATGGCTTGACTCAATAAAAGAAGTCACATCCTCCAGTTTGCAGGATCTGAGCAAGTCAGTTAATGATAGGATGTTTTGGAGGTCTTTCATTCATAGGGTCGCCATAGGTTGGAGGCAGTTTGATGGCACATAACAACAACAGGACTTCACTTCTCACGCTGTCCCTTTCCTCAGGTTTCAGAAGTGGAGAAACCAGAGAGTTAGAAAGATAGACAGGTCAGGGCATCTGTTTACTCCTTTACTGCCCTGAACTATCCTTTGATGTGTAGATTGTTAATCTCAGAACTTCCTGCTCAGGAATAGATCAGTAGATAGGAATTTTCTCTCCACTTTCCTATTAAAGTACGGAAATCCTATGATAAAGAACTCTTACTTCTTTTCTAAAACTAAGGCAAGTATAAGTTTGTTATTTTCTCTTTCTCTTTTACACTGACACCAGCCAGGATGCTCCAACCCCCCATCATCACGTTTTCTCTGCAATCAATGCTACTCTGTTAAGGAACAGTTTCTGTTCCTTTTAATAGGGAAAAATGACTATTTTACTTTTCAGTTACTTTATCATTACACTGTATTTTGGAAATGGAACACTGGGAAGGGGTAGACGTTCTGTTTCCTTGCTGAAATAGCTTTGTTTGTTTGCTTGCGTGCTGTTTTTGGGGGGGGAGGGGGCACTGGGTGTGGGAGAACAGTTAGTTTTTTCATGGTAGTGTGTGGGGGTGCTTCAGCCACTCCTAAGCTCCTCTTTCAATTTCCATTCCATTTTTAAATGGAGAGGTGGTATCTATTGCCGAAAAGGAGAATTCCTAAAATGGCAGTCTGAGGGCTGTCTCTCTGAAACAATGAGAAGGCCCATCTGCATGAAACAAGATTTGGTGGGGGGGGGGGGATGCAGATCAGAGGCCTTTTAAAAATTTCCTTTTGCCCTGTGTGCAGCCCGGAGAGAACATTTGCAAGGAATGTGCACTTAATTATATCATTTTGTTAATAATATGTTCTGAATGTCTTGAGTTTTTAAGGTGGCGTTTTTAAGCAGTGTGCTAAGAAAGCAAGGTATATACAATCCTAGGTAGTATAACTGTGAGTTTTCTTTGGGGTAGTGACTAGCACTGTTCTGAATTGCCTCAAAATGTGCTTGTACTCTCTTAGCGGATATGAGTTTGAAATGAGAAGAAGGAGATTGCTACTACTCTGAACTCTGTACATTGTTCAGAAATCGAGTGCACAGCAACTGTTTTGTATTCTGCCATGGTTCAAACTTCAACCACACATTTACCAAGGTCATAGATCCAGAGGAGTTAGCCGTGTTAGTCTGTAGTAGCAAAATAAAAAAGAGTCCAGTAGCACCTTTAAGACTAACCAATTTTATTGTAGCATAAACTTTTGAGAATCACGTGATTCTCGAAAGCTTATGCTACAATAAAATTGGTTAGTCTTAAAGGTGCTACTGGACTCTTTTTTACATTTACCAAGTGAAGGCATCTGCAATGCCACAATTTAGTAAATTTCAGTACTAAGTCACCCTTATGAATAAGGCAGAATCAAGACTCCTGTAAATTAACGTCCAGGAAAACTTAACAATTTTTCCCCTACAGGCTTTTCTGTGTTGACTTTCTTAGTGTCTAATTTGTGACCATTCGTTTCTCCTATACACATGGCATGTATATTTGTAGATCTTAAAGTGACTATCCTAAAAGTGAATTTCAAAAATAGGACACAGCGGGAGATTGCTGAGATAGCACTATAACCACTGGCCAACTCCCACCTTTTTCCTAGGTTTGGCCCAGCCCAGGGGGATTGTTAGGAGGGTCCTCATGGGTGCCTAGGTCCCCCTAAATTTGTGGGGAGCCCTTCCCTAAATCCTCCATGGCCCTGTCTCCATAGATGGTGGCAATAGAAGTCCCTCCCTGTGATGTCATTGGCTCCTCCCTATGATGTCACTAGACCCCGGTTCTTTTAAGGACCAGATATAGCAGTGCCTCTGGCCCAGTCCCAGCACCCCCCACCCCCGGGAAATTGGAAAGTCTACGCCCCGGTTATGTGTACAACGTTGAATTTAAATTTTAGATGCCTTTTCATCCCACTCATCCTCCAAGGAGCTTGGAACTGCTACACATGGCTTTCCCCATCCATTTTACCCCCACAACAATCCTGTGAGGTAGGTTAGGCTAAGAGAGAGCAATCGGCCCAAGTTCATCCTATAAGCAGAGTGACCATTTCACAGGACATGAGACTCTGGGTGTTAAGTTTTAACGACTTTCTTGATAAGGTATTCACCAAGCAGATTTTGAATCTACTTTCAGTACATGTGCACAGCTTTCTTTGGTCCCTTTTCTCGGTTTTGTAATTGTATTGAGCAGTTACTTTTTGAATGTGGGGGTTTGAACCTGGATCTTCTATCCAGGTTTTAGTTTGCCACTCAATCAACTTCATCTCACTGGTTTCCTATACAATTGCATATGTTCAGTGTCTCCTGGCTGGTTCACTTACGTGTTTCTTAACTTGTGCCTTTCTTAACATTCCTAAAATGGCTGCTTTTGTCATTTCATTAATAGGCAAGTTAGAGCAACATCATTTCTGTGTGCAGTAGTCTCAGATGGTCTGCTTATTTCATGTGTGTTGAGGTTAAATCTTCCTAACTCTATCGGGTACACTGAGGATAAAGCTTCATAATGCCATCGGTGATTCCAAAAATCCTAATTCAAACCTCTCCTATTAGAAATGGATAATGATAGCAGTTTGACATGTAAAGGAATGTCAAACTACACTAAGGAGAAGAGAGCTTCCACTTTCTTTTTGTTTTAAAAGTATGTTATCATTAGTAAAAAAAACCCCATTTTTTTAAAGGCCTTGCTTATTCTTGACTATTGAATTAGCAATGAGGACAGAGCTTGGATTTAACAAAATGGGATCTGGTTCATGCCACAATAAATTTGTTTACTTTTAAGGTGTCCCCAAACCTCTTGGCATATTGTTATGCAAGTAATAAACATGGCTGTTGTGGAACTGGACAACATGAAATATAAAATCATTTTCTGGACATACGCCGCAAACTATCATTCTGATATATCAGTCTCTAAGGGAGCTCTTATATCCTATGTAATTTTTCTGGCTTCTTTGAAAACTGGTGCAGGTTATCAACTTGGTGAAAGATCAAGATGGGTGAAAGATCAAGATGTTAGTCTGTCTGTAGCAGTAGAAAAGAGAAAGAGTCCAGTACCACCTATAAGACTAACAAAAGTTAGTATATAAAGAAGTGAGCTGTGACTCACGAAAGCTCATATCCTGCCACAAATTTTGTTAGTCTTATAGGTGCTACTGGACTCTTACTCTTTTCTACTGTTTTCAACTTGAACACATAAAGTTGTTCTCAGTGTACATATCTTTTGTTCCAAATCTTCAAGGAAGTTGTGTTTTTACATCTTCCCTGGCCTACTTGTGAATGAGTATAGAGTAAAGTAAAGCTGGGTTTGAGTGTGAGATGTACAGTGCCACCCTGCATCCTTCAGAGCTCACTGAGCTCAGTGGATTTAGAAGAATGTAACTGCTTAAGATGGTACTGTTAAGAGTTGTTCCATGAACAAGAAGAATGTAACTGCTTAAGATGGTACTGTTAAGCTAATTGGATGGCCATACTTTGTGTATATGAATATTTTCAAGAATCCATTGTTTTTCTATTATATAACATGCTTCTTACTATAATAGAAACAATTATCTTGGACTTGCATACTATTTAAGTGAATTTGCATGCATCCATGAGTCACTCAAGTGTAGAGAGATGCAATGTTAACCGGGAAAGGGTAGTTTAAAAAGACAGAGCAGGCAGAGATTGCTCCTCAGAAGTCTTGTTAATTTCATCTTTGCTTCCCCTAAGGGGAGGTGAAATTGACAGAACCTTCCCGAAGGCGAAGATGAAGTTAACAAACCCTCTGAGGAGCAATCTTTTATTTATTTATTTTATTTTTAACCCATCCTCCTCGCAAGCGGTCTCAGGGCGAGGTACAACATTGATTAAAATACAACTTAAAATCACTCATAAAAACAGCAATAGATAAAATACTGTACCCCTTTTGGGGCAGCCAGCATGAGTGGACTCTCCATACCCCTTGTAGAGGGAGACCAGTGGAAGGCCCAGCAATGATGGGCTAAAATTAGCCTCCACCGTATGCCTGACGGAACATCTGTCTTACAAGATAGGAGTAATGTGTGTCCTACACAAAGCTCCACTTAGGACATGCGCAGCAGCATTCTGGACCCGTTGAAGTCTCCAGATCAAGCTGAAGGGCAGCCCTGCATAGAGGGAGTTACAGTAGTCTAACCTGGCGGTGACCATTGCATGGATCACTGTTGTTAGGTCCTGGGCCGAGAGGCAGGGCACCAGTTGCCAGGCCTGCCAAAGGTGGAAAAAGGCCGCTTGAGCCACAGCCGCGATCTGGCCCTCCATAGACAAGGAGGAATCCAGAATCACGCCCAAACTCCTAACTGATGATACGGGCACAAGTGCCCCCCCAAGGTCGGGAGAAGGATCCCTGCTTCCCACAGCCCAAGTACAGGACCTCTGTCTTTGCGGGATTCAACTTCAGCCTGCTCTGTTCTACCCACCCAGACACGGCCTACAGAGCTCTCAACAGGGTGTCGGGCAGAGTCAGGTCAGCCACCCATCAACAGATACAACTGGGTTTCATCTGCATATTGATGACAACCCAGTCCGAAACTCTGCACCAACTGGATGAGGGGGCGCATATAAAGATTGAACAACAGAGGAGAGAGTATTGGCCCCTGTGGGACGCCACACTCCAAAGGTTGGCGTGCGGACAGTCTCTCCCCCAGCACCACCCTCTGTCTCCGATCGTGGAGAAAAGAGACAAGCCACTGCAAGGCCATCCCAAGAATCCCCACATTGGCAAGGTGGTGGGCCAACAACTCATGATCGACTGTGTCGAACGCTGCTAAAAGGTCTAACAAGATGAGCAACACCTACCCTTCCCCCCCGATCCAGGTGCCTACGGAGATCGGCCGTGAGGGCTACCAACACTGCCTCTGTCCCATGACCCGAACGGAACCCAGACTGGTATGGGTCCAGGACAGAGGTCTCTTCCAGGAACACCTGTAGCTGATCCACCACCGACCACTCAATCACCTTTCCCAGGAATGGGAGGTTCAATACCGGGCGGTAACTGGACGGGTCAGTGGGGTCCAAAGATGTTTTTTTCAAAAGAGGCCTCGCTATGGCTTCCTTTAGCATCCTGGGAAAACCCCGAAGCTTAATGATGTCTTAATAATGACCTCCAATTGGGCCCCCAACCCATCGGCACTGGCTTTCACCAGCCATGACGGGCAGGGGTCCAGGGAGCACATAGTGGGCCTTACCAGCCGCAGGATCCTGTCCACCTCCTCCCGGGAGACCAGGCTGAAGTGATCCAAAAATGGGCTGGAAGATGGCCAAGGGGCCTCCAGTTCCCTTACTGTATCAATTGTGATGAAGGGACGAGATATTATCTGCAAAAAAGCTCCCAAAAGCCTCACAGCTAATAGCCAGATTTCCAATTTGACGGTCTCCCTGCGATAGGGAAACCAAGGACTGAACTACTTGGAACAATTTTGCCAGGCGTGAGCTTGCAGATGCTATGGAGGCGGCAAAGTATTCCTTCTTTGTTACCTTCACAGCCACCTCATAGGCTTTCATAAATGCTCTATAAGACGTTCTCACCTCTTCACCCCGATTCCGCTGACACACTCGCTCTAGGTGTCTCAGTTTCCGCTTCATCAGACGTAGCTCCTCTGTATACCAGGGAACCAGTCTGATGCAGGGATGAAGAGGGTGATGGGGAGCAATTTCATCAATGGCTTTCGAGAGCCGGTCATACCAGTCCCCCCTCCCCCAGCTCATCCAACGAATCGCCAGGGGGCATCGGATCCCGCAGGGCATTCTGGAAGCCAATTGGATCCATAAGTCTCAGCAAGCGAGCATAAATCCGCTCACCACCCATGCAGGAGGGTGCTGGTACACCCAGACGAGCCCTCAGGACATGGTGGTCCAACCATGGCATTGCTTTAATAGCGTCCAGATCCACCTGAATCCCTGCCCCAAAGATCAAATCCAGCGTGTGGCCCGCTTGATGCATAGGAGCTGAAACAAATTGGGCGATTCCCAGTGCTGCCATGGAAGATACCAGGTCCAAAGCCTAAGAAGAGGCAGTGTCATCAACATGGACGTTGAAATCATCCAGGACCAACAGTCTAGGATGTTCCAACGCCCACCCTGACACCGCCTCTAACAAGCTTGACAGGGTAGCTACTGGTGTGCTAGACAGTCAGTACACCAAGTAGATAGCCAAACTGTCCTCAGCATCCCACGCCAGGCCAACACAATCAATACTGGGGTCTTTGGAGCAGGGAGAGTCCTGAAGGAGCAAGTCTCTTGAATGAGTACTGTCACTCCACCCAACCCCGACCATCCGTCCGGGAATGATGAAGGACTGAGAACCCTGGGGAGCCAGCTCTTTCAAGGCAACCATCTCACCCTCCCTAACCCAGGTTTCGGTCACACACACCACATCCCCTCCTTCCGCTGTAATGAAATCTTGCAACATTTTGGTCTTATTATTAATGGACCTGGCGTTGCACAACATAAGTGCCGGAGGGAGGCTACACCTCCTAGCCACACTACCAGCATGCCTTGGGATGGGACAGAAGTTGGAAGGGCACTGAGTCAACTTTTAAACTATACTTCCTGGCTCACATTGTCTTCCTACACTTGAGCGTCCTTGTGTAAGATGTCTTGTGTAAAGATATTCTAGATTGTGGGCAGTTCATGTATATAACTGATCAGTTGACCATGGTTGGCGCAACTGAATATGCTATGTATTTGAAGTTATGAAGTAAGGTTATTTTTGCAAGTATAAACTATAGATATTACATGTTTTATAGTGCTACCCTATTCAGAAGTGTATTAGTACACCATTATGATGTAGCATTTGTGGGGAAGTTAGGTATTTTTTCTTTCTCTCCTGCATTTTTTTTTATTTCCTTGGAGCATTCACAGAGGTATAAGACATTCAGCTTTTTTCCTGGTCCTCTTTTCTTTTAGCAGGCAATAGATAGGCTTGCCAATGATAAATTGCCTATGTCTCTTTGTGACAAGCTATCTTGTATCCCCAGTGATAATGGACTTTATTTAGAAGCTAGTTTAATGTTATGTTTCTTTTTCTGTACTGGAAATAAATTGGTGCCTTTCATTTTTACTCTAAAGTTCTCTGTATTGAGTTTCATTGGTGTAGTTTTCTTAACTTTAAAACAAAATGTCATTATTATAATGTACTCTGCATTTTATATGAAATCACTATTTGGAAATAAGCTGTGTTCTGTAACCTGTGTGGATCTTGCAAATCCAGAGCATTTGCTTATTGTTTGATTTGCATGAATTGGAGCCTATGAACTTTTGCTTTGGAGGTGGATTATTCTACCATCCCTTTTCCCTCAGCAAATCCCTAGAAAGGTGTACTGTGAAATGGGTAGTTGCAGAAAGGAGATGAAATGAGGCATCTCCATTATATGCCTGAGGACAAAGTAGGTTGGGCAAGCTCTCTGATGCTAGAAGAGGGACAGCATGACCCAGTTCTCCCTCTTGCAACGGCTTTCTGTGTTGCATGCAGTTTTGTTCCGATTCCCTAACCATTAGCATTGTCTTTGAAGGGATCATGGGACTTCTGAAGCAACAGAAGTTGATGTGCTTACAGAACATAAGATCCAATATTATATAATCAACCACTTTGAATTTCATCCTTCTAAAGTAATTGTATCCCATACTTCTGAATTGTATCCCATTCTTCTAAATGCTGTGTTTCTGGTAATCATTGGGAGGATAGTAGGCACTAAAACTTTATTCCCTGTTCTGGAAATACAATTGAGTAAAGCTCTGACTTCAGAAATTTCAGCAGACATTTACTTCCAAACTTATTTTTACAGCTGGTAAGATTAGATACTCTGAAATTGTCCGTGTGCTGGATTTTATGTCCAATATATTTGTTAGATATTTTTTCTATGCTTTTGCAGAGGTACAGAATATATATAAGAACTATAACTTTTTTTCTCTCTACCATGTCTTAACTCAAAGGTCTGTTTGATTTTGAATGGAGACTTTTATGTTTAGATGAGTGAAAGAAGACGAAAAAATTTAAATTTGGGGTTTAGAAGTCCATTTACTATTTGTTTTGGGGCACAATGTGGGTTCATGTAATCTGCTGTGCAGTCTTAACAGTAAGTGCTTAGACTGATGCTCTTATATGTATATAATTGATGCATGTAATTCTTTGTACCATTTGAAGAATCCTGCCCAAGAATTTTTTCCTTGCAATCCTTTGCACAGTTGTATGTATTTAAATCCCTACAGTTTTGTGGTGTACTTAACCGCGTAAATGTATAGAGGTCCACAGCTTTTGTAATCAGTTCTGTCCTGCTGATATCTACCATCAATGTTAGCATCTATGCATCTCCATTATTTATTTCTGAGAACTGAAAATTTGTTTCTTAAACTATTTAATTACTTTTAAATTTAATCTGTGAACAGTAATTGACCAATTATACTTGTCCCAGAGCATATGCGGAATTCTTAATCTTCTTCAACTCTTTGAAGATAGAAGTAGGACAAGCTTGGCTGTATAGACCTATCCTTTGTTGGATACAGCTAGGCTAGCTGAACTCTAGGTTCAGATTTTCCCTTCCTTTTCAGTCCTCAAAGGCTAGCAGTGATGGCATAATTGGGGCAGAATATGCAAGACTGCCAGTACTATAGATAAAGAGAGCAAATTGTGGACAGCTTCCCCTGAATAAGCATTTGAAAGGCTACCATAAATATACCAGAAATTTCAAGAATATTTATAAATTCAATTATTCAAGTTATGGACTTTTTATTTATTTTGTTCAAGATTTAAAAAAAACCCTAACAAACTTTTTTTGTTTTGATTATTGACAGCTAGAAGCTTCCTACATGTGCCTTGAACTACCATGACATCATGGCAAGATTTCGTAGGAGAACGTGCATCATTTTGCTGCTTTTTATTTTATTTATTTGCTCCATAATGATGGCTTTAAAAACTCTGAGACCTGAAAGAGCTGGATTTGGAGATCCATTTGGCCTTGGGCTTTTACCAGATTTTCAACAACGAACCACACATTTAAAAAAAAAGTTCAGTGTGCAAAACAGAGCCAAGGAAGATAGCTTCACGCACACCAAAAATTTGCACAGTTTGACAATGAATATGAAAACACCTATGGTTCCAGTAGGAAAAGTGGAACAGGACCTTCCTTCTCCTAATTATGATTTCCATGTGTTTTACTATAGTTGGTTTGGGAATCCACAGTTTGATGGAAAATATATTCACTGGAATCATCCATTGCTGACACACTGGGATCCCAAAATTGCAAGTGGTTATCCAAAAGGAAGACATAACCCTCCAGAAGATATTGGGTCAAGCTTCTATCCTGAACTTGGGCCTTATAGTTCCAAAGACCCTTCTGTCATAGAATCTCACATGAAACAAATAAGCTCAGCTTCTATTGGTAAATTAGCATTATGTTTTATTACTGGCATAAAATTAGTTTATTACATTTCAGACATTTCATAGAGCCTGGGGACATTAGTTTTGTTGTATTGATGTCAGTGGAGTAGAGTGGGTGCAGAAAGGAATTTTTTGATGCTGAGGTCAGAATACTTAAAGAGATTATGAGGATCCTGGGGAGGTGCAAGATTGAATTTTCATATGTTAGAATTTACTTGCCAGAACTGTCATTAATCTTGCTTCAAGTTGGAAGAATAAAAATGCTGCAAAAAACAGAAGGGCAATTACCTTATTCATTCATTCCCAACTCAAGTAGCTGGCTAAAGACATGGGAAGGGTCTTCTGGAAGGTGAGTATAAAAATCACTAAGCCTCTCCTTGCACTGATGAACATGTCCTGAAACAAATAATACATTAACCAATGGTTTAGAGAATGCATCAGTTCACAGACTTGTTTCAGAAGGACAATAAAGCTAGCACAATATGTTAAATAAGAACCAATGGATTTATGCAGCACTGGAACAGAAATTGCCTTTTTGCTGGGTTAGGTACTTAATTGCTAGTTTATTATCAGTTAAATATATTTTTGTTTATTAGGGGTATTGGCTCTTTCTTGGTATCCACCTGGTATGAATGATGAGAATGGAGAACCTACTGATGGCCTGGTACTTACTATTTTGGATATCGCACACAAGTACAAATTAAAGGTATGAAACTTGAAATTTTCAACTAGAAAAAAGCTATAGACATTATTTGTTTCCTGATTTAATTATGGTATACAGATTTTATTTTATATACACTTTTATTTCATAAGAGTTGGGCCTTACAATTCTATTCTACTAGAGAAGAAAGTCTCTGTCTAATGAAGGGGACCTTTCCAAGGCCCCTTTAATAGTGGAAGGGAGTTGTGGGCTGCCAGAACTATGTGTTATCACTGATATAATGCTCTCCATATTTTAATATGTTTAAGGCATAATATATAAGTTGTTTGTTTAGCAACAGTGCATGTACCACTGCGTCTGAAGAGTACTCCATGACCTGACAAATAGTACGGTGACTGAACTGTGCCATGGTAGGCATGTACCATCACCATTATTGGACAAACTATATTACATAGCTGCTTCCTATTTACAGTATTGGCTACAGAGACCAAGTACACTTGTGCTCTATCATCTGCATCCTCTTCCAGGTTTAATTTGTGCTGATTTTTAATAAAGAAGATGTTAATGTCTCAAGCCTTCAATATTTCAAAGACTGTCTTTCTCCTTAATATCATCAACATGAGAGTGCCTTCTTAACTGAACATGTGCCAAGTTCAAACAGTGAGGGTAGATAAAGAGATATTCTTGGTCATGCATAGTTCTAGAACTTCCTGGAAATGGTATAAACATTCCTTTTTAGACTGCCATTCAACAGAGCTAAGTAGATTAGAAGTAATTTCAATTTAATTCAGCATTCTCTGTGTGTGCGCATTTGTTTTGTTAACTCTGACTTATTCCAGTGCTTTGGGAAGGGGTGAGTAAATATCACTTACAGAAAAATAAAATATATGAACCCTGTTAAAATATCTATAAATAGCTAAAAATAATCTAGTCCTTGTAGCCTTGGCAACCTATTTCCTGAATTTAAAGGAAAAACAGCCTTAAACTCTCTGATAGTAGACCCTTCAGTAGACCTTACAGCATGGGAGTTCCAAAATGCAGAAGCTGTCTTCTCAAAAGCATGTCATCACACTCTGTATTTGATACACAGATACCATCATCATGAGGCTTTCTTTAAGACATTATAGAGATTGTAGTCCAAGAGGAAGAACCAGTTACCAATAGGGGGGGAAAGTGGGCACAGTAGGAAGATAATCATGATGGCAGCAGTGGTAGGTAAAGAACAGAAAGCTTTGGGTTGCAGACCTAAGGACTGAGATGAGAGTGTGGAAGTGGTCACTCTTTGCCTAAAAGAAATGCAAGGAAAAGACCATGGTAGGCTATTTGCACTAAGTCATACTTATTATATTCCTGCTTGTGTCTACGCTTGTACAAGACTTTTTGTAACCAGTTTATGTGCAGTATAATATATAGGGAAGAAAGCATTAGGTTTTGCACAAAAGTTTGTGCAAGCAAAAGAGTGCTAAGTCTGTTTATGTTTTTGCTTGTACGTTGCTGGATCCAAGCCATTGTTACTAGATCATTGATCACCTATGTTTGTTAGTCATGTGTAGTGCATCTATGGCCAAAAGATAGAAAACAAAATCCTCTCAAGGTTTAAAAATCATTTCTCTGTGTGATCGTCTCCAGGTGACATTATTGTTATAAAAAAACAGACAATTGGCTTAGTAAAAACTACATTCTCTTTTGAACTGTTGTTTTATGAATTGTTTTAATATTTGTATTATATTTTTATAAATATACCTCGCCCTCAGGGCGCTGTACCTCGCCCTGAGCCCGCTTGCAGGAAGGGTGAATTAGAAATGTAATAAATAATAACAACAACAGCAACAACTGTGTGATGTATATTTCTTGCTTAATGTTAAAATTAATCTTTTACATTTTAAAATGTAGAAATTATAATGGGCTTTATCCTACCGCAGCACTCAAAGAAGATTCACTGATTGAAAAGCTTCTTTATACCAGAAGACTGTTCTACACATAGCTGAGTGGAGTGGTAGGATGCTCTGGATCATTAGATTATTAATTTGAGGTATATGCCCTGTGGCGCAGAGTGATAAACTGCAGTACTGCAGCCCAAGCTTTGCTCACGACCTGAATTCAATCCTGGCAGAAGCTGGGTTCAAATAGCCGGTTCAAGGTTGACAGCCTTCCATCCTTCCGAGGTCGGTAAAATGAATACCCAGTTTCTTGGGGGTAAAGTGTAGATGACTGGGGAAGGCACTGGCAAACCACCCCGTAACAAAAAATCTGCCAAGAAAACGTCATGATGCAACTTCTCCCCATGGGTCAGTAATGACTTGATACTTGCACAGGAAAAAGAGGAAGCTTTAGCTTTTAACCTTTTTTACTTTGAGGTATAAACTTGATTTGCAGTTGTATAAATTAAAATTTGTCTCTCTAGTACTTTCTATATGCATTTGGTATTAATCATATTAATTAGCCTTTTGTCTTTGCATTTTGTTGTTATATGGAAGTTTGTTACTGTTGTGGTTTTGCATTTTCTCCTTGCTGTTGTGTAATCAATTATAATAGAGTATTCTGTCAAAATTTCACATGAAACCATTTTAATACTTATTGTGTATTCACTTTACTTTGTCTCTCACCATGTAGCTGCTTACTAGGGATTAACTACTTCTCTTATTAGTATGCCATGCATAATTCTCCCATTGTGATACTTACTTACTAGGTTTTTATCTTACTGTGCACTTTACTTTTTTAAGTAAAAGAAATAGCAACTGAAACAAATACAGTTCTTTATTTATGGGGGCGGGAAGACAGCATAGTATAGCCAGATCTTGTAAAATTTCAGAAGCTAAGCAGAGTCAGTACCTAGGTGAGTGACTGCCCAGGAAGACTCTGCAATGGGAAAACATCTCTGCTTCTTACTTGCCTTGAAAGCCCCTTTCTGAGGTTGCCATAAGTTGGTTGCGAATGGCAGCACATATGTACACATGCAAGTATTTGTGCAGACTTCATATTTTAGCTTTTAATTCAGAGTTCCCCAGTGTGCTGCCTGTGGGCATCCTGGCACCTGCCAGCACTTCTCCTGTTGCCCGAGAAACTTTTTAGAAAGTAGATAGGGCTTTTGGGAGGCAGGGCTTGTTATTAGTGTGTGTGTGTGTGTGTGTGTGTGTTATGTGCCATCAAATTGCTTCTGACTTAAGGTACCCTATGAATGAATGCTCTCCAAAATGTCTTATCACTGACAGATTTACTCAGGTCTTGTAAAGAGAAGGCTGTGTCTTCCTTTATTGACTCAATCCATCTCATGTTAGGTATTCCTCTTTTCCTACTGCCTTCAACTTCTCTTAGTATTGTCTTCTTATGATATGACCAACATAAGAAACCCTATGATTCAAATGAAAGGGTTTTCCATGAATGCAATAGCAGCAACAGTCACTGATGATCAGGAAAACTAGTATGCCTCCAGGCTTGTGGTTCCATTTCCCTTTTAGACTTTCCTTCTCCCCCACCCCTATCTCTTTCTTCCTTCCCTCTGGGCTTCAATCCATTTCTTTTTATTCTCCTTCTGCAATTCTTTTGCAGTGTGAGAAAGGAGGTATTGTGTTTTGTTCCACCTCCTGTAACAGCCATTTTGGGTTTGACTGTAGCTCCTGTGGCAACCACAGGCACTCATCATCCCCTTTCCACATTCCAGAGGTGCCCACAAGCTCAAAAAGGTTGGAGACCCCTGTTTTAATTTCATAATGTTAAAAAAATAGCTTCTGCTGACTCTTGTTTTACCAAAAATATGGGAAATTTATCCTGCTTGCTAAGATCTAGGGTTGCCCAGTTGTTGCTGCCAACTTCCAGGAGCTTCTTCTGGGCAGAACCTTTGGAAAAATGGTATCTCCAACACCAATACATCATTTCCAGGAGAAAATCCAGAAGTGATGTCTGTGTTAAAAACCAGAGATTTGCGAAATTTCTAGCATCTTGTAATAGGCTGGGATATCACTTCTGGGTTTTCTCCCAGAAATGATGTAATGACATCAGCTATGCTGTCTCTCACCACCACCATCTCCTATCTTTTTCTCCTGCCATTGAATCAATGGGCAGAGGGATGGTGAGTGAGGTGGTAGAGGATTTCATATTGCTGGAATTTCAAGTATACCCAGTACTTGTAAAATAATTACAAACTGATGCACTCTGTTACCATAGCATAGTATCTTTAATTTTTGCCATATGAGGCATAGGAAAATAAAAGTTGAAAGTAGAAGAAAAATTCTGTAGTAAACAAAAAAAATTATATTATTTGTACAGAAACTCTCTGAATCACAATAAGTGATTACTTAAGTAAGACTACCAGCATGTTTGGATATTAACTTTATTAAAACACTTAACGCTTTAATAATGTATTGTTATTAAACATATTATAGCATATTAATTATTGCCCAAATTATTGTGATTAAACCAAAAAAATGACAATATTGTATACATCTACAGTATACATTTGAAGCCAACTGGGTGACCTTGGGTGAGTCACAGTTCTTCCAGAGCTCTCTCAGCCCCACCCACCTCACAGGGTGATTGTTGTGGGAATAATAATAACATACTTTGCAAACCACTCTGAGTGAGCATTAAGTTGTCCTGAAGGGCAGTATATAATCTAATGTTGTTGTTATTAGTATTATAAGTTTTTTTTTCAGTGTTCCCCCAAATTTCCCACTTTTTCCAGTGGAAATCATCCATGATACTTCTTTCCCTTTCAGTCTACTTCAGGGCCATAGGAGTCAGCCATGCTGAAGGGCTCCTTCTTGACTGTTTGTTTGGCTGCTGTGTAGGATGGCTTCGTGGCTGGGGGAGTATGGATGTTGTCAACATGATGTTTCCAGGAGGGTGGGGTTTGGTAGTTGTGGATTCCCCTGTAGGAAGTTACTGGAGTATAGCGGTAAGTGTGAGTATCCATCAAATTTGATTGATGTTTGCCAAATAAAGGTTTTACTGTATATTATTCCTTCTAGGCAAGCAGATTCTCTGATCAAAACCAAATTGGAAAACTTAAATTACTATATAGCGTTTGTCCTATATAATAGGGCCATTTTTGGCTAGTCTCCTACCATTGGTCAAGTGCAAATTAAAACACATTTTTCCCCCAAAGTTGCATGTTACAGAGTTTATCTTTAAGATAAAGTGTCATTTAAGGTTAGGTCACAGATTTCATCTTGCCAAAATCCAGCCACCCATTCTTAAGATGTTTGCTGTTGGGATGATTACTACCATTATGTTTATGGTTGAGAGCAGATTTTTGGATCTGCATTATCACAGTTTGCATAAGGAGACACTAACATAGTTGTTTCACTCAACTACTTACTGTTTATAGAAGGGCTGAGGGATGGTATAACATAACTCTGCACAACAGTAAAGGCCTCAGCACTCCTTAATGCTTTTCTCTTTCCCATTCTTATTAAACGGAACATTTTAGAATTTGGAGACTTCCTTACCAGGCAACGAGAAGGTAGTTTCAGAAGCAACCAGATTTTTTCCCCCAGAGTATTAATTAGGGTTGCCATCAGGCCTGGAGAAAAATGACATCCCTTTAATAGAGGCTTAACAGGTGGAAAGAAGCAGCTGAAGCTTTTCATAGCATGGAGGTAAATAACATCACATTAAGCCTCTAGCACTCTATCAAAGGCAGTGGACATTTTTCTCCAGGCTTGTTGGCATTCCTAGTGTCAATACAGTATAATAGTTTGAATGTTGAATTAGGACTGGAGTTCAAATCTCCACTCTCTTATAGCCCTGGGCCAATCACTACTTCTCAGTCTAAGCTACTTCACCAGTTCACAAAGTGATTGTGTTTATCTGAGAAAAAATTAACTCAATGAACATGGCAGTGGTGCTACAGCTTCCCAGATTCTGAGGCTTTGGTGCACATGTTCATTACATGTACTAAAAGGGAAGACAGAAAACAGAATGGCTGAACAAAGGCAAAAAGCAGTGATTCTTCATCTGTGGACCCTCTTATTTTCTTATTTGTCTTTTTTTCTTTACTCTTATCTACCGCAAGTTTGCAAAGACTTCTACAGATACCTATGTAGTGCTTATGGTACAGGATACAGCCCCCCCTTAACTATAAGCAGTTACTGAGTTGTTTGTTCTAGTGCTGTTGCATTCTGTACTTTTGTTTAGTAAAAGAAAAAAAATAGATTCTGTGGTCCTCAGTTAGTTGACAGTATTGGTTTCTCGTTTTTGACTGTCTGACCAACATTTTCTTCTTTCAGATCACTTTCCATATTGAGCCATACAAAGACAGAGATGATCGTAGTATGTACAACAATGTCAAGTATATCATAGACAAGTAAGAATTTTCTTTAAAAAAAAAAGACTTCAACATGTCTGATGGTATTTATACAACCTCTTTCTGTCCTTTGCTATCAGTTAATCTTGCAGCTGTCATAAATAGCTAAATTTCCTATTTGGTTGGCCTGACAAATTTTACTTGGATTTAATCTAGGAGATTTGATATGTCTCTCTAATTATCTGATGGTAAATATGAAACCAGATTTGAGCTGAAATATTATTTGTTGAGAAGAAGGAATTTTGAATATCAACATTTGGAGAAAAATAATTGAGTGTAAGAGATTTTTCTTCTGAGATAACAAAACAAATCACTGTGTACTGTGTTCTGTTTGCTTTACAGATATGGAGATCATCCAGGTTTTTACAGACATAAAGTTAGTACAGGTCGAACCTTTCCCATGTTTTACGTTTATGATTCTTACATCACAATCCCTGAAATGTGGGCAAATCTGCTCACTGTATCAGGTTCCCAGAGCATACGCAATACACCATATGATAGTTTATTTATTGCCCTTCTCGTAGAAGAAAAACATAAGCATGAAATCCTCAGAAGTGGCTTTGATGGAATTTATACATACTTTGCAACAAATGGCTTTTCTTATGGCTCAAGTCATCATAACTGGCCAAGTCTGAAAGCCTTTTGTGACAAGAACAACCTAATGTTTATTCCAAGTGTGGGTCCAGGTTATGTAGATACCAGCATTCGACCATGGAACAACCATAACACCCGGAACCGTGTCAATGGAAAATACTATGAGACTGCATTCAGCGCAGCACTTCTGGTACGACCTGAAATAATTTCAATTACCTCTTTTAATGAATGGCATGAAGGAACACAGATTGAAAAAGCCATTCCAAAAAAGACTGGAAAGACAGTTTACCTAGACTATCAACCACATAAACCAAATATTTATCTGGAGCTCACTCACAAGTGGTCTGAAAAATACAGCCAGGAAAAAGAGCAGTGGCTTACATGAGATATTACTGTGTTTGTTTCTGAATGGATTCAGCCCCATAAGGAACCTGTCACACTGTGTCGTGTATATTGCAGAGATTTTAACTAGTTAACTTACTCTATACCTTCACTAAAGAAAATTTTTACTTTGAGGAGTAAAGATAACAATGGCAAGCAATACTAGCTTCTTGGATTCTTACATAGCATATTGAGAATATATTTGAAGTGCTGAATACTGTATGTATTAATATTCTGTATAGTATGAATATTTTACTAGTAATTCAAGTAGAGAGGTATAGAACTTTGGCTGTCATCCAAACAACTGCATAGCTCTGAAAGAAACTGGGGTTCTGAATTTCTCCCTTCCAGGAAAAAAAAACTGCACTCCCCAAGAAGCTTCTTCAAAAGGTAAGCAAACTTTAGTAGCAGCTTCCAGAGCATTAGGTGAACTGGAAACAAAGGAAAATGAACTATTGTGAATCCTTCAGTGCTTTAGTTCAGGCCTTGGAGCAACTGTGATCAACCTTCTGCATCCATAATTTCTTAAAGATTAACGTGTATGTGGTGCATGAAACAGTGTTTGGTAAATTGCAGATTCCCTTAACTTTTCTGTGCATCATTAAAATGGATGGGAACTATACAACACCAGTCTTTTTTCTGCCCAGTGTCCTATTTTATATTCTTCCTAGAAGCAGGAAAGTTTTTGTTTATATTTGTTTTGTCTTTTGGTGGAAAAGATGAGTGAAGTGAAATAGTTGTGATCATCATAGTTGCTAATACTTTGTTATGAATGACAGAAGACATATTTAGTATCCTGTTAAAATGTTCCCGCTTTTTAACTAAGCAATATTGTGAGCAAGACTAGAAATTTGAATCTGTATTAAGTTATCACAAAAGGATAATCTGAAATGGAAAAGAAAATCACCTAAGGAGAGAGAAATAATTTTCATCAAAGAAAAATTTCTTTGCATTTTTTAAAAGAATGCTTAATAAGACTACTTTTTCTTTTGGAAAAATATTATTTGGAAACTATATAAATTGCCAGTCACAAGAGCACTGCAGAAGTTAAAATAAGATAGAAGTGGCCTTTTCCCTATCCATTCCCACCTTAAAAGGAGATGCCAAATAGAGGGAGTGGGATGTGCATGTGCACAAGGCACCAAAATTATATAATGGTGATAAAGGCAAAGGAAACCTTATATAATTGTACATGTGCTTAAAGTATGTTGTCCTCTCACAGGACTCAGAATGTGTTAACAGTCGCTTGTATGAAAGCACTTCCATGTTCAGATTTTAATTGTTCATTGTACTTCAGTAGACATGGGCACAAATTGAAATACGAATCAAATTTCGTGATGAATCGGGCCAATTCACATATCGCGAAAACACATTTCGTGGGGCCATGTTTTTCATGAAATCCACAACTTTTGGGCCAATTCATTAGATTCGTGAACGCTTTGTGATGCCAGACAGGCTGGCGCCAATCCATTGATTCCCTAGGCAACATAGGCCCGGAATGCCTGCAGACCTTTTGTTGCCATGGAAACCCCAATCTTAACCCACATAACCTTGATAGGCAGCTCTCCCTGCCAACCTGAGAGCTGAGCAATGCGAGTCTGTGCAAGTTTACCTGAGAATTGTAGTTAGAGACTCCTTCCCCTCCCTGTTTCCCTTCTCCATTTTTAAGAATGGGGGGTGGAGTAGTGGCAGTCGCGGCAGCCTCAGCAGCTCCTTCTGCCACTGCTCACTGCTTGCCAGCTTCAGGAACCCTTTCCTGACTCTCTGCTTCCCATCCTCCTGCTTCTCTGACATGCCTTCCCGCCCCCAAGCTCCCCAGAGCGGATCCTGAGTGGATCTGCTCTGTTTGGCTTTTCCTTTGAGAACTTGGAGGCGGGGGTGGGAGGGCATGTCAGAGCAGCAGGAGGAAAAGAAGAAAAAGTCAGCAAAGAGAACCTGAAGAGAAGAAAACCCAAGCAGATCCGCTCTGCTTGACTTTTCTTCCAACAGCGGCAGAAAGCAGGAGCCCAGGACGGAAAAGTCAGCAAAGAGAGCTACTTGGAAGATGGCTAGAGGAGACCCTGCTGAAGTGTGCCAGTGAGTTTGGCATCTCTGGGTATTAAGGGGACCATTTTAGGGCCCCAGGATCTGACGAATCATGAACCTAACAAATCATTTCACGAAACAGGACAATTTCATGAAAGTTCGTGTTTCATGGAACGTAACAAATCACGAAACTCAGAGTTCTTTTTTTCCCATTTCGTGCCCATCACTATTCTTCAGTGTATGTTCTGCCTTCTTCCAAAAGCTTTCAATGTGGTTTATACTAAAATAACTTCTAAAAAGCCAATTAGTTGGTAACAAAATCTATCTTCATGTGACATTCTTAGTTACTTAGACTTCTCCCTTATGTGTAAACTGTTCTCATGGAGGGGGATTTCTGTATGGGGGTCCTTTCAAACATGCTCCATCACTTGCATTCTGAAGAGACACAATCCTATGAGAGGGCTGTACCACTAGAACGTCAGTGCTTTGAATCTTTTCTCAGTAATAGGTAACAGGACATTGTGGTCACAGTGAGTGCCTTCTGAGGTCTAAAATTAAAAGTGCCTCTCTTTTGTGCTCTCGTGGCACTTGTCCAGATCTAATATAGCAAATCCTCAGATATGATGCAGTGTGTGTATATTATGTGCTTGTTTTAGCAGTTTTCAAAAGTGTGCTGTGCTACATAGTCTAAAAGAAAAGGGTTTTTTTGCAGGGACATGAGGGCTATGGTGTTTTATTCTGACATAATTTTGATGCTTTGTTCTTGAGTTGTGGCCATACAGTTGACCTGATTTGACTCCCAGGGAACTTTGTGGACATTTTGTTGTAGTAAGCTGGAAAAAGTTGAATACTGTACCCTGTATTCCTTTATCAATCACTAACAAATGTTCAGGATCTTATATGAGTAAAATTCATACTGTCCATATGCACTGAAACTGTAAATATAATAACATTCTGTGATTTATTTTCTTTACAAAGCCTCCATATTCAGTGATTCTGCAGAAATATTTTGAGGATTTAAAAATATGCTTGTAAGCTTACTGAAACCATTGGCCAGTTTTATTTATTAAAATTTTTATTTTTAACTCAAAGCAGCTTATCATACTCCATAAAAGGTGAGCCATATTGGCGATGACTCACCTTTTATGTTGGTGCAGATGCAGTCCTCCTGGCCCTCCCCAGCTGCAATTGACCAGGGAAGCGGCAGGATGGGCGGGACGCCCACAGTGCCCTCCCTAGGATAAGGCCAAGCCGGGGGGGGGCGGAGCCAGCAATGCCCAGCCCGGCTGCCCTGCACTTCCTCTACCCAGATCGGAACATGGGAGAGGGGGCAATGCCTGCCCAGCCACCTTGTCCTCCCCCACCCTGATCGGGCACTGTAGAGGAGGCATTGCCCGGCCCCCTTGCCCGGCCCTTTCTAGAGCTCGTTTTTTCTCCACAACAGGCTTTGTTGCTAGTGAATTAATAATGACTAAAAAAGCTTAAAAAATTATAAAACACATAGATAACCAATAATTAAACTGCAAATATAACAACCCAGTAAAACTGCTTAGCAAAGTGCCTGTGGAAAGTATCTAAAGAGGTGGGTCTAGTTACCATTTTTGGAAGACTATTTTAAAAAATAGAGCAACACCTGAGATCTTTGCCTTCACTGAACATACTTGCCAAAAAGAGAATAGTATCAAAAAGGTCTTTCTAGGGAAACACGGCTCTTCCAATATTCGAGTCACAGATTATAAAGAGCTTTAAAGGTTAATGCCAGTCCATAAAGAAATAGGAATCAAATTTTGCAGTTTCAAAACAGACATTACAAGTGGGGAACCTGCAAGAACTTGCAAGACTTACTTCATTTTATCCGTATCTCCTCCAAGCTATTCCATCTCTCTCTCTTCCTGGCAGCATCCTTAAAACCTCTCATTTTGCTGCTTTCCTTCTGTTTCCCACTCACCAATAAAGCTTTGTGTTATCTGCCCCTCACCATCTTAAGCTTTATTTATTATTTATTTAATTTATAACCCACTTTTTTCCTTAGTTGGGAGCCAAAGCAGCTTACACCACTGTCCTTGCCCCCATTTATCCTCACAACTAACCTGTGAAGTAAATTAGGTTGAGAGAGTATGACTGGCCCAAGGTCACCCAGCAAGCTTCCATGGCAGAGCAGGGATTTGAATCTGAGTCTACCAGATCCTAATCTCTACAACATACTGGATTTCTGTTTTTCTTCTTTCCATCTCCCTGGTAACCTCTCCCCAGGAAAAGTCTGGCCAAGTTGCAAAGGTTATGAGATAGCAAGTCACTTAGGTAAATTGTGTGGTAGCCACTGATGAGCCTGGCCAAGTTGGGCAAGTTTTGTTGAGGTTGTGCTAGCCCCTGGCAAGTTGTTTGGCATAAAGTTTTCTGGTAGCCACTTCCACACCTGGGTGAGTTGCTTGAATTGCATGGTTGCAAGTAGTCCAGTGGTTGCTGCTGCTAAACATGGACAATATTTCCCAGGTGGTAATACTAACTTTCTATATTTGTACTGAAAAAAATGTTTGAGACAAGCAAATTAATAAATGATAATTGTATCACTTACTAATTTCTATTTGGTTACAAGAACAAACTATTGAAGTAACTGGAGAATCAATAATAATATAGTTGCAGTAATCTTGTATTTCCACTTGACAGCTGAGTAACTTAGTGAATTTGATTGTTTTAGTATCTTTGATTTGACCAGAATGGTTTATGTCCATAAACACAACACTTAAAGTAATGAATACTTTGAGGATCTCCATTCATCTATAAATGTTTAAAGGTTTGGGAATAGCCATGCTCTTAAATCTATTTAACTATTATTGTTAGGCACTTTATGTATCCTCATCAATTTAATGTTTTCTTTATATGGGTGTTTAATTTTTCATGTTGCATGCTTTAAAAATAAGACTTTATAATTTGTTTGTTTCCTTTTTAAAATTGCAGTTCTCATCCGTCGTACATTATAGAAAGTTTAGGAAGTGTTATAACACACTACAATAATACAGAGTGTTTCATCTGAAGCTTTCTCATATTAATTGACTGCATAGAGTGTGTGAGTACAGTAATAAAATCTACTGTTTCACTGGAAGGGGAGAGTAACAAATTCCAGTGCCTTCATATCAGAAAATCTAGCCCCTAGTCTATAATACCACTGATAAGCAGGTAACCCAATAAGAATCTATGTAAGCACATGTTCAAAGAGTATTAGTTCACTATATATACTTTGTCAAGGCCTTGCTGCATCTCAGAATAAAAACCCCTTTATATAAAGCCAGTTAATATTCTTCAGAGATTTATTCTCTGATTGAATCACTTACGTATTTCCAACCAGATCTGCAATAAATGTAAAGACAACCTTTCCAAGTTAATATTTTATTATTTGTTTTATTAATATATCTCTAGGCTACCTTTTCTTCCATACAAGGTCCTTTCTTGTATAAGGGTCCAGTCAGTTACGAATTTTAATCTTATCTACCCACCATTTTTAAATGAATACTTTTTCTGTGAAACATCTTACAAGTTGTCATGGTGGTACAACAAATAACATGGAATGCTTGATTTTAGAGCTTAACAGTTCGACAACAGAGCTACCGGTTTTTATGAACATGTGAGTTGCTTACAGATTCGCGCTTCTTTTTCTGTCAGAACCAAGCAGGTGTCCCAACAGTTATTTCAATAAATTATGTGACAAAGAAGTTGCAAAAAGTTGTGAATGTCTGCCTTACATGAAACAAAATTATTGTAATTTACTTTATAAGAAAGAGCTGTCTGCAAAATTATGTTGTACGTAAGTCATTTTGTAATGTACATAGCACTGTTGTTGATAAATGAAATAAATGTTGGAGGCATCTTCTGCACATTTATGCTAAAGGCTTAAAGCAGACAAACACTTTAATCTGAACAAAAATACAGAAATACCGTTTTGTGTAATAATGAAATTTATATAAGATTGTATAGTGTGTAATATTAATTTAATCTCTTCTTTACAAAGAAGTTTGTTTGTAACTTCCACTCAAAGAATGTTGAATAGTGTAGGAGACAGGCTGTTTCTTTTGTTAAAATATGCTGGTGCCCGCTTAAATCATTTTTTGGAGTGGTACTTTATTGTTTTGTGTATTATTTTGATCACATTTCCAAAACTTGAACTGTCAAATGCTGTCTAAAATGTCTTAGTCTGTACAATTACATTTCATTAGAAAATATGGTATGTTTTTCAAATGTCTTTCTGTATATAGTTCAAAAATGTAAAGAAATAATAGCCACAATGACTCATTTGTCTTTTCTTATTGGAGAAATGAATTGGAGACATGTAAAAATAGCTTAACTTCCTTAACTAAATATATTCATAGTTAAATACATTCTGTAGAATCTTCTTAAGTTTACCAAGGAGCCATTCAAGGAGCTCACAGTTTCTTCCTGGGAAAAACTTAGGTAATCCGCTCCCCACCGCTCAATCCACACACACACACACACATTTCCTATGCATATAGTTTTATGAAGAAAAAGAAGTGATTGCCCAAAGATTAGCCAGTAAATGTACGCTATACTGTACTTCTTGCTCTGAAGATAAAATTACACTGACTAGGCCATGCTATTTTGGTCCCAGAGCTTTTCTTAACATAAAACCATCCCAACCATCCTAATGCTTAAGACATATTTTTTACTAAGTGCATTACCGCCTTGGATGATTTTGAAGTTAAAATGTCTTCATACATACAAGGTCATATTTTCCCTTTTAAAAAAAGGAAGTATAGTACTTAGATACAAATCTACAAAAAGTAAAAAGTATCAGTTCATGCAACCTCATTTTTAACATTTATAATGTAACCCTATTATTAATACATGTGAAATTGACCTAGGACCAGAACTCATTCTTACATTTTTCATACTTTGGATTGAATTTTGTATATACTGTTGATTTAACTATTGTTAATAATTCCCATACGTTGTGAAGACATTCCACCTCGTCTGAGTCTTCCAATAAATCTTGTAGCAGCTCTCAAATATAGCACCAGATCATGAAGTCTTAGCAGTATCATATTTAATTTAATTAAGGAGAAATGTTTTGAGAGATAGCATTTCTGAGTTGGTGGCTTTAACCAATTTCCAGTAAATGCCTTTATTACCAATACCTAGCATTCATGTCAACTGACAGTATTTTCTATCTGGTACATTTCATTTCTTGTAAATTGAGCTGGAAACTATTATATACAACAGTCCCAAGTGAGCTAGGAGTTAGCTACAGAGGAATCCTTTATTTATTTCTCCAGACTTCTGATTCATTTTCTTTCCTTGTCTTCCTTTTCTGACAACTGTGTATAAGGTTAAAAGTCTCATGTAATTGTAGAGCTATTGATAAACTTGTTATAAAATTCCTTTGTGCTGAAATATTGCTATATTTTACTTCCTGAGCAACAGAAATATGAATATATGATGTTATTGTAAATAAACAACGCACCTTGTAGTGGAAGGAGTTGGGGGAAGGGTTTTTTTAGTGGTTGTGATTGACCATGATGCTTAGGAATTGACTAGAATATTATCTGTTTCTTTCATTACTATTCAAACTAAATCTCCCAAGACAAAACATACAGTGATAAGTCTCATGAGATGTATCTCTTGCAGGAGTATTCCACTCCTATTATAACTAGGGGATTCATTTAATTCTTTTTAATCTTATTTTTATTAAGAATTTTTCAGAACAAAAAGATAAAACTAGCAAAAAATTGAAAGAAAGGAGAAAGGAAAAGAAAGAAAAAAGTTGCATAATATATGAAAAAGATATATAAAGTGGTAACTTCTGATTTTCTCTACAACAAATATAAATAGAATCACAAACTTAACCCTTACTCTGTAATTACAAACAATAAGTCTCCTTTTTCTATTATCCGCTCCCCCCTCTCCTCCCTCAAATCCTTGTTAACAGTTCATTTATTTCTATTTCCTGCAAAAAATCTATAAAGGTTTCCAGGTAACAGTAGATGTAGACGATATCTTTTCTCTAATCAAAAAAGTAATCTCTGCAAATTCCATCATCACCAACCATTCCTCTGTTGTGGGTAGTGTCGAATAGAGATGCACGTGAACTGAAATATGAACCAAAGTTTGGCATGAACCAGGCCGGTTTGTGGTTCGTGAACCGAAAGTTCATCAGAGCCTATTTCTGACAAATCGCCACAAACTTTAGGCCAGTTCATTTGTCGGTTCATCACTGCAGACAGCCTGGTGCTGATCAATCAGTTTCCTAGGCAAGAGGGGATGAGCTTTCTGCAGACTTTCTGCTGACCCAGAAGTGACGATTTGCTAACCTGGAAGTGACAAACCAAACGGTTCACAAACTGGGGCAGGTTCGTGAAAGTTCGTGGTTCATGAAACAAACCACGAGCTGCACAGTTTGTTTTTTCCCCGGTTTGTGCCCATCTCTAGTGTCGAACTTCTCCCATTTTTGTGTATATAATAATCTCGCTGCCATTGTCATATATAAAAGTTCCATCACTTTTTTCTGTCTGTCCATTAGTCCCAAAAGAAAAACCTCTGGTTTCATTTGAACATTAATCTTTAAAATCTTCTGAATTAATGAATTTGAGTCCAGAATTTTTTGGCTTTAGTACATGTCCACCATAAATGATAGAATGACCAAAAAAATTTCAATTTAGTACATGTCCAGCATAAATGTTAGAAAGTCCCTTTTTGTTCATATTTCTGGCATACATTCAAAATATTTTTATATATTTTAGCTAATTTCTCTGGTATCATATACCATCAATACATCCTTTTATAAAAATTATCTTTAAGACTGGAGCTTAGCGTGAATTTAAAACTTTTTATCCATATATTTTCCCATTGTTCCATTTGTATGTTAAATCCAAAATCTTTAGCTCATTTTATCATAGGTTCTTTCGCTCATTCATCCTCTCTCTCAAATTTCAACAAAAGTTTGTACATTTTAGCAATAATGTGTTCATCCTTTGTACATACTTCTGTTTCAAATTCTGTTTGATTATTCAAAACCATAAGATCTTTTATCTGGTTTAAAGCTTTGTGATAGTTGCACACTGGCAAGTATATCCTTCTGTTATCAAATCTTTTAATTTCATTTTTATAGTCCTCTTGAGAGAAGTATAATATATCACAATATGTTGACCATTTATGTTTAGTTATCATTTCTCATCTGTAAAATGCTTCTTGTGTAGAGTCACAAAGGTGTTTTTGGACGCAATCTAGGTTTATATTTATTACATATTCTCAAATTAGCATGTCTGATATATTGGGTTTGAAATCTAAATTACCCTTATCTTTGTCATAGCGCAAATAGTCATGCCATCCAAATCTTAAATTGTGACCTCCTAACTACAATAAACTTCTGTTTCTCAGCAGCACCCATTCTTTTATCCAAACTAGACAACAAGCAACAAAGTGTACTTTCAGATCAGGTAACCTCAATCCTCCTCTTTGCTTTGTATCTTGTAATACCTTCTATCTAACTCTTGGTTTTTTCCCTTGCCATACAAATTTGGATATATCTTTCTGCTATTGTTTAAATGATATTTCAGTTGTCAAAATAGGTACTCTGGAATAAAAATAACATTCTAAGCAAAATACTCATCTTGATCACAGATATTCTCCCCAACAAAGACAATTGCACTTTGTCCCATCTTACCATAACTTTTTAAACTTCACTACCTGTCTTAATATAATTATTTTGAAATAACATGCAATTCATGTTTACCCAAATGTAATATCCAAATGTAATACCCAAATATACCTTCTTTTCAACCTTGAAACCAGTTTTTTTATCAGCTCCTTTTGCTGTTGTCATATTTTTTTAACATCCTTGTTTTCTGTTTAATTTTGAAACAAGCTAATGCATCAAACTCTTTCAATTTAGCCATTAATAATTCAATATTCTTTAAAGGGTCTTCCAGAACTAACACCAAATAATTTGCAAAGTCTTTTTTGCTTGTAAGTCTTTTAAAATCTTTATTCCCCAATCTTCTCATCATGTCTTATATCTCTATTTAATATTTTAAGAACCAATATAAATAAGATAAGTGGACAACCTTGTCTTGTTTCTTTTTTGAATTTCACATGGTTTATTCAAATCTCCTTAACAATTATTTGTGCTGTTTGTGTAGATCAATTTCACCCATTTTATTAAATTCTTTCCAAAATTCATATCTTCTAAACCTTAAACAGAAAGGTCAAGTTCAGATTATCAAAGGCTTTCCCGGCATCCAAAAAGATCAATGTGACTTGTTTTTCGTTGTTTTTCAAAATACTCCAAAATATCTAAAACTATTCTAACATTATCCTTCAGCTGTCTTTTAGTTAAGAACCCACTTTGATCTCCGTGAATAAATTCTTGTAGAATTATTTTCAATCTTTTAGCCAAAATTGTTGTAAACAACTTATAGTCATTATTCAATAATTATGTTGGTCTGTAATTTCTTGTCAATGTTGGGTCTTGTCCATCTTTGGGAATCCATTTAATTCTAAGAGTATATCAGGGAGAAAACTGGGCCTTTCCCCTGGTGTAAAAATTTTATGTGCACAGAAATTTTTGTGGCGAGCATTCAAACATTTTTCCCCACCCCTTCTATCCAGCAACAGATATCTTATTCATTTGCTGGTACTGGGTTTTTCCTGCTTCAGCTTAAATTACATAGTAACATGTAATGAGTGAAAAAGACTAGAAACGCACTCCACTTGTCTAATATTTTTCCCCATAAAAAGTTACTATTACAATCCAAAAAGCTTGAGTGGTCAATTTTCTTATGAAGAAGGCCATTTTTTAGCAGCTATACATGTTGATCTGTAAACCATTGAACAGTTTTCCTTCCATTCTGCACATAAAATTGCTTGTAAAAAGTTCTTGCTTGCAAATTCAAATGGTGCAAGTGGGGTCTTCATGGGGGAATGGAAATTCTATTCTTTGTTCTCCAACCCCATTTTTCTGCCATTAGTGTTCTCATCCTCTTCTGGTTCCCTGTTTGCTGCTTGTTTCCCCATCTTACACTGTTGCCTCCCCACTGCTATTTGCCTCATTCCCTGTTCTCCTACTTGCTATTTTGTTGCCTTTTCTGCTTCCTTCTGTTCCTTTAAACCCTCAAGTGCACGCTTTCTTCATGATGCCTGCATTTTTTATTCTTTAATAAGTCTTTCTGAAAATCCAGGGGGTTTGCCTGGGTTTGCGAAACACTACATTCTAGCCATGGATACCTCTACTGTGTGGATATTTTCTCACAGAGTGGTCATCCAGGTCTGTTAGATATCTGAAATTTGCTTCAACATACAAATATGTTGCCATTGTGAAACTGGCAAATACTTGATACTATTAACATTTTGGAAAATAGCTTGTGTAATTCCGTAGCTGTGACATATTTTTACAGTTAAGAATCGATTTGATTACAAAAAGTAGAATGTGTATTGCCTTGTCATTGAGCTTAGTCTCAATTTCCTACTTTGCCTTTATAGGTAACATTTATATTGATACCCTTTTAATATATTTTTGGTAAATTCAGATGCCTTAAAAACAGGCAATGGATTATAAAACTGGCAATTTATTTTCAAGGATGGCTGAATTAATCTTAATGTATGCACTTATAAAAGTCCAGGGTGCCAGTAGATGATATAAAGGTTTTTGTTTTTGTTTTTTTTAAAGAGCCTTAGCCTTGGATTTTATTTTTTAAAAATCAGCTGTCTTATATCTTTCCACAATTTATTTACATAATTCCTTTCTGTAAATAATAATCTTAAGCTTTTCACACAGTTTGGTGGGAATTTTATCCTTACGGATTTCCTGTGTCTAATAAAAACGTAGATCGGGCAGAAACTTTACAACATTTCTTACTGTTTTCTGAATGATATAGCTTTATGCAATTTCAGAGAAGAATAAGGGGTCATCCAACTATTAGCTATAGAACTTATCCATTGAGAAAAAGAAATCTAATAAATTCCTGAAAGGCAGTAACATCCACAACATCAATATTACCTAATATTTGATCCTTGGGAACAGATTCTTCTAATTTCTGAAGGCAGGAAGTGAACAGAACAGAATATTTTTAAATTAACCTTTGTGCTTTCTGGAAAGCTATCTGAAATGCAGCAATGTGACTGTTAGTGACAGCATTCTGAGCTTACAAATGTGCTGCCTATTTTTCTTTGCAGTCTTTATAGATATCTGTGGTCCAACATCTCCCAAAAGTCCAAGAAAAAGGCTGTGTAAGCTACACCAGTTTTAACAGAGGTTGTAGTGACTAGCTGATTGGACGTGACACAATTCTTTTCTTGTACATATGTGTAAGTTTAATTTTGTGGGTCTCAAATCCATAACTGTTTATAAACTTTTAAGAACTAAACAAAGCATTGGACATTTTAGATGTATTTTAAAGCCATAGCAGTAATTTTTTGGATCCTTGATTAAAAAGCTTAATTTATACTTGCATAATTTCATTTTTGTGGCACATTATCAACAGTTAATCTATTTGGGAAGTAGTTTTCATACCATTAAACACTGATGTATTCGCCACTGACATTGTATAATGTGGAGTACACAATCTGTGCTTGATTTACAGAAGTCTAAAATACTATGCATGTCTCAGGAAATGTAACCTATAGAAAATGCACTCAACAATATTAAAACCGTGTTATATCCTTTGGCATGTGATTTGAGGTAAGGAGTGCAAGCCCTGGTGATGTTTTAAGAAATAAAATAACTATTACTGTGTTTCTATTATTGTGAGAACCATTAATTTTTGGAAGCGATGATGGCGGAAAAGATGGCTAATTGAAGCATTGTTTTAAGAGATTCTATTTAAATCACAAGCTGAAGACTTCTAATGGTAGCAGAATTCTGTTTATCAAGTTGCTGTTTGTGATAGAAGTAAACTGAAGTTGCAGACTAGCAACAATGCGGGGAAGGAAGGGCAAGGGGCACAGTGACAAAACACCCAATACAAGTGATGAAGTTAAAGGAGGCCACAACTTTATTGATTTTACACCTCACAGAGCACTGGCACTACATGGGGCACAGTTCCAAGCATCAGCTGACCCACTTGACTGCTGATGACCCCCCGCCCCGTCAGACCCTTGCCAGAGAAGAAGAATGAAATGACAGAAGGGCATGTGGGTGGACACCTCTGTGTGGATCCCTTGCCATCTGTGAGTGAGGCGGACCCAACAGCCCCCAAGCTGGGCATGCACCTGCCAAACTTCTCCAAATCCCCGAAGGGGATTCCATAATAGGGAAACTGAGCACCAAGGCCCTTTCCCCCCACAAACGGATCAGTGCCCCATGCCCACAAGTTGGTATTTGTGATAGAAGTAAACTGAAATTCTCTGATTTATTTGCTCTCTCTCTCTTTCCTTCACTTACAGTGCCAGGATGACAAATGGGAAGTCTTTAATAAACTGCGGTGTCTTGTGACACTTTTAAAAAAAATGCAGTTTCCCTTTTTGCTTACTAACCAGGATTACTGTATAATGTCGAGCTCTGTTTTGTAAGTAAAAAACAAACTTTGTTGGAAAGAACCTTGGGCTCAGTGGACATGTCTTGTACGCAGATGATCCCATCGCTAATGAAAATATTTCAGGTGCCAGGTGTGTTGGAAGGTGGGGCTCGGGTCTGCTTGACAGCCACTGCTAGTTAGAGTTAGATGGGCCAAGTATGTATTTATTTTTACTCCATCTGCAAAGCAGTATCCAAGCCAACTTACGGTACAAAGTTATGTTAAATAAACTATTCTAAACAAATATTACCATAAACCCTGAGTAAACTGGATCAAGTGATCACAATGCTTTCCCCCACTTAAAGTTCTTTCAGGGCCTCAGTACAGAGGAAGGTGGGGCTGAGTCTTTTTCACCATGAGCTGGAGGTCTCTTCATTCCTCTGGTAGCAACAGGCTCTTGGAAGTAGGCATGCCTCAAGTACAGAGTACGGCAGGGCTAAGCAGCTGGTCTCTCAATCCTGGATGGAACTCTCTCCCCTCTCTGGCAATGATCAAACACAAGAGCACTCTTCCAGAGTTACAGTGAACACATGTACAATTCATGTACAGTGTGCATTTCATTTTTTAGCATAACGTGTCTGAAATAATTTTCATGTTACTTTCATGTACAGCTGAATATGTGATACAACCCCTACATTTATCCAAGTAGTGGTCACTGGTTTCAATTGCAAAATTAATGTGTGGCTCTTTCTTACAAACAGATGTATGCACATGCATGCAGAATGTACTTGTATTCACTGTAACTTGGACAAAGCTAGTTTAAGGCGGTTTCTTATGTTCAACTACAACTTATTTAAACACAATCCCAATCCAGTCATGTATTTGGATTGAAGTTTGAATTCTGTTGTTCGGGACTATACCATTTCCAGGGGCGGGGGTGTTCCAGCCAGAATGCAACTGAACTCAGTTCTGACTCCTCACTTGATGGTTGCAACCAGACTGAATGTGTGTGTGTGCTCCATCAAGTCGCAGACATGTGCTAATTGTTGTACATGGTGCTTAGACGAGTTTAAACAAAGAATCACAAGACAAAAAGGCTGTTTTTTTCTGTTTCTGTATTAAGTATTTATTTAAAACATCTATGCCACCAGCATCATCTACCACCTGAATAGAATCCCCAAGGCAACAAACATCAAGAGTTCTATCACCTTTTTTTTTAGAGTGCAAATTTATTATGAAGAACAGAAGTGGCAGAGATCAGGAACTTGAACCCGGCAGCGTGATAATGGAATTAATCTTGCTATGCAAATCTCTCAAGCAGAGACCATGGATATATATTTCGTGGAATGTGATTAAACACGAAACTCTTGTTTCATTTTTTTCCATTTCGTGCCCATCTCTATTTTATATTTAATATATCCATGGTCTCTACTTGAGAGATTTGCATAGCAAGATTAATTCCAAGAGTTTCATGTTTCATCACATTCCACGAAACACAAACTTTCACAAAATTATCCCGTTTCATGATATGATTTGTTAGTTTCGTGATTCGTCAGAACCCGAGGCACTTCAATGGCCCACTTCATACCCAAAGATGCCAGACTTGCAGGGAGACTTTAGCAGGCTCTCTTCCACCCACCCTCCCAGTTTGGCCAAGATTGCAAAATGTTGAGCGGAACTCACAAAACGGCCCCAGAGCCAGGCAGTGGCCCTGAGACTGGGCTTGGGGAGGAGGGCCCCAAAACCACCACACAGACACCTGCCCAGGTGGGAGAGGTGCACAAAATAAAACCAAAGGAAACAAGAGTGTGAGCCCTCAAAAGATCAGATAAAGAATTAAGAAGAAATAAAGACAAGCAAAAAAAATAAGAGAGGCCTCATTCAAACTAGGCCCCAGAGCCAGGCAAAGGCCTGAGACTAGGGTAGGGTAGGGTATGGGTAGGG
The DNA here is from genome assembly GCF_028583425.1 of Eublepharis macularius. Classification (NCBI taxonomy): domain Eukaryota; kingdom Metazoa; phylum Chordata; class Lepidosauria; order Squamata; family Eublepharidae; genus Eublepharis; species Eublepharis macularius. Next base: position 87,529,067 of record NC_072790.1, read on the forward strand.
TACAATATGGTACATAGTAGAAAATTTGAAAATAAGCATAAAATTGAGCATCTTTCTGAAACAACTAATTAATTTACATGGCATGTTAAGCAATGTGGCATATATCTGTATCAGCATACAATATCCAATAGCATGGCATATAGTCCCTGTCCATATCAAAGCATCTCTTGGATCTGTTTCTTATGACACAGTTCTGTGATCTGGGCAGAAAGCCCTTCTGAATAATTCAGTTTTCCATAGTGTCAGTCCTGGCTGCATCTGCCCCACCTGGTCAGCGCACCACCATGGTGACCCTACCCTGCAAAGGGTGAGGCTGTCTCCCTCAGCCTCAGAGTTGGGGTAGGGGAGGGGGTTGCACCACCTGGTTCCTCCTCCTACCTGGTTGTACATGCCTCCCTTCTGCCTAGGTCATGTCAACACTCCTCATCCTCGGCTTCCCTGAAAGGTTTACCTTTATACACCTCAGTGTTACCTCCCCCCAGCGCCTCCACCAACTGTCACCCTTGTTACTGCCCCTCCTCCACCCGTCTCCCGTGCCCTCCTGTTGTTCCCCAGCCCTGTCCCAATAGGTTCTCCCTAGCCAGCGGTCAGCCTTTCACCCCAAGGTAGCTCCACCTCTGGCCCTAAGCCCACCGTCTCCTTCAGCGTTTCTTCCAACCAGCCTCCTCTGCTGTCATGACGCCATTTCCTCTCTTCCCGAACAAGCCAGGCCCAGCCTTGCTGCAATTGGACCCATGCCCTGCAACAGCATCGGGTCCCTGGTGCCTGGCTCCATTTGTTGTGGCCATGCCTTCAGGGCGGCCTGTGCTGGCTCCAGCCTCTTCTGCTGCGCTGCAGCGGTGGCTCCCAGGGCCTCCCTATCTGATCGGGGGATGGGTGTGTCGGCTGCTGCCTTCGGTGGTGGCCTTGCTCTTGTCCCAGCCGCCTGCTCCATCGCAGCTTCCGATGTTGCCAGTGCCGCTGCTAGCCCAGGTAAGGTGGTCACCAGGGCCAAGGGGCCGGGCAGCCCCTGGGAGAGGGGGGTGGGTAGCAAGGCAGGCGGGTCCAGCGAGTCAGGCGTGAGGCCCACACCGGACACATAGCTTGTGGGAAGCCAGTAGAGTGGGAGTTTTCCTGACCTCAAGCAGGCCATTCCATAAAGTGGGGGCCAGTACAGATAAAACATGTATGAGATAGAGATGGATGGCTTACTTGATAATACAGTAGTTGTAAAAAAAATACTCATGGAACTCAGATTTAACTATTGTATCATTAAGGTGAAATACTTGACTGATACAGTTGGAAGTTTGGTGCTGCTGACCTTTTCATTAGCAGAGGAGCAGAAATTATCAGTTAACTAAGTAAGGAAGTTTAATTTTAAATACTATATGCTGTTTTCTGCTGATGAAAAAATGCAGATCTGCAGCTACCTATGCACATTAAAATGGCAATGAATTATTGAATAAAAGTAAGCAGCATCATACGTGAGTCTAATAAGTGAAATTAAAATGAAATTTTAGGCTGAACATCAGGAAAGCTTTCTGATAGGTAGCTCTATTATTGTACAAAATAATTTCCCAGGGGGCAAGCTTCATAGCTTGAAATTATCACTGAATGAGAGAAAAATTTAAAAAACTAAGCAAAAGAAGGGATGGAAAAGCAAATACAGCCCATAACTTTTATGTTCAATTATATTGTGTTTTATCCTGCAGAGAAAGTTTTCAGCAGCAGTTGGCAGAGCAGATCTTTCACCACCTCGCCTTCACCCAGCAGCCCACTCTGATTCCCTTGGATTGGAGTTTGATCTTTCAACATGAGGAGACATTTTTCCTTGTCTCCCCACCACCACCACTCACCCAAGCAGGCTCTCATAATCTCCAAAAAGATATTGGTAAAGCCTGGTGGACAGCATGGAAGCCTGTAGTAAGTAGGAGCCATTGACTTATCACCTGCCTTTTCCTCACATGAACAGAAAAAAACATGGGTTCTATCCTATTTTATTTATGAGGTTTCCCTGGTGCTCAGGCTATTTCTGTGGCACTTAGAATGCTAGTAGGGGAAGAGCAAGCTCAGAAAGATTCACTCTACCCACCCTCAGAGCTTTTCCATTGGAACAAAAACAGTGTGGTGGTCTTTCCCAGTGAGATACAGTGTTGGATTGGGATCTGGAAGACTTGGGTTTGAACCACTGCTCTGCTATGGAAGTTTGCTGGGTGACCTTGGGCCAGTCACAAACTTTCAGTCTACCTCACAAGGTTGTCATGAGGATAAAATGGAGCAGAGGGGGGAGGATATGAGCTGCTTTGGGTTCCCATTGTGGAGAAAAGCAGGGTATAGATAAAGTAAATAAATAAAATTCCCTATGCTTTTCTCCCCCCAGCAGCTAATTCCAACCCTAGAAAAGATTATTCCCATAGAACAGAATTGGCTAGTACTATAAATATTTGTAAGATCTAGTCCATTATAAATAGTAAGATTCCAAGAAATTCAACACAGACAAGAAAATGTCTGCTCATGTTCCCTGACTCAAATAGATACCAAATTTCTTCTTTTAAGAAAAAAGAGTGAGAAATATAATGAAATTCAGATTATGATCCAACGTGTTCTCTTTCTATGCTTAATGAAGTTTAATACAGAATTAAGTTTAGATATTTTATAACATGTTAGATATTTATATTTACTGTTAAAAGACTAGAGATAATATGATAACTGGGTCTTTAGAGTCTTCTCTGATTATTCCTATTTCCTAATTACTCTCTCTAGAGCATAAATTAGTGTTTAAACCAAAGTCTTTTATTTACCTATGATGTTTTCCTAGCCCCATTACAATGAAAATCCAAAGATATAATTTTAGGTGGCTTGGATCAAATAAATGAAAGAAGGAGGGAAGACTGGTACAAAAATGTCTTTTTATAATGATATATAGTAATGGTTATCTATCTTTTCGCTCATATCATCTGTCCTTTTCTTATGTTTTGTTTCTGGAATGATTAAGGGATTAACATCCTTAGCTAAAATTTAAGGGATGGGAAATGTGATTTAAGATGAAGTAAACATAATATATATAAAAGAAAAAATGTAAGAAATAAGAAATAGAGTAAGTGGATACAAAAAACAAAACAAAGAATTGAAATGATTGGAGAGATTAAAGGGAAGGCTGAGGGTATAAGGGGCGCTAGCCAGATATGCAGTGTCTTTCTTTATTTATGGATTGATAGTTATATTGGAAAAAAGAAAACTTTTCCCTTGTTTGGAAGTATTGATTACACATGATGATCTTGCACATGAATCTTACTGAAATGTGGGGGTTTTTTTGTAACTCCCTTACCCATTTTTAAAAACCTAATAAAAATAATTTATAAAAAGAAAAAGAAAAAAAGAGTCAGAGCCGAATGTTTACTGTAAGTTTTATTTTCTGTATGTCACTGTGGCATTCCTTGAGAGTCTTTCATAGCCAGCTAATAGGGTTTTGCTTTTATAGACATAGAAATGTGCATTATGTCACTGAGTAGGATAAGGCCTTCAAAGCCCAGCATTGAGGCTCAAGCCATTGCTATGGAAACACAGCATGGTATCTCAAATCTCTGTTTTTTTCACACAGCAGAGAGATGATTCAGAAAATAAAATTAACAAGCAAACAAACTAGGACCCTAGTTGCTCCAGGGGAAAGAGAGAGGAAAATTAAAATGTCACCCTATTGTGAATATTAATAGGACTCAGCTGGGAAAGTCTGAAAATTTCATTCTAATGCCACAGAAATGCAGGAAGTTGTCATTTTCCTTACATTTAGGAACTCAAGTCAGACTTGCAGGTGCAGGTATCTCCTTGATCCAATGACATTTCAAAAAGTAAATGCCTTATCTGCTAGATAACTGGTAGCATAAATGAAACCCTTGAAACTGTTCACAAGTACGTATTTTATTCAGATCTAAGGAAAATAAAAAATATAACTCTAGGTGACTGGCTATGTTTCAAGTTATTAAAAATACTCAAATTCATGTGATGTGTAATATTACTAGAATTGTATTAGTAGTGAATGCTGCTACTTTAGTTTTATAAATCTTATACTTGGCAGTCAGTTAAATCTTTCTAAGCGCATTGACTTAATAGACTTAGAAGGGTGTAACTTTTAAAGACTGTACTGCAAGTGTCACAGCATTGTAAATGCTCTTACCAGTTACTCTGGACTACCAACAGACAACTGCTGCCATCCCCAGAATCATTCTTAAGATCAGGTTTCCATTTTTTGGAAACCTGGAACAAAACCCATGTTTTAGAAATAAACTAAAGGATCTATTAATAGACAAGCAATGTAGTTTGAACCTGTAGGGATTTCCAAGGGCTTATGTACAATTGCACCATATTAATTGAAAATAGCAATCTTGACCCTTCCCATCTCACCCTTCCACATTCAAAGGGAAACACTAGTAGTTCTCAAAGTGACAGGAGGGAGGAGGTAAAATAGGATGAGCAAGAAGAGGAGGCACAATGGCAAACTTGCATTTGATCAAACTCGCCATGAGACAGACAGCCTTTTGTTCAGTAACAATATGTTATCTATACTAAACATAAGTAGGATATTAAATTGATACACAGAAATACTTATTAAGGAAAACATGGAATAGGTCATCAGAACCAATATTATCAATCTAATTCTCAACTTGATCAAATGTGTGGATATTTAAATCTGGAGATTAGAGCCATAAATAGACAAGACAGATCTTTCTACAAAACAAGAGAAAATTCCCAGGTTTGCAGACACACACACACACCAAAAATAATAGAAGCAGAATGGTAGATTTAAAAAATGAATGCCTTCAGAGGCCATTGCCAGGTAACCACAACAGTATTGCCAGATGAAGCCTTGGTCAGTAAAAGGCAGGAGGAGCAGGCAGGGTCTTTTCCATGACTATTTCAGCCTTTGGGAGAGACTCATGGGACCAGGCCTGGCAACAACCACGGACAACTTGTACCACACAAGTTCTGTGACTCACCCATGCCTGGCTGCTCACTACTGTTCAACAGCAGCCACCACACAAAAGCCAGCTTTAAGTAACAAATGCTCTCAGTTGTTGTTGCTTGGCAACCACATAGTGTTGCCAGCCTTCAAGCACTGGATTATGTCAGCTAAAAAGGAGGGGGGTATGGTCCTTTCTAAGAGCTGTTTTGTACTTTGAAGGGGGAGTTATAGAGGCCAGGTGACTTGCCACTACACAGATTGCTTGATTTACTCAGGACTAGCTGCTTGCTACTGTTCAACAACAGCTCCCAACCCCCTCCCCCCCCCTAAACCTGAGTGGAAGATAAAGGTAGGTTGGCTTGTTGGAGGAAAGGAGAGAAGAAGCAGGAAAAGTCAAAAGGCTATGAGGCTGCCAGGGAAGGGAAAGAGGAAATAGTGGGGGAGGAGGAAATGTAATCCCACCCCACACACACAAGTATTTGTGGGTCCCCATCTAGTGCAATATAATTTGGACCATCGCTTCAGGAACCCATATAGCAAATCCTTTCAACACAATACTCTCCCAATCATCTGCTCTCCATCTGATGACATTGTTAGTAATATTATAAATAACTAAGGACTATTCTACTTCAAATTCCAAAGTATAGTGAAATAAAATTGTTTTGAACAGGATGTCTTTGGGAAGCCAGATGTATGTACTTAGAAAGAGCTCTTTCACAATAAAAATATAGACCTATAGAAGTTCACATGGACAAAAGGCAATTCTCATACAAACTTAACTAATTAAATTAATTCCCACAAAGCAATATAACCATCTCTTTAGGTTTTTTGAAAGCCAAAATATTACCATAACATTTATAGCAAAGCTGCTATTTTCAAGGCACATGATACAATTGTACATAAACATAGGCATTCGATCATACAAATTCTTGGAAATTCCTTCAGGTTTAGGCCACAAACAAAAGTCTATTCGGAGAGAGTAGTTTGTGTTCTTATGTGCTTTAATCTGGGTTCATAAGGAGCTTAGTATACAGGTGTTTGCCACAGATTTCCTGTGTATTATGCCAGTTAATAGGTCTTGTTTAACTCTTAATTGACTTGAATGAACCAGTTTGCCCACTGGATCTTCCATGACTAACAAGATAGATAAGGGTGACAAGGGTCATTGTTCACCTTTTCAAATATATCCAATCACTGTTATGATGCCTATACAAGTACACTTTCTTAAGCACATAGATTCTGTACTCACAAGCTGGATCAGTATGCTCATCTTCCATGTTATTCAACCTCTGCGTAAAGCCTTTAGGAGAACTCATTCGCAGCTATGGAGTTGGATGTCATCAATATGCAGATGACACCCAACTCTATATCTCACTATCCAGGTCCCCACAGGATGCAGTGGAAATCTTAGATCACTGCCTGACAGCTGTGGTGAAATGGTTGAAAAACAACAAATTGAAATTGAACCCAGACAGGATTGAAGTGATGCTTGTTGGGAAGGCAGAGATCTTGAAGGACATTGTACTCCCCACTTCTGATGGAGTTCGTCTGACCCTTGCAGACTCAGTTAAGAGCCATGGGGTTATACTGGATCCAGCATTATTACTAGAAAAACAAGGCAGCAGTAAAGAATGCTTTCTACAACCTTACTCTAGCCTGGAAGATGGCTTCTTGACACTGCTGACCTGGCCACTTGGATCCATGCTATGGTAACATCAAGGCTTGACTATTGTAATGCTCCATACATTGGCCTCCCATCTAAGTTAACTAGGAGGCTCCAATTAGTGCAAAATGCTGCAGCTTGATTGTTATCAGGCGCAAGCAGGAGCATGAACATCACTCCTATCCTACAGTCGCTCCACTGGCTACCCATCATTTACCATGCTCAGTTCAAGGTATTAGTTATTACATACAAAGTTCTTCACGGTTTTGTCCAGCATACCTACAGAACCGCCTCCCTCCCTATGTTCCTCCACGGCAGCTTCGCTCGTCTGAACAGGGTCTCCTGCAGGTGCCAGGCTGCACACAGGTGAAGTTAGCAGCAGCCCGTACAAGGGCTTTCTCTGTGGTGGCCCCTGTCTTGTGGAATGACCTGCCTGAGGAAGTCAGAAGAGCCCCCATTCTCCTGGCTTTCTGTAAATGATGCAAAACCAAACTATTCAAAAAGGCTTTTTACTCAAATAGGAGGGCTGTATTGTAGGGATGGGGTCTCAGATGCTTCATTAACGAGTTGGGGATCATAGACTTCATCACTATTTTTGCCTTATATATTATCTGCTGCTTTAAATATATACTCCTATGTACAACCAACGTTCCATGTTGTCTAATGTTAGTCCCAGAATTGATGTTTTGCTCCAGTATTTTTTTCTACTCTCTCTTGGATCCTTGCTAATGCTATGTCTTTTAAACTTGTATCTGTTTACCTTATGGTATTGTATTGAAATGTACTTGATACTGATTGTATTAACCTCATACTGTGTAATATGCCTTGAGTCTCAGTGAGAAAGGCGGAATATAAATGATGTAAATAAATAAATAAATAAATAAAAAGTAACTCTGAAATCAGCCCTGAGTTGGGAGCCACGTTTTTGAGTCACCTTCACAACTTCTCAGACAATATGCTGTCCAAGATTGCGAGAGAGAAACCATATTTGATATTAAAACTGAGGAACTGAAATCAGGTAACATGCAGCAGCAAAACTGATTCACTCTTAGTAGTCAGGTTCTCCTAGGGGCCTGGAAACTCGCTTCTCTTTGACTTCCTGAGGGCTCATCAAAATTCAGACCATGTCAAAGATCATGGTTGTTGGACAATCATTAACTTTCCAGGTAGAACTATCCAGGAATCTGCCTTATAATGCAGAATTCCCTCAAAACACAAGTGAGGTCTGAGCCATCAGCCATCTCCTGGTCTTTGTTAATCTGGCTTGTTGTTACTCAGGTGATTCAATCACAGGCCCAAGAAGGGCCATCAAGCCACTACCCAGCCTTTGTCCAACAGTTTTGTCTGGTCAGCATTCAGGTAACCTAATCACTCCAAGTTAACTTCCCTCTTACCCCTCCCCTTTCCTGTACAGAGCCTGCTTAACCATGCCTGTATTTGGAGTTCTCACTTCCACTCCCCTTTCTACTGCCCCTCCCCGGTTATTCAATCCATACACTCCGAGTTCTGTTGTTGTCTCCTGATAATTCATGTTTCCAAGTCATTCCTTTATCTTCTGTTGCAATCCTTTGTGTTCGGACAAGCATCCATGTTCTTGTAGCCCCCATAGTCCTATACTCTGGTGCCAGAAAGCCTAGCCTGATCCTGGCTTCAACTTGGACTGCAATTCAGACTCCCACCACTCTGGATCCCTCCTTCCATCTTGATTAATACATAGACTAGGAAAGTTACATCATTGCTCCACATCTTTATCTTCCCATGCTTTGCAAGACACACTGCATTATACATTTTGCAGCCTACACTGCACTATACATTTGGCTCATCCCTGAGATCTAGGCCCTCATACCTGGAAAACCGCACACTCCTCCTCTGGCCTGACCCCCATTTCCCCACATTTACAACTTTAGTTTAAACATAACTCCTGCTCCATTGATTTCTAGCAGTTGTGGTATTGTAAGCTTGGATAAGGAATGTGCTATTTGTCTGTGCACTGATTTTGTGGATAAGTTTTCTCTTCCATAATATTGTAACAAATGCAAACAAACATATTTCTTTTAAAACTTTTAAATCTGGTCTCTGTCATCCTTTTCCTCCTGAACACAGCCTCCTCTTTGGATAAAAAATCTGATTTTCTCTCCTTGTTCAAACACCCAAGATAATTCCCCTTGTAAAGCTTGTGAATAGGGATGTGCGTTTCGGCTTTCTGAATGCCGAAAGAAAGCCGAAACAAAAGTGTTTCGGCTTCTTTCGGGTTAGCCGAAACGTTTCGGCTAGCCGAAAGAAAAAAAGCCGAAACGTTTCGGCTTCTTTCGGCTTTCTTTCGGCTTTTCAATGGGAAAATGCCTCCGTCTTCCCGGACGTCTGGGGGAGGTATTTTCCCACCGAATCAGCCCAAAATTGGTGGGGACCTTCCTCTAACCCCTCTCTAAAAAAACCCCAAGTTTCAGACCGATTGGACTTTGGGGGGCCATGTTATGGCCCCCCAAAGCAGGTCCCCCTATCCTCCCATAAGAAAGCGAAGGAGCAGCATATTGTTAGCATGCTGCTGCTCATCTTCTTCATTATTTCCTATGGGGAAAAAATGAAGGAGCAGGCTTCCTTTGCCAGGGGTGGCATTTTGCATGCAAAATGCCCACCAGCCCTCAGGGGCCCTTCTCCCACCCCTCCTCCCACCCCCCACCAACGCTCAGCCTGCTCCCACTTGGGGGGGGGCATTTCATGGCCTCCCCAAGTAGGTGCTCTAATCTCTACCACTGACAGCTGGGGGAGGCTTGTCTTGCCAGGGGTGGCATTTTGCATGCAAAATGCCCCCCAGCCCTCAGGGGCCCTTCTCCCACCCCTCCTCCCACCCCCCACCAAGGCTCAGCCTGCTCCCACTTGGGGGGGCCATTTCATGGCTTCCCCAAGTAGGTCCTCTCAGCCCCTAAAGTCTACCCCTTACAGCCCCACACAAACCCAATTCCCCCCCAGCTGCCACACACAGACCCAAATCCCCACATTAGCCCCTCAGAGACCCAAATCCTCCCCCACCTGCCCCACACCCATAACCCCAGGAACAGGCTGGCAAAGGCCAGCCCTCTCCCTTTGTTCCCTATGCTGGGATCTTCTAAACTCTCTTTCCCTGGGCAATTCTGCACAGCCCAGGGGTGCCACAATGGTGGGCACACTTCTGAGTGCCAGCTGGTCCCTGTGAAAGAGCACCTGAACCACAGACACCCTCCCTCAAATTCCCCCACCACCTACAGAGATGGCTGGCCAGCCAGCCCCATTGTTCCCTATGATGGGAACCAACTGCACAACAAAGAATAAAACACAAACAACACAAAATAAAGTTTTTTAAAAATTATTTTCTCCCTTTCAAAGTACAAGTAGGCAAAGCATTATGACACATTACACCAGCAGTCCCCCACACAGAAAAATTAACACAACTCACTTAACATCAGAGAATCACAAAACACGATTCCTGTCAAAAACACTTTATTTCTTGAACAGCTTTAGGATACACAGCAGGGGGGCGCACCAAAGGGCATGATAGAAGTGTACTACACAAAATAATACAACCCACTTCACCGTTTTTTACAGCAGTTGCTTTTGTGTGATTCTCTGATGTGAAGTGAGTTGTGTTATTTTTATGTAGTACACTGCTTTCATGCCCTGTTGTGCCTTCCTACTGTGTAACCTAAAGCAGTTAAGGAAATAAAGTGCTTTTGACAGCAATATTTTGGGGTGTTTCTCTGATGTTAAGTGAGTTGTGTTATTTTTGTGTAAGATACTGCTGCCATGCCCTTTGGTGCGCCCCCCTGCTGTGTATCCTAAAGCTGTTCAAGAAATAAAGTGTTTTTGACAGGAATTGTGCTTTTGTGATTCTCTGATGTTAAGTGATTTGTGTTATTTTTGTGTAAGATACTGCTGCCATGCCCTTTGGTGTGCTTCCCTGCTGTGTAACCTAAAGCTGTTCAAGTAATAAAGTGTTTTTGACAGAAATCGTGTGTTGTGATTCTCTGATGTTAAGTGAGTTGTGTTAATTTTTCTGTGTAGGGGACTGCTGGTGTAATGTGTCATAATGCTTTGCCTACTTGTACTTTGAAAGGGAGAAAATAATTTTTAAAAAACTTTTTTTTGTGTTGTTCGTGTTTTATTCTTTGTTGTGCAGTTGGTTCCCATCATAGGGAACAATGGGGCTGGCTGGCCAGCCATCTCTGTAGGTGGTGGGGGAATTTGAGGGAGGGTGTCTGTGGTTCAGGTGCTCTTTCACAGGGACCAGCTGGCACTCAGAAGTGTGCCCACCATTGTGGCACCCCTGGGCTGTGCAGAATTGCCCAGGGAAAGAGAGTTTAGAAGTTCCCAGCATAGGGAACAAAGGGAGAGGGCTGGCCTTTGCCAGCCTGTTCCTGGGGTTATGGGTGTGGGGCAGGTGGGGGTGGATTTGGGTCTGTGAGGGGCTAATGTGGGGATTTGGGTCTGTGTGTGGCAGCTGGGGGGGAATTGGGTTTGTGTGGGGCTGTAAGGGGTGGACTTTAGGGGCTGAGAGGACCTACTTGGGGAGGCCATGAAATGGCCCCCCCAGGTGGGAGCAGGCTGAGCCTTGGTGGGGGTGGGAGGAGGGGTGGGAGAAGGGCCCCTGAGGGCTGGGGGGCATTTTGCATGCAAAATGCCACCCCTGGCAAGACAAGCCTCCCCCAGCTGTCAGTGGTAGAGATGACAGCAGAGCACCTACTTGGGGAGGCCATGAAATGCCCCCCCCCAAGTGGGAGCAGGCTGAGCCTTGGTGGGGGGTGGGAGGAAGGGTGGGAGAAGGGCCCCTGAGGGTAAGGGGGCATTTTGCATGCAAAATGCCACCCCTGGCAAAGGAAGCCTGCTTCTTCATTTTTTCCCCATAGGAAATAATGAAGAAGATGAGCAGCAGCATGCTAACAATATGCTGCTCCTTCGCTTTCTTATGGGAGGATAGGGGGACCTGCTTTGGGGGGCCATAACATGGCCCCTCAAAGTCCAATCGGTCTGAAACTTGGGGGGTTTTAGAGAGGGGTTAGAGGAAGGTCCCCACCAATTTTGGGCTGATTCGGTGGGAAAATGCCTCCCCCAGACGTCCGGGAAGACGGAGGCATTTTCCCATTGAAAAAGCCGAAACAAAGCCGAAACAAAGCCGAAAGCCGAAACGGCTGGCCGTTTCGGCTTTCGGCTTATTCGAAAGAGATTCTTCTTTCGGCTTTCGGCTTTAGCCGAAATTTTTTGGCTTGCACACCCCTACTTGTGAAGCAGGGTTTCCAGCCTCCAGGTAGTGGCTGGAGATCTCCCAGAATTACAACTGGTCTCCAGGCCACAGAGATCAGTTCACCTGGAGAAAATGGCTACTTTGGGGGGTGGGCTCTATGAAATTATGCTATGTCAAGGTCCTTTCCTTCCCCAAACCCCACTTTCTCCAGGTTTCACCCCCCCCCCCCGATATCCAGGAATTTCCCAACTTGGATCTGGCAACCCTAGTTTGAAGGGGTGTGGTAACACTAATTCACACTCTCCCCTCAGTGTATGTTGATTTCAATGCTCATGATGTTTTTGGGAGAGAGCTAGTATGACCGATTCATGTGTTAATAAAGGTTCCTTGAAAGACAGCATGTTATGTATTATCCGTCTTCCTCGTTGTCCGATAGGCACAGGTCAAAGTTTGATATATTCTAGGGTGTACTTACCATTCATGAAGGGCATAAATGAAGCCCTAGAGGCCTGGATGTACTTGAATGGAATGGACTGTTTTGGGAAATGCCTTGAAATATTCTACAATGCCTAAAAATTTCACAGTAGATGGGTCCTTGGCAGCAGAAAATCTGAAAAACACTGTTTTTCTACAAGTTGTACTGCTTTGATATTTTCCAGAATTTTCTAGATTTCATTGAACAAGTAGGTTCAAAAAGCATAATGGACTTTTCAAGTTCAGCTTCTTTCGAAAAGTTGTATTACCTCAGTTCTATGATACACTAGTTTGTCATGACATCTCAGAATGCTCAAAAGGCATAAGATGCAGCAATTTTGTCGTGGATATAGATCTGAATGGGAGATCTCCTTGGAAACCATGTACTTGAGCCTACAGAAAAGAGGTAGTTTTTCAATGTGAGTGATATAATCTATGGAGTGCTACTGAGTCAGATCATTGGTCTGGCAAGATCTATGTTATCTACCATGACCGCCAGTGGTTCTCCAGGGCCCCAAGTGTTTTACATCACTAACTACCTGGTCTTTTAGCTGAAAAATCCAAGGGTTGAACCTGGGACCCTGGACATTCAAAGACTGTGTTCTGCCACTGAGCCACAGCCCCTGCTGAGAAATTTATAGGAAACCAGGTTTCTGCAGAACACAGTTTGAAAGCTACTATTTTGAAACCATCAAAAAATCCCAGAAAAGAAGTATGACGTCTATTAGCTATAATAGAATGAAAGTAAACTGTAGTGTACAATAAAGAAAAAAAATAAAAATTACCAAGCAAACATAGCAGAAGCATAGAAATGCAAGTTATTAAATTTTTGCAAATTAGCATGAGAAGACTCCTCAAAACAAGCTACCAAGTAATCACATGGCATTATGCATCCTTTCATTTATTTTTATAAGTATCATTTAATGCTATCATATTGCATTGGCATTGTATGAACCAATCAAGTGCAGACAAGCTACATACTTGGTTACACATGCCTGGCTGTGCTCTCCATCTCCCCATTATGCATTCCCACTACATTCTGATTATGGATGCTGCTTTGCATAACCAGCATACTGTTAGCTCTCAGAACTGTTAGCTCAGCTCTCTTGGAATGTGAAAGTATTTTCTGGCCTCCTAAGAGTCTCACTTCCACTGAAGCAGATATCATAAAATGCAGTTGAAAGAAAAAGCAACCATAAAAAACAAGAGTCAAAGAAAAAAAGCTGCCATTTACTTTAAAGGGGAAATCCCTCATTCCTCCTTTAAGAACATGATTTTACCCATTACTGGGATTAAAAGTCACAAATGGCTTGCAGCTCTAACAGAAATAAGCTGACTATGGAAATTAAAGTCAATTATAAGAACCGGTGAGGTGTTGTTGTTTGTATTTTGGACTAGGACTTAGGAGTCCTGGATTCAAATCTCCATTCAGCCTTGAAGTTTGCTAACTGGCCTTGGGATAATCATTCTTTTTCAGCCTTCACAAGGTTGGAGTGAGAATAAAATGACAGAAGAAAAAACCATGAATGCATCCCTGAGTTGAATGAATGAAGGGCAGGATATACAATACGATGCAATAGATAGATATGTGTATTGTCTGGATAATGGATATGATCCCCAGGTTGCAGTCTTAAGTTTTGCTCTTAATTTTAACAGAAATTTCACGTACCATATTTTAATATATTCTTTCTTCAGTTTTGTGTTCAAAAACTGGCTGAGCATTGTTTTATCTATTTAGTTTGGTATGCTGCAGAATAGGGCCCTGCAATATTGACTCATATTCTGAATGATCAATCTGCCTGCCCTCTGTAGCTGACTCTATCTCAGTACCTCAAACCACAGAAACACTCTGTTGGATCCAAGATCATGCGTGTGTGCTCCTGTGTGATTCAGACTGGACAGGAATAGGAAGGATGTAGAATGTAAGACAGACATTAGAAAGAATGTTTCATTTTTTAATTCCTCCCAAGGAATTCTTTTTTAAATACGTTACCTGAGGGGGCAATGCATTTGCCGTCTTTATTGGGTAAGATTTTGCTTAAATCATATCCATTAAATAATAAACACATTGGCGGAATACAATCGCTGCAGCTTCTTTCAGTGACAACGATTGCTCGAAATTGCAGGCTCTTAAAAGCTGAGAATGCCTTTCTGCTAATCATGTCCAAATTGCAAGCAAAAGCCTTGACGATGACACTTATGTTTCTGTTGTTCAGATCTTGGTCACTGAAGGTCACTCAGTTGCTCACATGTAAAATACTCATTACTTTGCTATCACCCGCAAATTTGTCCTCTTTATTGATCATTCTGTCAGCCATTGTACAGAGAAGAAAACTGCTGAATCTGGACTGGTGTTACATTTTGGAACATCTGGCAGTAGACTGTCTCATTTTCTCTTCTCAGTGGATTCTGTTTGCCCTTGCCAGATTCCTTCAGTGAAGCACATACGGAACTGTGTATTTTCCTAGAGCTCAGTTTATTTAAATGCTGCCCAAGCTTTTTGCAACCACTCTGGATATAATCCTTCCGAAAGTCCCATTATTTTGAGATACAAATTGCATAATGAATTTGGTGAGTCTTATATGTGGATTGCATTGATTTAATAACCTCTTCTCACATCCTGCTCTCTAGTGCACCTTCCCACAGAGGTAAACTAGACGGGGTGACTAGGGTTTTTTGTGAAGGACGGGCATCTCTTTTGGAATACCCTCCCCTTGAGGCTCACCTGGTCCCTATCTTACTTTCCTTTAGGTGCCAGACCAAAACATTTCTCTCTATTAGGGTTGCCAGATCCTGTTACCGTCCTGGCGGGGGTGGGGAGACCCAGCACTCACCTTCATGCCGCTCTGAGGGTGCTTGGGAGAAGTAATGTCATCACAGAGAGTCATTGTTTAGGTGTGTGAGCTTTGCAGTGGGCCAGTTTGGGCCCCAAACAGGCCTGCCCATTGGGGGGTCCAAATTGGCTCACTGCAAAGTGTGGGAACACTCTCAGGGCAGCCCAATGATGTCACTCCCAGGAATGACATTGCTGCTTTGCTCCAGAAGCGCACTTTAGGAGGTTCCCCCACTTCCCCCCTGCCTGCCAGGTGAGGTGGAGGCAGGTGGGAGCTGGGGATCTCCCACCCCCACTGAAGATTGTTCTGTCAACATCATTTGAGACTGTTCTGTTTGACTTGTTTTTTCGTATTTGCATGCTTTTATTGGGTTGGATCCAGACTTTTCTGCTGACACAAGGCACTTCTATCAGTGCAACAGAATATTTCTGCTTCCTTTCTTCCACTGCTGCTCACTGATCTCCCCAAAATGCTGCTCCTGCGGGACAGGGGATCCTCAGGAACAGCATGAGAGGCAGATTGGGAGCCTGATTTGGAAGTGGAAATTGGTAAAAAATTCCCCACCCCTTCTGGTTAATGACAATTTAGTCTGGATCCAGCCCATTGATTTGTTTTTATTACTATGTTACATTTCTATTTACACATTTTATTGTCTTGGTTGGTTTGCATTGAGACTCCCTTCTAGTGTTGCTGTGTCTTCCATGTCTTCCATGAACCCGATTAATGTGATAATTTCTTGCTAGTTGATTTCTGCTCTAGTTGATGCCCTTGACTAGATCAGCACAAAAAAGTGGGCAAAACAATCTAGCTGGCATTGATCATATAAAGGATGCATCCGAATGCATGGGCAAAAAAAGAGGATGAACTGCAAGTGATTCTCAGCTTTACTATACACCTTGGATCAGGAAATACATGCCTCAATGTTGAATTGGGAAAATTTACTTCTTGGACTGGCAAAAAGCAGCTGTCAGCTGAAATAGTCTGGACCTACAGAACAAGCAGCTACTGTGCAGGTACAACATTGGCTGAGAGGAACTTCAACAAGAACCACTATAGTGATTCAATCAGAAGCTCACCTTATATGTAACTGGGAAAGTCAAAAAAGTTTTCCAAGGGATTGCATTCATGTCAAAGTTAACAATAAGTCTAGTACTAGCCACTGGATAGTCTCAATATAAATTTGCTTTACATCTGCTGAAAATAAGCACAACAGATAGCAAGAGACAAGAAATTAGATATGTTATTTAAACTCGGTTAGGGATATAAATGTGAACAATGTTCTTTTCAATAAGTTCTTTTACTTCATGAAATGAATCCTTGACCATGAAATCTGTTTGACCCCCCAGATAAAGTTTATGGGATGTCTTCATTTTTGATTATTCAAATTGATAGCATCTGTCTTTCTTCTGTGACTTAGGTTGTAGTTATGGTATTATTCTGTATTCCTTCAGGCACTCATACCAATGAGTTCCATTGTGATTTATAATAATATTGCTGCCAATGTTAGCTGAGCATTCTTTTGTTAGGTTAATGGCTCAGAAAAGTTGGTTCATGTTTTTTTTCAATGGCCATTCATTATTCAGAGAAAGCCCCTTGATAGTTCTGTAAAGGATACGTGAAAGCTTTGAGGAGGTGATCCACTCCAGTAGAAGAGAGGAGGAAGATGTGTCTGTGTGTGAAGAAAGAGTGGCTTTGATTTGATTTGATACTATCTGCATTGTTTCACAAAATAAATGATTTTGCAAAGCAAATGATTTTTTTGTGAGTCAAAGGCAACTCACAAGATCTGTAACTACTGATTAAAACAAAGTGAATCAGATCATGTTGATAAACTTTAAACCTTTGATGCTTGCCTGTGGTAGGTAGGTAGGTCACAATACAATACCAAAAGCAGATCTGAGTTCTATAAAGTTACTTTATAAAAAGGAGTGGGCTTATTTTTCAAAAAACAAAATGAGAGAATCCCATAAAAATGTTCATTTTTTGTGGGAAGGGGAGACTCAGTTTATTCGTTGGAAATAATAGAGACATTCATTGACAGTAAAACAGTAAAACAGACTAGATGAAAACTGTGTGAGGGGAGAGAAAGTCTAGCTTGTCCTGTGGAGGGCAATAGAAACAAAAGAGGTTAAAGCCCGCTCATTCACAGAAAGGGGCAGGGGGGGGGGGAGATATTCATTTGATTTCAACACTTTATATAAAGGAATACATCTGTATGTAAGGTTTTAAGAAGATAGCTTAAAACTGTCAGCTAATAAAATACGTGGCAAAAGGCAAACACAAAACAAATAATTGGAATAATTGGAATTGAAATTCCAATTGGAAAAATTAAAATTCGAAATTTTGGAGAAAATTCAAGTAAGAAGCAGGGCCCCTTTAGGTTGCTTAAGGCTCCTGGAGCCTTAAGCAACCTAAAAAGAACTCAAAATTTACTGGTTTGTGCATCTATAATACAGTTTTCTTTTATTAAGGCCTTCAAAGTGATATATAAATTTTAATACATGGTGAAAAAACCAGCAATGTAGAGATAATTCTTTTCTTTAGTTTCTTTACATATTTACTTATGCTTTTCTTTAGTTCTTCTAACTATTATATAAGGTAAC
Source organism: Eublepharis macularius (assembly GCF_028583425.1). NCBI lineage: Eukaryota > Metazoa > Chordata > Lepidosauria > Squamata > Eublepharidae > Eublepharis > Eublepharis macularius. The sequence goes on from NC_072790.1 coordinate 87,546,795, forward strand.
AATGGCTGTTTAATAATGGTTCAGGCACTGTCTGTTAAATGATAATTTCCTAAAACTGACCCACATTGATTTGACAGGTAGTCAGTGTTCCTGTTCTAAAAATAAAACCATGTAAATTTTTAAAAATGACTTTATAGATCCAGTGTTTCAATGTCCCCTAATGTAGTTAGTAGGAAATAGATCCTAATACTATATCACTGTCACATTTTATTTCTATTGTTGTATTTAAAAAATGATTTGATCCTAAGGTTCTATGTTAGGAAAATGTTTTTTTAAAGGAGAAAAGGTAAAAATATAAACACAGTCAAATTAATTTCATCTGAGATCAGTATATATTAACTTAATAATTAAAACCATATAATTGTTAGTATCTCATAGAAGAAGAGTTAAGTAAAAAAAACAGAAAATGCTTATCTGTGTTTTCATCTGAATACCCAGACCCTTTAATATATGTAAATTGATCTTGAATTAGATCTAACTGGCATTTCTGTTGTTGAAAATGGGAGGAAAGGCTCCCTTTTGACCATCAACAAGATTATGCTAGTGATATGGGACATACAGGACAAAATCCATGTAAATAGAGGTTGCTATAGGGGAACTGAGTGAGACTGATCAGAATAGCAGACTGAATCCAACCATTTATGTTCACAATTGTTCCACTCATTCCAGTGGAGGGAGCAGAGTCTTACAAGCAAATAACTTTTTATGTAGATCTACTCTGTCTACTAAAAGGAATGATCCCTTGAGTGAAAATATAAGTGTAATATAATTTTTATTCTGCTTTTCCTTGGGGTTCAAGGCAGCTTAGAAATCATAACTGAAAGGACCACAATTTTAAACCTATAAAATAAAACCCCCAATACATCCCCTCCTCAATATATCTGCAGATTATACCCCATTAAAAGTCCTGGCAAATGAGATGGTTTTATGGTGCCTCCTGAAAATTTCTAAAGATGGCACCTCTCCAACTAATGTAGTGTAGTGGTTAAATGTTCAGATTAGAATCTGGGAGACCCAGGTTCCAATCACCACTCTGCCATGGAAGCTCACAGGGTGAGCTCGGGCCAGTTACACATTCTCAGCCTAATGTACCTCAAAGGGTTGCTGTGAGGATAAAATATTGGAGAATGATGTAAACTGCTTTGGGTCTCCATTGTAAAGAAAGGCCGGCTTATGAATAAAATAATAAATATAGCTGAAGATGGGGGGGGATTATAAATAAGGTAGGTTGGTTGGTGGGAGGGAAATAGAAAAGGATGCAGTGAAAGGTGAGGATGTTGTTGTTGCCAGGAGGGGTAAAATAGGAAATAGTGTGGGAAAGGAGATATAAGGAGGGGGCCCTCACAACAGAGCCCAGCCAAGCAGCCAGCACCATTCATCTGGGCCATAGATTTCTGCCAGGGGGAAGGAAAGATGGAAAGATGCGAGGTGGAGGAGATAATGATAAGTTGGCAGTTGGGTGAGAAGCAGAGAAGGAAGCAGGGAAAAGGGGAGACGTTATGGAGGCTTTCAGAAATGGGAAATAGGAAATAGTGGCGGAGGGGGAAATTAGATGCCCCCCTCTGCAAGTCTTTGCATGTTCGCTACTTGTTCTTTCTTATTTCCCTCACAACAAGTGTATTCTTGCTCATGAAAGAAAGCATAGAAACAGCACCAACAGTAAGTTCCACAATTTAAAATTGTATTTGTTCTTTATCAGGTTACTAACACTTTTAAAGATCTTGCACAGGAGCTTTGGTATGGTGTCTCTGCTGAGAAAGACAGAAGTGCTTGCCCAGCAGTATAAACTGGATGTTCCATAATATGAAATCTCATCATGGTCTCACTGATGTTGCATACATGCAACATCTGTTGTTCATGTTTTCTGTATTGCAGCATGACATGTTACAGATGTTGGGCCGGCTGGCATTAATCAGTGTTTCCAGTTTTCTAATCCTACATTTTCCACCTGGGCTTGGATATCTCTCAGGGAGCTTTAGTCATTCCTAAATGCCTTTATTTATATATACAGAACCTATATAATTCAACAAGACCTGAATACTCTGGAGAAGTGGGCAGCTGTGAATAGGATGCAATTCAACAAAGACAAGTGCACTGTATTACATCTGGGCCACAAAAATGAGAAGCACAAATACTGGATGGGGGATACACTTCTGAGCAGTAGTATATGTGAAAGGGATCTTGAGGTAAGAGTGGACTGTAAACTGAATATGAGCAGTCAGTGTGATGTGGTGGCAAAAAAGGCTAATTCAATCTTGGATTGTATCAAAGGGGCCATAGCATCAAAATCGCAGAAGGTCATAGCCCCTCTCTATACTGCCTTGGTCAGGCCACACCTGGAGTCTTGTGTGCAGTTCTGGAGGCCTCACTTCAAAAAGGATGTGGACAAAATCAAGAGGGTGCAGAGGAGAGCGACAAGAATGATCAGGGGTCTGGAGACTGAGCCCTACGAGGAAAGGCTGAGGGCCTTGGGAATGTTTAGTTTGGAGAAGAGGAGGTTGAGGGGGGACATGATTGCTCTCTTTAAATATTTGAAAGGCTGTCATTTGGAGGAGGGCAAAGAGCTGTTCCAGTTGGCAGCAGAGGGTAGGACTTGAAGCAATGGGCTAAAACTACATGCACAAAGGTACCGGCTGGATATTAGGAAAAACGTTTTCACGGTCAGAGTAGTTCAAAAGTGGAATCAGCTGCCTAGGGAGGTGGTGAGCTCCCCCTCACTGGCAGTTTTCAAGAAGAGGCTGGATGAATACTTGTGAGAGATGCTTTAGGCTGATCCTGCACTGGGCAGGGGGTTGGACTAGATGGTCTGTATGGCCCCTTCCAACTCTATGATTCTATGATTCTATGAAGCAAGGTCCAATATATATGCAAAGCCTACATACACAAGATTAACAATATTTTACTAGAACGTATTTGGTGGATATATGTCTTAAACCAAGTTAAGATTGTCTACCCTAATGTAGTGGCTGACTAAGGTTTCAAGCAGAGAAGGGTCTTTCTCAACACCTATTACCAGGTATCTTTCAACTGTAAATGTTAGGGACTGAACATGGGATCATTTGCATACATTTTTTTTAATTTTTATTTTTTAAAAAACCCTGTAGACTGCTAAGGCAGCTCACTACAACTGGAGATGGCTCATTATGGAATGGAGGCTGATACATAGGAGAGAGAAGGGGAGAGGTTTTAAAGGTGAATTACTGACTATGTGATCTTAAGCAGAGTTACTCCCCTCTAATTCCATTGAACTCAGTAGACTTAAAAGGGTGTAATTCTGGATTGCACTGTGACAATATACTTTATCTGTCTTTTGCTGATCACTACCTTCCATCCTTTAATCACTTTAAATGGGACACACCTGGAGTACAAGAGGCAAGGAGACATTGAGGACAAGGAATAATATGATAGAGCAGTTATTTATGCAGCAGTGTTGAAAGTCACAAAAAGAGTAATTAGCTTTGAGTCAAGAAAAAAATAAATCAGCCATCATGTTGCAAATAGCAATGACTGTAGGTAAGATTTGAAAGGCATTGCAATACCACTAGCTAAGTAAAGATACAGATAAGGAATTATAAACATTTGAAGAAATAAATATTTCCCTTTGATCTACATTATGATATTTGGTGCTTTGATATATCATGGGTGGTGCAAAACTTGGGTTTTTGTGTAGTCTTTTCCTTGTGTCACATAGCAGGACTAGTTTCTTAAGTAATTTGTGGTATAACTTTTATGATCGGACTGTGTAAATCAAAAGGAATGTTAATTTAGTTCTTTGCATATAGTAGCTAGGCATCCAGAAAGTACATTCAGCTAATTTACAATGCATTCCAAAGCAGAGTTGCACAATTCTAAGTCCATTGAAGTCAATGGTATAAGAAGGGTCTAACTTGTAGACCTTTCACACTCGTACTTTACAGTGTATCCGTACTTGTTTCGTGTCCAATGTTTGCAGACGTTTCACACTTGCAAGCTAGTCATGGGACGCAGTGCCACTCTTAGTCTGCAGTATACCCAATTTCCCCCCCGCGGACATACCGTGATGCTATTTTGAACCCGCTGCCAACTTGAGGCTGGCCCAATTAATGCTAGTGTGAACACTTTTGTCCTCTTTTTGCTTCTCTCCCCTTCTCCTTTTCCTCGGGAGCTGATTAGTCTATGCGGATCTGGCCACACTCACTCTCCTCAGATCCCCAACCGCTTTGTCCACCCCTTTTTTAAACATTTCAGCGTTTGGTGGTAGTGCAGTGAAGTGTCCCCAGCCCACCCAGCTGGCTGGCAGCAGGGAGCTAGGTACTCACCTGGCCTGGCCCAAGTGGGGAAAGCAGAGCGCAGAGCGGGAGGGAGGCGAGCAAGGCCGGGGGTCACAGGGTGCAAGTGCGCACACTCACCCTCTGCACTCCGGTGCCTCTGTCTGAGCGATGCCCCTGAAGAACTCAGGTTTGGCTTAGTGGGCAGCCCCGGCGAGGGGGAGGGCTTCAGCTGTGCAGTCCGCAAAGTGCTCGATGCATGGTCTTGGGCTGAGCTGACTTTAATCTTCACTCAGCTGCCCTTTGTCCTTGCTAAATACCGGCTAGTTTGTGAACCGGGGATTATCTACAGCCCGGAGTGAAGGAGGGCGGAAGGTTGAGAATGAACAAGGGGTGCAGGGGACTCTTCCTCCAGCAAGGCCTCCACTCAGCCTCTCCTCTCTTCTGGCTCCCATCTTTGCACCCCCCTCCGCCCCTGCATCCTGCTGCCACGGCTTCCTCTTAAGCTTCCTAGTCACATTTGAGCTGTTTGCTTCTCTACACTGGCCTCTCCTTTTTCTTGAACTGATTAGTCTGTGTGGATATAATAAAGCCCACCATCCTCAGCACCCCGTCTGCTTTTTCTGCATTTTTTTTTTGTATTTCTAAAGGACAGTAACGTTTCAGCGTTGGGCATCTTTTTTTAAATCAGTGGATAGGAAGCAACACTCTTATGTTACTACTGTTTGGAAAAAAGGTGCCGCAGGAAATCTCCACTAGTAGATATGCACTTTGGCTCCACAAAGAACTACTTCTGTTCATTTGTACGTTTTGACACGTTTCCCTTTCGATTTTTAATGCTCAATATAAATGATAATGATGTCCTTAAAAGGTGGTGTTCAAACAAGTATGGGGAGTCTACATTTTCTCCAAAAAGATCACCACATCCTATCCATTCAGGGTTCACATGATCACGTGAGACCAATGGTGGCCAGAAAATTTGCTGGTTGGGGACAATCAGCTCTCGACACCCCTTGGCATTATTTTCAAATGTGAAAAGTTAGGGTGCGAAAATGGCCACAGAGAGATGTAGTATTGATGTGCATAGGGAGGAGTGGGGTTTCAAGAGGTAACATCACAACATTACAACACATGCGCAAACTTTTTTTTAAAAAAAAGAGTGATGTGAATTCCAAAGCCCTCAAAGCCCGCAACAAAACCGGGACTTCAAAGCAAGTGTGAAACAAAATGCAGGACACTAATTCAAAACTTCTTGGACAGTGTGAAATGCACAGGTGCCAAGCTGAATCTGTTGCAATCATGGCAACTCCTCGGAAATGGCGCGTTAACCCATGAGTGTGAAAGGGGTATTGCTTAGGAGTGCACTGTTAGTTATACTACATGTTGATGAGGAAGTTCCTCCTCATCCCACTTACCTGCACAGAAGACACTTTATGAAGAGCAGTTACAGGCAACTGCAATCCTGTTTACATCTGCAAAATTTATAAAAAACAGTAGATCTCCTGTGGCTTGCCATCTTATACCACAATGAATGTTCAATTAAGTGTTGGTATAGTTTTATAACTAAATTTGTCAATTTTTTAAAAAAAACTTCTTTGTGTGTATACTGTTAAAAACATTCCCTAGTCAGAGACTTATGGAGATATCCTAAACAAGTCTACTCATAGGTAAGTCCCAATTTTTATTCAATGAGGCTTACTCTTAGGAAAGTGCTCTTAGGATTGCACTGTTAAAAGATGAAGTGGGTTTTATTGCCATGGGCATACACTCCCCCACCCTTCTTTTATGTGCACACTTTCAATCTTGTTTGTTATAGATAGCTTTTGCAGTTACACAAAACTTAAGAGATTGTCAGGGCTCTAGTTGCCTTTGCTCTGAGCCAGAGGCTATTGCCAGTGAGTGCTTCAGGCATCTGGAGTTTCAGAGTTCCTGTCTCAGGTACTGATTTCCAATGATATCGTGGCTCTAAATATAGCACAGGTATAGAGCAACCTAATATTAAACACTGCTCAGAAGCCTGGCTTGCTCTTTACTAAGGGAAATGGAAAGGGCAGCTATGTCAGACCTATGAACTTTTCAAATGTATGAAAACAGAATGCTCTACGGAGTCCAGCAGAAGACCTGGGCCTAAAGTGGTATTATTCTGCCAGCACATATCACCACTGGGAATATAAAGCAGCAGTGTAATTCTATCTCTAATTAGAGTGTTTTATAGTTATTTAAATATGATAACCAAATCAATAGTTAAATTCTGAGGTAGTGATGACTTCAGGTGGGTTTGTTCCAGAACAATCTCTTTACCAACCTGGGAAGTTAATATTTTTTACTGTGGAATTTACTGTGCATTTGTTGATAAACCTTAAACGCCACATCAGTCTTTCTAGTGTTATTTAGTAGTTTACATGAAATTTGGGGGTAGTTATGAACATAAGAAGAGCCCTGCTGAATCAGACCAGTAGTCCCTCTAGTCCAGCATCCAGTCTCACACATTGGCCAACCAGTTGCTATGGAGGACCAACAACAGGGCATAGAGGCTGAGGCCTTCCCCTGAAGGGACCTTCCTGGCACTGGAATTCAGAGGTTCAGAGCCTCTGAAAGTCACCCTTTCATCACCATGGCTAGTAGCCACAGAGACACCTATCCACCATGACTGCATAATTCTTTTTTCAAGCCTGTGGCCATAATTACACCCTCCGGCAGTGAATTCCATACCTTGTTGTGTAAAGAAGTATTTCTTTGTTTGTTCTGAATCTACTGTCCATCTGCTTCATTAGATGCCCTTGAATTCTGGTGTTATGGGAGAGAGAGAAAAACTTCTCTCTGTCCATGTTCTGTACATGGTGCATAATTTTATAAACCTCTGTCATTACCCCCTTATTCATCTCTTTTCTAAACTGAAAAGTCCAAGATTTGTCAGCTTTTCCTCTTAGGAAAGGTGTTCTGACCCCCTTGTCATCTTGGCTATCTTCTTCTGTACCTTTTCCAGCTTTGCAATAGCCTTTTTTCAGAAATGGTGACCAGAACTGTACAAAGTATTCCAAACCATAGATCTATACAAGGCATTATAATATTGGCCTTTTTATTTTCATTCCCTTTGCAAATAATCCCCAGCATTTAGTTTGCCTTTTTCAGGGCTGCAGCATACCGAGTTAGCACTTTCATTGAGCTGTCCGCTATGACCCCAAGGTCTCTTTCCCTCTCAGTCTCAGCAGATACACACCATATTTGCATATACTTGAAGATGCGGGGGGGGGGGGGTGTATTCCAATGTATATCACCTTACACTTGCCTATACTTGCCTACACTGAACCTCGTTTGCCTCATTGTTTCCCATTCACTGAATTTGTGGAGATCCTCCTGGAGCTCTTCACAATCAGCTTTGTTTTTCACCATCCTGAATACTTTTGTGTTATCTGCAACTTGGCAGTTGGGCCAATTCCAGCTCATTTATGAACAAATTAAATAGCTCCAGCCACGACACTGATTCTTGTGGGACCCCACTGCTTAATTCCCTCCATTGTAAGAACGATTCATTTATTTCTACACTTTACTTAACTATCATTTAACCAATTTTTAATCCATAAGAGAACACTTCCTCATATCCGATGACTTTTAAGCTTATCCAGGAGGCTTTGATAAGGAACCTTGTTAAAAGACTTTTGAAAATTCAAGTAAATAATGTTCACTTTCTTAAAGAACTCCAGAAAATTGGTGAGGCAGGACTTGCCTTTGCAGAAGCCATGCTGATTTTCCCTCAGCAGGCTTTGTTTCTCTATGTGACTAATAATTTGATAACAGTTTTTTTGATAACAGTTTGTATTAATTTGCATGGGACAGATGTCAGGCTAACAGGCCTGTAATTTCCTAGTTCCCCTTTGGACATCTTTTTAAAAAACCAGTGTAACATTTGCTACTCTCCAGTCTTCTGGTCCAGAGGCTGATTTTAGTGCTAAGTTACATATTATGTTACATATATGGGTTAGATCATATATTATATTGTATTTAGATTTTGATACTTTGTGTTAGATCTTTCCTTTTATCCAAAAGAGACATGACTGATTTCAACTGCCCCCCTCTTACAAAGCACAGGAGTCTTATTAGAGCAATAGTTCTTGGACCTCCATTTATTGGATAATAACATTTTATTTATATTCCACCCTTCAGGACAACTTAATGCCCACTCAGAGCAGTTTACAAAGTATGTTATTATTATCCTCACAACAATAATCACCCTGTGAGTTGGGTGGGAGTGAGGGAGCTCCTAGAAGCTGTGACTGACCCAAGGTCACCCAGCTGGCTTCAAGTGGAGGAGTAGGGAATCAAACCTGGTTCTCTAGATTAGAGTCCTGCACTCTTAACCACTACACCAAACTAGGTGGAAGGGGAGAATGCTCCTCCTTTAGACTTCTCTTCACCACAGTGGAGTTAGGATCAGTTTATCAGCATTCTCTAGAATTTTACCTCAGAAGTTCTTTCACTGTCAGAAGAGGAGTTCTTATTTTTGTTTGTCAGTCTGGCACTGAAAAAAAAAGTTCTGAATGTGTAACAAAAATGGCCCAATTGGATGATCATGGCTAGTGCCTTATGCATTTGGGTGAGGCCCACAATGTGGAGACCTCTAATGCCTGCTGTCAGTTTACCTCAAAGGCCTATCCTAAGTGGGCTTCTCAGCTTAAGGCAGCATTTGGGGGAAATGCTCTTCAGAGTGTGAAAAAAGGGTGTGAGCCCCTTCTGTTGCACCTGTGCCATCAGGTCCCTTTTCAGATCCGGAGTGCCATGCCTCCAAGAGATTGGCCTTGGTTCCAAGGAGTATGTCAGAATCACCACTGAAAAAGAAGGACAAGATGAAGCACATGTTGTCGGTTGGCTTCAGCAGTCAGATATAAATCGCTACCATTGGTGCCTGCTGATTCTTGATGCCAAGAATGATCTCTGCCATGTACACCCTCACCAGCTCTGAGAGTGCAGAAGAGTCCTCTCTCATCAGATGAGCATGAGGTGTTAAAGGCTACTCCCCTCTCATCCAAGTGTAATGAGCATCAGTCCAAAAATCAATACACATCAGCAGTACAGGGCTTGGTGCCAGAGGCCCCCATGTTCTGGACCCCTCCGCAATGGCTCTTGTACCCTCACCCACCAATTTTGTCACCCATGTACTTTGTGCGCCCCATGGGACCATCAGCTGCCATTGCAGTTGACTCGATTGCCAGTCTCAATGTCAACAGCACATGATGCAAACCAGAAGCCAGGTCAGCAGCCAGTGTCAGCAGCTTTCTTACCACTGTCGCTGTTGCATAACTGCAGAGCTGGTGGGAGGGGGGTATTTTTCAAGCAAATACCACCAAATTTGCAGGGAACCTAATCCTTCCTGTCTCCTAAAGACCCTCCTCTCAGTTTCTGGAGTCCCCAGCCACTCTCCATTGAGGGAAACATTTCCAACGCTTTCCGGGCAAAGGAAAACATTAAGCAAAGGCAACCCCTGGCCAAAAGCTAGACCTAACTCCCATGCAAGCTGAACCAACAATGCCCAAGAGACCCAAAGTGAAGCAAGGGAACCTATGTCAAACCAGAGAGCTCTGATGTCAAACCAGAGAATTCCCCAAAACTGAAGCAAGGGGGTAGGGGGAGGCTCGCTGTAGCCTTGAAGTTTAAAAGGGAAGCTGGTGCCTTGAAGAGATCTTTTGGAACTTGGGTGGGGTAGAGGGGCAGAATGGAAATCTACCATGCCTGCTGCCTCCTCCCCTACCCCACGCCCCTCCTGCCTGCCAGCTCTCCTACTCACCTCTGCTACAGCTGCCTGTGGTTGCCTGCAACCAATTAATCTGACCCAGCAGAGTTTAATTCTCCAGATTCAATCCAGGATTCTCTTATGAGATCCAATTATAAAGCTGAATCACAAATCCCAGATCACACACCCATAAAAAACACTACATACGCTTCATGTTAGGAGAGCATTCATTTATTATTTGCATCCTTCCAAAGTCTTCCAGAAGGACCAAAATTTGGGGGGGGGGTTTCATTCTCTGGTCCAAATAAGGGTCATGCAAGTCTCCTCACAGACCCTGTCGCTCTGGGTGGTTTCATCAATCAGACTGGCATATTCACTATGCAAGGTACCTGCCCATCTCCTGTCAAAGCTCCTTCAAACAAAGCCCAAGCCTCCTCAGCAGCTCTTCAGGCAAGGATATCCCTAGATGACACTTGTACAGATGCAACTCGGTCTTTGCCCTTTACTCTCATGAGATATTATTCCATCAATGTGGATTCCAGGAACAAGGCAGCTGTGCCAAAAGCAGTGTTACAGCTTATCAGCCCACACCCCCCTCCTTGGTATGTGAGTCTGCTATTATCCTATATGGGATTACTCAGAAGCCATGAAAATGAAAACAGAATTGAACTTCCCTGTAAATGTTGTTCATTGAGTGGTCTTCTGTGTAAGAAAACATTCCTCTCTCTCAAGCTTCTTGCTTGGTGTGTCTGATTTCTCCACAGTGGAGAAGGGAGGTCTGAGGGAGTGCTTTTCCCTCCCTGAACACACGCCTATTTAGGCAGGAAAGTTGCCAGTGTGTGCAAGGGGAAGGGGGAGCACTCCTAGTGCCTTGCAGAGCTCTAGAAAGCCCAGTATGGGACTGTACAGAATACTACTCACTAAACAGCAGTTCAATTAACATCCATGAGACAAACAAGTTGTGTTGACTAAAATGCAAATGATTTCAGTGAAGCTGAAGCATGATTCATTTTCTATGAATTGAGGCACACACAAACAAGGACCCGTGAGACTCCCCCTCCCCCACCCACACCACTATTTCTGCTCCCTTTTCAGGCAAAAGCTTCATACCCTGCTGAGGGTGCTATGCCACTCCATAATTCCAACCGTGATCTCATGAAATTTCATGAGAGTTTGGGCAGCATTTTATGGTGGTGGTGATTTTAAATCCACTAGTTTAAAACATCTCCAGTGTTTGCTGAGGTCTCCCCCTTTCTGAATATGGAATTTTTGATCCACACTCTGGGGCAAAAGTTTAGAATATAGTGTATACTTGATACTGATCGGACTAAGCTCATATTGTGTAATCTACCCTGAGTCTCAGTGAGAAAGGCAGACTATAAATGACATAAATAAAATAAATAAATAAATTAGAGCCTTCTCCTCTAAGCCACGGTCAGGAGCCAATGCCATGAACATATTTTAGTGACAAGTGCTAAGTCACCTTTACCACAATAGGGCACAAACTAAGCTCTTTGGGGACCACAGGTGCATAGCAGATAAAATGTTGACATTCAAGTCCTCACCCAGCTATGAAGTTCACTTCCAGTCTTTATCTCTCAATCTTAGATCCATCCATGCTGGTCTGAACATGAGTAAAAACATGCACCCAAGGGGAAATAGAGAGTTCGATTTCCAGGCATGATCCAGTTGTGCTGGAGCAAATACTTGTCTCAGATAAAGATATAAACCATGCTGCATTCTAAAAAGGAGGCACTGTCTGAATCCACAAAAAAGGGTTGTTGTTTTTTTTAAATGAACATAGAGATCATTATCATTACAATGATGTGTGCATACATGTGAAGCAAAAGGAACACCAAAACATCTATCTGGAAGTACAGATAAACTCGAGGGAGACAATTTAGTAGCATAGAGGGCTCATTAATGTGGGACTAAACTTCAGCTTCTCTCTCCTGTCTTTTCCCGTCATTAGGATGCATGCATGAGTAGAGGACAAAGCCATGTACAACGTTCAGCATCAGAAAATAATATTAAATCTTAAAATAAAGAAGAAAACATGGTCAAAGAGAAATGCAGGAAATAAACTACCTGTCAGACGCAGTGCATTTTCTATTCCATTCTCAGGGGATTTCAGCTATGTGAAACACAGATAGCAGTTGCAGAGAAATCCATAATAAGCAGTAATATCTGTAGTACCCGCTAGGTGGCAGCACACAGTGGACTTTGACCCTGTAATATTTTTCCCAAGAGAAAATACTCTCCAGGAGGTACACCAAATGAGCAATATGTTCTCCATTTGCTGTTCTGAAAATTGCATTTAGTAGATGACCCAAGGGGAATTTTCCAGTTGTATGCAACAGCATCAAATGAAATTAGATACAAGTTCCCTAAAGACCTTTTCTATTTTCATCTTTTATCATGTAGACAGGTTGTGTCACTAGCTTGTTTGTTTGTTTACAGTCCACCATTCTTACTGAGACCCAAGCTGGTTTAGACAGTGCAATTCTATGTGATAAAACAACTGGAATATTCAATAAACAATACAATAGGGTATGTGTGGCAGAAATTTGAAAAGAAACATATGATTCAAATACAGGAATACAGTGATGAAACATTGCTGAAACAAAACATAAATAATTTGACATGACCTATTAAACAATGCAGAAAACTACCGAATAAGATGATATCTACATACACAGACAGAACCCAGTAGCATGGTCTATGGTTCCTGTCCCTTTACCAAAGCATCTCTCTGAACAATTTCCTTGCAGCACAGCCCTACTGCCTGAGTAAAAAAGCTCTCCTGAGTAATTCAGTTTTGGAAAACTAGGAAAATGGGAGTTTTTCTGACCTCTTCCGGCAGACCATTCCATAAAGTGAGGACCACTATAGAGAATGCACATGTACAGGCAGCTGTTGATTTTGCCTATTTGCAGAGTGGTATCTGCTGAGGGCCCTGTTCAGTTGCTATGGTATAGATTTGTATAGATTTCAGTGTGGCATAAAAGCTACAGTCCTAAGCACACTTACTTAGGAGTAAGCACCATTGAGTAGACATGCTTAGGAAAGCACTGAAAGTTTCTTTGTACCCTATATGCTTCTTCCCCACATCTTTCTCAGCCTAGAAATGCAACAAGAAGGGATGTTCTGCCCTGGAAGTTAAATATGTTTAAAGCACTCAAGGCCAAATACTGAAGTTCTGGCTCTTAATAAAACCCCATTTGCTACTCCCCCCCCCCTTTTGGAACCATTCTACCATTCCTAGCTTAAGGTGTAAGTATGTTTTAATGCAAGCCCTGCCTTTTATTGCTATGGTATAGAAAAAGCCAACTTCCAACACAATTAGCTTTTTTTTAAAGTGCCCTTGATTAGGTGACAGAGAGGTAATTAGGTGGTAATTGCACTCAGGAAAGCAATAGAGATCAAAAGTGCTAATCATCTTGGCTGACAGCACTGGGTGATTAATAGCACTTCTAAGTTTCCTACAATTTCTGTGAAAATGCCCTTTCAGACTCTGGGAGAAAAAAAGCCTATGTATTTTCCTTTTAGTCATATTTCTTCAATATGGAAGTTCATCAGATGTCTAAAACTAAAAGAAGTGGGCTCCGAGATGCACGGTGGTGGTAAGGGAGGGAGGTTGAATGATCCTGTCTACGTATTTGTTATTATTGTTGTTTAAGGATACAGTTGTTTGGGGGATCTTAACATAGTGGCACAGCATCATGGCAAAGAAAATGAACTATGATGAACTAATTCATATGATATAATATGAACTAATGCAAGTCTCACCTCTGCCACAAGCTCCTTAGAAAGCCTTGACCAAGCCAGTCATTCAGTTTCAAACCTCCATCTGCAATACAGGGTTAATAATTCTGGCTTATTTATGGATATTTGTACAGATTACAATCAGATAATGTGCTTGGAAATGTGCCAGCCCCATAGCTCAGTGCTATTATAATCTTATGCACACACTTGGTAATAAGTCTCCCTGAAGTCAGTGATCAGAGGACGTGGGGCCACCTTTATAAAAGAAGCACCAGATGGCCAGCTGGTGTAGGTTTGTAGTGATGCTGACAAAAAAAACATCCTTTCTACATAAAGAAATGGGGCAGAAATATTCATAATTATGCCAGCAACAGAAACAGGAATGTAAATAGCTATTTTAAGCTACCCAACCAATTCATAGGAGCTATAAAGGACCATTGCCTCAAATGCATGTTAATGTTCAGTAGTTACCTTGAGTTTTCCAGTAAAGTAAACTCAAGCATGTTCAGTTCTATGTTGGACTGTGACCATAATTTCATACCAAGCATGCACAACCTATCTATCACCATGCGGTTGCTATTTATTTCCCACCTGTTCTTCCACGAGTTTGGGAGTTTATGGTTCTCTCGCCTTCATTTTTATCATGGTGATAACTGTATGAGATAGGCTACAATTGTAGTTCTTATCTTCTAACCTTTTCCTACCAACCAGGTATGCAGTATTGTCACAGAATGTCTCCTAAGCCACAAGTAGAAGTCTTATGCATGAAGGAATATTATTTTTGTAGTTATTTACCACAAGTGGTAAGTGGGCCTCCTTATCTGTTGTGTGCCACTTTGTGAAGGCTTGGGGTGGGGGTGGAGATGGGAATCTTGAATTTGTGATTTCCCCCTCATAGCAGGATGAGCAATACAAAACTCTTCTCTGACTATCATATTTCACTACAAGAGGGGTCTCACTAAAATCCAGAATGCCCACCGTTTGCCCCCTAAAGTTGTAAAGTATGTATCATTTGCCACATTCTTCTAAAAAAAGGATCAGTGCAGAAGCCTATCAAAATGTAGCAGTGGATGAGCTGGTGTTATATCAGAGGGATTCATTATTTTCTCTGCAGGATGCAAAAACATGCTGATTAGGAAATAGTGAGATTTTCCCAGATTAGCTATCTCCTTCCCCTTTGGTTTATTTCCATAAATTCCAGCTGTTCCTAAGATTAAACAGTTTTAAACCCTGCCTTGCTCTCATCCACAATAGCACCCCCCCCAAGTCTAAAACATATATGCTCTTTGCCTTCTTTAGGGTTGCCAGGTCTGTTAACCCTCCTGGTGAAAGGGAGCAAGGGGGGGGACCCAATGCTCACTTCTCTTTGATCCTTGCGTGCTCCTTGCGCAGGTGCAGGGGGTGTACACTTCTCAGCAGGCTGATTTAGGCCCCAAATGAGCCCAATTTGGCCGGTTTAGGGCCCAATTCAGCCTGCTGCGAAGCATGGGAGTGCTCTGAGGACAGCATGATGACATCATTGTGCTTTCCCCAGAGTGTGCCCAGGAGGCCTGTTCCTCTGCCACTCCTCTCCCCCACTGGCCAGGTGAGAGGTGATGGGGGGGGTTGGAGGGTGGGAGTGGGGGATCCCCTGTCCTGACCAGGGGACTTGGGATCCCTACTTCTGGTTTATATTGATGCAGTAGTGGTTGCCA
This sequence comes from Eublepharis macularius, assembly GCF_028583425.1. NCBI lineage: Eukaryota > Metazoa > Chordata > Lepidosauria > Squamata > Eublepharidae > Eublepharis > Eublepharis macularius. The sequence continues at coordinate 87,562,229 of NC_072790.1, forward strand.
CTAGAACAGCTATCACTCTTCTTCAAAATATTCACAGGGACCTGCTATCAGTTTTCTAAAAAATATAAGATTGCATGCACGATTCTCATCTCTCTTTTCCTCGGTTCTATTTTCCCGCCTGCTGAGGGTGTAAACAGCACTATATACATCCTGATTTGTCTGAATCTATACAGGCTTGACCAATTTCTTCTTTGATATTGGGAAGTTCATGACAGAATGACTAAAATTAGAAGGAATCTATTTTTTCTTTGTGCAGAGATTTAGATGGGCTGTTGGGTATGGAAGGTAGCTCGAGCCTCAACATGCAGCTTTCAGGGGATCAAATGAATACATGAAAGTCATCAAAAGCATTTCAGGTTTTTCCAAGGCAAACCCTTCAACCATTTCACTGAACCTATTTTCATACAAGTAAATATGTGGCACAATTCCTGTTTCTAGTCATCACCTGGTACGGCTGGTAAAAGCATAAAAAGAGTTCTTTGTATGAGCTTGGGCAATATCGTTCACCTGGTAGTATGGCTGGACTGAACAAAACAAATTAAATTGATTTAGTGCATATTAGTACCTGCCAGGAGACACAAAATCCTACTTGATTTGTAACAATGCTAGACAGGCTTTTATGCTTACATATTGTACTAGTAATTTTGAAAAGGATTATTTATTATTTTTGTTAGAGTATCATTTAAAACTCTTAACAGTTATTGGAATTCCATTCTTCATGGTGATGTCAACATTACAACCCACTGCAGCATAGCTAAATGGAAAAACAAAGTTAATATTAGTTTCAGGTGGGTAGCCATGTTGGTCTGCCATAGAAAAGCAGGATCTGAGTCCAGCAGCACCTTAAAGACCACAAGATTTTCAGGGTGTAAGTTTTCTAGAGTCAAAGCTCCCCTTGGTATCTGATGAAGGGAATTTGACTCTTGATAACTTGTACTCTGAAAATCTTGTTGGTCTTTTAAGGCACCACTGGACTCAGATCTTAAAGTTAATATTTGTTGGTGTAGTGTGTGTGTGTGTGTGTTATGTGCCATCAAGCTGCCTCCAACCTATGGTGACCCTATGAATGAAAGACCTCCAAAACATCCTATCATTAACAGATTTGCTCAGATCCTGCAAACTGGAGGACGTGGCTTCTTTTATTGAGTGAAGTCATCTCGTTTTAGGTCTTCCTCTTTTCCTACCGCCTTCCACTTTTCCTAGTATAATTGACTTTTCCAGAGAATCTTGACTTCTCATGATGTGACCAAAATATGATAGCCTTAGTTTTGTCATTTTAGCTTCTAGGGAGAATTCAGGCTTGATTTGATCTAGTACCCACTTATTTGTCTTTTTGGCTGTCCATGGTACCCGCAAAACTCTCCTCCAGCACCACATTTCAAATGAATCAATTTGCTTGCTTCACTGTCCAGCTTTCACATCCATACATGGCGACGGGGAATACCATAGTTTGGATTATCTTGATCTTGGTTCCCAGAGAAACATCTTTAAGGATCTTATCTAGCGCCCTCAAAGCTGTTCTTCCAAGTCATAGAGCAGAACCACAAGTGACAAAAGGCACAGATTGGACACTTGTCTGCTACCCTCAAGTTTTGATGGGAAATGTAGGCAGCTTGGCGGAATGTTGGACAAGTGACAGTTGAAAAGTCCATTGGACAGCAGTCAGAGAGCGAAGCTGCGAGACCAGGATGCCTACATTTCCCATCAAAACTTGAGGGAAGCAGACAAGTGTCTGATCTGTGCCTTTTGTCACTTGTGGTTCTGCTCTCAGTCTTCTGATTTCTTCATTGCTGTCTCCCTTTTGGATGATGATTGAGCCAAGGAATAGAACAATTTCCTCATTGTCAACTTTAAAATTGTGTAATTCCACAGTAGTCATTACTTTTGTCTTCTTAATGTTCAAATGTAATCCTGTTTTTGCGCTTTCTCCTTTAACCTTCATCAGTAGTCGTTTCAAGTCTTCACCATTTTCTGCTAGTAATGTGGTGTCATCTGCATATCTCAAATTGTTAATGTTCCTTCCACCAATTTTTATGCCACCTTCTTCTAGATTTAATCCAGCTTTCCTTATGATATACTCTGCATAGGGGTTGAACAGGTACGGAGATAATATGCATCCTTGTCTGACACCCTTGTCAATTGGAAACCATTCTGTTTCCTCATAATTTTCCTGACAGTAGTCTTTTATCCAGAGTACAGGTTGCGCATCAAAACAATCAGATGTTGTGGCACCCCCATTTCTTTTAAGACTCTCCATAGCTTTTCATGATCCAGACAGTCAAAAGCTTTGCTGTAATCTATAAAACACAGGCTGGTTTTCTTTTAAAATTCCTTGGTATGTCCCATTAGCCATTGTGAATTGGTGTAGTACACATCCATGAATACTTCATTGAAGATCACAGAATGTCTTCTGGATAACAAAATCCGATTATCTATCTAATATGTTTTTAATCCTGTCTTTCTTTCAAGAAGCTCAGGGCAGCATACATCTCTTTCCTTTCCCTATTTTACCCTCACAATAGTCTGATTTGGTTACCTCCCCCCATAGATACCTCTGGTAGTTTGTTAATCTCATCAGCATTGTTCACCAAACCTGCTAACCTTAGTTAGGGCCTAATGAGTCTTTCACAAACCAGGCCTATTCAGATTCAGATTCATTCAGTCAATGACCAGCACAAATTGAAAGATCAAAAAAAATCACATCTGAGAAAATTAATACATACAGAAGGTCAATCATGCTACACAGCAGTCAAAATTTACTAAAATTTAAAATCCTGACTGATTGGTTAAGGCTCAAACAGTGAATCTGTATCCTGGCCCTTTGGATGCCATGGTAGAGTCACCAAAAAAGGAGAAAGGCCCTTCTCCTAGCCAATTAAAGAACGGCCCAACATGCATGTCTTGGAGTCACCAGCTCTTGTCATGTAAAAGGGAGAGGAGCAGGCAGGAAAGCTTTGCCCACAAAATGTTTGCCAGGACTTATGTACAGGAGTGTTTAAGTGGCTTTCCCTTCAGCCTACCCCACTTGGCAGGATGTATGACTCCACCCTATCCAAGCCATTGCCGCTTTTTCACCAGGTCTTGGTCCCAGGATATGTCTGCCTCTATTTATTTTACATTCCAGTCTTCTCCGCAGTGGGTCTGGAAGTGGCTTATTACATTTTTTCACCTCCTCTGTTCTCTTAAAACAACAACCCTCTGAAGTAGGTTGGCTAAATGTGAGTGGCCCAAGGTCACCCAGTGAACTTCCATGGCAGTGTGGATTTGAACGCAGGTCTCCAGGGATCAGTCTGACATTCTATCCAGTATGCCATGTCAGCTCTCAAAAAATAAAACAGAAAATAAAACAAAGTAAGTTTCCTCCAAATGGTAGGAACCATTCATACATCTAGAATAACATTCAGATGGAAAGCATGCAAGAATCAGCATCTTTTAGCCTTATACATTGAAGCCAGAATACCAAAAGTCGTAATTTCTCCTGCTACAGTGGATTTCTTAATTCATGTATTTTCTGGCACAGATAAGACTCTAGCCAAAGCTTAATATTTCTCTGTAGAAAGTAATTAAGATAGCTTTTGTATAAAGTTGTAACACAAGAATTACACATTCACTCCTTTTTTTGTACCTCATCCTTATATGAATAAAATTGTAATGCTCAGAACTGAGCACACTATTAGATTTTGAGGCATATGCCACTTGGGCTGAAGTCCTCAAGTTATTTACTACACAGCAATCACTTTTGTTTTAATGGCATGGCTTTGGAGTGAATCCTTTGAGGACTGCAGCATTAACAGAGTCAGCAATTGAACGTTTATGATTCGACTCCAGCTACTTGTTGCTTCGCTGGTTTAATGTGTTGAATTTGGTTAGAGAAGCAGTCGAGACTCAGAAGCAGATTTCTGTAAGAATTTTCTGAAATGATTTACTTTTTGCAATACTATTGCCTTCTTGTAAACATGGACCTGGATGGATGCCAAGGCATTGTTAAGAAAATGCTCTAAATAAACAAAGGCTTACATGTTGTGACTTCTCCCTCAGGCTTGTGCCATAAATATGACCCATTTATTTAAAGGCCCTTCAAAATGAATTTTAAAACATGCCATTTTTTTATATTGTGTGCGTAGAGAATTCCAGCCACCGTGTCTTACAAACAGGCACAGACATCTATGGTACTGTGCAAACAATCACTGTTTGCCTTCACTTTGCTTCAGCTACACCTCAGATTTATTCAGTTCCCCAGTTCTAATTGATCTGAACTTTGAGGAAAGCTACCAAGAGTCTCAAGGGGAAATGAAGTTGCCATTACATATGAATAATTGTGGTGGTGGGGGGATCCATAAAGAACCTCCAGGAGAACAATCTATTGGGAAATTTCTCTCCCCCTAATACTGTAGGCCTAATACTGTGGGCCTCATGGCTAGGGTTGCCAGCTCCGAGTTGGGAAATTCCTGGAGGTCTGGGGAGTGAAACTTGGAGAAACCTGGAGAAAGTGGGGTTTGGGAAGGGAAAGGACCTTGGCATGGCATAATTCCATAGAGTCTACCCCCCAAAGTAGCCATTTCCTCCAGGTGAACTGATCTCTGTGGCCTGGAGACCAGTTGTAATTCTGGGAGATCTCCAGCCACTACCTGGAGGCTGGCAACCCTACTCATGACATATGTTCCCACCTTAATTCTATTTTGTCAGGATAACTGTAGCTTCAGCAGGCAGTCTCCCACCCCTCACCCCCACCCTTTAACTGATGCTAAGAATTCTTTGCTTCCATGGGGGCATTGAGTATGCTCAGTCAAATCAGCTGTTCTTTGGGGGGGCGGTATGTTAGACACATGTCCTGTGTGAATGGCCTGCTTCCCACTGGATCCAGAGTTACACAAAAACAGCCAAGGAAAGAAAAGAAACTTCACCTTCACCATTCTCTCCCAAGCAGGAGCTGCAACTTTTGATTATATCACCCTGGTAGAGGATCATGAACTGAAAAGGTTGCCCAATCCCGGATGGGAAATTCCTGGAGATTTTGGGGTGGAGTCTGTGGAGGGTGGGGTTTGGGGAGGGATCTTACCAGGATATAATGTAGTAGTTCACCCTCCAACATAGCAATTTCTCCAGGAAAACGAATCTCTGTCATTTTAGATCAGTTTCAATTCCGGGAGACCTCCAGGCCCAACCTAGGAATTGGCAGGCCTATGAGCTGAGGCTACCACATTCATTTATAACCACCTGTAATGAAGTTTTGAGGTTCCAAAACAAATGAGGGAAAATAATAGGATAAATGAGAAAAATGGATTTGAGTGAAATTAAATACAAGCAGTCAGAATAATATTAGAGTACAAATATATTATCCAATGCTAAAAAGCCCACAATAAAATGTATAATATATCCCAATGCACGTACGTACTTGGACAACTTGAAAACACAAGAGGGAAATGTAGGGAGAAGGATCAAGAAAGGACTAGGAACATCAGATTTATTTATATTTATTTATTTAATTATGTATGTTATTTATATTCCACCTTTCTCACTGAGACTCAAGGCAGATTACAGTGTGAGATTAGTACAATTAGTGGCATGGACAAGGGGGATTTGCCCATCTTTGACAGGAGGTAGTGTTCCCTCATGAAAGTTTGTCAGGGCCATATGGAGAGCAGAGTTCTAGTATGCTCAAGGGAAAATATCCAGGGAAAAGCAACTGAGCCCATCAACGTGATGTTAACATCTGATTTAAAAAGCACAGATACCCACAACCGCTTGCAAAGAATTGTTGCAATGATCACGTGTGGTGTAGTCATTAGAGTGTCAGACTAGGATCTGGAGGACCCACATTCAAATTCCCATTCTGTCATAGAAGCTTGTTGGTGACTTTGGGCCAGTCACTCACTCTCTGCCGTACCTAATTCACAGGGCTGTTGGGAATTCTTTCTGACGTGCTCTTACATCAGATATATCTTTCCATAATTTTATCTTCCCATAATTTGGCTAAGACTATAACATACTAAGAGTACTTTAAAACAGCCTGTTCTATTTCCTTCCACCAAGACTTCCTTCCTGGGATGATAACAGTAATTGGCTGTATTGATAATGCACATGTAGTCTGGGAAGACCCTATCCTCCTTCTATGATAAGTTTCTGTTTGGTGTAATGTTAGCATGTGTCTTCTGCCAAACAAATATCCCTAATCAATTATCCCACTGTTTTAGCTTTGCTAGTGGGATTGATATTAGGAGAAACTGAAAAAGGAATTTAAACTTGGTACTAAATTTATTTTTGCTATTTTTCCAATCCATGAGCCCTTGAAAATCAACAAAAAAGAGCTGTGTCTTATCCTTCAGTGTTATTGTTCTAGCTCCTTTTTCTTATCTATTTGCAACTGGACCACATCCAATGTCTGGTGTAAAATTATTCTATCCATCCCCGAGACCCATTAATTCACACCTATTTATGTTTATAGTGTTGTGCAAGCAGACAGCAAAAGCAATCCCTGCCAATGTAATTTTTTTTAAAAAAGCAAAATTATTGGAGCTGTTGGTTGTATGGGGCGGGAGGGGTACTCAGAAGTTCTACAGCACATTCTGAAGTGCCACACCTGTCCCTTTATTCATTTGATTAATCATTCTTATCCTGCACTCCCAAGCAGGGAACCTCCTCAAGGTTTCCTCAGGCTACTCCCAATAATAATGAAAATATACAGCCAAATCAAAAATATATCCGCAAAAGAAATAAAGCTAGGAATACTATAAAAAATATCAGTCTTTAGCATCAAATAATAAATGAAGGCTTTAAAAGGATAAATTCAGTGCACTAAAAACACTCCAGAACAACAGATAGCAGAATGTTTAGCACATGTATACAGACAATTCAGCAAAGTACCGAAGACAGAGCCTTCAGCATCAAAAAAATTGATTTGGGAAGAATAGAGCCCCGTGGAGCAGAGTGGTAAGCTGCAGTACTGCAGCCCAAGCTCTGCTCATGACCCAAGTTCGATCTTGGTGGAAGCCGGGTTCAGGTAGTCGGCTCAAGGTTGACTCAGCCTTCCATCCTTCTGAGGTCAGTAAAATGAGTATCTAGTTTCCTGGGGGTAAAGTGTAGATGACTGGGGAAGGTGATGGCAAATTACCCTGTAACAAAAAGTCTGCCAAGGTGATGCAACGTCCACCCCATGGGTCAGTAATGACTCGGTGCTTGCACCTTTACCTTTTACTTACTGCCCAAGCAAGCAGGATCCCAGCCACAGAATGGGGCAAAATGTCAGGAGTGAACAAATACAACAAAAAACCTACCAGGAAAGAATTGGTTAGTTATTAAAGTGTACGAAATTGAGTCAGATCCTTTCCTCTTTTCCCTTTTTGACAAACTCCACTCTTCTTCAGCTTCCTTTCCCTTTTTCAGTAAGCATCCTACCTACTCTGATTTTCTTTTTAATTCCTCTTGCCCGGGAATATTTCATTTCTTACAGGGCCATCCTAAGCACAATCTCTTAAGGGGCTCTGATGGCAACAAAGCCATATGCCAGCATATCACTCCAGCCAACACAAAGGGATGCCGTGGAAATCGTAAAAGCACCATGCACAGAATTTGGGAGCTAACTTGCTGTTTGCTGCTTCTACAGAACATTGCTCATTACTGCCCTTGTGTTTGTCTGAAGTCTTTGTAGGCAACCCTAAAGCACAATACCAACCATCTGTTGTGACATGAACAACAGTGGCAATGACCAGTATATGTATCTAGCTGGCTCTGCTGTTTGGTTGCCAACTATTTTGTTCTAGCCTGGCTTCTGCCTGATTACAAACTGTTTAATATTCATTTATTTGATCAGCACAGGTGTCCCTCTCAGTAACACGGATAGCTCTGTCTGTAATTCTGTGGTCTGTGATTGCATCTTACAAAGCACAGGAGTCTTGTTAGAACAATAGTTCCTGGACCTCCATTTATTGGATTTGTAGTACAGTAATAATGATAATGATAATGATAATGATAATGATAATGATAATGATAGCATTTGGTTTATATACTGCCCTTCAGGACAACTTAATGCCCACTCAGAGTGGTTTACAAAGTATGTAATTATTATCCCCACAACAATACACCCTTTGAGGTGGGTGGGGCTGAGAGAGCTCCAGAGAGTTGTGACTGACCCAAAGTCACCCAGCTGGATTCAAGTGGAGAAGTGGGGAATCAAACCCCGTTCTCCAGATTAGAGTCCTGCTGCTCTTAACCACTACATCAAACTGGCTCTCAGATATCCGACAGCATTCAAATAAAGACATGATTTTGTGTCACCTATATCTCATACTGGGATCAGGTAAATAGTTACTGACTGACCTCAGCTGGTAGTGGCCTGAAGGAACATATGCAGTATTCGCACAGACATGTTCTTGTACAGAGACAGAGAATAGTCCGTGGTCCTTAAGTGGCACACAGCCCTACATTACTGCTGAGTGCTGACCTCTAATATACCATGCAGCTTGCATGATAGTGGGGGGGAGGGAGGGAGGGAGGTGGATGGAGTGCAAGGGTTCCTGAGATACATATGGCAATAACATCTGTGGGGATATTAGCAGTAGGGGAATAGTGACTGGGTAACATGGTCAAAGTGACTGGTGCGTGGGGTAGCCAGTAAACACAGTTTGCTCACCCCCAGTGGCTGTGTCCAATAGTGCATAACCTCAGGTGTGCCTAATACTTCTTCCAGAACTGACATGTAGCTAGTTCTATATTGTGCTTGAAGTAGGGACCTTAAACATGCAATATCTCCACCTTCCTGTTAGGCTATGCCTTTCTTAAAGTCTTTCCTAACACAATATATATGCCTGGTGTTGGCACTTGGAATCTTAGGGACGCCTAATGCTCTATGATTCTTTCTGTGTGTCCTGCTGGCTGTGTGATTAAGAGACTGATCCTGGGTATTTGAGGTATGGGGTCTAGTCTGGCCCCTATTTGAGCTGTTATCAATGAACACAAAAACTGGATCTATAGCAACTGTGATGGCTATAATTTGGTTAATAAGGTCCGGAAACATTGCCTAAAACTCCTTAAATTTGTGTATATTTCTACCAAATATGTAGAAAGTCTCTTTTCCTACATAACATCTTCAACATTTTCCAGGGAACATCTGCTTTAATTTCCAAGGCATATTACACTTCTGGAAAATCACTTTGATTTTCAATTATAACAACACATGGAAATATCTCCATGAATTCTTACCTTACATCTAAGATTTAAACATTCATAATTTTCAAGTAGCACTACAGGATTTAGAATGTGAGCATGAAATAGCCACATTTTTTTTCAGTATTACAATTAAACAATTTTATGTTATGAAGAGTATTATAAAAAGGGGTTTTGGAACTTGTAAATCTAAGAGTAGGTCACCTCTCCTCACCAATTACTAGATATATAAAGCTTTGGCTATAAGACCTTTGTCAGAGTGCACTGGTGAATACAGAGTGCGTTGGTGAATACAAGCTCTGAATAGTTTAATGGATTCTGCTCTCAGATTGTCTATGACACATTTTAAATTCATTCTAATGGTTTCTCCGTTCCTAAGGCAACTCTCCTGAAATGTGTACAAGAATGCAAGATATGAAAATAGACTGCAAAGCAAGTGATTGTTGGGTCAGTTGAGAAATTGGTCTCTTACAAATAGTACATTGGAGGGGAAAGTCAAAGTACCCTTTGAAAATAGCTCACCATGTAGTTTGCCAGGAAACATCCCAAGAAGCGTGTTATCATTCAGACTGTTAAAAAAAATCTTTTATTGATAAAGACTTAATGGCACATAATTTCATTAAAATGCTTTTCTTTCTTTGCCTAATGGTTAACTGTTACACTCATATTAATAGATTTCAGTTTACAAGAACTCAAATTTGCATTCCTAATCTTTCATCTTGTGGGGTCACCAACCAAACTACTTCTAGAACTTCTAGAAGAAAAAAGAACACTGTGTTTTTGTCTAATTTGAAGTTTTAACCAATACGCCCTGGATCATTACTTTCCCTTTTCTCTGAAGGTAATCACAAGGGCACATTAATTATTCTAGCTGTCAGCATGAGATTTTAAACATTCAGTAACACAGGATAATTAATTCAGAGGTATTTGCACATCATTAGATTTCATAAAGTTTTTATCTCTGTCCTCAAGCTACCATCAAAATGGTTGATATGTACACTTCCCCCTGGTCTTAGTATCCATCTACAATCTGTCCATCTAAATTCACTATCTGTAGGGCAATTTGAAAACATCTTTTATTGTAACAACTTTTCCTGATAATCCAGTTTGGTATATTTATAATGGTGTTATGTGTATGTAAGTAAACTGGGAAAAGGAGATTAATGGTTTCAAAGTCCAAATATGTAATGAGTGCTTGTCCAGAATCACAGCTTCCCAGTTGTATCAAAATGTTTGTCAATGTTAACAGGAGAGGCAGGATGAGGTTCACATCGAACCTCCACCTTTCACATTGCCCAGTTGTTCTGCAAGTATTGGTCCACAGGTCCACACAATAGGTGGAGGAATTTCAGAACTAGACTGCAAAACTGAAAGAGCAATCTATTCCAAACTGGTCTTGCCTTTTCCTCTCCTTTTGTTTCCTTCCCCGCTCCTAGCCCTTCCTCATCAAATTTTGGATTAAAAACTCCTAGCCTTCTGATTTTTTCTCCTCTGTAAAACACCAAGTACATCTAAAGATAGATGCCAACAACCTTTCCTGATAAACACACTCTTAACAATGTATCCAGTCCTACTTTGCTGGCATGGACTGACCCACTTCTTTAAACTGAGCAAAAATGCTGCCTACCTTTTAAAATCCATACACATGGTTTTAATTTCAGACTCCTGCCAGAAACATGTGCTACAATTCTTCTTTTTAACAGTGCAGCAAGAGGATAGGTGTGTATGAATGAAAGATCCCAAATACGGAAAACTCCATGGTTTGTAAAATTGTATTTCTAACGAAAATAGGTTTTCCCAGTTGAAACCTACTCTACTACATATATTGATCCAAATCTTTTTTTTATCTCAAACATACTTTCCGTATAAGTTTGGGAATCATGTTTAAATTCTGAAATTGAAATCAAAGAAATATGGGCTCTTGATTGAATTCTGAGCAGCACATCCAAGGAAAGGTAAATAACAGGATATTTGCAAGTGTATCAATGAGAATAATAGCTTGTGTTAAACTGAAAAGACACAGCATAAATGCCCACGAAATAATGCAGAGTGTGGAGTTCATCACCATTCTAAAGATGTTTTGAAGGATATTCATCAACAAGAAAACCCTTCTGCTGATTAACTCAGGTTGCTTTCTTTCTCTCTTTCTTTCCCAAGTAATGAGACCTAAGTGATGATACTAGGTTGTCTTTGCCAGGAGGAGAAAAAATGATTCTCATAAGAATGAGCAAATGTTTCCTATTTCACTTATTTTTATATTTAAATATTTTAATATAATTTTAGATTCTTCATTGCCCATTTTGTAGATTTGTTTGTATTGCATGCTCATGTTCTATAGTTTTACTTGCAATATATTTAAATACTTATATGTACAGTCTTTGACAGTGATGGCGAACCTTTTTGAACCCGAGTGCCCAAACTGCAACACAAAACCAACTTATTTCAAAGTGCCAACACTGCAATTAAACCTGAATACTGAGGTTTTAGTTAAGAAAAAACAACTCATTGAGGGCCAAGCTACAAGTGATGAATGACACTTGAACAGCAAGTGTATTTCTCCCTGTTCACTTGCCCTCCACTCAATCCACTTGCGTTCAAGTGTCATTCGTCACTTGTAGCTTGGCCCACAGTTGTCTGAACTAATTAACATCTCTCTCTCTCTCTCTTTCTCACTCACTCAAGAGCCACGACTGAAAGTAAAGCAAGTTAAATCAAAGCAGTTTGCCCTTCTTTACACCAGCAGCTCTGTTTGCAAGCACTCTCTCTCTCTCTCTCTCTCTCTCTCTCTCTCTCTCTCTCTGGGCCAAGCTACAAGTGACAAATGACACTTGAACAGCAAGTGGATTAAGTGGAGGGCAAGTGAACAGGGAGAAATACACTTGCCGTTCAAGTGTCATTTGTCACTTGTAGCTTGGCCCTCTCTCTCTCTCTCTCTCTCTCTCTCTCTCTCACTCACTCAAGAGCCACGACTGAAAGCAAAGCAAGTTAAATCAAAGCAGCTTACTCTTCTTTAGAAAGCCAGCCCCAGCAGCCCGGCTGCTGCCTCCACTTCCTGCTGTTAAAGAGACGGGCAGCAGGGAGGCAGCCTTGAGGAAATCATGTGGGCAGGGCCAAAACCCATGTGATCTCTGCTCAGAGCTACTGGAATGCCGTTGCAGGTGTTCCCCCTCCAAATGAGTCCTGGACCTAGCGATCGGCAACTTGGCTCGTGTGCCCACAGAGAGGGCTCTGCATGCCAGCTGTGGCACATGTGCCATAGGTTCACCATCGCTGGTCTATGACATTTAAAAGACTGATTGTCCCATAACAAGGAGGGAAACCACAAGGGCTACGGCTGCAAACCTCCAGGTGGCCTGGAGATCTCCAAGAATTACAGCTGATCTCCAGACTACAGAGATTAGTTCCCCTGAAGAAAATAAAAAAGAGTCCAGTAGCACCTTTAAGACTAACCAATTTTATTGCAGCATAAGCTTTCGAGAATCACAGTTCTCTTCGTCAAATGCATGCATCTGACGAAGAGAACTGTGATTCTCAAAAGCTTATGCTACAATAAAATTGGTTAGTCTTAAAGGTGCTACTGGACTCTTTTTGATTTTGCTACTACAGACTAACACGGCTAACTCCTCTGGATCTATAACCCTGAAGAAAATGATTGCTTTGGAGGGAGGACTGTTTTGCACTGTACCCCACTGAGGTCCCCACCCATCTCCAATTCCCACCGTTACCAGGCTCCTCTCCCATGACTCTTCAAATATTTCTCAACCTGCTGCTAGCAACCCAGGAGCATCTCATTTCACTCTGCCTCACTATTTCCTCTTTCCTTTCCCTGAAAGTCCTCATAACCTCCCCCTTTCCAGCTTCCCTCTCTTTTTCCCATTCACTAATCAACCTATTGTAAAAGGATTCTTTGACCTCTTTCTATAAAATCTTGTGGTGAGCATACGCTCAATCTGACAGCACACAAAGCAGACACATAAGATAAGCCTTGCTCTAGTGTCACATTCTTCCTGGCGATGTATCCTGCAGGTCAGATAGGTCTTGGGTAGATGAGAAGAGTCACTGAGCATAGTATAAACATTTTCTTGTTTTGGTTATTATAATTAAGATAAATAAGACTTTAACCTTGAATGCGTTTCTTCCCAAGGGTATATCAGATATATGGCTCAAGCTTTTCAAATGTTTGTATAATTCATTTGTCACTCAAGCTTGTCAGATGTCATGTATTCTGGGAAATTCATCCTTTTGCATCATTCTGACAGGGTGTTTATACTAACCTTTTGATCTTTTATTCTGTAAACAACAAGTACTAAAGTATATAAGGATCTCAAATGTAACTAGTCTTTTACACATTTCAGCCTGAAATTGGTGATATGTGTCATGGGCTTATTCAATAAACAACAAACCCATATTTTTTTATAGATTACTGCTTTTAGTGTCTTGATTCTGTGTGAAGTGATTGGCTGAAAGGGGGGTTTGAATTGAAACAGAGTACTCTAAAATAAATCCCCCTTCACCTATCTTTATGTGCCGCACTGTCTTCAGCTTTCCCTTGGCATCGTCTCCCAAGAAAACTTTGGCCTAGTTTTGCAGTGCCAGCCATTGGTTCCAATTGCACAGTGGGGAACCCACAAGGGTTTGCAGGGGGTATTTCATTTCCCCCTACCTCAGTCTTTTCTGTTTTCCCTCCCTTGCAGCTCTCATATCCTTTCCCCTTTTCCTATTTCCTGTTTTCCTTCCACCCACCAGCCAACTTTTACCTGATCCCTCATCCATCCTCATTGCTTCCCCCTGACAGCCTATATCCTGGAAAACCAGTCTTGTAGAGCCAGCTGCATGGAGCCAGCTACTGGGTGCTCCCAGTTGCATGGTGGGAAATCTGCAAGGACTTGCATACATTATCTCATTTCCTCTGTATCCCCTTCCCCATATTATTTCCTCTTTTCCTCCTCTTGGCAATACTCACGTCTTCACCTTTCTCTGCTTCCTTTTCTCCTTCCCATCTACCAACCAACCTACCTTTCATCTGTCCCCTATCAGCTATATTTATTATTTATTTATAACGTTCATTTGTCCACAATGGAAACGCAAAACAGCTTACATCATTTTCTCTCCTCCACCTTATTTGATCATTTTAATTAATTTAATTTGCTTCATTTCTCCCTGATGGAAACCCAAAGCAGCTTACATCATTCTCCTCTTCTCTATTTTATCCTCACAACAAGTGTGAAGTAAGTTAGGCTGAGAATGTATGACTGGCCCAAAGTTACTCAGCAAGCTTCCATGGCAGAGTGGGGATTTGAATCTGGGTCTTCCAGATCCTAGTTTGACACTAACCAGTACACCACACTGGTTTTCATGGGGGTGGCTGCTGTTGAACAGTAGCAGCAAGGCCTGGGACAGTCATGCAAATCAGGTAGAAGTAAATCACCTGGTGGTTGCTGGCAGGCCTGGCCCCAATAAGTGTTCTGTCAAGGCCAAAATAACCCTGGAAAGGACCCTGCCCTTCCTCTGCCTTTTACTGTTATTGTGTGTGGGCTGGTGTTAACCCTTCAACATATTACTTCAGATTTTTATGCAAACCTAGAATTTTTGTAGAAAGTTCTATCTTGTCTGTCCGTAGTTCTAATCTCCAGATTTATATATCCACAGATTTGGTGCCATTAAAAATTAGATATATTGATGTAATGCAACTGCAAAAAATGTCTTCTTCCAACTCAGTCTAGTCCAGAAGATGGCCCCCTATCTTGACATAGCCAATTTGGCCATGGAACCATGCCATAGAAACACTGAGACTAGACTATTGTAATTTCTTTTGAGTCACTCCATCTCATGTTGGGTCTTCCTAGTTTCTACTGCCTTCATCTTTTCTTAGAATTGTCTTTTCCAGTAACCATGCATTAGCAGAATTATTATACTATGTCTATAGGATCATAGTTGACTTATAGTAATAGCAAGTCTTCCTTAACAAGAGGTTTTTGTTGATCTTTGCTTACCCAGGTCTTGTATAACTTATCTTAAGACATGCATGTCCTAATTCATTGCAATGATTCCTCTGAAACTAGAAATGAGCAAGCAGGCTAAATCTGTTGTGCTGAATAACTTAATAGATGAGTCAAAAAGAGTCCAGTAGCACCTTTAATAGATGAGAAGGTTGACAAGTTTGATAGTCAGATTTGCACAGAGGGGCTTCACTTCTTCAAGTTGTTCAATATAACAGATTTTTAATTTAAAGGAGGACGCATACTAGCTAAGTGGCACCTTGAAACTTTTCTTCACTTGGTTACCTGCAGCCTCAAGAGAGATCTTAGAAAGTCTTTAAAGGTTTCTCTATGTGGAACACAAATATTTTTCTTTGCTTTTTCTTTTTTTTTATTTCTTAAGAAGTAAAAAAAGGTTGAGAGAGGAAATATATTTGTATTATGTTGAGAATCAGTTAATTTTAACTATTGTGGTTGTTGTGGGTTTTCCGGGCTGTATTGCCGTGGTCTTGGCATTGTAGTTCCTGCTCGGGGGTCGCATAACCCCCGAGCAGGAACTACAATGCCAAGACCACGGCAATACAGCCCGGAAAACCCACAACAACCATCGTTCTCCGGCCGTGAAAGCCTTCGACAATACAATTTTAACTATTTCTCAGAAATATTGGTTGAATTGAAGGTTTTCTTTCACATGAGGAAGAGCTGTTTCAAACTGTTTTGTATTCTCCTGCTATCATTTCACAAAACATCCCAGCTTGTTAATATTGATTTGTTTTTCATATGAACATGTCTCTTTGAAATTTGATAGCAAAATGGGTGGCACCCCCCCCCCCAAAAAGGCTACATTTCCTTACCTGAAATTGAAACTGGAAGTAATTCAAACACTACTGATGCCAGGAAGACAGTAATGCTTCATGTGGGTGGGAGAGAGAGAATGCATCTTTCAAACAATCAATGTAATTATTATTAAAGTTGTCTTTTTAGATTAGATGTATAAAATTAGGCAATTGAAGTTCAGGCATGAATGTTGAACATTGTTATATTAATTGTGTGAAAACTGATTCTGCCAAGCTGTTTGCTTCCATTTAGGATAAATTAACCAAAAATCTTATTGTGAAGATATGAGGATGTAGGAGTTTTGAAAAAAAAGTTAATATTATATGGGTTTAAATTTTAACTGTTTTTATAATCATGGTATTTATTTTTTTTTAATTTGCTTTTTTGATTTCTGAGGGTTGATAGCCCAGACTTCAGACCCATCTAGCATTTTCCACAAAGAAAATTAGTATGTTTTTTGAAAAAGTTCAGATCCTCCCTATGTCACCAGGAGACATCTATGGATGGGGAATGACATCTGGCTTCCCCACTGTCCCTGCTTTCCAGGAAAAAAGACTTGAGCTGCACTTAGGTTGCTTATGACACAGAGCCTAAACCATATCTAATTCTGAACTAGGACTCAGAAAGCAGATTTTTTTTTTAAAAAAAATGTACATATTGAGACGAGGTACCAAAACAGGAGTTGAGGAGTCATGCATGCTTACCTCCCTAAACTGCTGATCACAGTGGAAACCTCAAAGATCAGCAGAGTAAGGGAACAGGTTGTTCCTTCTTTTGTGAGTCCTCATGAGTCCCTTGCTTGTCTAACCTCCCCTCTTTATCTCAACATAAAATTGATCTCCACTTAAAACCCACATTATATATTATACATAAAATACATTATGATGTCAGAATCTGTCTATTCCCCCAGGCACATTTTCCCCCTACCAAGTTTCTAATGGTCTATCATTATTACTTCTCATTCAAACTTGAGTTTTGCAAAAAAAAAATTGGTGGTGGTTCAGCACCTCCATTTGCAGTCTCTATGGGCTTACTTTCAGAAGACAGATCTTCAGCTAATTGGGTGATGGTTCAACACTTGTCTGGATGTCAGCGAATGTGGCTATCGCCAGTGCCCAGGAAAGACAGATAAGATGGATGAGTATTGGGAAGGAATCACCTTACTCAGTAGGAATAGAATATAGAGCTTGAAGGGAGAGACAGAAAGTGGAGCAATCCTACCAGTAGACCCCATTGACATACAATGAGGGACATCACCATCTGTGGATAGGTGGATTACACAGTTTAAGTCAATGGCTAGGACATACAATAAACAACAAGAAGAAGCAGAAATTCAACCAAAAACTTATGCAGATCATAATCCCCTATTGATAGAGTGGCAACAAGGTGCATCTAAGGAAAGAAGATGGAGATTGAATGATACTAGCTTATCGCAAGATGAAGTTCTAAAGAAATGTAAGAAAGATGTAGTTCTTTAGATTGAACTACACCAATGGTACATCACCATAATTTGAGAAGCATAATTTGAGAAGCAAGTAAAGTTTTTATGAGAGGGAGCTTGATAGCTCTGACCTCCAGAAAAAGGAAGGATAAAGCAAAACAGATGAACAAAATTATAGCTAAAATTCAACTTTTGGAAGAACAGCACAAAAAATCTTTTAAGAAAACAATATTAGCTGAAATTAAACAATTAAGAAACCAACTGAATTTATTACAAGTTGAAGAAATGCAGAAAAAAATAAGTTTTATGAAGAAGAAACATTTTGAACACACAAATAAACCAGGTCACTTTTTGGCCCATAGCTTAAGGAAAGAATCTGAAAGAAGAAGGATAATAGGAGTCAAAAAATCAGATGAGATTACACATATAGAAAAAGAAATACATCAACAATTTATTTCCTTCTTTTCTAACTTATATAAGAAAGAAATCCCCAAAGAACAAGGATTCGAAGATTACATTAAAGATACATTAATTCAAAAGTTTAAATTGGAAGATAAGGAACTGTTGAAATATAATATTACAGTACAAGAGATTTCACAAGCAATAAGAAAAATGAAAAAAGAAAAAGCTCCAGGTCCAGATGGGTTAACAGCAACTTATTATAAATGCTTGGAAGAAAAATTGATCCTGCCCCTTCAAAAAGTGATGAATAAAATAAGTGAAGATAAGATTGTAACCCCCAACGTGGCAGGAGGCTCATATAACATTGATCTACAAAGAAGGAAATGATCCAATGCTGCCCCAATCATATAGACCTATCTCATTATTAAATGTGGATTACTAATTGTTTACTTCTATATTGGCTGCATGGCTTAAAAAATGTATAGCAAATATAATACACCCAGATCAGATGGGCTTTATCTCAAAGAGATATATATGAAAGAAAATGTCCTATTTGTAATAGATGCAATAGAATTAGCGGGGGGAAAGGATATAAGACCGCATTTATTTTTTGGGATGCGGAAAAAGCATTAGACAATCTCTTGGATTTTTTTACAAAAAATACGGAATTTAAATTGCGGCTCAAAGTTCAAGAACTGGATACAAGGAATTTATACAAAGCAAAAGGCCAAGATTTAAATTAATGGGATATTAAAAGAAGAATTACAAATCAAAAAGGGCACAAGACAAGGCTGGCCACTGTCACCACAATTTTTTATCTTGGCAATGAAAATTTTTGCTTCAAAGTTAAGACAGGACTCTAAAATTAAAGGTTTGAAAGCTGATAACAAAGAGTTTAAATTGAAATGTTATGCCTATGATGTTGTTTTGACAATTTTGAATCCACATGAGACGCTGCAGCACATTATGGAACATCCTGTAAATTTTGGAAAGTTCTCAGGATTTAAAGTTAATAGGAAAAAAACTAAAATAATCCCCAAGTTGTTAACAAGGTAAGAGGAAGAAAAAATTAAGGAACTGTCAGGATGTGAAATAGCAGTGAATTTAGTAAAATATCTGGGCATTAATATAACAGGACGAAGGCAAACATTATTTAAAGATAATTACATAGTATTATGGAGGAGGATTCAAAAAGATATTGAAAGGCAGTCAAAATTGAAATTATCTTGGATAGGAAGAATTTCTGCAATCAAAATGAAAATCTGACCAAAAATTATTTTTTAATTTCAAATGTTACCAATTAATATTTTTAAAAAGATACTTCAAAGTTGGCAAACACAGATAAACCAATTTATTTGGGATGGCAAAAAAACGAGAGTAAGATTTAAGGTACTACAAGATGAAAAAAGAAGAGGAGGATTGGCGGTGCCAACCAAAGTTATAAAGTGGCCGGCTTGTCTTGTCTTATAGACTGAATTAAAAATCCAAAAGGTAGCAAAGTTTCTCTACAGTGCCATGGCTATTCGCCCTGACAAGTAATATTCTATATTGGTTTTGTTGCACTGTTGCCCTGTTCCTATTGGTAATTTTAATCTCATTCTGTATGGACTTGTTTCTGTATTTAATATCTTATATTTTATATATGCCAATAAAGGCTTGCCTGCTTGCTAAAATTCAAAAGACAGATTAATATGATTAGAAGTGGCTGATCTACCGGGAGGACTGCATAACTACCTCTGGATGAAGAGAAGGGCAAGGACAAAACATGAAAATCATGTGATAAGAGACAGCTTGATTCAAATCTGGGATTCGGTAAGAATGAGGATAAATCCACTGATACCACCGATATTATCACTGATTGATGCCTTTTGTGATAAGAATCAGAGAAAAGTTCATGACTTTATAACTTATCAAGATATGATAAATTCCCAAGGAACGAAAATCATGGCAAGAAATTTGCGACATAGGAAAGAAAATACAATGACTGATATATCTTCAGGCAGTCTCCAGACTGAAGGAAGCTCTCAAGGATTACAAAAGTCAATTGAGGTATTTTACTGATTTTGAGAATATAATCATGCAGAAAAAGAATAATATTTTGGGCCACATTTACAAACTCTTACTTCAATATGATACAGAAACAGAACAAGTTAAAACTTGTATGATAAAATGGATGCAAAATTTTGGTGAAGAAATAACATTTCAACAGTGGGAAAATTTATGGATTAAGGGCATAAAATTCACAGCAAGACAAACACTCAGAGAAAATTGGTATAAGATGTTTTTTAGATGGTACATTACACCAAAAGATATTTAAAAAATAAGACAAGAAATATGTAAGGGTCATGCTGGAAATATAAGGATGCAGAGGGTTCTTTCTTTCATGTGTGGTGGACATGTAAAAAATGTAAAAAAATTTAGAAAGATATACATGCTGAGATTCAGAAGATTTTAAAAATTAACTTCACTATGAAACCCCAGACCATGCTGTTGGAAATTATGCCAGACAATGTGGATAGAATATTACATGAACTGTTTTGATATTTGCTGATGATGGCAAGAGCAGTAATGGCAAGTAAATGGAAAGAAGGAGAATGCCCAACGAGGCAATTTGGAAAGAAAGTATCAGAATATGCAGTGATGGCAAAATTGACAAATTACATAAATAGGAGGCCAATTAAATAATTTGAAGAGAAATGGGGAAAATACTTTGTGTATAACGGACAAAATTTATAAGATGTTTTAGACCTGCAGATTTGAAAATGATTGTATTCAGATATACTTGACAATCTGATTGTAAGATAATTAGTTATATAAAGATTTTATAATACTGAAACATTGGCAAAAGGTCAGCATTGTTACAGGTATGTAAAATATAAGCAAAAGGTAATGAAAATATGGAGTAGAGATAGATTAGATTTTTTTAATAGCACTTTATCTTAAGGCTCTTAAAGGTTATGATAATCAGTTATATTAAGTAATAAGCAGTGTTAGTGTTAATAATTGTTTTCTCTTTATTACTACTAAAATAATGAGTAGAAATAGGTTTGAATTTTGCATGTGTTGTTCTTTTGGAAAAATATTTAATCGCTATTTTAATATCTATAAAAGTTATGACTTTGGTATCTTGTATTTTAATAGTCCTTGTAGTACACAGTTTTACATCTGCTTTGCTTGTCCCCCTTTTGTCCCCCTTCTTTTCTGTCCCCCTTTTTTCACTTTAATAAAATAAAATATAAAAAAATAAACAACACAACAAAGACAGAAGAAATTCAAAAACATGCAGAACTCTGATACAGAGCTGAAAAACATTGATTAAACAAAACATAATCAGAATGATATGATATATTAGACAGTGAAGAACTATCCAGTAGGAGTGATAGACCTGATAGCCTATCACTCACTATTTGACACTGTGCAGCAGCAGTTTTTGCTACCTTAGCCAGAATAAGAGACACAGGCTTGGAGATAAAAAGGGGCCGTTTATTAATGTAACAGTAACATAACTATAACTACAGCAAGGGCCAACTATGCGGTACAGGTCAAGCCACAGGGTCAGCCCCTGACCACCCCCTTGACCTGTCTGGGCGAGCCCCAAAGCCCTGGGTGTAGGCCATCCATGGAATGGCTGCAACCTGGCCAGCCAGGCTAATGGATCCCCCCATTAAGCTCCTAACGCCCCAGCCGTACAGCATGAGGGAAGGACTTGTTCCTGGGGATCCCCGCAGGCATCTGCCTGTGCTGTGGTAGCCGTCACAAGCATACCGCACTGATGGCAGACCCTGTTCCCCCACGTATGGGGGAAATGCCACTGGGTGCTCACCGACCCACTCCCTATTCCCCAGAATCTCCTGCCCGGGGAACCTAAACGGCACCACCCCGGCCAAAACCTCTAACCTCTGCCAGCAGTGCAAGGTAGGCGGAAAAAAACCCCGTTCCAACAGCCAATACGGTAACCGGGGTGAAAAATTCCTACCTGGCTCCGAAAACAGCAGACGGCTAATCCTGCACTATGACAGGGTGAGGAGGGTGGGCCGAGCAAAGCAAGCAACTGGAGGGCCAGGAAAGCGGAGCTGCCTTCTAAGGCATTGGCTCTGCCCCCGGCCAAGTACCCGGATGCCTGGGAAGGGAGTCTGTATCTCTCCCGGGCAAGGCAGCAAAGGATGGCCCCCAGCCTATGCAGCTTTGCTGCTGCCGGGTGTGCCAAATTGCTACATTAGCCGGAATAAGAGATAGACACAGGCTTGGAGATAAAAAGGGGCCGTTTATTAACCTAACAGTAACATAACTATAACTATGGCAAGGGCCAACTGTGCGGTATAGGTCAAGCCACGGGGTCAGCCCCTGACCACCAGCTTGACCTGTCTGAGCGAGCCCCAAAGCCCTGGGTATAGGCCATCCATGGAATGGCTGCAACCTGGCCAGCCAGGCTAATGGGGGAAATGCCACTGGGTGCTCACCGGCCCGCTCCCTATTCCCCAGAATCCCCTGCCACCACCAGGGCCAGGCCTCTGCTTAGGCCCTAGCGCCCCATAGGTGGCTTAAGGCCAACCTCAGCCCTTGCCATAGATCATCCAGGAAAATTTCATTGCTCTCTGGTGATAAATGGACACCATCATCCCAATAAAGATGGGCAAATTCGGCCTTAATTTTAGGATGGGGTAAATAAATCCCCAAGCCCTCCCCCAATGGTTTCTTCATGGCCTTGTTGGCCTTCCAATGAGCCCCTTCTATAGCTCGCGGGTCAAAGGCCTCATGCCACACCCAGCGTTGCAATATTTTGGACCAAAATATGAGCACGCCCGGCCACCGGCTGCTTATTTCGTGGAGGTCCACAGTAGCCTGCAGTGACAGGGCTTTCCCCTGCACTAAACCAAGGTCATTTCCCCCCAGGTGTATGACCAAAATATATGGGGGCGGACCCTTACCACCCCTAAACAGGAGTGGTAACAAGGCTGGCCACTGAAGGCCACGCCGGCCCAGTCACTTAACTGTGGCAACAGCACTGAGCCCCAACTGGGATCCAATCGGAGTCCATCTGGCTTGGTGGGCAGCCCAGAACACCATGTTGTGTCCACAGATCACGATCCTGCACTTCACAGTGGCTGATGCCGCACCTAAATAAAGAGCAGTTAGTACGGCCATCACTGGGACAAAGGACGGATATATGATCGAAATGCACCTGACCTCCACTGGCCAACTCTCTGTATGGCCCACTGAGGGTAACCCATGGCTGCAGCCATAGAGGCCACCCCAATCCAAAAGGAATGGGTGCCGAATTTGACCCCGGTTAACTCCAGCCTGCCCAGGGCCCTTTTCGTGACTGCCCAAAATTGATAGCGGGTCAATGGAGTCCCATCAAGATGTCGAAAAAAGGCTCCTTGACCATCACCCCGAAGCTCAACATAATCCTTAAGGGCCTGCACCGGGCAGAGCTCCCGGTCAGAGCAGGGGCTCAAAACTAAGGTGGCTCCCTTCGGCATCTGGTCTGTTTTGGACCGCCTAATCTTAATGGACACCTTATCTCCCACAAAGATAATGTTCCTAGCCGACAAAACCCTGTCAGCCGTATCCCTATGAGACTGCTCCACTAGCTCGCTAACTCGCAAGGCCCCCCAAAAGGCCACCAATGACACAGCGTGGAACAGCCTCTGCTCATAGGACGAGGAACAAACATCAGCCCAAGTGGCCCCCAATCCTTTCAGAACAGATGGGGAAATGGGCTGCCTCTGGTCCCTGGATGCACCTGCTTCCCTGGACCAGCCCTCCAGCATTTTACGTACACAGAAGTCCCCGGTGGCTTTGGGCAGGCCATGAGCCTTGCTCACAAAAGCCAAAGCAGCAAACTGCCCTTTAATTAATTAATTAATTAATTTAATCACATTTCTAGACCGCCCTCCCCATCAGACGGGCTCAGGGCAGTTTAACAACAGTTTAAAACAGTAAAAACATTTAAACATTTTATCAAAACAATTGGACTTGATGGAGAGGCCACGTCCACGCTGCACCATGCAGAAATGCATCAGGTGCTCCGACGGAATGGGCCAAATTTCTCGGAGCCCCACCGTCCTCCTGAACTCAGTGAACTGCCCTACCACACGGTCATATGCCTTCCGAGTAATAGGAGCTATGGCAGACTGGATTGCCCGGTTCGCTTCCACCTTCCAAGCCGCCAAAGCTTGCATCTGTGCAGGGAAATGATCGGGCTCTGGGGCAAGGAGCCAAAATCGTTCCATCTGCCACACCATTACTAATTCCAGGAACATGTCTGGCCCTGAACAAAATATTCTGCTGTAAGCATTTGAGGGTAAAAGCACACACCAGCCGCATAACTCTGGGCGATTTCGATGTCAAGGAGTTAACCACATGAACCACCACCAGGTTATCACACCAGAAGCGGACCATGTGGTTTGACAATTCCCCCCAAACAGCCACCAGCAAGGGGAAAAACTCCAAAAATGTCAAGTCTTTGGACAAACCCTGCTTGATCCAATCAGCCGGCCAACAAGCCGTGCACCAGTGCCCGCGAAAATACACGCCAAAGTCTAATGCCCCCGATGCATCGGAAGTAACCTGAAGCTCGGTTTCAAGCAACAAATCTTCCCTCCAGAATGTTACACCGTTAAAGGACCCAAGAAAGACCCTCCAAACCTGGAGATCATCACGCATGCCCCTACTAAGGTGCAATCGGTGATGAGGCAATCTCAAGGTCCCCATGGCATCACACAAACGTGTTAAAAAGGCCCTGCTGGGGGCAATTGCTTTACAACCAAAATTCAAGTGCCCCACGAGCTGCTGTAATTCATGAAGGGAAACTCTATTCCACCCCTTAAATCCATCTAACTGCCTCCTAAGGTCCTCAACATGTGAAGGGAGTCTTAAGGACTGCTGGCCTGTGTCCAACTCAATACCTAAAAAGGTCAACACTGTGGAGGGGCCCTCAGTCTTTTCATGCACTAGGGGAACCCCGATTTCCTCTGCTAGGGAAATAAAGCTGGCCAACAACCTAGCACACTGACCGGTGCCCTCGGGCCCCACGAACAAAACATCATCTAAATAATGACAAGTATCAGGGCAGGCTGTGCGGCGACGCAGCTCCCATTCCAAAAGGAAACTGAAGCGCTCATACGCCGTGCATGATATGGAGCACCCTATCGAGAGGGCCCTATCCATATAAAACTTGCCCTCAAATGCGAATCCGAGAAGCTCAAAGTCCTCAGGATGGACCAGGAGAATGCAAAAGGCTGACTTAATGTCACACTTTGACATTTCAGCGCCCACCCCACAACGGCACACAACTTTGACCACCTGGCCAAAGGACGTGTAGTGCACCGAACAAAGATGCTCAGGAATGGCATCATTCACAGATCTGCCCCTAGGAAATGATAAGTGGTGGATAAGGCGGAACTCCCCGACCACCTTTTTGGCACCACATCAAGTGGGGAAACCCTCAAACAAGGAACAGGAGGGGCATTGAATGGGCTGACTTACACAGCTGACTTACCCTCCTGCAGTGCCGGCTCCACAGCTATGGCAACCTGCCCGCCATCCGCAGCAGCCTCCTGTTCAGCCTCAGCCACAGGCATTTCCTCTACCTGTTGGGATGCTTCTTGGCTAGCGCTGGATTCGCCACGCTTGACAACTGAGGCTGCCTCCAGAGCAGAAATGCGCTTCAGGATGTCCTTCCGAAACACAGCAGGAGCAACTTTTTTAGTAGGCCGATGGACCCTAGCCCTAGGAACTTCCGTCTGGGCCCTACTCCGAGCCTGCTCAAGAGCCGCCAAGCAGTCTAATATCTCCATCATGCCAGATCCACCATCCTCCTCGTCCAAAGATGACAGTGCCGGAGGGTGAGGCCTTTTGGCAGCCGACCATTTAGCAGGCTGCTTGCCCTTGGATGGGCCACCCCCTTTTTTAGGTGGCATGCTGCTACCCTATGCCGATGTTAACCAAAATTGGGGACCAGGCTTAGGGCGTCCGCCAGCAGAGTGGTGATTCACAGCCAAACCACGTAACCACTGTGCTACCACAGCTGCACTAGCCCCCAGATAGACTGGGACACAAAATGGCCACCACACCAGAATTCAAAATGGCGGCTGCTGAGGCCCAGTTATAAAATGGCTGCCAAGCTCCCCTAACCACAGGGAATGTGTAACCCTGAAACCAAACCCAACCCAGGAGGGGGTGGTGGGCTACTGGCCCTGAGCAACGCAAACCTTGCTCAGCCTCCAATACCTGGTAGCAGCCAATTGCACTGCCCTTCCAGCCCAGGGCAACCCCCACCAAAGCCAAGACAGCCCAGAGCACTCAGCTACCCAATCACCCCTGTCCCAGGAGGGGGGGCAGGGCAGGCCTGGACAGAACACTTTTTTAATGGGCCCCTTAAGAGGAGAGTAGACAAAATCCCCCTCCCCACAGTGCCCCAAGCAAGCCGCGGCAGACGTGCAGCGGGGAAAAGCAGGGAGCATTAAGAAGTGCTTCCTGCTACACAAGCCGCTCTGCTGTTGCTGCCACAGTGGCGGCCGCTGCCGAAACTGCCTCTTCTGAGGGCGCCCGCAGCAAGTATGTGAGCCTCCAAGAGGCTGCTCCGCTGGCAAGCCTCGCCGCAACGGGCTGACGCAGCCGCTCCCACCGTCAACGGGTCCTGGCTGATCCATCTGCCCGCTTGCTGTTCCTTGCCTGCTGCTCGACTCCGCTGCCGCAGTCGCCACCCACCGCCGCTCTAATGGTGGGCCTGCTTGCTGCTCGGAGAGCTGGAACGCTCCTTCCCTCTCCGAGCAAAGCAAGCAACTGGAGGGCCGGGAAAGCAGAGCCACCTTCTAAGGCATTGACTCCACCCCCGGCCAAGTACCCGGATACCCGGGAAGGGAGTCTGTCTCTCTCCTGGGCAAGCCAGCAAAGCTTTGCTGCTGCTGGGTGTGCCAAATTCTTGCAGCAATAGTTAACAGTAATTCTTGTAGCAATAACTAATGGTATGTGATAGTAACCAGCTTTGCCTTGCAACATAACTAACAGTAATACGTAGTAACGAACAGCCTTATTTTAGTTTATGATGGTAATAGACTTTGCAACAAGACATGACAAAATCCACAGGCTGTACATAGGGACATGCATGGGAAAAAGGGAAGTTTGGAGCATGACACCCAACCACAAAAGACACATATGCCTTATTGTAGTAGCATTATAAAAAGTCTGAATATTCTAACCCAAATCAGAGGAGCATGGTGGCTTGCTTTTGAGAGCTCCTCTCCTTTGTTGCAACAGAGTTTTGTATCATTCTGCCTACTTCTGCCCTCTGCGTGGTGATTGGCAATCATATAGGGGGGCTGACTTCGGCACAACAGGCGCATACTTAGAACAGAAAATACACAGTAGTAGAGACTATAGTCCCTATCCTTCTTCCAAAGCATCTCTCAGAGCCATTTTCTTACAGCACAGTCCTTTTATTTATTTTTTAAAAGTCCTCCTGAATCGGTTTTGCATAGTTTGAGTAGAAGCTTTCCTAACCTCTTCAGGCAATCCAATTTGTAGGGGCGGGGCACCACAGAGAATGTGTGTATACATGCAGTTGTTGATTTTGTCATGTGCGAGGTCATACCTGCAAATGGTGCTGCTCAGATAAGGAAGCTACCATGGAGGATCATAGGGAGAGAGGTGGTCCCACAGATATGAGGGACCAAGGTCATGAAGGGTTTTGTATGTAATAGCCAAAACCTTTAGTTTAGCTTGGTAACTGATGGCTAGCTAATTGTCTGGGCTAGGCTGAGTTATCAGAGGGCCTTCTGGGCAGCTTCTATAGTAACAATGTTGAATTTGTATATCTAGCAGCAATGCTTAGAATCATAGAATCATAGAGTTGGAAGGGGCCATACAGACCATCTAGTCCAACCCCCTACCCAGTGCAGGATCAGCCTAAAGCATCTCTGACAAGTATTCATCCAGCCTCTTCTTGAAAACTGCCAGTGAGGGGGAGCTCACCACCTCCCTAGGCAGTTGATTCCACTTTTGAACTACTCTGACCGTGAAAAAGTTTTTCCTAATATCTAGCCAGTACCTTTGTGCATGTAGTTTTAGCCCATTGCTTCAGGTCCTACCCTCTGCTGCCAACTGGAACAGCTTCTTGCCCTCCTCCAAATGACAGCCTTTCAAATATTTAAAGAGAGCAATCATGTCCCCCCTCAACCTCCTCTTCTCCAAACTAAACATTCCCAAGGCCCTCAGCCTTTCCTCGTAGGGCTCAGTCTCCAGACCCCTGATCATTCTCGTCGCTCTCCTCTGCACCCTCTCAATTTTGGCCACATCCTTTTTGAAGTGAGGCCTCCGGAACTGCACACAATACTCCAGGTGTGGCCTGACTAAGGCAGTATAGAGAGGGGCTATGACCTCCTGCGATTTTGACGCTATGGCCCCTTTGATACAACCCAAGATTGAATTGGCCTTTTTTGCCACCGCATCACACTGACTGCTCATATTTAGTTTACAGTCCACTCTTACCCCAAGATCCCTTTCACATATACTACTGCCCAGAAGTGTATCCCCCATCCAGTATTTGTGCTTCCCATTTTTGTGGCCCAGATATAATACTGTGCCCTTGTCTTTGTTGAATTGCATCCTATTCACAGCTGCCCACTTCTCCAGAGTATTCAGGTCTTGTTGAATTTTAATTCTATCTTCTGGGGTGTTTGCTACTCCTCCCAATTTGGTATCATCAGCAAATTTAATGAGCAGCCCTTCCACTCCTTTATCCAGATCATTGATAAAAATATTGAAAAGTACCGGGCCCAAAACTGAGCCCTGCGGCACCCCACTGGACACCTCCCTCCAATCTGATGAAATGCTGTTGACCACCACTCTTTGAGTGCAGTCCTCTAACCAGTTCCCTATCCACCGAACTGTCCTATAGTACAGTCCACAGACTTCCAGTTTGCCCATCAGAATGTCATGGGGGACCTTATCAAAAGCTTTACTGAAATCCAGATAAATCACGTCAACAGAGTTCCCCCAATCCAGTAAGCTGGTCACTCGATCAAAGAAGGAAACCAGGTTGGTCTGGCAAGACCTGATAGGAACAAAACCATGCTGACTTCCCCGGATCACTGAGCGGTCCTTCAGATGCTTACAGATTGATCTATTTAAAATCTGTTCTAATATCTTCCCAGCAACAGAAGTCAGACTGACCGGCCTGTAGTTTCCTGGGTCATCCTTCTTCCCTTTCTTAAAGATTGGGATAACATTCGCTCTTCTCTAATCTTGTGGCACATCCCCAGTCCTCCAGGAGGCCTTGAAGATGATGTACAGGGGTTCTGCAAGTTCTCTAGAAAGTTCTTTCAGCACTCTTGGGTGCATCCCATCTGGCCCAGGGGATTTGTATTCATCCAGTGCAGCCAGATGCCTCTCCACAACCTCTCTGTCAATGTCAATTAGCCACTCAGGTGTCGTTCCAGAATAATGTTCAGGCTTTTAACCAAGTATGCACAGGTCAACTAAACCCCACTGAAAGTGGGGAGTACAATATCCTTCAATATCTCCACCTTCCCAACCAACATCATTTCTGTCTTGTCTTGGTTCAGTTTCTTTTTTTCTTTTTTTCTTTTGCTTTCAGCCATTATACTTCATCTGTCAAACAGTGACTTAAGATCTCTACTGCATCACCAGGGGATTTGGACAGAAAGATGTAGAGTGGGGTATCATCTGTACATTGATGGCAACCAGTTCTATAGCTATGAATGGTTTATCCTAAAGGCTTAAGATATAAGTTGAATAACATAGGGGAAAAGGTCACATCTTGTGGAACCCTGCTTATTGCTGCAAAAAGTTTGTGCCTTTTTGTTCTAAATAGCATTAAACTCTGAATTTACTATGTCATTAGGTTTTACTTTGAAATTCCTGTGTTCCCTCAAAAGGGTTTATTTGATCTCTGGACCTCCATATCATGTCTGTTATGGGCATATCTACACTACACTGTAGACACTAGACTCTACAGTTCCTGGGAGAGAGGGGACATCCCAGCACTGGCCATGGGAGGAGCCTGCTGATAAGGGATGAGGGGGACCAGCAGAGCTGATTCCCATCCGAATCCCTTCTGTTGGCAGGAGATCCTTCTTGGCTTGCCTATGCCACATCTGCAAAGAGAGGGCATCTCTTGTGCTAGTGAGCTGCTCAGCCTGCTTGGTGAAGGTGCCCTTGATGCACGGGTCTAATGTGCCCGGCTTGGCTCCAATGGAACCAGAGGTGGGCAGGGGAAACCTAGTTAAATTTGAGTAGAACCTGAACTCTTCTGAATTCCTACACAATCCTATTAAAGCGGGGGGGGGGGGACTCTCTTTGGTCCCTAAAAGCTACTAATTAAGTTTTGCTTTACAAGACCTACAACTAACCTATCTTAGTTCACACAACCCTCTCTGAGACTCTGAATACCAAAAGTACACCCAAACACCACTACATAAAAGTTCACCAAACAGCAACCCTACAACCCACCACCTGCCAAGAAGAAGAACAACCAACCAACAAAAATCTACAGTGAACACCAAGCCAAGCTTCTAGACCAATAGAAAATAGAAACACCAACCATACTTCTATTAAGAAAGAGCAGCCCAACAACAGGGAAAAACACCCCCCCCCCAAAAAAAAAAGATACAGCAAAAATTTACAGCAACAAAACACTCACAACAGGGGGAAAGCACAGATTCCTCCCCCTCAAAAGAACAAGTGAATCTAATAGGCAGGATCTATAAAACAGAAAACAAAACACTCCAGCAACAGGTGTGACGGAGTGCACTTTTTAAAAGCCTTGAAGTGCTGTACAAACAGCTGAAGGATTGTTAAGGGTTAATCCCACACAGACACAGAGAGTTTTGAGTGACAGGCTACTCTAAGGAATCTGATTGGGTAGCATGAGCTGGAAAGAGGAAGGTCTATTTTTCAGCCTTAGCTGTGAGGAATCTATTGGGGAAAAGAAACCAACACCCTTAGCCAATTGTAGATTTCCCACTTCACCACTAGTCAGAGAAACAACTCAAGACATTTAAATTTGGTGATCATAGAAGTAAAAGGTTTGTTTAACAATAAATCTGATGCAGTCAATTAGGTAACTGACTGCATACAGGAATGCTTCAGCACCTGTATTTTATACCTTTCAATCAACATTAAAAAATTGTATACAGCTCATAAGATCTCAGTTCTCTAAACAAAAAGCCAGTTCTTACAAAGAATCATCGAGATATGTGATCTTCTGAATATGGTGGATTGACAGATCATAGCCAGCAGTTAAAAGGAATACAGTAAAAAAAATCATGGATGGCACCATTAATTTCATAACATAACTTGGAAAGAATGCCTAAGGCTGGGGCTGAATATTTGTGAATGTAAACAATTCCTAACCTTCTATATATAGTGGAAGTAAACTTGCTGAGCTTTTTTCATGGCCTCTATCTTATAAAGTTATAATAATAATTGCAGGAGCAGAAATGCAAAACATAGGGTATAAGAAGAATTTTCTCACAGGCTTTGAGCAGGCCAGATCAATGAGTTTTAATTGGAAATCGGTGTTCCCCCAAAATTAACTAACAGAATCAAGTGTGCACAGTTGGGAGATGGAGTCCTGAGAGCAGTTTAACACTAACAGGAGAGCTGTGGAAAAGTTGGTAAGGAAGTTTGGGAAGTTGGTGCAGAATCCCATTTCAGGCCAAAGAAAGGGGATTGATCTTCTAAGGAGAGGAGG
The DNA here is from genome assembly GCF_028583425.1 of Eublepharis macularius. Classification (NCBI taxonomy): domain Eukaryota; kingdom Metazoa; phylum Chordata; class Lepidosauria; order Squamata; family Eublepharidae; genus Eublepharis; species Eublepharis macularius. Next base: position 87,593,769 of record NC_072790.1, read on the forward strand.
CTTTCCCTACCCAGGGAAGTAGCTCTGGAAAGTAGAGAGATCCCTTGTTGGGTGTGGTTGGAAACTACCTGTGGGGCCCTTAAGATTCAGTCAAAAACTGAAGGAAAGCACTGGTGCTTGTAGAGAAGAGGATTGGGGTACTAGAAAGTGATTACCAGCCTTCTTAAACCCAACAGAGAAAGAGAATACTGAAAGTGTACTAGACTGTTTGGGGAAGCACACGGGAACAAAAGTACTAAAGTCTGTGCACGTACTGATTTTACCTCAGAGATATCTATGTTGAATTACCTGAAAAAAATTCAACCTCTGGTTTCAGTTGACCTTTCTGCTCTAAAATAAATAAAATAGAAAGGTATTTTTGAATTTGAAAAATGCCTCTGGTGCCATTTCTGCTGTTCAAGGACTAAGCAGAGGGAAAGAGGAGGAGGCAAGGTCATAACAGGATAAAACAGACACACACACCCTCCAAGAAGAACAACACAATAAACATTAATTATAATAAGTAAAAGGCAAACCAAAGCACCCCACACACAAAAAAGCCAAACAAAACTGCACCCCCCACACACCAAAAATGCAGCTTTTAAAATGCAAACTAGAAAAACTCTCCCTGTCCCTATCCCTCCCAGACACCAGTCAATCTTTCTACCCCCAAAGGGAGAAAAAACCCAGTGAGTTTATGACTCTCATGTTAAGCAGCAGCAGAAGTCCTCCAGGTGCTGAAGTCCTCCAGGTACAGCAGCAGCAGAAGTCCTCCAGGTACAGGGCTCATAAGATACCAGCAGGAAGGAATCCACCAGGCAGCAGAATCCAGTCACAGTCTACATAAAGTCCAAAGCAGCCCAGGCCAGACCACAGAGAGAGAGAGCTCACAACCAGCAGCAGGCAAGGTCTCAGATCTCTCCAGGCAACCAGAGCGCACACACCCCACAAAATAGCTGCTCTGAGGCAAGCCTGCATATTTAATTACTTACAGGGCCGTTTAAACAAGGCATTCTCTTTCTAGAGAATCCCAATGGCCAGAGATAGAGAGCTCTTGAGAAGACAGACCATTAACTCCTCCTTCCTTTCTCCTGTGCCCCCCTCTGCCTCACTCTCCCCTCCCTTCTTCCCCCTCCCATCTGGTAAAAAAAGACAGAAACAGTGTTTCTTTGCTGTTCCTTAGCAAAGGAACAGCCCAGCAGTTATTACCAAAGTTTACTGAATTAACATGAATTAATTGAAAATGAGATCAGTAAAACCAAATTTCACCGAATCAGGTAAAATTTAGTATTCTAAAAGGAATATGGAACCCAAATTGTACATCTCTAGAAGGGTCTCAAGAAATCCTCAAGGAAGACCAAATGGTATAAGAGCTGATGCTGCAACAGAGAAATGTACTTGTCAATTTTATATACCAGTAGCATTTTGTGTTAGTTAGGTCAACAAAACACTTTAACACCCACGGCAAGAGAGCACCTGCTCAAGGAAGTACAACCAAGAAGTAGAATTCCCGTATAAGACGGTATAGTCTGTATTTATAGAACCTCCAATGGGCAAATTTCAGTATTCTTAATATACATACTAATACATAGTCCCCTACACATACATCAGGTGAAACCAGTATTTCACATAAATATACAAACATCAAAGTGCCCAAAAATTGGAGCAATTACAGTCAAGACCCAAATGGGTAAACAAACGCCGCTCGTTCCCCTACGTGCGGGGAGAGCTCCGGCTTGGATTCCGGGCAGCTGGCGTTCACTGAAAGCTGGCTACGAGCTTCGCCGGCCTTTTATTGCTCTGCTCGTTTCGAAGTAGTTCTTCTTCCGGCCAGTATTTCTATAATAAACCACAATTATTTCAGCTCCTGGGCATTCCTTATACACATAAACTAAATAAAGAACTCATTGAACTCACAGTCATTTGTGTATAACCACATTCCAAGTTCCGTCTCCGATCTCGTCAATATCTCTGGGGTGAAGTGCTTCTCATTTTGACCGCATAAATAGTCTCATCCGATTCAATGCTATTTTCTTAAAAGGGAACCTTCCCTCTTAATTTCGTCTGATTCACTGCTATTTTGTTAGATTTTATTAAAGGGGAACCATCTCTCTACTGCACCATTTCAAAAGGGTCCATCATATCCAATCATCTATTCCCCTTCTGCTTCTCTTTTCTCCTCCAAGCATCCTTTGCTTCTCTGTTCCTCTTTCCCTCAACTCTACCCAATGTTTTCCTTCCCATTTTGTTTCTTGGAGTAAGGGAAACGAGAACACTTCAGTGCAAGCAATATTCCTTCTTTCACCCTCGCATTCAAGTCTCTATCTCTTCCTCTCTCCTAGAAAATTTGACAAATTTTACACAAATGTTTACACCCCATATAAGATATTAAAAACTTCTAACTTCCCATTCTTATTACAAAGGTCTTTGTGACAATAACACATATATAAAATCCACCAGGTATACATAACTGTGTCAAGTAGCATGATCTAGCAACTCACCTGATGCATCATTGTTATTGTTGTATGCACCATTCACCAGCACTTACCAGCTTATCAACTTTTGCCTTTTGTCTCATAACACACAACTGAATAATTTCAGCACAAGTTGGAGTGTATGATTCAAACAGAAAATGAATATTTGACAATGACATACTCAGAAAATATAATTCAAGGGTAACAATAAGCATACAAGCTTGAAATTACCCAAAGTATCTTTCTGTCAGCTTCAGAAGCCAAATGTACAGGAATAGCTTGAGAAAAATGACATAAAATTGGTTGGGGGAGAGGGCAGCAGTAGCATGCTGTTTTCACTCATTCTCAGCTACTATGGAGATAATGTAGATAAGAGTGCCACAATTTCTCTATAGTGTGAATTTTTACAATATGTCAACTACAAACACAAGATTTTTTTAAAAAGGAATTAGACCTGTCATGAAGAGAATTCATGATTCTGAACTTTCATGTGAAAAGGGACTAAAACTAAAGATGTACACTGAAAGCATTTCCATTCCAGCTTCAGATCTGGGGGTTCCAAACCAAATATGTACCTTTACTGTTTTTTCCAGGTGGGATGTTAGCCAAATAGGAGGCCTCCTTAGTTAGTTGTGGAGGGGAGACTGGGATTCTCCACCTATGTCTACGGTGATTCTTCCCTTAGAGAACTTTCAAATAAACAGGCAGATGTTCAACCAAAAAAGTTTCTTTATTAACATAGGAATAAATGGGCAAACACAGAAAACATACAGAAAACCAGAAACAAAAAATGTTTAGGGGGGAAGGAGCGATATTTGTTTATGATCATTTTGGAGTGAGTGTATAATATGTAATACCTAAACATCTTTCACAGAGAAATAGGAGATTATTCCTAAATTTTTCTTTATATTAGTTTTCTTTTTTCTGTCTGTTCTTTCTTTTTAAATTTTTCTTTTTATCTTTTTATATCTTGTTTAAAATTCCTTAATAAAAATTCAGATTAAAAAAATAAAACCACACACAGAGCTAACTAAAAAAATAGTGAGGAAATAGAAAAGCAGTTTTGGGGGAAGGGTGATCGTTACCAATCTCCAAGAGGTCCATGGAGGATCAGTAAAATGAACAGTGATTCATGGAAGAGAAGAGGAGAGAAGAGTGTTTGGATCCAAATGCACACACACACAAAGCACATGGCTGGGAAGACCAGTTATAGGGCAAAACATTCCCTGGGGCAATGCTTGATGACCTGGTAGGTATTGGATGGGAAGACTTTCAGGTGTACTGAATAGCTGTAATTAGGGTAAATAGGTGAGGGGAGGTAGAGGAAGATGTTGATGAAATTAAGCAAGGAGTTTTCTCAAGAAGCCACATTATTGCTGCATCTCTCTGAGGCATGGATGGCTACTCAGTCAGTCACCCACCTCTGAATCACATCATGGTAAATTTCTTGTCTTCAGGCCAGTTGGCATCCACTCTATGTTGGGCCAGACAGTACCTTGGACTTACGGCAAGGGTTTTTTATATTCCCTATCCATAAACTGCCCTTTCAGCATGGGAAAGGGGTTTGACTCCTAACAGGGACATTGCCTGCATGGATTTATTCTGTTTGCAGTTTTTTGTTTTCATGAGTTTCATCCCTGTTCTTTGCAATGTGAGCTTCCACCAAGTATTTCAGCGGTTAAACTACACACACATAAAACAACAGACCCTGAAGAAGGTGAGTGTTGGTGGTGTACCCTATGGTGAGAAACTAGCTGGATAAGGGGAAGCAGGACAGAAACACTGGCATTCAAAACAATCCTGTTTATGTTCACTTTTTCTTTTTTTAAATGCCAATAAATTATTTCCTTTGGTGCCATATTTCCTTGTGCTTACTCCCATGGAAATGACTTTAGAATTGCAGCCTATGATTGAAGTCTTCCAGGTCTTTTATCAAGTCTGATGGATTGAACAGACCACTCCCCACCCTCACAGCATTTTTCCTCACAGCAACCATCCAAGTGCTGTTGGGGGTGGAGGAGACAGACCAGTGCCTGGGTAGTGCTGCAAAACCAATCAAGATGTACTCTCCAGCAGGTTTACTCAGATGTAAGTTCTATGTTATTCAATAGTGCTTACTCCTAGGCAAGTGTCTTTCGGATTGCAGTTTATGATTCCCCTTTCCAAAGCTGATAGGTGGGGAGGGGTCTCCCCTTGTGAGGACCCACGTAACAGGGAGACAATGCCATTTCCCAGGCAGTGATAGGGAAAAATAAGATGCACTCATGCTCCCCCTTCTCACCAATAGAGTTAATTAATAACATGAGGGCTCTCTCTCCTAGGGATCCAGTTGGTGCTGTTAAGGAAAACAAGATGCTGCCATGTGATCCCAATGCTTAATTGTGCTGCTGATGCTGCTGATGCTTCTGTGAGGTACAAACTGGAACAAAATACACAAACCTTTTGGTTCGCCATTATGGAAGCTGGTTTAACAAAATGAAGCAGTGATTTCTGGGTGTATTTTTGGCTCCCCCCCCATTTTGCACATCCCTAACTATAAATATCTGTGCAAACATTTTAATTTAAGGACCAAGCATCTGACAGTTATTCACTCTTTTAAAGTAAGCTAGTAAGAGAGAGTTTGCTAACCCTGAGCCTGTTCGCAGGGAGGACAAGCTAGAAATCAAATCAATCAAATCAATCAAATCAATAAATTGGTGCCCAGCAGGCAGTTTTGGCACTCATAGCCCTTGGAGAGGTAAGAGAGAAAGTGTGGGATTTGCTGCAGTTGGCGGGAAGGGATATCCAGTAAGGCAGATGCAGCATTAGGGGGTAGGGTGGAAGAATCCCATAGAGGGGTCAGCATTCAGCCCCCCCGCCCTCCACCCCCAAAACTGGAAGAACCATCATTAACAGAAAGGCACAGCAGTTTGCACTCCTAGACTCAGTGTCAGGGCTTGCCGCGGCTGCCGCTGGGCGTGGCACTGGGCGGTCTGCTCCTGACGTCACAGGGGGGCCAGGGACTCTGCAGGACCCTGCTCTGTGGAAGGAGGGGCGGTATACCTCACCCAGACTCCCTCTCAGTCCACTCGCTGGCCTGCTCAACCTGGCCTGCTTACCCTCTGTGTCCTCCATCTCCTCCTTCCAGAACTCTCCTCCAAGCCTCCACCCTTGCATCCTACTGCTCTCACTCCACATCATCACTCCTCACTCACACCCACCACCGCAGAGCTCTTCCCAGCCACCCTTTATAGGGTTTCCTTTCTCCACCCCGCCCTCCTTCCAGGCTTGTTCCCTCTCCTGACTGGGCCCAGCTGTGCATTCCTCCAGGTGTTTCCCTCCAACCACTAATCCCTCCTGGGCCCTTTTGCCATGCTGGCAGGGTGGGGTTGAGTGCGAGCCATCCCCAGCTGAGGGCTCCTTGGCCTTGCTCACGAGGAGCTGCCCCAGCCAGCCCTTGTGCTATTGAGCTTGCCTGGCCTTGCTCACGAGGAGCTGCCCCAGCCAGCCTCTGAGCTACTGAGCTTGCCTGGCCCTGCTCACGAGGAGCTGCCCCAGCCAGCCCTTGTGCTATTGAGCTTGCCTGGCCTTGCTCACGAGGAGCTGCCCCAGCCAGCCTCTGTGCTATTGGGCTTGCCTGGCCCTGCTCACGAGGAGCTGCCTTAGCCAGCTTCTGCGCTGCCTGCTCAGCAATGCTGGGCGGGGTTACCCATCTCCTCCCCCAGAATGCCTGTGGCAGCCCCCCCTGGAGAGGCTTGGCTTCTAGCAACTCCTGAGCCAGGCTGCTGTCTTCTAGCCATGGTGTGGCTCTGGGCTGCAGCGGCGGCGTCCTCTCCCTGCCAGGTAAGGGATCTGCTTGGGTTGCTGCTGCTGCTGCTGGACCCACCTCCTCCCTGCTGTGTCCCTTTCCCTCTGGCCTGCTTAGCCCCCTCTCTTCCCCCTGGAGGGTGGGGCTGGCTGGTTTCTCCTTGCCCCCTCCACCCCTCTGAGGTACTGGCCTTTTGCCCCTTCCCCATGGAGTAGGTAGGTTCTGGCCCTGGTTGCCGGCTTGGGGGGTGGAGTTGCTGCCACCCTTTTGTCCCCTGCTGTTCCCTCTTGTCAAGTCTGGGGGCTGGGGCTCAGACCCCGGACACACCCCCCCGCTTGGCTTTGAGTTGTGGGGGTCCGGCTCAGTCTCAAACATGCGGGACATATAGTCCGCGTCCACATGCCGTGCCCCCCGGCGGTATTTGATGGTAAATTGGAAGGGTAGAAGGGAGAGGTACCAGCGTAGCACCCTGGGGTTGTGTGCCTTCATGCGATGGAGCCACTGCAGGGGTGCATGGTCCGTCAGCAGTATAAAGGGGTTGTTGGCCAGGTAGTACTGCAGGGCCCCCACCGCCCACTTGACCGCTAGGGCCTCCCGCTCCACCGTGGCATAGCGCTTCTCGGCGGGCTGTAGCTTCCGACTCAGGAAGAGAATCGGGACGTCTGCTCCGTCACGTTCCTGGGTCAGCACAGCCCCGAGGCCGGTGTCCGAAGCGTCTGTGGCCAGTGTGAAGGGCCGGTCAAAGTCCGGGTTCCACAGGGCAGTGGCGTTAGAGAGGGCGGACCGCAGGTCTTTGAAAGCTGCCTCTAGTTCTGGGGTCCACCGGACTTGGTTGGGCAGCCCCTTCCTTAAGCTGTCCGTCAGGGGCGCCGCTCGGGAGGCAAAGTGGGGGATGAACCGCCCATAATACCCCAGCAGTCCTAGGAATCTCCGAACCTGCTTCTTGGTCTTGGGCTGTGGGGCGTCGGCTATTGAGGCCACCTTGTCCGGTGGTGGCCTGACTTGTCCTCCCCCGACCACGAAGCCCAGGTATTGGAGTTCCTGGAACCCCAGGTGGCTCTTTTTTGGGTTCGCCCTTAGCCCAGCTCGTTGGAGGGCCCTTAAGACGGCTTCCAGGTGTTGGAGGTGGGTGGGCCAGTCGGGGCTGAAGATAATAATATCATCAATGTACGCCATGGCGTACGCCCGACACTCTCCCAGCACCTGGTCCACCAACCGCTGAAAGGTGGCCGCCGCCCCATGCAGGCCAAACGGCATCTTCTTGAATTGGAAGAGGCCTTGGGGGGTGGCAAAGGCCGTCTTCTCCCGGTCCTCTGGCCGTACGGGCACCTGCCAGTAGCCCTTTGTTAAGTCCAGGGCCGACAGGTAGCGGGCGGACCCCAGGTGGTCCACCAGCACGTCTGCTCGGGGCATGGGGTAGGCGTCGAACTGGGCCACCTTATTCAGTTCGCGATAGTCAATGCAAAACCGGGTGGTCCCATCTGGCTTGGGCACCAGGACTATCGGGCTCCTCCAGGCACTCCGTGAGGGTTCGATTACACCCAGCCGGAGCATCTCATTTGTCTCCTTCTCCACTGCCTCCCACCGCTTCCTGGGGATGGGGCGCCAGGTAGCCCGGGCTGTCTGCCCCGGGCTGGTTGGGATGGCATGTTGAATCAGGCTGGTGCTGCCTGGCCTGCGGGAGAAGACCCCGGGAACCCGTGCGCAGAGGTCTTGTAGCTGGGCCCGTTGAGCTGGATCAAGCTGGGGGTCCACCTTGGGCGCCTCAAACTCCGGGGCTTCAGAGGTCCACGGCAGCTCACTGTCAGGAAGCTCCAATGGGTCCTCAGCCATGCCACACTTCTCTTCGGGGCGCTCGTGCCACTGCTTCAGGAGGTTCACATGCAGGGTCTTCCGCCGACGTCGGCCGACCCCGCACTGGACTTCATAGGTAGTGGGGCCCAGCACCCTTCGAATCGGGTAGGGACCCCTCCAAGCGTCCCCTCCCTCTCTGGGAATTACCGAGTGGTGCACCAGGACCTTCTCTCCAGCCTGGAAAGTCCTCATCCGTGCACCCCGGTCGTAGGCGGCTTTCTGCTTCGCCTGGGTGCGAGTCAGTCTGCGGTTCGCCTCGGCTTGGGACTGTTGCACCCGATCACGGAGCTGGCTCACGTACTCCTGTGGGGTGGGCGCAGGGTTGCTTGCCTGGGGCCCCCAGCGTTCTGTCAGCCGGGAGAGCATCCCTCGTGGCTTGCGCCCATATAGCAGCTCGAATGGGCTGAAGCCAGTGGAGGCCTGCGGGGTCTCCCTGAGGGCGAACATGAGCGGGTCGATGTACAGGTCCCACTGGTGAGGCTTGTCCCGTGTCATCTTCTTCAGGGCCTCCTTGACAGTCTGGTTCAGCCGCTCTGCCAAACCATCTGTTTGAGGGTGGTAAGCCGAGGTGAACACCTGCCGGATCCCCAAATTCCGGCAGAGTTGGCGCATGGCTGTGGCACGGAACGGGCCCCCTCGATCCGTCAGGATTTCATCTGGCAGCCCCACCATCGTGAAAAACTTGGACAGGGCCCGGACCACCCCCGGGGTCTGCATGGTTTTCAGCGGGATGACCTCAGGGAACCGCGTGGCATAGTCCACAATCACCAGGGCAAAGCGATGGCCCCGGGGTGTGCGTGGCAGCGGTCCAATGAAGTCCATCGCGATCCGTTGGAAGGGTGTCTCCATGACGGGTAGCGGGGAGAGGGGGGCCTTCGGTGGGCGGCGGGCTGCCACCCGCTGGCAGGTGGGACACGAGCGGCAGTGGGCCTTCACATCCGCATTCACGGAGGGCCAGAAGAACTGTTCAAGGATCTTCTTCAGGGTCTTGTGGTGCCCCAGATGCCCGGTCCACGCATGCTCATGGGCCGTGCGGAGGACTTCGGCCCGGTAGGCCGCCGGCACCAATAGCTGGCGGACCTCCCCCTGGCCACTTGGGGCACGAGCTAGGCGAACCCAAACCCCTCCTTGCTTCTCGATGCGAGGGAGCCGCTGGGACCTCCGTTCATCCCGCACCTGCTCCTCCTCACGAGCGGCTGTCTCTCGCAAGTGCTGCAAGGACTCATCTGCCCCTTGGGCATCGCGGAATGGGCGGTCTGCCGGGGGTCCCGCTGGGTCTTCAACCTGTGGTTCTGCCCCTGGTCTGACAGAGGGACCCTCGCCCGGGTCGTTGGCCTCCTCCACTTGCAGAGCGGTGGCAACTTGAGGGCCTGCCAATTCCCCTGCCGCCTCCAGCAGCAGCCCGGCATTCCTGGGGGTGTCTCTTCCCAATTTCTCCGTTGCCTACTTGAGGAGCCTGAAGAACCCTGGGGCGTCTCTTCCCAGCAGCACTGGCACGGGTAGGTGGGCTACCCGGGCAACTTCCATTTGGAGGCAGACCCCTAGGTACTCTATTGTGATTAGGGCCGTAGGGTACGGCTGGGTGCGGCCCATCACGTCCGTCACCGGGATCCAGCGGTGCACTGGGGTGGCAGCTGGGAGAAGCTGGGGTTGAATTGCTGAGACTGCACTCCCGGAGTCCAATAGGGCTTGTAGGATCAGCCGGCCTATCCTCATGGTGGCGCATAGACTCTGCACCTGCTTGCCAGGCGGTGGGTTATTTTCCCAAACGAAGGCGCAAACCCTTGGCAAGGCCTCTGTGAGCGCGCCGGCTTGCATCCGCGGCTCTGCTGTCAGTGTTAGTTCCGCTGGAGCAGCTGGGTAGGCTGCCTCCAGCCTTCCCCACATCCTATCCTGACGTCCCTCCAGCCACAGTCCGAGCTCCGCTGGGGTGGCGGCCTTGGGAGGCCGCCCCTTGACTGGCGCCTGCGTCGGAACGTCTTTCCCCGTACGGGCCACCAACTTGTCAGGGCTTGCCGCGGCTGCCGCTGGGCGTGGCACTGGGCGGTCTGCTCCTGACGTCACAGGGGGGCCAGGGACTCTGCAGGACCCTGCTCTGTGGAAGGAGGGGCGGTATACCTCACCCAGACTCCCTCTCAGTCCACTCGCTGGCCTGCTCAACCTGGCCTGCTTACCCTCTGTGTCCTCCATCTCCTCCTTCCAGAACTCTCCTCCAAGCCTCCACCCTTGCATCCTACTGCTCTCACTCCACATCATCACTCCTCACTCACACCCACCACCGCAGAGCTCTTCCCAGCCACCCTTTATAGGGTTTCCTTTCTCCACCCCGCCCTCCTTCCAGGCTTGTTCCCTCTCCTGACTGGGCCCAGCTGTGCATTCCTCCAGGTGTTTCCCTCCAACCACTAATCCCTCCTGGGCCCTTTTGCCATGCTGGCAGGGTGGGGTTGAGTGCGAGCCATCCCCAGCTGAGGGCTCCTTGGCCTTGCTCACGAGGAGCTGCCCCAGCCAGCCCTTGTGCTATTGAGCTTGCCTGGCCTTGCTCACGAGGAGCTGCCCCAGCCAGCCTCTGAGCTACTGAGCTTGCCTGGCCCTGCTCACGAGGAGCTGCCCCAGCCAGCCCTTGTGCTATTGAGCTTGCCTGGCCTTGCTCACGAGGAGCTGCCCCAGCCAGCCTCTGTGCTATTGGGCTTGCCTGGCCCTGCTCACGAGGAGCTGCCTTAGCCAGCTTCTGCGCTGCCTGCTCAGCAATGCTGGGCGGGGTTACCCATCTCCTCCCCCAGAATGCCTGTGGCAGCCCCCCCTGGAGAGGCTTGGCTTCTAGCAACTCCTGAGCCAGGCTGCTGTCTTCTAGCCATGGTGTGGCTCTGGGCTGCAGCGGCGGCGTCCTCTCCCTGCCAGGTAAGGGATCTGCTTGGGTTGCTGCTGCTGCTGCTGGACCCACCTCCTCCCTGCTGTGTCCCTTTCCCTCCGGCCTGCTTAGCCCCCTCTCTTCCCCCTGGAGGGTGGGGCTGGCTGGTTTCTCCTTGCCCCCTCCACCCCTCTGAGGTACTGGCCTTTTGCCCCTTCCCCATGGAGTAGGTAGGTTCTGGCCCTGGTTGCCGGCTTGGGGGGTGGAGTTGCTGCCACCCTTTTGTCCCCTGCTGTTCCCTCTTGTCAAGTCTGGGGGCTGGGGCTCAGACCCCGGACACTCAGTTCCCATGTAACACAAGCATCGTTTCTGCTTTAAGTGCAGCTTATGCTAGATCAGAAGGAAAAGGTCTTTGTGTGTGTAAGACAGGAATCTTGTCCCTCTCCTGCACAATCATATCATTTTCAATATAGCCTTCATTTGAGACAGAGAATGTGGACAGAATTCTCTTGTGCAGTTCTGGTTCTTTTAGATGCTTCAGGCAAAGTAAGAATGGCAGCTGTTTTTAGATAGAACATGCTCTCAGGTGTAACAAATTTCCAGCTTCACCACCTTCTGAAGCAGCAGGATTTGAGTCCAATGGCCCCTTCGAGATCAACAAGATTTTTCAAGAATATGAACTTTTGAAAGTCAAAGCTCCTTTCTTCAGATACAGTCCTGTATCTGAAGAAGGAGCTTTGATGCTCCAAAGCTTATACCTTTGAAAAATCTTGTTGCTCTCTAAGATTCCAGTGGATTCAAATCCTGCTATTCTACTGCAGACCAACATGGCTACCCACATGAAACCACTCCCTGTAGCCAGTCCTCCTTATTTAAATAGGTGTGATGTTTTGTATATATCCATAAACAAGCATAAGCAGACTCAAGTACACACTGAAAGACAATATATGTGTCAGTTCTAGGGACGACAGTCCATGGCAGATAGACCCCCAAACCCCCAAACCCCTCAAAGCAGTGCATTGGTTGAAAAGGTTTTTATCTAGAGATCAATTAAGTTCATGGATCATGGGTACATCCATAGATGGGAAAGTTGGCAGGAATGATTATACAGGTAAAGGCACTATTGATATAGGGAGTACTATCCCCCCCTCCCTTGAAGCAGTTTGCATTTAGGTGCGAAAGCCTAAGAAGGTGCATGAGAATACAATAGCTTAGTCTGGAGAGAAATGGCAGAAGATTACAAAGAAGTCAAAGTCTTTCTCTCTCCCCTGGGAAACAGTTACATTTCTGGGTCCAACTGCAAGGCCAGCGCTGCATATTTTCAGAGATAACAGGCTGGTTACTTTCCCTGTGAAATTAGCATTAGTACTTTCATTTTTAGGCAGGCCAAGAATGTCATGACTATGTGGCTACATAACATGAGATCAATACATTAGAATAAAGAGATCAATACAGTAGATCAGAGAATACATAAATGGCATGGGTGTGTGCTGGTAAAGATCAGAGAATACATAACTTGTAAGGATCAGAGAATATATAAATGGCATGGATGTGTGCACACATGACAATATGTCAGTCTTTGACATTCACTATATTTAAGCAGCAGAGAAGCTAAAAAAGCTACTTTTATGAACAAAATGGCAGCAGGTATTACTATGGAGTTTCAATGTACTTTGTTCTTTATTCTTGTAACTCATAAGGATTCATGATTTCTTTCAGACATTTAGCATACAAGATGACAGTTAAAGTTGAAAATAAAATTAAAGCTGTATATTTAGGGTATACAGACTCACCTTTGCAGAACAATGTTACATACCAACATATACGTGCCCTAATATAGCAATATAGTGCCAGGGGTGGCGGGCCTATTGAGGCCAGGTAGGCGGTGGCCGCAGGCGCAGGGTGCCGGAGGGAGCTCTGGAGGAGGTGCGGCATGTGGGAGCGTGCGCCACAAAGCACCAGCCTCCTATCCCTCCCACCCCGCGCTGCTGCCACCGCCAGCACAAGCCCCCGGCCAGGCGCAGCCACCGCGGGCAGGCATCTGCGGCGGCGCAGGCAACCGAGTGGGAGAGCTCGGAGGCTGCCTGCCACAGCAATCGGGCTGGTGGCGGTGCGTGCGCTCCTGTGATGACGTCACGCATGATGTCATCACGCAGGCTGGTGCGCGCGCACGCGCGCACGTAGGGGCGCCCGGCCAACCGGCCGGCCGCGAGCGTGGTAAACCCTTGTGCCGCCCCTGTATAGAGCACCTAAGAGAGATTTTTTTTTTATGGAAAAGGAAAAAGAACATGACAGAATGCAGAAAAGCTTTAGTTTGGCACATGATCCAAGGTGCTGATGTCATTGAATAGGAAAAGAACAGGAAAATGAAGTAGCAACCTGCTCCCCTAAAAAGCTAGATGGCACCTTTTAACAACAGTTCCCTAAGAGCTTTCTCTTATGATATGCATGTAGCTAGGAAAGGTTGACATTATCAAAAGGCAGCATGGTAGAGATTGTGAATGTGACTGAAAGAGCAAAATACCAAATAACTCATTGTGATGAGGATATACAGCAGGGGTCTATTTATGAGCTCCATTTCTCAGGGATAATGAATGATACACAACCACTCTGCAGTCATATGTCTTTGACAGCCTTGCTGTCTGCATACATGTAAAATAATCCAAAACATATTGAAACAGTCTGTTCAGTCCAAATTAAACACATTTCTCTGCGCTTACATGTTATCTTGTTTCTTGATTTGATAACTATATTTTAAAATGTAGGCTAGTTTCTTCTGCATGTTATTTGAAGCAGGCAAGAGGGTTTCAGGTAAGAAGGTTTGAGTGGTATATACCAACAATATAGAGGATATTGTAGACTGTATTATATAGTAATTGCAAAGTTATTAGGAAACATTTTGAAGGACTAAAGAGCAGCTAAAACAGTATTGTTAGAAAAATGAACGGGGGAGATCTTGGGGAAAAAATGGAAAAGTCCCTGCATCTTTCTCCCGGTTTCCTGTTTTTTCATCAACCTTTACATCACTACACAGGAAACTACATGGGTATGTATAAACTATGTAATCAATACATACATAACATATAATATGCGGGTCATGGGATTCACATTCATGTTTATAGACTTCTGTGTAGACATTCTTCTGTTTGCATGGATATTGGACACACTGAGGACATGTGCATCAAAAATCTGTATAGTTGAAAGAGACTTCCGGTTTGGCTAATGGCGGGCTGAAGCGGTCCAGGGAGCTGGACTGTCAAGAGTGACTGTTTTGGGCAGGCCAGGTGCTCAGATCACCAGCTGCCACTTCTCTCCAGGCAGGAGAGGAGCCAGAATGCTACAAGTTCCAGAGAGAGCAAGATCTCAGCGGGGGGGGGAGGGTCCAGGACGATGGCTCTCCCACACCACTTTGAGGTACTCTCGAAGAAGGATGGGCTAACATCTCTGCAGCACTCTTTGAGTCGTTGTTCGGCATAAGCCCGCCAGGACCCAAGCTTCAGAACCAGATTTGGCTAATGGGTAACGAATGAGGCAGCACAAAAGACCCAAACGGAACAAATCGAGGTAAAAGAATTTTATTTGGCTTTCGGATTTAAAAAGAGAAGGAAAATCTTTACTAAAAATGAAAATTGTGGACTGAGATGATAAAATAAGACAGGAGCAAGACATCTTGAAGAAAGATTTGAAATTTGAAAGATTATAAAGCGTAAAAGAAGAGAAAATAACTTTTGTTTATGCATACTTGCGGTTTGGAGAGAGATAGCTGGCTGTGAGAAAAGGGAAGGAGGTGGAGGAACGGCTGAGTAAACATCGCGAGAGAATGGAGCAAGAAGAACACCGAGCGGAACTGCCTAGAGAGGCTTGATTTGGAAAACAGGAAGAAGGAAGCAAAGCAGCAAAGAAGTCCCTGAAGAAGCAACGCGAGATATAGCAGCGAGAAGGCAAGAGAAAGGGGATATTCATCACTTTGAACTTCCTTAAAGTTGCCATAGAGACTCTCCGCCCGATATCTGGTGAGATTAAAATAATACGAATATTTAAAGCAAAAGATAAAGAAGATGTCGTGGGGGGGGGAGAAATCTAGTGTAAATTTGAAGAGAGTGGAGAAGAAACGGCAGGCTGCTATGCGATCAGCTATAAAATCGTTGGGAGAAAAAGTTGCAGAGGGACATAAAGCGTTGATACAACTTATTCGGGAAATGAAAGAAAGTTTAATTAAAAGCACTAAGGTTATATTTAAAACAGTTGTGGAATTGAAAGATGAAGAGCAAGCAACTAGGCAGACAACTCAAGGAGACGAGCAGGCGGCAGAAATTGATTACAAACAGCAGGATGTAAACAACAAAAACGTGAGGGGCGAGGAGAAACAGAGCAGTACTTGCAAGAAGATCTGAATGTAGACGTATCAGCATTTCTAAAGAATCAAGTGCAAGGATTAACAACAAACATGAAAGAGAGAGCCATCCCCAGTTACTTCAAGTGGAAGAAGCTACCAAGTGATAGAAGAATTCAAGTGAAGAAGAAAGCCGAGAAAAGCAATACGAATACAAGAATCAAGTTACAAGTGGGAGTTACTTAAAAGACTAAGGCCACAGTTTAAAGTCTGAAGAGTTTATTTTTCATTTCTTAGAAGTGGGATGTATGGGGTTTTTAAGGTTAAAAGTCAATTGAAGAATTAGTAAATTAGGTTAAAGTGAATAAGGGAAATATAATGTATAGTTAACTAGGTAATTGATATTAAATAAATTTATATATAAAACGGTAGAAGGAATTAAGAGGAAGGCAAAATTGTTAATAGTTTTTTTATTGTTTGTTTGTCTATTTGTAGAATTGGGATGTATGATGCAAATGAAATGTCGTGAGCTAAATGAAGAAATTAGCAAATTAAGACAAATGGAAAAATTGGGAAATGTAATGGAAAGTTAACTACGCAAATTGATACTAAGTAAATCTACATATAACTGTAGAAGGAAATAAGAGAAAGGTTAAATTGTTAATTTTAATCTATAGTGTTATTTGGGAAAATATTAAGCTAAATGTATTTAGATAAAAAAATGGGAATTATAAATGAATGGTTTGAAGAAATGTATATGAGCAAAAGAAATATGTTCTGATGGCTTTTTAATAGCTTATTAATAGTTATAGAATTGTATTAAGTAATGGTAAGTTAGGATTTTACCTCTAGTTAGTAGGGATAAAGGAAAAGTAATATAGAACAAATTATAAGAAAATACAGGACCGTAGTGCTGTCGGGAGTCTGCACAGAAAAGGGGGGAGGGGGAGGGGTTGGGATGCACTTAGGGACAAAGGGGGAAATGTATTTGTAAGATATGAATAAATTGTATGTCAACCCATCCAATAAAAATTGTTTTTTAAAAAAATCTGTATAGTTATTGCATAGAGTATCCAGTATTTAGTGCAGCTGACTATTTCCTCATGTCTAACAGGACATGCAACATACATAATTCATATATTTTGTTGTCCTTTTGTAGCAGTATTCAAAAGCAAGCTAAACCCAGCACAAAGCACTGCTGTTAAGCCTGATGAGAGACTGCTGAGTTACATCCTTGAGGAATGACAGAATGACAGCCCTTGACAGGTTGGAGCCAGGTGATAAAATAAGCAGAGAGACCATTTTAGTAGGGTTCTGCGCTTGTCAGTCCTTCCTTGGCAAAACATGGTGAAAGTCAGCTGCATGAACATGATGGAGAGGGAAAGGGGTGCTGCAGTATATACGGCTTGAGACGTGCTCCTAGCAAATGAGTGCTGAAATCTCTGAACTTAATGATTGCATCTGCTTCTCAGTGCATAACGTGCTCTGCAGAATCCAGCTTGCTGTGTTAGCACCCTGGTTATTACTCACCAAATCACTGGAGTAAACACTACAATATTTTTCCATGTGCTTGACATCTTTTTTTTCTGACCATACTATTGCATCCTAATATGTCAGTTTCTCTTGAGTTACTAGAGAGGTTTCAGTGAACTATATTGATTCATGGTGGGCGTTGGGGTTATATTTTCTTTTCAGAGGAAAAACAAAAGCAGTGGGATCCCAAGATTGTGTTCTTTACTGCTTTGGGAGGCAGCCAGTTTTCTCCCTCTTTCTCTCTGCACACACCCATGGTTCTTGATGGGAATCATGAAAAAGAAAAAAAGAAGTCCCTAAGGTCTCAAAAATACATTGTAAGCCACTGAAATAAACAAAGAGCATTTTAAGAGATCTATTAACTTGTTTGTACTGGCCATAAAGACCAAAGAGCATTTAACCTTCCTTTAATTTGGAAAGCTGTTTCCCCTGTTTGGCAGGCACTTGATAAGTGTACTCCAGGAGGCAAAGTGCTGCTCTAGCAATTTTGCTGCTGCCTCTAAAACTTGAATTTAATATTATTTTGCATGCTGTTGGTTTTGATGTGCAGGTTTCATGTCCCTTAAAGCCAAATTCTATTTAGCTGTATCTACCTGAGGGCTTTTAATTCTTCCATGAAATATTATATTGGTGATTAATTAGTGTGGTTTCTAGAAACATTTGCCACCATTCTTCAGGGACAGAATTCTGAGAAAAACTTGATATCTGACATAGAACTTGCAAGTCATGATCATGCCTACCACATGGCTGCCTTGTGTAACAGAGCAATGTTTGAAACTCTCTTATCATGGAAATAATTTATGCAGCAAGCCATTTTATTGGACCAACTCATTGTGATTGTCAGCTTTACCAAGTGGGTTTATTTCCTAACTACCCCACCAAGCCTTCCATGCAGCAGCAAAACATTAGAAACTGAGTTTCTATATAAAGTCATTTTTGCAAGACAGCATCTGGAACTTCCTTCTAACACTTCTTTATTCCTCTTTCTTCCCTCCTGTTTTCTGTTAGAAATCATTTAGGAGTTCTTGAAATTTCTGGTCTTTCCCAAATTGCTATTAAACAGCAATGAGGTGATATATTTGCTCCAACACAACAAAATCTTGTTACCATGCTAATATCAGAGCTGTGGCTTTAGTCTTCCTTGGCACTGTCTCTTTTTCTGGAGAATTGTCTTTGTAAAGAGTTTATACTTTACATCCACCATGTTTATTCTTTCAATTAAGAGATAAGAAGCTTTCTATTGATGGAGGAGTATTTTGTGTCACATGAAAAACTGCATTTTTGTATACCCATAGAAGGTATGAAATGCTAATAATGTGTTGCAAGATGAAGGAGTAAGTTTAGCAAAACTACTTCAGAGAATTCAAGCCATCTTGATTTTTCCTAATGAAAGCAGAAGAGAAAAACAAATTGCATGCCATTTAGTGGAAGCTAACTGATACTTATTAGATATCAATCCTACATTCCAAACCTAGCCAATAATTTTAGAACTTCTTACCTATTTGTGGGAAATATGGCTTTTTGTATGCCTAACTTAGCAATAGTTTTGCATTTACTTCATCGAGCTGCTTAATTAGACAGACAATGAACTGACAGGACTTATAAAATCAGACTGCCTGAGGCCCAATCACGAAAGATGGGCTTATTGCTCGGAAAGTCATTAACAGCTATTTTCTGGGAGGTCTTCAGAGGAAATCTATGTCAATATATTATGGGTCAAAGAAGGCTACTTACTGGGTTTGTGTGTGTGTGTGATAAAAAGTGTAGAGATTGAGAAGATAGAGATTAATAGAGACTGAGAAAGCCCTCTCTCAGTTTGCCACCTATCTAACCTCAGAAGGAAGGGGCACCCGAAGTAGGGCCTCATAAGATCACCATAAGAGTTAGGTAAGTTCTATAGTGGTTCATACAGAAGCATGGTAGAAGGTTCAGGATTTCCTGGCCTTCATGACAACCATGGGCCTGTCTCAGGTAGTAACTGGTCCTATGCATTGTACAGATCACACTATTGAGCTGGTATTTTGTTCTGAGATGAGGGGGGAGGGAATGATGACAATTCATTTGTCATAGAAAGATCACCATTTCCTCAGGTTGGGACCTTGGGAATGAGGAATGTCCTGGGTGGTTAACAAAACTGCTCCCAGGTTCCGTCTCTCAAGTGTTAGATCCCAGGTAGCCCCTTGATTTACTGAGGGACTGCAGGCAATGAAAAGACAAGGGAGATAGCAAGAGCAACAATGGAGAAAGACTCAGGATGAGACATGGACTCATGTTAATGCATACTTTGTGGCAGTGATGGTAGAAAAGAAACAATATTTTTCTACCACCATTGTGTCTGTACAGTCAAGGCCAGTGGAGGTGTACTAGGTGGTCAGAGGTCTTTTGGGATCTGGCCTGCAGGAGTGGACTGTTCAATGACCTTTTATGACTGTTTTGCTCAGCACTTTGCAGATAAAATCTCTTGCTTCCATATCAACATGGATTCTTTAGTAGTAACAAGGTCAGATGGTGCTGTTACATGAAATGGAGGAGCTCCTTGCGAGTTGAGGGAATTAGCGTGCAAGGAGAGGCTTCAAGAAGCGGATAAGTGTGAGATCTCTACCTATATATACAAAGATTGTCCCTACTAGAGAACTTTTTCAATAATGAAGCAGGTTCAATCAAAAGGGGTTTTATTGAAAATAATAAAGGAAAATTGCACACAGAAACACACACCATGCACAGAACTAATTAGAAAGCAGTGGTGAAAATTGGATACAGTTTGAGGGATTGGGTGATGGTTACCATCCAGATGAGGGCATTGGGAGACAGAGTGTTGAGAGACCAGGGTGTCAATGTAAGAAGAATTCAGACGGAAGTCCGAGGGTGGTTGCTGGATCCGAGGGCATGCACACAACTATGGTGGAGGGGCAGTCCAATTATACTGTGGGACATATCTTGGGGCAGAATTATGTCTTCTGCCTCAAAACAATAACTTAATGGTTATCTTCGGGGTTAGACAAAGAGTTAGAAGGCTGTCTCTGGGATGATACAATTAGCTGGAAAGTCATCTCCAGGGTGAGACAATAAAACTGGAGAAGTTTGATAAAGCCTTCCTGGGAGAAACTAAAGTTATCAATGATGATTGACAATCCACAATGGGTGGGTGGATATCAGACCCCTGAATCACCTGAAAATGGGAGAGTGGATAAGGGAAGATCAGTCAGGTGAGTTAAGAAACTCAGGAACTCTGGGAAGATTCTGTTGTCTTAGGATCTTTGCACATCTCTGAGGCATGGAGGCTGAAAACTACTCTTGCCTGACACTTCATATACTAGCAATTTTCTATCTCCCAGCCAGGATCTGGCTTCCATCTTCTGCCTCACTTAGGCAGCATTTCTGTGTTTAAAACACATACAGAGAGGGACTTATAATATAGACATATTCATAAGCCTTCTTAATATCATGAAGGCAAGTCTTACTGCTAACAGTGCCAGTGTGCCAACTTGTCCAGTTATTTAGGATACTTTTCAGTTTATTCAGTCTGAGTATGTGGACAGGACCCTTGGAGATTTGAGGCCTACCACTTGCTTATATGTCCCTTGCCCTCTTGGCTTGTTAAATATGTCAGTTGAGAAGTTGGCTGACTGGGTCCAAAAGGTAGTTAATGCCTCCTTGATAGAGGCAGTGTTCACACCAGCCTCGAAACAGGCTGTGGAGTGTCTATTTCTAAAGAAGCCTATCATGGACACAGGAGGATTCAATAACTATGAACAAATCTCAAATCTTGCATTCTTGAGCAAGGTGATTGAAGGGATGGGGGTTGTACAACTTCAAGCTTCCTTGCATTTTTTAGATCCTTTCCAATCTGGTTTTAGGCCTGGTTATGGGACAGCATGGATCCCCTGGTGGATGACCTGCACTGAGAGATGGACAAAGGGAGTGCTGCTCTGTTAATTCTCCTGTATCTCTCAGAGGCTTTCAATACCACCACTCATGGTATTAGGCTGGGACTAAGAGGCACCATTTTGCAGTGGTTCTGATCCTACCTGAAGGGTAGGTTTCAGAAGGTGGTGCTGGAGGACTGCTGCTTAGCCTCTTGGCCTTTGCCCTGCAGGTCTCACCAGGTGCCATATTGTCCCCTATGGACTCAGGCCTATTGCTGTTAAGCAGGAGCTAGCTGTGGCCAAGAGTGCCTTTCACCAGCTGCAACTAGTTAGCCTGCTGCACGCCATGGTTACTGCAGTGCATTCTACATGGGGCTGTCCTTGAAAGGTATTCAGAACTTGGTGTGGAATGCTGTAGCCACGATGCTGAATGGAGTAGGCTGTAGGAACCATATCACTCTGACTCTTAACCCATCTTCATTAGCTTCCAATCTGTTTCTTGGCACAATTCAAGATACTGGTGTTGCCCTTAAAAGCAACCAACATAGCTAAAGGACTGCCTACTTCTTATGAATTTAGCAAACCACTACAGTCATTTTCCAAGGCTCTACTTTGGACACCCCATCCTCCAATATTAGGCTTATTGGCAGATCTAAAAGGGATACAAAGGCAGACAAAGTGAAACCTTTTCACCCACACAATATATTATCGAACTAAAATTGCCCTTAATTTCTAAATGTTGAACTTTTTTGCAAGCCATATCCTTTGGCTTACATGTGCAGGAGAATGAGGTGGTGGAACAGATTGCACCAGTTCAGAGTGTAGGTGAGAGATCACAGAGAGTTATTTTGAAACTGTCTCCAATGTAAGCTCTCTGCAAACAGAGAACAAAAAGGCAAGCAACGAAAAGTGGCAGAACCTTTAGGGTTGCCATCTTCCAGGTGGGGTCTAGAGCTCTCCTGGAATGACACCTCCAGACAACAAAGATCTGTTCCCCTGGCAGCTTTGGAGGATGGACTCTGTGGCATTATACACTGCTGAGGGTCCTCCTGTTCCTAGACCCCCATCCACACATCTGCAGGCATTTCCCATCCTGGAGTTGCCAACCCTGTCTCTGCTTTTGGGGCTAGTTTTTTCTTTGCAGTGGGCTTTCATTCCAAGGAACTTTCAAAACTGGCATCACCTGTAATCTAAAGTGGTCCAGTCTATTCTACAACAGGTTTTTATTATGTAATTCTTTTGCATGCATGAATAAAGCTTAGAAGACTTGTTTTCATTACTATTTCACGTGTTCCAAAACTAGTCTCAGGTACAGCCTCCATGCCTAAACCCTGATTCATGAGAACTCATGCACTAAAACTTACAGGTGTAAGAAAGGCAATTCAGGTAGTTGAGTTTTATAACAAGCTTTCTATATAACTGAGCCCAAAAGAACAGAAAAAGCAATTAGAATATACAATTATGCACTATCAATGAGTTATTCATGTAACTTTTGACTGACCCATTACCAGATGTCTGCTTTGAGTATGTCTACCACACAGATGACCAAAGACACTTAGATTTGCTTAGGAATTAATAATTAAAGTACTAAAACACAAACACAAAGAATGAAAAGAAAAACACAACAGACGGTAAAAATACAACTCCAAATAAAACAGTTGCTTCTAAGATATTTTCCCATACAGTACGTTGATTGTTTACAGAGACTTCCTCCAGGCAGTTCCCTGTTTGTAAATTATAATGCAGTGGCTCTCAATCTTTTGTATCTTGTACCCCACCAATCATTCTATCAAAGAACTGTGAAAGAAACAAAAAGCCCACTTTTCCTGAAAAGGACATTAATATGTTTATAGATATTTTGTTATTTAATTTATCATTTATGGCAGTGGTCTCACTCTCCAGCTCGTGAAGAGCCACATGTCCCAGTCATGGACAAACAATAATATATAATTATTTTGATTTTCAGAGTACCTCTGAGCATCTAGGGTTATCTTTCCCCATTACTGAGAGTTTTGTTTTATAGACTAGCATTCAGAGGTGGTGTGCCCATTCTGCCATCTTATTCAGCTACATACACAGAATCAAACACAGAATCTAGAATCTGCATAATGAACATGGGCTAGTCATGTTGTATTTTAAAAATAAAACAAGTTTTATCTTGCGTGCACCATCATGATGAAATTATTCCAATTGCTAAAGAAATTGCCTACTTTCCTGGAACATGAGGCAAACACCACAAGGAACAGTGCTCTGAAGAGTCACAGGGGACATGTCAAGGAGCCACATGTGGTTCCCAAGCTACTGAGTATCACTGATTTTGTGCTGAGTGATAAGGACATAAAAAATTGCAGACGCATGATGGATAATCACCAATAGGGAGGGTCAGAAAGCACATATCAAAGACACTTGCTGGTGGGTATGGGGGAAATGGGGGAGCAGGAGAAACAACAAGTTCTACTAACATGCTTGAACATTACAGATGGATAATCCATGGCAGGTATGGCCAGCAGGAGACAGCATGTCACAATTACTTGTGCATTGGGTTTAACAATATGGTAGTGGACTAGGTCTACTACCTACTACTAAGGCACCAGAATAAATTAATGGTCTGGACTGGAAATAATTTTCATGCCATATTACTTAATCAGATTAATTCTGAATGATTTATCAGCTAACAATACTAATAAAGGTTACAGCCCTATGCATGCATATGTGGGAATAAGCCCAAATGTAGTGGTAAAATATGGACTAATTTAAAGAAAGAGCCAGTGTGGTGTAGTGATTAGAATACTAGACTAGGATCTGAGAGATCCCATTCAAATTCCCACTGTGCTATGGAAGCTTGCGGGGGTGGGGGAGATAGGACTTTTGCCCACCCATCACAGTGAACCTGGGCCAGTGGCACACTCAGCCTAACCTACCTCAGAAGGTTGTGAGGATAAAATAGAGAATGAAGTAAGTTGTTTGGGATCTCCATTGATGGAGAAAGGCAGGGTATAAATAAAGTAACTAACTAAATAATAAATAATGATGTTTTTTTAAAGCAAGGGAAATGTTGGCTTGTAAAATAATCTGAACAGAAAAGGGGGAAATGGCGTAGTTTAAAAAACACTGTGCAACCAGGTCCCCAAACTGTCAGCCCTGAATTTTTCCTTTCTAGTGTTTTGCTAGAGTTCAGCCAAATCCATTCTCTTGACATTTCTTGCCTCTGCTCAAGAATTTTCCTTCTATATTCCTTCTGCATTTTATATTAAGGTCTGCGTATTTTGCAGGTATCTAAGGAAAAATACCACTACAGATGGCTGGCTGCTGGTCCTTGCCATTTTTTCGTCATGCACGAACACACTCTTGTACTCAGAATTTCATTAGCAAAGACACCCATATTTTGCTCATCATTTATCTTTATCTATGATGTATCTGCTCATGCAAGAAGGGCAGGCTACGTATCTGCTTATGCTACAGCGAGGGTTGAAAACGTTGCTTTCCAAACTTTATAGGAGTGTCAGAACTAACTAGCTGTCTTTATCATAAGGTATAAATTATATTTGTCTGCAATTACTGCAATGCAGACCATACAATATTTCAAATTTGAAAATGGATCTTGTTACAGACCTATTCTTATATCATATATCACTGCCTGAGTCTGTCCACTTCCTCAATTGCACAGTGTTTTATTTAGAGTAGGCTGTACTGACTTCATACTGTTTAGAATACTCTGCTCATATTGTTTAGAATCCAAGCTGACATATTCTTTGCTGGGTGCTCCCGTCCATTCACCCAAACAGTGACTTCCTTAAGGAAGTGAATTAGAACCAGACAGTAAAGAGGAGGCAGCTCTTCCTTCAAGACGAAGTATGGTATGAATTGCTATTGTAGATGTTAGTAGGACAGATGGGGTACATAAGAACTTTGAAGCCACCCCCCATTCCTTCAGTTAGAAAGTTCTGTTAATCTACAGCTACACAAAAAGAAGAAGATAGAATCTTTCTTTTTCAGAATATTTATTTTTGTCAAATTTAGGAATATAGGTGGAAAATATGGTCAAATTCCACTTTCAGGGTTAGTTCCTTTAGTTCACAGAGCACAGCATATTGTGACTGCAGGAAGTTACGGGGGTTGATCAACAAAGTGAGCAGGGGTCATCCCCTAGTGTCAAATTGCCACGATGCCTCAGCTGTTGCTGAGTAGGGTCCATTTCCCAGGTCTCGTCTAAAGTTTCTGCATCCCAGGCATATCAGGCATATCAGTTTTGGCAACATGTACCACAAAAATAATTGCAAATGTAGAGAATTAATGTATAGGACTAAGATTAATAAATTAGATTAACCTTTGGTCAGATCTAGCAGAATCCTCCTATATTTATGATAAATGTTCTTCACAGATTTATTTTATTATTTATTTTATTTATGTTATTTATATTCCGCCTTTCTCACTGAGACTCAAGGCAGATTACATAGTGTGAGATTAGTACAATTAGTGGCAAGGACAAGGGCAGGCATTTCCATACAGCGTCAAGAACATTTCCATAAACAATGCCATGGGGTAAAAGAATATAAGTTTACAAAGATATAGTATTAGCAAGGATCCAGTATGGGGTTGAGGAATTGCTGAAATAGAACATAATCAATTCTAGGACACATTGAACAACATAAAGCACAGGTAGGATATAGGAGTACATATTTAAAGCAACAGATAATATGCAAGGCAACATAATGGTGAAATCTATGGTTTCTAACTCATTAGCAAAACATCTGGGATCCTTTTCCTACAATACCACCGTCTTAGTTGAGAAAAAAGGCCTTTTTGAATAGTTCAGTTTTGCATTGTTTGCGGAAAGCCAGGAGGGTGGGGGCTCTCCTGACCTCCTCAGGCAGGCCATTCCATAGGGTAGGGGCCACCACAGAGAAAGCCTGTGTACAGGCTGCTGTTGATTTTGCCCATGTACAGGCTGGCACCTGCAAGAGACCCTGTTCAGATGAGCAGTGAAGGGCATAGAGAGAGAGGCGGTCCCATAGGTATGCTGGACCAAGCCCGCGAAGGGCTTTGTATGTACTAACCATTACCTTGAACTGAGCACGGTAATTTATAGGTAGCCAATGGAGTGACTATTGGATGGGAGTGATGTTCAAGCTCCTGCTCACTCCTGATAATAGTCAAGCCACAGCATTTTGCACCAATTGGAGCCTCCTAGTTAACTTAGATGGGAGACCAATGTATAATACATTGTAATAGTCAAGTTTTGATGTTACCATAGCATGGATCCAGGTGGCCAGGTCGGCTGTGTCGAGATAATTGGCATTTACCAGGCTAGAATGAGATTGTAGTAAGCGTTTTTTGCAGCTGCCTTAACTTGTTTTTCTAGTAGTAGTGCTGGATCCAGTATAACCCCTAGGCTCTTAACCGAGTCTGCAAGGGTCAAACAAACAAATTTCGAAGGTGGGGAGTACAATGTTTTTCAAGAGCTCTGATTTCCCAACAAGCATCACTTCAGTCTTGTCTGGGTTCAATTTTAATTTGTTATTTTTCAGCCATTTTACCACGGCTGTCAGGCAGCGATCTAAGATTTCTACTGCATCCCGTGGGGACCTGGATAGTGAGATATAGAGTGGGGTATCATCTGTATATTGATGACATCCAACTCCATAGCTGCAAATGAGTTGTCCTAAAGGTTTTACAAAGAGGTTGAATAACATGGGAGATAAGATTGCACCCTGAGGGACCCTACAAGATAATTCCCATTCCGGAGATAGCTGATCTCTGATGGCAACTCTTTGAGTCTGTTTCATGAGAAACGATTTAAACCAGTCCAAGGCACATCCTTTGATGGCCACTTCTGTTTCTAAACACCTCAACAGGACAGCATGGTATGCCATCATTTTAAGCATGATATGCTTAAAATGAAACTTATGTTGCATGTGAAGATTGTTTTCTCCTGAATTTCTTACTTCGTACAATCATATTAATTATTTGTTTGCAATTTATAATTAATAGTGTTTTGCATCAGCTCTTCTGGTAGCATTCAACATGGTGGCTGGCTGGGGAGCTGCTGTTGACATGTGCTCAGAATTTGCATGAATTATGTACACCCCAAGGGCATCATGTGCAGACCACATTATTTTAAATCAGCGGTCTTTTGAATATATGTTCTGATTTTGCTCCTGGGCACTTGATGGCATTCATCAATCAATAGTATTCATCATGTCGCCACAGAACTTACTGGATCTAACTACACTTTTCATACAGCAGTGCAAGACTGTACAGAGAATTTGTAATTCAGTTTATCATGTTTGAAGACTAGGAATTTTCTGCACTTTGAGAAATGGGCAAGCCTAAAATACTAGAGAGACAAGACATACGGCTTGCCTGACATACAGCACACACATACACCCCACCACCAACACTACCATCTCAACAGAAAGAACTGAAATAACCAGATGGAGCATCTTTTTTTAAGATGGAGTGTGGGAACAGGGGCAGTCATGGGATAGCATCAGACCAGTGGTATATCTAGTTCAGTATAATGTTTCAAGCACTGGGAAACTGATTTCACCACTGGAGGAACAAAAAACAGGGCACAGTAGCCAAGACCTTCCCCTGATATTGACTTCCAGAATTGCTATTCAAAGGTTCATTGCCAACATGGCTAGCAGCCAGTGATGGACCTATCCTCAATCTACCCAAATCCCCTATTAAAGCTATTTAAAGCCGCCCTGAGCCTATCTGTGGGGAGGGTGGGGTATAAATCGAATAAAATAAATAATAAAGTAAATAAATTTATTCTCATGGCCATTGGTACATCCACTGAAAGTGAATTTCACATTTTAATTACTCATTGAGGAACGAAGTCCTTTCTTTTGTCCATCTTGAATCTATTGCACATCAGTAAATGCCCCCGAGTAAGGAAGAGTCTCTATCTATTTTCTTCACCCTATACATTATTTTATAAACCTTTATTATGTCCCCTCTTATAGTGCACATTCTAAGCAGACTTTCAGCTTTCTAAACCCTTTAACTTCAATGGATTTAGAAGGTTGTAACTTGACTTAGGATCACACCGTTGGTTGTGTTTTTTCTTAGAAAGCACTGCAAGAGCATGAAAGTCTACATCATTTACAATACAGTTCAAAATAATTTTGAGTGCTCAAGAGAAAAGGCACATTTTTTCAAATGTCAAATTTGGGGATCTTTTAAAGTAAGAAATTAGTGAGAGGACCATGTGGTTTTTTGTTTACTTCACCATGCATGTTTATTATGGAATAATACGTGACAGATGGGAAGAACAGAAGGTCACACACAAATAAACCATCATGCTCATCTGACCATGCAGGGGTTGGTCAGACATCCATATGAGTTCCTGGAGAAAGGCAGTCTGTTGCCTTGTAGCCTTGTAATCTGAAAAAAGTCAAGTTGAAGAAAATCTTGTAATGTACAAGATTATTTCATATGAGGCAGAGAGAAAGTCCAAGAGAAATAGGCACTGGGCATCCAGCTGGAGCAGAAGAATGGGAAGTATCTGGTGCACCGTGTCAAGTAAACTCGGTAAAATCCTCCAACTTGCTTCATATTCCATGAGCCTTCTATAGGGTTTCAAGGTATTTGTCTGCCTTAAAGGACTTCCCCTTTCAAATGGATTCATCTAGACTTAGCTAGGTTCGTCATCGCATGTTGGCCCCGACCTCTTTAGCTCTGCTCCTGCTTTTAACCCTCTAGTCTTCTTGGTCTTCCATCATCACATAATCAACATTTTTTTTCTTTTAGCCACCTGGCCATAATCTTCCATCTTATTAATTGACACATTCTTTCTGTTCTCTTCCTTTCTATCTCATTTTATTTGTCCTTCTTGCTCTTTAGTCTCAGTACACTTATGATATTCCAGGCATTTTTGTCCATTTATTATCATATCATTTGTAATCTCCCTGGAATTTCAGTCTTTCAACCTTCTCACTTCCATACTTCACACATTCTCTCTTCTATCTCAACATCTCATTTAGTGATGTTTCGGAGTATACTTTTAATATATTTTAATCTATATATCAATATATTGAATAGATAATAATAATAATAACCATTAATCATTCATTATTTACCAGTTATATAAATGTTGAAATGCCTTCAATTTGTGATCATGTGTTCATCCCACTAAACAATGTAAAGTGAAGAAGTATCTGGAAACTTGTGGCTGACTGTGGCACTCAGTCACATGTCTGCCCCATGTGTATGGACACATAATTTTCCTTCACATTCTACAGCAATTCATCTGCCATGTGAATTATGGATCAATGGGATTCTACCAGATGAGGTTCTGGCAACATTAAAAGTCCTATTGCCAGGAAGCCAAAAAAAACAAAAAACCCTTAGATCCTGCTTCCTGTGCTGTTGCAATCTGTCCAACTCTCAATGCCCATTCCACTATTTTGGGAAGCTGCAAATTATGTTCAATTCAGTTATCTATCAAAGAAGAATGAAAAGCCAGAAGATCACAGCAGTACCCTGATTTCCAGTTTTAAAACATACATCTGTGGCAATGCTAAGTAAATTTATTTCTATGCATACTGTTAGAACTGCTGAACCTTCATGCAGATATTCCTGTATTGGATATATCCTCCTGACTCCTTAACAGGGCTTGAGAGCAATCATACATATCAGCATTCAGCAATACCCCAAGTCCGTAAGTTGCTTCCTTCTATCACTGGTATCTATAGCAACACAAATGAAGTACTTGCCTTGCTGACCAATTAATTGTCATCTTCTCTGGCATTCTTACCAAGATGTCAAGTTTTAATAACAAAAATAATTAGCTCTTGCATAGTTTATGAGCTTGGAAGCTGTGTATCCTTAAGAGATATGAGGCCGTAAGCCAAGAATGCAAATATAAAGCCATGTACAGATCATGCCATTTTCATTACATTTTTTCTTCCATAGTGGGCATCTTCATGGTTTTAGCTTGTGCAGTCTTTAGACCTGACTGTCCATTGCCACACCTGATTTGCACATTGCCACACCAGATTTGCACAAACACAGATACAGATTCCAATAACAGCATAAGAACTGTCTATGGGCTGGATAACATTACTGGATAACATTACTGGATAACATTACAATCCATTATCTGACCCAGCACTCTCGCAGGAGCCAAGCAGTTACCCATGGGAAGCTCACCAGCAAAGGGAGAAGGAAATAGCTGTCCTCCAATAGAGAGATACATCTGACAGTGGCTTCTTGTAGATAATCTGTCTAGTGCAAACAGTGATAATATTTAACAGTGACAATGTACAGCTTTTAATAATGTAGCAATTACACCCAAAAGTCAGCCCAAAGACCCAGATTCAAATACCTCCTGTGCCATAAGTTCACTGGGTGATCTCAGGCCAGTCATTTTTACACAGCCTAGTCTACCTTAGATTTGATGTGAAGATAAAAAGGGGAGGAAACATGTATGTCACTCTGAGGATGGGATAAAGTTAGATCAGCCAATAAATAAAGGGCTGCACCATGCTGAAATCAATATCATTTGTGTGATGGGAATACAGCTTGAATATCTGTCCATACAGGAATAGCAGCAATTGTTTGCAGAACTGACACTTGCAACAGTGGTCTGTATAGTACAGGTGCTCCAGTTTGGGGGGGGGGTAGCCCTGTTTCAAGTTATCACAGTCACACAAATCACATACCTAGGCCCCTTGTGGAAGAACAGTTAATGATCCATATGATCCCTAATAGACTGTTATCATGCCAGTTCCCCAATAGATTCTCACAGACAATTTGTGCAGGAGTACCATAATTTGAGCTCAGCCAGTGTGACTTATCAAGGTCAACCCATGACCTTAGCATTCAAGATGGTTCATCTCTATTTGAGTCAAAGCAGATGGCTCAGGTATGTATTTAGCTCATATAAATATGCCTTTCTTATATAAACTTAACAAATTGCATCACTTCCATGTGAAAGTCAACTTCAAGGTAGTTCTCACTGGCAAAGCAATGTGCTATAATTAGTGATGTGCTCCAAATACATCTTTGATGGGGGCTTTTATATCACTATTGACCATTTTATTGTTAAATACTTCAATTATAGCAGACATTAGAACTTGTAGAAGGACTTCTATTGATTAAGAAGGGCTTCACATGAAAAACGCAATGAGAAAACACATTTGGGATAAAGGAAGAATTGATTGGAGTCTTTTCCTGAAGCTAAAAGTAGATATCAAATGAACTACTAACCAATTCAAGTGATCTCCTTTTCACATTGTTTTATGATTTTGCATTATTTTTTGATCAGCATTATCACCTTGAAGCAAATTGAATTGGACTGCTGCAGCATGGGGGAGTGCTCCCTTGTGTGGCAGCAGCCTGTTCCAGGCTGATTTGAGCCTGATCTGGGCCATTTCATGCCTGATTTGGCCCAATTCGGGCCCAAAATGGCTTGGATCAGGCTGCTGCCAGGCGGGGAAGTGCCATCATTGTGCAAGCCTGGTGGTGTGTGTGAGCAAAGGAGACAGCCAAAAGGTAGGTGCTGGGGGCCCCACCTCCTGCTGGGAGTACGGGGGACCTGGCAATCCTAAGTATAGGCTTGACATGGACAATTCATATCTTTAGTGACAGGATTTGAAAACTTAATTACTTGTATTAAATTATTATTAAATTAATCATGGCCATAGGTGGAAAATCCAGAAATGCATATTCGGTATTGACCACAGAAACTGAATAAAGACATCTTGGACCTATTTCATATAAAGCTTTCAGCACATCTTAAAACTAAAAGTGTGCAGTGTTAAGTTAACATACAGAAACATACTTAAACTTCCTGAATTATGCAGATGCAGTATTTTTGTGATCACTATGTTGGTTTTACTGTAATTAAGACAAAAAAAGAAGAGCTATATGTCCCCATGTGCCCATGGAATTAAAATATACTCAGTCCTCTCTCTCATAATAACACATATATTCATTACACATGGAATTTCATTGGTCTACATTCTAAATAAATGTTGATTTCAGTGGTGACATCTGCTAGATGAAATGGCCCTGGCAACAAAGGGGCACGCGCTCATTTGACCTAATCTGAGAAGAGCTGCAGGTAAGAGGACATTGATTTCTGGCTCTAGAATCTACGTCAAAGTCTGCACAGTCAAGGCATGGAAACTGAGCCATGTTTACAGTAAAACACAAGGTATTCTGGTTTCAGCTGATGTTCTTTAATGTCTGCCAAGAATTAATCTGATATTAGCTGTGTGGAATCAGCAGCAAACAAGATAGAGTGAGATAAGACTTTTGGGCGCATTATTAAAATATCAAAATATGTTCTTCAAGTTCATGATGAAATTAATGAATATAATAAATAAAAACATCAGGTTATCATAATGCTATTTGGTTGCAACAGTGAAGAATGTTGAGCAATAGAAGGATTTTGAATAACTTTTCCATATATGAACTACTTTGGAGAACCAGAATGTTTCAAAATCTCTTAAAAGGCCTTTATAGTTGCTGTCTCTCGAGCAGTGACTGATTCAGTGGTAGATCTAGTAACATTATGTGCTTGGCAGGGAGAGTGCTTCACTAACAAACAGAACAGGAACGGCACAATTTTGGAACAGTTACCATGGTTCACCTACTTCAGGCATTGAAGTTCCTTCATGTTTGATTATGGTGTAAGGGTGGGAGTTATTAACATCACAGGGCACTCTCAAGTTTATACCGCAAGCATATTTACTGCATTTGTGCTGGTATTTGCTGTGCAGAGCTTGAACATGACAGGGAGAAGAGTCTTGTCAAATGCAGGAGTAGACTTCCGCCAGTGGAACATCTCCTTCTTGGTGTATTGTGTGACAGGCAAATTCCCTGTTACTCAGCAAATCCAGCAATTCAGTAAGTAAGAAAATACTTCACTGAGAAGATTGTTAATTATGGGAAGTCATCTGTAAGAGACAGCCCACCAACATCTACTGATTCTTCCTTGAAATGAACAGCCAAAGGAGAGTTTTTGGAAGTATGTACAGGGATGGAAACTTACTTACTCTAGCTGGCAGCTGCTGCATAGGGACAGAAACATCTAAAGTGGTGATGCCTCCTCAGTTGTGTGGCAGCCATTGGGGTGGGGGGCACAGGGCAGAGGCATGGCTACATCAGGAGAAGAGTTTGGCCTCTCATGAGAGGCTGAAGAGCCCTACAGGAACTGCATGAAAAAATGCACACACTTGAAAAGAGAAGAGGTCTCAGCCCTGAAGGATACTCTTCTGTCTGCTCCATGCAGGACAGGGGTTGGCAGAAGGAGAAGGACTAGGATGCTATAAACTCCCTCCCTGGGTTGAGGCTACGGAGCAAGCCAGAGCAGAGCTCGGCATCAACCCAGACTTGGAGGGGGGAGATTTATTGACCCCCTCCCTGAGTGCACATACATTTAAGATGGGCAAAAATTGAGGCCCAGTCAGCTTCTGGATCAACTGACTGAGTACTCTAGAATAGAAGCCATTTCTAAATATCTTGTAACACAGAGAAGTTTCATGCAGGACAGTCCAGAGCTCTTCAGTGGAGAAATTAGCTTGGAAAGGATTTGGAAACCATTTACCTAAAGTATGAAATCAGAAAGATGGTTGACTTTAATGTATGTATATTTTATATATGTCTTGGGTTTTTTAGCAGCTCAAAAACGGAATTGTTCTTTTTCGCTTAACTTTATGTATATGACCTTGTTATACCTTGTCAGCATTTCAGGAGATAAGAACAGTGGACATCTGGAGCTGAGAGGGACTGCAAATGACAATGTCCTTAGAACCAAATATAAAAGGATGAGAATCAGCTCCACTTAAACAAGAAGGGATTAACGTTCTGAAAAATTCAAATGGAGAAATAAGGTCTCCCACCAGAAATGTTGTGCTGTGTCTATGGAAAGATTTCAGTACCTGATCATTTATTCTCTTGATTTATGCATTCACTCGTTTGCCCTTTATATTTTCTTGCTGTTGCTTCACACTTAAACATTGGCAGACAAACGGTGGTGGAGTTTGTAGTTATTTTTTTAATGTCAGTAAAGCAGTAGTATTTATTTATTTATTTATTTATTTATTTATTTATTTGCTTGCTTGCTTGCTTGCTTGCTTGCTTGCTTTCTTACTTACTTTAGATTTTTATACCACCCTCCCTGCAAGGCAGACCCAGGCCCATTTTTTAAAAAATAACCACATACTTTCAGTATGCAAACTGATAAGGCTAAAGAGGAAAGTGATGGATTTGCTCAAATTCTTTCAATATGAGAAGGCAAATATTTCATGGGCTCCTTTGCTTTCTTAATGAAGAAAGGTCACTGTGCTTACATTGTACACCAGATTTGTTCTTGCTTTTCATTTTTAACCTCTCCAGCTCTTTTTCTGATTTGAAAGTTATTGTACCATCTCTTCCACTTTTGATATTGTTGCATAGAGCTTCTCTGGTCCATTGCGCTTCAGTTTTACAAGCAGGAGTCAAAACAATAATCATTGTTGATTATTGTATTGATCTGCCAGCCCCAAACATAGCATAGATCATCCTTCGATAACAAGATGCATCACATTTTGAAGGTGAAGGAATGTGTAGCCTCTTTTTATTAGATAGATTATTAAGGTCATATTAGCAGGAAAATATTTACAGTTTTTAATTTAGTGAATGGAAACAATGCTTCTTGCTCACTTCAAGGTGGCTACAAATATGTTGTGAGAAATCACAACATATGGACCTATTCCACATTCATGGTGTTTTTAATGTTACCATTATGGAATGGGAAGCAACCATGAAAAAATAATGTGAGAAAGTGGTCTGAAAAACACACAAACCACCATTCATTCACTTTGATGTTCTATATTTCTATACTGGGCTTTATCTATACTGTAAAAAAAATGTATTTACATTTCAGAGGAGGGTAGATTAGACCTCTGCCTCAGAGGTTTAGTCTTGGTCTAACCAATAATCCCCTGTTCTGTGGCCAATTTAAATAAGATGTAAACATTCTTCCTTTAACAGTATGGGGACTACAGTTTCTGTAAAGAAGTTTCTTCAAACTAGAAGGCCAAGTGTTTGGGACAGGGGGGAAAGTTGGCTTGTTTCATCTGAAAGTGCCTTCTGATCTTCTAATGGCATCCCCTACATCTTCTTGTCCTCTTTACCTTCCCTCTTTTTGCTTTCTGCTTCTATTCTCTATCCATTTGATTTTTGTCCCATTTTCCCTCCAAGGAGCTGAGGATAGTGTACATGCCTCCCTTCCACTTTTTATCATGACAACAACACATGAGGTAGGTTAGAGTGAGAGAGTGTGACTGGCCAATTCACGAATTAAATAGGACTCCAGGAGTCACAAAAGTGTACACTGGTATACATTTTAGTTGGCTTTAAGCTGGTGCTAGACTTTCACTGCTACAGACAAACAAGGCTATCCATCTGTAATTTACAACCAATTCAGAAATGTGAGGATTGTCAAGCCTCAGATTTCCAGGCCCCACCTGGAGGCTGGTAACCATTACTGGGCCGATTCCAGACGGGCACAAATAAAGCGAGTATTTTCGCTTTTCCAGTGACCTCACTCGTAAAAACCCCTAATGTCCTGTCCCTGCTTACCTCCGGTTCATGGCGCTGTGTTGCGCTCCAGAAGCGGATGGTGTGAATGCCGTATTGTGGGTTTGCACACTTCTGGACACTTCGTCGCCGTGGAGAGGCCCTCCCCTTTCCCTCCTTCCTTTGCCGGCCAGCCAGCAACAATATGCCCT
Source organism: Eublepharis macularius (assembly GCF_028583425.1). Classification (NCBI taxonomy): domain Eukaryota; kingdom Metazoa; phylum Chordata; class Lepidosauria; order Squamata; family Eublepharidae; genus Eublepharis; species Eublepharis macularius. The sequence goes on from NC_072790.1 coordinate 87,629,172, forward strand.
TAATTTTTTTTTTAAAAAACAGGCGCCATTTGCGCAGTTGCACGTTTGCTCACATTGAACTGCGCAAATGCGCACAAATGCACAAATGCACAAATGCACAAAAGTTGACGCTGCGTATTCGCATACCTGCACATTTGTGCATTTGCGCATTTGCACAAAACACGTAAAAAATTTTTTTAAAAAAAACTGAAATGCGAACCAATGAAGGCCCCCGACGTCAACTGTGACGGGGAGGAAACAATCAATCCCGGGTACCTCAGTTGGCCGTGCGAACATCCGGAAGCGGGATGGCACGGCACACTGCGAGACAAAGCGGATGGAGACGAAAGTGAACGTGTGGCCGGTAAGTGATTATTTCCGCAGAAAAACCGCAATTTCTGGCCATCTGGAATCGGCCCAGGTACTCTTGCCAGCCCTGTTGGACTGACTGAATTCTCCTATGGATGCCTCAGAGATGCACATGTTCATCCAGAGCCACCCTGCCTTCCCCACAGCAGTCATCTATGACCCCCCAAATAGGGCATCACTGGGGGTTGGGGTTCCTATATACCAAAAGCCACTCACCACAAATGGGCAGGAAATGGATGAAATTTCCATTCCTTTCTGCCAGCAGGTTGAGTTTTGGTGCAGTAGCTGGTTGATGGTGTTTCACCCAATGTCCTTTCCTCATTACAGCCCCCTAACTAGGCCAGGGTGGATTTTTTTTATTCACTGAGGTTTCCTGACCAAAACTATGAAGTATTTGGGAAAAGAAGAGTGGAGAAAAATCACTCCCAGCGTCATTACAGACCAAGTAGATGATCTCTACTAGGTCCAGCCATATAGTCACAGGTTTCTATAGAGCCAGACTAGAACCCAACAAATTTAATGCAGCTCACTAGCCCTACACTATTGCCCTGCCAGCTGCTTTTGACAGTCTCAGGAAGGCAACAAAAGCAAGAAGATATTAAACTCTTGGTGGGCAGCCTTGAGCTTTGCAGGCAACATATTATATAGGCTTCATGCAAACGTTTATTTCCTATTCTGTAATGTCTGCTTTGATATATGCACAGCATTACTGAGGGATGAAGTATGTTAATAATTCACTCATATTGTCTAACCAAATAATGTCATTTCATTTGTGTATTACAGATGTTGGTTCTTGCTCAAGTGATTAATGAAGAGAACAAATAAATTTATATTCAATGGTGGAACAGTATACTGAGTGGAATTCTTTTTAAGCATGGTAGAGTAATGTGCAAACCTTTCATTTCCTGTTGCTCAGATTTTTCCCATTCAACTTACCTGTAACAAATAGCTGGGAATGAAATAATTCCCACAAAAGGAAATATTTCTGGATATTTATTTTGGTATAGGAAACTTGTTTTTACTGCTCTTTTGGGAAAGACTTGCAAATTATTGATGAGATATGAGAAGCAAAATGTTTTCATTTATGATAATAATGCGTAAACCTGACTGCAATGTTGGATTTCTAATTTATTTATTATGTCATTTATAGTCAGCCTTTCTCACTGAGACTCAAGGCAGATTACATAGTGTGAGATTAGTACAATCAAAATCAAGGACATTTCAATAAACAGTGCTATAGGGTAAATAAATGCAAGTTTACAAACACTATCAAACAAGGGAAAATATCTGTATTTCTCTGTAAAGAACATAACATAACAATGAGCTTATTTAAACTTCCAAGGGCATCCTTAGACCTATTAGTACTTCAGAAAGAAAGGCAGAAGCAAAATCGTTAGCATTTTATTTTGTGACTGTTTTCTTTTTGTTCTGAATGTTTGCAAATACAATGCAATATTGACAGACATGGAGTGCTAATGTTGTTTGATTCTGAAAAGCGTGCCTAAATATAGTCCTGTTTTCTGTTAAAGGAATTTTTCAGTCCTGTAAATAATACATTGTGTGGGGAAGATAAATATCTCAGTTGAGTCACAGGCAAAACGTTCTCTTCAATAAAAGGAAAAAAATTACTAGCCAAAAGTGAGTTGAACAAGTATTTGAGGTAGAGATGCAAGTGGAGGTACTGTGGAAAGTTGAGTCACACATGCACACATATTACTTGGCACATGATGACTCACACCTGAAGATGAGAAATGTCTTGATTTGAAAACTTTGGGTTTTAAGTGATGTCAGGTGATATAAAAGTTCTATCTGCATTATTTGGTTTGTGATAACATGTAATCATGATGTTTGAGAGTTATCACCTCTGTTTCTGGCAGAGCCTCCCGTGAGAAGTGAGAAATTCAACAAATGTAGCCTGTTGTCTCAGGAAGTAGCACTGATGAGGAGAATGGTATTTCTTAGCATCATGTGGCAGTTAAGGCACAAGTGCTTTCTGAGGATGGAAGTGAAAATCCTAGCTGTTGCAACCATCAAACAACAAGTATGTATGTGTGAACTTATGGTGAGGGCAGAACTTAGACATCAGAAAAATCACATGGCAACAATATGTAGAGCTTCCCTCTTGTTTTTTAGGGGAACTAACTTTATAGTCATTATACCATTTCCGTATGACTAGGCGCCTGCCTCCAATGTGCTGAGTTGGACAATGAGGCAAAACCAAGAGAAGATCCCACTAGATATTTCAAAGAGAGAAGATGAATAAACTTTGCACCCAGCTGCTGTTTTAAAACAGCAGCATGTGTTTTCTGAAATGTGCCATAATTTGCTGGCCATGAGTAAGGCACCCATACGGGAAAACTATGTTTTCATATGGAAATGCTCTCATAAATAAATTTCTCCCATGATCCACAGAAAAAGCAACTCCCTCCTAGGTAGAAGAGATCAATGGCAGATATATTTAATCTCATGAAGAAGAGCAGTGTAATGGTAATGTGGCGACAACAGAATGTGTCTAAATTGCTTATAATGTTATAATCTTTCCCTATCCTGTTATCTTTATGGTATTGTAAACATAATATTCTTTCAAGGCATGTTCTATTAAGATTTCCAGATGTCATAAAATCTGTCCAAACACAGTTCAGTCTCCCAAGGCCGTTTTAAATGGTAAGCAGAATTTGCAGAGTAGGTTAAGAGCTTCAGGGTGCTCACAGAGCTTGGGGGTGGCTTGCTGTTCAAAAACCAGGTTGATGCAGTGACTAAAATTGTCTTCTACCATCTGTATCTGGTTCTCCAACTTTCATCCTTCTTAGACTTAGCTGATCTGGCCATGCTGATCCATGCTTCTGTAACCTCATAGTTGGATTATTATAACAACCTCTATGTTGACCTGCCCTGAAGACAACCCAGAAACTGAAGCTACTACAGAATGCAGCAGCCTGATTATTGTCAGGTGCTACCCAATGGGAACAGATGTTGTCTATTACGAAAAGCTACATTGGCTGCCAGTTACTTCTGAATTCAGTTAAGGGTTGTCATTTATGACCTTTAAAGCCTTTCATATCCTGGAGCCCAACATATCTGAAGGCCCGTTTCCCCATATGCCAACTGTGGTCTTCAGGCTGCCATCTGCTGGCTGTTCCCCCCACTTAGTGTGCCTCTATCAGATAGAGCCCAGGCATTTTCCATTTATTTATTTATTTAACTTAAGCTTAATGAGGAGAATTTGTTTTTAAATAATGTTTTGGTGGATGTTGGATGGGGCGAAGCAATCCTAAACAGTGGTTGTTGTGGGTTTTCCGGGCTGTATTGCCGTGGTCTTGGCATTGTAGTTCCTGACGTTTCACCAGCAGCTGTGGCTGGCATCTTCAGAGGTGTAGCACCAAAAGACAGAGATCTCTCAATGTCACCTGTCTTTTGGTGCTACACCTCTGAAGCCTTTCTTGGCTTCAGATCGGGTCCTGAATTTCTATAAAAAGATGGAAAAGTGAGCACAATGAAAAAAAAGGCAGTCCAGATGACTAAAAGTGCAACCTCCAAACAGTAAGACAGAGATCTCTAATGAGCTGCCACACTGCAAGTGGTGTGAGTATTTAGAACAAAGTAACCCAAGAAAGTAAGAGAGTGAATGACTTCTGGTCAGACTGATGCATTTTTAAGAAAGGGCATGTTCTATTTAATGAGTCCCTAAGTAAGAACTTTGGGAATCAAAGCACTGTGCCAATCAATTTGCTACTTAAAATAAAACTAAAGGGTCATTTAATGCATATTTCATTTGGCATACTTTACATAAGTAAAAGTAAATGCTGTTTTCCCCTCCTCCCAAATGCAATTTATTTTCGACCTTATGTCTGTGACCCATGTCAACCATTTTGATTTCTCTGCATTTGTACTAGAGCAGAGCCATGGAAGAGCAATTTTTAATTTCACCTTGCTTTTACAAAATTGGCTAAATGCCACATTTGCATAGATTTGCTTTTTGTGCAAAACTGATCAAGCAGTTCTAATTAAAATCAGCTGAAGCCTTCAACATTATTTTAAAAAATTGATCTTGTGAATACATTTTTCTGTCCCATCCCAACTTAAGACATACATATGAAGAAAGAATGATCTCATCTATTTATTTAAGTTGAAGTTTCTGGAATAATAAAAATGGAAGCATAGGAAAATCAATGCACAGTCTGTATAACAGATGTCTATTTGGCTTATCTTTTAAATGTTGCTAATTTCATTTGAAATCATATGCAGCACCAATTAAATGTTCCAGTATTTAAACTGAAAGCTAGAATGTTAGTATGGCTGCAGCAGTGGTTCTTGATCCTTTGAATATTTAATCCTAATTACTTTGGCTTTTTTTAAAAAAATCAGTGAATAATACTTAAAGAAATCAATATCTAATTATATTTGTTCACATGTAACACATTTCTTTTAAAAATAATTTTTCCTTTTATTGAACAGAATACAGAAAATGGCTCCAACCTATTGGCATAAATTTATAGTTGGGATAAAGCACAATGACCAGCAATGCCAGTGAAATATCCTGACATACCACACTGCACTGGCATCATGACATAGGTCTTCCCTCAAGGTCAACATGGAGAGTCCAGTTTGTGCAGAATGCTGCAGCTCAAATCAAGAGCTAGGTGGAGCATATAATATTTCTTCCATTATGCAGTCCTTCCAACTGTGCTACAGCAGTTTCACTCATCCAAACACGGCCTGCTGCAGGTGCCATCCTGCAAATGGGCAAAATAAACAACTAGCCATACAAGTGCATTCTCTAGTGTGGAACCTACATTATGGAATGGCCTCCCTGATCAGGTTAGGAGGGCTACCACTTTCCTGGCTTTCCACAAACTATGCAAAAATGAATTATCCAAGAAGGCTTTTTACATAGGTAGGAGGGCTATTCAGTAAGAAACAGTTCAGAGAGATGCTTTGGTAAAGGGATGGGGAAAGAGGACTATACTACTGTATAAAGGGAGCCAGTTTGGTGTAGTGGTTAAGAGCAGCAGGACTCTGATCTGGAGAACCTGGTTTAATTCCCCTCCTCCACTTGAAGCCAGCTGGGTGACCTTGGGTCAGTCACAGGTCTTCCAGAGCTCTCTCAGCCCCATTCACCTCACAGGGTGTTTTGTTGTGGGGATAATAACAACACACTTTGTAAACTGCTCTGAGTGGGCATTAAGTTGTATGGAAGGGCAGTATATAAATCAAATGTTGTTGTTGTTGTATGCTGTTGTAAATATGCTCCTACTGGGTAGTTTCTGCATCATTTTATATGTCATGTTTAATCGATAATGTTTTGTTTCAGCATTGTTGCAGCTGTGTATTGGATTAGTGCTTGTTTTTAAATTTCTGCAATCTGTACCATAATGCATTATTTATTGCATATCCCAGTCATTTATTGCATTGAGTGACACTGTATAATCATCCTTGAGTCTCAGTGAGAGAGGTGGACTATACATAACATAAATAAATAAATACTGAGTGAACAGTGTACCATTCCAAAGAGATTACTGGTACCAGAAACCTCTGCTGCCATCTTAAAGTTTCATCTTTACCTCAAGATCACCTGATATCACAGTACCACTGCAGACTAGTAGTGTGAAATTCCCTCATACCTAAATGTTTTACTGGTGGTGATAGATGAGCATGACAAGAATCAAGGTCATTCTGACACATTGTTGTTGACATTGCAGTTTAACAGGAACACCATGTAAAACACCCTTTTCCAGTGAATCGTATGAAGGTGTATTGTTTTATAGCCATCACTGAGAGAAGAATAAAAGAGGGAAATCATTTGTCATTTATATTATAAATCATGCTGGCAGAGAAAATCAGTCAGGCTAGACTATGTCACCAGTCATTTGTGGATCAAACTGGTTAGATACAGAATGTTCTGTGAACGGAGTACTCTGGGTTTACTTGAAACAACAGCCATGTAATACCTTTTATTAAGACCAACCAAAGTAATACAACACAGTATGCAAGTTTTCAAGTTCTCTAGAACTGTTCATAAGGCTGGTTGTTCAAAAATATAAGATGGAGCAGAAGGGGAGATCTTCCACGCCATAATCTTAAAGCCCCTTTTAGAAAGAATGCTCAGCTGACTTAGGGTTGCCAACTCCAGCCTGGGAAATTTTGGGGGTGAAGATTTTGGGGGTGGAGTTTGGAAAGGATAGAGTCTGGGGAGGGAGCTCAGCAGAGATGTGATTCCATAGTCTACCCTTTAAAGCTGCCATTTCCTCCGAGGAAAGTCATCTTTGTCATCTGGAGCCTGATTAAGAGTTCTGGAGAACACAAACGCTTGCACACTGGCATTGTATAATTTTGCTTGGTCTTAATAAAGGCTTTCATGGTGTGGTTTTTGGTGTGTGTGTGTGTGGGAGGGGGGATTTTCTATGGACCAACATGCTACTTTCATCCTTTGTCAGATTTTCCTGTTTATAAATATTGTTTGAGTGCTATAGTTTAATAAATATAAAAATAGCCCTAAAGACTTCTTCATCAGGTGCTCTAAAGCAAACAAAATGCAATCCTTCTTATATTAACAACCCAACCTCATTGCAGATCCATTTGAGTATGTAGCCTATTGAACTCCAACAGACATTCCTGCTTCATTTGTATAGTTGTGTCAACAATCCTCAGTTCCTAGCTAACCCTTTCCTTTATGCTCTGAGGGTTCTCAGATACAAGTAGCTACTGTTGCAAAACCATCCCTACTTTTGCATTAGTCACAACATTTTTGAAACAGGTCGTTCTTTGAAAAAAGTGATTTATTTATGATATTTCTAACCTGACTTTCTCTGCTAATTGACCCAATATGGTTAATAATGAGGAGGAGGAGGAGGAGGATAAATCTCATAATTGTCTAAAACAGCATTCCACATGAGAAGCACCCCAATATTCAATTTACCAAGCTCTCATAAAGGAAAAAAAAATAATCCTCAGGGGAAAAGTACCTATGAAATCTTTCTGCCTTACATCATTTCTGAAAGTGCTACAAAATGGAAGTCTTTCTAACATATTTCAGGAGACCAACTGTGTGGAAGCTGCTGCCTTGGAGAAACTCCATGGAAAGAGCCAGTGTGGCATAGTGGTTAAGAGTGCTGGAGTAGGACTGGGCAGACCCAGGTTCATATCTCCACTTGCCATGAAACTTTCTGTAGAATGACCAATCGCTTTTGCTTTGCCTAACTTACCTCATAGGAGTACTTTGAGAATGGCTGAGGAGAGAACCATGTACACTCTTCTGAGACCCTTGCAGACAAAGTGGGATAAGGAAATTACTAATAGGTATCCCATCTTCCTCTTTGGAGCAGAGCTAGCCTTGTTGCTGGGATTGCTTGTTATTAAAAATTTCTCTTCCCCCCCCCCTTAAAAATAAAGACAAAGAAGGAACAAATTTTTTTCTCAAATGAGGAGGAAATTCAAACGGACTCTAAGACTTCTGCAGAGATGACAAGGCGAAGCTTCATTCTTGTATATTCTGTAGGTACTTTTTCCAGGAGGAAGAAAAAAGAATTAAGACTTCTGGCTTGTAGCTCTGTTAACAGACATTTTATAAGAACAGGAGAAAAATATTTATAGCACTGCTTAAAAAAAAAAAGCTGGGTATTTGTCTCCAAGCACTCTCAGGTCATTCTCTGGGCATGAGAATATATGGGATGGTGAACCTTCAAAATTAATAGAAGTGAACAAGCCAAGCAGGATTAGTTGGAAGTCTTGCCCTTAGTAGCCAACCTTGAGTGGGAGTAATGTCTGTATAAAGAGCTTGGATAAGTTCCCAGCTTCACTACACCAGCTGATTTAACACATTCAGTGTTTGGGTTCTCCAAAAGTACAGGAGTCGAATGACCTTCTAGCAATACATCAGTATAGCTGTGGTGTCCTTTTTCTTGTGAGTCTCTCGTAACAACATTGTATAACACTAGTGATATTCACATACTTTTCTGTTACTATTAAATATTTTTGGAAGCCTGGCTAGCTGTCTGGCATCCCGACTCTAATTTTCTTACTCATCCAAAGCACAAAATAACGTTTGTAAGATCATTGAAGGAAAGTTTAGTTCCATGCATAGAAAAATGACTCCAAGGTAACAGGCATGTGGATCTCAGGAACACTTAGGGTTACAGCTCCAGGCTGGGAAATTCCTGAGGATTTACGGGTAGAGCCTGGGAAAAGTTTGTATGGAGAGGTGAGGAACCTCAGAATATAATGCCAGCGGAGTTGATCACTGTAGTCTGGATTTGAGTGATAATTCCAGAAGAACTCCAGGCCCTTCCAGGAGGATGGCAACCCTGGGAGCACTGTATATAGTTGAAAGGGCTCTGGGTAGCCTGAGGAAGCTTGAAGTTTTAAGTGGCCAGTGGTCACTGAATACAAATAATTTTGATTAGTTGTTAGTAGGGCTGGGGTGTCCATGGAGGTGGGTCCGGCAGCTGCCTCGAGCGCTGAGGCGCCAGAGGGGGCACCAAGGCGGGGGGGTGCACTGCGGAGCTGGCAGTGGCAGTACTGGCAGCTGAGCTGGAGGGCTGGGAAGCCACCCGTGCACCACCCCAGCCACCTGCCGCTCCTGGCCCGCAGCTGCTGCATCCAGCTGGGAACATATGCTGGTGGCGGCAGTGCGGGGCAGTCCGAGCAGGCAGCCTCCCAGCCCTTCCACTCAGTTGCCCCATGCTGCTGCCACCACCACCTGCACACAGCTGCGGGCCAGGCACAGCAGGTGGCCAGGGCGGTGTGGGGCAACTGAGCGGGAGGGCTGGGAGGCCACCCGCGTACCGTCCCAGCTTCTTGCCACACCAATGGGGCCGGCTTGCAGCAGCATGCTGCGTGATGATGTCACATGCAGTCCGGGTGCGTGCGTGTGCGGCAACAGCGCTGAAGCTGCTCCCAGCCTCAGGCACCAGAAACTCTGGCACCGTCCCTGGTTGTTAGGAAAAAATTTTTCCTGTTTTTGAATATATATGAAACAGTAATTCTGACTTTTGGGCTTTTCAGGAAGTAGAATGTATACAATATCAGTTGTTTACAATGAAGAGTCAGTTTGGTGTAGTGGTTAAGAGCAGCGGGACTCTAATCTTGAGAACTGGATTTGATCCCCCACTCCTCTACTTGAAGCCAGCTGGGTGACCTGGGGTCAGTCACAGATCTTCCAGAACTCGCTCAGCCCCACCCACCTCACAGGGCGATTGTTGTGAGGATAATAATAACACACTTTGTAAACTGCTCTGAGTGGGCATTAAGTTGTCCCAAAGGGCAGTATATAAATTGAATGCTATTATTATTATAAATGCTCTTTCTTCTAGGCCATGCTTCTACTGAAAATATTACATATGCTTCAGTGTAACTTCTTCATGGTCTCAGTCAGCTATAACCTACCCCAGTGTCCTCACCCATACTTAGTGACATTACTTCTGAGAGCGGGACCACAAGTGACGCCTGACACAGGTTGGACACTTGCCAGCTTCCCTCAAGTATTGATGGGAAATGTAGGCAGCTTGGCGGAATGTTGGACAAGTGACAGTTAAAAAGTCCATTGGACAGCAGTCAGAGAGTCAAGCTGCAAGACCAGGATGCCTACATTTCCCATCAAAACTTGAGGGAAGCTGACTAGTGTCCAACCTGTGTCAGGCGTCACTTGTGGTCCTGCTCTCAGTTACTGTCCTTGAGGATAAATTAAATAGCATTGGTCTAAGATAGAAACGCTACTGATTACTTACTTGTGAAAACTGCCTGTTTCTTCATGCCCATTACTTCTGATCTTCATCCAGTTACTAATCCATAAGAAAACCGTGTATGTCTCATGTACATCCATATCCATTGTTAGGCCTATCAAAATTCATAAAGACACATGCGACTTTAATTATCAAGTATCTAATGGAATTATACCCTACACCCACAAGAAGATAGATGGGGGATCATTGGTTTATACTGAAGAGTCCCTCTGTCCCAATGCAATCATTTAAATTCCGAATCTCTAGATTCTTTTTTAGCCCTTCTGCTGTTTACATAAGAGCTTACTGCTTCCAGGAGTTTCTGTCCAAACACTGAACTCTGAATATCTCTGATTACTTAGAGATAATAAAATAATTACTTCATAGTTAATATTTGTTCTGTACCTTGCACATTCTCCATCTGGTAGCTTCATATCACCTGAATTGCCTTAAGTGAACTTCTCAATATAACTTAAAATATTACTTACACATAATTCTGACACCAAGTCAGATCTATCCATCCAGACTAAAAATAGATTTATTTATTTATTTACACATACCCTCTCTCCCCAATGGTGACCAGAAGTGGTCTGCACCATTCTCCTTTCCTCCATGTTATCCTCACAGCAACACTTTGAGGAAAATTAGAATGAGAATATGACTGGCCCAAGGTCACCCAGCAAGTTTCCAGAGTGGGGAATTGAACCTGGGCTGCCAAGATCCTAGCCCAGCATTCTAACTACTACACCATAATGGTTCTTAATATGCCAGTGCTGCAAGATTAAATGAAACCAAGAACCTACTGTTGATTTTCTTGTCTGTCTATCAAAAATGCCACCTTAATTCTCACCAGTATCCATACCCATTTCTCCAAAGCTTGATGCTTTAAAACCAATAGAAATATTCAACTGATATCATTATTAATTAGATTAATTTCTTGGAGGAAATGTTTAGGTAACTAGGCAGAAAGTTAAAGTCCAGGACGTCAAAGGAAGCATTCTCAGAATTCCTACTGGTTTAATGGGGAGGGCCAGGTAGTCAAGCACACATTAGGGGTTTCAACATGGATGAGAAAGTGGTGCTGGGAGCGGGGAGGAACTCTCTTGGACATGCTGAAGTTGTAAAAAAGAGATGGGCTTCACTTGAACCAAAAGGGAAACATGCTACTGGCACTTAATATCAAAAGGTGGCAGGACAAATTTAAATTAATCCGAGGGGGAAAGCCAACAGGAGTTGGGCAGCCTCCTGTCTGGTACAAGTCAGCCCAAAGGGATGATATTGTAAACTCTTTGGGTATTTTTGGTTGATGCACAAGAGAACTTGGGAATGAGGATAGGATGGCAAAGGAGGGCCATATGCAGAGAGGATGGGGACAGTGGAGCTGTGGATTGTTGGAGAGGGACACATTACAGGTGTCTGTATGCCAGTGTTAGAAGCCTCCATGCCAAGGTGGGGGAGCTGGAGTACTTGATGCTAAATGACAATTTAGATATAGCAGGTGTATCACAGACATAGTGGATGGGAAAATAAACTGAATATGGTCATCTCTAGGTATAAACTCTCTAGGCAAGACAGGGAGGGACATTTTGGAGAGGTGTTGTATTGTATATCAAAGAAGGCATAGAACCAAATGAGCTAGAAAACATTTGGGTAACAAAAGCCACAACAGAAGCAAAAAGGGTGGAAATATTGGGCCCTAAGGGTTACTTAAAATGTATTGTTGCCAACCTAATCAAACCATTCAGTAGATAATGTTGTGATACTGGGTGACTTCAACATTGACTGGGTATACATGTGCTTGAGACATGCTGTAGAAATGAGATTCCTAAATGTTATTGTAAATCACTATGCACTTGAACAATTCATCACAGAGCCAACAGGAGGGGTAGTGATCTTAGATTTGGTTCTACATGGGGCTCAAGATCCAGTGAGAGATGTAAATGTTGTTGCACAAATTGAGAACAGTGACAATGCTATTAAGTTCAGCATTCATTTCAATGGAAAGTTACCCATAAATTCCAAAACAGTAACATTTGATTTCAAAAGAGGGACCTTTATGAAAATGAAGGGAACAGTTAAAAGAAAGCTAAAAAGGAACCACAAGAGAGTCAAATCCCTAGAGGTTGCTTGGAAGCTATGAAGCTGAAACTTAATCCTGACAAAACGGAGGTTCTACTGGCGGGGGAAAGGTTCGAGCCTGAAATGGGGGTATCTTCTGGTCTGGATGGGATTGCACTCCCCCTAAAGGAACAAGTTTGTAGCTTGGGAGTGCTGCTGGACATGGGCCTCCTGTTGGATAAACAAGTGGCTGCGGTGGACAAAGGCACCTTTTACCAGCTTGGCTAGTGAGCCAGCTGCAGGCCTTCTTAGGCAGGAAAGATCTTGCCACTGTAGTGCCTGTCCTAGTCAAATCCAGACTAAATTATTGCAGTGAGCTCTATGTAGGGCTGCCCTTGAATATCCAGAAGTTGGAATTGGTACAGAATGCTGTGGCCAGAATATTGACAGGGGTGGGTTGTAGGGATGATGTCACTTCACTTTTGTTCCATCTACACTGGCTCCCAATTTGCTTCCAAACCCAATTCAAGTTGGTGGTATTGACCTTTAAATCTTTATACAGCTTGGGACCACCATTCCTTCATGACCACCTTCTCTCATATAAACCTACCTGTCAACTCAGGTCATCTTCAGAGGCCTTGCTTTGGCTGCCCCTGCCATCTGAATCTAGATGAATGGCTACCTGAGAAGGGATCTTCTTGGTCATGGGACCAAAACTTTGAAACTCCCTCTCCAGGAAGATTTGCCGGTCTCCCTCTGATATTGTCTTCCCCCGGTGGATGAAGACTTTTTTGTTTCATTTGGTGTACCTCCATAAACTTTTATAGACCCTCCTCTCTGGTTGAGTGTGTGTTTGTTTATCTATCTATATGTTTTTATATGCATTTTAAATGTTATTGTAATGTTGTAATTATCTGTTGTTAGCCACCTTGGGAAGCCTAATGTGGGTGGAAAGGTGGCATATAAATGTTTTAAATAAATATATAAACATTAAAACCATTCTAATTGACACCCAAATAGAATGCAGGCTCCAGGTTAAGAAAGATACTGCCAAGTCTAAAAGAATTCCCACATGGTTAATGGATTCAAGTTAAGGAAGCCATAACAAACAAAAAGGCTTATTTTAAAATGTGGAAGATCTACCCTAGTGAAGTGAACAGAAACCACCATAGGATCTTACAAAAGAAGGATAAGTTGTTAATTAGGTGTTCAAAAAGAGATTTGGAGAGTGGATTACTAAAAGCATCAAGAAAAACAATCAACATTTCTTCAAATACATCCAGAGCAGGAGACCAGCCAAAGCAGTTGTACCTTTGGATGATCAAATAATAACAGGATTACTAGAGGAAGATGGGGATATGATAGAAAAGCTAAATAAATTCATCTGTATTCACTGTTGAAAGTGTGGAGCATGAATTCATGCCACAACCACTGTTTTCAGGAAGGGAGTCTAAAGAACTGAATCCAACTGAGGTGATTACAGGTGAAATTCTAGACCTATTGGGGAAATTAAAAACCAGTAAGTCTCCATGTCTTGATGGCACACACCTGAGGGTTCTTAGAGAATTCAATTGTGAGATTCTTGATCTAAGAGCCCATATATATATAACTTACTACTTAAATCAACTACCGTACCAGGAGACTGGAAATTTTACATCAATTTCTAAAAGAGGGTCTGGAGAGAACCAGGAAATTGCAGGCCAATATCTGTCCCAGGCAAATTAGTAGAAATTGTAATCAAATAAAATTATTAGACACATAGAGGAACAAAACCTGCTGAGAAGAAATCAGCATGGCTTCTGCAAAGAGAAGTCCCATCTCACCAACCTTGTGGAATTCTTTGAGAAAGAAAACAAGGTTGTAGATAGATAATATTGACCCAGTAGACTTTATAAACTTGGACTTTCAAAAATATCTAATTTATTTATTTACTTTGTTTATACCCCACCTTTCTCCTCAATGGGGACCCAGAGACAAACATAATTCTCCTCTTTTCCATTTTATTCCCACAGGTAGGTTAGACTGAGAATGTGTGACTGACCCAAGGTCATCCAGCAAGCTTCTATGGCAGAGTGGGGATTTGAACCTGGTTCTATCAGATCCTCGTCCAATACTCTAACTATTACACCATTCCATCTCTCACCACCTTTTGATAAGGAACCTCCACAAAGATTCCTGAGTAAGCTTAGCAATCTTGGTATATGAGGATGGGTCTTCTTATGGATTAAAAATTGGTTAAACAACTCTGTTCTTTTAATCCAAGCCAGTGTTTTAGACATTCCAGGATTTAGTGTAAGCAACAACAGAGAAAAAGGTAGCTGTTACAGCAGCTTAGCATTGCCAGGTTGTGCTGCAACCACCAGGTTGTGTGGGGGTGGGGGTTATTTACTGCTCTTTGTCCCTGCACATTTACAAAGCATGCACATCTCTTAATAATAATAGCAACAACAACAACATTTGATTTATATACCACCCTTCAGGACAACTTAATGCCCACTCAGAGCGGTTTACAAAGTATGCCATTATTATCCCCACAACAAAACACCCTGTGAGGCGGATGGGGCTGAGAGAGCTCCAGAGAACTGTGACTAGCCCATGGTCACCCAGCTGGCTTCAAGTGGAGGAGTGGGGAATCAAACCTGGCTCTCTAGATTAGAGTCCCACGCTCTTAACCACTACACCAAACTGGCTCTCTTGTGCACCATATGAGGTTATTTTTTTTCTGTTTATGGGCAATTGAACAGGGCACAGGACAGGAGCATTTTGGGCCAATTCTTAAAGCACTGACCCTTGCACTATACCATTGCTTCCAGCGTAACTGGAAGCAACACCATTACTCAAGTGCAGGAGCATGCGCATGAGGTCCTTTGGCCGGCTATGTGCTAAGGACAGGCAATCTCTGCACAGCTTGCCTCTTCCCAATGATTATCACCAATTGTTGGGCAGAGAAGCAAATTGTCAGGAGTTTGCCCACCACTGACAGGCAGCTGGTAAGTCTATGACAGCTCCACTCAGAAAAGACTGCTCTGTTAAACCATGCTCCTGTTTGATACTATGCTGCCTCCTTATTCTGATGCCTAACATTAAGAACACTCTCCCTTTCTCTGGTCTAGTCACTCTGCCACTTAAGCTGTAATCTTAAGGACACATTCCTAACAGTAAGGAAGGGTAGCCAGCCCCGCACTTTGCAGGAGAGAAGGAGGCATGGAGGCAGATCACAAACATAGGGTGAGATGGGCATGCATGTGCTCTGCAGTGGCCCACAATGATGTCAGTTTCAGGGCAACTCAGACAGAGTCTCACATAGCAAAACCATGACTTGGTGGAGAAAAGAGATACCAGGTGCATGTAATTTTAAAACCTCTTTGTGGTGTCCTGATCCTTTCTTTATGAGGCCACAAAGAGACCAGGAGAAATAATACCTTCTCTAGAAAGACTGCAGCACTAGTTGTACCTATTTGTAATGGTTGGGGCTTCTTACTCCTAAAAATATATAGGATTCAGCCATAAGAATAAAAACTCATAAAATCTTAGCAAGTGTTCCCTAAGTTCCAAGCACCATATTAAATGCCACAGTGCAGCTACAATTCCCCCACATTTTTTCTCTCCTTTGGAGTGTATTCTCCATCCACTCATTTCAATATGCTTTATGCACAAGCATCACTTTAATTACAAAAGCAGTTTTGTAATTTGTCCAATATTCTTTCCATTTCCCTTTGTAATTCTTTTGTAATAGAAATAAATGTACCTTTTATGCCTACAAGGTGGGGTTTCTGATTCTGCCCTTCTAAGGCAGCCGTCAGGTCAATTCACTCATGGCTAACACACACAAGCTGGGAGCAATTAAGAGAGAGTCGCTGGCAGTTATCCAGGCAACCAGAACGTCCGAGTCAGGTGATCAGTCAGAGATGGCTCATTAGGCTTTCTTGCTGTCTCTTCTGGCCCAATCAGGGAGTAGCTGATAGGGAATTAAACAGAGTTCAGAAACGGAGAAGGGGAAAAGACTTTCTTGAATGTCAGCGCTCTCTAGCCCATGAGGGAAGGTTTAATGAGTCAGTATTTGAATACTGAAGCTTACCCGGGTAACTAGCTCTTGCTCAGATGGTTAATTCTTTCATGATGTCAGGTGCTCAGGATCACCTGTCATATTCAATACCTCTCTGCAGCTGAAGCTGATGCTTGATGCTGTTGAGGTGTTTCTGTTATTTGAACCCAGGGTGGGAAACTGGGAACGGAAGGTGTTTGTTCCAGTTGTAATCTCTCCTGAGCCTGGGAGCCTGTTTGACCTTGAGCAGGCCATGAATCGCATACCCTGTTTTCCTGTCTGCAGAGTTAGAAGACTATTCGGAGAAAGTGGACGGGGGGGGGAGTAGCCTTGGGGGACCGATATCTGCGTGATACTTGTCTGTAGTCGCCAGTCCTAGCAAGGATGGTGTAAATGTATGATACTGGCATCTTATCAATAAAGAACTTTTACTCTTAAAGCACCAGTGCTAGTGACCATCATTACATTTGCCAGCAATGAATTCCACATTTTCAAATCATCATTTGAATGAAGAAGTATTTCCTTCTGTCTCCTGAATCTTTTGCCTATCAGAGTGCCCATAAGGCTCTATCATGTCCTTCCCAAGTCACCTTTTTTCCTAAACTAAAAAGCTCCCAATTCTTTAATCTTTCCTCATAGGAAATATGTTCCAGCCCCTTAATCATCTTGGTTTCCCTCTTCAATACTTTTTCCAGTTCTGTGAGGTTTTTTTTATACAACATCTACAGCTGCACACAGTATTAGAAATGAAATTGCACCACAGGACTAGACAAGGTCATTATGATATTGGTCATTTATTTTCAGTCCCTTTCTTAATAATCCCCAGCATGTACTTTGCCTTTTTTACTGCTGCCACACACCAAGTCGATGCGTGGCAGCACATTGCTATCCACTGCGATCCACTACAAGCTCAAGATCCTTTTTTTGGATTTTTTCCATGTTCAGGCCACATCAGCATATGTTTAGTTAGTTCCTTTTTGCTCCGATTTTTGTCACTTTATAAATATTCTGAACTTCATTTGCCACATTTATTTCTTTACTATATTTATAGTCTGCCTTCAATCTCCATGAAAATGGTAGATTTCACTGTGAAAATTGGTGCAGTTGGTAAGGCACCTAACAAACAATGTAATAGAACTAAGATTACAGCAATTGAAATAAAGTAAAAAAGTATTACACATAATATGTTAAACAATGCAGAAAATAGTATTACATAACTAGAAAACAATGGAGTGAAAGCAGGATAGTACATACAGCAAAAGGTAACACATGCTATACACAGTGGTATAACCCATTCCCTTTATAAAAGCACCTTCCTGAACCATTCCATTATGATATAGTTGTATTAGCATTATAAAAGTACCCTCATGAACAATTCTGTTTTACATAATTTGTTAATGACAGAAGCATGGAAGCCCTCCTGACCTCCTCAGGTAGCCATTCCACAAGGTTGGGAGGGGGGGGGGGCGCAAATAGAGAATACATGTGAATGGACTGTTGTTGAACTTGCCCATTTGTAAGGGAGCACACTCAGAAGGCCCTGCTCAGATAAGCAAAGCTGTCATGAAGGAACAGAGGAGGGAAGACAGTCCTAAAGACATGAGGATCCAAGACCATTAAAGACTTTGAATGTCATAGCTAGTACCTTCAATTGACTAGTAACTGATGGACAGTCAATGGAGTATTTGCAGAATGGGTGTGATACTTATGTTCTGCTTCGTTCCTGATAATAACTCAGCTGTGGCATTGTCACTCAATCATCCAATTTGGAGAGATTCTCTTGGAGCTATTCATTATCCACGTCAATGTTCACCAACCTGCAAACTTGGCCACTGCACTGATTTTTCCAATTCCAGATAATGTATGAACAAATTAAATAGGACCAGTCCCAATATGGATCCTTATCTAACCAACTGTGAACAGCTAAGAGGACTTGCCCTCTTATTAAGTGAATTATCCATTTACTTAGGAATCTTTGGTATGGGATGTTAGTAAATTTTCTTGAGAAGTCCAAATATATAATGTCTTCTGAATCATGGTTATATACATGCTTGGTAACCCTTTCAAAGAACTCTAAAAAGTTGGTGAGGTGAGGAGGACCTCCCTTTGCAGAAGCCATGCTGGTTTCGTTCAGTTGGCCTTGTTCTTCCATTTGCTTAATAATTCTGTCATTAGATATCTATCATTCTATAAACTCTGGTGCTCAGCACATCTGTTTCTTTTCTGCAGATGATGAAGGCCATGCCACATATGAAAGTTACAAACATGTGTGGTACAGTGGAAGCACAAATCACCTGTAAATGAAGCAGGATGTATTTTCTTCCTTGAAGTTTTGCATCAGACCAAGATTTTCAGGAATGCATGTGTGGGAAACAATTTTTCTGTCAATTAATAGAACTACAGTATAACTGTACAGTAACTACAGATGCTTTAAATTCAGAGAAAGCATTGATGATACTCAAATATTTATAGGGATAACATTCACCTTCTATACTGGTAATGGGCCAGTTGGGGTGCCACCTTCTTCTGGCTGAATTACTATGGCCTTAACAGCTGCATGATATGCAGCAATTCATCAGGTACTTCTTTTCAGGCACATGGTGATGAAGAAAACCTCAGGTACTTATTAGTCTGCCATATAGCTGTGAACTCTTAAGTTTACATGAATACCACAGTGGGTCCCTTAATCCCCCCCTTCTTCCTAGCATGACTTTCTGTTTCTCCCCCTGGCCCCCTCCACAACCTGGCCCCTTGTTCTGGCTCACTGCCAGGTCCTCTGGTCACACTCCTTCTCCTTTTGCTTCCTTTTTTGGCTTATCTTTCTGCTGCAGCTGCTTCCAGTTGTAAAACACACATTGTTCCGTAAGCTGGCATCTAGGGAGGAAGATTCACAGAGCTGCCAGCTTCTGAAAATCCAAATGAACATTCCTTCTAGCCCAGTCCTAAGCAGTCTCCAAAAGTTGGTCCTAGATTTGCTGATTTTATCATTTCCTGGCTGTTAAATTTCTCTTAATTCATTCTAAAGTTCCATTGTTTTATCTTTAATTCTGATTTTAGAGTGTTATATGTTCTGAAGAGTTTAGGAAGAGCAGCACATACATAGAGTACTGTGGTCTGCATTTTCCTGCAGTAAGAATGCATGGGATTAAAAGCCATAGGCTCCTAAACCCTGAGCTACATCTCCAAATACAAAAAGAAGGCATTCTGTAAAGATGCTTTATATAGAAATATAATATATTGACTGTAAGTCTTAAACCGAAATTAATAACGTTTTTGGGAATAATGGTCTGCCCCAAATTAAGACCCATTTTATTTAGTGATGCTTACTCCTAGGAAAGTATTCTGTTCATCCCTTCCTCCCTTTTTTCACACATTCCATACAATGTTTCTACTGAACAATCTGATTGCAACACCTGACTGTTGAGCGCCTCTTAGAAGTACCAACATAATATTGGAAAGTACAATTATAGTTTGTGCTTTATAATGTGACTTTGGCAACATAGCTCTGACCTATTGTCGAAGGCTTTCACGGCCGGAGAACGATGGTTGTTGTGGGTTTTCTGGGCTGTATTGCCGTGGTCTTGGCATTGTAGTTCCTGACGTTTGTGGATGATACATTTATCATTTGGAGCCATGGGGAGGAAGAATTGATGGGGTTTTCGAATCATCTCAACAACATCCACCTGAACATACAATTCACAATGGAGAAAGAAATCGAAGGAAAACTCCCATTTCTGGATACCTTGGTCGTCCGCAAAGCAAACTTTCAGTTAGGTCACAAGGTCTACAGGAAACCTACTCACACTGATCGGTACTTACACAAAAACTCCAATCACCACCCCCGACAGAAAAGAGGCATAATGAAAACATTAGTGGATCACGCAAGACGGATATGTGAGCCACACTTTCTCAATGAGGAAATGAATCATCTAAACCATGCACTTCAGGCAAATGGCTACTCCAGAAATGAAATCCGAAGAGCAATCAAACCCAGGATGAATCAAACAACCAAGGAAAAACAGTCTCCTACAGGAAAAGTGTTTTTGCCATATATCAAAGGAATTACTGATCAGATGGGAAAGCTTATGAAAAAGCATAACCTCCAAGCAGTATTCAGACCCACCCGAAAAATACAACAGATGCTACGATCAGCAAAAGACAGTAGAGACCCCCTCACCTCTGCAGGAGTATACCGTATACCCTGCAGCTGTGGACAAGTTTACATCGGGACCACAAAGCGTAGCATCCAGACAAGAATAAAAGAACATGAAAGACACTGCAGACTTGGACAACCGGAAAAATCAGCAGTGGCTGAACATAGCCTAACTCAAACAGGGCATAGTATCTTATTCCAGGACACCAAAATACTGGACAACACTTCCAACTACTTTGTCAGACTGCACAGGGAAGCCATTGAAATTCACAAGCATAAGCAAAACTTCAACAGGAAAGAAGAAACCTTAAGAATGAACAGAGCATGGTTTCCAGTTCTGAAAAACACCAGGCTAACAAAACACTCCACACCCGACAATAGCCCTGCAGAGAAGATTAGCACATCAAGCACCAATCCATATGCAAAAGAACCTCCTCAGGATACAGTGAAGCCTCCCGCCATTAGCATTCCACACCCTGGGAAACTCCTACAGGATGACTCAGCTCAGTCCCACCCCTCCTGAGTAGATATAAATGACCTGCCACATCTTTTCCACACTGTGACACTGAGAGATCTCTATCTTTTGGTGCTACACCTCTGAAGACGCCAGCCACAGCTGCTGGCGAAACGTCAGGAACTACAATGCCAAGACCACGGCAATACAGCCCGGAAAACCCACAACAGCCATAGCTCAGACCATCTGTATGAAACTTAGCCAAGTGCAAGTTAGCTTGCAAAGGACCTGAACTGCAATGCTAAGTATTTTGCTTTCTATCAAAATGTTCAATTCTTGGTCAACCACATTTGTCAATAATAATAAGTTGGAGATTTCAATAAACATGATTTTTTTCCAATTAGAACAAATCAGAATTCTAAGGGAAGGGGGGGATCTTCCTCAAAAACAGAAATCTCCCACTTTCCAGGGTTTAGGAAAAAAAAATTACATGAGGAACGAAATATTCCCATGCCTCTGTCCACACAATGCAACTCCTGGCTAGATGTGGCTACCCTCGTCAGCTATAGCAAAGTGAGAGACTCAGATAATTGCTACCTCTGGCAATGACTTGCAAGTAAAAGAGCTATCAAACATAGATCAAAGTGAGAAGTGGCTATTGCAGATCAAACACCAAAAAGAATGTGTGTCAATTTGACTGTTAATGTTAACTTGTCCATCAGATAACTTCTACACTTATGACACTCGGCACTGTCATGACACAGTTGAAAGGAACTGAGTTCTTGTACAGGTGATAGCTCTGAACAAAAGAAAATTTTGTCACATGCAGCTTTTCTCAACTTTCTTCTAAACAATTCAAGGTTCAGAGCCTGCCCTAGTTGCTGCCTCATTGCCCTGTGTCAAAGTAATTCCTGAAACAGGGGAGGAGGCTGCCTGTATAAAGCTTTCCCTATAATTCTCTGAACAGTACTGCATATTATAACAAAATGGACAGTGTGTGTCAGTCATGAAAGCATCCACAGAAAATATTCTCCATTTTTGGAAGCTTCCCAGATATGTAGGAAAATGTGACTTTCTAAATTAAATTAACCAAAAGGAACAAAAACTTATAGGAACAGAGCTTGATTCAGGAGACATGGAATGCTGAAAAGGGAAAATGAGGATACCCTGGATTATTCCAACTTTTTCTGCTGTTCTGTTTTAGATGGAAATACTTTGTTGGAAAGGTTGTGACTTTTCTTGCTCCATTATAGTCATCATAACCCTTTTACATAGGTGTCAGCCCTCTTCCAAGGATTCATGGAAGCACTAAAAATGGTATCCCATTTTTACCCTTTTCCCTGGCAGAGGCGTATTGAAAAAGAAAAAATTCTTTTCATTTCTATGCTAGAAAAACCGTTTCTGTTGATATCTCTCAGCAAGACTGAAGTTAAAAATTACAGTACCCGTTAGGAATAAAGATTGCATCTTTAACCATGGTGACTCTTCAATGAAAAATTTACTTTGTAAAAACATTGTACGTTTCCTGGATGATACAAGTTTGTTTTATCTGCTGAAAATATTTTGGCTATAATTTTTCTTCATCTAATTAGGATAAAATTATCACAGACTGGCCCCCTCAGAAAGGAATCCTTCCTGCAAAATTTCAGGCAGCTTGACTAAAGGTTCCCTATTTTATAGGTTATAAAAATTTTCATACACCGCAAGCATAGGCAGTGGCACATATGTGGTGATCTGAAAAAGCATATACAAATAATAATAGTGGGCTCAAAAATATGACACCACCCATTCATATGTAAGGCAGAGATGGGGTGTATTTTAAAACAAATACGTAGTGAATCAGCAAAGGGAGAAAAATCCTGCCCTGACTCTTACCTCACTGTGCTCTGATATATGAACTATCTCTCCCCAAAGTGAGCTAGGCTTGAAGAGCAATGTTGAAATAAATGCAACAGAATGTTGTCATGCTTTGGAGACATCAGAATTTAGCTGCTCTTCCTGGTGTGTATTTTTATTTAAAAATAGACATTCCTAACTCTATTTCCCTTATACGTAACTGGGATGTTATAAGTCTTTCCCCCTACGAGTGAAAATAGTAGCAGTGCTGGGAAGAAGTAGTATCTCTTACCAAAACGGTACATGGGAAAGGCTTCAGTTTCCCAATACACTCTCTCACACACATACACGCACACACACAATCACACACCAGTAGATGCCATTAAAGATATTAATAGATCTCAGATCCATCTTTATCACTCTTCTCTCATGCCCTGGCAGGTTTAGGTTTATTCTATTTGTCTCCCTGTTGTGCTACTGATTCTAGTGCAGAATTTTTTTGTCATTGGGGAAAGAGGAGAAGCATGTGACATTTGCCTCCATCCCACTCCCCAACACCTGCAAGCAAAATATTGGCCGCTGTGCTTAGCAAGAACAGCCCCACAGGAAACAGAACAGGATCCCCTGCTGCTTTTAAAGACTAAAACCAAAGCCCACTCCCAAGCCAGTAAGGCAGAAAGGTGATTTTGGATGGATGGACCTAGCAGAGCACTCCTCTTTGACAGCAGGTTCTGTGTGTAACTCTTCTGACTGAAAAAGATTCCAATCAATTCCGTATCAGTCTCTCCTCACTCTGCTCCTTCCTGGCTAATAGAGTAACAGCTTTACATACTTCTGCATATTACCACTGTCATTACTTTTTCACTTCAAATTAGTTAATGGGCATTTTCAGTTTGGGAATGATTCGTCAATTTCCAAATGCAGATCCTTGTTCTGAATTATTGATAAAGCATAATTGATTCTTTAAAAACTTTTATTTTCTTCCATAATTTAAAAGAATATAATTATATCAGTTATGTCAAAATGGAAGGCATTGCTTTTATCATATATTTAATTTTTAAGTGGCCTTGATGTGCAGATGCCTCAACCTGCCATTGGGGCCACTTGGGAACAAAACAGATGTTTTTGCAAACTTGGGGGCCCAAAATCCATGCCAGGCCCAGTACCACCAGCACCAATGATGGGTGGGGGGGGGCAGGGTGCCTAGAATGACTCCTTTGTAACCTCCCTGTGATTTTTGTGCCCCCCCCATATTGACCAAAGTATAAAATAAAATTTGTTGCCATTACTGTGGAAATTATCTTCCAAAATTTAACATATAGTATTCTCAGCACAGTCACCATTCATTCACAGCTCCTTAAATTTTGAATATGTTGGGAATGCTGACATAAAAAAAGAGAATTTAGGCTTATAAGTTTAGTATCATAATTTTGTTATGCAAAAGTATAATTCATATTTACCAGTAATAATTTGCCATAACGATTAATAGCTGTACTATACATTTTAAACCAGTGTGCCAATTAAACTGAACTGGCCATCTGGGCTCCCCTGCAGCCATCTCTGGGAGTCTCGACAGCTCTTCTGCTACCTGCTTCCTCTCCTTACAGTCACCTCCATCCTTTGCAGGGCTGTTACTGGATGAATGTACAGCCTGCCTGTGTTTATTTGTGCTGAATGACCAGCAGACAGGCAAGCAAACAGAGGGCAGGTGATGGGGAGGAGGAAGATGAAAAAGAAGACAGAGATCTTGAATGTTTTAAGAGTTGTATAGATGAGCACATTTCAGTCAGTGCAGCTTTTTTCAGCTGAAGCTGCAGAAACTCACTTTTCTATGAAATGCAGAAGTCTTTTTCTCCTTGACTCTGGTTAACTTAGAAGGAAAAGTAGAAAAAAGGGAAGGTGGAAAATAGAAGAGCTATTTCCAGTGCACTGGGACCATCAGAGCTGATTCATGTTGCAATTAGATGATAAGGTGAAATCACCCTTAGAGACAGGCCTTTCTTACATGGTGCAAGTGGATTCACTAGATTCACAGTTAGTTTTACCATATCAACTTTTTTTAATATGGCCAGATTCTCAGCACAAATCTGATGGAATACTTATCAATCTGACAAACAAGGAAACAGAAAAGGTACAAACTACCATAGATTCTTATAAGCTTTGTCCATATAGGGTAAGAGTACTTTGCTGTGGTCTGGCCCTATGCTACTCTAGTAGTGTCTGAACAAAAAAATCACATGGGTCAATACTATGATTGCTTCTCACCTGAATGTTGCCCAGCCACCAGATTAGGGATGGCCAACAGAGGGGACGTGTGAGAATGAGCCGGGAGGCAAAACACCTCCAGGCAATCCTGCAGTGGGCGTGCTCACAGCACAGTGCGACAACATCACTTCCAGCAGTGATGTCATCATGCCGGCCACAGGAATGCTCCCATGCTTTGCTTGAGGCCAATTTGGGTCCATATGGGCCAATTCTTAGAGAATTGGCCTGGCGTGAAGCGCAGGAGCATTCCCGCTGCCAGTGCAATGATGTTACTCCTGGAAGTGACGTCGTGCCCCACCGGGAGTGCGCTTTTCAAGCTAGCAAGTAACAGGTAAGGCAAACCTTAGGTAAGATTGATATGGACAGGAACCAAGTCATCCCCAAGTCATCTTCCGTCAAGGTATTATACCATTGAGAAGAAGCTCTGGTGCTGCTGCTTCTGAAGTAACAGAGGAATCCAACCATAGAAGAGGGCCTACTGGCTGTGTTCAAAATCTCTGATGTACAGAGATTACTAATGATTAACTGGTTCATTTTTTAAAGGTTGTTTGTTTGACGTATGGAACATTGTAGCTGTGTGTATATTAGTAAGACTTCCTTATTTTTTTCTCAGGTGCTAGTCCAAAACACATCTTTTTTACCCAGGCTTTTAAATAGACATTTTATCTCACCAGTTTTTAAATGGTGTGTTTTTTATGGATCGTTTTTACCCTGTTTATGTCCAGTTGGTTGTTTTTATATTGTTATATTGTTTTAATTGTAAGCTGCCTTCAGCAGGACTCTGAGGAGGCAACATAGAAATATCCTAAATAAATAAATAACACACTACTGTTCTTACAAAATTGCTGCCTCTCCTCCTCTGTCTGCCAAGCTATTGCCTTTCTGTTAAACAATGTCTTACTTGTAGAGAGCCTTTCCTCGGTCCAATTTCTCTGTTTGTAGCTGCCTGCTGTCAGTTAACTTTATCCCAAATTTCATCAGTTCTGTAGTTTTATCAAACTCTGTCCAGTCAGTGTTACTGAAAGTGGAACCCCTGAGATTCTGCCATTTCTATGTTTGATGCTTTGCCTAAACTTACTATGTGGGCATTTAGGGCCTCTACTCTGGCAATAATTGCTGATGAGTGCAATTTATTTATGTCTATTGGACATAAATATGATTCATCCATCCTGGAATGGTTCTTAAATTTTTGATGTGCAGCATGTACAGAAGAGCAATACGTCTAGAGAGCACTGTATGTTCAGTTCCTTGCATGTCACCCAACAATGAAATACGCTTGTGATATAAATCAGTCTCACCAATCCTGTAAAGTACCATCAGAAAGATACCACTCTTCAAAGATGCAGGGAAGAAGGAATCAAGTAAAAAAACCCTTGCCATATACTGTGCCCTAGTACATGTAAAGTATAGGAAATGTGGGTGATTACCTTTTAAATCTGCCACTGCTGAAGTCATTGTCTCCCACAACACTCTACTCTGTTCTGAGAAGAGATGATGGCTTTTTTATTTATCACAGTATTTTATGATTCCAGCAACACTAGCATGCTGTCGGTGTTTTCAGTGGCACTCTGGGTATCTAACTGCAGAGGGGGTTTCCCCCCCTCCCCTTTTCCTCCAAATTAGTATGCTGCTGCTGCCTCACTTGAACATATCCTTTTGTTCTTTCTCAGCAAATCTCTTGTCTAACACTAATCTCCACTGCCCTTTATTTGCTAGCTACTAGTCCCAGTTGATTTAAAAAAAATATATCTAGTTTTGTCTATTCATTTGTCTTTGATTATTTTTTAAAAGTCACAGCTTCATGTTAAATATAGCAAGCCAAGTTTTAAACAAAGTTGGCATGCAGCTACAATGAATGGACCACAGGCACTGTGGTAGCACAAAAACATACTCATCAAAGAACCCTGCTCTTTGGATTCACATGTATATGGATTCACATTCCATATACTTTTTAACTATGTCTGGGCTTATTAAAGAGGTTTTCTCTCCTTGGTCCTTGACTAAATCTTTAAAAATGGCTGAAAATCTTGACTATTCAATCCATGTGCTGGGTCCCAACAGGAAGGGTGTAGACCAGCATCCTCCATGGCAGCTCTGTAATAACAACAACAACAACATTTGATTTATATACTGCCCTTCAGGATGACTTAACACCCACTCAGAGCGGTTTACAAAGTATGTCATTATTATCCCCACAACAAAACACCATGAGGTGGGTTGGGCTGAGACCTAGAAGCTGTGACTGACCCAAGGTCACCCAGCTGGCTTCAAGTGGAGAAGTGGGGAATCAAACCCGGTTCTCCGATTAGAGTCCCGCACTCTTAACCACTACACAAAACTGTCTCTACACGAAACTGTAATTGTAGCACTCCCTTCCCATTGGAGATGTGCCAGCACCTAAGCTGGAATATCTTTGGGAAAGCATAAAACCTTTCTCTTTAAGCTGACTATCAGAGTCCTTTCAATCTTTCAGAGATGGTATGATATTGGTTTTGCAACACTCTGCTACTTTATAATGCAGGTACGGAGAAGGTAACACTGAAAACTGTATCGTAATGTCAAAAAAAGCCCCCTGCACATTGAAAATCTTCATGCTGTGTTACTTGGCCCATATCATGGACTTTTTTTTCATAGGGAGGGCAACATTCACATATGCCCCCATCTATATCTTGTTGAAAGGAACAATAAAAAAGGAACTGTATAATGTAGTTTTTGTGTTTGAATCAGCACTTAATGGTAAGAGTTAAGCTGGAATTATTTATAATATTTATTAAAATATTTGTATTATTATCCTGCTCTGGCAAGTTGGCAGCAAGGTTCAAGGACCACAGGAAAGCAGGTAGACAAGAAACAAGCAGGGCAGGATCCCAAGGTCAACGCAAGAGCTAAAGCTGGAGAAAGTGCCAAGCAGGCCTCAGAACTCCGGAGCTTTGTAATCAACTACTCTCTAGGCTTAAAGCACAAGCTGGTAAAAAAAGGAGATATTCATCCAGCAAAGAATATGCAGGATTATATAGACAACTGAGAGTTCCACTCTTTCCTGTACCCGGGACTAGGTCTATGATCCTGCAAAGATCTATAGCTGCCTCTTCTTCTTAAGAGAGGCTAGAGTATGGTGAGCTCTAAGCTTCCAAGTACGCACTCTTCCACCTGGTTCAGGATTCAGCTTTGACCTTCTGCCTTCTCTATCCCTGCAATTCTGGTAAAGATTCTGGAGGTGCAGGTGGTAGAGACATCCAATTAGGAGTTTCCTTGTCTGGTGGTTCTAAGGGAATCTGAACAGGAGCCTGCTGTTAGAGAGGAGGCACAGAGTCCTCCCTGGGAGCTTCTGGAGTTCACATAGACTTGGGCATTGTGGAAACCATGGGAACCTTCTCTTCTGAGGAGTCTTCACCTAGGGAGCCCAGGTGCCCACTGGTGGCAGTCAATCTTCCAGTGGTTTGCCCATTTGTCTGCCAGTTGGTGGTGACTGGCATGAAGTTTCAAGCAACCCAATGATCACCCACCAATGGAAGGCACCTCAGACACAAGCACTCCCAGCAGACACAATATCACTTCTGGAAGTGACGTCATTATGCCTGCAGTGGGAGTGCTCCCATGCTTCACTTGGGGCTGATTTTGGCCCCAAAGGGGCCAAATCTCAAAGAATCATTCCCGCACAAAGTGCAGGAGCATTCCTGCAGCTGGCACGGTGACATCACTTCCAGAAGTGACATCCTTGTATCAGCACCAGGAGCATGCATGTGAGGAAGATCATCCCTGTGAATACCAGGTCCCGCCCCCTTCCCACTGGGAAGGTATAGGGACTTGGCAACCCTATCTTTGTCCCCTGTGCAGATGGGTCTAGGGCAAGCCTTGACAACTGCCTAGTTGATCATTCCAGTTCTCAAGGCAGCTTTGACTAAATCATGACCATACACATTTTTATGGTTACAAACTAGTATAACTCAGTTTACAGCGCAACCTCCAGAGTATAAACAAATCTGACAGATTATAGAAACAGAAACATCTGTGCCTAGCATTAAGGAACCTCTCCTGGGGGGTCATTCAATAACCTTGGTGCTGCCACTGAAAAGGCTCTGTCATGTGCTGCCAACAAACATACTTCAGATGGTGGGCACACAGATCCTGTCTCAGAGGATAATCTGAGTATATGAAAGAATTCATATGGGAAGAAACATCTTAAAAGCCTCCTCCTGATCTTTAGGGTTTTACAGGTTAAAACTGGCATCTTGAATTGGGCTTGGAAACCTAGTGAAAGCCTATGTAGCTACTGCAATACTGAAGTGAAATGGTTTAGGCAGCTGGTCCTAAATAACAATCAGGGAGATACATTTTGGATCAACTTGTATATTCAGCACACTTTTCAAAGACCGCTCCCACATACAGCCAATAGTATGCCATTTTTGAAGTGATCAGCACATGTTTTGAGTTAATGTGGCCACATTATTGTTGTCAAGGCAAAGATGCAGTAAGCTGACTGAAGCTGGGTTTTTTTCCTCAGATTGCTTCTATCATCTAAACATCAAGGTATTTGAATCTCCATATGAATGATGTATATTAATGAAAATTGCAAGTAGAAATGAGCAGATTCCCTCAGTTCTGCCCCAATATTGCTATTTCATCCATTGCTGCTTTGCCTGCTAGGATACTATTTGACTGTACCTCCACCTGCCTTCATTACCACCACCACCACCCCTGTAATAGGTGGTGCAGCCACAAGGGACAAAGGGGAAGGCTACAGTCCCTTCAAAAATTGTTGATAAACTTGGGTTTGTTATGAGGTTGATGTCCATCTTTGTTCCAGTGTCCCTTCTTTAAGAATGACAGAAAGTAATTCAAATATCTGTTACTAGGGGAAGTTTGTAGAGCTGTAAACTGGCCACTTTGAAACCTGCTTGACCATTTTTTAATATCTTTAAATGCCTACCCCAAATAACCCATTTGGCTTCTCTTTGTATTGTCTATTAATTACCTTCTCATTCTTGTATTTCATATTTCTAAACTACTGTCAAAATACTGTATGTACACAAGTGGTATTGGCGCCGGGGGGAAGGGTTCACATGAAGGGTTCACATGAAGGGGGAAGGGTTCACATGAATTCATTGAGTAGTTTCTTCATTTGTTAAACAAAAGGGCTGCTTGAAATGCATCATTTGTCTAAAAATAAAAAGTACCCTCAGCTATTCCAGCATAAACTGCATGAAGTAGGACAGGATAGGAAGGGGTGGGGGGTCATAACATGAGGAATCTTTACATTTCTAATATGAATTTCATTATTGGATCATAGTTGTGATAATTGTGTTTAGTAGTGAATAAAGAGAACAAGAGGACTGCTAATTCCTAGTCATGATATTGTGTCTTTTGTTAAACTTCTATACGTTGATTTTAGAGATGCATTATACAATACGTTCAACACAAAAACATGGCGAACTGTGCATAATATATAGATGACCTTACTGTAAAGGAGGTTGGATTACAAAATGATTACTGGTAGATGGGAAGAGATTTTGAGTTTCACATAGTTCAGGGAGTAGAACCATCCCATCTGTCCCATTTTTGTCAGGCTTTGCCATGGCTATCTGGTTACTTCAAAAACTGTATTTTCTTAAAGTAACTGGATAGCCATGGCTAAGGAACTGAGATTTGGGATCATGAAGGCACTTCATCTCATCAGTCACACAGACTACCAGGACCAGCATATCTGCCTCAAGAGACAAACAAAATATACAAGTACAGAAAGAGCATGAGAAAATTGCTATTGAAAATGTAGAGGCAGCAGCTACCTTGATAGCTCTTACAACAAATTATTCAGTTTGAATCAAAGGAGGAAGTTGGACACAGGGCTGTATATATATCTGAATCAAATCCTCCATCATGTGTGTTAAATATGAACTGCCAACAGACAGTTATGGTTTCAGGCATAACAGTTTTGGCCTCAGAGAATTTCACCATGCACAGCTTCTAAATGTTTTCCACAGTTAGCCCACTTGGCTGTTTTGAAAGGAGCTACATCTTACCAAGTTTTGTTTCCCTGTAGTGCCATACAAATATTGATAAAATCAACCTGCATAATGCAGCTGAAACTACACCTGTCTCAAATAGCCCCCTACACAAAAAAAAAGAAGAAGAACGTTTCCAAACTTGTGTCAAGTCCATCCAGGAATATTACATATTTGAAACTTTTAGAACTAATCTGTTACATTGTATGAGTTGTATGTAACAAGTAATAGCAATGAAAGACTTATGGAACATCATCTTAATTGAGCTACTGGATCACACTCAATTGGTCACGGAACTGAGAATGGTGATCCTTATAGCGTTGTCAATCAATAACCACAGGAAAAAAAATAATCCTGAGCTCAAAAATGGCTTGCAGTCCAATCCTGTGCATGTTTGTCTGAACATTAAGTTCTAAGTTTTCAGTGGACACTTATTTGAGTTGCATGTTTGATGTGTCTTTTTAATAATGAAAAAATAATCCTTTGTGATCTATTCTTGCTAATTCATTAGACAAATATACACTTCTCTTTTTTTTTACATCCAGGGAACTGAAATCACTTGCAGGTGTTATTTCAGAGCTTCTGGCTCCACTCTTTGATAACCGATATGTTGCTAGAGGATTGAAGATGGGGAAAAGTTGTCTGGCCAGTTTGATGCTGATACTTGGTATATTGCAAAGCAGATTATTAAGCAGTTGGTTTGTGAGCATCTAGAAAAGAATGCATTGATTACTAGGAGTGGGCATAGATTTGTCAAGAATGAGTCATGCCAGAACACCCTTATCTCCTTCTTTAGTAGAGTTATTAGTTTGGTAGACATGATAATGATGTTGACATAAAATAGCTTGACTTCAGCAAGTTTCTCATGATACCTTTGTGAAGTAAATGTATACTGAACAATATGACTGTTGGGTAGATCCACAGTTGTTTGAACAACTGTGTCCGGTAATGCATTAACCTGGAGACAGGTCTCAAGTGCAGTGTCAAATAGTTCTGTCCTAGGCCGTGTGCTGTTTGAAATGTTTGGTTGATTTGGATGAGGTCATAAAAGGGATTGTTATCAGACCTGTAGATGATACAAAGCTTTGAGAGAGAGCAAACACAGAGAAGGTAAGATTCAATATGGACTACTCAGTTGAGAGAGAGAGAGAAAAAAAGAATTTCAACAGGGATAAATGTAAAGCATTAAATTTAGATACAAGAAAACAAAGTAACAAGTATAGGAAAGAAGAAGTCTGGCTTGGCAGTAATCCATGTGAAAAGGAACTGGGAATCTTAGTTGACCAGCATCTGGACATGAGCCAGCAATGCAATGCAGCTGCTTCAAAAGCTAATGTAATTTTAGGCTGTATTAATGGAAGGAGAGCATTCAGATCGTGGGAAATAATAGTTCCATTCTATTCTGCACTGACAAAGCCTCATCTAGAATACTATGCCGACTTCTGGGTACCCCGTTTTAAGAAGGATGTTGACAAACTACATCAAGACGAGGGCAACCAGGATGTTCCGGAATCCAAGCTGTATGAGGAAAGGTTGAAAGAGCTGAGCACACTAAGCCTGGAGAAAGAAGACTAAGGGGAGACATGAATGATCACTGCCTTCAAATATCTGACAAGTTATCATGTAGAAGTTGAAGCAGACTTGTTTTCTCTTTCTCCAGAGGGCAGGACTAGAAATAATGTGTGGAAATAGATTTGGGCTATTTGGAGAAGAGGGAAGAGTCATGAGGAACAGCTTACGAATTCCAGGAGTATCTATGCTGTTTTCCCCCTGCTTGTGAATTCCAGATGACATGAATTAATCATTGAGGGGTATGTTTAACTAACAAAGTATAATGGTTAATCTTAAATTTGAATGTGATGCCAGAACTCTTGGATCCAAATCTTGCATATGCCATAGACCATCTTAGGCAAGCTAGTCTTTCTAGCTTTCTGCCCTTATATACAATAAGGGATAATAATATTGACCTATCTTGCGGGGTTATTGCAGGATCGGTGAAAAAGTTCATATGATATACTTTGAATATTCTAAAGCACTATATGAATTCTAAAGAGTATTATTATTACCACTGTTTTGGTATAGAGGATTCTTGCCTCATTGCAAGACCACAAAATTCTGGTTCTCCCTGTGGAAGAAAAGTAACTTTTTTCTAGCTACATGTTTTTGGCAACAATAGAAGATGATTTGGGTTTGGGTTTGCTACAGTGTTAACAGAAGGTAGGTTTAATTCATGACAAGTGTGGATACAGTTATTATTAATAACATTTTGATTCAAGCACATAACAGGGATCTATCCATGAGACACTGCTCAAAGCAGCACCTGTTCGTTATATGTTTCCATGAAAAGTAAACATTCTTATTGTTCTAAATTATCATTTTCTTCTGATTCAGCAAAGATGTAGCATCAGGATGTGGTTTAATGTAACCTTTACATCTTCAGTTTGTTGCTTCTTTCCTTTGAATAATGCCTTTTTCATATTTGCTAACCCCTGTGAACAAAAAAGATGAGGTATCAGATAACATTTTGTGGTCTGATAGCTGAGTTGAGCTGAATGGGAAAATTCATACATAAGCCCTTAGCACATGCATAAGCTTAAAATATGTAACTCAAGTTTCAAAAATGCCACAAGTGGCTGCAACTTTATGCTTAGCAAAATAAATACCAATATGAATTTTCTTTCTAGACTTGAGATACTTACCTTAAACTTAAACTGAAATTCAGCTGTTTATTTTTGTACTCTCAAGTTCAAATCCACTAGCATCCCCATTAAAATTTTTAAATTAAAAAAATGATTCACGGGAAACTAAAATGTAGAGGGGGACCATGGCTTCATGGCAGAACATCTGCTTTTTCTGCAGAAGGCCTCAGGTTCAAACTCTGAAACAGAATCATAGGACCATAGACTTGGAAGGGGCCTTACCGATCCATCTAGTCCAAATTTCCGCCCAGTGCAGGAACAGCCTAAAGCATCCCTGCCAAGTATTCATCCAGCTGCTCCTTGAAGACTGCCAGTGAAGGGGAAACCACTACATCCCAAGGCAGTCAGGTGACAGTCCACTGATGAATTATTCTTAACATGAAGTTTTTCCTAGTGTCCAGTTGGAACCTTTAAACCCATTGTTTCGAGTTCTGGGCCCAGTCTTTTCAATATTTTTGTAAATGATGTGGACAAGGGTGTGAAGGGATTACTCATTAAATTTGCTGATGACACCGAACTGGGAGGACTGGAAAACACCCTTGAAGACAGAAATAGAATTCAACAAGATCAGAACAGACTGGAAAAGTGGAGAGACTTGAATAAGATGCAATCTAACAAGGATAAGTGCTGGGTTCTGCACCTGGGCAACAAAAATGCTAAGCACTCATACTGGATGAGGGATACACTTCTGGATAGCAGTGTGAGTAAACAAGATCTTGGGATACAGGCGGATGGGAAGCTGAATACAAGGAGTCAGTGTGGTGCAGAAGCAAAAAAGGTGAATGCAATATTGGGGTGTATCAACAAAGGCAT
Organism: Eublepharis macularius; assembly: GCF_028583425.1. Taxonomy (NCBI): domain Eukaryota; kingdom Metazoa; phylum Chordata; class Lepidosauria; order Squamata; family Eublepharidae; genus Eublepharis; species Eublepharis macularius. Next base: position 87,663,561 of record NC_072790.1, read on the forward strand.
AACATCCAAATCACAGGATGTTATTGTCTCACTATACACTGCGTTGATCAGGCTCCAACTGGAGTATTTCAAGTCCTATCTTCTGTTAACTACAGCTATAGCTCCCTTTCCTCCCCTAAGTGACAGCCTTTTAAATACTTAAAGGGAGCAATCATGTCTGCTCTCAACTTCCTCTTCTCCACACTGAACACTCCCAAATTCCTCAGTCTTTCCTCATAGGTCTTGGTCTCCAGGACCCTAATCAGGGCTCATTTGGAGGGGGAACGCACTGGAATGGCGTGCCTGTAGATCTGAAAAGAGGTCATGTGGGTTTTGGCCCTGCCCACGTGATTCGTTTTCCTCCCCACTACCTCCCCGCTGCCCATGTCTTTAGCAGCAGGCAGTGGCAGAGACAGCAGCAGCTGCAGCACTACCACCACCTCCTCCTGGATTCCCTGGTAGGAACCGGGGGAGGGCGCTGGTGGCCATGTGGGGGGCGGCGGCTGTGTGGCTCGTCCCCCAGACCTGCAAGTGGTGAGGGCTCTGCAGAGGAGGGTAAGTTGCTTTGAATTCATTCTGCTGCTTTATTTTCATTTGTGAGTGAGTGAGTGAGTGAGTGAGTGAGTGAGTGAGTGAGTGAGTGAGTGAGTGAGTGAGTGAGTGAGTGAGTGAGTGAGTGAGTGAGTGAGTGAGTGAGTGAGTGAGTGAGTGAGTGAGTGCAAGCCGGCCTACTAGGGCAGGCTCTCCAAAGAAAGGTAAGCTGCTTTAAATTCATTTTGCTTTATTTTCGTGAGTGTGTGAGTGCGTGTGTGTGTGCAAGCAGGGCTGCTGGGGCTAGCTCTCCAGAGGAGGGTAAGCTGCCTTGAGTTCATTCTGCTTTATTTTCAGGAAATACCTGGAGATTTGGGGGGAAAGGGGCCTGAGGGGTGCGTTTTGCCTTCTGAGAGCAGAACCACAAGTGACAAAAGGCACAGATTGGACACTTGTCTGCTTCCTTCAAGTTTTGATGGGAAATGTAGGCAGCTTGGCGGAATGTTGGACAAGTGACAGTTGAAAAGTCCATTGGACAGCAGTCAGAGAGCCAAGCTGCGAGACCAGGATGCCTACATTTCCCATCAAAACTTGAGGGAAGCTGACTAGTGTCCAACCTGTGCCTTTTGTCACTTGTGGTTCTGCTCTGACACTTCTGGTGATGTCAGGGGGTGTGACATATGCTAATGAGTTATGCTAATGAGTTATGCTAATGAGTTCCTGCAGGTCTTTTTCTATGAAATGACCCCACCCCTAATCATCCTGGTTGCTCTTCTCTGCACCCATTCCAATTTGTCCACACCCTTTTTGAAATGAGTCACCAGAACTGCACACAAGCCTCTTCTCTCCTTCAGGGAGAAAAATGAGGCAAAATAGGCACTGAAGCTTTCTGTCTCCAGTCTGTCCTCTATACCTTCTCCATTTTCACCCAGCAATGGGGGTATCACCCCCTTTATCTTCCTTTGCTCCTCATGTATCTGAAGAACATCTTTTTGTTGTAGAGAGCCCCGCTGGCCAGTCTCAGCTCATTCTGAACTTTGGCCTCTCTGACAGCTGCCCTAGTGCCTAGCTACCCCTAGATATGTCTGTAGATGCATTTCCTTCCCTCCAATTCTTGAACATCTCATTTTTCTTCCTTAGCTCATCACAGAGCTCTCTGTTCATCCAAATTGGCTTCTTAGAGTCTCTACTGCATTTCCATCTTACTGGAACAGTTACAGCTTTTGAAAACTGAGCAAAATGAACATAGATGTAAACCCATAAACAACCTGGGGGTGAGGTATTCAAAGGATTGCTTTCTCCCATATCAACATGCCAACATAGGGCTACCAGTCCTCCAGTGGTAACAGGGGATCTCCTGCTTTCCCACTCCACCCCCCTGCCACCACTTACCTGGCCGGCAGGGGGGAAAGGCATGGGTGGCACAACAATGTCACTTCCCTTTCCTGTTATCATGCCACCCAAAGAGCACAGTGGACTGATTTGGGCTCCAAATGGGCTGAATTCAGCCCATTTGAGGCCCAAATCAGCCTGTTGTGAAGTGTAGGTTGACTCCTATGCCTGCACAATAATGTCCTCCAGAAGTGACATCACCAGAAGTGATGTCATTGAATGTGTGGGAGCACACACAAGCTACACAGAGAAGGTGAGTGCTGGGTACCCACCTTCCCACCAGGAGGGTAAAGAGACCTGGTAACCCTATGCCAACATACTGAGATCTTCCTCTGTAGATGTGCAGTTCTCTCTGATTTTGCCACTGGCAGAGGTACAGTTAGTTACTGCACAGAATCAAATATCCTAAGTGGTCAGACCAACACTATGGATTTCCATATCCATCCCACCATCTTCAGAAACCTGATTAAAATGATCCTTTAAGGTACTTTACCCTAATTAACTGTACCCTGACTAGCTAATTAGCTTTCTATTTTTCTGTATCTCCTTGTTTCCTGTTGGTTCTTGAGAGTTGCTATATATGTATTCCAAAAAGAGATGCGTAACTTTTAAAATAAATATCTACATACACAAATTGCCATTAAATGTGGTGGAATGGTAGAACAAGCCTCTGTGGATTATCTCAACCAAGTTAATTCTCTTGCAAATTCTTTCACATCTGAAATATTGTAGAAGGTATATTGGTACATTGAGGAGGCGTGAAATGGATTTTTTATTGTGTTTTTTATGTTTTTAATTTTTGGAACTGTGAGCCACCTTGAGCCACAAGGGAAAGGCAGGTATAAATATTTTAGTTCATAAATACTATTACTAGGTTCCTACACTCCTTTTCTGGGTAACTGAGTGCCACAAAAGTGAGTACTTTTTTAGCCTTGAGAACCAGATAATTTAGGAATTTAACAAAATTAAACAAATATGCTTGAAAAAAAGATGTGCAGTGTGGAAATTTTGATGCACTTCTTAATTTTTAAAAATTTATTTATTTATGTCATTTATAGTCTGCTTTTCTCGCTGAGAATCAAGGTGGATTACATAGTGTGAGATTAGTATAATCAGTAGCAAACACAAGGGCAGGCATTTTCATACAGTGTCAAGAACATTTCAATAAACAATGTCAAAGGGTAAATGAATACAAGTTTACAAAGATATAGCATTAGCAAGGATTCAATATGGGGTTGAAGAATTGCTGAAACAAAACATAATCAAGTCTAGGACTGACATTAAACAACATGAAGCACAGGTAGTATATAGGAGTACATATTTGTTAAAAAAATTTATTGGTGAGTACATAGTTATTTCATACATTCCCCATCATACCTAATTTATTTCAACCCCCACCCTTTCCCTCCCCCCTCCTTATAGACTTCCAACAGCTTTCCAACCCTTAACCTATCTTATTACTTAACTTATTTTCCATTAAATTCTTCTAAATCATATATGTATTATATCTCTTACTCTAAGCATATTCAAATTCTCTTATATATACTCTATCAAATCCGCTAATATATCCATTCTCTACATCACTATTTAAACTGTATATTTTTGATAAAGTCTCTTAATAGTAATACTAGCTTAGGTTAATTAATAGCTAAATTTTCCCATTAGTGGTAAAGTTACTTCTCTCTTCTATTTAAGAAATCACAAATTAATAGTTCTCAAACTGCCACAGTCATCCTTTCACATCCCATTTTTTTTCTAGATATTGTTTCAATTTCCCCCAGTCTGCAATATATTCTCCTGGATCAAGGTCTTTGAGTTTTCTTGTCATTTTATCCATCTCAGCCATGTACAGCAATTTGTAAATCCAATCTTCTGCAGTTGGTATTTCTTGTACTTTCCATTTCTGCGCATATAAAAGTCTTGCTGCTGTAGTCATGTAAAATAACAATGTTCTGTACTGCATTGGAACATCTTCCATTCCCAAGTTCAGTAGCAGCAATTCGGGGTTCTTATTTATTTGGGTTTGCAAAACCTCATTAATTACTTTAATTATATCTCTCCAGTATTGCTTAGCTACCTCACAAGTCCACCACATATGGTATAATGATCCTTTATGCTTTTTACATTTCCAGTATCTGTCTGACATATTAGCATTTCCTCGCGCAATTTTCTTTGGTGTTAGATACCACCTGTACATCATTTTATATACATTCTCTTTAATATTTGTACAAGTTGAAATCTTCAGTGTATTTTTCCACAAATGCTCCCAAGCTTCCATTGTTATTTCTTTATGAAAATTTATTGCCCATTTCACCATCTGGACTTTAACTGTTTCATCTTCCGTGTGCCATTTTAGAAGTATTTTATAAATTTTTGAGATTTCTTTTTTACCTTCTTGTAAAATCACTTCTTCTAATTCCGACTTTTCCAATCTTATTCCTCCTTTTGAACAGTCCGAGTTGTAAAGATCTCTGATTTGCCTATATTGAAACCATCCATAATGAGGAGATAACTCTTCTTGCGTTTTTATTTTTAACCTTTTATGTTCCATTATTGTTATCTCTTTATAGGTTAAACATTGTTGTTCATTATAAACAGCTCTCGGATCTATTACTTCGTATGGTACCACCCATGAGGGGATACCATCTTCCATATAGTCCTTGTATTTCTTCCAGATTGTGAAAAGGCTTCTTCTAATATAATGATGCAAAAACATAGAGTCCGCTTTTACTTTGTCATACCACAGATATGCATGCCATCCAAACAGTTTTTTATGTCCCCCCAAAGCCAGCAATTTACGGTCTTTTAGCATTATCCAATCTTTTAACCATACCAAACATATTGCTTCGATATAGGAGTACATATTTAAAGCAACAGATAATATGTAAGGCAGCATAATGGTGAAGTCTATGGTTCCTAACTCATTAGCAAAACATCTGAGACCCCCTCCCTACAATACTGCCCTCCTATCCGGGGAAAAAGCCTTTTTGAATAATTTAGTTTTGCATTGTTTGCAGAAAGCCAGGAGCATGAGGGCTCTCCTGACCTCCTCAGGCTGTCCACAGGATAGGGGCCACCACAGAGAAAGCCCATGTATGGGCTGCTGTTGATTTCACCCATGTGCAGGCTAGCATCTGCAAGAGACCCTGTTCAGATGAGCGAAGCTACCGTGGAGGAACATAGGGAGGGAGGCGGTCCTGTAGGTATGCCAGGCCAAGGCCATGAAGAGCTTTGTATGTAATAATCAATACCTTGAACTGAGCATGGTAACTGATAGGAGTGGAGTGACTGTAGGATGGAAGTGATGCTCCTGCTCCTGTTCACTCCTGCTAACAGTCGAGCTGCAGCATTTTGCACTAATTGGAGCCTCCTAGTTAACTTAGATGGGAGACCAATGTATAGGGCATTACAATAGTAAAGTTTTGATGTTACCATAGCATGGATCCAGATGGCCAGATTGGCTGAGTCGAGATAAGAAGCCATCTTCCAGGCTAGAGTGAGATTGTAGTAAGCATTTTTTGCAGCTGTCATTTTTATCCAAGCTAAGGGGACTTAAACAGTATCTGAAAAACCTTTTCTCTATTAGTCGTACTTCCATTATTTTGTCTTACGTGCTCTGATTGTACTGTGACTTTTGTACTGGGAAGATGCCTCCTACAGCTTTAAGCACAAATGATCAGCACCATGAAGACAAGTTTTTAACCCATATCTTTTAAGTGTGACTGCATCTCAGTTTTCTCATCTGGTTAGTTAAGAGAGAGCAGAGCACCACCAGAAACGGTGACTGACTGAGAAAAGAAACTTAACTGGCTTTTGTGTGTTTAATAGCAGCTTCCATAGCCATTATCAACAACTAAAGCCCAAATAAAAAGCCACTTATGAAGGCAGACACAGCTACAGAAACCAACTAAAAGTTAGCTACCCTAATCATCAGGAAACACTTTGAAATCATTTTCTGAACTATGGAAAGGATGCAAGTTCTTAAATATATGTCTTTTAGTATGGAATTAATGCGGATTTACTATATATCACTTAAACTATTCCAGACAACAGAAGAATCCACTTGTGCCACTTTATTTTACATCACATCAAAAGTGCATAGCTAGAAATAACAGGTTAATATTGCAACCTTGGCATCACGAGCCTTTTGCACAAGTGGAACCAACTGAATTCTTGTATTTATCTTGCACACAACCCAGAGGACTGTACACAGCACAATAGCAGCAGATATGAATGTGAAATGATGCTTATCAGGAGGAAGTTATATTGCAATGTAAATGCAGTGGGATGAACCACAAAACCAAACCACTGTCTACAGCTGCAGTAGTCAACATTTCAGTCACAGAATAGTCACGCAAAACTACTTTCAGGTAGCTATGCCAGACACTTCCTCTTACATGTGGACATCCTGCAACAGAGAGAAAGTGGTGGTGATGGAAAATTATCTCCTTTGAAGACATTTTTGTAACTGTACAGATATCCCTTTAGTGCCAGACCTCTTGTACTGATGGAATGAGTTCAATGCCTTGCTGCACTGATGTGGAAGAGTAAAAAAGAGGCATTGAAACAAGGGGAAAGTGGATACAGGAATGGGAGATCTTTTTATTAGCAAGTGTAACAGAACAAAATGCTTCAGTGGGTACAATTGAATTTCCCAGTAGGTGGCAGTGAAAGTGGCAAATTCTTAGCCATTCAGCAAGTGATCCTTCTTCAAATTGTACAAAGTTTCATAGCATTACATACTGGAAAGATCTTTTTTCTTTTTAAAATGTATTTATTGCAAGGAGGAGGAGTATAGGACTTCTAAAAATGAAAGATGAGTCATCAGACATTTGCCTGTAGAAAATGGAAAAAGTCTTTTTAACATTTGGCCTAATATCCCTACTTCCCTTCTTCTAAGGGAACGGCTACCCTAACCTAAATGTTCCAAACTAACCCAATCTTGTCAGATCTCAGAAGCTAAGCAGGGTCAGCCCTGGTTAGTACTTGACTGGGAGACCATCAAGGAAGTTCAGGGTCACTAAGCAGAGCCAGACAATGGCAAACTCTCTCTTTTGTGTGTTTAATAGCAGCTTTGACTCTTGCCTTGAAATCCTTCTGAAGATTGCCATATGCTGATGGCACTTCACACACAAGGGACCTGCTGATTTTAAAGGGCCTGTGATAAATTTAGGCTACATTATGTAGTCCTGTGAAAATGCCCAGTCTGGATGGATGGAATGGATAAAAGGGAAAAGGTGCCTCCAGCTTAGTGGACATCCTGATTGGTATGCTGTAGTTCCATTTTCATTCTGAACCTTCTGTATTCTATCAAGACAGTATTATCATTCTGAACCTTCTGCTTTCAAGGGGTCAATACTACTGGGACAGAGACTGTACCTTCACAGGTATGAGTTCTAAGTATTAAGAGCAGTGAAAACCAAAAGAAAGAGGGACAATGAGGAAATTCTTGTGGGATATCTACTGCCCCTGGAACTCCACATACCCTAATGCTTTATTTCTCTTGTTCTCTTAGTGCCAGCAAAAATAATAGTCCTCTTTTTAATAATACAGAAGGGGATAAATTGTTGACTACTATATTGCTTTCTAAATCATTGCCTTCTTTCAATATTTGTCTACTGTATGCTTGAAAATATACTGAATGCTAAAAAAAAAAAACCCATTCGCTGCTACAATCCAATCTGGGGAAGCTTCATCATTCACCATTTGCACTTCAGAATTTTTTTCTATGTTTATTCTTTTTTATTTTTAAGTCTATGCAAATCCACAGGACAAGACATTGCCCAAATAAACCACTGGTCAGAGCCTGGACATCTTCCAGATGGACTTACTGCCATGATTGGGATGCCTATCTTAATTGAATTATTTTAGAGCTTCCTTGTAATTTTGTTTCTTGTCTTGCTGTCCTGGGTTTCCCCCAATGTTTTTCAAAGCTCCTTTGTGCCAATGTTCCCTCTGATATGAATCTAAGTCACTTTTGTCCCCTTTCTGTCTAATCCATTTTGAAAGGAGCTGCCCACCATTAGGGGAAGGTGCCAAGGCAAACTTTTTTTAAAAAAAATATTGTGATATATGAGTATAACAGTATGCTGTAGTAAAGTACTTAAGTGGTTGGGCTGTGAATCAGCACTCTTCTGATTTGAATCCCACTACTGCCATGAGCTGATCAGGTAGCCTTGAGTAATACAGCTCCCCCGCCGTATTACTCAGCTGTTTTTCCTCCTGTTTTTCCCCTTCAGCTGAGTTTACTTCTGGGTATAAAGCTTGGGTGAGAGAACAACAATGGTTAAATATGGTTGGAGGTGGAAAAACTAGTCAACAATGAATTAGTAAGAATCCCAACCCAGCGCTAGAGATGGGCACGATCCAAAAAAAATTAACGATCCAGCTGATTGTGGATCGGCGCCAGCGACGATCCCGAATTAATGATCCACACTGAGCATCTCCCGTTCCCAATCCATGGATCGTGGATCATGGAGGCCAAGGCAGGCCGCGCTGCTATTCCTAGCTATGTGGGAAGGTGGGTGGTGGCGGCGGCGGCCGGGCCTGGCGGGCACGGGGAGGCGGTGATGAGCCGCCTCCCCTCAGGTTCCATTCAGCAACACAGGGGGTCTGTGTTTGGCCGTCAGAGCTGCCTATCAGGGTTTGCAGGGATGAGATTGAAGTGCCCATGGCTACAGAACACCCCCTTCCCCCTCCCTCCCCTGGGTGTCTTCTCTCAAGTTGTGATTGCTTTGTTGCTCTGTGGTTGGAAGGAAGCCCTGCTGATCAAGGAAAGCTGGGCTTCCATTCGGGTTTCCAGGATGACAGAAGGAGGGCAAACAGAGCTCAGGCTTTCCCCTGGCTCCATTGCCAGGGGTATAGATTGCTGGTGCCTGAGTGTCTGGATTCCCGATCCTAGCCCGAACGCAATGACCCAGGCCTCTCCCGATCGCTGGATCGTTGGCCATGGACGATTACAATCCTCTGGGTCACGATCGCACGATCACCATTACCGTGGGTTTTTTCCGATCATAATGCGGATCGTGCCCATCTCTACCAGTGCCCCCCCCACTGACTCACCAATGCACTCCTACAAATGTCTCCATCTCCCTACTTTACCCTTATAAAGATTGGGAAACCCACAGTTTACTCATAATACATATTTCCATCATAGACGTGCATTGGGAGGGAGAAATGGTGGGAAAGGACAGTTTCAACACCTTACCAAGAGAGGTCAATCTCTGCCTAATTACACCCTTCTGGAATTTAGCAGAAGGAAAAGTGGCATGGAGAAAACAGAAGCAGACAAGTGATGAGCAAAGAAAGGTTAAGCCGGCAGATGGTTGTCCGGCCCTAATGGTCTCTCTTGAAGATGCTTTACTCTGTTTAAAAAATAGAGTTCTTATACATATTTCCATGTAATGAATTATTTGCCTCCATGTAACATTTCGCTCAATAATACTTCAAAAGAATTTGGGCAGGTAATATTTTAATGCAGTGACTTTTAAACTGAGCCCTGTTGTGGGGGGGATGTAATATTTATTTTTTCTTCATCACTGTTTGCTGTTAGAAACTCTGGTAATGTAAAACGAAAATAAATGGTTGCCAGCTTTATTTTCCTCAAAACTACAAAAACCACCAGAATTATGATTTAATTTTAATTATGAAAATACGAAAGTGCTGTGCAAAAATGCAATACTGGTGAAATAACTTAATAACTACATAAATAGGTGTTCATATACAAAAAGTGAGTCCAAAAAGTGAGACTCACTTTTTGTATATGAACACCTATTTATGTAGTAAGTTATTTCACTAGTATTGCATTTTTGCACAGCACTTTCGTATTTTCATAATTAAAATTAAATCATAATTCTGGTGGTTTTTGTAGTTTTGACCTTTTGGTCCACCAGACTTGCCTGTTTTTGTGGTAGCTTTATTTTCCTGGCAAGAATTCAGCGCCTTCAACATATAAATGACTGGACAGGAAAGAAAACTTTGACTTGCTAAATGTATGCCTCTCTTGCAGAATGAACAGTACAAGAACTATTTCTGGATAGAAGTGGACCGCAGAATGGAAAAGCGGGCTGTAAACCTCTATGAATGTATGCTCATGACTGACACTCTATGGAAAGGGTTTAAACATACTCTACGGAGCTCATTTCTACAAAATAACTGGGAAGGTGTTAATTATCATTATGTGTTCTTCTATCTCTTCAGTTCATTTTTATTCTGTCCTTCTTTCAAGGAGCTCAGGGCAGCAAAAGTGGTTCTCTCTTCCAGCATACGTGGTTCTCTTTTACCTTCACAAACTGTGCAAGAAAGGTTACATTGAGAGAGTGTATGACTTTCCCAAGGCCACCTAACAAGCTTCATAGCAGAGTACAGAGCTGAACTTAGGTTTCCCAGATCCTAGTCCTTCCTGATCTGTTAGGTCTTTACTCACCTGTGATATCTATAATAACTCCATCAAATGGTTATCTAAGAACTGCCACAGCACTTCAAAGAACTCTACTGAGAAGTCCCCCAAAAAACTCATGCTCAGAGTAAAGCCACTATTAATTTCAACATTGCAGACAGACACTCTCCAATCCTAGAGATAACAGTGGTGATTCAGGTGACTCTTACAACTTTTTGTTGAATCTTTCCACAATTTCCCATATCATAATGAACCAAATTAAAGCTACTTATTTCCAGTAAAACATTTCTGAAGCCTATCCTTAAGAAAAGTTATCTAAGTAGTAATGTTTGATTAATTTCAGGGTAGGTAAGTAATTGAAACACAACAGCCTTCCAATTTTAATAATAAATGAAGAAAGTGGAATGAAAATGATGATTATGTTAACATTTCCATAAGTAATGCCTTTCTACGAAAAAATTCAAGATTATTAAGTATAAGATGGTATTTGCAGGCTTCTTGGTTGCATAATTGATGTGATCGTTTGTGGTGGCTTTATTTCAAACACAGATCTATGTGTGCATTAGCTGACTGGCACATTATAGCTTATCTTTAAATTAAATGCAAAGCAGACATACACCTGGATATAAAATGCAAACCTTCCAAATAAAAAGAGGCATGAAAGTCTTTAGCATCATTACAGTCTTTATCTATTGGATACAAAACATATTGTTATCTTTTATAGATAATTTACCCCATCCAGGCAATGAATTTCTGGTCAGATTTTCCAGCTGGGGCTGCCAACAGTTTTTACCAGCCTCTGCTTTAATAAAAGCATGACCTACTGATAGCAGTGATTGATAATGCTCATCACCATATTATGAAAAGCTTCACCTGGCTATTTCTATCGATTAAGTTGCTGTTAAAAGGCACAGAAAAAGGCAGACCATTTTTTCTGATCCATTGTCAACCTTAAATTCATCTTTATATATGCAAAATGCAAAGTCCTCAGTTGGGCATTAGATAGATCCTGCATTTATGGATTGTAATAATTCAGTACTGCAGGGTGGCCATTCAGTTTGTATTTAGACATGAAAATAACAATGGGATAAGCGGGAGTCATCATTCGATCTATCTTCACTCAACAGGGCACAATACATAATGTGAGGTCCTTTCCATGCAAAGTGATCGAGAGGGCAATAGCAGAACAACTCCAGGCCTTCTTGACAATTTTCATGCCTTGGACCCTTTTCAGTCTGGTTTCACGGTGGGCTATGAGATGGGGATTGCTCTGGTGGCTTCAGTTGATGTCTGAATGTAGACAAAGAACATGTTGCTCTGTTGCTCCTCTTAGATCTATCTGCAGCCTTTGAAACAGTAGATCATACCATCCTGTTGAGGCTTTTGGAGGCTGAAGTAGGTATCAGGGCCTTTGCCTTGGACTGGTTTAAATCATTCTTCATGGAATAGACTCAAAGGATTGTGGTCTTCAGTGTGGGAAATATCTTACAGGGTTCCACATGGTACAATATTGTGTCCCATGTTATTCAACTTCTACATAAAGCCTTTAGAAGAAATCATTTGTATGACACCTAGTTCTGTATATCTCTATCCAAATCCTTTGGTGATGTGGGAGAGGCCCTCAGTCATTGCCTGATAGTTGTGGTCAATTTGTTGAAAGTGGACAAATTGAAATGGAGCCCAGGCAAGATGAAAATGATGGTGGTTGGGAAGCCAGAGATCTTGAAAGACATTGTGCTTCCCACTTTTGATGAGTTCAGTTTACCCTTGCAGACTCTGTTAAGAGCCTAGAGTTATACTGCATGCATGCATTAACTTGCTGCTAGAGAAGCAAGTTAAAACAGCTGCAAAAAATACCTTCTTCTAACTCAAGTCAGCCCAGAAGATGCCCCCCTATATTGATACAGCTGATCTGGCCACATTGATCCATGCTAGAGCAACATTGAGACTAGACTAATGCACTCTACACAGGTCTCCCCTCAACTTGGAGACTCCAGTTGGTGTCGAACACCACAGCTCCATTATTATCAGGAGTTAGGCAAAGCATGCATATTACTCCCATTCTGCAGTCACTCCAGTCACTGCAGTCAGTTACCAGACTCAGTTCAAGGTGTTGACTGTCACATACTAAGCCCTACATGGCCTTGGTCCCTCATAACTGCCTCTCTCTATGCTCTGCTATAGCAGCTTTGCTCATCTGAGCAGAGCCTTCCACAGGTGCTACATCAGCAAACGGGCAAAATCAACAACTGCCTATACATGCACTTTTTCTGTTGTACCCCACACCATATGGCCTGCCTGATGAGTTTAGGAGGCCTCCCAATCTCCTCACATTCTGAAAACTATGCAAAACTGAATTATTCAGAAGGGTTTTTTTACACAGGTAACATAGGTACTCTGGATAGCCTAGGCAAGCTAAGCAGGGCTGGTCTGGGTTAATAATTGGATGGGACACCTCCGAAGACCAGGGTTGCAGAGGCAGGCAATGGAAAACCACCTCTGTTAGTATCTTGCCTTGAAAATCCCAACGGGGTCCGCCTAAGTCAGCTATAACTTTTCAGCACTTTCCACCACAAGAGGGCTGTACTGCAGGGAAATTGTTCAAAGAGATACATTAGTAAAAGGATAGGGACAGCAGACAATACTACTGTGTACTGGGCCGATTCCAGATGGCCCTCCCCGTCCCAAAACGTTGTGCGTCGTTGCGCGGAAAACGCGAAATATCACGTTTTCTCGTGCGAGTTTTGCGCGATGTCGCGAAAAACTCACGCGAGAAAACGCAGTATTTCACGTTTTCCACGCGACAATGCGCAACGTTTCGGGATGGGGAGGGCCGTCTGGAATCGGCCCTGTTAGTTGCTGTAAGTAAGTTCCTACTAGGTTGTTTCTGCATGTTTAATATGTTATATTAATTTGCTTATGCTTTGTTTCAACATTGTTTCAGCTCTGTAAAACAGTTCTGCTTGTTTTCAATTTTTTGAAAATTTTCACTTGCACCCCTATTGCATTGTTTATTGAATATCCAAGCTGTTGTTTTTATTTACTTACACTATGTAATCCACCTTGTGTCTCAGATAGAAAGATGGACTATATATAATATAAATAAATAAATAAATCTGCAAGTTACTGCAACAAGACCTATGAAAAACAATCGAGGATGTGTCCAATCTCTGTTGTGTCATCTCACATAAACTATCGTTAGAATACGTCTGTGCCATGATCTTTCACTGTTGCACTACATAAGCTGAATTCCAAGAAGTATATCAAATTGTATACAAAATTTTGATAAAAGCAAAAAGCATGTTTATCCAGAATGCCTTACAAGACATTTCCATAAATATATTAACAGTTGGCTCCTACCAGTTTTTTCACTCCATCTTGGCCAATTTTCCCTTTGTATTATGTGGCTCTTGTATCCAGCATAGCCTTTTTTGGAGGTCAAAGGGGGTATCTCTTCTGTCTTTTGCCAGCAGGAAAGCTTTTAGGATTCAACACATAGATCTGAGTCTTACCCATTATCTGCCCACCTGAAAGCTAGAGATTTTTGCAGTTCACGCGTCTTCCATTTTGCATCTATTGAATATATGAAAGTAATGTTTCTGGCTTGACAATACTCATTGCCTGCATGCATTTTCTCTCAGTCTGGAGAGAAATTCCATTGGGATAGTATTTTATGAAAGAAATCGAAACAGTAAAATATGAAGAGCTTCAGGATTATTCAGCTAATTTTAAAATCAAAGGAGCTTCCATTCATTTTACGATCATTTAGAAGGCTATACAGTCCAGATAAAATAATCAAAATATCAGTATAACATCAGAGTTTATTATTGGTTTCGTTAATATTCAAGTAATCAACATCTGGAGTATTTTCTTCTACTGCTGAGCTGTCCAACTTTTAGTAGCTATGCTGTAATATTATTATCCTTTAAACTATTTGTGCTGCCATAGTTAGACATTGTATATTATTGCAATTCTTCTGTGGCATCTCGGAATAAAAAGGTCATTCTTTTTGAATTATTAAATATTCCAGATTTAAGGAAATTAATTTTTGATGTTCTTCATGGTTTGGTAAGGTCAGACTGGGAAGATTATGGCCTGGATCCAAAAATTGTTTTGTGTAGCAGCAGGATCTGTGCAAAGATTGTCCTTCTGAGCAGATGATTGCTAGTGTCAGCTTTGACAGGGTTGATCACCTGGTTGAGGGTGGGAAGAAGCACCAGTTCCATATTGCCCTAATAAGTGATCTGATTTGTCTGACACTGGATACAGGATTCCTTTCTTGGCATACACAGGCCTATTTGTAAGGGAGATCGACACCCAAAAGCTTCAGTCTTGCTGAGCAAGAGTGATTATTTTTAATGAAACCTGCTGGCATGCTATTCCAGTGTGCTGTAATTACTATATTTCTGTTACCACCATGTCAAGAATCTCATGAATTCAAAACCACTGCACCATATTTTGATATAAGTTCCTTTGGTTATTTATGCAGGCTGTTAAGCATGATCAAGTTTTTCTAAATACTTGAAATACTTTTCTAAATACATACAGCCAAATGAAATAGGGAAACACAAGAAACAAAAAAGCAGCTATTAATGCGTGTGTAAAGTCCCATCAAGTCACAGCTGACTTATGGCAACCCCTCCTGGGATTTTCAAGGCAAGAGATGAACAGAGGTGGTTTGCCATTGCCTGCCTCTGCATAGCAAGCCTGGACCACCCTTATTGATAGTCTGTATGGGACTATACATGCCTTTCTTCTATCTCTTGCTTAAAGTCTCACAAGGTTTCCATCCATTTTCTTTCTTCTACACACTTCATTTGCATTTGAGTTTGCTATGGGGTTTTGTAGCATTTTGTAGTATTATATTTACTTGGATGTAAATCCAAAATCAAATTCCTTTGCCCAAAATCAGATTCTTCTTCCAAATGTTACTAATTTGCATTTATGGAGCTAGGTGATTAATTCCTAATATCTTTGATTTCTTATTCAGCCCCTCACCAGGCATACTGCTGTCAAAATCAATGAAAGATTTGCCTAGTTTTTACTGGGATGATAAGCTTGTTTTTTACTATAACTATAGCATGTAGAGGCTCACAGGGCTGGATGCTGCTGCATACAAAAAAACCCCTCTCCTTGTAGAAAACTTGGGTTATAATTCTATACATAATAACTTGAACTAAGTGGTGTTTGCTTCCAACTAAATGTGCATAGAAATAGGCTGCCTATATCAGGGAGAACAGTTCAAACCTTCCTTCTGATAAGGCTAGTATTCAAAGTTTATAGGTTTGTTTTTCACTCTACTGTGTGAGCCTTCACCTGCAGTCAGAAGTGGATGCCAAACCTACCTCCTGAGTGATATATAGACCAATGGTTCCCAACCTTTTAGATATGGTGACACATAAGTCCAAATTTCCTTGGTACAGTGACTCACCCAAGGTTTTCTGATGCTATGAGTGAAGTAGTATGACCTCCATGCCCATCTAGTCCTGCATTCCATCATCTACAGCAGCCAACCATATGTTTGAAACCAACAAACATCACATCCTACTTTGAACCTCAGGCAAGCGGCATTCCAAAGTACACAGCCTTTGCATACGAGGGCTATGCTCCAGCCTTTAACCACCCTCTTCTCCATTACTTCTTCTAATCTAAGAAACTCATTCTAGTAATCATCAGGGTGCATTTTTCTTGATTCTTAATCAACATGCATATGCAGTGAAGAAAAAAACACCAACGAATGTATGACATGGACGACACTGTTTCTAGAGTCAGGTCTTAGTTTACAAAACACACCTCAAAGCTTTGCCTCAAATTAAGCACCAAAGTTTGTTCTTATATGAGTCACTTCACACATTATGATTTTCCTGCAGAAATATTATTCTACATAGGAAAATATATATACCCGTAAAGTTGCTAGTTGCTAGATGGCTCTCCTTGCTCATTATTGTTGCAAAGGGTGGGAGGAAGCAACAATGTGAAAAGCTAGCATGGAGGTAGAGGAGAGAGAGCAATGCGAAAGGCAGGGCAGCCTTTAAAAAGTGGCTGCAACCCACTCCAGAGGCTTCAAAATCCATTTCTGAGTCCTGACACACATGTTGGGGAAACACCAATATCGACCATACACATCCACTTCTTATTTGGCCCATTCAGCCCTCATGATTAAGGCCACGGCATCCTTGCCAGGCATAGGGGTGCTCCTAGTGATCTTGGAGCAGGATTCCAAACTCGAGGTTGGGAAATTCTTGGAGTTCTAGAGGTGGAGCCTGGGGGTGATGGGATTTATGAAGGAACTTCAGCAGGGAACAATGCCATATAGTTTACCCTCCAACGCTGCCATTTTATCTAGGGGAACTGATCTCTGTAATTATAGTGCATTCACTTAGCAAAATACAATATGATCAACAGTTAAGACATTCAATGAACAGATATAGTATGGTATGGTTGCAGAAAAAAAGCTTAAGAGAGTTATGCTTTCTGAAACAAAGCATAACTAATTAACACATCTTTAGTAATGTGGAAACTACCAAGTGGGAACATAATCTATATCAGCAGACAGTACCTTACCAGGGTATCTGTTTGAGCTATCTCTCATGACAAAGCCCTATAATATGAATAGAAAGCCTTCCTAAATCATAACAATTCAGTTTTGTGTAGTTTGCTGAAAGCCAGGAGAGTAGGAGCTTTCCTGACCTCCTCAGGCAAGGCTATTCCATAAGGTGGGCTACTACAGAGAAAGGGCATGTTTGGGCAGCTGTTGATTTTGCCCAACTGCAGGGTGGTATCTGCTGAAGACCCTGTTCAGATGAGCAAATCTGCTGTAGCAGAGCATAGGGACAGCAGCACTTACACAGATATGAGACACTACGTAGCATGCAGCCAGGCCTGGGTGAGTCACGTAAGTCACAAGGTATCAAGTTGCTCAGTGGTTGCTGTCAGGCCTGGCTCCAATAAGTCCTCTCTCAAAGACCAAAGCAGCCCTGGAAAGAGTCCTATCACTCTCCCTGCCTTTTACGGAAAGAAGCCAACCATGGAAGATTGGCAATAGTGTTGTGGTTGCCTAGAAGCTGCCACTGGGGGCATTTGTTTCTTAAAGCTGCAGGTGCTTCTATCATCTGGCAGATTTTTAAACCTCCCAATGTGTTTTTTACTTAGATTTCAGACTTTTCTCTAAATCTGGAATTTTTTCACTTTTAAATTTTTTTCTGTTTTTAAAATCTGCCATGTCCATTCATGCCTCCAATCACCAGATTTAAGTATCCACAGGTTTGGCTGGGTAGACAACTAAATAAATTGATGATGATGATTACAATGACAACAGTGATGATGACAGAACCTTGTCATGAATGGCCTAGTTTTGTTGCTTTGATCACCCACATGGGGAAGTCCAGGGCTTTTTTTTCTGGGAAAAGAGGTGGTGGAACTCAGTGGGTTGCCCTCAGGGAAAATGGTCACATGGCTGGTGGCCCCGCCCCCTGATCTCCAGACAGAGGGGAGTTTAGATTGCCCTCTGCACTGCTCCAGCGGCACCGAGGGCAATCTAAACTCCCCTCTGTCTGGAGATCAGGCGGCGGGGCCACCAGCCATGTGACCATTTTCAAGAGGTTCCGGAACTCCATTCCACTGCGTTCCTGCTGAAAAAAAAGCCTTGGGGATGTCAATTTACTATTAGATTTGTCGTTATTTCTCTGACTAGCAAAGAACCACAAATGCCACTGTCCCCTCTAGAAAACAGCTGCCATTTCCATAATTATAAATTATAATTTATATGTGTTTATAATTTGTGTTGTTAGACACTTTAAGGCAGATTTTTGAATATATATTTGAATCATTATTAGAAGCTGCCTTTCATGCAGATTTTAGAAGCAGTGTACACATATATATTAAATGAATAAATTACTACACATTTTTGCTGAATCTTCCCTCTTCTCTTTGTCTCATGAAAAAAGGCAACAAGCAATGTGGACTGAATCATCTTGTAGGCAACTCCGGACACTTTCACATTTTTATTTTAACTCTTTTTCTTTCTGTCTCTGCTCCTACTAAGTAAGACAAAGGGTTATTTGGAGTAGGGCTGCCTGTTCCAGACTGGAAAATTCCTGAGGATTTGGGACAGAGCCTGGGAAGGGTAAAATGGGGAGGAAGTTCAACAGGATATGATGCCATAGAGTCCACCCTCCAAAGCGGACATTTTCTCCAGGGTAACTGATTTCTGCAGTCTAGAGATTAATTGTAATTCTGGGAGAACTTCAGCCCCGATCTGGAGGTTGTCAACCATTATTTAGCATCAGGAAATCAGTGCAGGGGAAGGGATGAAGGCTCTCTTCCCCCCGCACAATGGTCTTATCTAAATCGAGCCCCTGAAGCACTTCAAAATGGAATATTCTCAAGGAACTTGCAGCTGCAGGGTGACTGCCAGTTCCTATGGCAGTCAAGTGTTAAATGTCACATCTAGCTGGGATCTTGGGCAAGTGAGTGGACAGTGGACAGAGGGATGCAACAGTTGCTGTTGCCTGCGGTTGGTCTATTTGGCAGTGGAGGAAAGGAAGAGCCACTGTCCCCAGTTATGACCAGTGGTGAGAGAAAATCTGGGAAAATTCAATCCTCCTAGGGGTACTATGTCCCTACTGTCAGAAGCCAGAACAAGATGGCAGGTTATGACCGCTGGTACTGCATAGTATTGAAACTTCCCATTGAATGTTGACATCTACCCAAAGATCTCTACCCATGATGACAGTCTCACAGAGACATTGCACATTATTACAGATATTTTGAAAAAGTTATAACACAGCTCCCAACCAAGTGCCTAAATGTAGCATTCTAATCAGCTAATGAAGATGAGTGTGCAGCCATTTAATTACCATTAAAAATCAATATCTTCTCATAGATGTAGACAGGCAGGTATTATGCCTTTAGAGAAAAGTGGGAATATAAGAGTAACATATGTTAGAGATGTTCAGTGTTACCAGAAAATGAAGTAGGATAATCAATTAAAATTGCAATTTCCTAAGCCCAGCTTTGATAAACTTTTCTTCAGCTTAATAAATTGATTTCACAGTTATTAAATTTATACTCTGCAGTTTGCGACTTAACACCCAGATTTACTTTACCTAGAAGACCCATAGCTCAGAAGATAGGACATGAGCCATGATACTACATCTCTCTGACTCATACTGTGCAAAGCCCTGAACTTTGGCGGTAGGATCTGCACCTGAAGGGCACTTTAGCACCACAGACAGGGGACTTAACACAGATAGCCAAGAAGGAGAACAAACATTATATTGTCGAAGGCTTTCACGGCCAGAGAACGATGGTTGCTGTGGATTTTCCGGGCTGTATAGCTGTGGAATGCCAAGACCATGGCAATACAGCCCAGAAAATCCACAACAACCAGAGAATGAACATTGTTGGTGCATATCCCTAAGTTGGGTTTTCTGCAACTGTTGTCCCCTGCCTCCTCATGCCTACTCTGTGTTTTGTCCCCAAAATCCTGGCTTCCACAACTATGAAGCAAAATGGTGTGACAGCTGGCAGATATTCTGGCACCCCAGTACCATGCTGTCACCACAGTTCCATGCCAGGGTGGCTTATTCTTCTGCCAGTGGGAGACATAATGACTACCAGCCACCTCACTCTGAGGTGTTACTGTTGCACAAACACCCATGAGGTTTTACAGCAGCAGAGCCCCACAAAGCAGCCCCAGCAGATCATGTAGACATAATTCTGTTGCAACTCTCCACATAGGATGGTAAGTAGGGGCTCAATGGTTATGCTACATTTCCCATAGGAGCTGCTCACCATGTGGGGAACCCCTTTAACGTGGAGGGAGGAACTACAAACACAGCCTGAGCAACCACATGCAGAACTCTGATGGTCACTTGCCCAGGACATTACACATTACTCCTCTTGTGTCTCTTTGGTCTCTCTGAAGGCAGCCATCTAACAGAAGAGGCCAGGGAGGATTGCATTATCAGGATGATACCAACCTCCTGCCAAGCCCACAACATGGGACACGGCTGCAGAAAGCTGTGTGGCTCTTGTTGCTCTTCTATGGGGTTGCCTGCCAGCTCTCTTGTTCCACATCACTAGCTGTTCAGACAGCTGTTGGCCAGAAGGTCACTCCTCTCGTGGCCATGCAGTGATTTCAACAGCTTTATTGGTCATTCCCTAGTCTGTCACAACATCTTGCAAAGGCACAGGAAGCTTCCTGGAAGGAGGGAGTTGATAACCTCTGCCATTTGACTTGGTTCTAGTTTCCTGGGACTGTTCAGTAAGTGTGTAGCTTGTTCTCCAGAAGTGTCTCGATTAGACTGGAGTTCAGCAATTTAGACTTGGTTCCTACTCCCTGCTTATTCCTAATCCTCAACTGTTTTAAGCATTCAGTTCACACTGGCAAGAGGCTTCATAACTGCTGATATCTTATTAGCCATGCAGCTTGAATACGGGGGAAGGGGCAGGCAGGGATGCTTAGCATACACAGTCTCCGGGGTGATTATGAGTGAGCAATGATAATGAGCCTGTGAGAAGCTTGGGCTGGGCTTGATTGGACTGTCACAGGGAAGGGCAGCCATAGAAATGTGGTTTGGTGCAGCTGAGAGGGGTACTGCAGCAGAGCAGGAAGAAGCTAAGCCCAACAGCTGGAGCCTCTTCCTGGTTCCTGGCTGGAAATGGGGTCTGATCCTCCAGGCCCCTCAGGCCTCACATGTCACAGGGTTGTGCTCACCCAAGTCCTGCTCCTCCTCCTGTTGGGGTGCTCTCTGCTTTTCCCCATCTGGCCCTCTTTCTGTCCAGCTCTGGCAAGTACCTCCTAGGCCTGGGGCGGTGAGGGTTTAAATAGACACTCTGAGGCTTTATCCACCTCACCCCAGCTGGGACCCCACCACCTCATCCCCTCCCAGCCAATCAGCTCCTCAGCTATGCCTCCAGCTCTTGGGTGTGTGGGGCTCTTGTTGCACCCAACTGCACATTCCTACCACCCATCTGAGCCATGGGGACATGCAATTCTGTCTTCTAGCCAACCCCGCCCCCCCCAGCCAGCTGATTCTTGGGAAGGGAGCTGGCCTCTGCTTATGGGTAGCTTTTTGGACCCCCCTGGGTTGACCCACTGCAGGAGTCTTAATTCAGTAAATGGGGGCACTGACTAGGATGGGGAGAGGTGTTCTGCCCAATCCCAGAAAGAATCCCTTTAGCAGTAGAAAAGAGCAAGAGCCCAGCAGCATCTGTAAGACTAACAAAATTTGGGGTAGTGTATGAACTTTCATAAGCCACAACACATTTCTTCAGATATGGTATGTGAAGAGCCCCCTTTAGTGAGTGCTAGTGAAAGAAGTCTTGCTGATCAAAATGATGGATGTGTGGGATAGCCAATCAATTTTTTTTTATAATTTATTTTTATTTTTAATTTCTAACAAAAACTACAAAAAACTACAGAAATATAAAGGGAAAAAAGGGGACTGGGGAAAAGGGAAGAGCAACATATAAACAGAAAACACACACTACGTCTACATGTCTTGTATTCCCTTCATGCTGCAATTTTTCTTTAAAGTTAACTTTCTAATATGCTATCAGATTGGTAGATCTTATAAAATACAGACTACATTCAGGAACAGGTCTTCTCTCCCCCCCCCCCCCGGCGTCTCGGTCTCAGTTCTCTCTGCGCAGCTACAATAGCTGCACTCGTTCCCTCCTCCCCCCCACTCTCCCCTTCAGACTCTGAACTTTCTTCTTGCTGAAACTCCTGATGGTTAAACAAAAAGTCTCTCAGCTGTACTTCCGATATTATCTTGTAGGTTTGATCCTTGTATCTAAACCAAATGCCTTCCGGAAACAACCATTTGTATTTTACATCACTTTTCCTCAGGAAAGCCGCAAGTCTTTTATACTTAAATCTTCTTTTACGAGCCAAAAATGGAACGTCCTTCAATATCTTAACCTTATTGCCCAGATAGTCCAAGTCCACATTATACGAATTATATAAGATGGTGTCCTGAGTCTTCTTAGATGAAAAGTCAATAATAATCTCGCAAGGCAGCTGACGCTAAATTGCATATTTTGAAGATGTCCGATGGACCTCCAAAATATCGCTTTTTAACTCTTCTTTAGTTGCCTTTGCGAATGACGCCAAAAGTTCCGACACCAAATCTTTTAGATTTTCACTTTGCTCCTCTTTTACATTCTGGAGATGCAGTACCGTTTGGGCACGGTCCACTTGTAATCCTATTATTTGATTCTCCAAGAGCTTCACTTCTTTACTTGTTGCTTTCATGAGTACTACGTTTTCGCGTGCAGACTGCTCTGCTCCAGACGCTGTTTCTTTAATGGTTTTCACTTCGCTTTCCACTGAATCAGTCTTTTGCCCCATTTCATTTAACTTCGCTACAAAGGGCTGCATAGCTTCAAAGACCACTCATCTGACCATCTCTTCCAAGGTTTCCCCCTTCCCCTGTAACATCGCCATCACCGATTTACTCAACGCAGGGCTCTGCTTTTTCGTTGCCATCTTAGGGGGGGGGGTGCCAGCTAAGTTCCAAAACTCCGTGAAGGGGAAGAAATCCACGCCTTCTTAGCTTCAACTCCCACCAATCCTTCGCATACGCTTAGAAATCAGAAGGGATTCGCTTACTTACAGGTTTTCACCTTAAATCTGCTTATTGCCGTTCTCCATGGCCTGGCAGCACGTGAAGTGCTGTGCAAGTCTGCCGGCCTCCGTTGGAGCAAACGGGCAATTTACCCCCTGCATTGCTTTCAGGGGGTTCTTCCCGCCACGCTCCGGACCCTGCCTCCCTCACTGGGAGTCCTGGAGGTTAACCCTTGCATGTCAACCGCCCGGTCAGGCTGCTCGGACATTTCCTCCCAGACCTGCAGAGAGGAGCGTCCGACATGGCCGGGAAAACGAAACTGAAACCCGGATAGCCAATCAATATGAGAGGGTTAGTGTTTGATGTGGCCTGCCCCTTTTGAGGCTCTCTCCATATGAGAATCAAATCAGTGTCCTTGAGTATACTAACACGAAGCCTCTGCTTCGTGTTTTGGTGGTGCTAGGCAAAAGCCGAACTTTGCTTCTGGCCAGAATCCCTCTTACTGGGAATCAAACCCATGCCTTTCATTTTGCATCATGGGTGCCCTTTCCCATTGAGCTATTGTGGAGTGATGTGAATGCCTCTGATGAGCAGGCGGTTGTGTTTTCCCTTGCCTGGCAAAATGGTGGTGCTTCTGCATCACACCTGGCTTGGATCCAAAACCTTGACAGAAAGGGACTTTGGTGACCCACCACAGTTGTCTGTGGTAGGTGAGCTATGGGAGCATGTGGGTTCTGTGGCTGGATAGTCTATTTTTCCTCCCCTGTGAGTCTGCCTGGCAAAAGGGAACTCAGCTGCAGAAGGGGGACTCAAATCTGCAGATACCTCTTAACTCCTGGACTCCTGCTGCTGGTGCATTGACCTCCTTGAAGTACAGGGGCCAGCAGTGCCTCCTTCCTGCTCTCTGACCCTCCCCGTATGTGAGGCAGCTGTTTTAGCCATGGTGAATGGCAGTGCACTGTGTCAGAGTATTCCAATAACGGGGGTGTCAGTGGCATGATGCTCCATGATGGGGCGGTAGGGATCTCTGTGGCTTCTTGCACCATCACTATGTTGTCTATGGCTTCTCCCGGGGTGTTTCCGTTGGCTATTTTCCTTCTGTGGAACAGCCATAGGATGTCGACTAGTTTCAGCAATGCCACAGCAGGGCTGATCGTGGGGGGTGGGGCTGCACCACTGACACTGGGGTCTTAGGATGGGGCAGTAAATAACTCAGATCAAGTTTCAGAAGTGCATGAGAACCCTTATTTAATTCAACATTTATTTTACAAAATTTCTATAGTATGTCTCCAGAAAACCTGCTCCAGGCTGCTCACGAAGCAAAACCAGATAAAATCATAAAACAGCATAAAATATTTACAATTAACATAGTATTAAAACCAGGTATTAATAGCCTAGCCAAAACATAAAAGCAATATAAAACATGTAGCAGTTTAAAATGATCCTTGTAAAACAGTCCTTGAGTTAGAAGCAGACTGCATTTTAAATGAGCAAACCCTTTATTTATAAGCCTGAGCAAAAATAAGTGTTTGGGCCTGATGCCTAAAAGAGAGCAGGCTCAAGTCTCAGAGCTTGGAGGTGGGATTAATGCATTTACAGAATCATTTTTCCTGCCAGAACAGAGTCTCTGACTCATACTTGGTTGGGTTTCCTATCAGAAGTCCATTGGAATAGGATTCATTCAGATAGCTGACAGAGGAAGAGGGGACCCTGTTTTGATTTTAAGCCTAATTTGAGCGACTTTGAAATCAAGAGGTATCTGCAGATTTGAGTCCCCCTTCTGCAGCTGAGTTCCCTTTTGCCAGGCAGACCCACAGGGGAAGAAAAATAGACTATCCAGCCACAGAACCCCCATGCTCCCTAGCTCATCCCAAAGTCCCTTTCTGTCAAAGTTTTGGATCCAAGCCAGGTGTGATGCTTTATTTGCATCTTATTTCTTCGTAACCTGACATTGCACCAAAGCGTCACAAACCAGAAGTTCCTAGAGGATGAGTAATTAAGCAAATAAAAGTACTCATATGTACAGAAATGCTGAGCACACACAGTTCTGTTATATAAAAGTATTCCCATATCATAAATCAAAACACAAAGCTATTTATTGAATTTATGTCCCATTTTCCTTCTGTGGAACCCAATAAAGTTTACATCAGGTGCCAAAGAAGTCTCTAAGCCAGAACCTGTCCAGAGCTTCAGCCAGATGATTGGACTATGGGTCTTCCTACCATGTCTTGTAAGTCAATGTCTCACAAGACATTAATACTGATACACTTCACACTTGGGCCTTTAAAAGCACTCTGCTTCATCTTTCAGTGCTACATAATATGTTAATCCAACAGCACACTGCCAAAATTCACTGTAGTGATATACTTCAAACCAGAGAAAAAGTCTAGCATTTTCCTGTGTCTTCAAAAGGTTCCAGAGGAAGCAAATCACTAGTATACCAAAATACAGCTGTAGATGGAGTGGCCAAAATAGGTAAGGATTAGATTCTTGTGTTTATTGTATTCTAGGCTTCCCAGTAGCCACGTATGGCAGTCCTCCAGGGTATGCTGGGGCTACAAAATCATAGTGGTTGTGAGCTCTTGTGAAGTTAGACTACATGATGACCAGACTATATATGAATCAGTGTGTCACAAAATTGCTATTGATTTGTTGTAATTTCTTTGTGTAGTTTTTATTGTTTTATATATCTTGAGCATACAAATAGAAAGTCAGGACAAAAATATAAATAATAACATTGCCTTTGGTAATAGCATTATGTAGTGGTTAGAGTGTCAGACTAGGATCTGGTTGAACCAGGTTCCAGCTCCACTCTGCCCTGGAGGCTTGCTGGTTGACCTTAGGCCAATCACACTCTCTCAGCCTCACCTACCTTACAGGATTGCTGTGAGGATAAAATGGGGAGGAGAATTATGGAAGCCACCTTGGGTCCCCACTGGGGAGAAAGGTGTGGGAATAACTAACTAAATAAATAAATAGTTTGGACAATCAAACATCTATGCCTCTGTTAAGCAGCTGCTCTGAAGAATAACGGCCACTATTCCAGAAGTGGGAAATGATTCAACAACAGCAATCCTCTGCAACCATTCTAGTGTACAAATGACACAATACTGGTTTCCCATTCTAACTAATGATAAAGCTCAGTTTCAAAGATGTTTTGTGAAGAGGTGAGCTGGCATTAGAGGTGCAAAGTGAAGGCCGTCCAATATTGGCTGGCAGGTTATCGAGCAGAGGTGTTGCATCTCCGCGGAGATGAAGCCACCAGAGGATGTAGCAAGTTCACCCGCCACACCTGCAAAGACCTCAGACTGGGAGGGAGAGAGTTGAATATTGATTCTGTTCTACTTCCCCCAATTGGGACTTTCCCTTCACTCTCCTGCCCTTCTCTCTGAGCTAACCCTGACCATGATCTCCTTGGCTCTGGGCTGGAGCATCTTAAAGATCTAGTATGGTATAGACAGACAGTGTGGTATAGTGGCTAGAGTGATTGACTAGGATCTGGGCAATCTTGGCTCAAATTCCTGTTCAGCCGTGGAAGCTCACTGGGTGACTTTGGGCCAGTCACATACATTCAGGGTTGTTGTTGTGAGGATAAAATGGAGGAGAGAATGACAGAGACTTTGGGTCCCTGTTGGGGAGAACGGTGGGATATAACTAAAGTAAAATAAAATAAATAGCTCCCCACAGTCCCTGCAAGTCCCACCCCCTATCTCTGGTTTGTGGGGAATCAGCCAATCTCAGGTGTTGCCTACTATCCCTGGCTTGGCAATGGTTTGTGCCAGATTTGTTCCGGCCCCTTTTTTTTCATTTTCTGTTTTTTATTTTGAACAGTTTTCACAACAAAACAAGCAATACAACAGGTTATCTAATTAGCATAATTACAAACAGTGAGTAAATCCAAGTAACAACACAAGCTTTATGACCTTTGGACGTATTATGCAAAAAGTAGGTAACCATTGTGTTAACATTTTTTCAACCATTTTCAACAATTATATTGACCAAATGATCAAACAAGTTCAATATGACTTCTTTTTTCACTCAATATATTAATCCTCTAAGCATTTGAAGGACTTCAAGCTCAGGAGGATCCCCCCTGCACTTGTCTGCATGAGTTTCTTGATCACACAGCAAGTTCTACAATAGAAAAGGGCAAGAGTCCAGTAGCACTTATAAAACTAACAAAATTTGTGGTATGGTATGAGCTTTCGTGAGTCACAGTTTACTTCTTCAAATACATCTTCAGATACATCTGAAGAAGTGAACAGTGACTCACAAAAGCTCATACCCTAGCACAAATGTTGTTAGTTTTCTAGGTGCAACTGGATTCTTGCTCTTTTCTACTGCTACAAACAGACTAACACAGCTGCCCATCTTGATCTGTCTCCAAGTTCTACAGATAAGAGCTGCTGCTGAATACATACTTATTACTTCTTTGATGGACTGGAACAAGTTACAAAGCTGTTGTCCACTACAGTGTTGCATCCTGTTGTGACCTAATCAAAGTTCGTGTAGTCTAAGAAAAGCATGAGAACTGGGGTGCATGGACTAGAAAGAACTGTCACATTATGGGATCAATGCAACTGACTATTTAAAAAGACTCAGGCGCAGATGTAAATATTAATGGATTGCCATCAAATTGGACAGAGGTATTGAGTGGCATTTCTAACTACTTACTCCCTTAGCCATACTGTTCAACAGCTTTGCTAATGGCTGGATGTTGAAATGATGAACACTAAAACGAGAGACTCTGCAACACTTTCTTGTGACATCCAGCCCACCTGGCTTTGGGAAGGTGTACGACCCTGCAAGCCACAGAAACCACAGTCCTGGACGCGGCTGCCGGGAAGACCTTTGCATAACTGTTTCTGATAATTTACAAAACAGAGGCCGGCTCTGTCTGCATGTCAAAGTGCATCCCTATCTGATACCCACGGGACCTGACAATATTCCACATGAGGCAGTATTTGCACCTTACATTATAAAGGTAGAAGGGTTTTTGTTGTCTACTGTCTTGCTTAGAATTCCATTTTTATTATTTCATGAATCCACTGACAAGTGTTTAAGGCTTTAATTAACTGACTGCTTGGTCAAAGGCAGCCTGTGGTTTAGGCAAAGAAAAACCTAAGAGAGATTACTTGACATAGTCAGCTACAATGGCTTTGTTTGTTTGTTTGTTTGTTTTCTACTGACTAGTGTTTTCTTTCTTAGTGGAAGCAGTCAGAGAACTCCAGCTCGGCCACTACTTATCATCGGGGCCCATAGCTAGTGATGCAGAACGGAGGTGCTCCAGAAGGGCTTGGAACTGGAAAATAATGTCGGTAGCAGGGCTGATAGTTGCTCAGTTTTAAAATCTTCTAAAATTTCATGCCTCTTTATGGAGGACTGCTCTTAGCATAGCTGTATTATCTTGTCTGGTTAGTTTTGTATATAGCGTAACTCTGGGATGTGTTACAATATTATTTTGACCCACAGATCCTACCCTTACCTCCCATCCTTTCCAAAAGATGTGCGTACTAAATCTGCGTACTAAATCTGCGTATTCAAATCTGCGTACTAAAGAAACGAGACAACAACTTTAGATTTTTTTCAAAAGACAGAAGCGTTCAGTAAATGAAATATCTGAGGGGTACTAATTGATCTTAAGACTCTAAAGCTTTATTACGATATTGAAAGAGCAATAATTCCTGATTGCAATCTATTCTCAACCAGAGGACTCAGATCTCAAAGAAGATGTCTTACTGATAATTCCCAAACTGCCAAACTGTATACATATGTTAAACCAGTGAGCTGGCTGATAAAATATTTCTTCAAATAATTTAAGCATTCTATTGATAAAATGCATCTTTTGTTGAAAATATTTAATATGGCAAGAGAAAATAAACAAGATTAATGACTGCCATAGAGGTCTACTACTTGTCAATTTGTAAATGTTATCCATTAAGAAAAGCATTGGTACCGTGGTGAAATGTGCTGCCTGGCAATGTGGTGGAGTCTCTGTCCACTTTGTCTTTTCCAAGAAAAAATGTGTTTGGGCACCTGTCAGGGTTGTTTTAATAGTAGCATGT
The DNA here is from genome assembly GCF_028583425.1 of Eublepharis macularius. Classification (NCBI taxonomy): domain Eukaryota; kingdom Metazoa; phylum Chordata; class Lepidosauria; order Squamata; family Eublepharidae; genus Eublepharis; species Eublepharis macularius. The sequence continues at coordinate 87,692,501 of NC_072790.1, forward strand.
CCTGATTCAGGGAAGAAGTTTAGAACAGCTATCCCTTGAGTCTGTTTCCCATTCTAAAATTCAAGTGGTCTGTTGATGACTGCTGAATCAATCTGTTCTTCTCTAGAAACTGCAAGTACACTTTATATTTTCTCAAATATGCCATTTTTTCCTTGCATGATAAACAAATATAGTCTCTGTCCAGAATTGTTTTATTTCTTATTTTTTTAATTCTTATTTTCTTAGAATTGTTTTAATTCTCATTTTTTTATATTGTGGAAATCATGCTCTGTTTTATTTTGAAAGCTATCTTGAGGCCTTTCGGGGGGGTACAAACTTTAAATAAATATGTATCTGTGCAGCAGATGCATTTATACAGAAGTTTATACAGAAAGTAAGTGGCTGACACTCAATATGATAGCAGAAGCAGCACAATGGAGCCACCCACAAACAAGCTTGATGTTTCTACATTCTTTGGGAGTCTCTGTGGAATGCAGAAAAATACGTTATTGTAAATTACAAAAAGATTTCCTCCTCCCTAAAACCTCTGAGCGTGCTGTAGAAGACTTTGAGTACTGAGAGCAGTTGAGAGGCAATTAAAGAGAAAAGAAAATTAGCCTGTCAAGCCCCTAAGAGCATATAGTATCTAGGAGCAGCAGCTTTGGGGGGATAGAATTCCAAATTGCACCCATAATTCCTTATGGAGCCACAGATTGTAAATCCTACTTAGCTAATACACCAATGAAAGTATTTGGGACTGCAGGGTTAATCAATTATAAGTTGCAGAACTCACAGACAGTTCTTCTATAGGCTCCCTTTCTTCTTTTTACCATATCTGCTTTTCTTCAGGATGTGACAGACTATTGTGGTCAGGTGTGTGATTAGACAGAGGCTTACCTGCAGTTGTGGAAAGCAATATTCTCTCTCTTTTTTTTTTTGGTACAGAGACATTTGCATGCAAATTCAGTTTTATTTCTTTCATCCTTGGAAAGTGTCCCAAGGAAGCATATGGCTATTTTTTTAAGAAACCCAGAAAACTACAGTAAGCCATAGAAGAAATATATTCTTAATTTAAAGAGCTTACACTCCAAATCCAGTGGGATTGCTTTTGTTTTGTTTGGTAGACATAATTAGCACACAGAACCATTTAAAACTTCCTTAAACCCTTCCTTGAACCATTCATTCAAATAAAAAGGCGGATATGTAGATTTGTGGGTGGGAGGCTCTTATCATTTCCCAGACTTTGCAGATGTGGATCAAAATACTGGCCATTAGAAACACAGGAAATTCTATTGGAGTAGCAAGACAGCAACTTAACCTAGGAAAGATGAGCCAAGAAAATCTGGAATTTCAAATATATAAATGTTTCTAAAATGATATGGAAGCAAGTCATGGAGAACTAGATCCCACTCTGCAATAAATTGATTGCACCACACTCTTAATTCAGTCTAAAAACAAAAAACCCTGTCCCCATCCAAAGTCATGCCATACAAGCATACAAGCTTGACTTAGAGTGAAACATAATGGTTGCTAAACAAGTGTAACATTGTGAGCATGATCCTAATATTCTGGGAAATTACATACTGCAAAGCTATAGTAGTGGAGAATAGTGCAGACACCACTCTTAGTTCTGTCCAGCAGGAAGAGGCCCCTGGAAAAGAAAGGCACCTGCTACCGGAGATCCTTTAACTGGAGACCCTAGAAATCAGACTTGGGGCCCTCTGCAGGTAAAACAGATGTGCTACTAAGCTAGTGCTGCTCCTGAAGGTGCCGCCTTTCTCACCCCTGCATATGTAGCTCTATCCCAAAAACTCTCTTATCTGCAACATTGTTAAGATATAGGAATCTTGTCCTTTGCATCTCATTATTCGTGCTGAACACAGCCTAAATAGACACCTGATTAAAATACCACAGGGACCTCCTAAAACTGCTTCAGCAACACAACTCCTGCTGCCAAGATATATAGCTATATAGATACAGCTCATTTCCTTGCCTATAAGCTCAGTGCCACCACTATCACAAGACAGGATCTTTCTTGAGCAGTTTATGTGCTGCCTCAGGCTCCTGTTATCCTGCATGTAAACATAGAATTTACCTTCCAGATCTTTGTTTTCAGTACTTTGGTTAGCAGAAGTGCTATAAGGCACAAAGATAAAATAGCTTTGTAGAACTGTACCCCAGAAAATCAGTGCTGATGGTAACACATAGACTGACTTGGGGGAGGATTTCTCAAAAAGATTCAGTTTTGCGTTACATAACAATGCTTGTATCACAACTATCAAAATCCTTATGATCTTTCACAGCAGACAGAAATGTGAAGTTTGGCCCCCAAACCTGGAACCAGGTTCCTGCATTCCCCTTTGGCCCATTTTCCTGAGCCAAAACAGCCCCAGGGGAGAAATTTGCCCCATTTTGAAGCAGCACAGAATACCCCATGCATGTGCAGCTTCAAAATGGAGCAAATAACTCCTCTGAGACCATTTCATCTCAGAAAATAGACAAGGAGGAGGCAGGTGACCCTTTCTCCCCACCCCACCCCTGGCCACGGTCCTGAGCCCCCCAGGCTTTAATAATGATGTTCCCCATAGCTGCTGTGAGGCTGAGGGTAAAGCAAGTTGGTTTCTGGAAGATCTGATTTGTTCAAAAACACATTGTGCAGTTTGGCCCTAAGACATAACTATTTCTGGAAAGGTTTGAAGATATCTAACATGAGATACGCAGTGTGTTACACTTTCACATCATGTGATCATTTATCACCATGTAATCATCTCTCAATCATTCAAGAAGGGGAAAAAATCAAACACTTTGAAGTGAATCAATCTCCACTTATACAGATCTCTGGCCAAACATCCCTTTGAGAGAGAAAAGGCTTTTATTCAGGTCACTGGGACATGCCTTCCAGGTCTCCTACATCCCCCCTCCCCCCCACACCTCACTTAGGTCATCATGTCTCTACACAAGACATCTGACACGTGAAGAACACATGTTGGGAGAGGCAAGGTTAGCTGGGAAGGGTAGTTTGAAAAGACAGCGCTGGCAGCAGAGTAAAGGCTTTGCTATACACTGGACCTGTGTGAAGTGGCTGTGAAATGCTAGACGGGAAACTTCAGCCCATTATAACCTCTTCAGGTCCAAGCCTGGCTGTGGAAGGCAGCTCCAGCCTGTTTCCATTCCTCCCTGCTTTCTGGTTGCAATTCCACCCAGTTTCAGACCAAAGAGGTGAAATTGACAGAGCCTTCTGGAAGCCAAAGGTGAAATTAACAAACCCTCTGAGGAGCAATCTCCACGGTCTCTGTCATTTTAAACTATGCTTCCTGGCTAACATGCCCTGAGGCATCCCGTGTAGAGAGACTCTGAAAGACTCTGAAAGAAAGATATTTTCTGGAGTGACACCCATTCCTAGGGACACTTTCTCTAGTAAACTTATCAGGTTCGTTCTGTTAGTAATATTGGCATTCAGGGAAGAAGGGTTTGCTGCTCAGTGCTTCTCTTGCTAGAAAAAAATAGTTATAACCAACAAGATTGTACCACCTTCTTTCCACTTTTATTACTATGTAAAAAATGTGATACAAAAGTGCAGGAAGACAGAACTTTGAGGTCTGAAAAGTTTAAACTACCAGAGACTATTTACTGATCCATTTCTGTTTACTAACTTCATACAACAACAGTATGAGTTTTATATGTAAGAGCCTCACTAGAACATTCTGTGGAAATCTATTATAAGAAAGAGAACAGAAAGACAGAGAAGAAAGGCTTACAGGTTGCAGACATGCTTCTATCCTGCAATCATGCTGTCATTTTAGGGACACTATACCCCTTTCAAGAAGGAGCCAACGAAAAATGATTCCAAGCAGCACCTTTCCAGCATAATATTTAAATCTTTTTGTTGCATGAAAAGTTCCCTCTTTATGCTGTTTCTTCATACACATTTCCTTCCTTCCTTCCAACCCTACCTTTCTCCACCAAAGCAGCTTATGTCTTTTTCATTCCTTTATTTTATACTCACAACAACTCCGCAAGGTAAGTCAAGCCGAGAATGCAAGATTGGCCAGGGTCATCCAGCAAGCCTCCATAGTGGCCAAAAGAAAACAAAAAAGACTCCATGTCAGAGTGGAGATTCATGATCACTACACCTCTCTGGCTCTCTCATACTTTATTTGACTACTTGTATGGAAAATCAAAAAGAGTCCAGTAGCACCTTTAAGACTAACCAACTTTATTGTAGCATAAGCTTTCTAGAATCACAGTTCTCTTCGTCAGATGCATCTGCCGAAGATTATGCTCGAAAGCTTATGCTACAATAAAGTTGGTTAGTCTTAAAGGTGCTGCTGGACTCTTTTTGACTTTGCTACTACAGACTAACACGGCTTACAACTCTGGATCTACTTGTATGGAGACATTTCATGAGTACAGGCCAGTGCCTAAGATACAAGGCTTTTAAATACGTAATAGACTGCATCCAGCATGGGGAAATAATCTGCATTAGTCTCAGGGTGGACTAGCAATCTTTATAGCAATCTGACTTCCACTGATACAAGCAAAAGTAACTTGGGATTTTTATGAAACAACCATTGCTTTGGAGCTGGCATAAATCTGGCTGGTTCTCATATGCTGTCCCTCTCTTCCCCTTTTCTCTGTCCCATCCTATGAAGCATATAATTGAAAAGCTTCCTTGTTTGGGAAGCCTTCACTCAAATTCATTTGTTTGTTGTGCTGCCTGGATTTGGAATCCCAGACAAATGATAGTGTCTCCTCCCCACCAACAAGCTTTCAAATCCCAATTTGTGTGAATTAAGCCCTCAGGAAATTAAACATTTTCCCTGGAGGCAGCATGTGTTGTTAAATCAGAATACAACCAACATCTGAGAGCCGGTGCAGTGTACTGGCCAGTGTTGGACTGGGAGGCCCTGGTTTTAATCCTTCTTCCATGGAATTTCACTGGGTGGCACTGAGCCAGTCAGTCTCCCCCATCCTAATGTACCTCACGGGGTTTTCCCCACACACTCAATTTATTCCAGATTTTCTTAGCAGTTGATCCTCAAGCATTGGAATCAGTTTGGGTATGGTTCTTCTGCACATCTGCCCTCCCTTTGCATTTTTACAGTTGTGGGATTAGTTTGTTCTGCAGGGGAAAGAGCGGGGCAGGGGATTTTCAAGTGAGGGTGCTGTCACCATCAGAGGCTTCATCAATGATGTCGCAGCACCCCCGCCCTTCATTTTTCCTGCATGTTTATATCTATCAATCAATATATAAGGGTTAGATTTTTTAAAAAAGGATTGAAAATGAACACATGGGGAAGTCTTTGTATGAGGAAGCCTATAAAAGGGAGCCGCTCTGCCACCCATACCTAACCCCTCTCCCAACTATCCAAACCAGAGAGCCCTCCCCCGGGCTAACTCGGAGCCAGGAGGCAGAAGTCCCCAGTGGTGAGGCAAACCAACCTCTGTTGGGACAGAACCTAGAGCAGCAGCAGAGATGCGCTTTTCAAACCACTCTGTTTTTTCTGCTGCCAAAGGTCGCCATTGCCCTTCCCCTGGGCCACCAGGGATTTTGCATTTTTTAAAATAGCAACAACAATTTAGTATCAATAGATTGACTTATCTTTGTAATACAGATGCAGCAGCATCCTGAATTCCCAGCTCTCTCTGCAAGGGAAGGGGCTAGGGAAGGAAGGCTAGTGCTTTCCTCAGCTCCTCTACATCTCAAAAGGAGCTGGCAAAGAGCTCCAGGCCCAGAACTATCCCAGAATAGAAGACGTTCCGGGGGATCCCTTTCTTTCATAACCCCGTCATTTGCACTCTGATTTATCGTCCATGCTGGCCTCTTTCTGCCACACGAGGCAAACGAAAGGGAAGCACCTACTCTAATGCAGGTAAGTGTGCACCCTCCAGTTGAAGCCGATTCATGGTGACCCCAGCAAGGGGCTTTCATAGCAAGTGAGGAGCAGAGGTGGTTGCCAATACCTCCCTCTGAAGAGCAACCCCAGCCATCCAGAGTGGTTTCTGATCCAAATACTGACCGGCTGCCCCTGCTTAGCTCCCAAGATCTGACAAGATTGGGCTATGGAGGGCCGCCTTTCCTGCCACATACTTTAACAGACAGATTTAAACATCAATTACTCTAGGATTCAACTATCCAGAGGAGGATACTCTAGGATTCAAATGAAGATTTGTGATCAATAGCCTCCTCAGTCCCTCGAGATGCGCTGTACAGCGTGGAAAGCTCCACACGAATACTTAAAACAAACAACACTCCCCCCCCCCAATTCTCCCAGTGTAGGACCTTTATTTCCTTAAACACCGTCTGTGATTTATTCATTTGTGTTGCAGGCTAGAATCCAACGTTTCATATCACGACCCGTTCCGAAGTCTGATGCTGTGCTGCCTCTCGCCCCTTCCTCACTGCCGAGAAACAAATATGAAACACGTGCATAAGACGGGAATCTGGCACGCTCGGCTGAACTGCCGGCCGCGTGTTTACTTATTGAGCGAGGGCATTTCTGCTCTTCTGTGAGCCGCGATGGTCTCCACTCCCCCTCCCCAGCCTAAAGCCGGCGTGCCCGATACTGCTCCTGCCTCCCTCCCAGCCCTCCTCGCACACGCGTTTCGTTTCCCACATGTGAACAAAGGTAGCCGCCGCGACTCTTTCACGGGGAGGCAACCCCCAAACGACGGCTCACTGGTGCAGCGCTGCAAAGGAAAAAGCAACGTGACACGCTCGGGAGGGACGCCCGGCTTTTGTTGGGTTTTGCATAACCCTGATCTCCCTGCCTCTTTTGCAGCTAGTAGCAACCGGGAAAGGGACTCTTTTGTGTGCGCGCCTGTGCTGGAGAATTGGGGAGGGGAGGGTGGAGAAGGGGACACCTCGCTGCCCTTCGCGGACTGAACGACCTTCCCAGTCGAGCTGAGTTGCGGCGAAGCCCAAAAGAGACAGGGATGGGGGGCAGGGCGAGGTGATGCAGGCGAAGAGCGCCCTTTGAAGCTGCCCGACAAACGGGAGCCTCGCTGCGAGCGAGCCGAAGAGGCAGCCAGGCTGGAGGGAAAGGGAGAGCGCGCGCAAGGCGACGGCGCAAGGCTTGCTGCAGGGGAGAGAGCGCAGCAGGAGCCGGCGGCGACGCTGGCCGAGCTTTCGGAGCAGCGCAGCCGGACGCCGCACAGCTCCCCTTTCGCCGCGCGACCCCCCGAGCCTTTTCCACCCTCGCCAGCCTCCCCCTCCCCGCGTCGCCAGCCGCGCGCGTGCGCGAGCTCGAGGCTTTCTCTCTTCTGTCTGGAGGAGCCTTCTCCATCCAGCACCGGCGCCGGGGATGGGCAGCGAGAGCGCGCGCAGGAGCAGCCCGGGCTCCGCCGCTCCCCCCTGCGCCCGCTCCTGCTCCTGCTGCTCTTCTTGCCCTGCTGCCCCCAGGGCGGCGCCCCGCCTGCGCTCCCGCCTTTTCCCGCCAAGGACGGGTGAGTGTGAGCTTCCTTCTCGAAGCACCTGCTTTTGTCGCGGGGCGGGGGGATGCGCTTTTTGGAGGTTATCCCGGAGGAATGGGTGGGTGCGGGGGCACTCGAATGGGAGGGCTCCGCTGGTTGACATTTCTGCCCCGGGAGAAGGTGCCTGACTCCGCGCTGGAAAGCCTCCCCCTCTTTGTTCCTGAAGGACCGGTGCCACTTCTGAGGGAGAAAGAAGGGGGGGGGATTCCCTTGGCATGGAGAGAGAAAAGGTGGCTCTAGCTTTGAAGGCTCAGCGCGCTAGAAATCTCCTGAGGGCTGCCCCCTTTTGATGCATCGCCCTATATGAGTCCTACTTGGTCGCCCCCTTCTTTCAAGCATATCCATACCGGCCACCCCCCACAACTCAGCCGTTCTTCCCTCTCTCTCACCAAAAGCCACCCTTTCAAAACCTTCCCTTCTTCCCCTGCATTTCTGTCTCTGTTGCTTTCCAAACACATTTTAACTTTTTGAAGGATCCTTTCATTTTTTAAAAAAATAAAGGGAGGGAGGTGAATCGAAGCTGGAGGTTTCCCCTAAGCAGTCACTCATGCCCTTGCAAGCTTCTCCCCTTTCCCTCCTCCTCCTTGCCCATACAATGAAGTCTTTAAAGAGATTCTTGGTCGCCTGTTAACATGCTGGGGTTGTGCCAGTACTTATCCGGTGGCATGCTGGACCATTTCTCTGAACTGAGCAAAGAATTTGATCTATGCAGAAGAAGAGGGCACTCTGCACCTGTTTTGCAAGTGCTGCTGTAGTGAGATTTTTTTGCTATAGGTAAGCCTTTAAATGCTGGAGGAAAATATGCAGAAATGGGATCAAGATTAACTTTACAGAACTAAAACTGTAATATTATAACCCCCCCCCTTTGCTTTTCTTGCATAGGTGAGGAAAAGAGATAAATGCAAGATTGTATTACTGCAATGTTTTCTCTGGTAGGCTGTGTAGTATTTTCAGCATTTTCAGTAGTTCTCTGTTGAAGGGTTGTTATGACAGCAGTTTCTCTTTCCCCTCCCTTCTCTACATCACCACTTCGTATATAGCACTACTACATTAGGAACAGAGGTGGTTGAGCCTGTTGCCGAAGTAACTCTGCAGTCTTACTCTTTGAAATATGAGCATACTTGTGCTCCTGAGTCAATGTTTGTTCCCTTTCCTAAAAAATGTGGTAATAACAAATGTGCCAAACTGAAGAAACTGGAGTTTGCTATGTGTTTGTGTGTTATGTGCTGTCAAGTTGCCTCCGACCTATGACGACCCTATGAATGAAAGACCTCCAAAACGTCATATCATTAACAGAAGCATGCTGTAAAATATTTTAATTATAGACTTAGTTTTGTGTTTTTTTAAAAGCTGCAAATATGAAAAAGTGTTCTTTTCTGTACTACCAATTAATAATGGACCAGCATAGATTTGATTATAATGATACTATTTGGATCATTTTATATATACACACAAATAATATTGGAAGTATATGCAGGCTTAGTGCAATGTCTTATTTAGATACAGATGCTTCAGGTTGTAAGAGACATTGATTTCTTAGTGTGGATAGCAACTTTTCATAACTTCTGGATTGTGTGAATCTGAGTAATAGTCAAACTATTGGATTTGTGGGTTGTTATGGAGATCAATCAACCTGACATTAACAATGGTTATGTCATCGTGGTTTAGTTGCTTTATTGCTATAAGAAGATGTACCTCAAAAGCTCCTTTTTCTTTTTCTTCCTAGATAATTTACAGAAAAAATATAGTGTGTGTGTGTGTATGCAGTGCTGATTAGTGTGAGAAAAAGGAAAGGAGTTCCTACCTTTGCCTATTTCTCCTGAGGACAGCATTTCTGCAGGAAGAGCTGTGAAGTAATTATGAAAGTAAATAGTAACGTCCAAGTGATAATCTAGGTGCTTATTATTTCCCCTTCCCCCCCCCCACAGCTTTTTATATATGTATCTCTTGGTTTGGGACCTATGCCAAGTTTACTACTGTGGACTACACAAGGTTGCTCTACAATGCTTAGAAAAGATCTACAAAAAGGAACTGGAGACAAAGAAATCAGCATGATGAAAAAGACAAAACAGTGCTGTTTATATAAAATTAAATGTTTAATATATTGATTGCAATATATGGAAGAACAAATAAATGTAATAATCCCTCAGTACGTATAATAAAGACAATAAAATAATCGCTTCTGTATAGAAATAGGAATCTTTCAGGCTTAAATGAAAGGAAAATCTGATTAGAGAAAGGCTTTTATTAAAAACAAAATTTTTTCAACAGTTTGTTATTGCATTGTTCACAATATTAATGTAAACATCAGCTAGAGGTATTTTTACCCTGAGCTGAAGCTGTAGCAGGAATAGACACCATGATATATGTAGCCTCAGAAATCTTATCTTGTAGTTTAATCTAAGCGCACTGCTTGCTCAAAGAGTCTCTGTACTGATTCTGTTCACATAGCTGAACTACAGGCACTGGGCCTAATCCAAAGATCTGTAATAAGCAGAAGGAGAATCCATACTTGGTGCTACAACTGAAGTTCTATGTACATGCTCCTATGAAACAGGTAGTCAGTGCTATCATTTCTGAAAATGCATACTTCATCTAGTTGCCACTGGAGGAGGGAAGCTGTATTTCAGTCCTCTCACTTCTTTAAGCAAATATACAATTGGTGCCGTCAGAGCAGTCTCTGTTAAGGGATGCACGTGCAGACCTTATCTCCCAAGAATCACTGTGCATGCAGCCTGGAGTACTGAATGGGAGAGTTTAACCAGACAGAAGAGCATTTTAGATAAGTGCCATAGTGATCTGTGCATAGATTGAGGCTGGATCACAATGATTTGTATTTAAGGAGTTATTGTAGCTTAAAGTCAGTATTTTTTTCTGCAATGGAGGATAAGCTGATGTTTCTGTAAGAGATTTGGTGCTATCTTGCTCTGTCTCCTGACTAGCACAATCATACCAGAGACTAAAATAAATTGTATTGTTGTATAATTTTAAGATATAACAGTCTCATAGCTACAGTGACCTCTTACGGCTTATTGTCTTTTGAGAAGGCTTTTGTACTTGTGTGCATTATTTATTTAGATATCTTAGATGTAAAAGGGCAAAGATGTTGAATGCTGCCAATATACACTCATCATATTTTGTTTTAACAACTTCCTTATGAGCTAAGATAAACTGTGAGGTAGTAGATGCTCCAGGCCAGCAAGTAAGCTTCATGGTTGACTGAATAGTCATAAAAGGGTTTATCAAATGTCTCACTAGTATGACTTGGTTGGTATTAGAAAGAAGACATGCTGGATAAAAGAAATGTATGCTATTAATAATCCTAATGATAATCATTATCAACGGAATTACATTTGAAGTAAAAGGAAACTCATATTAATTAAATACATATTTTACCTAATATCATGAAAAAGGATTATATAATATTTTAAGGTTCCATATGTTACTGATATTTAAAATATTCCTAGGTCCAAACTATATATCATGGCATCTACAGGTCCAACCTGTGTCCACTGCCGTTATTTTAGGGGTGAACTTGGGCCATATAAAAATGCTGTGAGGTCGTGGAGAAACACATTCTGCCAAGTAACGAATCAGTCCTTGCTTTTGAAAAACATTCTGGGCATTTAAGCTGCGATCCACAAATCTGCTTATGCTCCTACAAAGGAATTGTGGTAACCCAATGGACTTTTTCTTCTTGGAACACATGACTCCTATGCCATATAAAAGAAACAACTTTTGAAATTCCCTTGTTTTCAATATAGCATGTGTGTGTACGCTAGGGTTATCATATGCTGGCTGGGAGCAGGGAATCTCCCACCCCAGCTAGCATTGCCTGCTGGCATTCCAGCGGCCACTGGGAGGAAAAAAATTTAAAATGTCATCAGTGATACCACACCTCTCTAGGAATTGCAGGAAATTAAACTGTAGAGTTTCTGTCGATTCCTAGAGAATTATGGTATCACTTCCAGCTTTTTCTAGGAAATGATGCCGCACCATTGCCGACAACTGCCCCCTCATGTCCCTGCCCCCCCAGTCTATTACTGGTTGCCAGGCTGGGCCTGACAGCCTTTGTGTACATGCACACTGTTAAAGAAAAGCATCATAATACTCCTAATACATATGGAACTAGCTCAATGATTCTTTGATATGCAGCCTGATCTTGTGATCCTACTTTGCCAGTGGCTACCATGTGGCATTTTACTGACATAATTTTGTTTTCATGTTTGCTCTATTAGAAACAAATGAGAAAGCAACACAATACCAGTATAAATATGCAACACCAATAGTCACTTCCCACACTGCATCCATCACAATAGCAATCATGCTTACCACTGTCCCTCTACAGTAGCCAACCTTTCTTCAACATACACACATACAGTGCAAAGCCAGAAATACTATATAGTACCAACCCTAGTGTAGTCTTTCATAGCAACAATTTTTCTGAGGCCACTCGGAGAGGGCTTTGATTTACCCAGCAGCCCATATACAAAGATCAGCAGCTTGCACATCACAACCCTTTTTGCTCGGGAGCAATCCAAGGCAAAGAGGTAAGCAAGAAGTGCTATTTTTCAGTCACAGTAGCCAGCTATCTCTTAAGCCTAGTGATTAGCAGGAAGTCTGAGCAGAGAAGCCATCGGTGGAAAACCTTCCAGGAGAACAGTTTGAATCCTACAGCAGTAGAAATGATCCCACATAGACACTGTACACAGATTAGCTTACATTTGACAGGGACACTTCTTTTATTAGAGAGAAGACTGCATGCACCACAACAGCAAGTGTACAGTAGACACAAAGAACAAGAACAATGCAATGTAATCAGAAACAGTAGAAGCAAGTTTAAGTTTTGCTCTGGGATGGGTCCATGGCGCAGTAGCAGATAACTTGCTTTGCATACACAAAGTATCAAGCTCAGTTCCCAGCAACTGATTCATTATAAGGCCACTTCACTTGTCATATGCTGAATTTATTTCATCAAGGCAAAGTGTACAATTTGGAAATTCTGAAAGCATGTACAATATTAGATGCAGAAAAGAGGGTGTACAAACTAGAACTTAAGCCTCCCACTATACACCCTCCAAAAATTCTGAAGACTAAACCAAAAAGCACATTGAAGATACGTTCATGGTAGAGCCTTTGTAGCTTCCTCGGTCCCAGCCACAGTCATGCCCCAACATAGCAAGGACATCCATATTTATTTTAACGGTGGATGTGCTCTCTGTTGCTTTTACTGGTGAACGAGTAGAGATTACCTGGTTTAAAGAATTTTGACCATCAGGTAGATGCTGTGTAAAAATACTTCTGCAGTCTGTTCTGCCAGTATGTATTTTCCTCATCTTACATGAGAGATAGAGCGGCAGTCTCTAAGTTAAGAGTGTTTTGCACATCCATATTTTTATTTGGATGTTTAAGAAAGATGGATAAAAGAGCTACGTGTTATACTCCAAAGCATAGTTGCTTTCTCCCTAGTATACCCACCCTCTGTTGCTTACATGTGTGGGGTGCTGTGTCCATCCATCCTCAGTTGCTGCAATGAAGTTGAGATTGCTGTAGAAATGAAAAAATGAAAATGTTGATTTTGTTCTGGAAAACTGTAAATATATGCAATATTTTATCTCTCATTAACACTAAATTTACTGCACTGCTTAAAAAACATAAAATGTATCAATTTATAATTTAGTATATAAAATTATACAGTTTGGAATATTTGTGAAATTTAAAAATATAAAAAGTCTTAGTTTTCTTTTCATAAAGAAAAATTGCAAATACAAATTTTGTTGTAAACAAAAGAAAGTGTGTGATTTGGACAGAAGTGGTGTGAAATAGGCACACTAGGCACACTATCCAAATTATTTTCCTTTTTTGTCCCCACTGTCCGTATTCTAACTCATCAAAGTTCACACCTGTTTCTCTTTGCCACTTGCTTTAGTTATTTGGTCATTTGATGCAATGCATTTGTGTGATTACTGGTTGAGTTCAAATGGCTAAAGGACAGCAGGCTTTTTGCTAGGGGAATTTAGGAATGGTAGAGTTTAGGAATGTGGTTGAGCTTTTTCAGAAAGGTGAAATCTCAATTGGGTATGCAAATAACAAGTTGGGGGTAAAATGTGATTTGTATTGCAAGGGTGTTTTGCGGTAGTCTATAAATGAAGTCACTAAGTACTACAAAAGTGCTGCAATGCTGTGCTCTTAAAACAGATGGAATCATATGTTTAGAGGGCAATATGTTTAGACGGCAATGTTATTCAAAAATGTACTGATATCTCCCAGGGAGCTGTGGACTTTTCCACCCAGCATGCATGCAGTAGGGTTACCAGCCTCCATGTGGTGGCTGGAGATCTCCCAGAATTACAAGTGGTCTCCAGACCACAGAGATTAGTTCCCCTGGAGAAAAGGGCTGCTTTGGAGGATGATCTCTATGGAATTATACCATGCTGAGGTTCTTTCCCTCCCCAAACCCTGCCTTCTTCCAGTTTCACCCCCCCCCCATCTCCAGGAATTTTCCAACTTGGAGCTGGCAACCCTAGCATGCAGCGACCTCCAAGGTTGTGAGGTCATGGATACTGCACTGCCCAATGATGGCATCATCTTCCAAGGGAGTCCCACCCAAGAGAATCACCTGATCCCTGGCTTGTGCTTGCAGAGTGAGAAGCCAGACCCCAAAAGTTGCTAAGCAAGAGAAGAAGAAAAAGAAGACTGGCCGTGCTAAGAGGTGCATGCAATACAACTGTTGCTTCGTCAACTTTGTGCCAGGCTTTGGCAAGATGAAGGGTCCCAATGCCAACTCATAAATAGCACCATTACCTAATAAATCTGATATTTGCTTTGAAAAAAATTACTGATATCTCCCAAAGAAGTATAAACAAATCAACAGCAGAGAAAATGAAAAGAAATATACTTTGTTCTCCTGGAACTGCTCATATGTCATGTGCAGGCGGCACGCACAGTTTTTCTCCTAATTACTAAAGTTGACTCTTCTGCAGTATGTAATTTATGCAATATAGCTTATCTATCCAATATGAAATATAAATCACATTTCAAGCACACATTTAGTCTAGTGTACTAGATTCTATCTTATCAAGAAGGCAACAAAGTTATTTTTCTGAGGATATTTTTGTTTCAACTTTCCCGATAGAAAAATGAGATATTTTGTGGAACATTGAAAAACCTCCAGTAAAATATTTTCTCCTTTGGAATTAGATCAGGTTTTACAAGCTCAAAATATATAGTATGAAACAGTTTCTGTAACACAATCTACAACATCAGATAATGATAATTCCAGTATATACTATAAGCATATACAACATGAGTTGGATACTATGGAACATTTCTGCTGATGGATTTCTGTCAATGGAGTGTGATTTTCAAATATCTTCTCTCCTGTTGCATTCCCAAATACCTTCTAAAATGCTGTTTCTAGGGATCAGGACAGTGCGTCATAGATCATCTGGGGGTGCAACAAGAGGTAAACTCTCTATCAATAGAAATAATATGGGGGAATCAAGCCAACATTTTCAAGGTCATCTTTAATTCTGTATTTACTCAAATGCATGATTGGTTTTTTCCCCTATATATGTCATCAGAAAAGGAGAGGGCCATCTTAAATGTGCACATAAGTTACAGTTATAGCCAATAATAAAAACTTGTTTGAGGTATAACATTTAAGGAGGTGGGTCACCTTGCTTTCAGGCTTCCTTTTGAGTAAATATGGTATTTAAAGTGACTTATTTTGACCACCAGCATTACCTCTGTCTTAGGCAGTGACAGCCTGTAACTGCAAGCATTAAAAAGGATTTAAACCACAACTTGAAGCCATAACTAGTTTAAAATTAAGTGCCTCAGTTAGGCTTCTCTTGTGACTTCCTGGAGACCCAGGTCGCCGTTCTTTTCTTTAAAACCCTACCTGTACAGAAATACAATCTTTGTTTTTATTGAACCTTCTGTTTTAGTGATTTCTGTTTCTTCACGTGCAATACAAAAATTACCTCACAACAGCAAACCCAAAGCCTTTACTCTCACTACCAAAAGAACATCTAGTAATGGAGGGGAAGGCCTTGCCATGTTTTAATTTGTTTTAATTTGTTAGGTGCCTTGGTGGCCCCTATGAGGGCAGAAAGGTGGAGTAAAAATCTTGTAAATAAAATAAATATTCTTATGATCAATACCACTCAACTTAAACATATCTTAAGCATTACAGTGGAGAATGAACGCTGCCCATTCATAGGGATGTACTTAATTTTGCTTTAAAATTTCATAAATTATTTAATATTTGTATTTTAACATCAGTATTTGTATTGTATTTGTATTGTATTTCATAGATTATTTAATATTGTATTTTAACATCAATATTTGTATTGTATTTGTATTTGTATTGTATTTCATAGATTATTTAATATTTGTATTTTAACATCAATATTTGTATATTTCATAGATTATTTAATATTTGTATTTTAACATCAGTATTTGTATTTTAACATTAAAAGGATGTGGCTTTAAGTACTTCTATTTATCTTTAAACAGCTTCCCATGACTATTTTGGCACTTGAAAAGATACAGGGGCGGAGGCAAGATCACATGATGGCATCCATGGCCACAAGTTGAACCCGTGCCCACCATAATGTATAGCTTAGCTCTCAGGTGATGCTGCGAGTTTTTGATTAGTTTTGAAACCATTCTGAAGGGCCAGGTAGAAGAAGAAGGTATCTAAGAATGGAAGTAGAATGGCATCCTATGAACACATCTTCGCTATTTAGTTTGTAAAAGAAGTAGAACTGCATCCTGCTGATATATCTTTGTTATTTAGGATTGTAAATGGTTGTGTGTATGCTTAATTTACTGTATAAAGAACATATAGAAAAGAATGAAGTGTGCATCTTTCTCATGTCAGCTAAATAAATTCATTATTTTGATTATATTTGACGCGCTGCCCACAGGCACAGTATGAAAACATCCACATTTTTTTTCAGTGATCCTAGGGAAAATTGCAGCCATAGTGGCATATTTAAACCTCTTCAAAAGAACTCTATACCCTAACAATTGTAGCCAGAAGGTTGAGAGGACAGAAAGGAAGGAATATGTTATTTCTTTGGTCTTTGTACTTACTAACTGCTACTATCCTCTTAAGAAATGTAATACATGCTTAAAATGAACTGTGAAGGTTTGAGAAGGATTATCCGTTGCCCACCAGTGGTGGGCAATCTCCCAGGGGTTTGCTCCATTGCTATTGGTGGAGCTGGCAAAGCCACGGGCAAGCAACCTGGCCAAGCATGCAGTGGGCGCACTCCCAGTGGGGTGCAACGATGTCACTTCCTCAAGTGAAGTCATTGAACTGGTGGCGGGCATGCTCCTGTCCTTTGTGCGGGGTGAGTTATGGCCCCAAATGGGCTGAATTGGCCCTGTACAAAGCATGAGTATGCCCACCAGTGAAATGATGTGCACAGGCTCAAGGAAAACCATCCTGGAGGGTAACCCTAGGTATGGATAGTATGTAAAATGTTTTTAAATGATGCATTTATTGTATGCTTTTTATCTATGATAATTTTAAGATTTCCTTTATATTGGTAGAACAAAAGTTGGAAATTAAGACGCATTTCTTATCTGTTAGCTGAGGCTATGATATTGAATAGTTTCTGCCTCAAAAGATGAAGAGCTTCTAATTTTCACACAGCAAACCTTAGCAAAACTTCTTTGAAGGGCCTTTATGTACATCACATTTTTTTTTTTTACAATTTATGTATTAGTCTTTGTGTGATTAGTCCAGGATTATATTGCTATGTTTCCTGCTGAAGGTGTGTATTCTCATTACCATGGTGGCAGTTAAAGTGATCTTTCATGTCCCTAGGGTAACATGAAAAGCCCTAGATCTAGGATTGCCAGTCTCAAGTGGGACCAGGAGATCTCACCAAATAACAACTGAACTCCAGTCTTTTCCCCTGGAGAAAATGGCTGCTTTAAAGGGTGGACTCTGGCTTCATGTCCTGCTGAGGTACCTCCCCAGGCTCCACCGCCAAATCTCCAGGAATTTCCCAAACTGAAGTGGTCTACTCTACCTGGTTCATAAAGAAAACTGGCTTAATGGAGACAAGGGGAGGACCCTTGCATGGTTCTGCGCTTCTCAAGTGATACACTGCTTTGTGAAGTAGTAGTACTTCTGCTGTTCCCATGCTAATGACTAATGCCAGGCTGGAGTAGTGATCAGCAAAAAAGGGTCTTGAGTGATCAGTAGCTGCCAAGTGCAGGGAGAAGAGTCTGTTTGTAATGGATGCTCTCCCTTACCCCTTCTCCATACCTAACAGGTATGCACTGTGACTAGTTGGGAAGCCAGAATGGTGGGTGATGATTTTCTTGAAAGGTATGAAAACTGTGTTGTGTCTCTCAGCAATTTTATGGTGTTTTCTCATTCATAATAATAGTATCTCACTCCTCTTTCTGCATTGACTTCTTGGCATTCTCAGATAGGAAGATATGATTGTCTATGTGGGACTATGATATCATCAGACTGACTTCATGGACTCCAGGCTACATAATCCCCAATTCGTTGTCCAGAAATAGGAAGAGGACTTTTTTTTTTTAGAAGGGTACATAATCATGAACAGTTTTTTGGCTTAGAAGCAAGTAGAAGGTAGGTATTTCTGTGTTCAGAGAATATTTCTATCCAACTGAAAGTGTACTTGTCATGCAAAAAAGTGTTCAGCATTGAAAAATCAGAAACAGTTTTAATTGTGAAGCATTTAATTCAGAAACTTCTCACAATGAGATAATATTGGAAGATCTGTGTTAAGCTGCTTTTGCTGTAACAGAGACTGTTCACTCAATATTCAGTGTTCTTTTAGAGCACAAAAATAGCAATGTGTGTGCACTCTTCTCCTACATTCATGCTTCTATGGAGTGGGGAAGTATGAGCACAATTGTTCTGAGTTCTCATGGACAGTAGGATACCACTAAAGTATGTGGTTATTGCCAGTGATTCTTCTAGTAATCTTTAAACACCAAGAGTAACTCTCAGAGATCGTACTGAAATTATAGAAGTTAACTTGAGTAGTTAAAAACCTCTGGTATTCACTATGGTAATTAACTCATGTTGCTTATAGAAATTCTAACTGCCAGTAGTACAGTTGAGTAACAGCAATATAGTAAAATATATGAAAAGCTTGGTCATGTAAATTCCCTCTCTATAAATCTTATTGATGTATTGTCGAAGGCTTTCACGGCCGGAGAACGATGGTTGTTGTGGATTTTCCGGGCTGTATAGCCATGGTCTTGCCATTGTAGTTCCTGATGTTTTGCCAGCAGCTGTGACTGGCATCTTCAGAGGTGTAGCACCAAAAGACAGAGATCTCTCAGTGTCAGGCACTGTAGTGACACTGAGAGATCTCTGTCTTTTGGTGCTACACCTCTGAAGATGCCAGTCAAAGCTGCTGGTGAAACGTCAGGAACTACAATGCCAAGACCACGGCTATATAGCCCGGAAAATCCACAACAACCATATAAATCTTATTGTTTTTTATCATAGCCTTTAACTATTCTACTTCATAATTATGCAGATGTTTCCAATAGGATTCAATAGGATGTGAAATGTAAATGATGTTATAACAATTTTCAAAGGCATTTCCTTAGAAAATAGTGATTATAATTGGGAAAAGGTACTGCAGAATCTTCTTTGGGGAGGTTGTTTGATTTGTTTTATTTATCGTATTTGTATTTGACTTCAGCCAAAATCTGATGGGAGGATAGGGATTCTCAGCTGATCGGGTTTCAGGAACAGAAGGACTGCTGGGCTGTTTCCTGGTGTCTCTCTAAAGATAATGAGAAACTGGAGAGAGGATGTACAATAGAGACACACCTTGCTGCTTCCTTCCCTCTGTTCAGGGATAGTAGGCGTTCTTTTGTTTTTTGTAATATTCTTTTTTATACACACTGTGTCATTTATTTTCTTTTTGTAGTTGTGTTAGAGTTTTAGTCATTAGTGAAAAGTTTTCACATAAGAAATTTTCTTAGAGATGGTAGACCTATGGACCTAGTCTAGTACGGTCTAGACCTAGGTCTAGTATGGTTTCTTAATCTATGATACATGCTGGACAGCAGTCTTAGGTTTCCTGAAAAAATTCACATAAAGAGATTACACATTCTTTGCAGTGAGTTCATTGCACTACTATATTCCTGTTACTGTAAGCTAAATGGATTTGTTTGTTCTTTATTTTGTTTGTTTTATATATCACATTTTTGTCCAGAGAGTTCAAGGTGGTATACACTGGGTGATCCCGACAATACTATAAGGAATGATTTGCAGTGCTCCCAGTTCAGGGCTAAGCAGGAATTTGAACTCAAGTCTTCCTGGTGACATGCTTTTTAGATATTTGAAAGTTGTCAACAGGTTTCCTTCCGCCTAGGCTAAAATTGATTTAGTATCTTGAGTTTTTCCTCAGATGAATCAGAATCTGCTATAGTCTACACCCACTGGGAACAAAAGCTCTGTAATTGCCATGTGTGTATTCTCCTAGGACATGCCTGATCTTTGACCTTCTGCTCAAACTGCTCTTTAACGGCTTAGGAAACGTGTAGTTTTGTTCTGTTTTTACTTCTGCAGACCTCTTTTGCAGTACAGGAACAGTTAACATTCATTATTTGACTTTTTTATTCCTCAGAATGAAACATACATTAAACATGAAATTACAATCCCAAATTAGGAAAAATAATCTACACTGATTTTTTAAGATCTTTTTTTGAGGGCATCTTAGAGTAGAAGAGTAAATGTCATAGAAATCATAACAAACAAAAACATTAGGAACAATAATTATATGCCGTTTTCTGCTGTCTCTTGAGGACCAATATTTTCTGCATAACAAATAACACTTTAATAGTCAACGGAAAAAGAATTCTAGCATGATTGCTTGCTGACTAAATTGAAAAGTGCCACAATTAAATTTGGTCTTGGGAGTCTTCAGATCAATTGTTAATACTTGACTAATTCAGTTTTATGTAATCAGTAAGATAAATATGGTGATTTGAGTAGATGTAGAAAACTGCATGAATGAGGTCAGGACAGTTCAGCTTTGAGGATAAGATTTCTCAATTGTAGTATATAGTCATATGTATATGGAGAGAACATTTAATACTATGTGGCATAGATCATTGGGGGAAATCTCCAACTTTAAAAGCAAAATATGTATTCAAATGGATGTGTGAGTTAACAGACAAAAATGGAACAGAAATACTTTGATTTGTTGTACAACGTGTTCAGTTCAAGGGGTCACATATGTACACACTTGTGTGAGACTTCAGGAAGATCTGTCCTAAAAAGACTGGATTCTGTTCTATTGAGATTAACAGAATCCAAGACCTTGAAAGTTTAGATAAAAGTTCATTTAACATTTCAGCTTTTGCTGTTTATGATGGGTGCAGGTAGTAGGATAAAATGTTCTTCATTATCAAGTGATTCAGAGCCACTCTTTAGCACAGAGTGTGTCATCCAGAATACAGGCACTTTTGTATAAAAATTTCCACCTCTGTCAAGGAAGAAGGTTTTTTTTACGTTTTGAACTGAGAAAGGGTTGAGAGAATAGCAACATGGACTGTGCCTACTAATTCCTGCCAAAAGACTGTTTAATTATTTTCTTCCTTAGCAGATCTACAGAGGCTTCAGTTGTATTCTTTCCTTCATTCAGTTCATTTACTTTAACATAGGATTGCCAACCTCCAGGCGAGGCCTGGAGTTCTCCCAGAATTATCACTGATCCCCAGATGACAGAGATCACCTCCTGTGAAGGAAATGGCAGGTTGGGCTCTGTGGCATTGTATCCTTGCGAAGCTCCCTCCCCAAAGTCTGGCCACCTAAAGCTCTGTCCCAAATCTCCAGGAATTTACCTACCAAGAGTTGGCAACCCTACTATAAGATCTAAGATCTCTTCAAACTTTCTGAATGATGAATAATAAATGCATGTAGACGTCGGGAGTGGGATAGTGGTTGCAAGTCACAAACAGCCAACAACAAGCTGTTGATTTGCAATTGTTGTGTGACTTTGGGCGACCTGGACCCAAATTGTCAGACCTGTAATTTGGAAGTGGAGATGGGTTAGTTCCGATGTAATGTGAAAACATGGTTTATTTTAGGTGTAGTTAATTAGTAAAACCAGGATTGGGCCTGCTGATAATCTGTAAATCTAGGCTTGTCTTAGAAAATGCTGGCTTTATTGATGTCACTCTTTTTATCTTTCTCTCCACGAGAGATCCAGCTACTGTCCCAGCCTGCTTCACAGCAGCAATTTGCTTACTGTTGGCTACTGGCAACAGAAGGACTTAGAAACTTCAGCTGTTCTTGGTTGCTGAGCCACCTCCATCTCAGTTCAGAAGCTAGCCAAAGCTTTTACGTTAGGCCTGTCCTCATTAAAATGTGAAGGAAATAGACTTGTGCTGCTCACTTCAGTGCAACTGCCACACACACACTCAACCAGACTCCTTCCCCAGTGTTTTAACTGCTCCAAAGCACACAAGATTGCATGTCCATCCTCTGGACTTATCCATATGCCTGACGTGTTTCCATCTCATACACCATCCACCCACTGTGTACCTAGAGAATTTAGTACTGAATTCTCCAGCTCAACAAAGGCCCCTTGAAGAGCACATATATTGACTATCTGATTCCATTCACATAATAAGTGCACATATGAATTGTGTAAAATGCACTTTCTGGAACAGAATACAAGTATGAAAAAAGTTATAAATTATTTATATTTATTTATTTACTTTGCATTTCTATTCCGCCCTCCCCACGAAGGAGGGGAACTTAGTTCTATCTATCTGTCTAGTACACCTCTATCCTACTCTTCTTCCAAGGAGCTCAGGGCATTTTACATAGTTATCCGTTCCTAATTTTATCTTCTCAACAACTCTGTGAAGTAGATTAGGTCGAGAGTGGCTGTTCTAGGATCACCCAGTGGTTTTATGGCAAAGCAGAAAATATCTTCACAACATTAAATATAATTGTTTGGTTTTGGGATTGCTTTGAGATTCTGTGAAATCTTGGTTATGAAAATAATGTGAAACTTAATTAGATTATTTTTGGTGGAGTAATTCTTAACTGATGAATTGGTGTCATAAATGTACCCTGGCATGTTGAAAGCTATATTGACTTGCTTGTTTGTTCATGGGAGTTGTAGATCTTTTGTTCGGGGTAGTGTGTGTATATCAGATGCATGTGGGTTTTTTTTTCATTTCAGTTATAAATAAAACATACCATGGTTTGCCTGAAATCTAAATTTATACAAATGTATTCTTCATGGTTTACAATGAAATCCAAACTTATCAATATATCTAATTCCCAATATGTTCCCCTCTGTGGCTACTTAAATCAGGAGATTGGGGCCAAGACAGCATTCCCTACAAGCCTGAAAAGCCCTAGAAAAATCTGTAAAAAGAAATTCTGAAATCAAGAATAATATTATTGGGGGGTGTGCCCCTAAATATAGAAGTAATGCCTGTAGTTTTAAAACATAAATACCCTCTTTGGGGCCATTGATAGGCAACCACAACAATATTGCCAGCATTCAAGCCTTGTTTTCTATCAGTAAAAGGCAGAGGGGGACGGCCCTTTCCAGGGCTGTTTTGGCCTTTAAGGGAAGACTCATCAGGACCAGGACTAACACCAACCATTGAGTGACTTGCTACTGCACAACTTGCAGGTAAATAGTGTGCAAAACTGGGCCTGTAAACCCTCCAGAAAATCATGCAAAACTCATGGCACAGCAGCGTCTTCATAGTGCAATTTCCCGTTTAATGGTATGATGACATCAGAAATCACGCCATTAAATGGGAAATCACGCTATGAAGATGCTGCCATGCCATGAGTTTTGCGCGATTTTCCGGAGGTTACAGGCATGTGAAAATGGTAGTGACCCCTTATATGCTGCCACACACCATAAACCTCCCTATATAGATATGGGGCTTCACAGGCAGTTAAGGGCAGTCACAATATGCCACTTGTCTAGTCCCAAATTATCAGGCAGAGAGCCCACCCTAAACCAAATCCACACTGGATCCTCTTTGTACTCTTCCCAGGGACTTTTCCAGACAGGCAGCCAGCTCCTTATATTCACTTTCCATCCCCTAGCTACTGCCCAGGTTTATTGGGAAAGGGTTTTCTTCCTCTATATTCTGCCTTCATTTATTTAAATGAACCCATTGGTCGTGAAGGTGGGGGCTCTCCTGACCTTCTCAGGCAGGCCATTCCACAGGGTAGGGGATGCTGTTGATTTCGTGTACGGGCTGCTGTTGATTTTGCCCATGTGCAGGGTGGAACATGTAGGAGACCCTGTTCAGATGAGTGAAGTTGTCATGGAGGAACATAGGGAGGGAGGCGGTCCCATAGGGAGGTATGCCGCACCCAGGCTATGAAGAGCTTTGTACATGATAACCAATACCTTGAACCGAGTTCACTTGCCAGAAGTGTAAGATGGTCAGAGTTTTGGAAGAAAAGGTTCAGAGCCTGGAGGAAAGGATCACCACCCTTCAGGAGATCAAGGAGGGAGACAATTTTATTGACAACAGCCTGGGGGCTCCGCACGGCCAAGAAGAGGAAAGTCAAGGAGGAGGGGAAAGAGCTGATCTCCCTTCTGAGCCTCCTCTCAGATCTACAGTACAAACCCGAAGGCGTCAACGAAGAAGATGCTCTGGTCCACTTGAGCTCAAGAATCGCTTTGAAGTGCTAGGGATGGTGACAGAGGTGACAGTGGAAGGAGAACTGCAAAGATCTGGAAGAGGGAGTGCAGAAGACATGGGGCCTCATGGAAGTGGGAAAAAACGGAAGGTGGTAGTCGTCGGGGACTCCTTGCTCAGGGGTATGGAACGCCATGTCTCTGGGCCAGATCCCCTATTCCGAGAGATATGTTGCTTGCCGGGAGCCAGAATTCAGGATATTACCGACTGGCTGCCAAAACTCATCAAGCCTGCTGATAAGTACCCGTTTGTGCTGATTCATGTGGGAACGAACGACACAGCTTCGAATACTGTTGCAAGAATTAAAGAGGATTACGAAGCCCTTGGAAGGCAGTTGAAGACATTGGGGGCTCAGGTGGTATTCTCTTCTATCCTTCCAGTCACAGGAAGAGGAGCATGCCGGGAGCGGACCATACTTGAGGTGAATCGCTGGCTGAGATGGTGGTGCCGGCAGGAGCGCCTTGGGTTCTGGGACCATGGGATAGGTTTTCTTAGAGAAGGCCTTCTAGCACATGATGGGCTTCACCTCTCAAGGGCAGGGAAGAAAACATTTGGAACGAACCTGGAGAACTTCATCAGGAGAGCTTTAAACTGATGCCGCAAGGGGCAGGGGACGATCGACATGGCGACTTCAATGATGAAGTGAACACAGTGGGGACCCACCTGGGTAGGAAAGGTCAAACAAAGGTACAAGGCTACAAGTGTTTATATACCAATGCCCAAAGTATGGGCAATAAGAAAGAAGAGCTTGAGCTTCTATTGCAAACAGAGGGCTATGATATAGTAGGAATTACTGAGACTTGGTGGGATGATTCCCATGACTGGAATGTGCTAGTGGATGGGTATGAGTTGTTCAAGAAAAACCGGAAGAGTAGAAGAGGAGGTGGAGTGGCGTTGTATGTGAGGAGAGGGCTTGATTGTCAAGAAGTTATGAGGAATGGGGCGGACAGCCCGGTGGAAAGTATATGGGTAGAAATAAGGGGAAGAAGGACAAAGGGTATTGTTGTTGGAGTCTGCTACACACCACCCGACCAGCGAGAAGAAATGGATGCTGCCCTCTTTGAACAAATTGGCAGAGTATCCAGACATCAGAACCTTGTAATTATGGGTGACTTCAACTTCCCCGATGTGTGCTGGGAGACAGGCTCAGCAAAGCGTCATGAATCACGCAATTTCCTGACCTGCCTGGCCGATAACTTCCTTTTTCAAAAGGTGGAGGAAGCTACAAGGGGTTCGGCCATACTAGACTTGATATTAACCAACAGGGAAGAATTGGTAGATGAGATGAAGGTGGTGGGGACCTTAGGGGGAAGTGACCATGTCCTTCTTGAATTCCAGTTGCTGTGGGGAGCCAAGGAAGTTCGTAGCCAGACTCGTAGGTTAGATTTCTGTAGGGCCAACTTCGATGAACTCAGAGGCTTGATGAGAGTCATTCCATGGGGGAGTGTGCTGGAAGGAAAAGGAGCGAGTGAAGGGTGGGCCATTCTCAAACACGAGCTTTTGCAAGCTCAAGCCTTCACTATCCCAGCAAGACGGAAACTTGGTAAGGGCTCCAAGAAACCGATGTGGATGCACAGAGAGCTCCAGAATAAGCTAAGGGAGAAAAAGGAAATGTTCAGGAAATGGAGAGAAGGACAGACCTCTAAAGAGGAGTATATGAGGGTTACTAGGTACTGCAGATCAGCCATCAGAGAGGCCAAAGCTCAGTATGAGCTGGGTCTGGCTGGGAGGGCTCACTACAATAAGAAAAACTTCTACAGATATGTGAGAAGCAAACACAAGGTAAAAGAGGCAATTGGACCACTGTTGGGAGTAGATGGAGAAACTCTGGTGCAGGACAGAGAAAAAGCAGACAGGCTTAATGACTTTTTTGCCTCTGTTTTCTCCCTGAAGAACTCAGGCACATCTAGAGATAGTAGAAAATGTGGCAGGACACCTGAGTGGCTAATTGACATTGACAGAGAGGTAGTGGAGAGGCATCTGGCTGCACTGGATGAATACAAATCCCCTGGGCCGGATGGGGTGCACCCAAGAGTGCAGAAATAACTTTCCAGAGAACTTGCAGAACCCCTGTCCATCATCTTCAAGGCCTCCTGGAGGACTGGGGATGTGCCACAAGATTGGAGAAGAGCGAATGTTATCCCAATCTTTAAGAAAGGGAGGAAGGATGACCCGGGAAACTACAGGCCGGTCAGTCTGACTTCTGTTGCTGGGAAGATATTAGAACAGATTTTAAAGGGATCAATCTGTAAGCATCTGAAGGACCGCTCAGTGATCCGGGGAAGTCAGCATGGTTTTGTTCCTGACAGATCCTGCCAGACCAACCTGGTTTCCTTCTTTGATCGAGTGACCAGCTTACTGGATCGGGGGAACTCTGTTGACGTGATTTATCTGGATTTCAGTAAAGCTTTTGATAAGGTCCCCCATGACATTCTGATGGGCAAACTGGAAGACTGTGAAGTAGACTATAGGACAGTTCGGTGGATAGGGAACTGGTTGGAGGACCGCACTCAAAGAGTGGTGGTCAACGGCATTTCATCAGATTGGAGGGTGGTGTCCAGTGGGGTGCCGCAGGGCTCGGTTTTGGGCCCGGTACTTTTCAATATTTTTATCAATGATCTGGATGAAGGAGTGGAAGGGCTGCTCATTAAATTTGCTGATGATACCAAATAGGGAGGGGTAGCAAACACCCAAGAAGATAGAATTAAAATTTAACAAGACCTGAATACTCTGGAGAAGTGGGCAGCTGTGAATAGGATGCAATTCAACAAAAACAAGTGCACAGTATTACATCTGGGCCACAAAAATGAGAAGCACAAATACTGGATGGGGGATACACTTCTGGGCAGTAGTATATGTGAAAGGGATCTTGGGGTAAGAGTGGACTGTAAACTGAATATGAGCAGTCAGTGTGATGTGGTGGCAAAAAAGGCTAATTCAATCCTGGGTTGTATCAAAGGGGCCATAGCATCGAAATCGCAGGAGGTCATAGCCCCTCTCTATACTGCCTTGGTCAGGCCACACCTGGAGTATTGTGTGCAGTTCTGGAGGCCTCACTTCAAAAAGGATGTGGACAAAATCAAGAGGGTGCAGAGGAGAGCGACAAGGATGATCAGGGGTCTGGAGACTGAGCCCTACGAGGAAAGGCTGAGGGCCTTGGGAATGTTTAGTTTAGAGAAGAGGAGGTTGAGGGGGGACATGATTGCTCTCTTTAAATATTTGAAAGGCTGTCACTTGGAGGAGGGCAGGGAGCTGGTCCAGTTGGCAGCAGAGGGTAGGACCTGAAGCAATGGGCTAAAACTACATGCACAAAGGTACCGACTGGATATTAGGAAAAACTTTTTCACGGTCAGAGTAGTTCAAAAGTGGAATCAGCTGCCTAGGGAGGTGGTGAGCTCCCCCTCACTGGCAGTTTTCAAGAAGAGGCTGGATGAATACTTGTGAGAGATGCTTTAGGCTGATCCTGCACTGGGCAGGGGGTTGGACTAGATGGTCTGTATGGCCCCTTCCAACTCTATGATTCTATGATTCTATGAGTATGGTAACTGATAGGTAGCCAATGGAGTGACTGTAGGATGGGAATGATGTTAACAACAACAACAACAACAACAACATTCGATTTATATACCACCCTTCAGGACAACTTAATGCCCACTCAGAGTGGTTTACAAACCGCTCCTGCTCGCTTCTGATAACAGTCAAGTTGCAGCATTTTGCTGCATTTTGCAGCATTTTGCAACATTTCTTTCTATATATTATATATGTAGTATGTAGCTGATTCAGTTCTAAGCTCTAGAGCATGGAAAATTTTATTTAGACTGGAAAGAACAGAATGATTATTAACTTATATGGAGCCTTCTGTATGCAATTTCATTAAATCTCAAACAATCTCAAAGTTTTCTGTATAAAAAACTGTAATAAAATTTGCATTATTAAAGTGAATTATTTCATAAATAAATAGATGCATTGTAAATATCTTCCAGTTGTTTCTGGCTGTAAACAGATCTTTAATTCTAATTATATCAAGCTGAATTATAATGGTAGAATACAGCTAAATCATTGAATTAAAAATAAGTTTTCATAAAAAGTCCCTTGTGGGTTTGATTCTTGGCATATATAAGCAATAGCAATATATTTTTATTCCTGCAAATTGCACTAAAATTAATTTCGCATATGTTTTATGCACAAACACACACACACAGACACACACACATATTTCTGCAGATGACTGAGCAGTGGGAATATTAAAAATAAATTACAAAATTATGATCCTTGATGGCTCTTGCTGGACTACCCACAAAATTATGGCTCTTGAAGGACTACCCACAGTTCTTATATGGTACTGGTTCATAAGTAACTGGAATTGGGGAAAGTCTCTGTGGCTCTACTACCTTATTCTTTGTTATTATCAACAGTCTCAGGAAAACAGGCCTATGAGTGATCTATCAAGCCAAATGTACCTAAACCAGGTATGTATTGTGACCTTGCAGCGTAGGGCTGCCAGACCCCCGGTGGGGGCGGGGTATCCCCCGCCCCCACCCTGCCACCCCACCCCTCCCTACCTGGCCAGCGGGGGGGCGCGCACCTTCCATGCTCACCCTCCTGCGGTGCTGCACGCCCCCGCGCACAGCAACCGCCAGTATCAGGCCTGTTTTGGCCTGGATCAGGGCCCCTGTGGAGTGCGGGAGCATTCCTGTGCTCTGCAGGGGCCCACAACGGGCCCAATCCATGCCAAAAAGGGCCCGATCCGTGCCAAAATGGGCACAGATCAGGCCCGTTTTGGCATGGATTGGGTCCGTTGTGAGCCCCTGCGGAGCGCAGGAACGCTCCTGCGCTCCACAGGGGCTTAAAACGGGCCCAATCCACGCCAAAATGGACCCAATCTGTGCCAAATTGGGCATGGATCAGGCCCGTTTGGGTGTGGATTGGGCCCGTTGTGGGACCCTGCGGAGCGCAGGAATGCTCCTGTGCTCCACAGGGGCCCACAATGGGCCCGATTCGCGCCCAAACAGGCTGCGTGGTGACGTCACTTCCCAGCAGTGACATCATCACGCTTGCAGGAGTGCGCACGCGCGCGGTCCGCATGCACACACCCCCTTCCAGGTAAGAGCCAGGTCTCAATCTCCCGCTGGGAGATCAAGAGGGCCTGGCAACCCAATTGCAGCGAGATTTCAGTTTCTGCAGTCCTGAGCCTGCTCGCGGGGAGGGTGTAATACAAATACGAAATAAATAAACAAACAAACAAGCATACATACAGTAACACAATGGGAGATTTATTGAGGCTCTAGTGGGTCACCCACCAGGCATAGCTGACAAGTTGCACTGGGACTGTTGAATCACAAATTGTGCAGGCCTGTGGTACAATATACATTCTAACAGTTATGGATGCAATTCTCTGCTCCATTTACCTCCAGACCCCACTTTTTTGGGCCTTCTCATATGACTCTATGGCCCAGTACTTTTCTAATCTGGTATCCCCCCTCATCGTAGAGCTTTCATGTTAGCCAGGTTCAGTCTCTTTCCCTCAGCTGTCTTAACTGGCAGATATAAGGGTATCCCCTATAAGGAAAGAGTTTGTTCTCGCTCTTATAATGAACTCGATTCTGTTCAACATATTCTTCTTCATTGTCCCCATTACTCTTCGTTACGTTGCCATCTCTGATTTGCCCCCTTTTGTCTTCTGCAAAATCTATGATTGATAAAGAAATTATTTTTTTGTTATCTGGTAAGTCCCCCGAAATCACTGTATCTGTTGCTGAGTTTCTCTCCCATGGATGTAAGTTAAGGGTAGGAGTTTACAGTACTTAGACTTTACTGTATATCTTTTTACTGTGTTTTTTATTCTATCATTGTTCTTGACCGCCTGAGATTCTATATTACCCTCTTGGTATCTAACTTTCAGTGTTTTTTAAACCTTGTTTTTTAATCTTTAACCTTTTTTAACCTTTTATTTTATGCCAATAAAAGGTTTATGATATGATATATATATCATATCATATCTATATCATACATATATGAGCCCACTGATGCGGGGAGGGTGGAATATAAATGTAATAAATAAAATAAAATAAATATATATTACCTCCATAGTAATATGTGAAATAAGAGAACATTGTGTCAAATAGTGTGATGTATATATCATGGGATAAAGAAGACCATTTTAATTTTGGGGACACCACATTACAGTGGTGGCTTGTTTTAAATCACCTTCATATTTATATTTGAGTTGTTTCCTAAATAAATTGCATGTAAGTAAAAAAAAAAACCAGCTTTTATATTATGAAGGGAATCTACAAAGACTCACAGAAAAGGGCAGTTCCATTTTACTAAGCCACTCGACCAGTTTTGTAATTCTTGTTTGCTTCCCACTCCATCTTTCTTTTACTTCCACCCTAGGCTTGCCTCCTTGTCCTTGCCGGCCTCAGTTGCCATCTTCTCCTTGCCTTGATCTTCTTCCTCAACACAGCCAGTGTTCAAGCACCTAAATATTACTGGTTTACATTTTTTGAGAGAGCTGTGCATGATTTTGGGGGGATCTTTAAAATAGAGTTTTTAATATATATATATATATATATATATATATATATATATATATATATATATATATATATATATATATATATATATATATATATATATATATATTTCTGCAGACCCGTGGGCTCCCTTGTATTTGCAGACTTGTAAATATAGCCTTGGTTGGCCCCATTTTTACATATTTAATTATCCATGAGGGATGAGGGGTTGGCCTTTGGCTATAGTGACCCTGGAAGGTAATAAAAGAATTGTGTCTCATATGCAATGTGTGCTGTGATTTTACCCTTGTTTATAGAATGGTGGATATAATGTTTTGCATGTGATTAAGTTGGAGTATTTTGTTTCTACTTTCTAATGTGGGGTTTCTAATATTGTGGGTTTAAATTCAAGCCTCTGGAAAGAAGGAAGGAGGCTGGATGGGTGAATGGAGGGCAGAGTGAACGGCTGCTTTTAGTCTGTGGGTATCTCTAAGTCAGGCAAACTATATGTGCACTTGATTCAGTCTTTGGGTATCTCAGAGGCAGGATTCTGGCTAAATCAGCCAAACTGTGTGAACGCCTGAGAGCCTAATTCTGTCTAAGTCAGACAAATTGTGTGTGTCCCTAGGTCAGTCTGTGTATATCTGAGAGATTATTCTATCTAGGTCAAGCAAGCTATGTGAAAAGGTCTGAGTAAATCTATGTCTGTGTAAATAAGATTAGAGCTTATTCTGTTAGTTAAGACCTGTGTGGAAAATTACTTTGCGACTATGAATATACCTTCAAGAAGATGTTACTTTTGAAACGACCAAGCTTAATAACTATTCTGAAACCAATATGCTTATCAAAACTCTGCAACCATCATGCTTATATTCTTACAAATACATTCAACATTTGTTTTTTAAAAAATCCTTTTTTAACCACCACCCTCACACTGACTGCTTTGTCAAACTGCCATCTATTACCATTTAAACCAAAAGCCTTTGGTGGCAGCAAAAACTTTTTGAGGGAGTCAGGGAGACAGCAATGTGAAAATCACCCAAACGAAAAAGGGAAGGTGTTGGTAAGGTAAAAGCCTGGGTAAAGAATACTTGAAGCTCTGTGTGAGTGGAAATAAAGTGTTGTTTGTGACCAGAGCCCTCCTGAGGTGTAAGTTTAAGCTAGTAAGGAGGAACTGAATCGCAATGGCAAAAGTTATAAAAAAAGAAAATCTGTACAGTAGATAACAGAAACTGTGAAATCAGCAGATTTCTGATTGTTTCTCTTCCTTTGAACATTAAAAAATACAGCTTATGGATTTTTAAAAAATCTTATATATACATTATAAAGAACTAAGCAGAAAAAAATTTAAATATTTAAATACTCCTGTAAATGATTTTATAGATATGTGCTTTTATCATATGGAAAGGTAATACAAGGAGCATATGCATTTTCTTTTCCTCAGCAGTAATGTGGCATTTTGATTTGTTTTTACATCCTTTTTAAAGGCTCAGTGCTTGTGGAAAGTATAACTAATCACTTTTGATGTCACTCTTGGAAATCTGAGGCACATGTACTTGTATTCAGTTTTGTTCCACTTGGCTTTATCCACTTGTCAATACCTAAAACTTTTCAAGTTCCCAGGAAAACAGAAACTCTTATGAATAGATGCTGTAGACAATCTTTCTTTTGTTTGAAGATGTTTCATTCAGTAAAAAGGTTAAAAAGCGAACAAGTCAGCAGTAAAAAATATTTGAGTTCTTTTTGTTAAAGAGAGGAGCAGTCACAGGAGTTATGAAAGAAGAATCTGTTCAAACCATTGGAAAACTGATGTTAAAGTTTGCAAAAAGTGGGTAACAGTCTGGCTTCCAAAATGAAGACAAACTACATTTACAGTGTAACCCTGAGCAAAGTTACTCCAATGGGTTTATACTGGAATAACTCTGTTTAGGATTGCACTGTTAGCAAAATAATAGGACACTGTGGAAAGTGCTTTGAAGAAGGAAAAATTAAACTGAATTCCATGTGGTGGTGGTAGAAAGTGCTTCAAGTTGTAGCTGACTTATGGTGACTTTTGCTGGAGTTTTCAAGGAAGGAGATTAACGGTGATTTGCCTATGCAGCCCTGGTCTTCGTTGGAGGTTTCCCATCCAATTTCTAACCAAGACCGACCCTGCTTAGCTTTCTAAATCTGACAAGACTGGGCTTGTCTGGGCTATCCAAGTCAGGGCAAATTCCATATAGTAAAGCAATATTCATTGCTGCATTAATAAATTTTCTATTCAGGAACATTAACAGTGCAATCCTAAACAGAGTAACTCCAGTCTAAGGCCATTGATTTAAATGTGCTTATACTGGAGTAACTCTGCTTAGAATTGCACTGTTAATGAAATAACATTTAACATTTTAAAGTTCTGCATAGCAAGACAGGCTTTTTCAAAGTGAGAGCAGAGGTATTGTTTAGAGGTTTTATATCTAATTAGAGTCAGTGAGACCTGAGTTCAAGCCCCCAGATAGCTGAGAAACTCCCTGCTTGGACTTTTATTTAGTCACTTTCTTTCACCCTAGCTCTATCTCACAGGGTGGTTGTGGATATTACCAGAGGAGAGAAGGCCTATGTACACCTTCCTGAAGTCCACTTGTGAAAAATGAAAATGCCTTGTCACTAGGCTGAATGTTTATTTCATGAAAGGTTTAATTATCTTTTTATGATGTAAAAGAAAATTATATATTACAAGCTCTGTCCTGCTAAAGTGAAAATGCTTTTATAAAGAATAGACTAATATATGAGGACCGCAGAGATTAATTAAACAATAGAAAGGATTTCAGTTAGTCCAAGGTGTCATCATAACCCTGTCAGCCAAAACACCTCTTAGAAATAAGTTCTTCTTTCAGTAGAACTAGCTTCCATATAAACATATTTAGGATTGCTTCCTCATACTACATCTTCCAGATGCTTTATGTGCATAAAAATATTTATATTCATTTTAATGGATCTTGCACAGCCAGCCATTCAAGTCATGTGACACATAATACTCAGTTTGCATATAGTTTATGTGTGACTTCTTGCTTTTACAAAATACAGTTGTTATGGCTATAAAGTGAAGCAGAAGATCAGTATTGGCAGGATAGGGGTCGCAATCTTTACACACATGAACACATGAGGCTCCATTATTCTGAATCAGACCATCGGTCCATTACAGTCAGTATTGTCTACTCAGACTTGCTATGGCTGTCCAGGGTCTCTCAAGTAGAGGCTTTTCATATCACCTACTGCCCAATTCTTTAACTGCTAGGGATTGAACTGATACCTTCTCCAGGTCAGTCAGATGCTCTGCCACTGAGGCTCCCCAGTTTTCCCTATATGCATTTGTCCACAAGGCAAAACATATAATTAGGATGTCTGCTGAGGAAAATACAGTGTTGGGAGAGTGATTTTTAGGTCAGAAAACAGTACAAGTGGAGAAAGATTAAGAATATTCTCCTACCTCATACTAAACATTCACATCAGCATCCTACTATAACTATTGTGTTAACAATAACCTGTGCATGATGGTGGAAGGTCAATATTGTATTTGCTGATATTGTTCCATAGTTATATCTGACTTCTTTTATTCTAAGCTATTTTTGCAGTTTCCTAGTGCAAAGAGAGACCGGCAAATGAAGAGGCAGTCTCAAAAGGTACAAAAGAAAGAAATTCTGTTTAAGTCATTCCAAATTGTCTTCCCAAATCTGTTACATACTATTCATCAGAGGCAAACTAAACAAATTAAAGTACAAGTATGTTGCAAAATCAGATGGTTTTTCTGCCTACCTAGTTCAGTTGAGCACACAGACTCCAGTTATACCCTATGGAAAAATGAATGGCAAAGATAGTGACAATACACATTAGAGGTTACAAACATAGGTCAAGCGTGGTGAGGGCGTGAAATCGTGATCCTTCACCATCACCATGCATACAGTGTATACACAGAACATAGTTACTGTACCACCATAATGTCCTAATTCCCTCTAGTTAATCTGTAAGGGCATCTCCTGAACCCTTATGTAGCCTTTGTATCTCATTGAGGTAGCGAATGGAAACACAATAGTTTATCACCGTGGAATCAGGAATCCAGTTTTGTTCTAATCTCACTTTTATTACAGCAAGAACTATAGATCTGTACAAAAACTGGCAACTTCCTACCACCCATAACCATTCAAAAACAAAACTGTGATCCTGCACTTGCTGTCTGAAATGATACAGCTCACTGAATCACCTTTTACCATTTTATTTTGCTACATGTCTATATCAGGTCTGAGACTTGCCACCTTGGCACTGCTCAATCAACCTAAGAATTCATTCACATCTCTCTTCTTTCTTGGTGGAGGTGTTATTAACCTTTTCCCCTGCACTCAGGGGAAAGGCTTAAACCTCCTACCACAGTGCCAGTCTTGATTTGGGGTTTGCAAAATGAAACAAACAATCCAGAAATACACCTGAAAATCACTGTTAAAGCAGCTTCCATAATGGTGAACCAAATCTGTGAAAATAAATTGTAACACTGCCCCACACACACCAAAAAGTTTGTGTGTTTCAGTTCAGTTCTTACCTCATAAGTGGAAGCAGCAGCAGCAGACAGGTTGCCCACATGGCAGTATCTTGTTTTCCTTAACGGCATTCACTAATTGGATCCCAAGAGGAGAGAGTCTTTACCTTATTAATTAACTCTCTTGTTGGGAAGGGAGAATGTGTGCAATGTGCTTGAGTGCATCTCTCCCCTCCTTCGCCATTGCTACCCAAAAAATGGTCACTGTCTCCCTGCCAATTGGGTCCTTGCAAGGGGAGACCCTTTCCCACATTGGCTTTGGGGACATTTGGAAGGAGAAATATGCAGATTTCAATCATAGGCTGCAATTCTAAAGACACTTCCTAGGGAGTAAGCACTATTGAATAACATAGGACTTATATCTGAGTAGACATGTTTAGGGGGAATGTCCATCTTGGTTTGTTTTGCAGCACTACCCAGGCACTGGTTTGTTTCCTCCACTCCCATTAGGGCACTTGGATGGTTGGTCACTGTGAGGAAAAGTTAGGTGGAGGGAGGGTGCAAGTAGTCTGTTCAATCAAACATGATAAAAGCCCTGGAAGATATCAGTCATAGGCCGCAATTCTAAAGACATTTCCCTGGGAATAAAGCATTATCGAATAACATAGGACTTAAACCAAGGACACCTGTTTAGGATTGCCCCCTCTCCTTTGCCAGGCAGTTTACTGCCATAGTGTGTACCCATTGGTACTTGCCTTCTTCAGGGACCGTTGCTGCATCCGTGAGTGTGCATGTGGTGTAACTGAGGAAAAACTTAGTGGATAAGAGAAAGGAATTTATTCTGTGTGATTTTGGTGCCATTAAGTCCAAAAAGAGTTGCCCCAAAGAGCCTGGAAGCCTTCATTGCAAAGAGCTGGGCCGAAACTTAGGATAATGAAAAAAACCTTATTAGATCCAAGCTATCAGTGCCCCATCTGGAAGAAAACCAATAACAGTATACAGTTTTTCAGAAACACCAGATCCGAAATGGAAACACATTTTTTCAGTGCACACCCCTGCTTTTGATCCAGTGTGAGTGACCTCACTATTTAATAGAAGCTTTAAAAGATGGGTGATCCAATAACTAGGTTAGTCTAATTGTGTTCTGAGAGGAAACTGCCAATTCAGTTACCATAGCAATCAGCAGTTTTCTTTGGATTGGAAATGTGGGCTAGTTCTCTGGTAGAGGGAGGGCAGGAAGGTTCGTATTGTTACTCATTTGATACAATCCTTTATGAACAGGTCAATGGTTAACTGCATGCTTAGATACAAAACAGTATTTTAGTGATTAAAATTATTTTCATATAGTTCAGTGATGATTAAGAGTTGTAAAACAGCCTATGCTTTTATGAACCTGTTGTTACTAAGTGATCCTTCTTGTTTGCAGTGGAATGAGGACAAAAAGCTAAACAGAATATGTCCTCCTCATTGTCTTTTACCTTTCACATTGGGAGGCAGATTCTACCTGTTATTTAGCTTCTACCTCATCCACCCAACCTTACCTCAAGAATAGGACCAATAGGAATATTGTCTGTTTAAGGGACAATTTATACAAGCAAAGAGAGCTGGAATATAAGAAGATCCCTCATGAATCAGACCAAGTATCTACTCCATACAGAACCCAGTAATAAAGTAAGCATACGATCAGGGCATCAAGGCAACATACTATGCCAGTTTCATGACCCCAGGTACTTATAGACAAAGGCAAGCGGCCTCTGAACAAAGAGGTTCCACTTAGCTATCAGCAGAGAAAATTCTCATAGTATGTGCCACTTTAAGCAGTAGTAGCGAATGGATGTTTTCCTACATAAAAATCTTTCCTGAATAAAAGAAATAAATAACTAGGAAGAAGCTCTTAGGAATGTTGCTCTGATGACTGGCAAACTGCTGCACTCTATGCAATCTTCCATATTTCATAGTTTTTTCTGAGAGGTATGTAAAAATGGAAGTTGAATTTTTTAAAAACAACAACAACAGAGATTTGAACCCGGATCTCCCAGATTCTCACTCTAACTACTACACAACACTGGCTCTCTATGATACAGATAACTCTAATCATGCAACTATATGATGCAACTAGCCCTAAGCATGCAAGCCCTCTCCATCTGTACCTTCAGTCAACATGTAGAGAGGGGGAGGATTATGGCTACACCTCCTGCCTCCTCAGAATTGAGCAGCCATTGCTGGTTTATTTGTGAGAGCCCTGTTCCTCTGCTGGGCATAGCCTGGATGACTTCAGTGCTGCTGCTGTAGCCACTTGACTAGCCTGGCAGCCACTGTTGCGTGACTTGTCTGGTCCCAGCCGTGGAGGCCACCACTGCACAATCCATCCGCCCCCAATCCTGCTGCCAGGCAGTTTTATAATTTGCTCCTGATGGCCATGGCTACCTCACCTGCCTGGCTGGCTAGCCCTGTGACTCTGGTGTGGCCAAATGGGGTGCTGTACAGAACTTGCCTCGACTGTGTCCCCCCTATCACGGGGAGAAGTGGTAGAGGATGGAATGGGGCAGGGAGGAAGCTGGGACTTTGGTCTTCTTGTCCATTCGTGCAAGTAGATTTTGCTGTTTGTGGTCCCAGAAGTGAATCC
The DNA here is from genome assembly GCF_028583425.1 of Eublepharis macularius. NCBI lineage: Eukaryota > Metazoa > Chordata > Lepidosauria > Squamata > Eublepharidae > Eublepharis > Eublepharis macularius. Next base: position 87,730,311 of record NC_072790.1, read on the forward strand.
CCTGCAAATAGGTTCTCCTTGGACAGAAACAGTCTCATACAGTTACAGTGGGACCAGCAGTGTATTTGGATATTTAGTTAAAATATTCAATTTTGTGTTAATATATGCATTAATACTGATAGAGGACAAAATTAATCACATTTAAATAATAAAGATATTCTTGAATATATCTTGCATATATGTAGCATTTAAAGGGATCTGGGAGACCAAGGTTTGAATCCCAACTCTGCCATGTATACTGGGTGATACTGGGTCAGTCTGCAATCCTAAGAATGCTTTCCTGGGACTAAGCCCTATTGAATAAAATGACACATATATGAGTAGACTTGCTTAACATTGCTTCCTCAGTCATTCTCTCTCAACCTAACCTACCTCATAGGGTTGCTATAAGGATAAAATGGAAAAGAGGAGGGCAATATTGTAAGTTGCTTTGGGCTCCATTGGTACCCAATAAATATGTTTACAATACATTAATCTAATGTTGCATCCCCTCTCGTAAATACACACCTTAACATGATGTGTCAGGGAAACTGAGAGCAATACCATCAGGAATGCAGGCTTGGTCAAGAGTCTAAACTCCTGGAAGAGTAACTCAAGGTGGAATGGTCAAAGCTGAGACACCAGACTAAGATGCATCCACCCCCTTCAGGAATCAATGGCCACATCATCAGAATATAATTGACTTTTCCAATGGTGGCAAAGGAATTCTTGAATGCTAGCTGCTGGGCAGCTGCAGTAGTAGAAAGTGACACTAGTGAAGGATCTTTCACAGTAGAGTCACTTCAACTAACCCTGATTAGTGCTGCGCAGAAGACGACAATGGTCTACTACTTCTGTTAATCTCTTACTTTGAAAACCCTATGATAAGACAATCCAAAATGAAAGAAGATATAGTGCTGGAAGACCGGACCCCCGGGTCATTTGGCACTCAATTGGCTACTGGAGAAGAGGCAAGGACAAATACGAATAGCGCTGTTCTTAATGGTGGGACTGAGTTTAAGCCAAAAGGACGTTGTGATGGATTGCACATTTTAAAACAAAGCTGGAAGTGCTGTACACACAGCTGCATCCTATTAAGGGTTAATGCCTCACAGAATCATAGAGCTGTTGAATGACAGGTTACTCCAAGGCATTTGATTGGGTAGCATGAGTTGTAAAGAGAAGGGCTTTTTTTCAGTCCTAGCAGAGAGAATGGAATCCAGTGTGAAGAGTTGGGGAGAAGGAGTCCTAACAGACAGCATTTTGAACACTGACAGGAGAACTGAGGAAAGTTGACAAAGAGGTTTCAGAAGTGAGTGCAGACTCCCAAATGGGCCAAGGAAGAAGAGAGTGGAGATTTTCCCTTCCCTGTCAAACAAGGAGGTATCTGGAGAGTGAAGAGATCTCTGGTCAGGTGTGGTTGTAAACTGCCTGTGGAGACTTACAGATTGAGAGCAGAACCACAAGTGACAAAAGGCACAGATTGGACACTTGTCTGCTTCCCTCAAGTTTTGATGGGAAATGTAGGCAACTTGGCGGAATGTTGGACAAGTGACAGTTGAAAAGTCCATTGGACAGCAGTCAGAGAGCGAAGCTGCGAGACCAGGATGCCTACATTTCCCATCAAAACTTGAGGGAAGCAGACAAGTGTCCAATCTGTGCCTTTTGTCACTTGTGGTTCTGCTCTGAGTTAAAGATTGAAGGAAAGCACTGGTATGTGGAGAGAAGGGGATTGGGGTACTAGAAAGTGGGTACCAGCATTCCTAATTCCAAAAGTGAAAGAAAATACTAAAAGAAAGTATACCAGAGTACTTGAGGGAAACCAAGGGAAGAAAAGCCTCAGAACAAAAGCATTTTATGTATCAGTAGAGAGCATAAGAACGGAATACTGTGCGTATTCTTATTTTACCTCATATATTTTCAACCCCTGATTTCACATGGCCTTTCCCTTCTAAAATAAACAAACTTGTTAGTGCTTTTTGAATTTTAAAAATGCCTCAGGTGCTATTTCTGCTGTTTAAGGATGAGGGAATGTCATAGACATCCAATTGTGGATGTGAATAGATACAAAAGGAATGTCCAAAGCTGTTCAATACATAGAACAGGAAGATAGAATGTGAGACATTGCGATTCTGGGTGTGAGTGAACTAATGTGGACTGAATCAGGACATTTTCAGTCAGAAAATTACAATGTGTTTTGCTGCAGAAATGAAAAACTCAAAAGAAATGGTGGTACTCTGATATAAGGCAAGACATAGCATGCTCAGTCAAGAGATATAACACTAGGTCTCACTGATTAATATCAATCAGACTTCATGGAAAGCCTATTAACATAACTATTATTCAAGTTCATGCCCCAACTGCAAATGCTGAGGAGGAAGAACTCAAAACTTATATGCAAGTGTCCAAGAAGAAATTGAACATACATCTAAATAAATACAATCATAGGTGACTGGAACACAAAAGTAGGAGTCAAAGCAGAATAAAACAATGTTGGAAAATTTAGACTAGGATCATGAAATGAAGCAGGAGAGCAACTCATTCAATTTTGTGAAGGCAACAACCTGTTCATTGCTAACACATGCTTCAGGCAACCAAAAAGATGATTGTACATATGGAAATCACTGGGTGGCCAATACAGGAACCAAATAGATTATATAATTGGATGCAGAAGATAGAGAAGCTCTATTTGCTCTGCTAAAACAAGACCAGGAGCTGAGTGTGGTACATATCTTGAGTTGCTAAAATCAAAAATCAGAATACAGCTGAAGAGAAACACTAAAAGAATCATAGTGCTGAAATATAATTTAATAATATTCCTGAAGAATTTTAAGACCATGTAAAGAACAGATTTGCAATACTTAGTTCAATTGATTGTGAACCAGAAGATAGAAAAGAAAAAGGTGACAGAAATAGAGTCATAATTCTAAATGCAGCTTTTCAGTGACTTTCAGTTCAGTCAGGCAGTGAGAGCCAGTTTGGTGTAGTGGTTAAGAGTGCGGGACTCTAATCTGGAGAGCCGGGTTTGATTCCCCACTCCTCTACTTGAAGCCAGCTGGGTGACCTTGGGCTAGTCACGGCTCTCTGGAGCTCTCTCAGCCCCACCCACCTCACAGGGTGTTTTGTTGTGGGGATAATAATGGCATACTTTGTCTGAGTGGGCATTAAGTTGTCCTGAAGGGCAGTATATAAATCGAATTTTGTTGTTGTTATGATTATTATTTCACACAGAGACAAAGAAATCTATTATAATACCTACTGCAAAGAATTTGAAGAGAACAACAAAAAAGGAAGAACAAGAGACCTGTTCCACAAGATCCAGGAAAACAAAGGGAAATTCAAACTATGGCTAGGGAAGCTGAAAGATCAACATGGAAGTACGGTATTCATCCAGGACAAAACAAAGGAAAGATGGAGTCAATACACTTAAGAACTATACAGAAAAGAAGAGATTCTTTAAAGAAGAAATTTTTGATAAAGAACCTGAAATCTTATAAAGTGAAGGGAAAGCTTAACAAGACTATGTCAACAAATATGTAAAATAAAACAATGGCCCACAAACTGGAAACATACAGTCTACATTCCAATTTGAAAAAGGGAATGCCAAAGAGTGCAGCAACTATTGGACAATCATGTTAATTTCCCATGCAAGCAAACTGATACTCAAAATTCTACAGCAAAGACTATTACTGTATATGGAATGATGTTGAAGCTGGATTCAGAAAAGGAAGAGGCACTAGAGATCACATTGTATATCTACAATGCCTAATGGAACATATCAGAGAATTTTAAAAGAAAATCAGCCTGTGTTTTATAGATTACAGCAAAGCTTTTGACTGTGTTGGATCATGAAAAACTATGGAGAATGTTAAAAGAAATGGGGGTTCTACAACATCTGATTGTTTTGATGTGCAACTTGTACTCTGGGCAAGAGGCTACTGTCAGGACAAACATAGGGAAACAGAATGGTTTCCAGTTGGCAAAGGTGTCAGACAGGGATCTGTTCAACATCTATGCAGAGCATGTTATAAGGAAAGCTGGATTCGATGTAGAATAAGGTGGAGTGAAAATTGGTGGAAGAAACATTAACAATTTGAGATATGCAGATGATACCACGTTACTGGCAGAAAATAGCGAAGACTTGAAATGACTACTGATGTAGGTTAAAGGAGAAAGCGCCAAAGCAGGATTACAGCTGAACATCAATAAGACAAAAATAATGACTACTGGGGAATTACACAATTTTAGAGTTGACAGTGAGAAATTGAAATGGTTCAAGATTTTCTGTTTCTTGGCTCAATCATCAACCAAAAGGGAGACTGCAACCAAGAAATCAGAAGGGGATTGAGACTTGGAAAAGCAGCTGTGAGGGAATAAGAAAGATCCTTAATGATAAGGTGTTGGGGATTGCACAGTAATGAGATATAAGTTAGCAGAGTCTGATAATAGCACAATGGAAATAAGTAGACAGACTTCTGTGATTCTAGCTCTATAAAAATACTTTACTACATAATAGGGTAAAAAGAGTACATTTGATAGGAAAAACTACAAACAGTTCCTGACTACATCTTGATGTCTAAACTAGGTCCTAGAGAGAGAAAAGCTTAGATTGCAAAGAGAAGTAGACTGAGCTTAGACTGCATGGTCTAGTGGAGCAGTAGTAGTAGTTGTAGTGAACAAAGAGCAATAAAACCTTAGTATACGTTGCTAGCTAACTGCCCCCCAATAAACTGGCTCATCAAATAGACATTCCTGGATTCCCTCATTAAGACTAAAGACGCCCACTTTCTCTGGTGGGAAGATATCTCGAAGCCTAAGTGGTCCTCTAGGCTAACTAGCTATCTGACTAAACAAACAGAACAACAATTTAACTCTTTCATGACTGAGCGTAGGACACTTGTACAGATTCCAGCATAAGGATGTTTCTCTGGGGACAAATATCAAGATAATCCAACTATAGTATTTCCCATTACTATGTAAGGATGTGAAAGTTGGACAATAAAGAAAGCTGACAGGAAAAAGATTTGTTTGAAATGTGGTGCTGGAGGAGAGTTTTGCGGATACCATGGATGGCAAAAAAGACAAATAACTGGGTTATAGATCACATCTAGTCTGAATTCTTCATAGAGACTAAAATGACAAAACTGAGGCTATCGTACTTTGATCACATCATGAAAGGACTCTCTAGAAAAGTCAATAATGCTAGTAAAAGTTGAAGACAGTAGTAAAAAAGGAAGACTGAAAATGAGATGGCTTGACAACAGGGGCGGCGCAAGGGTTTGTGGTGCTCGCGGCCGGCTGTCTGGGTACCCCCCCACACGCGCACACCAGCCTGCGTGATGACATCACGTGCGACATCATCACGGGAGCACGTGCGCCACCACCGGGCCAATCGCTGCGGTGGGCAGCCTCCGAGCTCTCCTGCTCAGTTGCCTGCACTGCTACAGACGCCCGCCCTGGCGGGGGCTTGAGCTGATGGTGGCGGTGGCGTGGGGCGGGAGGGATAGGAGGCTGCTGCTTTGTGGCGTGCACTCCCGCCCCCGCGCCTCCTCCGGCGCTCCCTCTGGCACCCCGCGCCTGAGGCCACTGCCTACCTGGCCTCAATGGGCAAGCCAGCCCTGCTTGACAAAATAAAAGAAGCCACGTCCTCCATTTTGCAAGATCTGAGCAAGTCTGTTAATGATAGAACGTTTTGGAGGTCTTTCATTCATAGGGTCAGCATATTGTCTGAAATAAAAATCATTATATTATAAATTTGAAGAGAAATCGTTTCTAAACTATTTCACCCATTCTTTAAAAAAAAAAAGTGCTTCACAGGATATTTTTTTTTTTTTAGTAATCTCCAAAATTTCCATTTTTTCCATTGGAAAATCTGAAGAATTAATCTGGTGGGAGAATGGAAATCTTCTGCTTCCCCCCTGAATGTTTCCATTTCGTCTCTTTAATTACAACCAAATCACATGACTTATTCAGAAATAATTGCACTAAAGTGCAGTACCGATTACTACCAAGAAAGCATTCACAAGATTGCACCTTTAAAATGCCATTTTAGCTATTATAACTGATGAATGCACATTTTCAACACAAAATATATCATGTACAGCCTCAAGTGTGTCCTATTTGCATAAAGGCAGTCCCATTTGGGAATCAGCTGTCACCTCAAAAGGTCAGGGGCTGAAACATTGTATTAATTTACAACGTTATTTCTGTGCTTTATTTGACCAGTCATCTTCCACAGTCGCTTACATAATACAGCAGTAAAAGTTATATTTAATAATTCAAGAAGTTATTTGGATCCTCATGGGGACTATATGGGCAGTGTTGTGGGTTGTATATCTCCTGACTGGATTTGTTTTTTTTTCATAGCAGTTTATGAACTTTTTTTAGATAACACAAACATTGAAGTGTTATATATATATAGCTTGCACTACTTTAGAAATTACAGCGTTTGATTTCTCTCTCAAACCCAAATCAAGCTAATGCAGTCATTATTAAGCCCCACTGAAAACAAGGTGAAGTCATATACTCCAGTCTAAGCAAAGTTATTTAAATATGCTTAGACTCATATGTGAAGCAAGGACAAATTTCCAAAATGGAATTTCATTGCTAAAGGTTCATTGTTTTATAGAATTAATAAAAGTGAATTGATGTTATTGCCAATGCAATACTAGACAAGCTCTGCACTTTTAAAGTAATCATTTTTCCAAGTAATTTATCCATAGGTATTATGTGAAAGCGTACATGTATGTTTTATTGATATGTAAACTTGGATTGGAGCGGGGGGGGGGGAGCTGCAAATAATTATTTTCATGTAAATAAAAATCAGTCATGACTTTACCTTCATGCCTATGCAAATCAAACCCAAACCCAAAGTTAAAGTTCTTATGTCTCCTGTCACCGGTAGAAGAGATATTACCATCAATTTGATATAAAATGAACAAGTAATGCAGGTAATGTCGCTGTAGCTAAGGGTTAAATTCTGTTCAAATATGAGTGGACAACTATATCCATGACACATCATACACAGTTCCTTGGATGTGATAAAATTAGTGTGAATTGTTTTCTGTCCTTTGGGTTTGTCATCTTAAATTTAACAGTGTAAGGGAAGTACATGTTGTTATTGCACTCGATCCAGCAGAAGAGTTGACAGGACGGGTTGGTGGAACAGATCTTCCCTTGCCTTCCCCGGGCAACCAACAGTTTGTTTCAAAACTCCTCTCTGAGAATCAAGAGAGCTTCACAAACAAAATGTGCTATAGGATGGGGGAGATGCAAGTTATAAACCGAAGACTGAAAAAGAGGCAAATTCTTTTTGTCACTGCAACCACCCATTATGTGATGCATTTTTGTTTGTGAGATTCTCCCAAATCTCAGAGAGTAGTTTTGAAACAAACAGCAGCTTGGGGAAGGGAAAGCAGGAGAACTATCCACTCCACCTGATTCCTCCTTCCATGTACTCTTTGGCTGGAGGCGAACCATTACCTTTACATTTTTACAGTTTTTTCCCCAACAAAATAATTTGCATATATGCAAAAATATTTGCATAAAAGGTTGTTTGTGCATGATAAAATGCTCAAATGGCTAACTGAGTAGAGATGAGTTTCCTGCACACAGATAACTGTTTTACCCAAACTGTCAGGAAGAATGAATATTCTGTCCTGGGCAATAAAACCAGGGTATATGTGCTCCAGGATGAATGGTGGAAATCATGCCAAGGGTCCCACGAGGGCACCAAAACCTCAGGATTGGATGGCAGGAAATCCATCTAGTGCTGTAAGGGTTAAAAGATCTATGTACCTTGAATTTGAGTAAACCCCTCTTACTAAGAAAATATGAAGAAAAATGTTTTTATTAGTTTGATATGTGTCTTAAAGCCAGTTGCTAAATTTCACTAACTCAAGACCAGATTTCTTCTGAGGTGTCACAAAGTATACCTCTCCTGTTGGGGGAGTATTCCTTTTAAATTAGACACCTAGAAACAAAAAAGTCTGTCTATTTTAAACCATTAATCCACACTACTGTATTGAAAGGGTTGTTCATTTCTTCAGCCTCTAACAGTCTGACAGCCTTCAGATTAAAGAGAAAGCAGAACTTTTTTCCTGGTCTACAGTGAAAAGCATGCATCCCAGTCAAAAATCACTCTTTGTTGTCTTTTAAGACTTTTACTTAAAATCAGTCTAATATGTAAATCCTCTAGAAGAACTCATTCATAGCTATGGAATTGTTTACCATCAATATGCTGATGACACCCAGATTTATATCTTGCTATCAAATCACCACGAGATGCAGTAGATATTTTATGTTGTTGTTTGATAGCTGTAGTCAAATGCCTGAGAGCAAACAAATTGAAACTGAACCCAGACAAGACAGAAGTGATTGGGAAGGAAGAGATCTTGAAGGACATTGTATTCCTCACTTTCGATAGTTTGTCTGACCCTTGCAGACTCAAGAACCTAGAGGTTATACTGGATCCAGTGCTACTACTAGAAAAAGCAAATTAAGGCTACAAAAATGCTTTTTGCAAACACAGCCTACCTGGAAGATGTCACACTACCTCGACATGGCTGATCTGGGCACCTGGATCCATGTCATGGTAACATCAAGATGTGACTACAATGCACTGTACATCAGTCTCCCTTCTAAGTTAACTTGGAGATACAGTTGGTGCAGCTTGGCTATTATCGGGAGCTAGGAGAAACACGAATTATTACTCCCATTCTACAGTAATTCCATTGGCTTCCTATAAATTATTGAACCCAATTCAAGGTATTAGCTATCGCCTACAAAGCTCTTCATGGCTTTGGTCCATCATATCTACAGGACTGCCACTCTCCTTATGTTCCACCTCAATAACTTTGTTCATCTGAATAGGGCCTTCTGCAGGTACCACCCTGTACATGGGCAAAATCAACAGCTGCCTTTACACAGGCATTCTTTGTGGTGGCCCACGCTTTATAGAATAGTCCCTTTTCCTTCCTTCCTTTCCTGGTATAGCTCTTTTGACCATAGCCTTAAGCCTGATCCCACATTAACAAAAAAAAATACTAGTACTACTATTACCAATAATAGTGATAATAAAGAATCTCACTCCAATCGCAAAAATTTTCTAATTTTAGACTGGATTACTAAAAGGTAGGATTCCAGTGACCTGGTAATGTATGGATCCTTATCTTGCAAAAGAAAGGCTCTGGTTAATATTTGTAAGCTCATTTTAAGTATTGAAGTAAACCATCTTTGTCTCTCCTCACTGAAATTTGTGCATTATGGAATATGTCTGACGTTAGGAAAGCTCCCATTCACCTGGCTCTCTGTAAATGATGCAAAACTGAATTGTTCAAAAGTGGTATTTGCTCAGATAGAAGGGCTGTACTATAAGGAAGTGGTCTCAAGAGATTCATCAGTAAAGGGATAGGGAACCCATCAGTAAAGGGAAAAGAAGGGACCATAGACTTCACTATTATTGCTGTAAACAGCAAGAGACCATAGGCTTCACTACTACTGCTTTAAATATAATCCTACTGGATAGTTTCTATGTTGTTTAATATATAATATCAGTCATGGAATTTGCCTATGCTCTGTTACAACATCGTTAAATCTTCCTTCCTTCCTTAAATCATACAAAATTGTATGTGTATACCCATTATATGTATATTGAAATGTCTTTGATATTGATTGTACTCTGCCTTGAGTCTCAGTGAGAAAGGTGGACTCTAAATGACATAAATAGTCAAATATTCAAGGGTCACAAAGATACAAAGCGCAGATATGCGGACATATTATCATCTTAGATCTAAAATATAAAATACATTTTTAAGAATATCACTAAATTACTTTCTGAAAGATTAGATAGTATCACACAATTTCAGTTTGAGATTCAGGGGTATTTTGGCCGTAGCTATCTAATATAGGCTCAGTGATGTGAAACCCTCGTGACCCTACCAAAATCCTCTGATTTGTCACTTCCCTATGGTATTCCTCTTTGAGCTGAAGACTTTTCTCATGTAAATGAATGTAACAAATGTTCTACTTGTTCAGAACAGGCTGTTGAGATTAGTCTGCTCATCTATCCAACCACTGCCTTGCCTTATTCAAAGATGTACAGCAAGGTCTTAGCAGAAAAAAATTGTTTGCAGATATGATACCAAGCAGTTGTCAAGCCTACTTCCTTTTTTAAAAAACTGCTATCTGTTTTATACAAAAGTCTGCAACAGACTCTAGTATATCAGGAAGAAATCTAGGCTGAGATCCTTCTTCATGTCTAGTTCAGCTTCTCAGCTGGTAAAGTACTACAGAGATAGAAATTCTAGCCTGCCTGTAAATCTAGTGTTGATCAGTCAGGCAGAGTGATGTGGTAGAAGTTTTCAAACAAATTATGTCCCCCAAGCCATCTGAAGCACTCTACTCATGAGTAGTACTTTGCCTTAGGCATCTCTGAACATTACAATTTCTCCTCTGTGAAGTAAATCCTAGCCTGCTTTAAATGGTTTGGGGATTGCAGTCTCAAAATGTCATGTTTATTATTAACAGAAAATAAATTATGGAATATGGCATAGACTGAAAACATCAGCTGGGCTATTTTTAGTAATCACTTTATTGGAGTAAAACATCAAATATAACGGGAATGGGGAGGGTAGCTTCATATACATAACATAACACACTAAAGTATACCAATACATTTAATTTTACAGGATGAATAGTTTCTTTCTTTGTAGGTTATTCTCTGCTATGTCTTACTAATGTTCCTTATGCTGCTTCATTGCTGAAATGAGATTTCCTTAACCCTGATATAAAATAAAAAGTGCAAGCCTCTTTGGAAGGCAAACATTTTAAAAAATGGGGCATATATTCTGAACTTCCTTCTGAATAACAGCTATTGTATTAAATCTCTTCTTGGGTACCAGAAATTTTTATATTATAAGCCAAAACTGAGATGCTATACTAAAATGTTGCATGTAGTGAATACATTACACAGAAAGAAGACTGTTTTTGCTTCCGAGTCTAATGCAAATATAGAGATGTTTATCTTTCTTGTAACAGGTGCATGTTTTGTATCCATATTAATAAAACAGCCCCCTCCCTCCCTTTCCATGAGACCAGAAATGGACAAAAAATGTCCAACTCACTAACTCTTTGTTGCCACTTTGGTATAACTACTAATAACTGAGGTGCCACCCTTCAGAGACCCTTGAATCCCTAGACCCTCCACTCAGACTCCCAGAGGCCTGGATAATTATACCACCCAGATATCTGTCTTTTCCCCCACATTTAGACCTCCACACATCTCTGAATTCAGCATCCAAAATTCAAATGATGGGAAACCAGACATATGCTTGGTTCAATCCCGCTGTTAAAGTCTAGCTACTTCAAATTCTGTAAAAAGGCATCTCAAGCCCCTCCAGCTTTGTAGTTGAGTCTGCAGCCGAGCCTTCTTCCCCAACAGCAACTAAATTGCATCCAGAATTTTGTTGTACTTGCTCCTGGACCTTTGTTCCTCACTTGGATGCTCCTGGACCTTTGTTCCTCACTTGGATGCTCAACTTTGTAGCTGGTTTTCTACCTGGGCCTGTTTCCCAGCCTCACGCTTGCAAACTTTGTCCTCTCGTTAAATCACTGAACCACTCACCTTGGATCCCCAACTTCTTAGTCGGTTTCAGTTTGGATTTTTCCTTTGTCCTGGACCAGCTTTCCTTCACTTAAGGACAAAGTCAACATAAGTTTTCCTTTTCACCCTTTATTTCCCCTTAGATTCCCCATGCACCCCAATCAGACAACAACCAAGAGTAGCATTGTTAGGACTGTGTGACTGCATGGCGGTGTTGTTTTCTGTTTTTGCCTTCACTTGTATTTCATCTTTTCGAGCCTAGTATTTTGTTAGAGAAATAAAGATTATTTCTTTTTGAGATCCTGTCTTTGTCTCATTTTTCCTTTCTAATTGGAGGGCTGTGTTGAATTGAGACCTAGGTAAACACCAGACAGTTTGACCTCCCCTGGTGACACAGTCTATCCCTATGTGTGAAAAGGAAATTTTGCACGTTGGACCTGTTTGGTAACAAAACCATTGAATATAATTATTCAAAACCCAGATACAAATGTTGTGACCTGGTACTTCAATATGGAACAAAATTTGAGAGTTCAGTTTTTTTCCTTTCAAGGATCCAAAAGCCAGAATAAAAGTAGTATAGATGGCTGTTGTGGGTTTCCGGCCGTGAAAGCCTTCGACAATACATCAAAGTAGTATAGAGTTCTAACCTACACATGCCACATTACAGTCTAATTTTCATTTGTGTTTGCTGTCCCTGATAGGACATATTTGTAACAATGGTTGAATAATAGCAATAAAGCATACTGTGACGTTTCAAATCATATGACATCCCAAATACTGGTGAAATGGGAAATGTTATCTTTGTTGATGAATGTTACCTTAACATGATAAAGCTTCACAATTGATATTGAAATACCCAATTATAAATTGTCAAAGGATTATTAATTCTAAAGTGACAAATTTGTCTTTATTATGTGTATGAACTATAACATATAAATGTGCTGTCAGAACATTATAGTGCAGTTTCAATGGACTGCACATTCTCATTTAATAATAAACTTGAGTCCTTCATTGGGATATAAAAATGTAGCTAATTTAATAAAGTTGCTCTTGTTATCATTAATTTTTTTTGACACACCATTTCTTAAAAGTCCAGGTTATATTCATGATTTTAAGGTTGTGCAGCTTTTTAAAGCTTAGTCATAGAGAGTAAATTCCATCTCTCATAAAATATCCAATTAATTTCAATTTAATAAATGTGATGTTGTTGTTCTGTTACAATAAGGGAATATTGACACCTGCAGACAGGAAGCTCTAGGATGATGATAGAATTTCAGCAAAATTTTATTCAAAATAGTATAAGCAGCAGAGTTCATTTTTAACATGAGCACACTATATTATTCATATCAGTATTGTTTTAGCCTTGATCCGCAAATCTTCATGTATAATTTTAAGAGCACTAATAACTTTTTGGGAGGGTGGTGAAGGAAAAGGTTCATATGTTTCTGACCCCTTATACAACCATCAGATAGGTGTTCACTGTTGTCTCAGAGCTGGCAATGCCATTTTCTTTTAGCCAACACATTATGAAACCTCTGTTGTCTTAGTGTAGAGGACAAGACCAAAGACAAAGTGAGCACTTTCTGTAGTAGATTAGGTCCTGCAGATGATTAAGCACTAGGGGCGTGTATCTAGAATATTCTTGTTGTTGTTTCAGATCCAGGGCTGTTGATATGATTGGGTATTTTCTGGTGGGATGTTGCATACAATCAAATACAACCTCTGTTCTAACAGCAGGCCACAAATGTCTTCCAATTATAGTATATCAACATTGGAGAGGAGAGAGTGCCCTCAAGTCAGAGTTGACTTATGCTGACCACTGGTGGGGTTTTCATGGCAAGAGACTAACAGAGGTGGTTTGCCATTGCCTGCCTCTGCAGCCCTGGTCTTCATTGGAAGTCTCCCATCCAGTTACTAACCAAGGCTAACCCTGCTTAGCTTCTGAAATCTGATGAGATCAGGCTCAACTGGGCTATCCTACACATGTCCAATAATGGTACAAGATTCCGTTGAAGGCATCATGAATTTCAGCTGGGTTATCTTTAAGCTTTATATCTAACAATGACAAATTATCTCAAATATCTCTGTTTTGTCTACTTACACTTCCATTAACTTGAAGAGTTAGATAAATAGCTGTTCCTAGATGGTGAAAGTTACAAGCTGAACATCCCAGTTGTTGACACACGGCTGTGCATGCACTAATTGTGCCAGCAAAGTTGCCAGTGAACATACTGGTCATGGACAAGCAGTAGATGTTTCTCTCTGTCACTGTTCCCACAGAGTCAAAGTCCAGGGTGGAGGCCCCTTCTTGGGGTGCCTCCTTGTCCCATTCTGAAGTCTGGAAAGGTCTAGCAGGCCTGAATGGGGCAAGGAGGGGGATTGAACTCTCCCAGTTTCCCTTCTCTGCTCGCGTGTAGCAAGGGCCCTCCCTCATTGGTTCTCTCTCAGCCTTGATTTTCCTTTTAGAGGCAGCCCCTCATTGGGTGGTCCCATCCCAGCCTCTCTTAACTGCCCCTTCCCCAGTGTGAGGGCCCTCCCTGAGATAGCCAGGAGGTGTCCAATACATTCTGCCTCCTTGGCTCCCCCACATCCAGACCACTACCCAGCATGGCCCACTACCTGGGCAGCATTGCTTCTGCCTCATTCCAGTTCTGTGTAGCAGCATCCTGCTCGCACCAATCATTCCACTCTCGCCTCCACTATTGAGCTTGCCTCCAGCTGGCACTGCAAGTTCTAGCTGGCTTCTGGTCATGGCTGTGTTCGTTGCTGGCTTCTAGGTGGGACTGCTTGCTGGTGGCCCTGTGGCTGCCTCCATTGCCTCTGCTCGGCTAGCCACCTCATCTGTCCCAGCTGGCTTCTGTGCTGCTAGAGCAGAGCCATTCCTTTGGGATGGTGAGATCAGGATAAGGGGCTCTGACTTCAAACAGGTTCCAATAGTTCATCCTTGCAATACATAGAGCAATCAGGTGCTTTACCTACAGCTGCATGATACTCCTTCAATACTTTTCACTCAAGAAAGGTTCACTGGTAGGGGGACTTCTTGCCATACTGAAAGTCCTAGCTTTGATCTTCAGAATCTCCCATTAAACGGATCAGGTAGGAGGTAATGTGAAAGAACACTGCATAAGGCCCTGGAGAACTTCTGCCAGTCAGGGAACAGTACTGACTGTGACAGACCAAGGGTTGGACTCAATATAATGCAGCTTCATGTTCCCACAAATCCCCTACCAGCTAAAAATGATATGCTTGTTGGTTTCAGGAGCAAGATTCCTAAAATAATCTTTGTCATGGTTGTGAGCTACTTCTTGATTTTTTGTATGGGAAACAGTTTAGGCCTGTGTAGTGTGCAGCAACAGTTGACTGAAACTTGGGTTCTAAATTGGAAAAGATTGGATTTTACATTGATTGAACTGCTACAGATGGTGCTTCAGCTTATGAACTATAGATCATAAGACACTGAAGATAAGATGGTTTTCTCTGAAGTGTGTTCTGAAGAAATATGAGGTGGGGTTGCTGATTTAGAGTCTGATTTTGGCTTAGGTGCTACAGAGGCAGAAACAGTGCAGATGAATAAGGTTATTTTCTGCAGTTGTTGAGCATCTTTACACACTTAATATTGTCTGTGTGCAGTATGCACTTGTAACCCTAGAAACTATGGCACCTAGTAGATGCTTGGGATGAAAGGGATTTTTATTCCTCAGAGGGAGCCATAATAATTAGAAGAGAGAAGAGTCAGTACATTTTTGTCTATGTAGCAGACTTGGGGACAAAATCCCTTTGCAGAGCAAAATAAAACTACTGTTGCCATTTTTCTGCCCCTGGAAGATACTGGAGGGCAGGGAGATAACTCTCTCAGGAAGCCTTCTTCAGATAAGGCTGGAGGGAAGGGGTCATTTTTTTTTGGTTGTATGGTTGTCAGTCTCCAGGTGGTAGTGGCTGGAAAGACCTCCCAGAGTTACAGCTGAACTCCAAGTTGCAGAGATTAGTTCCTCTGGACAAACTGGCTAGTTTGGAGGGTTGACTATACATCATTATACCCTGCTGAAGTTCTTCCCCAAGCTCCACTACCAAAATCCCCCCTCACGCCTGCCAGCTGATAGTTTAAAAGGCCGTGTCCTGGCAAAAACAGTAGTGTCTGCTGGCAGCTACTTTGAGGGGTTACCAACTGACCTTCCCAATGTCCAATACCCACCAAATTTGCAGGGGACATAGTCCTCACTGTCCTCTGAAACCCCCCAAGTTTCAGAGAGATTGCACCCTGGGAAAGCATGATCCATGGGTCTCCCCTTTGGCTGTCATTTTCTCTTCACAGTGGCAAAACTGGGACTCTCTGCTGGAAGTACTTTGAAGGGTTAAAGCCAGAAGGAAAGGCAGAAGGAGTTCAGACAGAGTTCAGTCCCTGCCTCCAGTTGCCAAGGGGATTGATTGCAGGTACCAGACTGTCTGGCTTGACCAATGGCTGCTGAAGGCAGCCAACGAGGCTTGCAACAACCACCTGTTCATTGAGGATGGGGCCTCACGAACAGCTTGTTTGCAAACAACAGGTTGGGCTGTTCGTGGGGGTTTTTTGTTCGTAATGCTGTCCATGCCCATGTCTATTAATAACTCCATATTAACCAACAGAAATGATTGATAATTAATATTCTTTGATTAATTGCATGCTTTTCTGGTCTCTTCCCTTCCCTCTTCATTTTCTAGACTTTGCCTTTACATAGCCTGCCATGGCCGTTTCCACACAGCTTACCTGTGCCCGTAATGTCCCGGTAGATAGCGCAAAAAACGCGGAAGATCGCATTTCCTCATGCAAGATTTGCGCGACATCACGTGACATCACGCAAATCTTACACGAGAAAACACGATCTTCCGGTTTTTTGCACGATTTACCAGGACGTTACGGGCACAGGTAAGCCATGTGGAAACAGCCCGTAGCTTTTTTTTCCCCAAGTGCTCTACTTTTCATCACACATTTACACAAAAATGAAATTGGGGGATTATTTTTTACATACGCAACTTTTCTGGGATTATATGAACACATGAAGCTGCCTTATACTGAATCAGACCATTGGGCAGAAGTTCTGAGAAATGCATGGGCAGACATCAGTCAGCATCCCATGGTTTAAGAACAAGTGAGAATATTTTTATCAGACAAATCATTATTTATATTTCAGCTTCACAAATGAAACTTCAGGTGTTATTAGTGTCACTTGGAAAATTCAGTCAATGGGAAGCAAAATGTCTTCCAAGATATTAAAGAAGTTAGTACAAGGAAAACTCACTTTGGACAACTTGAACTCACTACAGGTGAGAAGGTAATGGGTATTTTCAAACTTGGTTTAAAATGCTGTATATGAAAGCTACTTCCTCTGCATGTATAGAGAAAAAATATTTTTAGGTGGGTGGCTGTGTTGGCCTGCAATAGAACAGGATTTGAGTCCAGTGGCACCTTAGAGACCAACAAAATTTTCAGTGTAAGCTTTTGAGAGTCTGCGCTCCCTTCTTCAGACACAAGTAGGAATGAAGATCCCTGAGCCTTATATCCCAGCCAAAGGTGGGTGGGGTGTTACAAGGGAGAGCATCAGGATGTAAAGGTACAATGCAGCTTAATTAATACAAGATATGTAGCAAAGGAAGACGTCAGGATGTAAAGGAGGGAGACTTTGAAGGGAAGGGGCTAGAGTCTCCCCCCTCCCTCTGGCCAGCTGGAAGGAGGGAGACTATTGGTTTAAGTATGTGCTCCTATGTACTAACTGTTGCTTTAAGTATGACCCTACTGGTTAGTTCTATGTTGTTTAATGTCAATCCTAGAATTCCTTCTACATTTCTTCAACTTTGTATTGGATTTTTCCTAATGTTATGTCTTTTTAAACTTGCATTAACTTATGGCATTTTTATTAAAATGTTCTTCATACTGACTGTGCTAATCTCATTCTATGTAATTCACCTTGGTGAGAAAGGCGGATTATAATTGACATAAATAATAATTAAGTCTAGTCTCTTAATCAGATAGTCACTATTCTTGAGGGTATCAAAGATTATGGGATAAGTGTTGCTGACATTTAATTTGCACAATTTTTTGATAAGAAGTAGGTCCTTTGGTGAAAAAAAATATAGAAAATGTATTCAGGAAGATGCATTTCTTGACTTTTCCATGGAGCTTTGTACTTTCTGTATATAATGTGGCATGCAAGTGTTTCACACTGAAGGATGGTGATCTGAGCACCATCCTCTGCATATAGTGTGGGACAAATTAACTTAGATGGATTGCTCATATGCTAAATACATATACAAATTTGACCTAAGAGACAAGTGATGTCAGTGTTTTCAACAGACAAACCAGATTTCTCTAGGCTGTGCCAAAAAATAGCAGAATTAGGTAATTTAGGAAATGAGGTTTCCTCATTTGAATCTTTAGCGTATTTATAATTAAAACTGTAGTTAAAATCAAAGCAAAGCATGAGTCAAAATTCACCACATATTTGCCACATATTTGTACAGTCCAAAATTTAGAAATCGGTATTAATAACGTATCTAGTTCTCTGTATTTCAAAAATACTTAGTTTCTTCTCTTTTTTAGCGCTCAGTTTCTATTTCAATCCAGTTGAAAAGATCACTGGCCTTCAAAAAATGACTAAACACAATGTTATAGAGAAAGGGAAGGGAAGAAGGCTGACAGTGCAGTTCTAAGAATGGTTTTGTGGGAGTAAGCCCCATTAAGTAGACTTCTGTAGGAGTCTGGATAGACACCGTGCCCTTACAATTGCTCCTGAGTATACTAACTGACAAAGCTGATGTCTAAGTGACTTGCAGTAAAAGGATAATTTAAATCATTATCAATAAAACCTATATGTTTTCACAAAGATCAACCAGTTATCAGGATTGTATCTGTGAAAGAAGGGAAGCTATTAGAGCACTGTAAGTTAAAGACAAAAATGATCCGCTACAAAAGAAACCTGGTATAAATTTCACTGTTCATATTTTCAGAAGTGAAATAACTGGCCCTGGGATTCTGGTTGTTTGCAGGAGATGCACAGAACTGAACACAGCTTGATACTCTGTGTATTTTAAAAAGGCAACTATTGTCCAGGAGTTCTCTTAGGTCAGGCACAGTACCATTTCAGTGTGTTGATCAAGGTACATGTATCATCAGTTGTGTGTGCTGCAGGTTCTGTTTTAAAAAATAGCTCGGTACTTAGAAAACAGTATGGTTGGAGTTCAGAGGACTATAATTCATTTTCTCTCTGTGTATGGAGAATTTAAATTTTCCCACTTCTAGCATCAGACCTATGTTTCACTCAAAAAAGGCTCCCCCAAAACCTTTTGAAGCAGTATTCCATGAGGCCACCAAAAAACCCGACAAATCAAAGTACATCCAGACATGGAGGGATTTGTGTTTGCCTGAAAATACTTTGTGCATATTTACAAAATAAGCATACTCTTCTTGGGAAATTGGCCCCGGTTTTTAAGTTGATACTTTTTATTTTGTACTATAAGGGAATGGATAGTAGTACTGCTGCTTTTCTTGGTATTCTTTTTCTACATCTGATTTATAAAGGACCATCATAGAAGGTAACTCTAGCTGTAAAATGGTTTTATCTTGAATTGCTGCACTAGTGCAATATCTCAGATGTTATACTGGGTAGAAACTACAACAAAACACACCATGTTGCAGTAGTACAATGACACTTCCACCTGAATCTGTCAACTTTTTGCCTTGAACAACAGGTAACAGGAACAGGCTATTAGACTGATTGACAGATTTCACTCTGAAAGTGTATTGTAAAATCGAGAGACTGAGCATGCATGAGAAATTTAGCACTTGGCAATGATATGGACTGATAAATCCAGGTCTTCCACAGATGGAACAAGTTTATAGAAGTGATTTTTTTCCCATTTCAGCCATTCCCTATAAGTCATTAGCTTTATGAAAAAAGTTATCTCTGCCCCAACTCAAATAACAACTACCCTTCCTTACTGTTTACTATCCATTTCAGTTTCTCCTTTTTTATTTTAAATGAATTTTATTAAATAAATGTTGATTACACAAGGATAACAGTACATATGTAGTAACAAGCATAAAAACATTATAAACTATGTACAGAATATTGGAGTTATAATGATAAACTTGGTCTTTAATATTTGCTACATTCAGATCAGAACAACGATAAGTGTAGTATAGCATTGTGGTCTTTTGTTTTCCTTTTCTTATTTATTTTGTTTTAGGTAGGTTATGAATCGGATATAGTTTGGTATAGCTGATTAGCTTCCTTTAGTTCTTTCTCTATGATATATTTAAAAAGGGCATACATTTTACAAAGAATTGTGAGTTGTTTGAAGAAGTCTTGGAGTGGTGTAGTTTGTTGGTTGTCTTTTCAATGATTAAATAATCACATATTTTCAAATACCATTGGTTAATTGTTGGTTGTTTGGGTTTATTCCAGTTTAGAGCTATTAATGTTTTTGCAGCAATTAAAAGTGTTTTATTAAATCACGTCTTTTCATAGGAATATCAACGTCTAGCCATAGGTCTAGGAAAATTAATTGAGGTTTAAGTGGGATCTTATAATTGGTTATTTTATGTATTTGGTGTAATATGTCTTCCCAAAATTTAAGTTTCTCCTTCTTCAAATGAATGAGTATTTCATTAAATGCCAATCTATCTGTTTCCACAAATAAAACCAAGGGACTGCTGCTCTTATTTACAGACTTCTGTTTCAGTGAGTTGTAGCTTAGTCTTAAACCTTGGATTACAGTAGCGTCATCACAGCTACTCAGTTGCCCCCCCAAAGGGGGGAGGTCTAGGCCACAAGGGAAGAATGCCCCAGGAGGCACTTTTTACAAAACAAGGGGACAGTGACACTAGAACAGCAACAAAAGAGCACCCAGCTGAATATTCACAAATTTAATTCTGTCATCTTCCCAATAGTTCGGGGGTGGGATCACTAATGTGATACTGTGAAGTGAGAGAGTTTGAATCCAGCTACAATGGGAAGCTGGAAATAAACTGAGATTCTGCACCAGTGGACCACTAATGATTATTGGTTGGCTCAGAACAGAGTTATTTTTACTGAGCATCTTCCCAGTCATCTGTCCCTTCTCTGTCTCTATTAAGCTACTGCCACTGACTAGTATTCATACCACCTATTCTTGTTCTGCATCTCATGTCCCTGTCATACAGCCTGGTTTATCATACATCAGCAGTTATCAGTGGGCATTTGAATCTGGAGGAACCTCAATTTCTGACTGTGTTTTATATATTTAGGAGGGTTGTGATTAGCTATGGGCTTGGTAACTTAAGCTGTTGTGCCTGTCACCATGTCAGGAGACATGGGGAAAGACTATTTTTCAGCTGGTGGGGGCAGCCAAAGCAGGGCTTCTGAAGATGAGCAGAGTAGACAGGTTGGTTCATATGGGAGAAGGCAGTCCTTCAGGTATGCTGGCCCCAAGCCATATAGAGTTTTACAGGTCAATACCACCTTGAATTGAGCCAAGAAGCAAATTTGGAACCAGGGCAGATGGACATGAGGGATACAATCCCTATGACCCACTCTAGTCAGCATTCTAGCCTCAGCATTATTATTATTAGATATTATCTCTGGTGACTGCCATGCAACTTACTCTGTCTAAGTTTAGGAGGAGGAGTTGAAACTGCGTTGCTTGTTCTATTTCTAGGCTACCATCAATGATAAGCAGCCAGGAGAAAAATAATGGTTATGGGGGGAGGTCTCTGAGCTGAGAGACAAGATTTCCAGGTGTATTAACACCATCTGTACTCCAGACATCAATATTGCCTGCATGCTAGGGACCCATGAGGTATATGAGGAAGAAAAGGGGGGGAAATCACTCCTGAGCTATTTCCATTCAAAGAAGTATTGGACCCAACCCATACTGTAATGAAAAGAAACTTGAACATTTTATATTAAACATAGAAGTGTTACCTTGTGTTTTTTTAAAACGATAATTCCAAGGAGTTAAAAAGCAACCACATTCTTCAAAATGTGTCACTCTTGTAAAAGTCTTTTTGAAAACAAAAAGACTTGTAGTGATAAAGTTCTTTGACAGATAGAATCTTTCTGAAAATCAAATTAAAGAAACCTCTTCACAGGACAATGATTGCAGGTTCAAGTGTATGCACAAAAGATGAAAGGAACTATTTTTATCATTTGAAACTGATTGAAAAAAACACAAGAAGGAAATTAATTCTGGATTTTACTAAGTAAAGGGGATGGAGATAAGTTCCTGATGGGGATGTGAAAGAATGATGCTGTAAAGATAAGAACATTGTATGTTCTAAGTATATCAGCATGTAAAATGATGTTAGAAGAGTATCTGCAACATTTTATTTCCATTTTGAAGTTAAGTGTGGGATACTATATAACACTGAGTTACAATTTTATGTAATACTAGATTGGATAAATTAGAAGGTTGCATAAATTGGAATTTTAAAAAATCTTGACATGAAACTTTCCATCTTTAAAGATTAAAACTAAAACTTGATACATGAGTTTCTAAGGGAGCAATCGTTAGTCTTGTCTGCAAACTACTAAGGAAAACTGCTGAGTTTCACACTGAATTGTGCTTGCTCTTATAAGCAGTTTACAAAATGGCCGTAGGCTTGAACTGTGGCTCATCTCAGCAGAAGTATGAAAATGAGAACAGAGGACAATTGGGTCTGCTAGAACAGCACAACATAATAAATATGGGAGATGGGTTAACTGAGAGGGATTGTAAAATAAACTTATAGAAGGAGTGGTGGCTGTGCAACTTCAGTGATTCCTAAATGAATCTGGTTATTTGGATCTATTCCAATCTGATTTCAGGCTTGGTTAGGGGACTAAAATGGTCTTGGTCACTGGTGGATGACCTGTGCTATGAGATGGACTGGGGAACTGTCTGCAACCCTGTTAACTCTCTTGGACCTCTTAGTGGCTTTTGATAACATTGATCATGGCATCCTTCTAGACCCCCTTACAGGGTTGGGACTGGAAGGCAGCATTTTGTGGTGACTTCAGTTTTACCTCAAAGATAGGTTTTAGGGTGTGGTGGCTGGGAATTGCTGCTATGGTGCATGATAAGGACTGAGCATGTGCACACTGAGAGCAGTTGATCGTTAGCTAAAAGGGAGGAGAAATTAGCTCACTCAGGCTCCTAAGATCTTATAGAATCCTGAAGAGGCAATTGGGAGAAGCATCTGGGATTTCCAAATGATTTATCAATTCTTCACAATTCCTTTAAGCATCTCGTTTGTATATATCTGCCTTGCTACTTATGAACACCTCTTTCATATTTTCTTATATATTATCATGACTACCTTCCCTCCCCACCCCCCATAGTCTTTAGGAAATATTACAACAATCTTTGTGTTGTCTAAATTTCAGTTAGCATCCAAGTGATCTGAGTGTGTTAAACATTGACAAATGATACATTTATTGTTGTTTATTTTAGCTTTTTTGTAGTGGCGTTTTTTCATCTTTCACTTATAATGAGGGCTGAATTGGTGGATTTTAGAAGTAAGCTTTTATAATTATGATGAATCTTAAATCTTTAAAATTACACTGTTTTAACCGTTTACTTACTTGATTGGGCAGCTTTTAAGGTAGTGATTCTCTAATCTTTCCATTGGTTTTCCTAACTGTTATGACAAAGCAGCTTTAGAGAAAGGAGCTCTAAAAGATTACTTTGAGAAATTAGAATTTCCATCTCTTGACCTGGAAGGTGAATTCTGTAGAAATTGACAGTTGTGGTTTCTGTCATCACCTTGGGAGGTATTAAAAGCTGTTGACTATTAGAAGAGTTTGCAGCTTGCATTATAAATGCTATCATTTTTCAATTATTCTACTGCAGAGATTCTCAAATTCTGTCTTATTGGCAAAGCCTTCCCAAGTGTAAACCTTCAGGTTAAACAAAAGAAAAAGAACAGGATCAAATAAGAATATTGCATGGTTTCACATCCATAAGCATTAGGTAGAGGTATAAAAGAGGTATAAACGATAGGCGCCCATACAATGGGACAAGCCAAGAACTCTCACCCCAAAGCCTCAGCAGAGCACAGAATACCAACTACAGCTTCAAAAAATCACCATCTCCCAACCATACCCCCTCCACCCAATTGCTGCCTCCCCAACACCACCTAAATTGCATCCAGGAAGCCCCGTAGTTCAGAATGTAAGGCATGCAGAACATGACTCTGCCTCGGAGGGCACTTAGCACCACTGTAAGAGTGATTAGCACTAAAACCCAAGAGGGAGACCAAGGTCCATGCCATGTAGCTAACAAGACTCATTTCAGAATCCTAAAAAGTACCCCAGCTACAGACATTCAACCCAAAGGAGTGACAGGTGCTCAGGGGCAGAAAGCCAGCTGCCCCAGGCCAGGAGTCCACATCTGTCTCCCCTGTACTCACCTGAGCCCCGACACTGCCTTGACTGTGCTGGCTCCCGCACACAAGGCTAGGGGGTTGTGCATGTGGGAATGACCCAAGCCAGGCCCACCCAGCACAATGCCCCGTTTCTCACAATGGGGCATATGCCCAGGACAGCTTATTATGGTATGGGGTAGTGACAATGGCAGCCCGGTATCGGTCAGTTGGCACACTCCTTTGCCCGGGTACCACCTTCCCTAGGTAGGTCACAAGGCACATCTGTGGTTTGGAGTGTCTCTCAGCTGCCCCATTGTGATCTGTAAGCAGCCATTGCCTTGCAGGATTGGAGTCTTACGTAGCAGCATCAGTGGATAGAGCAGTTGCAGTTGCAGAGTACTACCTCATGGGATCAGAATCACTTGGATGGCTACAGCATGCATCTCAGGGTGAGAGAAATGCCTGGCAAATGCCCCCACATGGGGGTGAAACTGCATGGCCCTAGCATATCTGTGCTGTTAGCTGTTGCTGCGTATGTTTCTGTTTAGCATCTGTGCAGGTGGTGATAGAACAGGGAGATGTGATATCATGACTGGAGCCATCACCAGTTCCAACCCAGCTCTCTGAGCATCCTGTAGCTTTCCAATTTACAGGTCCACCTCACTCAGATGAATGCTGTGTTAGGGACAGTTCAGCTTGTCTTCCCATTGCACCTGGGAGCAGCTCACGAACGCACTGGAGCCATACTGGAAGTTTTATTTATTTATTTATTTATTTATTTATTTATGCCATTGGCAGCCCAGTTCATTGGACCTCCGTGTGACAGCAGTTTAATAAACTCTAGGGTGTTCTACAACTCCATCCCTGTTTGTCTGTGGGCGGATGAGATGAGCTCCATCCTCCCTGCCCCATCCCCATCTATGACTTCCCCTTAGGACTGCCCTTCACACATGCTGGGTCACTGTTGGGCTTTCTGGTGCTTTTGTTCTTCTGTTTTGTTCAGCTGCAACATATAGCAGAGCATGGAAGACTGACCCCTTGTATTGGTTCTCACCTCCTTCCCACACATACTCCTGCCTGCTATGGGCAGCTTGCAGAGGGAATGGGCATGTAGGTCATCTGAGGGAGAGGTGGCTATTCTGGCATTGGGGTCTCTGTCTCTGGGTCCCATACTCTACCACTGACTTGGCAATGCAGGAGCAAGGGACCCAGGATGGACACAAGGGGGCTGCTGCCATGGGTGCAGTATAAAGGGGTTGTGGAGCAGCATCCCAGCCAAAATGATGAGTCTCCAAGGTGGCCCATCAGCTGGGCCATCTTTTCCCTCTCTTGTGGTTTGGGGGGGGGGATGTCAGCCTTGGCGCTCTTGTCTGACCCTCATCTCTCTCAATATGGGGATCATACCAGGAGCCCTAGCCAAGCTATCCCTGGTGCCTTTCGACAGAGCCATGCTTGTATGTTCAATAGTCTCTGCCTGACCCCATGTGGATGGTGGTGATGCCAGTGGGGCGCCTAATGCCTGCTGGCCTGTCTTGATTAAATCTTCCCTTTGGCCCAGCAATTAGGATGCAGGTCTTGGGTCTGGAGGCTATGAAGTTTTTTACTTCCTTCCTTTCTTTTTTCTTTGTTTACTTTTTATAGGAAGGGGTATGAGGCTCAAAGCCAGGATGGTTGTATTCTTTTGCTGCCTTTAACCTAATGGACTATACTTTTCAACACTATTTATGCCATTTCTTACTCTGTTAATGCTATTGTATTTAGCTGGTGTTTGACCACAATAAAATAATTCATTCATTCACTTTTGCTGCCATTCAGGCCCTTGCTAGGGAAAGGGTGGGCATCCTGACTGCCATACAGGTGCCTTTCCACTATGGGCTGGAGGGGTGCTTGTGCCATGCACCTCTGTTGGGGTTGTGTTCTTTTGGTTGCCCTTTTCTCCTGGGACACCCAGCTTGAGCTGACACAGCTGTTCTTTTTCTACACCACGGCATCTGGGCTAGAGGTAACTTCTGTGCACATGTGGCTACCTGAGTAAAATCCACGCCATATTCTTGCTCTTTATCTCTCCTTTCTTATCGTGTGTGGTTCAATAAATCCTTTTGAATATACTGCAATGAGAGTAGCGATTTGGGGTTTTTGCCACAAACCAGCATCCTGCTGCCTCCTTGGCTAGGGTCTGATCAACCTGAGTCCTGGACAGCAATCAGGGCAACTTGGGCTAGCTGCAGCCCCCCTTTCATACATAATAGCTAGTGGAAAATGTGACATCTGTTGTTTCTCTCTTGGCACTATTTTTTCATGGGAATGGGATGTGAAGCTTGAAGCAGAGATGGTTGCATTTGAGCAGTGCTTTTGCTTTCAGTCAGGCCTATGCTGGGGAAGGTGAGCATCTTTGCTGCATGGGTTGGGGGGCACTTGAGCCATGTACCTCTGTTAGGGTTGTGCTGTTTCGAGGTCTTTCCTCCCTGTTCACTGGCTCTCCATTGGGGGAGGAAGTGCCATCAAGGGATAGTGGCCTGATCAGCAGGTAGTAACTGGCTACATCTGTGTGTGCACCACTCGAGGGCATTATCAGCTGGCTTTGTCTGGTGGATGTTGCCAGTATTGCTATGGACTCTGGTGTGCTTGCTGTGGCATCTGTGCCTTGCAGAGGAGCACATATTGTTATTCTCCCCTGGAGAATGCCCATAGGAAACAGACCAGCAGCACCACTTTTGCATCAGTAACTGGCTGCCACCACAACCCTCAGGATTGTGTTGCCCATGTCTTAAATAGACAAAATCACAGGATGAATTAGTAAATCAAGACATAACCAAAATACGTTGGGATGGGCAAGATCAGCAAACAGCTAGTGCTAGTCTTTGCAACTTCTTTGTGGAATCAACCTTGCTTTTGAAGCTGCATATCTATTGAATATAACTTTATAAGACTACATGGCAATGTAATAATATATTTTTATATATTAAAGTTGTGAACATTTCAAATAAAGCTAAGATGTTCCAGCCATTATTGTATTTTTCTTTTATTGCTTTCTTTATAGATTTTGCAGTTCTACATAAGATACTTGTGGTTCCCATATTAAGCTCGAATGGTTGGTTTCAGTTATTGCAACAGGCACAGATTTGAGAAAGCCAATATTTTTTGCCAGCTTATAATAATCAGCTACATATTTACAGAACCAGTGGACAGAAGTCTGCATTCAGATACATTTTCATATGTAAAGCTAGTTCTTTTAAAATGAAAGTTTGAAAATCAGAAGAAAGATTTTCCCTCTGGGTCTAAATGCATATTTATAGTCATTGCCTAATCAGGAGATAGTAGTACATATGGCACATGTACAACTGTGTGGTTATCATTTGCCCATTTGTTGAAATTTTGTATGAAAATACTTCACTATGCAAACATATTTTGTAAAAGTATATTATCTGTCTTACATAACGCTGTCCACAGAAGCTTGGATTCAGTGGATTTTTCAGCCATCTCATCTTTGATACACTGGAACTGGGTCATGGAAGGATCTCACTTTGAATTGTGGATCTCTTAGGCAAAATTCAGACTGTTGTAACATGCATGCGATGATATTTTCTGTGAAACAAGTTCATATAAATCTAATCATGAAGCAGCTGGGGCAAGAAAATACTTAATCATAGTAGAAAAAGTTCATTTGAATCTGCCCTAAAACTTAATGTATGAATTATTATGATGTGTAGATTTTTAGACATTGATAGCTTCCCCATAGATTTGCATTAAAATTCAAATCCTTGTCTAAAATTCAGTAACTTGGTAATACACTGCACAACAGTTCTATAAGCAGCTTTTTAAAATTAATTTTATGTATGGTTTTGTTCTGTGAGAAGTATGAAGCAAGCACTTGCTGACCTTTAATATTTAATCTTCTGGTTGCACATCATCATATTTTCTTCTTAGTACTTTTCTCTTTTTTTAGCTCCAGCACAGAACAGATTCTAAAGGAAAATGGAAATTACCCTTTTATTGAAATTCATCAAAGATGCTTCACTCCTCCATATTGTCATCCTAAAAAAGCATATTAAACAATGTGATGAATCCACTGAGACTGTGATCGCTCAGATTTACTATGGAAGATTTCTGAATTACTATAGAGCAAAACAATGTACAGCATTAATGGACTACCTCCCTGCCTAATCAGTGATGCAGCACAAGTAACACCACAGCAGAATAAGTTTGATTTGGAAACATCAGTCTATCGTTTATGAAAGACAAGGCTTAGAGAAAGGTGAAAGAAAAGAATGTCTAATCCTTAAAGTACATGATCACACAGAAGATATTTGCCAGAGCCATTAGCTGTAATGCCTTTTAATTTTTTCTTAAATTGATGAATAGCATTATAAAATGGTCCAGAGGGCTATCACTGAAAAAGTGGGTGCTGTGTTGCCCAATAGCCTCATTAAATCCTTCTCACTTCTGTTATCAGTATTGTTCAGTTGCTGACAGTCCATACTCCCATTGTTTTGTAGTTATTATGGTTTAAGGACACTGCACCAACCTGCTTGATTTGACAGCTGATTTGCCTACCATAGTTCTGCTGGAACAGACAATATAATAGTCTCCTCCTCTCTCAGTCCATTTAATTTCCTGTTAACAAAAGAAAACTGTTGGATGTGTGATATGTTGTGCAAGTTCAGAGATGCACGTACAAAGGCTGCAAAGAGTAGCATAAAACTGGCAAACTTGTCTCACCACAAGTCTCTGCAGCTGTCTCAGCACCTACCCGTTCCTGTAAAGTCAAAAATTACAAGATAGTTTGCAAGATATTGTCAATTTCATACTACAAGTAAGAGGCGGGGGGGTGGGTGTTATCTGCTTCACTATTTCTGTTTAATGGTTGTTGTGGGTTTTCTGGGCTGTATTGCCGTGGTCTTGACATTGTAGTTCCTGACGTTTCGCCAGCAGCTGTGGCTGGCATCTTCAGAGGTGTAGCACCAAAAGACAGAGATCTCTCAGTGTCACAGTGTGGAAAAGATGTTGGCAGGTAATTTATATCTACTCAGGAGGGGTGGGGTTGAGTTGAGTCATCCTGTAAGAGTTTCCCAGGGTGTGGAATGCTAATGGCAGCAGGCTTCACTGAACAGAGCATGGTTTCCAGTTCTGAAAAACACCAGGCTAACAAAACACTCTATACCCAATAATAGCCCTGCAGAGAAGATTAGCACATCAAGCACCAATCCATATGCAAAAGAACCTCCTCAGGATACAGTGAAGCCTCCCGCCATTAGCATTCCACACCCTGGGAAACTCTTACAGGATGACTCAACTCAACCCCACCCCTCCTGAGTAGATATAAATGACCTGCCAACATCTTTTCCACACTGTGACACTGAGAGATCTCTGTCTTTTGGTGCTACACCTCTGAAGATGCCAGCCACAGCTGCCGGCGAAATGTCAGGAACTACAATGCCAAGACCACGGCAATACAGCCCGGAAAACCCACAACAACCATCGTTCTCTGGCCGTGAAAGCCTTCGACAATATTTCTGTTTACTTCCGTTGTATGTAGCTTTAAGAATTTAAGAACAATTATAATTCAGAATTATCAATGCACTTTTTAAAGAAGTGCTAGAAGTGCTCTATTTTGTAAACAATGAATATAATAAATACAGTTTTATGCATACAATATATAACAGTAGGAGTTCAAGGAAGAGTACAAGAGCAACTTAACATTGAACACCAATTTCCAATAAACACACCATACATAGTATTATAAATCTAAACAGCTTGACACAATAAATACTAGTTCTTGTACATGAATAATCAAATGCTAGACATAATTTTTGCAGGTAAGTAACACCTTTTTCAGTCCATGAATATGTTGTTATTGTTTCTTCTTTCTCTGTGAGTCCACATAGGAAAAGCTGTGATGCCTGACTTCTTCTGGAGGAATTACTTGTACAGAGTCTTGAGGAAGAAACTGCCAAGATGGAGCCTAATGGGCATTTGCCAGCATTTTATTTTTCCCGTTTCGTGATACCCACTTTCTCAAAGACTCAACATTATCTAGACCGAGAATACGGATTCTCGGTCTAGAATACACACCATTTTGTCACTGAAATTGTTTGGCAATATGATGTTCTGATGGTCTAGATAATGTTGAGCCATGAGAAACTATTTCTTCATACAACGTATAATTTGATGGTTTTAAAGGGGGATTTGACAAAGTCATAGAGTAGAAGGTTATACAAAAGTGGGAGGATTTGCTTTTGTGAATTTCCTGTAAACTTCTGGCAGCTGGTCGCTATGGAATACTAGGGTAGACCTATTCTTATGTCTTCTGTAGCTAAGCACATAAGATGTTTACATTGTTTTGCCTTGTAATGTAGAGCCTGAATATTGCAAGCACATGTTTTTCATTATACAGGTACATTTGTTTAAGAAAGAATTAGTTGTAGCTACCGATAGAATGTCCAATCTGTGAAAAAACTTCATTTGCCCTCCTTGATCAGTACTTGATCAGTACTTACTAGGCATTTTATGATGAGAAGATTGTTTGTTTGTTTGTTTATATCATATTTGTATTCCACCTTCCCCGCGAGCAGGCTCAGGGCAGATAACAACATTAAAAACATTCCTTATTAAAACATTAAAAACATCATACAAAGTGGATGCTACTCAAGGTGGATAACAACATTAAAAACATTAAAAACATTCCATATTAAAACATTAAAAACATCACACAAAGTGGATGCTACTCAAGGACAACCTGACTGCCATTACCAACCTGAAGTGCATAACTGCTGGAAGTATAAGTAGGTCATCTTAGCGTGTGAGACAGCAACTAGGCCCAACAGACTAGTGGTACCTGAAGCAATCTGATGGCCACCTAGATGAAACAGAGGCAGCCATGTGTTTTCAATATTCATGTATAAAACAGAAGATCAGGGTCTATGTTACATGAAAAGGGCCAGGACCTAAAGCCCCTCCTCCTCTTCCTTATCTCACCATACCATTTGGCTTTAAGAAAGTTTCTTCCCAGCCTGGTTCATTTTGCGTGACAGAGTTGGGCTAAAACAAATGTACTTCAAGTAACAGCCCAGTGAGGTAAGACAAATGAGAGGCTTTAGCTCCCTCCATTTTTCATGTAAGAAATAGACCCCAGGCCACCTCCTGTTTTATATAGGAATAACAAATGGCTGACTAACGGTGTCCAATTTAGCCGTGGGAATGAACCCCTACTGTGCACACAGATGTTTTCAGAAAGTTGCAAGGGTTCCATGGCAAGAACAGGAAGCATTTCTACATATGAGGAAGCTTGAGATCCAATGCCATTGAATAAATAAATACTTTATTGCTTGTTAGACATTCAGCAATATTGTGTCATCCATACTGATACTAAGTGAATATGCAAATTAAATTATTTGTGTGAACATAATCATGATAATATTGTATAACTACATTGCATTTTAATGTGACAAATACAATTTCCTTGTCAAAGATAAAAATGGAGACAATCTCTTATCTAAGCCAATTGCTCTATTGAGGCCATAGCTGATGCAGGACTGTTTTCCATGTGATCAGATTAGGTTTCATATACAAAAAATAGACACCTTAGATTTGCTTCTGTGTTTTGAAAAAGTCATCCCATTCCTAAATGAACCTTGCTGAACCAGTTACATTGTCTTCCATGCTTCTTGCCAGCACAAACATATTTAAGAACAGAGCAAAGAAGATTCTATACAATTTTGCAAAGTTGTAATTTGAAATTTATTTATTTAAAACATTTCTATGCCCCCTTTTCACCCAATTAACCCAGGGAGGCAAATTAAAATATTAAGAACATTTCAAACATTAAAAAAATTCAAGCAGACACATACATATAGAATATTTAAAATGAATAAAACATAATATAAACAGACTAAACATATACACACAAAAGCACACAAAAAGTATGTTAATGAGGGAATGCCAAACAGAACAAAAAAAGTCTTTGCTGGCAGAAGACAATAATAGAGGGAGACAGACAAATCTCCCTGGGGAGGAAGTTCCAAAGTTTTGACACCATGACTGAGAAGGCCCATTCTCAGGTTGCCACCTATGTAGCCTTAGACAGCAGGTGCACCTGAAATAGGACCTCCAAAGATGACAGAAGTTGATGGGTATGTTCATATGGGAGAAGGTGGTCCTTAAGGTATGCTGGTCCTAAGTCATAAAGGGCTTTAAAGGCCAATACCAGCATCTTGAATTGAGCCCAGAAGCAAATTTAGAGCCAGTGTAGATGGAACAAGACTGGGGTTATATCGTCCCTATGACCCATTCTAATCAATGTTCTGACTGCAACATTCTGTACCAGTTTTAGTTTCTGGGCCATTTTCAAGGATATCTCCAAGTAGAACACATTACAATAGTTGAATGTGGATGTTACCAGGGCATTCACTATGGTGTCAAGATGTTTCCCACCCAGAAACACCAACAGCTGGCTCACTGGCTGAGGCTGGTGAAAGGCTCCTCTGGCCGAGATGCAGTAGCACTCCTAAGTTATAAACTTGCTCCACTAGGGAAAGTGCAACCCCATTCAGAACATGAAGTATTCCAGTTCCCGGGTCAGATCTTCTCATTATCAGTAGCACTTCTGTTTCGTCAGGATTAAGCTAGCCCTCACCCTTCCCAAAACTGCTTCTAAGCACCAGTTAATGGTTTCCGTGGTCAACTGATACTTAAAATAATATTATCAGAAGATCGAGTGTACTTTACTGGTGCACAATGTCAAATATAGCATAACAGTTTAGGAAGTATCTGGAGACCAAATAATGTTCTATGGTCTTTCTGTTCTAGGATAGTTGAAAACTCTTGGTGATATCTCAGCTTTACTGACTGTGGTAATAAAATACTTTTGATCTTGGCATATTCTGCATTAGTTTCAGAAGTAACAGAATAACATATATAATGTTTTCATGCAGTATAACATCTCTTATTTCTGTATTCCTGTTATATTACTTCTTATTCAGACTCTTTGGGTCATTTCAACCCTTGAGGTGGCACTGCCCTCACATATGACTTACCACCTCAGTTTTCACTTGGGCAGTCATGTGCTGAAATGCCGGTGTGAAAATTATGTATCCACATTATTAAAACTTACTATTTTCTCTTTCTGAGGTGGTTTCATATGCTGCTAAAATGTTACATGAAAGGCATTTCCAAATGGGAATTAACATACTTCACAACTATGCATATTGCAAGGCCTATTTGTGTATAGTATTATTGCTTGTTTATGTAATGGAATGCCATAATTTTCCAGTACACATATATTGAATTCACAGGCAGCAACTTGTATGGATGTAGAATCATCATATGTGAGAATCTTCACATGTCACGAGTTGCCACAACCAAGGACACATGTTTTCTGAAGGCATGCTGTGAAATGAACTCAGACTTTAAAGCAAAGATTTTTTAATAAAAAACTAGCTACACTAGTTAAACTAGCTAAGTTTTAAAAAAACTTACGTGGGGTGATATTCAGTTTGTTATATGAAATAATATAGAATTTCAGTTAGTTATTTAATCTTTTGAACACTGATAATATTAGTAGCCTGGTGTGTGTGTTACATGCCATCAAGTCGTCTCCAACCTATGTTGACCCTATGAATGAAAGACCTCCAAAATGTTCTATCTTTAACAGACTTGCTCAGATCCTGCAAACTGGAGAACGTGGCTTCTTTTAGCCTGGTAAGCCATCCTTAATTACCTTTAAAATATTTAGGACAATAGGTGTTAGATTTTTTCATTCACAGAATACTTTACACATTGGCTTGCCTGCCAAAGAACTGTCTCCCGCAGAAGCTTTATGCACTGCATATCATTTTTGAACATGTTACAGGAGCCAACTGTAATTTGGTGTCTCTGTGTTTCCACATCATCTTGGTTAAACTAAGTTAACAGTTAACAACACACCTATCTCTTCACTGCAATTGTTTGTAATTGTTTGATACTGATCAGTCATCTGTCTTTCAAGGAAACTTGTTTGCCTTTACTGGTCTTATTATTCAGGAATGCCTGAAAAGGGGTGAGGGCCATGAACTGATTTTCTCAGAACTTTTAAAATGGAAATAGCAGCCACATGGGACCCTAGTTTGGATCAGTGAAGGACATGGGGCCAGATAATGCAACCCTTCCTCCCCCTGCCTCCCTTTTTTTAACGGATCAGCACTGACTATCCCAGTCCCTGCATTAGCCTGGGAAAAGAAAAAGAATTGTGCCCTTTGCTTTTTGTTATAAAAATTATGTTCCAATTTTCAATGAGATTCGATCCTCACCCCCATGGTTTTCCTGATAGAAGCCCCACCCAAATGGCTGCCGTTAGTCCTTGAAGGGAACAAAGTCAGGCACAGAGATGTCTCAGCTGTCTCTTTTTCTTTTCCAAGACTAATGTGTGGGTCAGGGATAGTGTAGTTTCAATCTACAAAAACCTGTTATTTGCAGGCTCTGCATTCACAAGGAGATTTTTAAAACTGGATAATATATGTTCATTTTTTATATGTAAACATATTCTTTCCAGTGCTATAATGCATACAACACAATTAATTTTCTTTATAAGCAAAAGTATGTAATAGTGCATCAATATTTCCATAAAACAGTAATAGAATCATGCAATTGGATGAGGGAGTGCAATTAATATTTGGGTATGAAATCACAAATGCCCAGTCTATTTTTCTGAAGATTTTTTTTTAGCAGGATATTTTAGAAATTCCTGTGTTTCATTTCTGTACATTATAAAACCCCGGATCATACGATTCTGTAATATGAAAAAATAAAAAATGAAAGTTACTATGAAACAAGCAATCATAGTAATAGTGAACACAGGATCATTGTTCAGATTATACCACAATTGCAACTCACACTACTGCTTTCCACCAATCCTGTGTCCATTGTTCTCCTACCTACCACTTTCCTTGTCTAAGCATGGTATGCAGACTCGGACTGGAGACATCGGAAAAGTAGAGGTTCTGAGGGTAGGGGAGAAAAAAGAAGCAAAGTCCCATCTCACAACACTGATCATGGCGATGCCATCCACCTAAATTAGCTGAGACTAGTGCCTCTGTCTTGCTACGTGCAGATGATGCCACCATTTTGTCTCACACCAGAGTCAGTCTGCAAGGGACCTTACAAATCTTTTGCAACTATTGTCTGTATGAGAGTCTGGTGATTAACAACCTGAAATCTAAGAACCTAGTCTTCACCAAAAGTAGGAGCTAGTCCTTGTTGGAATGATCAATCAACAGATTTAATATTGTGCAAGTTAGGACGTTCTATTGTTTGGGGATTCTGTTTTCAACAGATTTATCTTGGAATCCTCAACTGAGAATGGCATTTAACAAAGCAAAATCCTGTGCATATGCTATAAACATGTTCTTCTATAATAAGCGGGGGGGGGGAGTACATTTCTGGATCTGTGTAGGCTTTTAACTTGAAAATGGTTCCCCTCTTTACAGTTCATCTATTTGGATTAAAGCCACATCCAAAAATATTGATCAGCTCCTTGCTCAGTCTCTAAGAAAACTGCTGAATGTACCCTCTTATGTCTCAAATGTTGCATGGTGGGCAGAATTTGGCCAAACATCTTTGGAAGTAAGACCATGGCTCTCCGCCTTCAAATTGAGAATAAAATTGTTTTGTTTTTTTTACTGAGGACATCCTATTGGCTGAAATGGGATACTTTCAAATTGATTTGGATGAAAACTTTAGATGAGAAACTGTCACTAGTCGATACGACAACTAACCTTATCTCTAAGATGGGTAAATCGAAAGCTCTTTGATTAAAAAGCGTGTTCTAGAAATCAACCATGGAAGTTTGTGACATATAGAGCTTGTTGTGTCTGTTGCCGCATCCTTGGCATTACTCCTCCAAAATACAATTTTTGACTACTCCACGCTATTGTAGAACTTTTTTATTTGCAAAGTTGAATATTTTACCTTCTATGGGTATAGAAGAAAGATTTTTAAATAGGCCTTATTCTGATAAAATAAAATAGGATCGATACATCTTTACATGTCCTGCTTGAATGCCGTTTGTGAGAATATCAGATACTATCACATTAGACCACTTCTTCCTACACCTTGGAAACACTATTTTATCTGCTTAGAGATAACAATGCTAAGATTACTTCAGTGATAGCAAAATTTGTTCCAGTCCTCCTATCCCTTGAGTCTAAAAACAATGAACAAGAACTTTCTGCTTGCTCAAGATTTGATAATCAATGAGCTTCTAAGAGACTAAAAGGAAGGAAAGGAGACTTTTCTTTCTGATTCATTTCCACAATAAACCCTAGGGCTCAGAGCCATTGAGTTCTTCATCTGGAGGTAGAAGGTCAGATTTGAGATAGAAGGAAACAGCTTAATCAAGCACATTCCAGACCTTCTGGTCCCACAGAGTAGCTATCTCATTGCACAAGCAATTTCTTTTGCTCTTTTTTTCTTTTTCCTTATATGGCCTAGAGGATCCAGCAGGTAAATTGAAAGGTGGGGCCACATTGTCTTTTACCAAAGCTGACACTCAGAACTCTCTGTGGGAAGACAGATCAGTTGGGAAAAGAGAGAAGAATATGCACAATACTCTTGGAATGTAATTATAATTTAATCTGTCCAAAGTTGGCACATTTGAAGTCAAGATTTTTCACCTTCGCCATTCTAACTATTGGGAGAGGAAAGGTGGTTCTTCTCCAGGCAAGACATTTTGAATTTACCTTTTGATTATGGTAAGTATGTTCAGTACAGTGTTTCAGGGGCATTCTTTTCTTTTACTTCTCAGTGAACAAAGTGCTTTGACAGTTCTGGGACCTGTTTTGTGGAGATATTAGGATATGGTGAACAGGAACTAAACCTAATAAATACAGTCTTTCCTGCAAGACAGTGACAGAAATTCTTTTTGAATTGTTTCCATTCTGTAGTTTATTTTAAGATTCAGAAGATTAAAATTCCTTAATCTTAAAGCAGTAGTGATTATGGTATATATGCCAATAAACATAACATATGTAACCAAGTTGAAGTAAGTGAAGAATCACCATTTGGAGGACTTAGGGTCCTCCAATAAGCAATCTGCTGTGGATTCTTTTACAGTTGTGGGAACCACCCAGCTTTCAAAACTCCCAGAAGGGGCTGGGCAATCTTCAGCATATGCCAATGAGATGTAGTACCCATGATAGTTCATTCTGTTTAAAAGTAGGGCTCTAGTCTGGATCTCAGAAAGTTGCTTCGAATGTTGTCACTGTTCTGTGCCCTTCAAGACTTCTTTAGAAGGGAAGACTTCCAGTCCAGGGAAGTCTATCCGCAGGTAGCGGACAGATCATGAGGGTCAGCAGATGGACAAAATA
The DNA here is from genome assembly GCF_028583425.1 of Eublepharis macularius. Lineage (NCBI taxonomy): Eukaryota > Metazoa > Chordata > Lepidosauria > Squamata > Eublepharidae > Eublepharis > Eublepharis macularius. The sequence continues at coordinate 87,767,584 of NC_072790.1, forward strand.
TGTTTTTGAGGTGTGAATAATTTCTCTTTCCTCTTCAGGCTTCTGTACATTTTTTATTCTATCTAGCACTGCCTTGTTTCTTACTTTCAGTAAAGAAATACAGCGAGGGCACAATTTTTGTTGTTACAATAATGTATGTTTGGACTCTGGAAAGCCTATTTTCAGATGGGATTATTTCATATTGATAGCCACTACTCTGCTTTCTCTTCTTCCTAGAGTTTTACTAAAGTTCAAAGGAAGCTTTATTATTTTATATGTGATCTTTTTCTTTGTTTAGCTTCAGCAGTTCTGTTTTGTCTCAGTCATTTACTTGATGGTGAAAACTACCCTCTTACACTTTCATCTTGTTCAGTGCAAGACTACAGTGCTTTGTATATTCTAAGAAGTTTCAAAAATAAGTACTAGTATCTTGAAATGGTTCAGGATACAAATTGGCAATCGATACAGTTGTTGCAGGATTTATATTCTTCCTAACATTTACCAAAAAGTAAGCAGCAATGTTCAGTATAAGATGGAGCTTCCAAGTCATCTTTATAAAGCCATCAGAATCCTGCCCAATGAGAAATAGTAAACTCTATATGGTGTGGGACCCATGATAACTTGGAACAGCACCAAAGTTGCTATGGAAGCCAATTGCACTGCTTAACCATTTGCTTCATGGATCAATTCAAGATGCTCTGGATGTTTTTGAACTTGCTGTCCTGAAAATGTCTGCATTTGTGTTTGGGACAGCTGTTGTTGCTTAATGCTTACTGCATTAAACACTGGCATAGGTCAATGGGAGTTTTTCAAATGGGATGAGGGATTGGGGAAGGAGAGAGAGGATAATACACTGCAGGTTTTTAGTAGACATTTTGCAAAAGGTATAAATTGTATGTGTTCTTATTACTTTTCAGCTCAGTTCCGCACTAATATTTTGTGTTACTTTTTGCTTGAGCCGATTATTTATTGTCTCATACAGTAGTTGGTCATAATTTTCCACTATTGAGTATTATTAGCAACATTGAATTCAATTGAAATTATGCTATTGACTTCCATTCAAATGTTGATTTCACCCATTGTAATCAGTAGTGAACGGTCTGGTTTATGTGACTCATTTTCAGGATAAGCATAATTGATTTTGTTTCTCCAGAATGTAAAACACACTTTTTAATCTCTGAATGTTCTTTTTCTCTAGGAATCAATATAATTCTTTATAAGCTAAAAAGAATTAACCAAAAGTAAGAATTAGCCAATTCGTGATCTTTTTAAAAAAATCACAAAAATACTTCCCTCTTTAGCCAGTATGAATGGTACGATTCTAGACATGTTGAAAGCATATATGTTATTGCTGTTATAATAACTTGGAGGAGAATATATAATAAAATTGTCCTGTATGACAGTTTAGAAGTCTCCTAACCTAGCTTTACCATATTTATCATTCATTGAGATTAATTCTTTGCTAACAGGACTACAGCCATGAGCATTCCTCTTGGTCTTATCTCCAGGCCTAGCCATGGTATGATGGCATTAACTAGAGTTTGTGGAATATATGAGACATCTGTTGCTTTTGACATAAGGTTGCCCCTAGTTTCACTATGTCATTTCACTATTCATTATGTCTCCTACCCTGAATTCAAGATAGGATATATCAATAATGATATGATGTAGAAAAGCTAGGGGCAAACATGTCAAAAGCAACAACCATCTAAAACATCTCATAAGTAGCTAACCACATTATATAAGAGTTGCCTTGCATGGTTTATCTTGTCTAACAATAGGCCACCAGATATACCAGGAAAGCACACTAACAGCACATGAAAGCAACAGCATTCCTGCATCTGGTGAACATGGAGATTCTTTTTCATTATTGTGGCTAATAGCTGCTGAGACATCTGTCCTCCATGAATTTATCTAATCCTTTTTCTTAAAAGCCATATATTCTTGCTGACTTTTGATGTCAAAAGAACATTTAAAACACATGAAATACGCAAAAATGGTAATTGCTCATTTTTAAAAAAAACTTTCCCCCAATCTATTACAAAAATAACCACCTGATTTCCAGAAAATGTAGAATTAATTTATAGTGTGTCTGTATCCTGGTCATCAGCTGTTTCTCCTGCTTAAAACACTGATAATGTACTTCGAAATAAAAAGAGCAATTGCAGCAACCTTGTTCAGGCCAACAATTTCTCCTTTAATACCTTCTTTTCAAGAGGCATATAAAGCCACTGCCTACCTGAGGTAGAGTTCCAAACCTACAGGTGAGGTCTGGAGTTCTCCCAGAATTATAACTGATCTCAAGACTATAGAGATCAGTTCCTCTGGAAAAAATGGAATCTGGGGGTGGGGGCAGACCCTGGCATTACATCCCTCCCCACACTCTACCCTCCTCAAGTACTGCCCTCGAAATCTCCAGGAATTTCTGAAGCACCATTGGCAACCCTAATTTGAGGGCATATTTTGTTGTTGTCAGTTTGAGAGCCAGTTTGGTGTAGTGGTTAAGAGCAGCGGGACTCTAATCTGGAAAACTGGGTTTGATTCCCCACTTGAAGCCAGCTTGGTGACCTTGGATCAGTCACAGCTCTCTGGGGCTCTCTCAGCCCCATCCACCTCACAGGGGGATTGTTGTGGGGATAATAATAACATACTTTGTAAACCACTCTGAGTGGGTGTTAAGTTGTCCTGAAAGGTGGTATATCAATCGAATATTATTATTATTGCTGCTCCCATGCTTTCTAATGCTCTTCCATAAAGCTATAACTTCTTATTCAGAAGGCCTGTAAGGTTTTTCTGTTTGTGAGAGAGTTTTGTCAAGATCTTTTGTGAAGAGCTTGGCATTTATGCTGTATTTTGCTGGCAAAACTGTTGATTTTGTTGTTCTTTTGTAAGACACTCTGGGCTTTATGGAAGGGCTAATACAAATCTATAAATAAATAAATAGACTCAAAAGGGCCAAACTGCACAGCAAATGCAAATGTATGTATTAAAATCCCAGTGGCTACTTCTTGTACTCAGAACTACTTTGGGAGGGGGCAATTTTCAGAATTCAGTGGTAGAAAATCAGCTCTCTCTCCCCCTGTAAAGTTTTGCAGATACTTGTCCAAAGATTCACAATGGTTAGTAGAGGTGGTTCTTTGCTAAACACCAATCTATGGATCCCCTTGAAAGCTGGCACTTCAATTTGGCAGATCATTTCTGTTCAATTAAATATGTTTATTATATTTATATTTATTTACCAGAATAAAATAATCACTTTATAATTAAAACCACAATGTATAAAAATATGAGAGCATATGTATGGCAGAGAAAACAGGAATGTGGATGCTCTCTGTAGACTATTCCTATTTGGGGGTCCTTCCTTCCTTCCTTCCTTTCTTCCTTCCTTGCATTTAGAGCTAGCTTGTCTAGCCAGTCTATTCTTTCTGTGCATTTATAATTAAAGACAATTTGATTTTTTAAAATTAAATACAAATTCTGAAGACACACTCAGTATTTTGTTGACTGCAGAGATACATAGCAACATTCTTCTATTACGCCAGCAGAACTAAAGGAACTGGTGCTATCAGGTGCACATAAAGATCATGGGGAGTGGAAAATTAGTTACCATCTTCCTTCCAGTTGCTGGTGGCTTTAAAAGATTGAGCCCATTAATGTTAATGGGCTGATAAGAGTTTTCATTCAGAAACACAGCCCAACAAAAACCAGGCATTGTGGTTGACTTTCCTCTAAGAATCCAGTAATTATTACAGTTGGTCAGAACAGTAATAATTCCAAAATTAGGCAACTACTACCTGTGCCCTGAACTAGTCCACACTGCCTTAGGCTGACTGTGCAACCTAACTAGTCAATCCAGTTCAAAAGGAATGCAGAAGCAATCTAAGCCAATCTATTCCAGCTTCCGACAGATGCTAGAGTAATATGTGTAAAATCGAAGAGTCCAGTAGCACCTTTAAGACTAACCAACTTTACTGTAGCATAAGCTTTCGAGAATCACAGTTCTGTTTGTCAGATGCGTGGAGGGTAAGAAGAAACTGGTCAGATATATAGGTGGAGAGGGGAGGGGGGAGTAGATGCAATCAGTGGCTTCTGATAATGGGATCATTTGGCTTCTGATAATGAAATCAGTTACTTCTGATAATGAGATAACCATTCATAGCCTCTATTCAATCCAAGCCTGACTGAATCAAATTTACATATGAATTCCAATTCAGCAGCTTCCCGTTGGATTTTGTTTTTGAAAGGTTTCTGTTGAACTACAGTGACCTTTAAGTTCTTGATGGAATGTCCTGGTAGATTGAAGTGTTCTCCCACTGGTTTCTGGATGTTGCCATTTTTAATGTCAGATTTGTGTCCATTTATTCTTTTGCGCAGAGGTTGGCTGGTTTGTCCAATGTACAGAACAGATGGACATTGTTGGCACATGAGGGCATATATCACGTTGGAGGATGAGCAGCTGTAAGAGCCAAAGATAGTGTAGTTGATGCCATTGGGTCCTGTAATTGTATTTCCTGGGTAGATATGAGGGCAGAGCTGGCATCTACTCCCCCCTCCCCTCTCCACCTATATATATGATCAGTTTCTTTTTACCCTCCACGCATCTGACGAAGAGAACTGATTCTTGAAAGCTTATGCTACAGTAAAGTTGGTTAGTCTTAAAGGTGCTACTGGACTCTTTTTGATTTTGCTACTACAGACTAACACGGCTAACTCCTCTGGATCTAGTAATATGTGTGACGTTCTTTTGGAGGGGTAAAGTAAAATAAATGACAAGAGGAACTGAGAATGTACAAGTTATTTTTTCAAGTGTGACATACTTTGGGGACAATCTCACTGGTTTTGGGAGCATCTAAGTCATTCCCTTTATTTTTTTTCACTCATTAACCCCCTTTCTTCTGATGCTGGGCCTTCCCCAGAGAAACAATGTCTTGTGAGAGCTTAAAATGATCTTCAGAAATATTTACCGTGAATCTATAATGTATTTAAGATGCCATAGGGAACTGGTCTATTTAATTAACTGTAAAATCTAGCCACCCTCCTTTCAATAGTGTGCTTCTTGATAGTACCATGCCAAGAGAAATAATGTTCAAAATGCTTATGTGTGGCTTGCAAGTACTCTGGATAGGGAATTGTCTATTGTCATGAGAAAAATAACTGTGCTTTCTAATTACAGCTACAGAATAACTAGAGGCAACAATTCCGGAAAAAGAAAAGTCATAAAGTAATAATGCTTGCATGTCTTAAGGCTCCCCTGATCCTAGAAGATCCAGTCAAATTTTGTATTACTAGATCAAACATAAAAGTACACTAAATAAGCAAATCATTATATTGATAGAATTATATACATCCAGACTATACACACTTCCTTAAATTACCTTTCAGAAAGTGAAAAGAAACATTATCGTTCTACCCAGCTATTCATTATGTATACTTTTGTGTATCGTGAGTGGCAATCCATGAAAAACACTATGCAGTTTTGTGTTCACAAAATAATGTTTAAAATCACACACAGAGAGACATATTTGTATGTGAAAATAATTGAACAGTTATCAGTAAACAAGTTATGACTTTTTCATCTTTTTTCCCTCCAGATCAAATTATGACATCATCATCCAAAGGAATTTTCCGGCCATTTCTAGTTATCTTCATTGTGCTGGGCTGTTTCATGGCATGTCTGCTTATTTACATTAAACCTACAAGTAGCTGGATCTCTGGTCCCATCGAATCTGCCAGCTCTGTTCTCAAAATGAAGAGCTTTTTCTCCACCAAAAGTGACTATGTTAATGAGACGACTATTCTGATATGGGTGTGGCCGTTTGGTCAGACATTTGATCTGACACTCTGCCCAATGTTCAACATCCATGGTTGCCATCTGACTACTGACCGTACATTATATAATCGATCTCATGCTGTTCTTATTCATCACAGAGACATCAGTTGGGATCTAACTAATTTACCTCAGCAGCCTAGGCCACCATTTCAGAAGTGGATCTGGATGAATTTAGAATCTCCAACACACACTCCACAAAAGAGTGGAATTGAACATCTGTTCAATCTGACCCTCACTTATCGGCGTGATTCAGATATTCAAGTGCCTTACGGCTTCATGATGGTTAGCACAAGCTCCTTTCTGTTTGAAGTGCCGAATAAAGAGAGGTTAGTGTGTTGGGTGGTAAGCAACTGGAACCCTGAGCATGCTAGGGTTAAGTATTACAATGAGTTAAGTAAATACCTTGAAATCCATACTTACGGGCAAGCATTTGGAGACTATGTGAGTGATAAAAACTTGATTCCAACTATTTCCACCTGTAAGTTCTACCTTTCCTTTGAGAATTCTATCCACAAAGACTACATTACGGAGAAACTTTACAATGCTTTTCTGGCTGGGTCTGTACCAGTCGTACTGGGTCCTCCGAGAGAAAACTATGAAAATTACATCCCAGCAGATTCTTTCATCCATGTAGAGGATTTTCTGTCTCCAAGAGACCTTGCGGAATATCTTCTGATGCTTGACAAAAATAATAAAATGTACCTTAGCTATTTCAACTGGAGAAAGGATTTTTCAGTGCACCTTCCTCGGTTCTGGGAAACACATGCATGCCTTGCCTGTGACCATGTAAAAAGACACAAGGAGTACAAGTCTGTAGGTAATTTAGAAAAATGGTTTTGGAATTAAACTTTTATTCCTTTATAGTGCACTTTGTCAAAAAGGAAAAGAAGATGGAGAAAACCCTCTGAAGACATTTCTGTTTATCATCTGTCTTTTCCTGGGTTTGATGCATTCCATTTATACTCTCTCTTCTTAATATGAATCTTTCATTCATCCCCCAAACCTGGATTTGTTTACCCACTCTCTCTTTACTCTCCTTTGAAAGATGTCAGGTGAAAATAATCCAATGATGTCACTCCCTGTATTGCTGACTTGAGGTTATCACCATTCACCACCTCAGAATTTTATATTATTTTATATATTTAGATGTGACTTGAAAAGCCATGAATCTGGAGAGGTGTTGGTTACATTGATAAAGTGATTACTTGATCTATTTGAATTAAAGTACTCCATTTTGGAAACCTACAGGTAACCAATTTGGCAGCGAAATTAAGAAGGTAACTCATGTGGTTCATTTTGAAGAGTAATGTGTATCTGGTACACCATGGCTACACAGATGATTCCTTATGAGCCATTGGCTTAATCCTTATTTATATTTTATTGGAAATCCTGCTATGTATGTAGCTGGTTATATGCACTGAAGAGTAATTTATTGTTTACCATATCTTTTTAAATCATATTTTTCTCATTTTTAATTATCACTGGCCAATGCATAAGTAGTGATGTTTACATTGAATCAGATATTTTCCTCATTGGGAAAAAGGAGGCTAAGAAAAAAAATTAAATATGTAGCTAATGCACATTAAGTAATATGCTGTTTAGAAAAGTGTATGATGTGATTTACCTGTTACTCTTTACAAAGTGGAGTACAGATATTTTGATCCAGAGTTCCAGTGTGATCCTCTGTATCATATCATATATCATATCATATATCTCATATCATCATACGGTTCTTAACATGTGGCATGAAGAATTGCTGTTAGAGGAGAAACTAAAGCCCACTTAGGATTATGGATCTAGTTTCATTGTTTTTTGGATTCTGGCCATAATTTTTAGCAATGTTTGTAAATCTAAAAAACACCATTGATACTCTAGCATGTATTTTTTTTAAAGCTGTATGATTGACAAAGTGATCAACCTCACCCCAATTGACAAGGAATTAAAGGGCATGCTAAGAAAAAAAATATGTAATTAAAATTAAAATATGCATGGAAAGCTGTTTGGAAAATAAGATTTCAGAAGGCAGTGGATGAAAACCCAACTCAAATTCTTGTTGGTCCAGTAGAACCAGTATTTCAACCAAATGACATTTTTGAATACTAGCAAATATTGAGAGATTAGTATGTTATCCACTTCTCACATTTAAAAGACTCGGCTATTAATTGTGTGTTTTTCTAGACAAATATTTAAAGCAAGCATAGGTATATTCAACATTAAAATTAACTGTGTATGCCTAATTAAAAGACATCATCAAAACTGTGAAATTTATTACATACAGCTATTTAGTATGCTGTTGTTTTTCACTTGATCCTAAACCCATAGGATGAAGTGCATCTATTGTAACTTTAATATACCATCAAAAACCATGAGACTATGATACTATTACAGCAATGTTGGAGAAACAGTTACTATTGTACAAATATTTAACTTCAGGAAGTTTGTTAATTTTCACAAGGCCATACACAAGGCCAGCTATTTTTTCTACTTCCAAAACAAAAATGCTTTTCAGTACAGTTCTGGTCTTTTTTTTAAGTTCGTAGCTTTATGATTTTTACAATGAATACAAAGGCACTAGTATAAAGAGGTGTTTGAGTACTACAGACAGCTGTAGGAACCCTGTTCTCTCTTCACCATGGTTATTTCCTCACTAGGACATTTGTGCTGTACAATCATTTCTTTTCTGTAATCAGTTGTAAGTGGAATTAAAACAGCAATCATAGTACTTAATACCCATGCAAATACTGCAATGTCCATCCCCATATGAAAAATCATATTGGCTTGGATCCACCAGAGGGTTTCTGCAAATAGCATGAATTTCCTTGCTTCCTCCTGCTGCAGCCTGAAATGCTGCCTCCAATGCTGGTCCTGAGGGACAGGGGACCTGTCTGTAGCAGAAGGAGGGGAATGGAAAAAATAGCCCCCTCCCCTTTCATTTGCAGAAATCCTTTGCTGGATCCAGGTTACCATGTTTACATGGAAATAAGTCCCATTCTGCAAGATTACTATTATCCCTGCAACTTCCTTTAAAATATTTCCTTTCCCTGGTAACTTCTGTTAATTCATTAGTTAGGTTTAGCTCTCCTTACATTAGCCACAGCATACCTAAATTGATCTCAAATCTGTTATTGTAGGAAGGGGAGTTTGGTAACTACCCTCTGTAACCAAAATGATTCAGCTTTATTATTTTTATTATCATAATTTGTATGATTACAAAATTGAGCAATTACTTTGGCTGCAAAGATGAAATCAGCAATGAATGCCTCTTTCTCTTTTCCAACCAAACAAGAACTAATGATTAACAGTGCAATCCTATGGAGAGTTACTCCAGTCTAAGCCCATTGACTTCAATGGTCTTAGACTGGAGTAACTCTTCATAGCGTTGGGGTGACCAGGCCCCACGTGCTCTTGGCGGAGCCCAAAGTGCGAATCCGCTCTGAGTGCGGCGCTGCCTGCAGCGCCCGAACTCCCAGGCTCACACGCTCCTCCGGCCTCAGCCTCCCCGGCACCTGGGATTACAGGCGCGCACCACCGCGCCCAGCTGAGTAACTCTGGATCTTCACAGAATTGCATTGTAAGAAACAATTTCAACAGTCACTGCAAATGAACAGGGAATAGTTAAAATAAGAAACAGCAAAGAGTAAAGGAGCAAAATTTGAAGGAGCAGTACTTCTAGGAAGCCGCAATTTCACTTGGTCACCGAAAATCTGAGAAAGGATGGGGAAAATTAGACAGGCTCAAAAAGGTTATTAAGGGCTGTATTATCCAGAAAAACTGAATATATTAATAATGTCCATTCCAAATGAAAAAGGAGTTATCACTGCTAGCTAAACTGGTCACCTATTTGCAGGAGTACAGGAAGAAGCAAGCCAAGGACCACTGTAAAGACTAACTTCCTAATTATCTGTTCTATAAAGTGTTTATTGTTTAGCTGTTGATTCTGGATGAAACGCTACCAACCTGCAGGCATTTGATTATCAGCATGAGAGAACCATGAGCAGAAGCTTTTTTTCAAATTGTGTTTTCCATAATTAAACAGAATTCTGTTTCATTTTGTTTTTAAAATAAATAAATATACAAGCAGAGGACTAGGTTTGCCAGGTCCCTGGGGTTCAAACTGGGGGATGGAGGAGATGGAGGGGTGTGTGCAATGGGACTGCTTACCTCATGCAGTGCATGCATGATCCAGAACATTTCACATCTCACCAGGAATAACGTTGTTCCTCGGTGCAACATGGAAATGTCTCATGCCAGGAGCCAATTTGGTTAAAATTAGCTACTAATCTAGCATTGGGAGCTGCTTTTTACCCCACCAGCACCTGACGTGACCATATGTAATTCCTGGCATGATGCGGAAGCATCCCAAAACATGCAGGAGTATGCTCTGGGGAGTTCCTGACCGGCTCCCACACCTCTCCTCCTACCCCACACCTATGGTGTTGTTTGTATTATTTTGGGGGGTTTCAATGCCCCATTTTTTTTAAGATTTCATATTTTTCTGCAAACTTGGATCTTCCCTCAAATTTGTAGAGAACGCCCCCCCATCCCTAGTTCCATTTTGCAGATGTATGACCTAGTTCAGAATTAGATACAGGATGACTGCTGTGTTCTGTGTTCTTCAGAATGCTTAACAGACTACTGTTATAAATGGAATATAGAACTGGAATTATATCGTTCAACATCAGCAAGTAGTTTTCCAGTTACATAATAGTATTTTATTTGATATAAGTCATGGTGATTTTAATACACACCCACATACACATACAATGCTGCTATAATAAATTTAAGGTGTGTAGTTTTTAGTTGGGAGGAGAGCTTTTTATTTCACACTTTTTTCACTGATTCAGAACTTTGTGGCTTGATCCATTTATGACTTTTTGTGAATGTAGTCATTGGGATGATTGTTGCATATTTAATTCTAGATGAATTTCATGAGAAAGAAAAGTTTAGGGAGGGATTTACTTCCGTAAAGCTTTCACTGAAGCCATCAGAGGAGGATTTTGCTGGCATGACCAGATTATGTAAATGTACTGAACTTTAACAAAAAAAAAACATAGGTATTAGAAGAAGTTGGTATCCTTTAAATGCACTATAAGGTAATTCAGCATCTGAAAACAAAATTTTGAAAAATAAAGTTCACCTTATAGGAGCCTGCTTCAATATTACATACAGCAGCACTACAAATTTGGTGGCAAAATATGGTTTTGTATATGAGATCTTTGTTGGGGACTCAAGATTCTCCTTGTGATACTCACCAGTGAAATCCAAACTTAATAATGTACTTCAGATTTTCCTGAAGAATTTGGATTGGGAGGTCCAACATTTGGAATTCATGTTAGTGTTGGTGCAATTGGGCATTGAGACATTTATATTTCTGATTTGATTTTGAATTTATTATTTCTGTTTCTATTAATACACAACCTAGCAATATGTAAATTCTTGTAAACAATCAGTGCTTTAATACCAAGAAATTTCTGACAACAGTAATAAGTGTGCACGCACATATGTGTATAATATATATAAAAGTGTTGGAATAATGTACGAAAGAACCTCATCTGAAATCTATTTATCCGAAACTTCTTATAGCACAAATTTACTGTGAATTTCCAAAATATCTTGGTTTCATTTAATCCTATGTAAGCTGTATTCATTGTTATCTGAACTTTCTTCCTTTAAATTACATGCATGTTCCACAGAACATTTAGGTAAATGGATCATGTTGTACGTCTTTTCCATTTTTCTTTCTCTAATAACATAACCAATCCAGCAATTGTTTACAGACAATGGAAGTCTAATACCCACATGGAGCTACCTCTGCCTACAACAGCTTCCCCATTATTTTTACTGGAGGAAGCAAATCCATGTGTGTATTCCTGAATGTGAAAACCTTCCTTTAATAAGAATAGTGTGTGATGTGTATTCATCAGAGATTTCATGTGGTACTCTGGATCAGAACAAAGCCCTTGAAAAATTTGTCAACTGTAGCTACAAAATTTGAGGTAAAAAACTGATTTCAATGTTTCTTAAGCTACTTGATTGTTTCAGATATTTGTGTCCTTTATGTATGTTACCCCCTCCCTTTTTAAAAAAATGCTGTCAATAGAAAACTGTGAATCCCCTAAATTCACCAGCACTTGCATTATGAAACTGAAAGGGAAAGCTGATAGTATGCATACATGTAATAGAAAGAAAGTTAGTCTTTGAATGACATTATAGAAGAGGGAAATAATGTGTTCCTGTATATAGATAGCTACCTGGGTCATGTTTGCTGTAAAGCAGAATTCTCCAAGGCAAACTTGAGGCTAAATTTTTCAAACTCTGCTCTTTGTTGGAGAAAAGGAAGTTCAAAAGAACAAACTATGTTCAGTTTGTCTTGGTCCTCCTCTCTTGAGTTGTAGAACTGTCATTGCATGGTATACAATGACAACTGATATTGCTATATATCTTTATAGCATACATTTGCCTCTTTCCCACTTAATCAATACTAAGTTGTTGCTTATTGAGAAAGTTAAATGTTGCAATTTGTTGCAATACTAAGTTGTTGCTTATTGAGAAAGTTAAATGTTGCAATTTGAAGTTGTATAGTTGGTCTCAGTTCTTTGCTTTGTGGCACATAAGAAATGCATCACTTACAATTGAAATGCATCACTTACAATTCTGTTCATCCCTGGCCACCTCACCTGATTGATCCATGGTACTTCAGAAGGTTGTCTTGCTGCTGATGTCTGGAGTGTGTCCCTAGAGGGGTGCTGAGGGGTAGCTTCAGTGTACAGGAAGGGGCCACCAACAGGTCTCATCGTTGCCCCATGTTAGAGGCCCTCTGGCCATTCTCCCTCCCAAGGGCCTTAGACATATAGGGGAGGGAATATACAGCACCCAACTCCATCTCTCCATACAGTCTGTCCCTTACATCAGGGAGTAGTCTCATGTGCATTCTCCTCAACCATCTTTCCCCGTGTACCCTCAATAAGGCCCTGCATCTCTCATAAATAATAACAATAATAATAATAATGGTCAAATCCACATTCACCCATTACCCGCATGTTTATCGGGTATCTTCCGTTTGCCTCCAATCCGTGATTTTTTCCTCTTCGTTCACATTCCTGCTTCCAATCCGTCTTTCTCGCGCGTCCCTCCGGTCACACGGCTGCTCGAAAACCGCTTTTTGGGGCGGGACCTTTTTTCCCCACCCATTTTTTTTTATTTTTTTAGCACACTTTTCCGTTATTTCGATCGTGCCTTATAAAGAAACACCATTGAAGATAATGATCCCTCTCTTTCCCCCACTGACAGCACTGACGGCTCTCTTCCGTTTCTTTTTTGGAAATTTGGAAGCATGTGGGAAGCTTTCGTGGGCATTTCCTATGCAGGACAGTTCAGTGCCTGAATTTTACTGAAGTTTCACTTCCTTGGAGTGTCATTATTTCGATATTTCATAATTTCGATATTACAGTAATATAAAATAAAAAAAATAAAAAACAGTTAAAAAGGAAGTTTCGCGAGTCCGTTCTGAGGATGGATTCACCCCGAAATGATTTTTCAAACTACCAGATTTGATTCAGAAACAGCATAATCAATAAATCCAATGCTATGAAGTCAAAAACAGTCTTTGCAGACTACGGAGCACTTGCAAGTTGAATCAGCCAATAGGAACTCTCAGAACGGCCGGAGAGACAGGAAGGGGGGTGGTTTTTAAAAAAACCGCATAAATTGCGCATTGGCCCGTTCACGGCCACCGTGAAACTCCCGTTGAAAACCTGTGACCACATATTCGGGAGAAATGTGAATGAAATGCGTCTGTTTAATGAGGTAATGTGACCGGCACTCGGGATTGCGTGGGGAATGCGGGGAACATGCGACTTAGAATGAGTAATGTGGATTTGCCCAATATTTGATTTATATACCGCCCTTCAGAACAACTTAACACCCACTCAGAGCAGTTTACAAAGTATGTTACTATTATCCCCACAACAAAACACCCTGTGAGGTGGGTGGAGCTGAGAGAGCTCCTCGAAGCTGTGACTGACTTTCCAAGGTCACCCAGCTGGCTTCAAGTGGAGGAGTGGGGAATCAAAGCCCTGTTGTGTCCCTGTACTCCCAAAGGATCAATAGCCTCATGGGAAGAGGGGATACAAAGTTGATGGCCCTTCTATCTGCCAGGGTCCGCTGGCGGCTTCCAGTTCACACCAACACAAGCTCAACCCTCTCTTGGCCATGCCAGCCAAATGAGTTCCCTGCACTGCTCATCAGCCTGGTGGCACTGCTGCAGCTCTCCCCTCACTCATCCAAGGGGCTGGCACACCAAAAGACTTTGCCAGGGTTGTCCTCACAGCCTCCCTACCCTGGAGGAGCCACCACTCATCTGGGGGGAAGTTGCTGCCCCCAAACAAATCACAAGAGTTTTGAAATAACAAGGTTTACATTTCCATGACCAAAGGCCTCACAATCATAACTTTAAACTTGTGTGGGAAAGGTTACCACTTATTCAATGTTTGCATTCACCATCAGTCTAGTGTGCTCCTGCAACAGAAAAGAATGCAACGATTAAATAAAATGTGGACTTAACACCTTATTAATACTAGACTTTCCTAGGATTCACAAAAACTTCTGTGAAGTCCCAATTCACATTTTTCCCAAGAAAAATAGACCATATAGAAATATGATGGTTTGTATTATTAATCCATAGTGCACAAAAGAAGGCTTGAATGTAAGTTTATACATACTTGGATATTCCTACTAGTTTTCACATTGAGAATCATATTCACAAATTAAACTACAAGAGGCTTATTCAGATTGGCCATGCCAAATAAACCATTGGAGAAAATTTATTAAATTTATGTGCATCATGATGAACTAGATAGAAAATGTATGCTTTACTTAATGCTGCATTCCTGGCTGGTGGCAACAGCCGCTGCAGCCAGGTGCAGTGATTTGCCTTCCTGGAGGAGGGAGAGGCAGCAGCGATTTCCCAGCCATCCAGGTACGCTGCAGGGGGCAGAGCCAGAGGCCTTGTTAGGCTGCTCCATCCCCTGACATCAGTGTATACACTCTACAACATAAGAGAATTCCAACAGCAATTCTAACCTCCAAACTCTTTGTGTGTAGGGAGCTGCAACCCATGTTGCAGTGAATGTGGGGGGGAAATTATGCATTTGTGGAGTGCTGTTTTGGGGGAGCCTCTTCATAAAGTTGGAAGGTAATTGCAAACAAAACCCAATTTTTGTCTTTTTAATAAAATAATTGAATCATGTTAAAAGGAAAGTTTTAATTTGAAGTGGTTTGGTTAGGCCACTTGAGAGATGTAATATCCCATGCTCACACAGTATTTCTATGCATAGAAAGAAAGTGTGAAGAGTTATCACTACTGAAGAATTCTGATATTTGACTTACTTAGGTTTGGTCTAGGTTTCTAAAGTTTTAGAGGTGGGCAAAAAATAAGGGTGCTGACTTTTTAAATATACTTGTATGGTGACGATGTCATTTTAAATCTAATCTTCTTTAATCACTTCTTTTTTTCTCCACATATATAACATTTTTAAAACAAAGATTTTTAAGAAACTGACTGAAACATACCCAATTTAAGTGTACAGCATATATGCCAAAAAGAAAAGTCAGCAAAACAAATTATATCCATGAGCTCAGTCATATATCGGTTCCATACGTCTTCTGTATTACATATAAGCCAAAGGACTTGAAATAGTTAATACTGCCATTCTGTTCAGCATAACAAACAGTAACCAGATCATTCTAAAGGAGTTTGTTTTGCTTTGTTACATAGCTATTCAGAAGTGCTGCAGTACAAATGTTTAATTAAATGTTACAAGAGACAGTACTACTGCCACTCTGTGCCCCATCGTGAATGTAAGTAACCTCTACACAAACACAATTGATTGAATCTTATAAACTGTGAACAGAAAGAGTTCATAGATGGATCTCTTCTTCCTTCTCCTTGCAGCCTACTGGAGCCTTCCACTCAAAAAGCTATTCATGAGAGTCAGGGGCCCATAATGAACAGGGCAGGTTGTAGCACAAGGGACTGCAACAAGAAAGGTGAATTGACAGAAATTTCCTAATGTGTATGTAATGTGACATCTTACTGTCTGAGCAACTACTAGTTATTTAAGACATAGTAGGCAATACACAGGTTAGTGATGATACCATATTGTAGTGTAGATTTAGATATAAACTCAGCAGGGAAAAATAAATACACATGAAGTGGTAGTAGGTGTCCATCTCTTCTAATGTCCAGTTAATCTCTGAAAACCACATTCTTAAGAGGTTTATGTTTGTAAGCTGGTCCTGGTGTTAATTTTTCCTCTTGCTATTTAATTTCCATACATCTTTCTCATCTTCTAGCTCTGTGGAATAAAAAGCCCAGCGGCACCTTAAAAACTAACTTACATTTATTCCAACGTAAGCTTTTGTGAATGAGAGCTCACTGCATCAGATGCAGGAGTGTAAATCAGCCAGGCCATTATATAAAACAACAGCCAGGTGGATTTTGTGTATATGAGTTAGTCTACACACCTGTGCACCTGATGAAGTGATCTGTAACTCACAAAACTGTATGCTGAAGTAAATGTTTGTACTTTTTAAGGTACCATGCAAGGTATCCATCTGCAAGTACCAGTTTTTCAACTTACTGTTCCAATACTGATTATTTCACATTTTCTTGTCCAATATCCTACTTACCCATTCATGTTTTCTCCCCAGAAAAAAAATCACAATTGTAAAATGGCATCCTTTTTCCTTTTACCCTATATATTTATTTCGTCAATCCTAAACTGCCTTCATATTGTACATCTTATAATGAATTCCCAATAAGAAGTAAACATACGAAGCAGAATAATGGGTTTGTGGCATGACTTAACACAGTTATATTCACTATAATGAAATAGATTTGGGGGTGATGGAAAACATTAGACCCTAATTAAAACTACTGCAGCATATCATCCATGCTACAGACTTTTAATTATGTGATCTGAAATTAATTGTGAGCTTGTGTTAATGTTCCTTTGTTCTCTTTACAAGAAGCTCAAGTACCATTGTATACGTATTCATAGAGGACCGAGCAGCATAGAAATTTGAGGAAAATACAGGAAGTCTTTTATTTATGGTCTGCTAATCAAATTGAGAGCATACTGCCTTTGACAGCTGTTTTGAAAATAAATAGCCCGTAACATCTAGAGATGCAGGTCATAGAACTTTCAGCCTATGGAAGAATATTTGGAATACCATGTATTAATTTTGGATTATCAGTAATTGCAGATCCTAAGTAATTGCTATCCTGTATCATTAAAGCAGATGTGAATCACCACTGTACCTGCAGTGGAGATACATACCAGACACCTGGACATATATACCAAAGTAGGTGAAAGTGTATTGTAAAATGATATTAGTACTTTTAAAATATATTCAGTAAAGCAATCAATTTTGACAATTATGAAATAGGTTTTTTGTATATCCACAAAGGCTTTGCACAACCTTAACATGTTTCTAGAAATCTTCCCTTCCCCTAATATGAGTATCTTATATCTTACCATTTTTTCCACCCGAGTTACTCAGTGTGGTAAGGCTGTATAGTGAGAAAATGTTTTGTTACTAGAAGATTGTGTTTTTAGCATACATAATTCGAAAGTGCACAAACTAAGTCATCTTTGATCATTTACTATATCTCAGGTGTACATACAGGGCCTTGATACTCTCAAGTTAAGACCAGTGTAACTGGTCCCATTAAGTCTCATTAAAATAAATGAAACTTTAAAATGCTTTTGGGGGGCTCTGTCATACTTCTTGCTATTAAATCTACAGTCCTATTCATTTTCTAACCCAGAGGAGAAGCATGGAGTTTATTTTAGTTTTGGAGAAACAAACAAAATGCACGCTTTGGCATATGTATTTAATCGGTACATGTGTAGGGCCCCAAATAATTTTACTTGTCTAAGCTATTGGGATTCTGGGCACCACCAAGGCAAGATGTAAAGGTTCAGCACCCGGGCAAAATCCTTTCCAGTCCTTTTTTACTCTGTGTAAAATAAATCAGCATTTTGCTTTCCTATATCATATATTGTTTAATTGACACGTTACCCAAAATTCAATACAGAACTATTATTTTCTTTCATGCACTGTTTCAAGGAGCAATCAGTAAAGTGTGTGTAAGGGGATGTTCTATGTTACAATAAAGTCAAAATGTGCCAATTTGTTTCCAGTGAATTAGCACACATTGAAAATTGGCAAAATATTTGCTAAATAAGACTTCTGATATCTTGTATTAATGCACTGTAATTTTGCACTACTTTGTTTTTTAAAAAAACCTAAAAATCAAAAACATGCCAAATGTACAGTATGTAAAATAATATTTGTTGTCATTATGCTGTTTTTTCTGACTGTGTTAATGTGAACTGAAATGTCCAATTTTGACACAAGCCAACAATAACAACATCCAGCGTAAAGATATATCACTTCAATTTTTATATTGGCCACTTTCATAAATCATAAATTGCTTTTTCTACCTATTTTTGTATTTTTCCACATATGAGAAATATCTGATCTTAGCTAATATTGAATAAGCATTCATTTATTCCTAGAGAACATCTCAAAATATGTGTATGTCAGCAATTGAAATCATTAGTCAAGGTGTTTTCAACTTTAGAATCTCTAGTTTGCCAAATTATTTTGTCTTGCAAAATAGAAAATGGTGTTGCTGGTCAATCTTGCCTTTTCATTCTGAAAGTGCTGAAATGGAACAAACATATTGACTAACTTTCCAATAATTGACATTTTGCTAAAAAATTGACAAAAACTATAATCGAATAAAATGCATCATAAGAGAAGCAGGATTGAACTTGTATATATTACCAGCAAGAATTATAGAGAAAGGACCATTGTCCCCTGTACAGCCTAAGCACTTACCCAAGATTAGTTCATGATGATGTAACATCCAGGCTTTGATTATGGAAACTGAAGAAGGAGCTTGGTGAAATCTCACCACAAGGATACAGTTCCACACCACTTTGCATGTATTTATGGGAGAGTTGGGCTAAAACAAGTACTCATTACAATAACTACCAAATCCTAAGAAGGGAGAACGACTTGAAACCCAATTCTCCTTTGGAGGGAACTGCTCTAGACTTGCAAAAAAAAAGGATTCCACCCATTCAGTTAGCATCACCCACTATCCAAAAGTGGAGTTTGTACTTAACATGCAGAATATTAAACAAGGACTGCTTTGTTATAGCAGAAACAAATATTGTGTTTATCATACTGTTTAGTGTGGATAAATACATTCCCAATGGTGATATAAACTGCAGTAGACAATTATAGCTCACTTGTAAAATACACATTTTAAGAAGCCATGAAAAGAAAAGAAAAACTCTGTAAAAATGTGTATATTTTTGTTAATTACAATCTGAAAATCTTTGTTCTCCTGAAGTATAACCTAAACTGAAGCCAAGTTTCCCATTGTTTGGAATATCAATTTTCCTACATAATATGTGAGAGTATAAATTATGTATTTGTACTTTTTCTGCTTATGTTGTGAAATTTCTGTCTCTGGTTATCTGTGTTCATAAAGACATATTACATTTGCCTGCAGTCCATTTTCTGGAATGCTAGGGAACTGAAACCATATCAAAGTCTTCAATAATGTGTGTGAAATTTTGTGGCACTCCGTTATTTTTTAAAAATTTATTTAGCACAAATTTCTCCAAAAGATAAAAAACACTGGATATGTAAATAAGTGTCAATAAGTGCATAAAGTTGTTGTAATAGATATATTTAAAATAAAAAGAAATAATCTAAAAGCGTTATTGTTGCAGTTTGGTTGGGGGTGCTGTCCATGGTGCTGATACAGATTGCAGTCAACTCAAAAGAAATGTTGTTTTATCCAGTTTAAAAGTATGTTTCAGCAATCCTCAAAATAATTCTGTAATGACCACAACTTACTTCATTTCGTAATTATAGATGCCAGAATGGTTTTGAAGGGGTGGTAGATGTCTTCATTCCAAGCAATCACCATATTTGCTTTCAAACGCTGACCAGTTACTTGCAGGAGCTTTATGTGAATATGAAAATGTCAAGAAAAACATTTCTTAAAAGTGAACATCTGTTCACTTATGATGTATCTCTGTTTGAAATGAGATTCTTGGCAGGCAATTTACACAATCATTTTGTGACTTATTCTACTAAATATTTACCTCACATGGCATTCATAGTAAAATTCTCTTTGTTAAAAGGATAATAAGAATGATCAATGTAGCCAGGTTCAGAGACTTCATGCCCAGTTTCCAGACCGTTGTGACCTGAACTGAAGACAATGAACACATCAAATGAGTTGAACTAGGATTTATTAACTAACAACTTAAGCTTAAGGCTGTGGCCAATAAACCTGTACCATTAAAGGAAAGGAATTATCAACTGAACAGCACAACTTATTATACCCTCCCCCAGTGGATTTTATAAAAGTCTGCCCAACTGGGTTGCCAACATTTGGGCAACCTCATCCTGACTCCAAGTTCAATGGGGACAGCTGCTAATGTTCCTAGCCTCCTCTAAATGTATGCTGAGAGATCAACCCTATCACCCCACATTGGTCAGTGTACTAGTTCCAGTGATGATGCTAAGTTATCAAGGGCTATCTGTGTCTTCACCAGCTATCTGTGTCTGGTCAGCCATGAATGTCTGGTTTAGATGCTTTCCCCCATTTTCTGATGCCTCAGGCAGTTCACCAATGTATCTTAATTAGGAATACCTCAGCAGAACTAATGCTGCTAATGCCAATTAGGGCCTAACAAGTCTATTAGGCTAAAGGCCTATCTAATTGACTTTAGGTCAATGTCAAAAATAATGAAGCACAGGAGGAAAAGGCATGTCTCATATACAGTTTGAGAGCAACTTGAAAAATCCCGCTTGGTCTCAAGGTGACCAGCTAATCCTATATTGTTAGACAGGTGAGAAACTCCACAGCAAAAGTGCTGCGCAAAATATGGCTTGCCCTTAAACAGACACCCCCTTTCCTCAAAATTTTTGAATAAACTGCACAAAGCTTATCCAATGTTCCCAACTCCTTTACATCTTGTGCTTTCATCTCTGAATGGGGATAAAACAGCCCCCGTGCCAGTTGAGCAAGCAGCATACTTGTTTGCAAATCCAGGGTTTGCAGACAATATCCAGAATAAATGTGTCCTCGGTTATATCTAATGCTTCATCTCATAGCTAGCTGTGCATTTGAATGCAATTGCAACATGATTTTCTTCGCATTCGCCTCCTTAAGGGAACTATGGGAAGGGGGATGGGATGGGATGCATGGATTATGTAGAATGGACAGATAATGCTTCCAGGTGTGATCAAAGTTGAATTATTTTTGAAAAAATTAACTGAACTGTAATATAATTACATCGTAAATAATAGTCTCAGCAGCAGTCCTCAAATGCCTTCTCCTCCACTTCAAATGCCGAACCTCCTTTTGTACTAGGAAATTTTATCTGTTATTTGTATGGTTCAAAACACATCCTCTTCCCTGTGTGCTCTGAGAGCAGTATCACTTAACATTATTACTTGGGCCTCTTAGAAAAATTGCAAGCACAGCCTTAATCTTTGAGGAGATATCATTCCCATTATGTACTTTGTACACTGTAGGTTAGCTTTCTATACCAACAAAAATGATTTTCAATTGAACCCAGAAAGAATAGCTTATTCTTCCCACAGAAAACTGGTTTATTCTTTTTTTCCCCAAATACCTAGATACTTTTTCAAAATGGTGATGTAGCATCAAAGAACGGCCTTATTACTAGTAATAATATGTATTATCAACTCAACATGATGTTCACCACGTGGAAATATTACAAAACACATCAGTGTAGTTCAGAAATGTAAAATGTGCAAGTGTAAACAATTTGCAGATTTCTTGCCAATACATATGAAATGGCTGGGCAACTGTATTTGTTTCCCAGCAACTACCAAACAGTCTTCTGTCCACATCAAATCTTTAGTGTATGACTAACCATTGCCTGGCTCCCATTTCTCCCATTTCACTAGGCTCCTTCCTGCTTCTTCTGCTTTGGAGCTATTGTGGCTGCCTGCCTTGGTTTCAACAGGCATTGGCAAGTAGCAATGATAGGACTAGTATGTTTTCTAACTTGAAAACATGCACAGCCAATGACTAGAGCAGTAAGTTCATAGGAGATTAAATAAAAGCATGTATGTGGTCTTTTATCCATTCATTAACACAAATTACGTACAGCATAAAGCACATGTTCTAAAGATGTGGCTTGTAACATCACTGTTCTTAATTTCTTACATCTTTCCTATTCCATAGATAAAAAGAACAGCATTTAAACATGGGCCGAATCCACACTTCCCTACCTTCCACTTTTCATGTGCATTAATTGTGCTGGATTCTATCCCGCAATGTGCCAGTCTGTGTTCACATCCCTTCTCTTACTGCCGCTGCCTCGCACTATACTTCATCCACATCCCAGGTAGAATTGCGTGATACGGGGCGCAATCCCAGGTAGAATTGTGCAATACGGGGTGCAATGTCGCCAATTACAACATTGCATTCATTTTTTTTCATCAGATTTCCGCTATAGCATTATTTTTGCTAAATTGCTATGGTGAGGCCACACTCCTATGATGCCTGTGATTGGTTAATGTTATTCTATGCCTTCTTCTTTGAAATCCATTGGACCATTATTCTGGTGGGTTAATTTGAAGTGATATTGGGGGTGTGGGGGTGATCCAAACTCTCCAAACGGGCAGACTAATTATTTGATGCTTGAATGTAATGTTAGAATGATGGATTTCTGCTATAACGGTAATTTCAACAGTTAAAAAACAAATTAATTTTAACAGCCACTGATATTTCTGACTGTTTGGCATCCTAAAAATGACACGGAAATGGAAATGACGCCACCCTTTGATGTCTCAGCGGGGATTTTGGAGCATCCAGATTAAGATTTATGGCCAGAATTGTGCAACAGCGCTGGGAAAGTCCCCTTTTTATTTTATTTTTTAAAAAGAGGGGGGAAAGGGCGGGCAGGCAGGCATGCTGCAGAGAGAGTGGAAGAGCTTGATAATTGCACAGCAAAGAGGGATGGTGTTCCGGAAAGGCTGCAAACACGGAAGTGGGGTGGTTTGAAGGGGGCAGTCTCCTTGTGAAACACTTCTGTGTGTCCACATCCACGGTGAGAACCACGCAAGAGAAGCGTTCGAACGCATGACAAATTCATCTGAGGCGCAACGCAAAAGACATGAAAGAATGGTGGAATTGAGGTAAGAGTATGTGAACAGCCCTCTGAGAAGCGAATAATGGGTGGGCGGAAAGCTGAAAACTTGAGACGTGGATTCAGCCATGAAGTAATGTTAGTGTATCAAGAAGAGTGAGTCATCAGTGCACTGATTCACTCACCAAGATCCTCAAAGCTAAACAGAGCGGTTATCCTGCCATGTCAATAAAGGTGTGTAAACAGAGGAGCAGCAGCTAGTATTAGGCCTGGTACTCTGGTCATTTTATAAAGACCAGAATAAAGGAAACAGATCCTTCTTGTTTAAACTTTTCCCAGTGCTCTTATTTGCAAACATGCACAAGTCTCTATGGTATCTGGCTGTCTCTCTGCTAGCAAAAGAAGCCTCCATGGTCCATATTGATTAGCACATTCATATTCCTGACCCCAGCACAGAAGCAGCCTGGTACCACTGAAAAGTCTTATGAATGTATCTGGAGTATATCTTATTACCACAGTAATTAAAATTGTCCAGAACACATATCAACTTCAAGTCCAAAACATTGCTGATTACATTGTTCCAGACCTGCAGTGTGGGCTAAAATGTGTCATATTACACTATTCCCAAGCAAAATTAAAATAACTTAATAATTTGTGTTTGTCTTTTGTGAAGTTCATTATGTTTGCCAGTGTTTTGCCAGAAGACATATCCTATTTTCTACTGTATTTCTCAAAGATATTTCCCTCTTGAAGCTATTGTTCTCATAAAATATTATTGCACCATCCTCATTCCAGTCTCTATCTAGCCCTGTTAACATTGTATCAGAGCAGAATCTGCCCATTTCTGAGCCATCATTGATTTCATTCTTATAATGCAGACTATCTTTCCTTCTCTGTTTCTTTCACAGCTGCAGCAGCCAAGAACAGAACCATTTTATGCAATGCTATAAAGGACTCGCCCTGACTTGGATAGCCCAGGATAGCCCATTCTCAACACATCTCAGATGCTAAGCAATGTCAGCCCTGTTTAGTACTTGGGATGGGAGACCACCAAGGAAGTCTAGGGTTATGATGTAGATGCAGTCAAAGGAAAACCACCTCTGAATGTCCCTATGGGGTCATCATGTTAGATGCAACTTGAAGGCAAAAAAAAAAATTATTTTGACCCAATTCATGCTGCTCCTGTTTCATGCATTTGCTCCTCGACACACATCTGCAATGGTGCTTTTTTATAGTGTGGTCCCAGAGGCTGTAATAAGCATATATATATACACTCACATGGGGCCTTTTCCACCCAACTGCCACTGTCACTCTTTGGTGACCATGACTGGGAAGGAAAGACTCATGCAAGTATGCAATACAGAAACACTACTTGTAAAAACTTCCTCACCTGAGTAGGTAGAAAATCTGGAAAAATAAGAAGGAAAATGGATGGGCATCAAAAAAAAAAAAGGTCTTTGACCTGGAAACTATTCTTGCTTAATCTTTTGTATCTTCTTATGAGACTTTGCAGTCACATATTGTTTTTTCTCTTTCTTTGTCTTTCCCCTATTAAGTAAATGCTGTAGTTACAGACTATTATTAATTGTCATGTGTTAAACATCAGAAGTGACTCCAGTTTGGTGTCGTGGTTAAGAGCATGGGACTCTAATCTGGAGAGCCGGGTTTGATTCCCCGCTCCTCCACTTGAAGCCAGCTGGGTGACCTTGGGATAGTCACAGTTCTCTGGAGCTCTCTCAGCGCCGCCCACCTCACAGGGTGTTTTGTTGTGGGGATAATAATAGGATACTTTGTAAACCACTCTGAGTGGGCATTAAGTTGTCCTGAAGGGCGGTATATAAATCTAATGTTGTTGTTGTTATCATCTGGTACTCTCTCCTATCCATACTGGATATGACTTAGCCAAAGAGATTCCTTTTGATTTCAATGAGTAAAAATAAAGCATAGGCATAACTTTGCCCAATAGGGTCACAGAAATTTCATCTGAATTCAGACTGGAGAGATGTCAGATCCTAATTTGATTAGCAGGAGAGTGTATCTATGAAAATGGAACTGAGCTGTAACTACTTATTTTGGCTTCAATTGACTTCTCTTCTGGTTTAGAGAGATATCAGAGATATTTGAACTTGCTTTTGCTATGGAGAGTAATCAATTTACTGTCTCTTGCTTGGAGTAACTTGAAACCAGCTCTATTTGAGACTGCTCTCCATCCAACACACAATGCAGGCCTCCTGCTGTAATCTAAAACCATGGGGTATTAGAAAAGGGCCATCAAGTGGGGAGGGGATTTTCATCTTACTGCCAGAGACACATATCTCCTGAGCAGATGCATGTCTCTGGCACTAAAATGAACAGACTGCCTCCAACAGCCTTCTTCTATCTACAAAAGTGTGCTGGGTGAAGGTGAGGGCAGTTAGACATGGGGGTGTGCATTGGGCAAGGACAAAACCACTGCTCACCTACTCTTTGCATTGGACATGGGCAAAGCTCTTTCCTACTCCTGGTATCAATCAACCTAGTGCTTGATAATTGGAATCCAACTGGCAAGAAGAGCACCTGCTGAACCAGAATGAGAGTGCTCCATATGATTTGACTAATCATACAGACAAGCCAATCAGGCTTGCTTACAGACAAGCCAATCAAGGACTAGCTACCTGGTGCAAACATGGACTAAGTATTTTAGTACGATGACACGTTGATTGGGAACACATCTACTGAGTCAGTTTCTTGCCACACTCCCCTCCCCTTTGCTGCTCCATGAAAATGGTATTGTTAAGACAAAACAGGGAAATAGGCAATGAAAGCAATGTGCAGCCACAGACTTCATGGCACCATGAGAAAAATGGTCGGATATAGCCTAGTCCATTTGGGTTTGAAAGTTGGAGGCAATTTCATTTGAATTAGTACCTCAACAATCCAACAAGCATATCTGATCAGATTTTGTTGAGTTACATTACAACTAACATCACTGTGGAAACATCCTTTACCCTTTCTTAAATTTGACTGGATTTATACTTTTTCTGAATAATGTAATAAAAGAGATTTATTTCTATATAACATGCTTAGGCTCATGGCTTTAGCTTATGGTTCTGACCACATTAACACATCAAGGCGACCAAGAGAAGGGGACTGTGGGGACAGAATTCCCAGGGTGCAAAGTCAGATAGTGAGCTGCCCTGAGCTGCAGCTCTTCGACAACCAACACAGTACAATTTAGCTCCTCTGGGTTGACTCTCCTCGCCTCTGCCCTTTCAGCTGCTGCCAGAGTGCCATGATTGCACACACACAGAGGGAGAGATGGATGCTGGGAGTTGTCTCAACTTCCCCTTGCTGCCCCCATCTGGGGCCTGCATAGCCAGCCAGCCTCACAGTCTTGGCTGCGTGCTGGGAAAGCAGCACAGGCACCACACATTCCTTCCCCCTCATATGATGATCAGCAGTCAGTTGAGTCTGCCTTGCAAAAAGCCACTGTTGGCTGTTTGTTCCCTGACCTGTCTCCTCTGCTGCGTGGAGAGGCTTCTCGACTCTACACACGGGATTGTCCTCTGGTAAATGAGCCCCTAGATGGAGGAAGTGGAGGAGGTTGGGGGAGGGAGAATTCTCAATTATGCCCCACCAAAGAATATGATGGAGGGGACAGGGCTGTAAAACCCTCACTGTGGTGATGCGGAGGCAAAGAGGTCTCCAAGTAGTTGCTCAGACCAAGAAAATTCAGACTGGTTCTCAAAGGCAGTGGGAGTTCCATATTATGTCCCAGAATTGTTGGTTACATGTTGTCCAATTTACATGTAGCACACTAACCTGGTGCTACAAGTTTAAAAGTGTACAAGAAAAGAAGAGGCAATACTTTCATCAGGAAATAATGGCCACTGAACCTTAAGGAGAGTAACAATTCAAGATAACATTTTTCCCTTGAAATTTTGATCAGACTAAATCTCCCATGGACATAATCTCTAATATAAGCTCCTTTATGTTATTTCAAAAGTTCTTCTTTAGAAGTGCAACAGAATTCTTTGAATAGTGCAAAAAGCCAGTTGAATTTCGGTTAAAATTCTTGCAGGACAGATCGCTTTATCTCCTTTGCTTACAATCAAAGCAACATCCCTAGGTCAGCAACACAAGAGAGATCTTAATCTTTTATAAATGAGGAGACTGGGAAACACCTCCTCTCCTCTCTAAGGAATTCATTTATTAATTTCCACTTGATCTCTGCTACAAGTCTATTCAAGCGCTGGTTTTCCTCCCTGCTCACAAAGAACAGTCCCAATCAATATAATTAAAAAGGAATGGGATATGCAGGTCATATTTCAAATATATTGCAGTCTATGTACAATTAAAGATAATACTAGGTTATGTTAATAAAAAAGGAGAAACTGTTTGCCACAGAGAGTCCATCAAAAGGCACCAGTATCAGAAGCCCTCCCTACTTCAATTTCAGGCAAAAATCTAGGTGGAAGATAACAGTTGATGGCTATGATGTAAGCCCCACTCACTCCCCACTGTTAGGCAGATTTTCCAACCCAAACTGTCCAGATTGCTTGCTGTGGCTGGGCAGCCTCTAATAACGTGTCTCTGGGTGTAATTTAAAGGTCTTTTTGTATCACATTTTAAAACAGATGTATTTATGGCTTATATCCCAGCCCAAATAATTCTAAAGCATTGTTGATTGTAATGTTTTAATCCTGCAAGGGTATTTAGGAATCACTTTACTGTTTGCATATCTACCTTCCACCATAATTAGAATCCCACAAATATCAGTTCCCTGTAGGTCTTTCTGATATGGTTGATTCTTTAGACATTTTTCTTTTTCCTTCTTTCTTTGTGGATTTTAGCATCCTTTTCCTTCCTTGGCACCTGTTAATCATGGTATCTTCCCATTCATCAGCCTTTTTTAAAGTCTCAATCATTTCCTTGACTCACCCCTTTCCCCATTTCTGAAGCAATAAGCTCCGTACCCTCTTATAGGCAGGCTACAGAGGGAGGAAGTTTTCCCATATATCAATAAAAATATTAAAGGTAATACCCACATGGATCCAATACAACCCCCACTTCTCATCCCAGAAAAGTATCCTGAGTGAAAGCCAGAGATCTTTTGATATTTCAACCGGGTTTTTTCGCTCCAAAACAGCATTAGGGAAAACATTTATACTGATTAGACAGAATGTGTAAAATGGTCCTTAGATGTTTCATATTACACTATCTCCTCAAAAATAATGCCAATTTTTTCAAGATGTCTGATATTTGGTGTAAAATGTACCTTTGTGCAGGTCTCCCAGCTTTCATCTAAAGATGAGCCATCCAGTACAAGTCATTTTTCCATGCCCAACGGTAGTTGCTTGTAGTTATGGGATTAACAGTGGAATCCTAAGCAAAGCCACACCCTTCTAAATCATGAGGCTTAGAAGTCACTATGTCTGAAGAATGTAACTGACACTGTGATTTATTAACCCACAATAATGCTGCTGATTATGCTTAACAATGCTTAATACTTGTGGAGAATGTGCTTTGCTTTAAGAAAAGAGAAATTTGTTTGCTTAAAATATTTTAGAACCCTTTCCCCCACAATTGCTCAAGACAGTTTACATTTAAGGCATGATAATTTTATTTATTTTACTTTATATTTACGCCACAGATCATTCTCCTCTATTTTATCCTCACAACAACCCTGTGAGGTGACTGCCCCAGGGTCATCCAGCAAGCTTCCATGGCAGAGTGATTCAAACCTGGGTCTCCTAGAGCCTAGTTTAACACTACACAACCCTAACACATCATATCACCAAAACTAATAATAGCTTAAAACCATATGTGGCACCTAAAAAAATAGCATAAAATCAGCAATATAAAATTATTAAAATGCTATTGGAAGAAGGAATAAATAGTCCTCACTTGTCTCAGCAGTCTATTGCAGTGCATCAGACCAACCACCAATAAAGACTTGGAATGGGCTGCTGCAGACCTAACCTCCTTGTGGGAAAAACATTGAAGAAAACCTGATGTGATAAACAAAGCTGATGCACAGGTTCATACAAGGAAAGGCAGTCGTTCAGGTATGTAGGCCCCAGGCCATGAAGGACTTTCAAGGTTAAAACCAGTACTTTAAATTGAGTCAGGAAATATACCAATGATCAGAGTAGATGCTTTATAATAGGTCTAATGCAATCAATATTGCAGCAATATTATATGTGCAAAATTGGAAGAGTCCAACACTGGAGAAATGATGGTTGTTGTGGGTTTTCCGGGCTGTATTGCCGTGGTCTTGGCATTACAGCCCGGAAAACCCACAACAACCATCGTTCTCCGGCCGTGAAAGCCTTCGACAATACACTGGAGAAATGGTTGATAAAGGTGAGACAGAGAGAAGACAATTATGTTTGTTGTTGAATGGAAACCTCTTATAGACTTTACATGAAATAGACAATAATAATTTGAAGATCTGTGGATTTATAGGCTAAGGAATTTGGACTTTTAAAAAAGAGAGCCTTTATCTTTAACACAGAGTAAGAGAAAATGTGTGGTTTATTTAGTTTTTGTGGTTTATTTAGTTTTTTTCTTTCTATTTTTTTCTTTTTTCGTTGTTGTTCTGGCTGTATGTTTTGTTATTTTTGTTTGTCTGCTAGCTGATTTTCGTTTGGTTAGTTTTTGTTTTTTGTCTTTTTTATTAAATAAAACTCTATAAAAATGATAGATGTAATGTAGTCAAAAAGACACTCGAGTCTATTTGGAATGAATAGAAGTTCCCAAAGTTTAAAGGCACCCCATGTTAATTGCATTACATTAATCCAAATGCAAGTTTCCACTATACATCAGATTAGAAGTCACTAAACAAAAACACCAACCTGCTCCTCCATCAGCAAGGCAAACCTCAAAGAACCCTTGCGTACATTCTGCCAGTGCAAGGCATACCCCTCCAAATTCAATAGCATCAGTCTCTCAAGACTACCAGTTTTCTGATCAATTTCATTTTACCTGGTGTGAGCTTCAGTTTGATCCTCCTTAGCTATTTGGCCACATTGTATAGGTATAAGGACAGAGACAAAAGCGTCTTGTTAGTTAATGAAATGTATAGCAAGGCATCATCACGATATTGATGACACCCATCCCCAAAGTCATGGACATTCTAATTAAGTAGCCACCATGGCAGCCAATAAAATCAGCAATGAGGCATTTCTTTTAGCCACCTGTAAGCAGGCACAGTTTATCAGAATAACAAATGCCATCTCCATGCCTTTTTCTCTCATTCATTCCATGGAGCACTAGAGATGAAGCTGACAACTCACTTAGATTCAACAGTTTCCAGAAATAAAGTAGACACGGTGTCATGGTGTGTGTCATTGCATCATAGAATGAGACATTGTAGCATGATGCTCACTGTCATTGCCCCCACCCCCACAATCAGAATGAAGAGGCAGAAACCAAAGTTGAGAGTAAAGGGCCGCTTTATTAAACTTGCAACAACATATCTGTCAACACAGCAAGGGGCCTAACTGTGGTGCAGGTCAGGCCCTGGGGTCACTCATGGACATCCACCATGACCTGTCTGGGTTAGTGACCTGCTCCCCGGGTGCGAGTCATCCATCATATGGCTGGGACCCAGCCTGGCCAGGCAAAGTAGTTCACCCCCTTAAAGCTCCCCTGCCTGGCCATAAAGCTGGGGGAGGACTGGCTTGTCCAAGGGTTTCCCACCAGGGCATCTGTCCTCACAACTGGGCCATAAAGCAGCCAGCTGCTCCTGACAGACTCCAATTCCCCACCAATGGGGATATGCCAAGGGTGGTCACCGACCCGCTCATTTTCTCCAACTTCTAACCTGCCAAGGGAGAATTAAATCGTCCCACCGTAGCCAATTACCTCTCCCCTTCTATAGTGCAAGGTATGCAAAAAAAACTCCTCGCCCTTTGCCAATTGTGGGAAAGGAGAAACAATTCCGGTAAACAGTGACCAGCCAATCCTGCACTGAAATAGGTTGAGGTGGGTAGGCCAAACATGAGGCTCAACCGGAGCATCGAGGGCTGGAGTGGCCCTATAAAACCTCCGACTCTGCCCCTCGCCACATTCTCATCTGTTTGGGAAAATGCTGTCTGTCTCCCTTTCCTCTGGGGAGGCAAATTATGGGGCCCTCCCAACTGCAGCGGCTGTTGCCTCTGGCCCGGGGAGCCGTGTTGTTAATTGATACACACGACCCAAGAATATTTTTGCCCGCCTTCAACTGCTCCAAAAAGTTATTGGAGGGAAGTGCTTTTCATAGGCAAGGAACATTTCACATGCAGTGTCTACAAAATGTATACTTACACCATTTTTCCCTAATAAAAATACTTTCTCAATCACCTGTGTTAGATCTTGTGAAGTTAATTATAGTTCAGCTGCTAATATTTCTACTGGCATCTTGTTTCTCTGATAGCATCTGCTGAAACACCTTGTTTCTGTCATTGTTAATTTTTTAAAATGTTCTAATAAGGGTTGTCTTGATTTGAAAAGAAAGAAAAAATGGCAGGATTCTTTGCATCCTTTGTTTTTGTTTTTTTCAGGCTCATTAATGTTCCTTTTGCAAATGGGGAATAGGGTGCAAAAGGACTCCACTGGGTTCCAGCATAACCTTATTCTCCTGAATTCTGCCACTGCCACATTAGATACACTGCAAATATCCAGGCTATTCACTTTAATCTGAGGCCCTCCTTCATTGCCACACACATCACACATCTACTGAACTGCTTTAACTCTGGCCCTGTGCATGGTGCCTTTATTACTATTTCTGAAATATCAACTAGACATTCTACTTTGTCTGTGGTTATTTTAGATAACTTAAAAGTGACTAGCATTGGTGTCAGGTGAGCCTCAAGAGGAAGGGCATCCTGCAGGTGAGACATCACAGTGCTGCCAAGCCCTCTCTCTGGTTACCAGTTGCCTCACCTCTGAAGACTGACCACAGACAGCACGGTTCATAAGGAAGATCTAAGCTAGTGGGCTGGCCAATGTGGGATAATGCAGTCCATGGAGTACCCTGGCCCCAACCCAGTTAGGACTTTAAAGGTAAGAACCAGGACTCTGAATTTTGCCCAGGAACAAATGCGCAGGGAACATACTGAAGTGATATGATCCCTGTATCCTATCCTTAACCTTTTCTGCACAGGGTTTTTTCTCTCCTGGCCTCATACAACTTCAGTGTTTCTCCTAATTTCTACACACTGCTTCAGCATTTTCCTTTCCTTCCCCTGACTTTGCCATGCATTTTTGTGCCTTCAGTTTGCGCTTTGGCTTTTTTTGTTTTTCCCTGGTTTTTCCCCACTTCTTTTGTGACCTCCATTTCTTTTAAGAAGCTGATTTTGATTTTTTTCCCCTGTTGAGCATAATGTTTCTGTTGCTTTTGTTTCTCCCACCATTTCCCACCCACTTCCAACCCGCTTTTGGATGATTGGTCTTATCATCATCGACACCCTCTGCGCTTCCCCCTCCCCTCTTCTGTTCTACAGCTTTCTATTGCTTCCAGCTATTTCATTTAGTCAACTACCAATCAGAGAATCACCATCATGGCAATTCTCATACATGAGCATCCCTTTTTCTTGTTTCTCAGAACCCCTAAGCAGCATGATTGGAAAGTTTCACTCTGGGGCCTGTTTTCAGCTGGTGAAGCTCTTGGATGGATTCCAATATGATTATTTGGGTGCTTACCTTTTAGCCTGGCAGTTTTTCTCTCTTCACCTCTCCCTTTCAGAGTTTGGTGAGAAATTTGGTTTGGAGCTACCAGAGAATCCACAAAACTTTGGTTCCCCGCTCAATTTCAAAGGGAGGAAGTGCTGAAGATGGTGAGGGGGGAATATTTTTCTCCCCTTGTCTTGATTGGATTTTTAAAAAATTAGTCCCTTATATCCCTATAAGCATGCGCACACAGTTTAAAAGGGTGTGCTGCTAGCAATGCCATCTTGGATCATCAAACAGGATCCCTGCTTGAAAGTCCTGATTATTTAAGGATGTGCAGAAGAAGATAAAACCATGCTTTCTGAGGAACAGCCATAGCTGGCCTACTAGCTGAAGCTGATAATGGGAGGATCTATGAGCCTCTAATCATTGGCCCACATCCATCCCATTTCCTTCTCTAGGCCCTGTTCAGGACATTCACAAATTTACCTGAGTCAGCTGTTAAGGAGAAAGAAAGCTGGATGCTGTCCACATTTTGTTGGACTTCACACACACACACACCAATTATCTCTCCCAGTGGTTTTATGGAGATTTTAAACAACATGAGGGCAAGATGGAACCTTGCAGTACAATATACAAAAATTAAAATAAAACAGTGCTCATGCACAAGAGTAGTTATAATAGGAAGACTGTAATATCACCAGTTACTACTACTTTGAATATTCACTGCTCCTATCTTATTTCTGCCTTGTATGTATTTCAGTTTCTCTCTGTGAATAAATAAATGCTGCAGAAGGGATGGAAGGTCAAAAGAAGCAGATGATCATTTAAAGGAAAAGGAAATCAGCCTCCTCAGGGCCCAGAGAGCTTAGATAATATTTGGTGGGGATATTTTGGATGGTGAGGGGAGGTATTTCCAAACTGTCCCACCCTATGATTCCTCTCTGGTGCCTATCTTGTAATACTTAATGATAAAACTTAGTATTTATAAACCTTTCATATGTGTTATCTTATTAAGCACCTGGAACATTCTAAATAGTAAATATGATTATGATAAATTATTACTAATAAGTCTTGCCGTACTCCCAGTTATTAAGACTAAGGAGAAATTGGACTGCAGATGCTGACTTCCAGAGACAAGCCAAGATTTTGATGAGCCAATTGGCAGATAGGGGCTGTTCTTCAAGAACATTAAAATGAGCTTTCTTTAGGGCTAATAATACATCAAGAATAACTTTACTCACCCCATGAGCTAAAAAACAAAGTACAGATAGGATGATAATTCCTCTGACATATCATAGTACATATAAGTCAGTTCAGGCCATTATAAAATATATTGGCACCTTCTGTCTAACATCCCTAGATGCCAAAATCCTCCTCTATTTACAGCTAAAAGAGGAAAAAACCTCCGAGACTTATTGGTGAGAAGCAAGCTTCCAGATGTGAAGGACAACAGCTGTGGGAGTGGAAGGACAACTTCTAAAGGCCATTTTCCATATAATAAATTATTATTCAGTATTATTATTGGAAACATGAATTAGTAAGTGTAAAACAGAAGACAATGATCAAAGGCTAGTGAGGATCATTTAGGGGAATCAAAGAAATAAATATTTACTTAAATAAGAAGAGAAACCAGATATTATTCCATTTGTCCTGTTACTTTTTCATTGCTGGCTGTATCTGTTATTTACTCTGCCATGTCCCAAGATAGTGGGACAGCTTTGATTTATTTATTTTAGATGCTCTTTGTCCATCTTTCTCCAACTATTGTTATTTAAAACTATTAAAACTAGAAAAGCATAACAACCAATCAATTTTCAACAAAACGCTTATCACAAAACATTAAATCATAAAAAGTTCTTCATCCAATTGAAAAGGCCCTCTTTCAAAATGCTGTACAAGGTTTTCAAAAAGTTAAACAAGTGAAGGTCTCCATGACATTTTCAGAAAGTCCATTGCACAATATGGGAGTCACAACAACAGAAAAGGTCCACAACCAACCCCAGCCATTCTAACATGCTCACAGGAAGCCATAACAAATAAGCACTGATTAGAAGAATGAAAGTGCCACACAGATTCATAAGGGAAAGAGGCCCTTTAACAATGTTGGTCCACAAGCATCTTTGTTGGCCCACAAGCATCTTTGAAAAGAGAAAGATGTTGAGGAAGACTTCACCATTCAGCAGCTGCTTTAAGCAAGTAGAACTAAGAGCTTAGACAGGATTGCTCTATAGCAGCAATGTGGTTCCCATGTCAGATTTCACTTTGCTAAGTAAAATTAGTTACAAAAATTGGCAGGTTGTTTCATTTATCAGAGGGGAAAAAAACAATTTTACAAAACAAGACTTGTACAAGTTACTCCTTACAGAGAAGGCAAAACTCTCGCGTAGAATAATTCAAGTTGATTGACACTAATAGAAAGAGAAGCTCCTTTAACCTGGTTAGGGCTGGTCTGTTACAATATGAAGCTTTGCCAATAATGAGAAAGATAAGGATAGTTTATTTCTGAAGGTCTGAAAGAACTTGGTTGAAATAGCCTGTCTGGTTTGGGTTCTCTGGCCTCTATACTGAAAATGTGCAAAAAAGTTATTGTAGAACTGACCTGTGGCCTCTCCCTGAAGAGGGAAGCAAGATTTGAACCCCCTGGTCCTGTAGATGCTACCTGAAGTCCAAGACCATTCAGATTTTTATTATTTTTCCATATGATAGTAAATATAACCCCCCCCCCCAAAATCTCTGTAACCCTACCACCCACCCTCTCCCCTCCCTGTTCCTTAATATAGCTTATCAACAAGAGAACAAATTAAGAGTTGCTTAGGCAGCTAAGAGTAGAGATTAAGAAAAGGGGAGATGAGAATGAGAATGAGGTGGGGGAGGTATGAGGCAGTAATATTGTTTTAAATGTTTTAATTGTTGTTTTTATGTCTATATATTTTAAGCTGTTTTAGTGATGTGTTTTGTTTATTTAAATGCTTTTATAATGTGATTTTTATTATGTGTGTTTGAATTTGTTAGCTGCCTTGGTGGCCCTTATGAAGGCAGAAAGGTAAGATGTATATTTTTTAAATAAAGAAAAATAATATGGATGCAGTTGAACAAAGAGCGGACTTATTGCTTTACTACTAATGATGCCTGTCTGCTTGGTGTTGTATCCCAATTATTCCTTCTTGCCAGTACACTTTGTAAATAAACAGTTTTTGTTTTTTAAAATTGTAAGCTCATTACTCCCTCCTCCAAAAGTTGCCCTTGATTTTCACTACTGTGAAGCTGGGTAATAGATGAGCAATACAGGAATGGTTCCGGCCTTTCCGTTTTTTCAATTCATTTATGTTCATTTAGGCTCCAGTTTATGAGACTGCATTCAAACATCTGTTAATGTAGAGTGGATATGTATCCAAGAGCTAGAGGGAGCACTGTGGACTTTCCATTTTTCAACAAGCCTTTTCATTATAAATCTTAACTTGCAAGTGAGAATGCCTATGTGGTCCCAAGGGGTAACAAATGATTTATAAAGAGTATAACAATTTCTCACTCTGCCGGCTTTGCTAAATTTATTCCTTTCCTGATAATTAATAACTCTCATTCTAACCTAACAAATAGTTCTAAGTGTATTTTAGGATTTATTTACCTTTCAGGTACTCACTAAAGAGCCATTTGTCTATAGGATCCATTCTCAGCTGCTTTGTGTTTCATTAAGAGGTCTGGTTGCTAAATTAATCAAAGAAGTTAATCAGTTCAATTGCTGTTTAAGTCAGCAGGTCATTTTCACCTACTTATTTTACCTAGAATCATAGCTGTAAAAATGTTTTAATTTACAATCATTCAAGGAACATTGAGAAAGTGTATTTCCCCCAGTGTAGGAATAGTTAGCATTCTTTGGGACCATTGCATTGACACAGAGATCAGCAATGGCACCCTTGAGGCAACTCTGGCTTCTTGAGAGGTGCCATCTCCACCACCACCACCACCACCACTCTATGCAGATGAGCAATAGCAAGGCAATAGCAGAGCAGCAATCGGTTTTGGTACCATAATATCACTAGAAGTAAGGTTTTTTTCCCCCATAATACTAGAAGTGGGGGTCGTCCACTGAAGCTGAGAGGTGGGAGTTTCAGGCCAAACAAAAGGAAGTACTTCTTCACACAGTACATACTTAAATTGTGGAACTCACTACCATAGGATGTGGTGATGACCACCAACTTGGAAGGCTTTAAAAGAGGATTGGAAAAATTCATGGAAAACAGGGCTATCAATGGCTACTAGTCATGATGGCTGCTTGTCATGGTGGATATCTAGTCCCTCCAGTACCAGAGACCTCTTTATATCAGTTGCCGGGAAGCATGGGCGGGGGGATACTGTTGCAGTCATCCTGCTTGTTGACTTCCTAGAGGCAGTCAGACACAGAGGTGTGCCCCGAAAGAAAAAAAAACCAGGCAATC
Organism: Eublepharis macularius; assembly: GCF_028583425.1. Classification (NCBI taxonomy): domain Eukaryota; kingdom Metazoa; phylum Chordata; class Lepidosauria; order Squamata; family Eublepharidae; genus Eublepharis; species Eublepharis macularius. The sequence goes on from NC_072790.1 coordinate 87,804,684, forward strand.
TGGATCTGGGTTTCAGGTATCCCTCCCCCCCCCCCCCAAAATCAGGATCCATGAAATCTGGGTAAAATTCTCTAATGTGGTTCAGAAAGATTAGAGAATCCCAGATTTACCTAGCCATTATTTTCTATAGGGAAAACTATCCAGGGAACTGGGGGGGGGGGGTTGTTTTTTTTTTATCCAGGGAACTGGTGTGTGTGTGTGGGGGGGGGGGAGAATTTGTAGGTGCCCCCAGCCACTCTCCATTGTTTCCTATGATAGGAAAGTTTCCAAGCTGGATCTCAGGCATGGGCAAGGCTGCCACTGGCCAAAGGTACACTCCCAAATGCAAGCTTAACCTAGAGAAAGCCCAACAGAACCAAAATGACACAAGGGAATGGAATCCACCCAGAACCAAAGTGTAGCAAGGAGACCAACAACAACCAGCGAATGCCACCCAAACCAAACTGAAGCAAATGACACTGTTGCAACTTAGTCCAATTGAATCAGTGTCACTCACAAAAGTGAGGGCCAGTGAGGGAATAGTGCTTCCTGCCTCTGATTCACTCCCCTGTCACACCTTTCCTTACTCACTTGGAAAAATCATGAGAGAAGCCCAGGAACCAGCCAGCCAGAGGCTGAAGCCACATTTCCCAGATTAACCCAGATAAATCCAAATTTATTCAGACTTCTTGATCTAGGTACCAGGATCAGATCAGGGATTCTTTGATCCAGGAAAGGTGGATTTCACCAGATTGGCATAAATCCAGCTTTTTTACCCAGTTCCCAGACCCAGATTGCACAGTCCTGGTTGATCAGCCACTGTGTGAACAGAATGCTGAACTGGATGGGCCTTTGGTCTGATCCAACATGGGTCTTCTTATGTTCTTGTATGTGCTGTTTGAGTTTCATTGTAAGAAATATGGGATATAACTAAACAGTCACTAGTGGAACATGGGACTACCTTATCAAAGTGGTATGTCAGCAAAGTGAATTGCTGCTTAGATTGTGCTATACTCTTTGGTACACTGGGGTACCTACACATCAAACTGTCTTCAGTATACCAGAGATTATATTCTGTGGCAGTTCTACAAAACAATGCTGTTCTTCATGGTAAATCTGCAAGAAGCTTTATGTTGGTTCTTTGCATGAAGGAAATCTATCTCATTGAAGTCAAGCGTTACAAAATGTATATGTGACAATGGTCTTTTTGTAAAAGTTTCCTTCTCCAAAATGGTAGCCAATGAAGTGGAGCAGAAAACTTATGGAAAGATGATGTCACATTATGAGTACGTCTGTTCTTGAACAATCCCTTCCTGCTTCCCAAGATAATTGGATGAGGCCATATTCCAGATTCTCTTATTAAAGGAAGAGATCCAGAGCAGTTAGCTGTGTTAGTCTGTAGTAGCAAAATAGTACGAGTCCAGCAGTACCTTTAAGACTAACTATATTGTAGCATAAGCTTTTGAGAGCCACAGCCCTCTTCATCAGATGCATCCATCCTTCCTTCCTTCCTTTAAAGGAAGGAAGGAAGCTTATACTGCACTAAAAACAAGGTCTTCTCAGTAGTTGCTCCAATGTTATGGAACTCTATTCCCCCAAATTGTCGAGTTGCATCTCTTACTGTGTTCTTTTCAGAGACAGCTCAGGATGAGCTTTTACAGTGCGAGGCTAGAGAAATGGCCCATTTTGCTGCTACTTATGTACTTCCGGTTTTGTATCATTGATACTATGAATTATTGTGCTGTTGCAAGTATGTATTTTGAACGCATTTATGATGGTTTTGTTTTAATTGTTGCACATAGGCCTATAAATAATAATAAAGGAGTATTGCTGTGACTCCTGCATTTTGATGGAGACGGTATCATGCTGTTTTTTCCCCCCAGGAGCAGCATTTTAGAGAGCATTTTGTGTTACATCATGACAGCAGAGGCAAGAAAATCCAGCTCTATTGATGGGAATTCCTTCTGTGGAAATTCTTGCTGGATTCGCCCCATATGTCCCATTGTATTCTTTGTGACTTGCTTCTGAGCTGACATCCATAAGCTGGCATTGACAGGTAAAACCTTAGTATGAAAGTGAGAGTAGGCTGAAAAATGCTTGTAAGAAAAAGGACTGTTGTCACTTTTTATTTGCCATTTTACCATAACAATATTTGCTATTTCATTTGCCACTAACACTCACATTTATCTAACTTCTACTCTAATATACCTATCATTTTTGTAGTAAAACTGCATCTGTGAAAGAAAAAAAAACACATACTCTATCCTAATAGATGTTTATTATCGAATCAATTAGGATTCATAATAGGAAACAGTATTTTCCATTCAATATGGAAATTCCATTTGTTTCATCACCATATTTAAATAGACTGTAACAAACATGTAAAAATCAGGTATTTATAAATGGCCATTGGGGGCTTTGGAGCCACACAAGTAAATGACAATAATTGAAAACAATTTTAGCTTTTTAATAGTACAAGTACAAAAAATACTGAGAAGTTAAATGGCATTTGTGGCTCAACAGTTTTTAACTCGGCAAACTGTTGGCAAGTATTGCTAAATTTATTGAACATAATTGTAAATGTCAAATGTGAACCATATATTTAAAAGGTAGTTCTGTGAGCCCTACAAAGAATGGATCATGGTATTTTAATAAAACAAATATACCATTTGGGTTTTGGAAGGTGGGAAAATATTATGATATGATGTTTGTGATGAGTTTGAGGTGGGTTGCTCAGAAAACTGAGCGACCACTACTGATAATGGCTTTTTAATACCCAGTTTTAAATAGCTCATTGGGTTTTGCTTTATTGCTTTAGCTGTATGTCCCTGGAGAAGCGACATACAAATGTTCTAAATAAATAATACTAAAGTAGGATTCCATATCCCAAGGGTCAGGACATAGTAACATAGTCATCCATGGCTACTCTCACAGCTCTGTGCTAGCATGGATAGAAGCATTCACTGCAGGAACAGTTTTAGAATCAAGTGAGTTACCATATATATCAACTCAGACCATTGTCCCCCACCCACCCCATTCAGTATCATCTACCCCAACCAGCAACAGCTGCCCATGGTCTCAGGTAGAGACCATGTGCCCTTCTTCCTATTAAACTAGAGATGTCAAGAGTTGGTCCTGGGAATTTCTGCCAGCAAGACTTCAAAATTCCAAAATTTTATCAGATTGTAAAATATTTGCAAACTTACATCAAAGCACTAGTAAAAGTCCATCAGTTCTAACATCATGGAACAGCTATCAAGTCTAAAATCTTGCCACAAACATCATACAGATAATTTATCTAATGGATTGCCCCGGGCACTAAATTCCTACCTTGACCTCTCTTTGTTTTTATTTCTTATTTCTGTTTAAAAAAAACTATGAACGATGGCTCCATTAACTGATCTCAAAGATTTAGGAAAAAACACATGAATTTGGGCTGAACATGTGCTTTATACCAGATCAGACTAACTGGCAGCAAAAGATGATTCCTAATACTTGCTGCCTGACCTCTTTTTTATTTTTTTGAATATGCCAACATGGGACCTTTTGCATGCAAAGAATATGCTTAACTGCTATATCCTTTCCATCCCTCTTTGTCGCAGTAAAGGGCTTTAAAGGCCACCTTGAACTGAGCCCCAAAGCAAGTATAGATAATACGGTCCCTAAGACTCTCCTGTCAGAATTCTTTTCTTGTTACTGATTTTTTAAGATTTTCACCATAGTTTCTCATGAGAGAAATCATCGCACAAATAGTATAAGAACCATGATATTGGTATTTCTTTTCAAAATGCAAGGCATGTGAGTGAACTTTTATTCTTTTCCCAGATTGTCAAATGAAGGGGAGAACATCTGGGTTGTATTGGGTTAATTTGCTTTACAAGAAATGGTGGATGCAGATAGAAAAACCAAAAGCCTACCATTCCTCTGCCTTACCTTGCTGCACTCCAGTGCTTTAAGCCCTCTGACTTCTATTATTAAAACCTAGCCAGAGAGAATATGCTCAGCTCAGATTGGTAGTTAATAAAGTGTGAGAAAAATCCTAAGCAAATCTACTTAGAATCCTACTCAAATCTATTAAATGGGGCTTACTCCCAGGAAAATGTTCTTAGGACATTACTGTGTGGCTCTTAGCTGACCCAATATTATCGTCTCCTGTCTTTATTCTTGGGATGTGTGAGGGATGTCTAGCTACCTCTGTTATTTGAGCAATGGATTCCTGCAACTACCCAGTGATGATTTGCAGACATGAGTCTACAACCATATTGTATCATCATTCTCCTGTGTAAATTCTTCCCCATAGATGCTAGATATTGAATTGGTTAATTCAGCAAGGAGGTCTGCAATCCACAAAATGACAGTTCAGTTAACTCCCATTTTCCCCATGTGCATATGTTTCAGATTTAATTAACTGCAGCTGCTATAATTATGCAGACAAATATCTGACTGACAGCTTTAAAGCTCAGAGCTCAACCAGTGAAGGCAGAGTGCTAGGATTTAAGCCAGTATAATTCCAGCAAATTTAGTGGGATGCAGATGCATCTAACATCAGTTTCTGTATCACATTCAAACCAATATTTTGCAATCCTGCAATGTGACTCTACACAAGACATCTTACACAGGGACACTCAAGCACAGGGAAACACAATGTTTGCTGGGAAGCTTAGTTTAAAAAGACACACAGCTGACAAAGATCACTCATCAGAGGGTTTGTTAATTTTATTGTTGTCTCCCTGTTTTTGGAAGACCATATTTGTTTCCATTAATCATAATGACTAATAGATATATTACAATCCTGTTGCCATTTGTTTTGGTAACTATACCTTATGGGTTTGGTTATGTTTATGATAATTTTGTATATTTTTGATCTGGAACCTTTTGTTTTTATTATTTAGGATTTCCTCAAAATGGGTCATTTGGGCTTGCATAATATCTTTTAACTTTATTTGATAAGCCATATGTTGTAGTTGCAAATATGAGAACCAGGGGATAGGGCTTTGTAAGTGATCTTCCAGATCTTTTTTTTGTAACAGACCTTTTTGGGAAGCAATATCTACTAATCTTATATTATCCAATGTTATGTGATGATTACAGAAGGATTTTTGGGTCTTCATAGGGGACCAGGCTTGTGAATATATAGTGGAAAATCTTGATATCATGGGAAACATTTTAAATCTGTATTTATCCCATGTAGAAAGAAGATTTTCTAACAAAAAGTTGTCAAATTTACACAATAGGCATGTTTTGCGTGTGCACCATATTTTTTCTTGTAATGTTAGTGGTTTACGTGATGGGTTTAAAATGCCTGTCCAAGCATAGTCTTCTTTGTTTCCTAAAATTTGAGTTATTTTAGTTAACTGAGTGGCTTCTAAATATGCTGAGACATCTGGGTAATTAAAACCTCCATTTTTATTACTTTGTCAGAGTATTTTAAATGCAATTCTAGGTTTTTTATAGTTCCAAAGAAAATTGTTAAGAAGTGTTTGTCATTGTTTCAATAGATTGTATGGGATTGATATTACCAATGTACAAAACAAAAAAATTAGTTTTAGGAGTATAAAGGCCTTAATTAAGTGATACCTGTCAAACAAAGAGTGTGATTTATTCCAATTTAATATATATTTTAATATCTTTAATATTTAATAGGTGGTTGAATTTTATAAGCTGATTTAAGTTTGATGTGATGTTTACCCCAAAGTAAGGTAAGTATTTATTTGCCCAAAGAAATTTATATTTTGATTGTAGGTTATTTATAACAATAAATAACGGGCAATTGTGGTAAATTAACGGGCAATATTATTGATTTTGTAGTGTTAATTTTTAGACCAGATATTTGAGCAAAGGTTTCAAGTGTGTTTTATAGCTCAGACAAGGTTTCTTCAGGTTTGGTAACATATATAAGCATGTCGTCCACAAATAAGCTAATTTTATGTGGCCGTTTTCACATGCACCCCGGGAGATCACGCAAACTCACAGCATGAAGTGTCTTCCTAGCATGATCTCCCTGCACGATCCCCTTTAATGGCCCGATGATGTCAGAAAAAGGGCCATTAAACGGGATTGTGCCAGGAAATCATGCTAGCAAGACACTTTTATGCTGTGAGTTTCGCGCGATCTTCCGGGTGCATGGCCGTGTGAAAATGGTCTGTGTTTGAGAATCTGATTTTATACTATGGATCAAGTCATTGTTGCGAATTATTTCTGCTAGAGGTTCTAAAGCAAGGGCAAAAAGCAGGGGAGAAAGGGGGCGTCCTTGTCTAGTGCCTCTTGTTAACCTTAGTTCTTTTGAGGATATGTTATTAATCTTAACTGTTGCTTTTGCTGGTGTATAAATTGTAGACAGTGCTTGGATGATTCCTCCCCCCCAAAAAACTCATGTGTTCCATAACAGATTGAAGGTAATTAGTTTCAAGTGAGTCAAAAGCTTTTTCATCATCTAATGAGAGCAATTGAGGCAAACTTGCCAATACTCTCTTGGGGAAACTCATGGCACCTTATGGGACAAGTCAAATCAGCAAGGATGGATGTACCCCTGCAGGAGCAGCCAGCCAACAAGCCAGCCAGCAACCTTACCAGCAGGGGAGGAAAAGCAGCAGCAAAGGCAGCTCAGGACCACGCCCCAGCATCCAAGCAAGCTAGAGGGGATTAGCCAGGACCAGGGGATTAGCCAGGACCAGGAGAAGCTGGGAGCAAAGCAACCCCAGGTGTGGCAATCTGAGGCACTCAGCAGAGAAAGCTTGGCAGCCCGCCAGGAAAGCACATCTGTGGCTGAACAGAGCAGCCAGCAGAGAAAACCCAGGTGTGAGTGCCTGAGACAACTACGGCCATGGCTAGAGTGCAAAGGGGTGTGTGGCTGGAAGGTGGAGCTAGGAATAGGGGAAAGGATATAAAGGGAATCCACCCACAGGGTGTGGTGGGTTGTGTAGGAGTGTGGGGGACTGGGACCGGGACCAAGACCAACAGCTGGATGGATACAGCTGTTGTGGAAGGCATCCAGGAATATGTCAGGTTGAAGGGACCTGCGAGTGGACTCAGAGGGTGTGAGAGTGAGGTATACCCCCCTCCTTCCACAGAGCGGGATCCCGCATATTCCCTGAAGGTCCTTTAAGGCTGAAGTCAGACATGCTGGCGTCTCAAAGGGCGGCACCCATGGCAGAACCTGACACATAAGCACTGCTGTGAAATCTCAAGTCCATTCTTAGAGTTGATTCATTAGATACACAGTCCTTACAGTGCCCTGAATGTCCAAGTCATCCAATTCACCCAATGTTAACTCCAAATCCACTTCCATGGAAGGAAAGATCACTGAAGTCCGTAGTGGACAGTGCAAACAGTACGGCAATGAGCAGTGAGGCAAGGAAAAATACTTTCATGAGGTGTTGAGTAGTGTCCCACATCACGTCTTGAACACTGTCTGTCGATTCTTCCAATCTGGTGGGTAGAACGCCTCCCAGCTTTAAAAGCAGATATAATCAAGTGGATTGGGAACTGCTCTGGATGCAAGAACATTACCTGAGTGTCCAAGTCCAGGAAAATAGTGCCTTAGATAGAAAAACATGGTCATGTAGGTGGCACTTGCCAGCTGCACAGCAATCACAAAGAACAAGTGTACACTGTCAGTCTGCATGAGGACTGCACTGCAAGTACAAAGCTTCCAAATCACATTCTCCAGTGCTGGACAAAGATCATAATGCTGCTGTATCACTTTCAAGATCAGGCCAGGTGGAGTTGTTCAACCACTCAAAGCCACTCTTACTGGTGCTGTCATCTTGGAAATGGTCTCACATCCTTGTTTCACGCATGGGTGACTTGGCTTCCTTCTGCTGTTCAGGGCAATACTCCCAGACAGAAGAGTCCAAAATGCAACCTTTTCCCATTTGGCGCAAGTCCATTTCACTTTAGGTGGACCAAATCTCCAGGCCTGGGATATCGTGGGCAGCAACATCTGATGAAAAACTCAGAGAAATTAGAACTCAATCATGAAGGTAGTGTATGTAAAAAGGTGCACTCAGTGAAATCACACATCAGCCAAATCAGGCATCAACTGAGAAATTTGAAAACAGTATTCCATATAGAAGATTTTAAATGATGGTAGAAGTATCCCTCAAGTGCATCCAGAGAGAAGGTATTGCAAACTCAATGGAACCTCGTGGGCTGAACAGACAAGAGAGAAAAGATAAAACCAAATCCCCCCAAAAGGATACCCACTCAAAACCACTGCTCTTTTTCCCTGTCAGGGCTCAAAAAATCTAGAGGCAGTTAGTTTTGGATCTTAAGAGCACTAACACAAACTTGTGAGAAGGTATACAGTTCCATTTTTACTCCTTTGCTATTACATGAATTCCAAATGCATACCAGGACTTCAATATTTCGCTGCTTACTCCACTTTTGACCACATGAGAAACCCTGGAATTGTTCAAACAGGGGAGCGGAGAGAGAGCAATATCTCTGATGCTTAATCAATTTGTTTTTGTAAATACTCGTTCCATTGCCCTAATCATTTCTGCTTACAGCCTCGCTGATTTATGCTAAGCAGCAATAGATGTAGGGCTCAAGAGGTGGATGTGCATGTGGGGGCAGCTGGCCAGTCTACTCCCAAAACACATTCCCCCGAGGAATGGGCAGTTATCATAAATCTTTAGATAAACCTTTTCAATTCTGTTAGAAATTAACTGCACATGGCTATATAATTTAATTATTTTAATAATTCCAGAACAGCTTTTCCCTGGGAATACTCACAGTGGATTTGAAGGAAAACAGATCCAAATTAGTGTAAACACTGTGACAAAGGAATTACCTTCTTACCCTGTAAATTTCAAACTTAGCCAAACCTTAGAGTACCCAAAACCTTGAACTTGATGCATGTAAAAACCCACTGTAAAAGTAAACAGTATACAATTAAATACTCCATTATTTAGTTCGCCAGCCAGTCTGGTATCAAATATTAGCTATCTCGTTATTTCATGAAATGAAGGCTTCTGTTTCCTCCCCCCAGGTTCATTAGAGATTGAGTGAGGAATAATATCCCATGGAGACTGCTCAAGCAAGTTGAGGTTGCCTAAAAAGCTCCAAAGGACCCTTGTACGGGAGGCTGGGTAGTGACAAACCCAAGAGAGGAACCACTCATCAGACCATTTTGGTCCCGGTGAATGGTGCCCTAACCTCCATGATAAGAAGCATCGCAACAATCCGTGTTTGTATGCTTAAGTGCAGGTGGTTGCAGGCAGAAAAAGACAGCCCATTCCACTCAGCAAGAGAAATAAAACTACAGTATGTTTTTATGTGCAGGGAGTTAATTTTTTTTTCTACACAAACAAATCCCAAATAACCTAAATCCTTGGTTGTTGTGGATTTTCCGGGCACCTCTGCAGGAGTATACCACATACCCTGCAGCTGTGGACAAGTTTACATCGGGACCACACAGCGTAGCATCCAGACAAGAATAAAAGAACATGAAAGACACTGCAGACTTGGCCATCTGGAAAAATCAGCAGTGGCTGAACACAGCCTAACTTAAACAGGACACAGTATCCTATTCCAGGACACCAAAATACTGGACAACACTTCTAACTACTTCATCAGATTGCACAGGAAGCCATTGAAATTCATAAGCATAAGCACAATTTCAACAGGAAAGAAGAGACCTTGAGAATGAATAGAGCATGGTTTCCAGTCCTGAAAAACACCAGGCTAACAAAATACTCTATAGCCGACAATAGCCCTGCAGAGAAGATTAGCATATCAAGCACCAATCCATATGCAAAAGAACCTCCTCAGGATACAGTGAAGCCTCCCTCCATTAGCATTCCACACCCTGGGAAACTCTTACAGGATGACTCAGCCCAACCCTACCTTTCTGAGTAGATATAAATTACCTGTCAACTTCTTTACCACACTGTGACACTGAGAGATCTCTATCTTTTGGTGCTACACCTCTGAAGATGCCAGTCACTGCTGCTTGCAAAACATCAGGAACTACAATGCCAAGACCATGGCTATACAGCCTGGATAATCCACAACAACCATCGTTCTCCGGCCATGAAAGCCTTCGACAATACAACCTAAATCCTTGTTTATTTATTATTTTATTTATTTCAAATTTCTATTCCACCCTCCCCACGAGTGGGCTCAGGGCGAATAACAACATATTAAAATACAATTAAAAAATCATCTACATTAAAACATTAAAACAACAGTGTATTAATACACATTTAAAACAGGATGGTGAACAGCCTTCACAGGGAGGGTTAAGATTTTATACACTTCTTTTTTCAGGCCGGCGGAGGCCCAGCCTCAGCCATATGCCTGGTGGAACAACTCTGTCTTGCAGGCCTGGCGAAAGGATAGTAGGTCCTGCCGGGCCCTGGTTTCAGCAGACAGAGTGTTCCACCAGGTGGGAGCCAGGACCAAAAAGGCTCTGGCTCTAGTCAAGGCTAGGCAGGCCTCCTTGGAGCCAGGGATCACCAACAGCTGTTTGTCCCCTGATCGAAGTGTCCTCTGGGGAATATATGGGGAGAGACGGACAGTGTTCCACTGTCTCTGAAGCAAACACATATTCATGCAATGGAGACCTTGGAAACAAGTGCTTTTTGCTTAAAGTAAGATAGACCCTTAATGAAAACATGAAGCTAGATAAGACAAAAAGCAGAGCGGAGTTTAGACACAGACAAACAAGGAGAGAAAGCCACACAAACAGAAATATAAATTATTGCCTTTCACTTTCCCCCTAAAAATGTGCGTTCCAGAAGGAACACATGCCAGCACAAAGCCAAAATAAGGCAGGACATAGTTCTCCGGTATCAGCCTTTTGAATCCCGAAAACAACCAGCTCATTCCAAATCAGAATCACCCAGGACAATGCCAAGTTGAAATCAGAAAACAAATGTTTCACCTTGTAATCAGCTTCTTTGCTTTTCACCAAACTCAGAAGAACCTCAGAAACCTGCAAATTATTCTTAGACATGATTCTTTTTCAATACTTCTATATTAATACTTTTGTTGCAACAACAAAAAAACATAATCCCTAGACACAAAAAGTGCTATTGCTTTCTTTAAAGATCACATGGGTCACTAAATTTAGAAGTGCTGCATTTATCACGCATACCTAAGGTGGAAAAGCCAGGTTTTTTTCTGGGAAAAACCCCAAAGTTATTATTTTGTGCGCTCAAGTCCTAGCCATTTCACCCAAGGAGTAACATCCCAAAATAGCACTTTATCTTTGGCTCGAACAGGTCACAGCTCAGACTGGTCACAGCACCATCTGTTAAAGAAAAAATTCTTTAAAGGTACTCTGAGTTCAGATTACATTTCCCCACAGCCATCACCCACAATTAACCAAGACACCAAAAGTGATCCATAAAGAATTAATGAGCTTTATTTACAATAAAACCCAGATGCAGCGCCATGTTCCGATACATGCATAAAGATCAGCCATAGCAGATAATCTTATATACTTTCCAAAGTTAATTGTTTACAGAAATGAGATAAAATTATTATACAAAACGATACAAACACTTCTTCAGAATCAAATTCTTTAGGAGACATGACACAAAACAAGTCTGATTGACAAGACAGTAAACTCTCTCTGTAATATAAACATGTTACATGTCTGGTGCCACACAGGAATCTTGGGTGTCTTCCTGAGAGACTCCTTATCCAAGGTAAATTCTTGAGTACAAAGTCAAAACAAGAGAGATACTGTCCTTGCAATAGAGCTTTCTAACCCTACTTAACCAGAAGGAATCTTCTTACAAAGAATAACTTTTGCCTTCTGTGCAACAGGTCAACTCAAATAAATGCTCATACCTAGGTCTTTTAGAATAGGGGTCATAGAAATTCACTAACACTAAGTTCCTTTTGTTTATTCAAGATCTCGCTTGGTAAATCTTTGTACACTTGGACTGGGGTGACTTTGAGGAGAATTGACCCTTTATTTCTGGCCTCTGCAATTATTCTTTTACAATATCTTAGATCTGCAAACTCCACAAGGATGTCTCTTGGACTGCTCCACTTATTTCTTGTCCCAATTCGGTATGCCCTAAGGATTATTGGAGTTATGCCTTCTTCAAGGTTCAATGCTCTGGCAAGCCATGATGCTAAAAATATTGAAAGGTCTTCGTTTTTTGTTATATCTTCATCTATTCCTCTGAATTTTAAATTCTTTTGATGGGTTGTTATCTCTAGTTGCAGGATTCTCTCTTGTAGGTTTGTGTTTTTAACTTGGAGATCTTCAATATCATTATATGCTGATTTACTCATATCTAGAGCTGTGTTTGTTTTTTTGTTAGTTTCATTTAAATCTGCTCTTATTTCTGAAAGTTGAGTAGTGATAGGTTGGAGCATTATTGCAATTTGGCTAAGAATGCTCTGTTCAAGTTCTTTGAATTGAGCCAACAATGCTAGATCGGGTGCAATCACGACGGCAAAAGGTCCGTCGGCAATTTTGTTTTGCTCCTCATTCTTCCCCTTCAGCCCCAGTGTTTCAGTATAAGGGAAAAACTCCTGTAGCTTTTTGGCTGCTTTAGGGGTAAGTTTCTTTTCATTACCCGGTTTTCCCATAGTGCTTTTTTAAGTCTAAAGGAAGGTAGTAAAATGCTTACCGGAGAGGAATCAGAAAGGGGATAGCTGGAGCTCTTTAGAACGCATCCGACACCATCGGCTTCATCACCATGCCCCCGTTGTCGCCTCCCTGAAGTCTCTGTCAATTTCAGCTCCCCTCCAGGGAGGCAAAGATGAAATTAACAAACCCTCTGAGGAGTGATCCCCACTGGCTGTCTTTTAAAACTCCCCTTGTGAAGAGAGGTGAAATTGACTGAGCCTTCAGCTCTGTCTTTTTAAACTATGCTTCTCAGTGAACATTGCATATCTTTACACTTGAACGTTCCCATATAAAATATCTCATGCACACTCATGATTTCAATGGTTTTTCTTTGTTCCTGTTAAATACTTAGGTGCTAACTAATGGAAATTCATATTGAACATCACTCTTTTTGTGCTATATTTAATCTTCCACATCCAATTGCTAAAAATTATGAGAATTGGTTATTTCCAGGAATTCTTAAATGGCCATTGTTCTGAGCAAAGATTTAATGTTTCTTTATATATATATCATCTCTCTTTATGTGTGTTTGTGTGCGTGTGTGTGCGTGCGTACGTGCGTGTGTGTGTGTGTAAAGAAAGCAGCAGGGCCGGTGTGTGCAGGTGAGGGGAGTCAAATGCTGTCCTCACCTACATCTTGCTTAAAATATTTTTCTCCCTGCTTAGCTCCAACTCTGGAAGCCAGAAGAAATATGTTGAAACTATGTTCAACCTGGTAAGACTTGGCAGGCAGCAGTTGAGATTTAGCTCTGTTCAGCCATATCCTTTGTTTGGGTTTTAAAATCAATTCCTCCACTCCCTCTTCCTGTAGGAAGAGAAAAATCTCACCTTCTTTTCCTTCACTCTGCAAGTGAGAACCTTTTCTTCTAGAACCATTTCATCTTTCTGTCTGAACTTGGGCTAGTAAGATCATTTTAATGAGTTGTATGTTCCCTAAGAATACCATTCCATTTAGGTGGAAAACTAAAAGTTACAGACAGAAATTTGTGTACCCCATTGAAACAAATTGAAACTAAAAGCAAGTGCAATAACTAAATTAAGACCTTTACTTTCTATCATAGAGGCCCTGAATCAGGCCTGTCAAATAGAAACAAAGCAAATATGGAGATAAAGAAAGATTCATTGCCCAAATTATCATACTGTTATGATAAAACCTACATGTGAAATAAGCAGAGTTCAGTTTGCATGATACAATTTCATTAGACAAATGAATGTATTCTATTTTTCTCAAGCTCTGGGAAACTCATGTTGACAATATGCTGGAGGAAAAAAGTCAACATTGACTTTACAAAAGGAAACAAATATGTCAGACTCATCTGTGTTGTCTAGTATATGATTATGCAGATGGTAGCTTTTAGATGTTGCAAAACATTTGTAAAAACTACCCTCAAACTCTCACAGTCACATTTTGAAAAGGACATAGACTCCTGCTAATGGTCTGGCATTTACAGGTTCTACAGTAACAGTAAAGCTAAAGATGTGTAGTCCTGCTCATTAATTTGCAAGGGAGACTAAAGGAAAGTCCCATGTAAGAGCAGGATATGCGGTAGTAGCTTCATCATTATGATGCAGTCCTGTCTAAGTAAGGACATTGATTTCAGCAGTGAGCTTCAGTGGGCTTACACATTGTAATCCTAAACAGAGCTGCACCCCTTCAAGTCCATTGAAGCCAAAGGGCATTAAAGGGTGTGCTTATGACTGCACTGCTAGTGGTGCACTCACAAAAGCTCATACCCTACCACAAATTTTGTTAGTCTTATAGGTGCTACTGGACTCTTGCTCTTTTCTACTGCTAGTGGTAGTACAAATAAAATGGAAGTCAGTGGTTGTGATCCGTTAGCTATGATGCCCCATCCTTCCAATGCCAGTGTAGTCAGCCAAGCAACAAGTAGCTCTAGTAGTTAAGTAAGGGATGCCCCATATGCCAGATGTTTACCTTTGAATCACTGTCATCCAGGCATTGGGTTCAGCAAGATTGCTGGATTGTGTGCCTTCCAAAGCTGCCTGCCTCCCTTTCTCTATTGTGCAGCACACCAAGACGGTGCCAAGGCAGGGGAAAGTAGTCGACAGAACTGAGTAAAAATGGATTGTAGGGGTCATGAGTGCCTTTTCTCCTTCATTTGGAAGACTTCCTTTGTGAGGCAGGGAGCCCCTGTAAATTTCCTTTTTGAGAATAATAGGTTTGACTTTTTAGTATTTATGTGTATTCATACTGCAATAATTGTACAAATTTCTGCAGCAGAATATAATATTGGGCCAATGCCATGATAGGCAGCTTTATAGATGCCTTAATCAATGAAATCATTGTGTCAAATGCAGACAATGAAACAACACTGAAGAGAATTCCTTGTGGCTTTAATAAATGTCTCCCCCCACCCAAACTGAAAGGAACATTGACAGCACTATAGCAACCATTTCTCTAAACTGCTTAAATGTTGCCAGTAAGCATCCCAATTAAAAAGTCTTACAAAGGAGCTTTGACAAGTTTCTAGAGAAGAACATTTTTGAGCTGTGATACTTACTCTGTGAATCTCTTCTACTCAGACCCCCTGCATGGGAAAAGATGTGGGGCATTTTTCAGCACAAAGATATGTACATTGAAGCTCTATGGATTTCATTAGTTCTTAATGTGAACAAACCTGTGTTATGGTCTGGAATGTTGTATTCCAGTGACCAGCTGCTTTATGCTAAGTTGTAGCTTTTAGAGTGAATGTTTACTATTGTACATCATTGTTTGCCATGTTCTCTACTTCTATGCAATGTAATATACCAACTGGTAATACTCTTAAGTTTGCAGGTAGGCAGGTAAAATCTAGAATTTCAAAACTAGCTCAGAATGTGTCAAACTGGAAGTAACCCAAGACCCAGTGGCATGTCAGCAGCACCTCAGGATTTGCCACAGACCTGGTTAGCAGTGGCACAGACACAAGCCATGCCCATTGTCTCCTCCCATACCACTGCCAACTGGGAGCAAGTGTGCCCTAGCAGCATGTCTGCATTTTTGCCTCTTTGCAGTGCCCCAAACAGTTTTTTGAGGCCCTGAGCAAGAGAACAGAATCTCTTGTGCAGTACCTGTTCACTTTAGTAAGGTTTTTATAGGACAATTCTCAGGCAGAATGTGGTCCATATGATGTGAGGAGAGAGGTTACGGTATCAAGAGGTTTTGTGTTAGCCCTGCAGCACCACTTCATTCTACAGGCAAGTTGTTGGTAGAGGGCCAGAAAACTGTAGTCTTCTACAATCTATCAAGCTTTCTTGAAGATGCCTTAGATGAGGTTGGACCCTGAGTCTAATCAAGATCAGTACTGTCAGTTCTGTTGTTAGCTGTCAGGGTCTTTGGGAGAAGTTTTTCACATCATCTACTACCTGATCCTTTTAATTGGAGATGGTAAGGATTGAACCTGGGAGCCTCTGCTCATACGTTCTACCACTAGGGCTCCAGGCATTAAACAAACACTAGTGATTTCTCTCTCATTTTTGCATGTTCTAAAACTGATATTTTCCTTTGAAAACAATCTGCATAATTAAGGCAAGATTGTTTAGTTTGGGGGTAGCCATGTTGGTCTGCAGTAGAACAGCAGGATTTGAGTCCAGTGGCACCTTAGAAACCAGCAAGGTTTTCAGAGTATGAGCTTTCAAGAGTCAGAGCTCCCTTCTACTGTTTGTTTTCCACCTTTCTACCCCAAGAGACCCAAAGCACCTTACAGCAGAAGAAACTCTATATACATTGTCCAAAACACCAACAAAACAAGATATAATAAACATAATTGTTACGACCTGTACTTTCTTTAGGGTAGATTTTTCTTTTAATCTTCCCCTTACACCCTCTGGGTAGTTTGCTGCCACCAGGAATATATTATTCCAAAATATTTTATTCAAATTTCCCCTTTGGTAACGTGTTTAAGCATCAAGCTCCTTCGTGGTTCTATGTGGCCCTGAGGATATGAATGGGATATAGCAATGACAGCTACACTGGGATATAACAAAACAAAATAAATGTTTATTTTTCAAGAAGCATATTGGTTTCATAAAAGTAGTTCTTAGTTCTTAAAGTTACTTCCTATAAACTCATTCACACAGATCTCTTCTAAGGCTTCACACACAGTTAGCCTCTTTCTCTAGGCTCTATATTTCTCTCACATAAAACTCCTCAGGCAGCACACAGCTAGCCTCTCTTTCTCTTATTCACAGAAATATGAAACCTGCTCAGGCAGCACACAGCTGGCCTCTCTTTCCCTGACTGAGTGTTCTTTCACAAACATGCTCAGTTCAGGTTCCACACAGGTCATATTTCTCTCATAAATACTTCAGTATACTCAGGCAGCACACAGCTAGCCTGCTTTCTTCTGACTGAAACCTTTTTCTCTCCCCTCTGTCAGTCTAAACTGCATTCACTCCGCCCACACTCTCAGTCATCAACCAATCATATCACTCACTCATCCCTCTCTCACCCCCACTCTTCACCTAGCTCAAACCAAGCATTTAAAGACACATGCACCCATCTACTTCAAATCATTACAATAATCAATTATGTAGGTTTTATAAATTAGATTTACAAAGAGCATTACATAATCTCATGGGATAATCTCATAGCATTTTTTAAACACTTTAAAGCTAAATGACAGACATTTAGCAAAGCATAGTATAATATCCATTTCTTCCAGGTATATTTTAACAGTTTAATGTTGATCTTCAAAACCACACTGAGAACAAGTTTATTTTCTCCTAACACAAAAGAAATGAACTTTGTCAGTTTCCACAGTCCTTTATCCCAATACATGTGTTGAATGAAGGCACAGGCAGCTGCCAGTTTCCTTAGGGCCTGCCAATACCTGAATCAACAATATGCAAACAATAGGGAGGACACAACAGGTGCTCTTTCCATCAATGTTCTGCAAATTTCAGTCATGAGAGACGCTGAATCACTCATCACCTTTATCCGCTATGACTTTGATACTCGATCAACTTTCAAAGCTAATCCTTGGCAACTGTAAAGCTTCTGGGGTTTCCTAAAAGTGGTAAATTAAATGAAAGAATAGAAGTTTGAGCAACTCAATCATATTTTGATAGTTGTACACTGAAAATGTTCGAAGTTAATAATGAATTTCAGCAGCATATTGATCAAACTGGTACAGGAGCAACCAGCACCAGCATTCTCTGGAAATCCAGTTTCCCTGTACGTGGTAATTTACAGTGCAATCCTAAACAGAATTGCATACTTGAGTTCATTGAAGTCAACTCAGTAACTTCTTTTAGGATTGTTAAACAGAAAACAGGAGAAACATAGTTACTCTTCTCTGTTTGGACTTTTTACTGTTTGAAATCCTTTTGGAAAAAATTGTATTAGTTTGGACAGTTTAGGATTGAAAAAACCAAATTAGTTTGGACAGTTTAGGGCTGTAAAACTACGGATGAAATAACATAAACCATGTAAGTCCTGTTAAGTATGTTTCAGTATTCCTATCATTCTTCATAAGCAAGGCAAGGAAGGATGGCAAAGCAGTTCCATTTAGAATTCATAACAGATCCCCTTTTCAAATGCCAGAGCTCCTAAGGCAGTGCTGTCGCCTTGGAGAACCTCTCTTCCCTTTGAACAAGGCGCAATGCCTCCAGCCCTTGACAGGAAAAGAAAACACATTTTCCCTCATCCCAGAGGAATGTTTTAGTTGCAGATGATGAGATGCTTCAAAAAGCTTCTTTCCAAAGTACATCTCCACACTAGTGTTATATTTAAACTTATAACATATCATGTGCCAGAAATATAGAGCAACAAGGCATATATGTTTTACTGGGCAGAAGTTTCAAAAGGCAAAAATTACTCATGAGTGATATATTTACAAGTCCATGACTCAGTTCATCCCTGATGAGTCAACACTGATAAAGCATTGATGTTAACATTGCTTTTTGCCATAGTTTTAAAGAGGGGGAGGGGGAGTTTTAGTGAATCTCCAAAATATTTATTGCTGCTGCCCTTTAACATCCTGTAGAAAAAGAACAGTTTTCACCTATAATCCTTAGAGATAATTTCAGTATTCGATACACAATGCAGCTTGTTTATAACATACCAAACTCCAAGATAAGTATTAAACTGGGATTTATTCTTAGTTCATCTACATTATTAAAGCATCAATAAGGCACTTTGGTGTGGGATTGCTCTGGTTAGTAGCCTCTAATAAGTACCAGAATTGTGGGTAAATCCATCCTGGCCATCCAACCCTGGCCAACATTACCAGCAACTTCACTTATCTAAGCCTGCACATCCAGAATGAGAGATGTTCCTTCTCTCAACTCCCCAGTGCCCCTCAAGCAATTCAGGATTTGCTTGATGAAGCCCGGCAATAGTCCCCTCTCCCCTATCCATCTGGCCACGCAAGCTAATGATGAGCTGGCTTAAGAATGGCCTTTGAATCCACAGATGAATCAGGCGGCTCACTAAATAAGCTTATTTTTGGTACAGCAAACTGCTCTATTACTAGTTCTGGCCTAACCAATTACAAAGACCATGCCTAATCATAATCCACCCAAATATCCTTGAGAACAATGTGGAGAAGGCCACAGAAGAAGAATTGCCCTTCTGTGGCAATTTGAAAGGGCACAAAAGTTCCTGCTCAGCCCAAAAGGCAACGAGCTAAATGTTTAAAAGTGCAGTAGGCCAGCTATGTAGCAAATGCCTGCTCTTGGAAGGTGGAAACAGACTGACTACCTGATCCAAAGGCCTTCCCATACAGACTATGCTAATGAGGCTTGCCAGGTCCAGTTTGAGAAATTCCTGTTGGGGAAGTGGAGCTGGAAGGGGGCGGTGTTTGAGGATGGAAGGTCCTCAGTTGGGTATAATGCCATAGAGTCCACCCTCCAAAGCAGCCATTTTCTCCAAGGGAACTGATCTGTCACCTGGAGATCAGTTGTAATTACGGGAGATCCCCAGCCACCACCTGGAGGCTGGCAACCCTATTAAACAGCCCTGGCCCAAAGGAAACCTCCTGCTCCCTTTGGAAATGAGAGTGGGCAAAGGGACATCAGCCTGTTTGAAAATGGCAAGTGGCTTTTAGCTGATATGACTATGATATGTGGTATTGCTCTGAAGTATTTTGCTGTGTTGTTTTCTGCAGTGTTTCTGTGTTAATTACTTACTTTGATTTACCATTAAGGATTGTATAAACTTTTGTTGAAATTTGATACAGAAGGTGTGAAAGACTGTATGATAAAATGGGGTAAATTTTTTGGGTATAATATACAAATGGACCAGTGGGAAAATATGTGGGTAAAGGGGCTCAAATTTACTTTGAGTTCCACACTTAAAGAAAAGTTTTATAAAATAGTGGTATATGTCTCCAGATAAATTAGCAAAAATGAGTAAAGGTATGACAAACAAATGCTGGAAATGTGAGCAACATGAAGGTACGTTTTATCACCTTTTGTGGACTTGTCTTAAAGCAAAAAAAGTTGGTCACAGATTCATATGATAATATAGAAAATTTTGAAGATCTGTATATAATTTAACCCAGAAGCCTTTTTGTGGGGACTAATGGACAAACGATTGTAAAATAAACATGATATCCTATTTTTATATTTGACAACAGCAGCTAGGCTTTTATATGCGCCAAAATAGAAAAGTACAGTATTACCTTCAATGGATGACTGGATTGTGAAAATGATGGAGTTAATGGAGATGGCTAAACTTACAGTTCTGATCAAAGATAAAACACTGTCTACTTTTATAGTAAATTGGAAACCTCTTATTGACTTTCTGTGTGAGATGAGAAAAAATGAACTGATGATTTGTGGATTTGATTTCTAAGACAATAAATTTGGGGAAACTAAATAAAAGGGGGCAGTATTGAAAAGATAAATTTTGGAGGTATCAAAACCACAAGTATAATATTTGTAAAGATATGATAGGTGTTGTAGTGAAAAATGGAAAATGGAAATATATATTATTTTTCTTTGTTCCTTTTCTTTCATTTTTGTTCTTTTCTTTTTCTCTCCTTTTTCTCTCTTTTCTCTTTTTTATTGGGTTTTTAAACTTATCCATTAAATAAAAATTATTCAAAAAAAGATTTATCATTAAGGATTTTATTATTGCCTTTAGTATGTTATAAACTGATATGAACTGAGAAGTGGGATACAAACATTTATTCATGAATAAACAGTTAAATATCCAGGAACATTTTTCTAGGAAGGAAGTGTGATGAATTGATTATAGCTGAAAGGTTTAAGTTCAATCCCCATTCAATTATGAAGCTCTTTGCCCAAACACTCTCTTTCAGCCTAATCTATTTTACATGGTTGTTGTGAGGATAAACAGAGGAGAAAACCTGGACTACTCAAAGGAAGAGTAAAATTTTTTTAAAAAAATATAGGGATTTTACCATGCAATGAGCTGTTTGCCTACATGGGAGCATTATGTCAGAATGAGATACTACTTCAGTTTTGAATTAATAATTTTGAATTAATAAGAGTGTGGACAGTAGAAGGCCTCCTGAAAGTATGCACCTCCCTCCTGCATTCTGAGGGAAGCAGCTGTCACTGGTAGACTCTGGTATAACTTTGTTATATCAACAGAAGCTTTTTAAAAATTCCTTTTTATCTGAAATGAATAGTAACTCACAGCTACAGAAAGCTCAACAGTTTGCATTATGTTCTCTTAAATTATCACAGCAAGAGGCAGTGAAATGAGTGTGAAATCTTGTTAGCCATCTGAAGACCATCTGTATTTTCCTAATGAGTGCTGCACTCCTCCTTAAAGCATGAGCTGTTCAATAAATTATTATGTCTAAAATAAATGGCCTAGAATTTAGACTTCACATGCCCTTGCAGTATTCCTTTATATTCAGAATTGTCTTGTGAAAATATCCATGTGATATTAAACATTCAGTAGCTGCTGCAAGTGAGAGTTCTTTAGATGATTTGGTCCTATATACACTAGTAGAAAAATCACTCAATCAAAACTCCTGGACAAATTGATTTTGTCTACAAAGGCTCCTGCTCATTACTCTTACACTGCTTAGCTATATCTTTTAAGAATTTAACTTTCTTCAGGCTGCATCTTCTAAGCACTTTAAAGCCTGATTGATTTCAGTGGGAAAGAGTTAAGCACTTGCCTAATTTTCACTGTAGTCTTAGGATCCAGGATCATTCACACAGAAGTTTTTCTCCACCTTGGGTTCAAAACTGCAGCAGCTCTTTTTTTGGAACATCAATACAACTTTGTCCTCTAACATCATCCAGCATCAATTTCCCAACATTTCCTTCTACTTGGTCTGTCTTTTCACAAAAGCTTGTTTGGTATAGAACTCAGTTGGAAAAGAACTCAGTCCAAGCACATTAGCAAGTTGGACAGGATAGTGGGCTTATTTGCCCACATTAGCAATATTTCATTTCCATCAGCTTCTTATGGCCACCGGGATTCCTTTTCCCTTATATCTCCATGATGAAAATGGCTAAAGACTTACTTTTTCAGCAATGACAGATGTGAATTCAGAGGAGCTATTAAATCAAGATAATAGATCATTATAAAATTATTTCACCATAGTGCACAAAGAAAACTCCTAGGTGGCTGTTCAAATGCAGAAGCATTCAAACCAGCAATAGACAGCCACCTAGGAGTTTTCTCTGTGTTATTCTCCACCTTAAAAACATAAGAAGGGCCCTGCTGGATCAGGCCAGTGATCCGTCTAGCGCAGCATACTGTCTCACACAGTTACCGAACAATTGCAACAGAAGGCCAATAACAGAGCATAGAGGCAGTTGCCTCCAGACACTGTTATGCAGAAATTTACTCTCTTAAAGTGTAAGTTCCCTTTAGTTACCTTAGCAGTAGCCACTGATGGTGGTGGTTGAGAGTGCCCTCAAGTCATAGCTGACTTATGGCGACCCCTGGCAGGGTTTTCATGGCAAGAGACTAACAGAGGTGGCTTGCCATTGCCTGCCTCTGCCTAGTGACCCTGGTCTTCGTTGGATCCCATCCAATTACTAACCAAGACTGACCCTGCTTAGTTTCTGAGATCTGACAAGATCAGGCTCGCCTGCTCTATCCAGGTCAGGGCAGTAGCCACTGACAGACTGCCACAAATCTATCTAGTCCCCATTTAAAGCTGTCTATATCTGTTGCCATCTATACATCTTCTGGCAGTGAATTCCTCATCTTAATCACTCATTGAGTAAAGAAGCATTTCCTTTTGTCTAGAGGTGGGCACAGACCAGGAAAAAAACATGGACCATTGGTCCATGGTCCATTGATTTTCAAGGACCACAGAGCACAGACCACTCACGGACTCGCCCCAGTTCACGGATTGATTCGTCGATCCATTGTCACTTCCAGGGGCCCTGGGACTGCCCCCTTCACACTCACAGATGCCAAACTCGCAGCAAGTCTTCAGCAGGCTC
The DNA here is from genome assembly GCF_028583425.1 of Eublepharis macularius. NCBI lineage: Eukaryota > Metazoa > Chordata > Lepidosauria > Squamata > Eublepharidae > Eublepharis > Eublepharis macularius. Next base: position 87,827,643 of record NC_072790.1, read on the forward strand.
TCCTCCAGCCACCTGTCAAGTTTGGTCAAGTTTGCAATTCGAACATCCAAGTTACAGACCACCAAAGCTGCCGCCCCAGTACATAGAATAGGACCTGCAAATGCCAATTGACTTGCATTGTCTTGCAGCAATTGGCAGAGCCTTAGGCTATCCCACCACCCCACAAGCAAATAAGAATTGAAAGGAGGGGAAATGAGACAGAAGTGCGAACCCTCAGCTGAGGAAACCCAATAAGCTTGCACCCAGAGCCTAACTGCAGCTCTGAGACTGGGTTGCAGCAAGCCCTAGGCTAGCTCACCACCCCACAACCAAATAAGAATTGAAAAAAAAATATTAAACAGAAGATTAAGCCCTCAGCTGAGGAAACCCAATAAGCTTGCTCCCCGAGCCTTGCTGCAGCACAAACCCCAAGCTTCCTTCTCGTGATGCACAATGCAAAAATAACTCCCGCAGCAAGCAGTTCCTCGCTCAGTGTGGGCTGGAAAGTGAAACCACAGCTCCACACTGTGTCTTATAAATGCTCGCATAGTGAATAATGAGAGCTCTCTAGTTGGCATCCAGAGCTGCCTATCAAGATTGGTGTGTTTTGAGGGCAGCAGAAGGTCTGCATGTGGCTCCTACATTTCTTAGGGAATTGCTTGTTTGGCACCAGGATGTCTACTTTCACAGACGGAAGGACCGACGAACTGGCCAAAGTTTATCACATCCGTGAAAAAAGGCGCATCCCACGACCAGCTGGTTTGCGAACGCCGAACCAGCCCAGTCTGTGCAAAATTTTGGTCCGTTTTCTGGTCCATGCCCACCTCTACTTTTGTCTATCCTGAATCTACTGCCACCAAGTTCACTGCGTGCTCTCGAGTTCTAGAATTTTGGAGAGGAAGAAAAAGTTATTTGTCCACTATCTCTACCCCATGTATAATTTTATAAACTTCTATGATATCCCCCCATAGTTATTTCTAAACTGAGAAGTTTCAGAATCCTCAACCTTTCATTATATGAAAGGTGCTCCAATACTGTGCAATTCTGAGAAGAGTTACTCCAGTCTAAGCACATTGGTTTCAATGGGCTTAGACTGGAGTAACTCTTCTTAGGATTGCACTGTTAATCATCTTGGTTACCCTCTCTTCTACTTTTTCCAGCTCTGCAATGTCCTTTTCAATGTTACTTATGCAGGTGGCTCCGCTTTCCCCAGCCGCAGTTGCTTTGCACGCTCAGCCCACCCACCTCACCCTGTTTTTAGTGCAGGTTTAGCCAGCTGCTGTGGCAGAGCTAGGTAGGAATTTTTTACCTTTTTCCCTGATTGGCTGTTGGGAAAGGGTTTTTTTTCACCTACCTTGCACTAATGGCAGTGTTTGAGGCATTGGATGGGTGGTGCTGTTTGGTCACGTCACTGGCAGGAGAGTTTTGGGAATAGGGTGCAGGCTGGTGAGCACCCAGTGGCGCTTCCCCATGGGTGGGGAACAGGGTCTGCCATGAGTGCGGTATGCTGGTGGCAGCTACCATAGCACAGGCAGATGCCTGCAGGGATCCCCAGGCACAGGGCCTTCCCTCATGCTGGATGGCTGGGGCGTTAGGTGCTTGATGGGGGGGATCCATTGCCTGGCTGGTTGAGTTGCAGCCATTCAAGGGATGGCCTACACTCGGGGCTTTGGGACTCACCCAGGCAGGTCAAGGCGGAGGTCCGAAGTTTACCCTGTGGCTTGACCTGTATCGCTTAGTTGGCCCTTGCCGTGGTTTATGTTTAATGGTCATTTTAATAAATGGCCCTTTAGTTCCAAGCCTGTGTCTGTCTCTTCATTCCGGCTGGGGTTGCAGTGACAGAGATTCACACAATATTCCAAATGAGGCTGCACCATAGATCTATACAGAGCATTATAATATTGGTTGTATTATTTTCAATTCCCAGCATAGTTTTGTCTTTTTCGCGGCTGCAGCACACTGGGCTGACATTTTCCTTGAACTATCCATTATGACCCCAAGGTCTATTTACCTGTAAGTCTCAGCAACTTCAAACCCATAAGCATATACTGAAAGGTGGGGTTTTCTTTTCCAATGTGCACCACGTTCCATTTACCTACACTGAACATAATTTGCCACATTGTTGCCCACTCACCCAGTTTGTGGAGATCCCCCTGGCACTTTTTACCATTGGCCTTGGTTTTCACCATCCTGAATAATCATGTGTTATCTGTAAACTTGGCCACTACACTGCTCACCCCCAATTCCAGATCATTTATGAACAAATTCTCATATTATGAACAACAATCTCACATTTGACTTTCCTAAGAACTTTTGGTATGTGTTATTAGGACCCAGATATGTATTCGTTTTAAATTTCTTCAATAGGTCTAGAACTTTATCTTTCATTGCTTCAGTTTGACTCAGTTCTTCAGACTCGCTTCTTGAAAATAGTGCTTGTGGTAGGGATAGATGCCCTACACTTTTCATAGTGAACACATATGTAAATAATTCATTGAGCTTCTCTGCCATCTCCCCAGCTTCCTTTACCAATCCTTTTATTCCTTGGTCAATCAAAGGCCCAACTGCTTCTCTGGCTTGTTTCCTGCTCTGGATATATTTAAAGAGATGTTTACTGTTTGTCTTATGATAGCCATGGCAGGGAAACCGGGAATCCTCATCATGTGGATGCAGCCTTAGCTAACTATTTCAGGTGTACTCATGTGATTATTTTTTACTCTTTCCCCCAGTGCCCGATGGCATTCCCATGCCATTCCAACGGCTATGACTTTAAAAAGTGACGTTACACATGGCATGAAAGAAAAGGTACTGTTTAGGAAACACATGCCCAATGCCACTTCTTGGGCATGTGTAAATAGTTGTGCAGTTCACTGGACACTGGCTGTAGTGGCAAAATGAATGCTAATAGCAACATGTGCATTCAGCCAGAAAAGATTTTCTCCCCGCTGGAATCCTATGAGGGAGTCTTCAAACAATATCAAAGCTTAACGCAAAGTAACAGGGAAATATTCAGCTGAGAGCTACAAATGGAGATGGGTATTTCATAAGCGTCCCTGCTGACTGAGGAAACGTCAGAGCTCATAAGCCATTAAGAATTAACCCACTTAACTTCTGAATACAAAATTAGTGTTGCTTATATCGTTAACACTGAAGATGCCACACAGCAATATTGCATAAGGCCTTAGCAAATTCAGGATCTCATGTCAATCAGAAAGTACAAAATTAAAAACTGAAACACCTGGAGGCTGGCAACCCTATTAAACAGCCCTGGCCCAAAGGAAACCTCCTGCTCCCTTTGGAAATGAGAGTGGGCAAAGGGACATCAGCCTGTTTGAAAATGGCAAGTGGCTTTTAGCTGATATGACTATGATATGTGGTATTGCTCTGAAGTATTTTGCTGTGTTGTTTTCTGCAGTGTTTCTGTGTTAATTACTTACTTTGATTTACCATTAAGGATTGTATAAACTTTTGTTGAAATTTGATACAGAAGGTGTGAAAGACTGTATGATAAAATGGGGTAAATTTTTTGGGTATAATATACAAATGGACCAGTGGGAAAATATGTGGGTAAAGGGGCTCAAATTTACTTTGAGTTCCACACTTAAAGAAAAGTTTTATAAAATAGTGGTATATGTCTCCAGATAAATTAGCAAAAATGAGTAAAGGTATGACAAACAAATGCTGGAAATGTGAGCAACATGAAGGTACGTTTTATCACCTTTTGTGGACTTGTCTTAAAGCAAAAAAAGTTGGTCACAGATTCATATGATAATATAGAAAATTTTGAAGATCTGTATATAATTTAACCCAGAAGCCTTTTTGTGGGGACTAATGGACAAACGATTGTAAAATAAACATGATATCCTATTTTTATATTTGACAACAGCAGCTAGGCTTTTATATGCGCCAAAATAGAAAAGTACAGTATTACCTTCAATGGATGACTGGATTGTGAAAATGATGGAGTTAATGGAGATGGCTAAACTTACAGTTCTGATCAAAGATAAAACACTGTCTACTTTTATAGTAAATTGGAAACCTCTTATTGACTTTCTGTGTGAGATGAGAAAAAATGAACTGATGATTTGTGGATTTGATTTCTAAGACAATAAATTTGGGGAAACTAAATAAAAGGGGGCAGTATTGAAAAGATAAATTTTGGAGGTATCAAAACCACAAGTATAATATTTGTAAAGATATGATAGGTGTTGTAGTGAAAAATGGAAAATGGAAATATATATTATTTTTCTTTGTTCCTTTTCTTTCATTTTTGTTCTTTTCTTTTTCTCTCCTTTTTCTCTCTTTTCTCTTTTTTATTGGGTTTTTAAACTTATCCATTAAATAAAAATTATTCAAAAAAAGATTTATCATTAAGGATTTTATTATTGCCTTTAGTATGTTATAAACTGATATGAACTGAGAAGTGGGATACAAACATTTATTCATGAATAAACAGTTAAATATCCAGGAACATTTTTCTAGGAAGGAAGTGTGATGAATTGATTATAGCTGAAAGGTTTAAGTTCAATCCCCATTCAATTATGAAGCTCTTTGCCCAAACACTCTCTTTCAGCCTAATCTATTTTACATGGTTGTTGTGAGGATAAACAGAGGAGAAAACCTGGACTACTCAAAGGAAGAGTAAAATTTTTTTAAAAAAATATAGGGATTTTACCATGCAATGAGCTGTTTGCCTACATGGGAGCATTATGTCAGAATGAGATACTACTTCAGTTTTGAATTAATAATTTTGAATTAATAAGAGTGTGGACAGTAGAAGGCCTCCTGAAAGTATGCACCTCCCTCCTGCATTCTGAGGGAAGCAGCTGTCACTGGTAGACTCTGGTATAACTTTGTTATATCAACAGAAGCTTTTTAAAAATTCCTTTTTATCTGAAATGAATAGTAACTCACAGCTACAGAAAGCTCAACAGTTTGCATTATGTTCTCTTAAATTATCACAGCAAGAGGCAGTGAAATGAGTGTGAAATCTTGTTAGCCATCTGAAGACCATCTGTATTTTCCTAATGAGTGCTGCACTCCTCCTTAAAGCATGAGCTGTTCAATAAATTATTATGTCTAAAATAAATGGCCTAGAATTTAGACTTCACATGCCCTTGCAGTATTCCTTTATATTCAGAATTGTCTTGTGAAAATATCCATGTGATATTAAACATTCAGTAGCTGCTGCAAGTGAGAGTTCTTTAGATGATTTGGTCCTATATACACTAGTAGAAAAATCACTCAATCAAAACTCCTGGACAAATTGATTTTGTCTACAAAGGCTCCTGCTCATTACTCTTACACTGCTTAGCTATATCTTTTAAGAATTTAACTTTCTTCAGGCTGCATCTTCTAAGCACTTTAAAGCCTGATTGATTTCAGTGGGAAAGAGTTAAGCACTTGCCTAATTTTCACTGTAGTCTTAGGATCCAGGATCATTCACACAGAAGTTTTTCTCCACCTTGGGTTCAAAACTGCAGCAGCTCTTTTTTTGGAACATCAATACAACTTTGTCCTCTAACATCATCCAGCATCAATTTCCCAACATTTCCTTCTACTTGGTCTGTCTTTTCACAAAAGCTTGTTTGGTATAGAACTCAGTTGGAAAAGAACTCAGTCCAAGCACATTAGCAAGTTGGACAGGATAGTGGGCTTATTTGCCCACATTAGCAATATTTCATTTCCATCAGCTTCTTATGGCCACCGGGATTCCTTTTCCCTTATATCTCCATGATGAAAATGGCTAAAGACTTACTTTTTCAGCAATGACAGATGTGAATTCAGAGGAGCTATTAAATCAAGATAATAGATCATTATAAAATTATTTCACCATAGTGCACAAAGAAAACTCCTAGGTGGCTGTTCAAATGCAGAAGCATTCAAACCAGCAATAGACAGCCACCTAGGAGTTTTCTCTGTGTTATTCTCCACCTTAAAAACATAAGAAGGGCCCTGCTGGATCAGGCCAGTGATCCGTCTAGCGCAGCATACTGTCTCACACAGTTACCGAACAATTGCAACAGAAGGCCAATAACAGAGCATAGAGGCAGTTGCCTCCAGACACTGTTATGCAGAAATTTACTCTCTTAAAGTGTAAGTTCCCTTTAGTTACCTTAGCAGTAGCCACTGATGGTGGTGGTTGAGAGTGCCCTCAAGTCATAGCTGACTTATGGCGACCCCTGGCAGGGTTTTCATGGCAAGAGACTAACAGAGGTGGCTTGCCATTGCCTGCCTCTGCCTAGTGACCCTGGTCTTCGTTGGATCCCATCCAATTACTAACCAAGACTGACCCTGCTTAGTTTCTGAGATCTGACAAGATCAGGCTCGCCTGCTCTATCCAGGTCAGGGCAGTAGCCACTGACAGACTGCCACAAATCTATCTAGTCCCCATTTAAAGCTGTCTATATCTGTTGCCATCTATACATCTTCTGGCAGTGAATTCCTCATCTTAATCACTCATTGAGTAAAGAAGCATTTCCTTTTGTCTAGAGGTGGGCACAGACCAGGAAAAAAACATGGACCATTGGTCCATGGTCCATTGATTTTCAAGGACCACAGAGCACAGACCACTCACGGACTCGCCCCAGTTCACGGATTGATTCGTCGATCCATTGTCACTTCCAGGGGCCCTGGGACTGCCCCCTTCACACTCACAGATGCCAAACTCGCAGCAAGTCTTCAGCAGGCTCTCCTCCAGCCACCTGTCAAGTTTGGTCAAGTTTGCAATTCGAACATCCAAGTTACAGACCACCAAAGCTGCCGCCCCAGTACATAGAATAGGACCTGCAAATGCCAATTGACTTGCATTGTCTTGCAGCAATTGGCAGAGCCTTAGGCTATCCCACCACCCCACAAGCAAATAAGAATTGAAAGGAGGGGAAATGAGACAGAAGTGCGAACCCTCAGCTGAGGAAACCCAATAAGCTTGCACCCAGAGCCTAACTGCAGCTCTGAGACTGGGTTGCAGCAAGCCCTAGGCTAGCTCACCACCCCACAACCAAATAAGAATTGAAAAAAAAATATTAAACAGAAGATTAAGCCCTCAGCTGAGGAAACCCAATAAGCTTGCTCCCCGAGCCTTGCTGCAGCACAAACCCCAAGCTTCCTTCTCGTGATGCACAATGCAAAAATAACTCCCGCAGCAAGCAGTTCCTCGCTCAGTGTGGGCTGAAAAGTGAAACCACAGCTCCACACTGTGTCTTATAAATGCTCGCATAGTGAATAATGAGAGCTCTCTAGTTGGCATCCAGAGCTGCCTATCAAGATTGGTGTGTTTTGAGGGCAGCAGAAGGTCTGCATGTGGCTCCTACATTTCTTAGGGAATTGCTTGTTTGGCACCAGGATGTCTACTTTCACAGACGGAAGGACCGACGAACTGGCCAAAGTTTATCACATCCGTGAAAAAAGGCGCATCCCACGACCAGCTGGTTTGCGAACGCCGAACCAGCCCAGTCTGTGCAAAATTTTGGTCCGTTTTCTGGTCCATGCCCACCTCTACTTTTGTCTATCCTGAATCTACTGCCACCAAGTTCACTGCGTGCTCTCGAGTTCTAGAATTTTGGAGAGGAAGAAAAAGTTATTTGTCCACTATCTCTACCCCATGTATAATTTTATAAACTTCTATGATATCCCCCCATAGTTATTTCTAAACTGAGAAGTTTCAGAATCCTCAACCTTTCATTATATGAAAGGTGCTCCAATACTGTGCAATTCTGAGAAGAGTTACTCCAGTCTAAGCACATTGGTTTCAATGGGCTTAGACTGGAGTAACTCTTCTTAGGATTGCACTGTTAATCATCTTGGTTACCCTCTCTTCTACTTTTTCCAGCTCTGCAATGTCCTTTTCAATGTTACTTATGCAGGTGGCTCCGCTTTCCCCAGCCGCAGTTGCTTTGCACGCTCAGCCCACCCACCTCACCCTGTTTTTAGTGCAGGTTTAGCCAGCTGCTGTGGCAGAGCTAGGTAGGAATTTTTTACCTTTTTCCCTGATTGGCTGTTGGGAAAGGGTTTTTTTTCACCTACCTTGCACTAATGGCAGTGTTTGAGGCATTGGATGGGTGGTGCTGTTTGGTCACGTCACTGGCAGGAGAGTTTTGGGAATAGGGTGCAGGCTGGTGAGCACCCAGTGGCGCTTCCCCATGGGTGGGGAACAGGGTCTGCCATGAGTGCGGTATGCTGGTGGCAGCTACCATAGCACAGGCAGATGCCTGCAGGGATCCCCAGGCACAGGGCCTTCCCTCATGCTGGATGGCTGGGGCGTTAGGTGCTTGATGGGGGGGATCCATTGCCTGGCTGGTTGAGTTGCAGCCATTCAAGGGATGGCCTACACTCGGGGCTTTGGGACTCACCCAGGCAGGTCAAGGCGGAGGTCCGAAGTTTACCCTGTGGCTTGACCTGTATCGCTTAGTTGGCCCTTGCCGTGGTTTATGTTTAATGGTCATTTTAATAAATGGCCCTTTAGTTCCAAGCCTGTGTCTGTCTCTTCATTCCGGCTGGGGTTGCAGTGACAGAGATTCACACAATATTCCAAATGAGGCTGCACCATAGATCTATACAGAGCATTATAATATTGGTTGTATTATTTTCAATTCCCAGCATAGTTTTGTCTTTTTCGCGGCTGCAGCACACTGGGCTGACATTTTCCTTGAACTATCCATTATGACCCCAAGGTCTATTTACCTGTAAGTCTCAGCAACTTCAAACCCATAAGCATATACTGAAAGGTGGGGTTTTCTTTTCCAATGTGCACCACGTTCCATTTACCTACACTGAACATAATTTGCCACATTGTTGCCCACTCACCCAGTTTGTGGAGATCCCCCTGGCACTTTTTACCATTGGCCTTGGTTTTCACCATCCTGAATAATCATGTGTTATCTGTAAACTTGGCCACTACACTGCTCACCCCCAATTCCAGATCATTTATGAACAAATTCTCATATTATGAACAACAATCTCACATTTGACTTTCCTAAGAACTTTTGGTATGTGTTATTAGGACCCAGATATGTATTCGTTTTAAATTTCTTCAATAGGTCTAGAACTTTATCTTTCATTGCTTCAGTTTGACTCAGTTCTTCAGACTCGCTTCTTGAAAATAGTGCTTGTGGTAGGGATAGATGCCCTACACTTTTCATAGTGAACACATATGTAAATAATTCATTGAGCTTCTCTGCCATCTCCCCAGCTTCCTTTACCAATCCTTTTATTCCTTGGTCAATCAAAGGCCCAACTGCTTCTCTGGCTTGTTTCCTGCTCTGGATATATTTAAAGAGATGTTTACTGTTTGTCTTATGATAGCCATGGCAGGGAAACCGGGAATCCTCATCATGTGGATGCAGCCTTAGCTAACTATTTCAGGTGTACTCATGTGATTATTTTTTACTCTTTCCCCCAGTGCCCGATGGCATTCCCATGCCATTCCAACGGCTATGACTTTAAAAAGTGACGTTACACATGGCATGAAAGAAAAGGTACTGTTTAGGAAACACATGCCCAATGCCACTTCTTGGGCATGTGTAAATAGTTGTGCAGTTCACTGGACACTGGCTGTAGTGGCAAAATGAATGCTAATAGCAACATGTGCATTCAGCCAGAAAAGATTTTCTCCCCGCTGGAATCCTATGAGGGAGTCTTCAAACAATATCAAAGCTTAACGCAAAGTAACAGGGAAATATTCAGCTGAGAGCTACAAATGGAGATGGGTATTTCATAAGCGTCCCTGCTGACTGAGGAAACGTCAGAGCTCATAAGCCATTAAGAATTAACCCACTTAACTTCTGAATACAAAATTAGTGTTGCTTATATCGTTAACACTGAAGATGCCACACAGCAATATTGCATAAGGCCTTAGCAAATTCAGGATCTCATGTCAATCAGAAAGTACAAAATTAAAAACTGAAACACCATTCTTGTCAATCATCTTTAAAAGGACCCAAAGGCATTAGGAAACAGCAAGAAGGTTGTTGCAGCAAAATATGAGTGAAAGATGGAATAAGGTTGAGTTTCATTAAGTAATGTCTGGTGCATGACACATCCCTGAGTAAGACAGTGTTTCTCAGTTTCATTTAGTAACGTATTTATTTAGATTTATACCTCAGCTTTACCCCCTGGGACAGAAATGGCTACTGTATATAAAATACTAAAATTTCTAAATGCATATTCCAAAATATAGGAAAATGACATATAATAGAGAATTATTGGAGTAACACTGGACTTACCGAGGTAGTCTGTAAAGAGGTGCAACCTCACAAGGGGTTGTGCATGGGGTTACATATGTGTTCAGTCCAGATTAAGACATGCCTGAATTAGGTCAAATATAAGAAGCTGCATAGCATTACCAAAAGAATTGTATTTTATAGTGCAATCCTACAAAGAGTTAGTCAAATTTAAGCTGGGTGTCAATATTAGGCATGTTTAGTAAGTTTTTGGGTTTAGAAGCCCCTCATAATCTGAGGCCATAGTTTACTTAGCCTTTGTATAAATCTCACGTGTTCCAGGTTTGTGAATATAGTATTTTCCAATGCATGTAAGACACCCATGCAGAATTTTTTGTACAAACAGTCAAGCATAATGATGACATCTCTGCTGAGTAACAGTTCTCCTACATAAGTGAAAAGTCCTTTGTTTTCTGTGGGAAAGACACCAGATGATGCAAAGGAGTGTGTCACGTCTTGCTGCCAGGACCTCTGCATCCAGTACTTATGGCTACACACTTCTTTTCCAGCACTGGCTTGGTAGTTTCTTGTGTGGCATCAAACAGACTATCAGAACTGGCACCTTTTGCAGTTATGATCACTTATTTTAACAGAGTAAGGAAGTGAATCCAAGTTCTAATTTTCCCTCCTCCCAGCAATAATTACACAGCTGTCCAGACAGCAGTTCACAGACAACTGCCGATGTACACTTGTGGATCAGAGTACAGTGCTATTGTATCTTTCAGCAACAGATACAGAACAACTGACAAATACAGTAAATAAAAATACAATAAGATGGCATTCTTTTCTGAGATTTTGGAATAAAGAGTCAGGTTATTGTATGACAACTTTTTTCACATACGAAGTAATTAAAAATTAACAACTAATAAAATAATTAACAAGTCATTAAAAATGAAAAATGCAATTCATTATAATGCATTTTCAACACAGTGAACAAAAACTCAAATGGACTTGGGGATTCAGCTGTTCCAGGATCTAGGGTCTTTCCAAATGGGAATATTATTTTGCCAAAACTAGTATTTTCAACATTCCAAAACTGATACTAGAATCTACTATAAAACACATAGAGCATATTTTACATATTTTACATGTTGATTTGGAAGGGAAGCAGCTGCTATTACAGTACAAGGATCTGACTGACTGAAAGTAAGCTGTGTAGATATATGCAAGAAAATATTTTAAAATAGTATATGCTCATTTTTAAAAGCTTCCTGTTAAATGGAGCTTCTGCATGAAATGTTGAAAAGTTACTCTTAGTTATACACAGGGCTTATTTTGAGGGGGAATGCGCAGGAACGCAGTTCGGGTAGTTCTCCAGAAAGGTCACAGGTCAGGTGGCCCCACCCCCCTGATTTGTGGCCATTTTGGGCCAATTTCGGCCTGGATTGGGGCCAAAATGGCCCAATTCAGGCCCAAAATGGCCAGGTTCAGACCCCAAACAGCCAGGACTGGTCCTGAAATGGCCAGGATTGGGGCTCTTGATGGGTGGTGGATCACTCTCCCACTTAGCAGCGGCCCAATCCTGACCATTTTGGGCCCCTTTTTGGCCATTTTCAGCCCCTTTTTTGCCATTTTGGGCCCAATTTCAGCCATGAATGGCCAGGATTGGGTCCAAAACAGCCAGGATAGGTGATGTCAGGGGGTGGGGTATATGCAAATCAGTTATGCCAATGACACGCTTCTGGTGATGTCAAGGGGTGTGGCATATGCAAATAAGTTGTGCTAATGAGTTATGCTAATGAGTTCCTGCAGCTCTTTTTCTACAAAATGACCCCTGGTTATACATAACCTCATTCCCTGACATTTTATGGTTGGCTACATCTCCTGCGATGGCCGTTTTGTGGCTATGCCTACCACCCTGTGTTTCCTAGAACTACCTTTTGTTACTTCCAGGTAGTTGTAGAAATTACCAGAACTCTATGGTAAGAACTTCCTATTAGTAGACAAGACCTTATTTTTCATTTTAATTTTTCTTTTGCCACCGCTTCCTGCAGCGGTGGCAATAAGACCTTACGGGCAGGGGATCCCCCGCTCCACCAGAGGCATGACAGTCCTAGGTGGGCACCAGACCCATAGCCAGAATTTTGTTATTAAGGGGGCAAATGAGCACAGTGAGAGAGCAGCCATTCATGTGTCTGTACAGAACTGCCATGCCTAATTTTCTAAATAAATTAGTTAAGTGGTGTATCATAGAAAATATGTTTCTGGTTTAGGTAGCCGTGCTGCTGTACTGAAATACACATTCAAGAGTAATAACAGTGTAATACACAACACAATTTTTGTGTGTTGTAATAACAACACAATTTTTACCCCTTGACTCCTTAGTTAGTTTCTCTCTCTCTCTCTCTCTCTCTCTGTTTTACTCCAACATGATTTTACTTTCCCTCTTCATACTGCAAGCTTTTAAAATCAGGGTTCTCCAGCCCCACCAACTGCTAGTCACACATACAGAATTCATACTTGGAAGATTTATGATTGAATTCACACCTATCTATACCATCGCCTTCCTTTCCCCTTTATGTTCATAAGTATGAAACTGAAATGCTTCCTGTGCAGAAGAAAATAAGACAGATGATATGCATAACAGTTCTGTGTGAATGATGGATGGATATCTGGCCATCAGCTCTTAGGCTTAGATCCTAAGCATTGCAAGTGGAATCATTCTACAGGAAAGGAACTTCTCTGCCTCCCTGCCCCCCTCTTACTGCAGCTTTCTGTATCTCCCTGAAATTTTGCTCCTGTGAGTTAGCAGACCAGCAGAAACAGTGGAGGTGGAGGAATGGGGAACCTGCAGCAGGAAGGAGGATGGGCAAAAATTGCCCTCTACAAATGGAAATGGCATTTCATCAGAAGAACTGCTGCTGGGCAAACAGAACAATACCTCAGGACCCAAGCCTTAGACTAAATTGTGCTTAATGTTACACCATTGATTTAACTGTTTAATCATCATTCCCACTGATAAAAACAGTTTCAGGTGGGCAGCAAAATGTTGGCCTGCAGTAGAAGAACAAGATTCTGATCCAATAGCACCTGAAAGACCAGAGTCCAAGAGTCAAAGCTCCCTTGACTCTCAAAAGCTCATACCCTGGAAATTGAGTTGGTCTTTAAGGTGCTACTAGACCAGAATATTGATAAAAACAAATGTTTGCTTAAATTAATTCTCCAACATTACCTTTTTTATTTCCTCATCACCATCTATTTTCTTTCTCAATCTCTTTTCTACATTGTAAGCTTTGTGGGGGGGCAATATAAAAGGAAGCTCATTATGAAACTTATTAAAATCTGCAAAGTACTGTGTAAATATTTAGTACCCTTGTAATAGAACCACCACCAGCAGTAGCAATGGTATTGCTTAGTTTTTAGCAATCCTGAGGCTAAAAATTGACCCTTCCATCCATTTCTTTCCTGACTAACTAATATTTATTATTGGGATTATCCTCCTCTTTCATTCAGCCAGCTTTCTATTTTTATCCACTTTATTATAAACTAAGAAATAAATTAACTTTGAAGCCTCAGCAGGCTGATCAGCTAATTAATCATAAACAGCATTGTGTTGTGTTTGTATACCTGCACTTCAAATGAATTATTACCATTTCTATTTATTTTTTATGTTCTACAGATTTTGTAAATGCTAATCATCCTTTTTTACATTTCCAGGGGAAAGGTTTGCACTCTCTGTTGAAGACTGCAGTTACACCACCAGTTTATTAATGATGATTTTGGAGAGAGAACACGAAACGTTTAACCCTTTGACTCTAGTCAATCACAGAATCCAATAGCAAGTAAGCGGCACAATCCTTATTATAAGTCCTTTTAGAGCTTATCCAAAATGTCAGTCTGAGATAATTTCTGTTGCTACACTATCCAAGTCATTAGGAAAGAATTTCACCCACTTGCTCTACCAATTCAGCATGTGAAAACAAGCTTGGCTGGACATAGTCTATAGAGTTATCTTTACCCATAGCAAGTCCCTCAGCTCAGCTGCTGCTCCTTTCTCTTCCTAGAAAGTGACTGGCCTACGCAATCAGCATTCAGAGGCCAGAAGAGGCTGCCTTAGCCCCAGTATGCAGGCATATCCTTTATTGGATTTTATACTGTTCACTTCTCTCCAGTAAGGGAATAGCCCACTGCTATGCCCAATAATCTATACTTTGGGGGGGGGCATGTTCTTCTGTACTTTGAAGTCACAGTTTGATCTTTGGAGTGCAGGGCATGGGCCAGAAGTAACTTGCCAAAAAAGGTGCAGAGAGGGTGGCAATCAGGAGAAGGGTCTGTCATTCTCAGGCTTAGTCTCAGTGATTCTGCATCCATGCAATCAGAATTGAACTTTTGCTAATGTACAATTGCATTAGCCAGTGAGAAATCTGCTCCCAACTTTTGCCCAGGATGTGGCAAATGTTAAAGAAAAACTGTTGCAATCGGCTGCCAAACCAAAGCGTTTTTTGGAGTGCATACCTTCTAATGCCACGTTGGTTCTACTTGGATTCTCTAGTTTAGCATTGGTTCTGTTTGTTGGTTGGTTCTGTTTACTTTTTGTGTTTGTGTGTTTGGCTAAGGCTTCTGTGCCCTGAACAAAGCATTGGATTCTTCCCCATAGGAAACACCTTGCTGGGGAACCTTTAGGGACCCTTGAATTGAATTGGACCCCTTGAGCTAACTTCTTGAAACCTGGGGGCCTTTAAAGGACAGGCAGCACCCCCACCCAATTTTGGTGCCATTTGCTCCAAAAACAACCCCTTAATATGACCATCTCCTAACTGAACAAGTTCTGACAATTTTGAAACTTTTGTAATAACCCAATTTTGTGACTCCAAAATTTGATTGTAAAATGTTTTTCAATGTTTTGCTAGTAACAATTTTGTAACTGTAAGCATTTCAAGAATCATCCTTATAGAGCCTTTTGACTGTATGCATTAACTAGTCCCAATAATACTACCTTGGGATCTAAAGGGATAATAATCCCTATAATGCAATGAATTTTTAAGAGAATCTTAGAACAAAATATTTTCATCACTGGACAATACCAAAACATATGTATAAGCTCTGCTTTATTTTTTTCCCAAATCTCCAACATGCATATTGATTTATGTGATGTATCTTAATTATCACTTGGCTTTCTTGATTCTGGGCAAGTGTGCCTATAGGCATACTGTAAGCAAGCAGAACTTTCTGGGTTCTACCAGGTAACTTTAAACAACATTTCTACAAATCACTTTAATATTAAAGGAGCAAGTTCAGATCTAGTGGGGTTGTTAATTGTAGTTTTCTTAATTCCTCTCGGCCTGATTTCTCCCTGAAATCCAGCAATTAGTTTCTTTTCCATTATTTTAGGAATCTGAGTAAGTTTTGATTCAATTTCTCTTTCATGAAGAGGAAGATTCGATTTAGATCTCGAAGAAATTACTTATTTATTTATTTATATATATACTATGAGCATAGTTAAAAAATTAAGAACATGGTGAGCCATTAATGAAACAATTAAACACAAGATGTCTGAACATATCTTTGCTGCATCAGACTGCTTTTTGCCCTTTTTATCATATTACAGTGGCATGACAACACTATCACAAAAAATTATCGCAAAAAAACGCAATGATTAATAAGAAATCAACAAGCATTCTTGTTTTGAAAGAAGAAAAGAGAATAAGATGAACCATTGCTGTATATAACAAAGAAAAATTTGGAATAAAGAAATCCCCTGCCCCATAACAACCTTATGATCTAGGGAAAGAAAATTGTCTTTTATACTTTTTGGTTTTTGCTTTTGTGTTTTGTAAGCAAAGCTTATAAAGAATTTTTTCCTGTGCTTTGTAATTAGAGTTTTCTGGTCTGCAACACACCAGCATATGAGGGGAAAGCAGAAGGAAACTGCTTAATTGGGAAGATCTTTAATGAGGGAGATTTTCAAAGTTTTCTCCTACCATCATGGTACTTGGAGAAAGAAGGGTAATTCTGAATTTGTATAGAAGATTTGCTGACCAGGTCATGAGATAGATGCTGCTTTACTAACTAGTCTAGTTATGGCTAGGGTTGCCAGGTGCTTCTCCCTCCCCTTGCTGGCCAAGTAAATGGGGCTGAGGTGGAAGGTGGGAGTGGGGGATCCCCTGCTTCTGGCGGGGGACTGGCATCCCTAGTTGTATCAGTGGTGAACAATCCCTAGTTGTGTGGGAAATGGTGCAATGCAACAGCCTCATTGAGATCTAGCCGCTTCTCTCCACAAGAACATGTAGCAAAATTAATGAGTTATAAAAAATAATGGTTTATCCCCTCTCAATTCTCACAAGGGAACAAAGTCAAGCAAAAGTTTGGCCCCACTGAAGGAAGATTCTTTTAAAATCTGTAAAATCTATTTTTGCTTGTTTAACAATATGGCAAAATATTGTTAGAATCCTCCGATTATTCTAGGTCCCCTTATCCACCTGGTGGGAGTGGGAGAGACCCAGCACTTACATTGTGCCTTCCATGTGCTTGGTTTTGCATGTGCATGCTCACAGCACTTGCATGATGATATCACTTCCAGGAAGCGATGTCATCATGCCGGGTGTGGGCCAGTTCTTTGAGAATTGGCCTGTTTGGTGCCAAAAACAGCCCAAATCGAAGCACGGGAGGACTGCCGTGGTTGGTGCAATGACATAACATCCAGAAGTGATGTTGTGTCCACTGGGATCACACGCACCATGCGTTTTTCCAAGGTGCCTGCCACTGGCAGGCAATCTCTAGGAGGCCCAAAACCACTGGGAGATTACCCACCATTGGCAGGCACCCAGGATCCCTAGATTATTCCTAGGGGAAGATACCCCTGCAGGCCTGTTTAAATCCTGACATCATCATAAAACCATTAGATCAGCATGCTTCTTAGAATAAACATTACTTCCTTAATTCAAGCAAAATTACCTTGTTGGTGGACATCAGGTAGGAAAATGATAGTTATCCCCCCAAAATTGTGTTAAATTGTCATGAAAAAATGAAAGGTTCTTAAACTCAACCCATCTCAGATACTTTCCCTATGTTGAGTATGCCTGTGTACTCTTAGACTGTGTGCTTAGTGTGTGTGTGTATATATATATGCACAGATGCCTCTCTGTCTCAAATCCATTCCATCACAATATGCCACTAAGGCCTGACAGCGCAAAGGGTGATTAACAGCAACAGAAACATGTTTCCTTATTCTCTGCGAGGAAGAAATAAAATATTACTACTAAAGAATGTCTCTATTGCATTTATTAAATTAACTGTTTCTAATGTCTCTGACTGAATCTAAATTTAAAGGATTCATTTACTTATATAGGATAAGGTTCATTTGCTGCCTCCCCCATATGTGTGTGTGTATGTGTGTGTGAATGAAAACAAAACAATGACAAAAACCTGACAACATCAAACCATAGTTTGAGAACCAGCATGGTTGTAATGCTTAGAGTTTTGAATTAGGATCGGAGAGACTCAGATTTAAATCACCATTCTGGCATGAGAGTTTACTGGGTGGCACTGGGCCAGTCACACACTCTCAGCCTAACCTACCTCATAGGGTTGTTGCAAGGATAAAATTGAGAAAGGGGGATGTTGAAAGCTACTTTGGGTCCCTATTGGGGAGAAAAGTTAAGTAAGTGAGATTTGACATTTAGTACTTCCCTAAACTGGTAAAACTGGTACTAGTGGTGGGACATATTAAACTTTCCCAATGATTTTAAATTTTCCTGATGACTAGCCATCTTTAGTCCAAATACAATTTTTCCAAACTGCTTTTCAGATGGTCTAGTAGTACAGCAAGTACTTTGGGCCTAATAATCTGGGTTCAGCTCCCACTTCTGTCATGAAGTTATTACAAGACTTGAAAAAGAGAACAGTTCTCAGTTCTCTAAAATGAGAATATTGTTGACCTACCTTACATAATATTGCTTTCAGAATGGACACCATAAAGTGACTCCATTATCAGCATTATCCGATTTTCTCCATCTGTGCACCTGTGCTTAATGTGGAACATATTACTCAATTGCAACATACTAGAACAGTGGGTTTTGGAACTCTGGAACAATTCTGAAGCATTTTAGTGGTTCCTAGTAATAAAATGAGGACTGCCAGTCTTTCTCCAAAATGCATGTATATAAGGAGAAACATTTTACAGCACATTCTCAGATCACTAGATGGTAGGGTTACCAGTCCAATAAAGTCTAGGAGAAACAGAAGTTCTTCCTCAGCCATTGCCACCAAATCTCCAGGACTTTACCAAGCCAGAGTTGGCAACCCTATATGGAGAGCAACTGTTAACCCCTCCTCCAGCCATAAGCCCTTGTTACCACATCTTTAAATCACAACCTGGCTCTGCATCTAATATAATTTGTTTTCAAATGCTGGTGATTTTTTGCCAGGAAAAAAAAGAGCGCAGTAGCATTTGTTAAACACTGAAGCGCAAAAGTGGTGAACATCCAGTTTTTAAAGGTTAAACTGCTTCTTCTCAGACATTACACTAGCGCTGTTGGGTGCCATTTGTTTTGAGTTGATGGATGGGCTCACAATTCTGCAATCAAAGTCACAGACATGTTATGATGATTTCCCCTAAGCTTGATTTGTGAATCTGATGCTAGTGAAAATAATTTTGTCCTTCACATCTTGTTTACAAACATGAACCTAGACTTAAAGTTTAATCAGAAAAGATGCCAGAATGAATTACTTTTTCCCACTTGAATTTTGATACCAATTTTAAAAAATCTTACTCCAGGTTTGAGATTGATTTGTATCACAGAAGAGCATTTTAATCTTTTATGTACAGCATGTACTATTTCTCAGCTCCCTAAAAATTGTCATGTTATTGAATGTAACAGGAACATGGGCCATATGCAAACACAACATTTGATCTTGAGAAATGTAGTTCTGAAATATATAAAAGATGAAAAACAGCAATTCATCAAAATCACATTATAAACAGCCAGAGTAAAATGAAGTAATTCTCTTCCTCATTGCAAGTTAAATTACCTTTATTCAAGTAAAGGACATAATGAGGCTAGTTTTTTACTCTCCTCTTTAAGACATTTGTAGTCATATAGGCTGCTTAAACATACCTTAAACATGATTTTTAAAAGTAATGCTATACCACAGGGATAAATAGGCCTACCAAGATGTTGCAATTTAGTTCCATTTATAAGAATGATACTACTCAAGGGAAGTATTCAAAAATAATTTTTCTGGGCCTGGTACGAACTTAAATTATGTCTCTCAATACCCCCACAACCCATGCCTATATGATAATATGAGATTGAGGCTTATATGATAAATAAAAAATCTACTTCTGAAATGATATCTTAGACCATATCATACTAGACCCAAGGATACCTGTTTCTCCTTCCCATTATACTTCTAATGGCCTCCCTCATGTCCAGATGTGTTAGTATGTAAATGATGACAAACTGCTGGCAGAATAAAGGGCATCAGTTGTGCTTCCCATCTGTATTCTCATTGGAACTGTGCCTACCTGTCTCATTCAAAATGACTATTTGGAATTGCAAGTATGATGGATTGTCTGGCATCTTCCTGCTTAAACACAATAGCTGGATGCAGAATAGCTGGATGCTTCTCTTCACATTGGTAAATTAGTAGGTGGGGAACTAGAACAACAAAGCATCACAATGTGGAGGAAGTTTCCAGTGAATTGGGTAATTAACTCCCCCCCCCCGCCCCATGCATTTCATAATTGTGTTACAGCTGATGCAGTGGAGAGTGTAGCTGATGGACTCTGGCACCTTCAGTTTAACTATTAAACTCTAATGGCAAGCTGTACACACGTTTTTTGCTGCTTAATTATACTAATCAGATCTAAAAGCAATTTGCAAGTAAGCTTCAGTGCTCCTTAGAAGGCACCAAAAATAATCTATTCCTCCATAGTCATCAGTCTAATTCTTTGCAATTAATGACAACATTATTATGAGACCATCACACACCATATTGTTGAAGAGGATACCTGGTGTATTTTAAGCATGACTGGCACTTCAACAACACATTAAATTATTGGCACTCCAATCCTAAACACATATACTCGACTATAAATTCCTCTGATTTCTGAAGAAGTTACTTCAAAGCAAAAAAGACACTTCATGCTGAAACCCAAGTCACTCTCCTCAAACACAAGTACCAAAAGGAAAAAGGCAGATCAACAAGCACTGAATTATTTAGTGTGGTGGTTCTCAAATGTTTTGAAGTGGGATCCACCATCATAGCATGAGAACAAAGGTGAGAATAAGAAGGTACAGGCCAGCACTGTTAACAAAGTGGTGAAAACTTCCAGTAAAAGTATAAATAAGTTGGATTTCACAGCAGTAAAAGCAAGCAAAACCCTCAAATTGATCTCACATACTGGTCAGGCGTTAGGATGAGCACCATCGACTATATTATGGTGTCTGAAGATATGGTCCAATACATAGAGTCTTTTGAGGTGGCTCCATTCTGTGACAGCTATCATCTCCCCCTTGTGCTGAAAATAGACATGCAAAAGGCTGATTTCTGTGTGGCTAGATCCACTGACCCCTATGTTGGCACCATAGAAAGTGTCAAATATTGTCGGCCCAGATGGAAACCCTTATTGGAAAAAACTCTGGCCAAAACCCTGCAATCAGAGGCAACAAAAGCCATTTCTTACAGACTAGTGGCAGCAGATAATATAGATTCCTGCCTTGGAGAATACGAACTGATCCTGGAGGAGCTCCAAAGGATTTTGCAATCTTCCAGAGCTGGGGCCCCAGGACCTGGACCAGACAACCATAGATCTTGGTTTGATAAAGAGTGCATAAATGCAAAGAAATCCCTCAATATGAACTACGCCAAATATAGGGCCAATTCAGAGGCAGTATCCCTGCTGGCTCTGAAATGGCAAAAAGCCCAGTACAAGTTCCTTATTAGGAGGAAGAAACAGGAAGTGATCCAGTCAGCCTGGGAAGAACTCAGAAAGGCAGTAAAGGAGAAGAACTCAGCCTTATTTTGGAGACTGGTTTCAGATCTTCCAGGCAGTCCTCCAACTATAATAAATAACTCCATCTTACCTGGCACTTGGGAGAACTACTATAAAAGCCTATATGGGGACACAATTACCAAAAAATCTATTTCTGATTATTTGAATAGCCTACCATCTTGGCCTCCAGTGAAGCCCAAGGAGGTGCTACAGCTTATCCGTACTTTGAAGTCTGGGAAGGCCCCTGGCATAGATCTAATCCCCCCGGAGCTGATAAAACAGAATGCAGTATGGTGGGCTCCTGTCTTGGCCTCACTATTCATTCAAATTGATCAATCTGGGAAAATCCCTAAGGACTGGGGGGGTTGCTGTCATAATCCCTTTGTATAAAAAAGGTAACAAAGATGACCCAAATAACTATAGGCCAATCTGTTTGCTTAGTATAGTTAGCAAACTCTATGCAAGACATCTTTTATGGAAATTTAGAGATTGGCTGGAAGATGAATCTTATTTAGCAGAAGAACAGGCTGGTTTCAGGGAGGGTCGCTCCACCTTAGATCAGTGTATGTTGCTAGACCAGATATCTTCTATAGTAGGTATTTTCCAAACAAGGTATGCACTCCCTGGGCTAAGAAGTCGGTGTTAGTATACCCATTATTCATTTGATTTTATCCTTTTGTTACAGGTGCCTTGAGGGATCCATGAGGTAACCCTCTCTGAGGGTTGAAATAATTGGATGAATAATGGGTATACTAACACCATCTTCTTAGCCCAGGGAGTGCATACCTTGTTTGGAAAATACCTACTATAGAAGATATCTAGTTGGGGTGATCTGTTTCCAAAGTCCACAAAGATTAAGGAAATTGAAACGTTTGGGAATAAAGGAACAGAGACGCTTTATAGTACTATGTGACTATTGTGGGCAAAGGACATAACAGCAAACCCCACCTCACTTGAATTTACCACAGAAGAAATTGTTAAAGGGGATTCTCTGATATGCTGTATATGGAATAGAAGTATTCTTAGCCTGTATTGCACATTGAAATAATTGGATGTGATATTTATTGGATCTCCTATAAACTGAATATTGTTGTATTTATAGAATTGTTGTATGGTTGTATATGTATCCTAAAACTACTGTAATAATCAATGATTAATTGCTACATGATATCCAGGTGGTTTTTCACTGTTGTCTAGTTAGGCATACTGGATATCCAGCCTGTTTGCTACCAGGAGGGGATGAATCGGCAGCATTTTAATCCTTTCCTGGCTTGATTTTTAAAAAAATAAATGAGAGTGGTACATGTTTTCCCCTAGAACTCTGCCTCCAATTGCCTCTCCAGTGGGCAGGGGACAGCCCAATCAGCAAAAAGGGGGGATGGGTTCCAACATTGCAACATTACTACGCATGCTCAATTTTTTTTTAAAAAAGTGTGAAGTGAGTTGCAAGGCCCCAAAAGCCCGAAACTGCACTGAGCCTTCAAAGTGGGTTTGAAATGAAGCACAGATGCCAAATTGAAACTGCAGTGGACAGTGTGAAATGAACGGGTGCAATGCCGAAGCCACTGCGATCGAGGCGAATGCTCATAAATGGCAGTTTAAACAGTAAGTGCGAAAAGGGCTTATGAGTTAGACTGTATCTAACTTATTCTCACTCAGAGGTATTTTTCTATTCAGATAGTCACATTAATTTCAATGGAACTAGCCCAAAGCAATGTAATGCTTAACATGATTAATGATACAAGCTTCTTCTATATGAAAACAAAACACTACCTAATTTAATGGTGCATAGTTAACATGGGCCATCTAGAGTTGCTTAAACATTTCACACGTACCATAATCCTGGTAGATAAAAATTAATATAAATATGATGTTGTCAACAAAACAGAAATGTGATCACCTCTCCAGAATTTATGCTTTTTTGCTCCACTGACGGTGCAGAAAAAGTACATTTTGACTTTACTAATTGGTTGCACTTCCAATTTAATCACTGAAGTCTTTCTTACAGATGAAAGCACAGATGACAAAAATAATTTATTGCAGTTTCTTTTATATGCCATTTGCATTAGAACTTAAAAATCTGAAGAGAGCAAAGAATGACACAGACTTTCTTTTTTTAGTTACACTAGATATATATTGAATGTTAAATATTAACTAGTGGATCCCACTGATCATTACTGTGTGTGCGTGCAAGGAGAGGAGTGATTTTTGCCAATTTCCCCAAGGCAGGCTTCCAGCTCCTCTCTTCTGCTGTTCTTGGGGATCCCTTGTCTGCCAAAAGAGTGGCAAGGCAAAGAAGTTGCACCATATTGACAGAAATCCTTCAGTTATTGGTGATTTTTAACAATAAAGCATGTTCAATAAAACAGGTGTCAGCACAGCTAAAATGTACATGTTGGATACAGGGTTGTCCAGTCTCCCACTAAATGTAGACAAAGGCTGTTCCTCTTTGCTATTCCTTCTAGCTGTATCTTCAGCGTTTGATATAGTTGATCATGCCATCATGCTGAGGTGTCTGGAGGCAGAAGTAGGTATCAGGGGATGTATCTTGGACTCGTCTACATCATTCTTCATGGAATGGACACAAAAGGTTACCATTGGACACCAGCTGTCTTCAGGTGGGAGTTATCTTGCAGGGTTCCACAGAAAACAATCTTGTCCCCCGTGATATTCAACCTTCAGGAGAAATCATTCATAGCTTTGGGATTGGATGTCATCAATATGATCCAGCTCTATATTTCTCTATCCAGATCCTCTGGTGATGCAGTAGAAGTCTTGAGACAGAAGGAATGCTGTTTAGGAAATCAGAGATCTTGAAGGATTGGAGCTAGGTAGAACATGCATAGTATTCCCATTCTATTGACTGCCCATAAGTTACTGGGCTCAATTCAAGGTGTTGGCTAAAACATACAAAGCCCTTCGTGGCCTTGGTCCCTCATATCTCTTGCTATGCTTCCTATTTGGCCTGTGAGTCACAGATCTGCTTTAAGCTTCTGTAATTCTGCACCTGAGGGAGTAAAACTGAAGTTGTTTCTGGTTGGTGTCTGATTTTTATTTCTGCACTTAGAAAAATGTCCCATTTCTACTGTGGGCTTTTGGAGGGAAGATGACATCAGCAGCTTTGTCAGTGTGCCTTTTCCCCCCGCTCATGCATTGCAAAGTTTTTTCCCTTACATGTTGCAAAGTTGTAATGCTGGGACTGAGAACATTATGGTTAACCTCTACTTCACCCTGTACTTATCCATCAGTTATTGCATGGTGTTATTTGTATTGGGGAAAAGTGGGTTAGAATAGCTTAAAATTCAGAGTTGCAATGGATCTTGAACAACAGAGAGTCAGATGCTTGTTTACTTTTAAGAAAATATTTACTCTAAAGGAAAAAAGTACATGGGATTCCTACAAAAACAAAGAAATTTATTCCCTACATCTTGACTGTACAAAGACCACATGAGCAATATGGAGATTCTGCTTCTTCTTGACCCTTAGAGAGGAAATTACCTGACCTATTAACCAATAGTAGTTTCTCAGTTTCCCAGGGGTGTCAGATAGATAAGGCTGTTGGCTGTCTGCCAGGTTTCTTTTCAGGTCATTACAAACAGGGAGTACACTGGGTAAACACATTAACCCCGCAATGACTGAATGTCAGACTTTGCAGCCAATATTCCAACAGTTTGAGCTCCAATTTTAATAAAATTTATGTCTGTTGATTGGCTAAAGAGTTCTATAGTAGAGATGGGCACGGCATGGGAAAAAACGAAACAAGCATTTCATGTTTCGTCGCATTCCACGAATCACGAATCACAAATTTTCATGAAATTGCCTCGTTTCACAAAACAATTCATTAGTTTCTCCTCCACTCACCCTCACACAACAAACCAGCAAGAACAAATGTTCTAAATAAGAATATAAGCAAAGAAAATTTTTAAAAAGGTAGGCCTCAGTCAAGCTAGGCCGCAGAGCCAAGCAATGCCCTGAGACTGGGGTGGGGTGGAGGAAAGAAGGCACCCTCACCCAATGACCTTCCCAGCAAGCCCAAGAGCTGAAAATAAGGAGGCTTTTCAGTTTCTTTTAAAGCAGCAGCAAATCCAGCCAAAAGCTCCCAATTCCACTCCAAATCCCAGCAACAGATCCTCCCTCTCTCTCTGTCTACTGGAACTGAAAAGTACGAGGCAGAGAGCTGTGCTTTATATATGAAATGCTCACATAGAGCAGAACAGGAGGTCTCTGGCTGGCAGACAGACCTGCCTGACAGGGTTTGGAGGGATGAGATTGGTGTTCCCATGGCTACAGAAGGCCCATCTCCTCAGTTGCCTAGGGGATTAACCCCCCTGCTCCTTGCTGTATAGGGCAGAATGGAAGCTCTCCAGTTGGCAGGGAGAGCTGCTTATCAAGGTTATGTGGGCTAAGATTGGGGTTTCCAATGGCAACAAAAGATCTGCAGACATTCTGTGCCTATGTTGCCTAGGGAATCAATGGATCAGCGCCAGCAGGTCTGGCAGCACGAATCATTCACAAATTGAATGAATCAGCCCAAAAAGTCATGAATTTTGTGAAAACCGCAGCCCCATTTTGCAAAACACGTATCTGCCTGATTCATCATGAAATTTGATTTGTATTTCAATTCATCCCCATGTCTATTCTACAGATTTACTCTACCACTATCTCCACCAAGTAATGAAAAGTTTACATCAAATATAATTTCTTAGATGAGAAGAATAAAATAATCATTGTGACTGGTGTATAGGAAAAGGGTAGAACCTCCATTGCTTCTATTCTTGTAAATAATTATTTGACACACGCACCCCTTTCTAACATTCTGCAGTGCAGGTCAGAAAAAAAGCTCTAGTGAACTATAAGAACCAAGAGGCAGGATCCATTGGATCCATAATGGAAGGCATCAGGCACAAAGAAATGTTATTTTGAGGTCTATAAATCATTTGAGCACCTGTATCAGTTTATGATACATTATTCAGAAACACCTAATTATTAATCTTTTGACTTTTTTGTTGTTCAGAACAAGTATAAAATAATAGATAAGAGCAGAACACCAATATAAAAAGTCTTGAAGGCTTTAAACTTTTAAGATGATGCTATTAGCCAAAGCCACACAAACCCTTATGTTCCTATGGTCCAGTGCAGACACAGAAGGAGAATGACTCTGGTTGCTAAGCAACCGTGATCCTTCTAGAGAGTTGAAGTAAAACAAATTGGCTGGTGCAAAACGACCTTTCACCTACTTCTTTTAAGTCAAATTAAAGTGGAAAAGTTACATAAGAAAGGACCAAAGTTTCCAATTCTGATAACTATCTTTATCCCCCATGCCTTAGACACTTCTATAATTTGAGAAAATATCACAACATGGAGAAAGATTTCTGTGACTTCTTTTTGTTTTTTTGTTTGTTTTCTAGATTGTATTCATAAGCACTTTCAGACCTTAACTTGTGAGAACTGTGGAAACTAGTTTTTAAAACATAATTCTGTAATCAATTAATAAATTATGCCTTCAATCCAGACGAGTGTTTCAGTGGATCCAATGATTTCCACCTGTGAAGAGTGACTTCCTCAACTCTTTCCTCCCACTGCAGCCCAAAATGACCTCCAAAATCTTGTTCCTGGTTGTTATCTTCCCCCAAGAACAAGATTTGCCTGTTCAAGCTGCCATGGGAGAGAGGAGGCAAGAGAGCCATGCACTTGCAGAAACACTAGATCAGATCCAAGCCCATATCCTGTCAGACAAACTGCATTTTGTATCTTAGACTATCCTATTACATCAGGGCTACTGAAAGAGGGAGTGGCTGGAGGCACACAATACCAGGTCACTCTGGGGACCCAGAATGCTTGTCAAGATTCTGCTGCGGAATAATAACCTTACAACTTGCTCTAATTAAAAATCCTGTGTGTGTTCTTCTAAATGGGGAACCCAGGGGTAATTTTTCTCTAGAGGACCTGACAAGACTTTAAACTCCCCTTAATTCCCCCTCATGAAAATCAGAAAAATGCAATCATCATTCTAGATACTTTAGAAATATGTAACAGTGGGCAAGAGGATTAATTCTTAGAGTTAGAAGCATGGACCTATTTTCACTGGTGAAATGGAAGGCATTAAAATGACTTCAAAACAGATGTGATTGTGAGAGCAATCATAAGTCGATTTACTCAGAATGGTAGTCAATGGGCCTTGTTCCCAGAAAAATGTTCTTAGGATGGCACTGTGAATGACCAGCCGTTTGCCACAACATGAGCCACAGAAATTGATATACCTTAGTACCTAGGTCTGTCTAATGAGCTGAGGAAAGTTGGCTTATGTTCTGTATTATAAATGCTGATTTATCAGCTCAGTAAAACAGTTCTGTGGTCCAGTTGCCCACAAAATGTTTGTAGTGTACTCCAGCTGCTGTGATTTAGATTTCAGAAGCCATTCAAACTGATGAGACAGTTTAAGTCAGACATGCATCCTGAGGCATCTTGAACATGTTTACTACTAAAGCAGAAATCAATTACTATTTCATTGTAAAATAGGATTTTTACTTTGTTCAGTTTAGAATAGTGGAAGCTTCCAATCTGACTCAGTTCGCATTTAACAGAGAAAGACTGGTCTACTTCTCAGGTAATGGGTGCATTGGCAAGCCCCTGTATGTCTCAAACACTTAAGTTTGTACTTTATTCCTAACTTTACAAATGTACCCATGGTTTTTTAAAAATGTTGTTCTTTGAACATGTAAGAAGTAAAAAGCAATGATGAGAATGCAGGAGGAGGAAAAGTTAAAATTGAATAGAATCAAATTTTAAAAACTAAGTTACTTAAAGATGCATGAAGCTTTAAATGTTTTGTGTGTGTGTGTGTGTGAACTAAGCTGTTCTTGCAAGATGTGAGGGAAAGTGATTAATCACACTGGCACCCATGCAGTTTAAACATGCAGTTGCAATTCATGGCTTCTTTGTTTTGAGACTTGCCTACCATAACAACTCAGGTGAACTGTGGAAGGCATATTCAACTAGGGCTTCACATTCCACACAGGTATCTTTCAGCCTTCCACTTCAAGTACTTTAATAAATTCCTAAACCACTTAAGTCCACAAAGATATCACATTTTTATCAATGTGCCAATATGATTCATAAAATCAACAAGAGAGTTCTTTTAATTATAATCAAAAAGAGTCCAGTAGCACCTTTAAGACTAACCAATTTTATTATAGCATAAGCTTTCGAGAATCAAGTTCTCTTCTGATAACCAGAACAGTTAAGTTTAGATTTAGATTCTCGAAAGCTTATGCTACAATAAAATTGGTTAGTCTTAAAGGTGCTACTGGACTCTTTTTGATTTTGCTACTACAGACTAACACGGCTAACTCCTCAGGATCTTTTAATTATAATGTATCTTAAGGATGAAAGAATCTGGCTGTGGGCCCGCCCACTCACTGCTGCAGCCGACTGAATTTACTGATCTAAAGACGCTAAGTAGTTTAAAACCTTTTAAGCCTCCCCCCCCCCTTTTTTCAATTGTTTTTATTTTCCTCATACTTCAAGGAGGTGCTTGGATATTTTGGCTGCATTAAATTTATAGCTTGTTTGCTTAGCGAAGTCCCCGCGACTCTTAAGATAATGTATCTTAACAAGTTCAAACCCAGAAAAACATTTCTCACTGTCTGACTGACATTTATTGCAATCCAATGCCTAGGAGATTAACCAAAGCCATAGCTTAAACACCTTTCAAAAACAAGAAAGTGTTTTTTTTTTCTTTCTGTACAGACGTCTGATAACCAGAACAGTTAAGTTTAGATTTTAACTTCACGTTACTATATTTTACTTGTAGTAATACCTATAACTCATCTTTTTATGCTAGAAATTGGGAGATGGTATGTTCTGTAATAAATAACCAAGAAATGGGGAAGGAATGGTTTAGGATTCTTGGAAAAACTCACATGGGCATGGCATATTTGGTCAAGATGTGAAAAGAATTATTCTTATTATAGGAGACATTAAGAGGTGACCATGAGAGTGAAGGGATGCCCTGGCTGATAAATTATTATTAGCCCAATACATCTGGGAACACCCATATTTTTATCCTACCCTTCCTCCAAGGAATTTAGAACAGAACACTGGAATGTAAAACAGTAGGACTAATAGTTCTGTGTTCAGACTAATTGTGCCAGATTTAGCAAGTAGCTTCGCTAAACAATGTCAGAAAATGTTACATGGCTTAACTTACACAGAGCATTGTAGGGATGTTAAAATGATAATGCAGATATGGTAGTACAAATTTTTAGCATGATGTTTTATCTTGATGCAAAACATCTGACACATCTCATCAGAGCAAATTTTTGAGTGGTATAAGTGCATTTTGAAATTAACAGAGTTTTTCGGCAGGCAGTTAGTATTAGGAACACTAATAAAGAAACCTAATAAATAATACTTTCATTGTAACATATTCTGCATGCTCAAGCCTGTATTTACATACATTCCTGTTCCATGTGCTGTGTTTTGTGGAAGATGGATTTTGCAAAGGCATTATTCATGTATGAGGAGGATGATATAGAACATTCCACATCATATTCTATATGTTGTGGTGATGCAGATGTGCAAGTACAAGAAAGCAAGCAGAAAGTACTAAAGAATGGAAATATATCAAGAACCGAAGAGAATTAAAATCAGAGAAAATATGCATATGGGGAAGTCATACAAATGATTAATGCTGGAGAATCATCTGATCTTAAGACAGTACAATTCCAAGCACAGTGTAAAAGACAGAATGGAAAGAAGGAAAGCAAGAAAGAGCTAACAAACCTGAGCTAGTGAAGAATCCAACTTTGTGTGGGAAAGGAAAAGCAGGGCTGTGTGTCATGACTAAATACTATCATTTTTTCCCTCCAATTTCCAGTTTTGTCCTCTTGAATCTAAGTTCCACATACATTGGGATTGAGGAGTTTGCAGAGTGAAGACCTTAGTATCAGCACTGGAGTTTGGGTTACCAGTTTATATCCCTCCTTTTTCCAGGACACTAAAGGAAGTATACATGCAAGATCCTTACCAGCCTTGGTGGTTGCAGATGGTTAAGATCAATTTAGAAAGAATGGGACTCTCACCTAATGACCTTCTGGCTCAGGGCAAAGGCATAATCAAACAAAGAGTGAGAGAGACAGAGTGCCAACGGGATTTAACACAATCTCCTTACTTCCTAGCCCCTAGAGAATCCAGATACATTATGGATATGGCCAAATATCTTACTCACTTGGATGCTCCATTTTATAGAAGAGTTTTCACCTTGGCCTGATGTGCAGTTATTCCCTCAAAGGTCCTCGAAGGGAAATATAAGATTCTATATGAGGACAGATGTTGCCTTTGTTCCACTGGTGAAGTGGAATTGCTTGTTCGTATGTTCTTTCATTGTCCTTTCCATCAAGTTTATAGGGATAAGTTTATTTCCCCACTTTTAGACAGACCAATGGCAGAGGCAGACAAGACCTGCCTGGAGAAACTCCTAATTGAAGAAAATCTTTCTCCAGGCAAATAGCCAAATTCTGCCTCCATTTGGTTAAATTCCATAATAAGAAGCACGGTCATACATAGATTGTTCTGCTCCTTTTATGAGTTTTAACTACTTTAATTTTAATATATTAGCTATTACGTTCATTTTATTTCTATGGAATTATGTATATTTTAATGTGTTTTAAATACTTTAGAAGTCAAAAGTATTTTTTATGTCTCTCTCTACACTTTTCTGCTGGATTTAATAATTTCATTGCCTACTAAGGATGTATTACTATGGTATTGGTCTTTGACCGAAATTCATTCATTCATTCATTCATTCATTCATTCATTCATTCATTCACCCAAGTATGAAGGGAGACACAGTGAAAGTCAAAAAATATCGAATAAACCCAACTGACAACCACAAATTAAAAACTAAGAATGTAATGAAAATTGTGCAAACAGAAAAAATTGCATTACATCCAGTATTTCACTATATGTATCATGTATCCACATGACAACATACATATAAAAATATAGGCACAATGACATCAATCAACCTTTACAATAAGACTATATATAGAAGGACTGGAACAATAATGGAACAGAAAGATGTTTTCTAGCAAGATATTTCGATATACAGACTTTCTTAGATCAGAAAATATGTGTGTCATGGGTCAGTCACAGCTCAGTTCTAGTGAGGACTACTCGGGAGAAGAGCCTGGTGTAGCCCAGGAGGACTACTCAGGAGAAGAGGAGCCCCAAGCAGCCGGCTCTGAGTCAGTAGAAGCCAGCAATCAGGAGCAGGAGCTGCTGGCTGATCTATGAGTACAGCCAGCAGCTGATGCAAGGCCACCAACATCTTCCAGCCCCAACACCACCAGTGAAGCCCAGCCAGGAACTTCCAACTCCCCAGGTTCACCTACACTCAGAGAACGCCACTGACAGAAGCAATGAGTACAGCTGCAGGAGAGGCGGCGCAGTGCTCACCTCCTAAGCCAATGCCAGCTGCTTGTGATAGTGATGATTGATGAGCAGCATCAGGATAGCTCCCAAGCAGCCGGCTGCGATCAGCCCAAGAGAACTGTGGTGCATGGAAGCATCCCTGGCACCGTAACCACTACCTTGAACCTTGCTTTGCCTTCTGGACCGTGTTGACCTTGCCCTTGTTGTATCCTTGAACTTATCGTTAATTGACCTCTGGACTGGACTACCATCTTTTCTGGCACCCCTGACCTTTGGACCGCCCCCCAACTACACCCTCTGAGCTATGCGCATTTGCCTACCATACCTCATACCCAGCAGCCCAACCCATGACAACATGACTATGAGTATTTAATTCCACACTTCCTCTCAAGAAATTAAATGTCTGCGCTATCTAACTTCAAAGGTATGAAGATATATTTCAAAGATGGGATATATTGGTTGAGGACCAACATATATTCATATTTATGAGAAATTTGTAATCACTATTTTTAAAAATACTTTGTTATAATAAAAGTATCAGATATGAATTAACAGTTTTTATATATTTTAAGAATAGTATGGTGCTTGAAGTTATAACATAATTCGTTAGCCAAGAATGTGCACTTTGGTAGTTATTGTTAGGAGATTATTTCAAAAAATTATAAATATGGGAAGCTGAATTTATTGGGAGCTTTTTCTCAGAAGGAGCTCCTTGCTTGTGGCCTGCTTATCTTTGGGTACGATATTTTTATGGACTTGTGTAATTGTTCTTCTTTAATTATCTATGTGGCAGTAATGCATGGTATATATATTTTTGTTAGTCAATGTTAAAGATACAAATAGTTATGTTATAGTAAAATGATTAAATAGAAGCAAAGATTCTCTAATAGTATTACTTGTGTATACTATAACCATAACAAACCAAGAACATTGTTGAGGTGTACCTGAGGTGTACCTTCTTGCCAGGAATTAAATTATCTGATATAGGAAAGCTAACTAGATGCCTAGGACTGCTTAAATGCAAACCTATATCTGAATCAGGCCTGACCATTTATTCAGCACAGAATTTATTTCTGATAGCAGATTAGCTGTTAATTTGAAACATCTGTTTTGTGTAGTTTAAAAAAAAAACCTTCAAGCTACTTAATTGATAGAATATAAGTACCCATGTTACAGCAATGCATGCCTTAATGTAGAAAAGCCCTAAACTGAAAAGAGCCAAAGAACAGAAATATATCAGCAAAATTAAAAATCTCCACAGGGGGTGTAATTAAGAGTTTAAACTGGTATTAAAGATACCAGAACGTCTCCATCTAACCCAAGGGATCCAGAGCAAAAGAAATTACTTTTGCTTAGAGAGTGACCCATAAAATTGTAGAGTGGGTAAGTTACTCAATTGCAAGATTAGCACAAAACAGCTGGAGAAAGGAATAATTATAGCTGATTGTGGTGTATTATTTTATTATGACATTAATATTTGACACTGCCATCAGTTTCTGATTTTAGTGTTTGTCACTTTAATTAGTTAACAGTTGCATAGGATTTAAGAAACTATTAGTGTTTCCGTCTTGGGAGTCCTCTGCTGTGCAGCTATTCAGCCAAATACATTGGTCACATTCTCACCTCTCTAAGTTTGCAGTGCAGAAGCAGATGAGGTCTTTTCTAACTACAGTATGAGAAATATTGCCTCTTTTGGGGTAAACTGATGTGGCACCTGGTATTACGTAACGCTGGCTCAATACTCAGCTACATCATACCACTTCTTTCCCCTAACAGCTCCCATCATCCAGTAACTGCTACCATAACTCCCTTAATGTTTCCCACAGCAAAAACTTGCACATTGGGGATGGATGTTAGCATGCATTCAATTACTGATGACAATAACAATAACAAAATATTTTAGCAGTGTGTGATAATTAATTTGCATTTTGTATTCAGTTTCAGTTCTTCCTTTATGGAGACCATCCGGTGGGTTCCCTGCCTCTGTTGCTTGCTTGGACCAGGGCCAGGACAAAATAAACACTGCTCTCACCCACAGATTCACTTTTCCACACATTTTGACCTAGAAAAACATGAGGTTCTCATGCTTCCACACAGTTTGCCTGACTTAGACAGAATGAATGCTTTCTCTCTGTACTCTGTCTAAAAATTGCAGCTCACTCCACCCTCTAGGTACAGCTACCATCCAATCAGAGCAGATTCCATTCACCCATCTAGCTCCCCTTCTTTTTTCAGAGGCCTGCACTTAAAACCACAGTAACAAATATTAAAAACCCTGTATTAACCAACACAAATAAAATACATAAACTTGTTCACATGCAAAACATTACAGAGGGCCATTTAAGGAGCTCTGAGGGAGAGGGCTCCATTCATGACTGTTCAGAATGCTGGTCTGTAGGATTTACTGCTTCCAAAATAATTGTAAATTATGGTTTGAGCAAAAGTAAAAATAACTCACTAGTTTATGCACCCAAGGCTTTTTCAGGACGTGGCAAAACACAGTTTGCCTATCAGCTCTAAATCTATATTGGAAATAATGATTTAGAGCTGATTCTCATCATCAGTAAACATGTGCATCAGTATTTGATTGCAACTCATCAAAGGAAGGTTCACATAGCTGCTGTAGCACAGTAGTTAAGTGGTTTGGCTGCATTCAGCACTCTACTGGTTCAATTTCGACTACTGCCATAAGCTCAGTAGGTGGTCTTGGCCTTGAATAAGCCACTCCTTTCAGCCCCGGCTCTCCAGCTGTATTGTGGGCATAATTATAACACTAACTTGTTCATCGCTCTGAGTGAGGCACTAATCTGTCTAGAAGAGTGGTATATAAGCGCAGTTGTTGTTGTTGTTGTTGTTGTTGTTGTTATATGCAAATTAGGTTAATTACCACAGGGAGAATTTGCATTTCATCCAGTGTCAGCTCAAAAACACAATTCTTTTCAGTAGAGACAGTTCACACATTCAACGGAAAGTATTGATTTTAAGGGATCAAGAGATGAGAGATCAAGTAATAGACATGCATGTGTGCACCAATCCTTAGTAAAAACTGGCAGCACATTATATGTTCAGTAGGAACAGCAGCAACAGATGCTCAAATGCCGCTTGTTTGGAATCTTAATTTTTAGTCTCAAATTCCTCCCAGTGGTCATCCCTGAATTTATCTTATATTACCTCCATTTACTTAAATGGAAGATTCTCTTGCATAAGCGCCACCAGAACAAATGGACATTACACAAGTCCTTCATTCATTTAGGACAGCTGACCCAGGGGAACATTTTAATGGGTTGTGCCAAAAGTGATTTCCTTTTGTATCTGTATTGAAAACAATCACTACTGATCACATGTTGTTTTTTCACTTAAAGGTTTTCCGTTGCTGCTGTACAGAACAGTCCATTTACCATGTTGTTTCTCTAGAAGTATATTGGACACTAAACTCACTTTTATTCAGGTATTTTAATTCTTTTTCTTCATGTGCTAGGAGTACAAAATGTCATCTGAACTAAATGACACGCAGAGAAGGCAACGAATTGGCCCAGAATTGTCACAAATGATCTAAAACAATATTACATCAGCTCTGCTGCAGTCTTCCCAACAGCACAACAATTACACGAACAGCAATAACAAGCTATACTTTGAATTAACTGCTGCAGTTTCACAGATGGTATAACACACCTGATGTCCATCTTCCCTTTTCCCAAAGGAAGAAGGTTGAGAAGCAGGTGGAATATAACACTAACACTTCTATTCCTCTACCTCATATTCTCTGTTTGGAAATCCTTATAGACATAATTAGGTTAAGAGCTTTATAAAGCTGAAATGAAATTTTATGCAAATTCAAATGTTTTCAGGATGCAGATACAACTTTTTTCAGTGTCAACATTCTCAGATTTTTCCTTCAAAATCTGATTTTCAGGAATTCCTTTTTCATTTCTTAGTTTTTCATTTTATTTTAAGATAATACTGTTAAATAATGTTAACTTTTAACCTTTTTTGTGTATTTTTTTAGCTGCTGCTAAGGAAGGCAGGCAATGAGTGCCCCAGTGCTGGCTGAGGTTTCGCATTGCTCGGGCAGCAAGCTATTACAACAGAAAGGCCGCAACTGCCTGAGGCCTGTAGTCTGAACAGGAAGCTACACTCTTACAGCCTATCCAAGATCTAAATGCAACGGTGCATCTTTAAGTCAAGCTTTCTTTTGCTCTGTTTTACACAAAGGTAACTTCAAGCAGCATTATTATAGCAAATTTTTTTTTTAAGATTTTCAATCTAAAATCGATATCCTGTGTTACAAGAAAGTCAAAGAAAACCAATTGTCAAATTTTCAATGAAGAAAACGTTTCTCATTTATTTATTTGGCATTTTTAAAATAAAAACTGTATCAGTCTCCAATAAAACTCCCCAATAGGGTTGCTAACTTCCAGACAGGGCCTGAAGTTCTCCAGAAATTACAACTGATCTCCAGTACACAGAGATTTGTTCCCCTGAAGAAAATGGCTGCTTTGGAAGAAAGACCCTATAGTATTGCGTCCTTGTCAATTTATTTATTTATTTATTATATTAGATTTTTAGTCCGCCCTCCCCACCAGGCGGGCTCAGGGCGGGGTACAACATTTCAATTTACATAAATACAGTTAAAAACAGATAAAACAGTATACAAAAAACATTAAAACAGTGTACAAATAACATAAAATACAAAAAACATTTAAACAACTTTTATACAATACAGCTTCTCTTCAGATGGCGATGATAAAATACTGCTTTTCAAGCCCTGGCTCATATGGTGGACAGATCTTTAGTGTGGCCAGTGGGGGCCCAACCTAGCCTCCACCATATGCCTGGCGGAATATCTCTGTCTTACAGACCCAGCGGAAAGATAATAAATCCCACCAGGCCCTGGTTTCCTCAGACAGAGAGTTCCACCAGGTCGGTGCCAGGACCGAAAAGGCTCTGGCTCTGGTCAAGGCCAGGCGGGCCTCCCTTGGGCCAGGGACCACCAACAGTTGTTTATTTGTTGAACGAAGCATCCTCTGGGGTACATATGGGGAGAGGCAGTCCTGCAGATATGCTGGGCCCAGTCCGCATAGGGCTTTATAGGTCAACACCAAAACCTTGAACCAGACCCGGTACTCAACTGGTAACTAGTGCAGCTGGCATAGTATAGGTGTTATATGTTCCCTAATTGGGACCCTTGCAATTACTCGTGCAGCTGCATTTTGGACCAGCTGTAGCCTCCGGATCAGGCCCAGAGGAAGCCCTGCATAGAGCGAGTTGCAGTAGTCTAATCTAGAGGTGGCTGTTGCTTGGATCACTGCAGTTAAGTCATGGGTTGATAGGTAGGGGACAAGCTACCAGGCCTGTCTTAAATAGAAAAATGAAGACCGGTCAACCGCTGCAACCTGTGCCTCCATAGTCAGGGAGGCATCCAGGATCACCCCCAGGCTCCTAACCCTCGAAACTGGCACAAGTAGCACTCCATCAAGAGTGGGGAGCTGGAGTCCTGTGCCCATGGCCCCCAGACCCACATGCAGGACCTCCGTCTTTGTGACATTTAATTTCAACCAACTCTGCTTCAACCATCCAGTCAAGCTCCTTCCCGTCCCCAAACTCTGCCATCCCCAGGCATCACCTTCAAATCTCCAGGAATTTCCCCAAGCTGGAGTTGGCAACACTATCTCCCAAATCAGCTTACAATTCCTCCTGATGGTATCACTTTTGGGATGGCGAAACAATTTTGGCCTTTTCAGAGCTCTTTCAGACACCCAGAAGTTCAGACTGGATGCTAAAATAAATTTCCCAAAAATGATTATAATCACAATTTTACAGTTGGGTGGTAAATCTAACATAGATCAC
This sequence comes from Eublepharis macularius, assembly GCF_028583425.1. Lineage (NCBI taxonomy): Eukaryota > Metazoa > Chordata > Lepidosauria > Squamata > Eublepharidae > Eublepharis > Eublepharis macularius. Next base: position 87,865,059 of record NC_072790.1, read on the forward strand.
AGGTAGATCTTCTCATATATCAAGAAAGCTTTTCATAAATCCTGATAAGATGCTAAGATGTAATATTTCATTCACAGTGGTAAGTAGAACACTTTTCCAAAAAGAAATTGCTTCTTTAGTTCAATGTGATTTCCCTGAAGGGGTCTATATTTAGATGCAGACTGTTCTGACAGCATCCTATTCAGGCATCCCAACACATAGGGGATGCTGATTTCTCTCATATGCAGGTTTTCCCCCCATGGATAATGTACAAAAACATTTTCCAAGTGCATCATTATGAGAAGTGAATATAGGCTAGCTAATTTGATATAATTGTTGCCCTTCCTCACCTTCTTCTCTATCTGCATAGCAACAAGGCAGTAAATAATCATACAGGAGGTTAGGATGTAACTGTAGCTTTAATGAACAGCAACAAAAAGAAATTACTAAAATGTTTATGGAATCAGAGACAATTTGTGTATCATTATATTTCACAATGGGAAACAGTATGTCATTTTCCTTCCAAAACAGCAATAATGATGTATGCTGGTGCTGACCACTCTTTCAGGGATTTGGACCACATACTGACGAATAATAGCCCATATGGCTTATGAATAGAATGAATAGCAGTGACTGCCTGCAAAACACTGGAATGCTGGCACACACAGAGGGAAATTAAAAATTGGCTATAGAGGCACGTCATTTTTGTTAGCCCTTTTAAAAAAATGTTTAACTGAAACCAATAGGACTAACCAATAACAGACCAAAGTAACTTCACCCAATGCCATTTCCAAGAGTTTGATACCAACATTCTGCTGTGGTTGCCCTAACTGAAAGACTATTTGCATTCAACCTATTTTTAATTCAGCAATTAATGAAACAAAACATGGTAAATGAGCTCCTCTTATGGCTGACCATTCATACAATATAGTCATCTCTCTTCTGTATTTTAATTATTTAGAAATAAAGATGTTGCATACATTAAACTATTTGTTTCTATGGAAGAAATGGAGGCTGTGACTGGGTCTTTTGGCTATTTATTTATATTCCACTTTTCTTATGGCAACCCAAAGCAGCTTACAATACAAAACAGAACTCCCCTCCCCAATGGACAAACAACAGAAAGGGGGAAAGGCTTCAAAATGCAGAACAGCTATGACCTGAAGGCACTCTCCACCACCACCAGCAGTGTTACTCATTTGCCGCAAAATTAAACAGAAGTTCAGTGGCACCTTAAAGATTAACAAAATGTATTTCAGCATGAACTTTAATTAGTCAATGCTCACTTCACCAAATGCACAGTGTACATCCATCTGAGGAAGTGAGCTCTAGCTCATGAAGTTTCATGCTGGAGATGGAATACATATTGAAGTCTTTAAGGTGCTGCTGGACTTTAATTTAATTTTACAGTATGTGCAATAGGCTTGATTACTCCTGGTGGGGACTGGAGTTCTTCCAGAATTACAACTGATCTCTAGTCTACAGAGATCCGTTCCTCTGGAGACAGTGGCAGATTCCAAGGGCAAACTCTATGGCATACCATAGAGTCTAGGTGAAGCCCCCACTCCGATTTTCCCCTCTACGGGCATTGCCACCAAATCTCCAGGAATTTCCCAGACCAGTGCTGTCAATCTTACTGTGTAAAGTGCTACTTCTAAAAAAAATCACCATGGATTTCTAGTACCCTACCCAGTTTTGTTCTGAAGCACACAGCATTTCTGGATGTGCTTAGGAGAAATCCCTGTTCCTTAAAACCCTCTAAAACATCCCCTGACTTCTCTCAAAGACTTTATGTAACCTTGTAGCTGTGCACAAATTGTTATGTCTCAGCCCGTCTTCTTAGACAGCTGAAAAAGTGGATAAAATCTTCTGTTTCTTCTCCCATATTTTCAAAGACTTATTTTCAAGGTAGTTGGAGATAGCATCTATAAATCAAATATCTGCAGTCTTGATAGGCTTATACTCATCTATGGCAATATATGGCTGACAGTGGTTTTAAACAACTATTTCATGTGATAATTGCAACTGTCACATGGGAGAAAAATCTGATTGCATGGCACTAATTTTAGTATGAGAAATCTTGAGGGAAAACCAAACAGATACTTTAACTGACCACATTCCACCTTCAAGCCTAGGATGTGATTGAAATGTTATGACAAAAATAGAATTTAATTTTTTATGTAGCTGCTGTCACATATTACCCCCAAAGAAAGTCAATAAATATTGACTCATCATTCACTGAAGTAAGCTATAGTTGTATTTTTGTATCATCTTTTGAGACAAGCTTCAGTGTTTTTATTAATATTCTATATCATTCTGGCATATTAATTCACTAGGTACCCAGATTTTTCAATATGCATTACTCCAGTGGCCACAATATATAAAACATTGAGCTGTTCAGATAAGCAATTATTGTTCACTGAAAAGTAGCATTTCTTAATTGGATTATACTTTTTAAAAATATTATGACAGTTAATGAATTTTTTTTCTGCATTTTTTTTCTCCACTCCTGTTGGAAGAGTGAGTTCTTCTCTGTCTGCTGTAAAAACAGGATGTATAGTCTGCCAGTTGTATCAGGGATAACCTAAATATGATGTAGCCACCAAAACAGCTGCAGTAACATGCCCATCACACTCCATAATAGCTACTACACCTTACTTATATCCTATTATATAAAAGGCAAGTTGCATTTCAGATGACTCACCTCTTATCTTGGTGAGTCTCCAGGGGGCGCTGCCATAGCGGGAAACCCTGCCCCCCACCTTCACCTGGCCAGAATCAGGTGTGCAGCAGGTGGCAATGCCCACCCCCCTTCACCCGGCCAATATCAGGTGTGCAGCAGGTGGCAATGCCCTCTCCCCTTCACCCAGCCAGGATCAGGTGTGCTGATTACTGACTCAAACAGACTGCAGGCAGAGGAAGTTCCCTAGCTGTCAGAGCAGGTTGAATCACAGTCCCAAAATTAAGGCATAGGTAAGACAAAAATCACAGCTTTGAATCCAAAGGGGATATTCCAGAATCAAGTCCACAATAACAGGGCAAGGTCAAAGATGAGGGAATCAGGTCCAAACACAGCAGCAAGGTCAGTAGTAAGCGGACGCATTGCTTCCACACAGCCACTCCCTTCTCTGCTGCTTTTAAGCCTCACGCTGCTCAGCCACTTGTGCTGCATCATGCATCTGCCAGCTGTCTCAGTCCTGCTCCTGCAAGCACTCATCATCACTGATCATGCTGGGTCAGTGCTGTGCTGCTAGCCTGGCACTGTGCCTTCTAGCTTGCACTTCTCTGATGGTGCTCTCAAGGCTCTGGTAATGAGGGGGGAGAGCTGGCTGGTTCCTGGCTCCCTGTTGCCAGCCTAGGGCTGGGAAGCTGAGGGGCCAATGTGCTGGGACCCGGCTGTGGGTGTACGTCTGATCCTTCAGAGACTATCTCCTCTTGCAGTGCCTCTGCTACTCGTGGTGGATCTGGGTCAGGTTTGCTGGCTGCCTCTTCCTCAGAAGAGTCCTCGGCATCTCTTTGCTCTGCTGGGCTGGGCTGGGTTGGTCCACAACATCAGGCACAGAGCAGGCAGCAATGCCCCCCCTTCACCCAGCTGGGATCAGGCACAGAGGAGGAGGCAATGCCCCCCTGCCTGCCCTCCCCTTTCTAGAGCCCATTGTATTTTTTCCCACAATGGGCTTTGTTGCTAGTTCTCATATAATGTTTTTCATGTGTAGCTAATGCTGTAGTTATGGGAGGCAAAGGTAGGAAAAGCATGATGTCAGGATATGAGTACATTGCATTAGATATGATGGAGGGAAGAAGAAAGATAAATGTGTGCCCGGTACACATTTAGCAAAATGTTTGGGTTACTTGTGCTTCAGTATGACTCTGTGGGAGACAGGCTGTTCATGCAGTGTCAGCTGAAAGGACAGAAACCCAATTTTGAAGTTTCGGAACTCTTGAGGGCACATTTGGTTTCATGAGATCTGGGAGAAATGATATGAAGAATTGTGGAGCCATTTTATCCAGGCAAGCATCATAAGCCAAACTTCCTCTAGAGGAGGTGCTTATAGCTGGATCAACAATGTGGGTTTTGTTGGAACAGAAATGACTAAGTATGCCTGGACTAGAGGGCACTATTTTTCCCTTTTATTAGAACCAGATTGTGTATGTGAGATGCCCTTCTCATTGTCTGAGCTAAAAAAACTTCTATCTGACTCCTCCTTCTCTATTTTTCTTTTGTCTCTCCTGTTGGTCTTGCAAGAAGCAAGACAGAACCCAACAATTCTGAAGTTTCAGAACTCTTGGGGGCACATGTGGTTTCATGAGATTAGAGAGCGGAATGAAAGGAAGAACTGTGGGTCCATTTTGTCCAGGCAAGCAGCAAAAGCTGAGTTTATGAGTATATGAGTAGATATGAGCAGAGCTCTCATCTGCAATCTTATAAGAGGCTAGGGCTGCCATCCCTTTGCTGGGGGCAGGGGATCCTACGCTCCAATCCTCCACCCCCCATCACTGCTTACCTGGCCGGGGAAGGAGGCATGAGCCACCCAGGGGTGTGCTCTGGGGGGCACAGCGTACTCCCATGGGCCCGATCCGCCCCTGAATTGGCCCAAATCAGCCTGGATCAAGCCTGAATCAGCCCAGATCAAGCATCTGCAGAATGCGAGAGCACTTCCACACTTCCGTATTGGGTTGCTGTGACATGTGGCAGTGCTCCCGTGCTCCTCAGTGATCTGATCTGAACTGATCTGGGCACAAATCAGCCCAATTCAGGCCCAAATTGGCCTGATTCCACCCCAAATCAGCCCAGATTGGGCTGCTGTGGAGCACGGGAGCACTGCTGCATTCCACAGCGGCCTGAGGTGGAGTGATCTGGGCCTGAAACATGCCAATTCAGACTCAATCCAGGCCAATTTGGAGCACAGGAGTGCTGCTGCGTTCCACAGCAGCCTGCACCAGAATAATTTGGGCCCAATCCACTGTGGAATGCAGCAGTGCTCTATGCTCCTCAGCGACCCGATTCAAGCTGATTCAGGCCCAAATCAGCTGAGACTGGAACAGATTGGGCCACTGTATAGCACGGAGTGCTGCTGCATTCCACAGTGGATTGATCTATGCAAACTTGGGCCCAATCCAGGCCAATTTGGGTATGAAATGGGCCAATTCAGGCCCTGATCTGGACCAATTCAGGCATGAATTGGCCCAGATCAGGTTGCTGCAGAGCATGGATCAGGCCTGATTCAATTTGGGCTGGATCGGGCCCAATTCGGCCCCCCAAGGAGTGCAGGAGTGCTCCCGGGGCAGTTATGCCATGTACAATGATGTCACTTCCCAGGAGAAGTTAAGTGCCGATTTCCCCACCTCCCGCCGGGAGAACAGGGGGACAAAAAACAAGGTGCAAAAGCACAAGTATAGGGAAATGCAATGAGTGAGTCAAAAATTCAAAATCAATACAAAAAATATATTCACCTCACAAGAAGCACAAGGGCTTTTCAGAAATCACATATCAATCAAATCATATAAACAGTATTCCATAGGAATAATTCCAAACAGAAAGGCGACCAACGGGTAAGTAGACACTATGGTTGGTGCAACCCAATTCCGCTCAAGGAGACATCCAGCAGGTAAGCTTCCACGATATCACATATGTTATATCACTCTTTGCATTTCCCTACTCTTGTGCTTTTGCAGATTGCTTTTTGTGCGTTTGGAGTGGGTGCCTCTTTTCTTTGGCGTTCTATTACTTGGGAGGACAGGGGGAGCTGGCAACCCTATAAGAGGCACACCCATAGTAACATTCACTTGCAGCCATATTAGCTGGCCACATATAATAGGGAATATTGTTATTTAGATTTGGTTTCTATTTTTCTTCTGCTACCATAAAAGTGCAAATGAATGTGAATCAACTGTAATAAAAGTGATATCCATTTGTTGCAATATACTGGCTTGGAAAATGCTTCACCACATGTAATTCCATGCTTTCCTGACTGTGGAACTCTGCAATAACTAACTAATAATAACCCCAATAGTGTGGGGATTACATAAGCTTTGGGCCCCTTTTCTACTTGAATGCTTGTGTAGGTGTGCTAGGTCTTTCAAGGGCCAACCCGGGGGAGCAATAGATGTGGGTGGGCAGCAGGAACTTTCACCTCAGATGTGCAAAGCATGCTCCCACACAATACAAAAACTACAGGTCATGCTGAGGAGTAATTTGCTAAAAATCACCTCCAAACAATATTTGAAAGTGATTTTTAGCAAATCATCCCACGATGTGTGATCCATAGTCCATGTAGCACTGGAAGATAACATTATTTTCTGATGTGACAAGAAAGTGTATGTGTGCTTTGCATACGTGCCTCCCCTGAGGTGCCTTTCCCAACCCACCTGCCAAGTAAGCAGAGGTGGGGAGGGGGGCAGGGGTTGGGGGAAAGTGATCCCCCACTCCTAGCAGGGAGTGGCAACCCTATGCTTATACCATGGGGGAGGGAAAAATCTTTGAATAAGTCCTGTATTCTTGGTGGAAGCAAAAAAGTAGAGTTTGATAATGTTGGGATACTTTAATGTTTTTAAATGTTTTTAAATGTATTATTTAATGTTTTTAAATGTTTTTAAACATGTCTGTATTTGTTATCCGCCCTGAGCCTGCGAAAGCGGGGAGGGCGGAATATAAATATAATAAATTAAATTAAATTAAATTAAATTAAATTCTGCCATATTGCAAAGTTCTTCCAGGGTATTCTTGTAATTCTTGTTGAGATGCTCAGGTTTGAGGTCCTGGCCTAAACAATTTTTTGATCCAATATTAAGCAATCATATTCACCATGTGACTATATATTTGCAACAAAGCCTTCAGCTTTGGAAGACAGCATTTATAGACATGAACAATAACAAAATCTGGCACATTTTATTGTCCCATCAAAAGCATTGCCCCCAGGAATCAAGATTACACATATGAATTTATGGCAATTGATATACATTTTGTAGAGACCATCTTAAAGATGTGGAGGAATATAACTATTAAATGTTACTTTGGGGAAACTGTGTGGAAAATGTTTACAACAGCTTGCTTTTTCAAAACAGATTTGAGAAAAGCCTTCTAACAACTATAATCTTACTGTAAAATAAATGCAAGGAGAGGAAGAGGGAATTGCTATCATAGAATTCCTTTGCAAATATGCCTAGCCATTCACCAGCAAAAATAACAGTGTTGGCAAAACATCCAGATGGTTTTATATTCTTGTTTTGAATAGGGCCAAGAATAATGTGCAACACAGACCAGCTCAGTTTCCATAAATATCCATACAGCTATTAAAGGCAACTGAGGGCATCATGTCTCCAAATCTAAATAAATACATTTATTTAATTTATATGCACAAGTAAAGGCAGCAGAGAAGAATACAAAAGTCCAGACCGATGCCTCAGACACTGGTGCTTTGCTAGTGCTGGTATAACTAGCTGGTGTAATTAGTTGGAAGTCTATGTTTCTTCAGCACAGAAAATTTTAAAAACCCTTAAGTTCAAGAGCATAGCTACTCTATTGGAGTCCACAACAACACCTTCTCAAATGCTAATCATGGAGGAAAATGCTATCAGTCCCACATGTGAAAGCAGCCAACCAATGCATGCCACCACCAGTACAACCTGCTTACCTCCATCCACACACAGGAAAAGGAAATTCATTACTATCCACAGTTGTTTGTGTTAAAATAACTATCACCCTAGCTTTTTAAAATTGTTACGGTCTTGTGTACTGGGAACCCAGAAACTACTATGTGACCCCCTTACACACTACCACGCACCATCTCCCTTCACAAGTTTGGGACTTCACAGACAGTTAAGGCCGATTACTGTAACCTTTACTTATCAGTAAAGAGAGTCCTGACTAGAGATGGACACGAACAGCAATACGAACAAAAAAAAAGCTACGAATAGCCCAATCTGCTGTTCGCGAACAAGCTGTTCATGAGGCCCCATTCTAAACGAACAGGTGGTCGTTACAAGTCTCGTTTGTTGCTGTTCGTCAAGCCAAACAGTGGCACCTGCAATCAATTCCCTTGGCAACTCAGGCAGGGATTGTCTGAACTCTGTCTGAACTCCTGCTGTTGCCCTGGAAACCCCAATCTCAGCCCAATTTAGCTTGATAGGCATTTCTTCCTTTCAAGTGTGGAGCTCTAAATTTGTTACAACAAGGGAGCAAAAACCAGGGGGGAGGGGGGCTCCCAGCTCTGACTTTGCAGACAGTGGAGAGACAGTTGCTGTTGGCATTTTGATAGAGTGCATTGGAGCTTGAATTTTCTTTGTGTGTGGTGGGGATCTACCCCTTCAAGTTCCAGGGCTGCTGCCAGGCTCTGGGCCAAACTATTATTTATTATTGGTACCTTTCCTGGTGCCTGCTCAGGTCAGGTTTCTGGGAGTGGTGCAGTAGGGATCTTGACTTGGACGATGGTTGGGGGACAACCTGCTGGCCCCCACGAACAGCCAACCATGAACATGCTCATGAACAGGGCCATGTTTGTGGTAGTTCATGAGTCCCTGTTCATGGATAGCAATGAACAATGAACATCATGTTCGTTTTTTTTTCTGTTCATGCCCATCTCTAGTCCTGACCCAAGTACACACACAGGTAGAGAGTCCTGACCCAAGTACACACACAGGGTCCCTCTCTATCCTATTCTCAGAGGCTTCATCAGACAGGTAGCGAGCTCCCTATATTCACTACCCTTTACCCAGCTACTGTCCCGAACTTTTGGAGAAAAGCAGCTCAGTGTTTATTCCTCCTATATGCTGCCACCTTTAATAAATCAGGCCCATTTGTTGTAAACAGAATGCTTGATGTTCGTGTGTTTATTTCCTCTCGGCCAACATCTTCAAGCCAGCTAGGGTTAAAACAAAAACAAGAATAACTTTGGTTGTTGTGGGTTTTCCGGGCTGTATTGCCGTGGTCTTGGCATTGTAGTTCCTGACGTTTCGCCAGCAGCTGTGGCTGGCATCTTCAGAGGTGTAGCACCAAAAGACAGAGATCTCTCAGTGTCACAGTGTGGAAAAGAGAAGAGATGTAGGTCATTTGTATCTACTCAGGAGGGGTGGGGTTGAGCTGAGTCATCCTGTAAGAGTTTCCCAGGGTGTGGAATGCTAATGGCGGGAGGCTTCACTGTATCCTGAGGAGGTTCTTTTGCATATGGATTGGTACTTGATGTGCTAATCTTCTCTGCAGGGCTATTGTCAGGGATAGAATGTTTTGTTAGCCTGGTGTTTTTCAGAACTGGCAACCGTGCTCGGTTCATTCTTAAGGTTTCTTCTTTCCTGTTGAAGTTTTGCTTATGCTTGTGAATTTCAATGGCTTCCCTGTGCAGTCTGACAAAGTAGTTGGAAGTGTTGTCCAGTATTTTGGTGTCCTGGAATAAGATACTGTGCCCTGTTTGAGTTAGGCTATGTTCAGCCACTGCTGATTTTTCAGGTTGTCCAAGTCTGCAGTGTCTTTCATGTTCTTTTATTCTTGTCTGGATGCTACGCTTTGTGGTCCCGATGTAAACTTGTCCACAGCTGCAGGGTATACGGTATACTCCTGCAGAGGTTAGGGGGTCTCTACTGTCTTTTGCTGATCGTAGCATCTGTTGTATTTTTCGGGTGGGTCTGAATACTGCTTGAAGGTTATGCTTTTTCATAAGCTTTCCCATCTGATCAGTAATTCCTTTGATATATGGCAAAAACACTTTTTATAAATAAAATAACTTTTATTTTATAAATAAAATAACTTTTATTTACAAGATGCATAACAGAGGAGTGAATTAGTTAAACGTGTGTGTGTGAGAGTGAGAGTGAGAGTGAGAGTGAGAGTGAGAGAGAGAGAGAGAGAGAGGAGCTAAACCTATAACCCCACACTCTTATAATTGTGGATGGTTATAAAATAAATTAGTAGGTGTCAACAGCTAGAGGTTATCTCTGCTGCCTCTCCTCAACAGCTTGCAATGCTTCTTCCCTTCTCACTAACTGCCTTAACGGGTTCCAACTGTCCCTAACCCTAGCATTTTGCCAGCTTTTTATTGGCTTTTCCCTGGGAGAGGCAGGGCTGGAACTAGTCATGTCTGTCACGCACATGTTTCAGGAGCATATGCTACATGCAATTTTGTCTGAAAGGAGCAATGCACATATTTTCAGCTTCAATACCTTGGACACCAGAATGCTGAAAATCAACCTTGGTACATACATAGCAGGGCAATGTGTTGATGTTAAAAGTCAGGAACAGTAACAACGGCAATTACAGACCATAATGATAAGAATGTTGAGGAGAAGGACAGAACATCATACCTCTCCTAATGTCTCCAGCCACCATAACGGATTTACCTTATTACCTTAATTGTGAATTGTTTTGATTTGTTAAGCCATTTGGGGACCAATTATAGCTGAAAAGTGGTATATAAGTAAAGTACTAATAAATAATAATGAACTTTGCTGTGTTGAATACTAGTATAATAGAAAAGTAGCTATAAATACTCTAAATAAATGTATAAATAGAGTTAAGATATAGGTGTCCTCAGGAATAAGATATGAAAAACAAGGTGAGGTTGGATGTGGAGACTGTGATTCCTTCTATTTTCCCAGAAGGATATACAAGTTATGATAACAGTGTTTCCCTTTGAGTATTCAGTGATTTTGATCTCCATACAGTAATTAGAGCCCCATGAAGGAAGGGAAAGGGGATAGGGTTCCAACTCCAGGTTGGGAAATCTCTGGATATATTGGGGAGGACATGGCTTGTGAATGCGATGTACCTCAGCAGGAGGGTGGCCAGAGTGCACCCACCAAAATGACTATTTTCTCCAGGGGAACACTGATCTCTGTTGTCTGGAGATCAGTTGCAATTCCAGGAGATCTCTAAGCCCCACCTAGAGGTTGGCAGCCTTAGCAAGGGAGGTCAAAATTATCTTCTCCATATGCCTAGGGTTAAGGAGCTTCTTTTTCACCCTCTGCATTCTGCTACGCTCTACTGCTCCACTTTCTGATACATCTACCCAGGGGTCATTTTGTAGAAAAAGAGCTGGAGGAACTCATTAGCGTAACTCATTAGCATATGTCATACCTCTTGACATCATCAGAAGTGTCATTAGCATAACTGATTTGCATATGCCACACCCCCTGACATCATCCATCTTGGCTGTTTTGGACCCAATCCTGGCCATTCAGGGCCGAAATTGGGCCCAAAATGGCCAAAAGGGGCTGAAAATGGCCAAAAGGGGGCCCAAAATGGTCAGGATCGGGCCACTGTTGAGCGGGAGAGTGATCCACCACCTATCAGAGGCCCAATCTGGTCTGTTTCAGCCCCAATCCAGGCCGAAACGGATCCAAAATGGCCGAGAGTTGGGTGGGCAGAGCTACCTGACATGTGACCTCTTTGGGGAACTGCCGGAACTGCATTCCTGCGTCTTCCCCCTCAAAATGAGCCCTGTGTCTACCCTGCTATTTATACCACAAGGAGTGACTGATCACCATGGATATATAGCCTCTGACACTCTAAAATTTCCAAATGCTTGATCTTTACAAAAAACTTGCTGAAACCGTAGCCCATAATGAGGCAATGACTGGTGGTCTTTTATACCATGCACTGATCTAAAACAACACAATTTTCCCCATTCAGCTGGCAGCCCCAGCCCTCCTGCCTAAAGCAACTAGAATGGTACACTGATCCTGTGATATAGCAGCTTCACAGAATTTCCCCTCAGCATTGCTGATTATAAGGGAAAGTAAAGGTCAGAGCATGCGCCCAACCATCAACAAAACGCTAGCACCATATGTAGAGCCATTTTTTAAAAAAAGACTTTAGAGAGTAAATTGCAGTTATTAAATTTCTGTAGTATGCTCACGGGTGAAAACAGAAGTAAAAATAGTAGTAGTAAATGAGTAAAGTAATAAAAGAGAAAATACAATGAAAGAGGGAGAAAATGCTGTCACTTTACATTGCACCACTTGCTGCGAGAAAGCTCTTCTTATAGCACTCAATAATTCACTTATCCACTCTGCCCTCTAGAGTCCATTATCACAAAATAAACAAAGAAATGAAATCTGAAACACAAAATGATATTCAAACTGAACAAGACACATAAATCTCCATATTGTTGTGCAGGAATTCTAAATTAAAGGCATTAACTGTCTGAGGCCAGCATGGTTCTTCCACTGGATAAAACAAACATATGTCTTGCTTGATGATAGAATGGCTGCAAACATATGTTCTATGTTATTCAGTTGATAGGCTTCCAGAATAACAATAATCCATGGGTAGCTATTGATAGCTGTCCCATTTTGCCATTTTGAAAGATTTGGGCCAGCTTTTGAGAATAATGTCTCAGCACTTTCTCCTCAGCAAAACTCTACAGATGCAGAAGAATAAGTAACCACATGGGGTAACCTACTTAGATATCCAAAAAGCAGCTCAGAAAATGAGCTACCCTGCCATTCTCTAGAAATTGCTAACAGTGGCGGCAACCCAATTTCCCAACTGACCTGTAGGAGATGGCAACATTTAATCCAGTCTCTATTCAGAGCCTGGGCTCTCATGCCGAGTATAATTTGTTTAGGGATGAGCTGTGAACTTGGATCTCAATTTGCACAACAGGATACGGTTTGATTAAATGTGTCCAGATGCATCTGTAATAGAATTATAGATTTCAATTAGGGACAGGCAACAACCATGACAAGGTAATATTTCCTTGTGGTTGTTTCAAAAGACTGGTCTAAAGGCCAAACATTAATCAGGTATGTGTGGGGGGGGGATGTCCCCTCACGTCTACATTCTTTTTTCTTTTTCTTTTTTCTTTGGCCATGCTTTCTCTTGCCTCCTTTTCTTTTTCCTAATTCAACTTTTTAAATTAAAATTTTAGTAGCCAAAGTTTGTAAACAGATTTTAGGAGGAAAAGTAGAGCCAAATATAATAAATATAGTGAGGATTTATTTATTTTTATGTCAATGATGTCATTTATAGTCCACCTTTCTCACTGAGTCTCAAGGTGGATTGCACAGTGTGAGATTAGTACAGTAAATATCAAGGACATTTTCAAGTTTACCAAGACATTTAAATACAAGTTTACAAAGACATAGTATTAGCAAGAATCCAATGCAAAGCTGAAGAAATGTTGAAACAGAACATAAGCAATTCTAGAACTGACATTAGACAACATGAAGCACAGATAGCTCATATTTAAAGCAACAGATAGTACGTAAGGCAACATAGTGGTGACGTCTATAGTCCCTAACTCATTAGTGAAGCATCTGAGACTCCCTCCCTACAATACAACCCTCTTATCTGAGTAAAAAGCCTTTTTGAATAATTTGGTTTGTGGAACGCCAGGAGAGTGGAGGCTCTCCTGACCTCCTCAGGCAGGCTGTTCCACAGGGTAGGAGCCACCACAGAGAAAGCCCATGTATGGGCTGCTGTTGATTTCATCCATGTACAGGGTGGAACCTGCAGGAGACCCTGTTCAGCTGAGCAAAGCTACTGTGGATGAACATAGGGAGGGAGGTGATCCCTTAGGTATGCCAGACCAAGGCTGTGAAGACCTTTCTATATGATAACCAACACCTTGAACTGAGCACGGTAACTAATAGGTAGCCAATGAAGTGACTGCAGAATGGGAGTGATGTTCAAGCTTCTGCTCACTCCTGATAACAATCGAGCCCCAGCATTTTGCACCAATTGGTGTCTCCTATTTAACTTAGATGGGAGACCTATGTTTGATGGTTTGATGGTTAACATGTAAGCTTAGAGATTCACATCATAACAGAGTAACAGTGTAATTCGAAACAGTGTAAACAATGTGAAGAGCCACCTGAATTGGTATGAAGTCTTTTCTGGGGTCAAGACCAACCAATTCAAAAGCAAAGTGTACAGCTTGGATGGATGAACTGGGAACATAGATGTTGCCTTCATGGTGCCCGAGGAGGAGGAGGTTGGGGGTAGGGGTAGCAGAGAAGCCACAAAGGAGGAAGACACTGAAATGGAGCCAAGGATGCATGTTGGCTCCGTAAAGATCCTGGGAGTTGTCTTCACATTGAAGGCCGAAGGTTGGAGGGAGAACTGGGAAGCGTGGCAGCGACGGGTGCTGTAACCGTTAGAGAAATGGAAACATTGGAGGTTGACCACTGCCCAGAAGATCCAGTTCTTCACCACCTACTGCGTCCCAGTGGGTAACTACCTGGCCACGGTCTTCCCTCCGCCTAAGTCTGTGATCCAAACAGTCATTAGGGCAGTCTTTAAGTGGATTTTTGGGACCCCCATGTTCCATTTAGCCAGGGTTGTAGTTTATAGGAGACATAAGAAAGGGGGTCTGGGTCTCCTAGAAATAGGTTTAAGGTTCCTTTCCATTTTTCTTGTGTTTAATTGTGGCATCTGGGCAACTAAAGGCTCTTCTGCTTCCTCCTCCTCTTCTGCTCCTTCTGCTTTTGCTGTTAGTTCATCTGTTTCTTCTACTTTTGCTGTTTCTACTCCTTCATCCTTCTCTTCCTTTACCACCCAAGAGATGTATGCCAGGCATTTCTTTTTCAGCAGTTGGGAGAAAACTAGATGGACCTGGGAATGGTGGCTGGAGGATTACTTCCCGAGGCACTTGACCCTGTTGGTAAAGTGAGAGCTGCTGGACTTTATGAAGGAGGTAGTGCAAGGGGTACAAGACCATCGTATCAAGGCTTTGGAAGTGGAGAGGGTGGACCCAGGAATCAGGGGCTCCACAGGGTGCTTGTATTGGGCCACCTTGCAGAGAAGTAAGCTGAGTCCCTACAATGAGGAGAGGTGCTTCAAAACCACATTGTCTTCCTACCTTAGGTATCAAGAGTTTCCCATCCCAACGTTTACTGACAGGTCTGTTCCCTACACTTTGAGAGATATAAGGTGGAGGGCGTAGCATCAAATCCTCCAGGTGGGGGTCACTACTTTTGGAGCCCACAGAGACTAACAGCAGTGCCTGGGGATAACTTGTAAAAGCCTGATTCAAGACATCCATGAAACCATCCCCCATGTCCTAAAACAGTGCACAGCTGTAAAGAGGGAATGGGTGGGGGTGGCCAGGGCATTGAAGTGGCTGTTCCTCATTTTTCAAAAGTGGGAAATGATCACTTCTAGGCTGGAACCTGAGGCATATGGGAGTCCAGGGGAGAGATGGGGACAGGAAGGAAGGGTACGGGACTTCTCGGGAGAGAAACAGAGTCTCTATAAGGTTCCCTGGTCTGTGGTTCGCCTAGTGAACCTTGTTTTCATAAGCAGCGTTATGAGAAACAGATGAAAGGAAATATGTACAAAGAAAAAGGTACCCCTTTCAGACACGGCATGGTACGTCACCTCATACTCAGACAAAATACAGAGGTGGGAAGAAAAGAGGTCCAAGAAGAAAGTGAGGCTGAGTAGGTGGCAGTGGTATAGGGAGGTGAATCCCCCTGTCCATTGAGAGGTGTTGTTTTGTAATGTTTATAGTGTGATGTTTATAATTTGTTTATAGTGGTTTTATAGTGGTTTAATAGGATTTATAGCGTTTATAGGATTTATAGGGTTCTTTTATAGGTTTTGAATATTTCTTCTAAAGTTCTTATGATGTTAATATCAAAGTTCCAAAAGGTTTCTAAAGTGTCTTGTGAGTGTAATTAAGGGTTTTTGATGTTATAACTATGTTAACTCTGTAACCATCTGCAGCCATCTGATCTTTTAATTTTTAACTGTAAATATGCTTGGTATATAGAAAGATTTGTAAATAATAAAAAATCTATTTTCCTAAACAGTGTAATCCTAAACCCATTTAGACTGGTGTAACTCTGTTAAGGATTGCACTGCATTATAATATGACTGACATTGGGTAGCAAAGTCCAGCTTCTTCTGCCTAAGGAGTTTTTTATAAGCTGACCTTAAAGAGATGAGATGACTGATAGATGATCCTCTTTTTTTATGACAAATCTGTAGAGTATTGTGTACTAGCTCTTTCCTGGCAGTTCTACATTCCTGATCAAACCACCCTCTGCCAAGATGATTTGAGATTTTAGGTCTTTTAATAGAGTGCAGAGGTTTGAGAATCTAGGTTATGCCTTCAATGCACTTGATGGCATCAGAACTGTCCTGCATTATTTCTTGGAACAGAGACCAGATGTTGTCCTTCACCAGAGATTAGGGATGCCATGTTTCCTTACCCTCCTGGTGGGAAGGCAGGGGACCTGGTGCCTACCTTTTCGGCATTCCAGGAAGTGATGTTATTGTGCAGGTATGAGAGCATATGCACGCTTCTCGATGGGCCTATTATTACTTGGCAAAGGCCCACAAGAATCAGTTCATGTAATATTTAGAATAGTGACCCACTTGCATCACTGATTCTCTCAGCATAAACTTGCAGTGTCATTATGAAGAGAAAATGTATGGGAGAAGAACACCATGTATGCTTCCCTTAGCTTCAGAGAGGGAGGTAGAAATGTGATAGAAAAAGCACCCAAGAATGCCAGAGGTACCATGACAGAATTCTCTCTAAAATTCGGAGTATCCTGTCTGAAGTCCTCCCAAAACCTGGCACTAGCCCTGTCTTTGGAAAAACTAATAAAACACTGAATGGTATGTGTATCCCAGATTTGCTGAAAGTCTCATTATAAAGAATGCTTCTAGCGTCAGCAGCAACAAATTGCTATTGTCTTCAGAATATAAACCTGTGAGAATCTGTGACACAGTCAAATTAATCCTATTAATTAGCAGACCTTTCCCTCAGCAACTCTACTTCCAAGCTCTGCATGACATGATTAGCTTGGCCATAATGGAATCAAAAGAAAACACGTTGTATACAAATTAATATGAGGAGAGAAGAAAACTAAGATTAGAGGGGAGGGTAATAAGAAACTTGATATGAAGGATGATAAAATAGGGCAAACCTTTTTAAATAAACACATAAAGCACTTTATATTCCTGCTTTCCTTTGCCCTTACTATAACCTTGCACCGTGTGTAAACAAGATTACCATATGCAACACACTAATGAAAAAATAAAATCATCTGAATGTTTTCTTGCAAGTAATTTGGAGGGAAACAATCACTCCCTGCCTGCCATTCAGTTTTCTTTCTATCCTTTTGACAATTTCATTGTATAATTTCATGCAGATTGAAACCCACTATTATGGAGCTGTACAAACAGTATCTGTTAACTACAGACACCAAACATTTATCAATATGGATGGGGGAAATGCCCAGTACTCTGGATGGCTCAATATCCTGGCATTCTGATCAGAAAATGCTATACAGCATTTTGTCTGAGACAAGAGAACTGGTATAATATAGCTGCTAATAGAAGAGTTGTGAGCCAGAGATTCACAGTTCAGATCCTGCCTCAGCCGTGAACTTGCTCACTAGCAATAGGCAAAGGTCTCCTGTTCTCAACATCATTCTATTCTCTCTGCGGTTTGCGCATAATATGCTTCCTTTATAGCTGGAAAACCCCACTCCTCACATCCACACATTAAGATACAAGCTGTCCCAGATCATGGTGAAAACTCCAAGACAGCCTGAGCCCTTATTCTCCTATGTCAAACTTTAGTGATCACTAGCTATTATTTTGATTATCCAGTTATTTTATATTTTACAACATTTGTCTGAATAGGTTTAATTTTATAGTACTGTGGTAGTTTATTGGACTTTGTGCCAGTATTAAGATCCTCCCCATCACTGATACAGGAAGAAAGCCAAAAAAGGACAAATATGAAATGTTTAATACTGTAAAAAGATTAGCATGCGATAACTTGAAGAGGTTAGCAAGGGCTCCCTGGCGATAAGAAATGCTAGTGACTGCCACAATCCTGACATTTTGTACAGTCATCCTCACTAACAACACCGATACTGCTTTATCACGTTTAAAACTGAGACATTGTTAACTGTACATATTAACTACTTTGGGCAGCAGAAATTCAGCATCCTGCCCTAATATGCTACAGTAAAAATAAAGCAAAATACAAAAAAAAGGTGGTTCAGTTGAGAAAGTTGTACATTTTATGGCTTTGTGATTCTGGATATATTTCTACACTCTGCATGTGATCCGTATCTACTGTCTTTTAATGTGCTTTGTAATTCTGTTTCTAATGACACAATACTTTATTGCTATTTTTACAGACTCCCCTGAAGAAGCATCAGCAAAATGTGTAGAGGCAGTATATCTGAATAAAACAATTTCCCCACTGCACTACTTCTTTTGTTCTTTGCTCCATGCTTTGTGCAGCCATCTTCTCTGAAAATGGTAAAAATAAACATACAGAAATATAATAAACTACCTGATGATTTAGGATGTGGATAACCAGGCAGCAATGAAATGCTGGAAGTAAATCATGTTTTTAAGGTCAGCTTCTTATCTTGACGGATTCTCTTCAAATTTTAATAGGCTGCTTACTGGTACAGAAAAGGGGAGTTCTCCTTGTTATAATCAAAATATTTCAACCTAGACACACAACAATTATAAACAATTTTTTATATATATAAAGTGCTGCTAGAAGACCTATAGTAGTCGGTACGAATTCCTTATTAGAACCTCTTGCTCAACTGCTGGATGGACAATTATAACCTGCAGTGAGCCTTTTTGAAGGACACTACGCAATTTATAAAGGAAATGGAAGCCCTCAGGTTGCCTGAAGGTGCCTTGCTTATGACACTTGACATAGTGTCATTATATATGTCAATCCCCCATGAAGGGGCAAGGCAGGTGATTGAAGAGGCATTACTGTTGTGAGAGAATCCCTCTCCTCCTACCTCCTTTTTGTTATCTTTAGCAGAATTAATTATGGAGAAGAACTTTTTCCACTATTGATCAGATTATTTTATACAAATAAAAGGGGTAGCAATGGGCCGCCCCACAGCACTTTCCATCGCTAATTTATATATGAATAGATTGGAAAGGCTCAGTATATTGAACCACGACATTAATCCCTTCTTCACCAGTATATTGTACTATTGGCAGTATATAGATGACATTTTAAAAATTTTGTCTAATCCTACCTTGTCTGAGGAATTTACTAACTGGATGAAAAATCTGGACCCTGACATTAAATTCACAGAGGCCCATAGCACTGAATACATTAATTATTTGGATGTAGTAGTTTATAAGCTTTCTGAGAGCAGCCTGGCCAACCGCCCATTCCAGAAAAGCACTGACCGGAATTCCTATCTACATTTCACTTCCCACCACCCCACAAAATTGAAAAACAATATTCCTTATGGCCAATTCCTCTGGCTACGCTGGAACTCTATGGTGGGATCAGATTACATGAGAGAAAGTGAAACTTTAGCGAGGTATTTTCAACAGAGAGGTTACTCTCCGTACCCTCTGGGTGACCTTGGGCTAGTCACAGTTCTCTGGAGCTCTCTCAGCCCCATCCACCTCACAGGGTGTTTTGTTGCGGGGATAATAATAACATACTTTGTAAACCACTCTGAATGGGTGTTAAGTCATCCTGAAGGGCGGTATATAAATCAAATGTTGTTGTTGTTGTTGTTGTCGTCGTCGTCGTCGTCGTCGTTACTCTTAAAAAGTTGTGGATAGGGCTAGGTCCAGATGGAACAGCCAGAGCTGATTTGTTGACTATGAAATCTAGGAGCCCGGCACAGAGGATCCACTGGTCCCTAAACTACTCCCTGGGCCACTGAGATTACTCAAATAATTAAGAATTATTGGCACTAAGTACAACATCTCTCAAGATGTTCTTTGACACCTATGATAGGCTTTAAAAAAATAGCCTTAAGGACATGTTGGTCCATGCTGACATGAAAGAGCCAGAGAGAAGACGAGAGAGCTCCAGAGGACATTTCAGCTGCAGACATTACAGCGTGTGTCCCTTAGTGATCCAGGGCAATTCATTATCCCTTCAACAGCCTAGCGGGGACATAGATCTTAAAGCTTTCTTCACATGTAACATCCTTGGAGTGGTATATCTGTCAGAAAATCTACACAGGGAGTGCCATTAGGATCTGGATTCAAGTGCACTAATCTAAGATTAGGAGAAGGGCAATGGACACTTGACTTACTGCTAACTTTCATCAATTACAGCACAATGAGCAAGATATAAGATTTACAGTGCTGGAAGTAGTCTGTGACAAGGAAGGAAGGATTTCTATGAAAAAATTGCTCCAACAGGAGACCTTCTGGATTTTCAGTTTAGGGTTGTTAGCACCTAAGGTACCGAATATGGATCTTGATTTGTCATGTTTCCTTTAAGAGATTTGGTCTTGATGAACTTATAGGACATGGCCCCTTTAAATATGATAGGTATTAGAAGAGAAGACAGAACGCCCACCGTTTACAGACATTGCATCCGCCCAGAGCAGACCAGATACTTCATGTGTAAGTTACGTTCTCCCATTAGAAGTAAGTATAGCACATTTGTTTGATACATTTCTATGAAATTATTAACAGGGTTGCTTCCAACAAAATCACTTCTATTTGATTTAGACATTGTTGCCCCTGAAAAAGCTATAAACGCAAAACAAATACAACTAGCGATTTGTTGGGCAAGCTGCAAGCAGCTTCCCATGGAGGAGGTGTGACTATGCCTTTGAATTTTTGGGCTCGTTGCCAGCCAATACCAAGGCGGGGAGTCTACCGTGGACATTAGAGACGCAGTAGGAAATTGAGAACAGATTCTCATATATATAAAAGACAGCCGTGTGTACTGTATGAGATTCAACACGTTATGTACATGATTTATTATGAACTTTTGGGCTTTTTATGAAAGAATCATCGGGTATCTGGTTGTTATTTATTGACTGGATTATTTATTGACTGATTGGAGGATTTATGTATTGACTGTTTGTATTGTTGTATTTACTACATTGAATGTATTTATTGGGAGCACTTTGCACTTTGTTACAAGCAGTAACTCCCCTCACTAGCAAGAGGAGCCAAGGCCCACACACAAAAATATTGCACATTTAAATGTTCTGTATTTTGATTTCATTTTCCACAGACAATACAATAAAATATCAGGTGAGAAATGGACACCTGGCAACCCTAACATCTGTTGATGAAGGGAGTTCACCTAAGCCAACAAGTTTTCAGCTGTACAGTGAGAGGGACATGGAGAAGGACCCCCTCAGTGCTGAGCATCAACTGAATCCTAACTTTTGTACAGCATGGGGGTGTGGGGGGAAGAGTGTTCATGGGGTTTAGGACCTTTTGGCACAATTCTATGCAGATAATAAGTACAATACCAGAAAATGTTGTTCGTGCTACCTTCATTACTTTAATAGAAAACGAAAAACTTAAGTCACTTCAGGTATGTGGAGTCAGGCAGAGAGATGGGGGATATCTACCCCCCCCCCTGTGAAAGTTGCCCATCACTCTTTTTTAAGCTGTTTTCTAAGCTGCTGCTATATTCAGTTGTACTGTTGTATTATTTGTTATTAATTGTATTGCTGCCATCAGGAAAAAGAGTGCTGCTATTTTTGTATGATATTTTTGTATGATGTTTTTAATGTTTTAATATGGAATGTTTTAAATGTTTTTTAATGTTGTTATCCACCCTGAGTCTGCTCGGGGGGAGGGCAGAATACAAATATGATATAAATAAAATAAATAAATGTAGGTGAATTGTCAGTATGAAACCAGGAGACCTAAATGGAAAGATTTCTGACAGATTCATGTGCATCCTTTTTCTTGAACACAACTGCAATAAATCTGCTTTCAAACTCTCTTTTTTTCCTGGTAAAGAGGTGTTTTGGACAAAGGATACTGATGAGAAAGGGGCTTAACTTGATGGTCTCTGAGATAGTTACAATTCTTAGTTTGAACTTTGTTAAAAGTTGTGGTAACAGTTCAAATGAAATTTCAGTGAGTGTAGTTCATCAGCATTATGATATAAATCCAAACATTTAGCTCTTGTTACACATAAAACATTTAATTTATATACTGCCCTTCAGGACAACAACGCCCAATCCGAGTGGTTTACAAAGTATGTTATCTTTCTCCTCATAACAATCAACATGTGAGGTAGATAAGGCTGAGAGAGCTCTGAAAGAGCTGTGACTGATCCAAGGTCACCCAGCTGGCTTCAAGTAGAGGAGTGAGAAATCAAACCCGGCTCTCCAGATTAGAGACCTGCCACTATTAACCAGTACACCAAATTGGGGGGAAAGTAGTGTTCAAATTGTACTAATTGTAATTTTTAAAAAAATATTCCACCTTTCTGCTAAGAAGTTCAGGCTTGCATGCATAACTTTCCCTTCTTGTTTTCTCTCAACAACCTGGGGAATTAAATTATGTGGAGAGACAGTCAATGCCTCCAAGTCACATGCAGTGTGGTATTAACCAGAGCTGCACCTGTATAAGTCCATCAGTGGGCCTGAAGGATGTAACTCTGCTTAGGAAGCCACAGCGGCAGTCACCCTTCATGAGGATAGCAGGACCTCAACAGGGCATAATGCCATAAAGTCACCCTCCGAAGCAGCCATTTTCTCCAGGAGAACTGATCTCTGCAGCCTGGAAACCAAATGTAACACCAGGTCCCACCTGGAGGTTGGTAACCCAAGGGGTAGAACAGGAAACTTTCCAAGAGAAGTTTGAATTTTAGATCAGACATTAAAAAGTTGTAGAACAAGATTCAGTGGTAAGAGCGAGCATATGTGAGTGAGAAAGATGAGTGTGTATGTGTGAAAAGGGAGTTTCCTTCCCCTTGCTCCATCCTCTGTATCAATTCTGTGTCTCTTTAATCCAGAGTGTGTATTTCTTCATTAATACTATAAAGTATTGACAATATCTATGTGTCTTCTTTTTTGCTCCTAACCTATTTCCAGAAAAAAATTAAGCCCGTGAAATAAATGCTCAATTTAATAGGGAATTAAAATAAATATAAATCCCAAAATTGACACCCCAGATCTCTCTAATTTACAACATAATGTATTCCAGAAAGGAGAAAACTGAGATCCTAAATTCTCAAGTTAATTTCTTTGTATTTCATTTTCCTAATCCTCATATCAAACACAAACAGCAGTTTTTCTCTTGCTTTTAAATTTGCCTTTGTCATACAGAATTAAAAAGAAGGAACAGAGTTAATACTCTAGAACCAGACTCTACAGGAAATATGCAATATCGGTATAATAAAGAGGAATAATAACAGGAAGATAGATTTTCTGCTGCTCAGATTATCTTTTTATGTGCCATGGAGACTCCCCTCATGCCACTGTTGGCTAAGGTCCATGTGGCCTCCCTGTAGTGGGGAGGATGGTTCACAATCCAGAAATCATACAGAAATCCCCCCTCTTCCCCACCATTCCACAAACCCTATGCTTTTGGCCTGGTCCATGGGCCCAGGACAAGGTATGGTTGTATGCTGAGGATGCTGAACATGGATCTGAATGAGTAAGTAATGTAATCCAACAGGGACGAAAACCACTGGAAACAATTACTAAAGAGTGCTATTTATAGTGATTAAAGTGCCAGCGCTCTACATAAGAATAAATAGTAATTGGAAAAGACTGATGCTTTTGGGGTATCACATTTACACCCCTGAATGGATAGACTATCCATCATTATACCTAAAAAGGAAAATTAATACATTAATGAGCTGGACTAGAATTTATTGTACTTACCTGGATGCAACCTTCTATTAATTGGCAACTGAACCCTGTTATCGATAATAGGAAAAAGAATCAGTCTCTTATTGTATGAAAGGTTCATTGCACTGCTACTGTATTTATAAATGTACTGCATATTTTTGTATAGGCTAAATCAGAGATGAGGAAGACATGCTCTGGCCATTTCTGGAGAAAATTCCGAAACTAGAGAATAATCATTTTGAATGCTACTTTCATTTCATTTGTTGCACAATGATTAGATATTTGGCTTATCTTCAGGATCATGACAATGATAGATGTCATACAAGCTGCAGGGCTCGCCCAAGGGATTTCTGTGTCCTAGGAGGGCAGCTTGCCTGTTCAAGCACTGCACTTTCCTCCAGTTGACTGACCAGCCTGGCATAGCCCAAGCCACAGACATGCCAGGCATCTCGAGACTCATTTGCTTGCTAATGCCACAGAAGAAACTGAGGAGAAAACCTAGACCTGGTGCTACTTTAGGGACCTCCAAAATCTCTCTTGTAAAAACCACAGAGTGGTATCACTTCTGGGATTTGCCACAATCCTACACACACACATGTCTGCCACATAGGCAGACAGCCACTAAGGCAGGAGTATTGGAGCCAGGGGTGCTCCTGACACACCCACACCCTCTGGTCCCTAGGTAAGTGCCTAGGGCTGTCTAGTGGGTGAGCTGCCCCTGACAAGCCAGGTTGTAGTTACACATACCATCAAGGACTCACCTTACAAACAGCTGCATCACTCAGTGCAGCTCTGAATGCTGCAAGGGGAGGAGGAGGGGCTTCTGCCTTCCATCCCACTCCATTTGCCCTAGCAGAAACAGCCATGGGGGAACCCGTTTACCCGCTTTCACAGAGCCAAAACACACGTTAAGAAAAACCTAGGTTCAGCACGTGTTCTCTTACCTCAAGGTTTGCCGGGATCTGTAGGAGTCCTGGAAGCTTAAAGATCTGTAGGGGTCCTGGAAGCTTAAAGTCCTGGAAGCTTAAAGGATCTGTAAGCGTCCTGGAAGCTTAAAGGCGTCCTGCAAGCTTAAAGCTTAAAATACAGGCGCCTGTATTTCCCTTTCCCTTTTTGCTGCTCTGTAAATGCTAAACTTTAAGCTTCCAGGACGCCTACAGATCCCAGCAAACCTTGAGGTAAGAGAACACGTGCTGAACCTAGGTTTTTCTTAACGTGTGTTTTGGCTCACAGGTTCCACATGTCTTGGGATCATGGCATGTGTGACTGCAAGTCTGGTTGGGAAAACCCTGACCAGGATCACATCACATATAACTGTTATGTGACTCAGATGAAAAGTTGATAAAGAAAATGTATATCTTCCTAATGTAAATGAAAGAAAATGATGGGGTGGAGAAATGTAAAAGACTATGGATACAGAATTTAGGTAATGATATTGACCAAGTACAGTGGGATAAGATATGGAAAGTAAATGTTAAAATAACTAAATCTGCTGTGTTTAAAGAGAATTTATATAAGATGTTCCATAGATGGTATCTAATGCCAGTTAGACTGGCTAAAATGTTTAAAAATATGTCAAATAAGTGTTGGAAATGTAAAGAAGGTATAGGGACATTTTTCCATATGTGGTGGTCCTGCAAAGAAGGACATAGATATTGGGTAATGGTGCATAAGTTATTACAAAATATCCTACAGATGACAATTCCTTTGAAACCAGAGATTTTTTTATTAAACTGTATGTCGGGTATGAAGAGAGAGCAAGAACACTTAGTAATCCATATAGTAACAGTGGCTAGAATCTTATTAGCAACCTATTGGAAACAACAAAGAGTCCCCCAACAAGAAGAATTAATAACGAAGGTAATGGAGATGGCGGAAATAGATAAATTAACATTGTTAATGAAAGGGCAAATGGAAGAAGATTTTTCTGTACCATGGGAACCCTTCTACAAATGGATGACAAACAACAATAACCAGTAAACATAAATATGATACTAAGATTAACTGTATAATGACATAATAGAGCTCACAATTGATGTAGTAAGGTGGAATATAAGAGATAAAAGAAATAGATAATAGATATCGACAAGTAAAATGATAACTGTCTCATGTTTGTATATATGTGTTGGAAAACAATAAAAAATATTTTTTTAAAAAAACATATAACTATGTCCTAAGTTTTGCTATCTGCCTGGAGTTATAAAATCAGGGCCAGGGAGTTGTGAAACACTTGGCAGGACAAACTACATAGGTGATAGGCTAAATTTAACTTGGTGAATCACAAGTTGTGAACAGGTTTCTTAGCACAAACCCTCATTTCAGGAGATCTTGTGGCATGACAATGAAATGGCTGAGCAGCCTACAGTTGACCTGGGAACACTTCACCCATTTTGCTAGTTTCTTTCTAGAAACACACACGCCCATCCACACACAGCCTTTACTTCTGTACATTTATTCAATTCCAACATGAAATGAAAGGTCTGATGAAGCAGATCCTGTCAGGTCTGTTTTTCAGCGTAAATTTTATTCTTTTTATTATTATGCCCCCCTTCCCACTTCTCTGGTTGAGTAAACAGTAGCTCACTGATGGTGCAATCATATGCAAATTACTCCAGTTTACATTGATTTCAATGGGCTTAGACTGGAGTAATTCTTCATAGAATTACACTATTAGTTTCCTTAACCATAATTTGT
Source organism: Eublepharis macularius (assembly GCF_028583425.1). Taxonomy (NCBI): domain Eukaryota; kingdom Metazoa; phylum Chordata; class Lepidosauria; order Squamata; family Eublepharidae; genus Eublepharis; species Eublepharis macularius. The sequence continues at coordinate 87,891,255 of NC_072790.1, forward strand.
TGTATAGTAAATAGCTCACAGTAAATTGTTCATTTCGAAAGAGCTGTGAGAGAAGTGCACTCCCCACAGGAGCACCTACACAGTTGCTGAACCCTGTGCCCCTCATACAGCCTAACCAGGTACTTCACATATGGTTTCAAGTACCAAGCCAGATAAATGTACCACAAGAGCTTCGTATTGTTGTTCCTTGTCACAGGGTGACTTATCCCTTCCTTCATTGCAACTCAAATATGATACAGTTTGCTGCCCACATTGCTCCATAAGTTAGCTATCCTGTGAAGTATAAGCAGTACAACTCACATAGCCCTACTGAAATCTTTTGTTGGCAGTAGATAGCAACACACAATATAATAGTAGGAGAAAAAAGGTTCGACCTGTCTAAATAGCAAAATTGTAGTTTGCTTGGCTTTTCTGGCAAATAGGGTTCCAGGAAGGAGATTTTCCTGGGAACTCTTGTCAAGTTTATAGAAGATATAAAACATTTATCACATCTGACTTCTTTTAAAATCATCTCACTGTTTAATATAACCAGTCCCCCTGTTCCCAGATATAGAGTTTGAGGGGCATGGGTTATGCAGCAATTTTTATTACTGCTTGGGCAAGAATTAGATAATGTTGTTTGGCAGAGATACACAGCCACACACACAGGAGTATCAATGGCTGCTCTGTGGGAATGGAGCTCAGTAATTACAAGTAGTGCAATGGACAAGATGTTCCCTAACATTGGTACCCATAGCTTTATGCCAAGTAGTATGAGCTATGATGTTGTGCTTTGTATTTTTGAGAGCCAGTGTGATATAGTGGTTAGAGTGTCAGACTAGGTGTCCATTGGGGATAAAGGAGGGGTATAAATGACATAAATAAATACATAAAATCACAGGTTCCCCTAAACACATTTGATTACATACAACTTACTGTGATAGAAAATTCCAAGGATATTAACAAGGCTTATCTACAGTTTATTTATTTGCTTCATTTATATCCCACCTTTCTGCACAATGGAGACCCACAGTATCACATCATTCAGTATTCCTCCATTTTATCCTCACAACACCCCTGTGAGTGTGTGACTGGCCCAAGGTCACCCAGCAAGTTTCCATGGCAGATTGGAGATTCTACCCTAAATCTCCCAAAATCCTAGTCCTGCACTCTAACCATTCCACGACCCTGGCTGTCAACTGAATGCACATGACGCTGTGGACAGCTATGCACATATTTCTCTGAGAGTAAAAACTCAGTCCAGCAACTATGGTAGCGCAGGTGCTACCTCAGTCTAAGAGAGGGACAAATTGTCTGTTGAGGGAGGGGGCTGGAAGGGTATTACTACCAATAATCTGACTGGAGTTACAAATAGTAAGGGCAATGTCCGTTTGTTTTTATTTAGAATTGGCTTGCTATTTATGAGTTTTCTTATTGCGCATCTGTGAAAAACACATTTCTCTCAGCGTCAATGTTGATGACAGTGCCATGAACATTTTCATTCAACATTGTCCCCTCGGCACTGTAGTTTGGTTTGTGTGCATGACTGAAGTTGCAGCAAACATAGACACTTAAGCATGGTGGCTTGGACATAGTCCTAGGTTAGTTGGTTTTTGTGGCAGGGTATTGTTTTACAAATGACATGGCTATTTAAAACTTTTAATTTCTTGACCATTAATGGGATTTCCTAGAAATGAAGGATATGAGAGTAAGGTAAACATGAAAGAATTCCTGGACATGTGCCTACAAAACCCACTTTGAGTGCCTGGCTGACTATACATTTACCAGAATTTCATTAACATGCCAAGTGGGAGAAGAACCTCTGGGGCAAATGGTGCTTAATTCATAACTGACCCAAGCATTACAGATGTGTTAACACAGTAGTGATCGTGGATTGCTGTCACACAGCTGTGGTCAAATGACTGAAAGCAAACAAACTGAAAATGAACTCAGATAAGATGGAAGTGATGATGGTTGGGAAGACATACTTTGAAGGTCATTGTGTTCCCCACTTTTGATAGGGTTCAGTTGACCCTTGCAGATTCAGTTAAGAGCCTGGAGGTTATACTGGATTCAGCAGTGCTGCTAGAGAAGTAAGTCAATGAAGCTGCAAAAAAGGCCTTCTACCAACTCAGCCTAGGCTTGAAGATGACATGATTGATCTGGCCACCTGGATCCATGCTATGGTAACATCTGGACTAGACTACTGGAATGTACTTTCCATAGATAAGAACATAAGAACATAAGAACATAAGCAAAGCCATGTTGGATCAGGCCAGTGGCCCATCCAGTCCAACATTCTGTCACACACAGTGGCTAGAAATCCAGTGCCATCTAAAGGACTGTCAGTGAGGCCAGGACACCAGAAGCCCTCCCACTGCCTTCCTTCCAGCACCAAGACAACAGAGCACCACCTCCCCACAAAGAGAATACCATCTATCTCCTGTGGCTAATAGCCACTGATGGACCTCTGCTCCATATATTTGTCCAGTCCCCTCTTGAAGCTGGCAATGCTTGTAGCTGCCACCACCTCCTGTGGCAACGAATTCCATGTGTTTATCACCCTTTGTGTAAAGTAGTATTTTCTTCTATCTGTTCTAACCCGACTGCTCAATAATTTCATAGAGTGCCCACGAGTTCTTGTATTGTGAGAAAGGGAGAAAAACACATCTTTCTCTACCTTCTCTAACCCGTGCATTATCTTGTAAACCTCTATCATGTCTCCCCTCAGTCGTCTTTTCTCCAGGCTAAAGAGCCCCAAGCGCCTCAATCTTTCCTCATAGGGAAAGTGTTCCAACCCTTTAATCATTTTAGTTGCCCTTCTCTGTACTTTTTCCAGTGCTATGATATCTTTTTTAAGGTGTGGCGACCAGAACTGTACACAGTACTCCAAATGAGGCCTCACCATCGATTTATACAGTGGCATTATGATACCGGCTGATTTGTTTTCAATCCCTTTCCTAATAACCCCTAGCATAGCATTAGCTTTTTTTATGGCAGTCGCACACTGTGCTGACGTTTTTAGTGAGTTATCTATCATGACTCCAAGATCTCTCTCTTGGTCAGTCTCCGCCAGTTCAGACCCCATCAACTTGTATTTATATTTTGGATTTTTGGTTCCAATGTGCATTACTTTGCACTTGGCTACATTGAACCTCATTTGCCACATGGATGCCCACTCTTCTAGCCTCGACAGATCCCTTTGGAGTGCCTCACAATCCTCTCTGGCTTTCACCACCCTGAACAATTTTGTGTCATCTGCAAATTTAGCCACTTCACTGCTTAATCCCAATTCCAAATCATTAATAAACAAGTTAAAAAGCATTGGACCCAATACCGACCCCTGTGGCACCCCACTGCTCACCACCCTCCACTGTGAGAAGTGCCCGTTTATACTCACTCTCTGTTTCCTATTAATTAGCCAGTTTTCGATCCACAAGAGGACTTGGCCCTTTATCCCATAGCTACTGAGCTTACTTAGGAGCCTTTGATGAGGAACTTTGTCAAAAGCTTTCTGGAAGTCAAGATAAACAATATCTATCGGGTCTCCCTTGTCCACTTGTTTGTTCACTCCCTCAAAGAACTCTAACAGATTGGTGAGACAAGATCTTCCCTTACAGAACCCATGCTGAGTTTTCCTCATCAGCTTTTGGTCATCAATGTGCCCACTAATTTTATTTTTGATAATAGTTTCCACCAACTTACCCGGTATTGACGTCAGGCTGACTGGCCTGTAATTTCCCGGATCTCCCCTGGAACCTTTTTTAAAGATGGGGACAACATTAGCTACCTTCCAGTCCTCAGGAACAGATGCAGAGTTTAATGACAGATTACATATTTTTGTGAGGAGATCTACAAATTCACACTTGAGTTCTTTCAGAACTCTTGGATGTATGCCATCTGGGCCCGGTGATTTATCAGTTTTTAAATTATCTAGCAGTCGCATAACCTCCTCTCTCGTCACCTCAATGTGACTCAGGTCTTTCAAAACCCCTCCCAAAGTCAGTGCTTCTGGAGTGGGCATGCACTTCTTATCTTCCACAGTGAAGACAGAAGCAAAGAACGCATTCAGCTTCTCGGCCATTTCCCTATCACCCTTTAGTAATCCTTTTACGCCTTGGTCATCCAAGGGCCCCACTGCCTCTCCCCTCACAGTCAACTCAGAAACTCAGAACGCCACAGCTTGGTAATTGGGAGGTAGATGGAACATGCATATTACTCCCTTTCTGCAGCCAGTCCATTGTCAACTCATTAGTTACCAGGGTCAAGTCAAGGTTTTTGGCTATCACATACAAAGCCCTTAATGGCCTTGGCCTCTTGTATCTATGGGAGCACCTCTCTCCCTATGCTCTGCCATGACACCCCCCCCCCCCCAAAAGAAGGTATCCCTAGCCACCCCATTTTTTTTCTATTGTGGGGAAAAAATGACAACCACTGCAGAAACACATGGATTGTAGCTTCCCCAGGGTCCAATCTCCCTGAAGCTTGGGGGGTCTTTAGAGGACAGTGTCAGGGCTGTGACCCACAGCACTTCCATCTTGCTTTCCTCCCCTGCTGTAAATTTCCAGTATTTGTTTTTGTCTGCAGGTTTCCAAGAGCAGCTGGATTCCCAAGACAGTCTTATCGAGAATGGCTGGCCGCAGCGACCTTGGAGCCGTTACTTTCACATTCTATCTTAGCTGGGCTAGCAAAGGGGGGGGGGATTTGGACGGTTTGATATACTGTTACTGACCTTAACACGTCATTCTCAACAAGAGCTCTGTGTACAGCCAAAGCTCCTCTTAGCCTTTGGATTATCTATGGACACTTGCATATTCTGAATATATATTCTCTCAATAAAGAACCTTTGACTCAAGAGACGTTGGATTTCTTGCTGCAAGGGGTGGGAGATGAAATTAGAGTATCCTGCCTTCCATAGACTGGCAGACAGGAGTAGGTCCCTTGCAAATTCTGTGGATTTTGCTTGTAAAATGCCCCCCCAGCCCACCCACCCCAGATAGCTCTCCTAGTTTTCCCCATAGGGAATAATGGAGATTAGAGTTGGCTGAAGTCACCTTCTTTGAGGGGCCATAAAATGGCCCTCTGAAGTCCAATCTTCATGAAAATTTGGGGAGTCGTTAGAGGACAGGTAAGAGAAGGTCCCCAGCAAGTTTACTAAACTTTGGTCCTAAAATACTTCCTCAATTCCCTGGAAAGCCTCGAAGCACATTTCCCATAGGAAAGAACGACCAAATTTTACTGAATTTGCTCTGGATTGCCGAGCCAAACTGGAGAATGAATTCTCCCCACTCTGACTTTTTCAGGTTCAAGTATCAGGCATGTTTCTGAGCATTGGCTCAGATGCTTAATCGTGTTGCTATGATCTTTCTTCCCACCTTCTCCTTATCCCAGCCAAAGATGCTGTATGGAGAGGAGGAGGAAGAAGTTAAGAGAGAAGGAGGGTGCAGGAAGGATAAGTAGGGAGGCAGTGGTGTCAACTAGAAAACGGGAGAGTTTAAAACATGCCAGATTAAAAGCAAAACAGTTGGGGGGTATGCCAGATCTAAGGGCAAAAAGAGGGAAGAAGGAAGCGAATGCTGCCCCAAACTGATGCTCTGCAATGACTCGCTGATTATGACCATGAACACTCGCAAGTGCAGCTACAAGCATACACTGCAGTTACAAGACATGTGCAGGGACTGAAGTTACAGGACACATGCCCAACTAGGGGAAAAGTCGATACGGGCATGCTGTAGTACACATTCTAATTACTCGCAGAAACTCATGTAATTTGACTCATGTAGTTTTGCTCTTATACCCATATGAACTCTCTAACTTGGGTTTGGGAAAGTCACTCAGAACCAATTTGGAGGAATTAAGCTCATTCCCACTTCCACAGCCTGGCTAGCTTGTAAAACTGACACACTTGCCAATTATGGGAAGAGCAGAACATGTGATTTAGTGATCTTTCACTTGGATAGTGGGCAGCATGGCTTTTTTTCAGCTGGAACGCAGGGGAACGGCGTTTCGGAACCTCTTGAAAATGGTCACATGGCTGGTAGCCCCGCCCCCTGATCTCCAGATAGAGGGGAGTTTAGATTGCCCTCCGTGCTGCGGAGGGCAATCTAAACTCCCCTCTGTCTGGAGATCAGGGGGTGGGGCCACCAGCCATGTGACCATTTTCTCTGAGGGCAACCCACTGAGTTCCACCACCTCTTTTCCCAGAAAAAAGCCCTGGTGGGCAGGCAAGCTCAAAGTGCCCTTAATAGGTTATCAGTAACCATGAAACAACCAGATCTTTTCCAAAGTAAGGTCTAGAATTTATTGTGGGATAAAAAATGGTATTCAAGCATAAGAAAAGTGCAATTGTTGCGTTCAGAGGGACATGCATAAGAAGAGTTACATGAGATGAAAGTAAAAGATAAACCAAGCCTCTGGCTGAGAGGGAACTCTGCACCTGGGAATGGCCACAAGGAGGGAGAGAGGCATGTTAAAGAAGAGGAAAGGTAGAGTTTTCGGAGGAGAGGAGTGAACAGAGAAAGAGTTTACCTATCCTTGGTCTGCTGAGCCAGGTAGAGTGCAGTGTCAGTTTTGATGGTCCAGAGTTTAGGAGTAGGATTTACCAGGTCCCCTCAACCTCTGGGTGGGAAGCGAGAGATCGGGCACTTACCTCTGTTGCCTTTATCACGTGCTCTCAGGCTGTGTGATGATGTCACTTCCAGGAATATGATATCATCACTTCCTGGGAGTGCTCCCGTGCACCACAGCGGGCTAATTTTGGCCCACTGTGAAGCACAGGAGCTTTTCAAGGCCCTCCCAGCAGCACTCCCACACTCTGCAGTGAGCCAAATCGGACCCATTTGGGCTGAAATCAGTCTGTTGTAGAATGCAGGAGCACTGCTAGAGTGGTGCAACAGGCCCTGGAGTGCTCCTGCGCTTTGCAGCGGGCCAATATCAGCTCCAAACGGGTCTTATTCAGCCCACTGCAGAGTGGGCTGGAAGGTACGTTCCCCTGCTTGCCAGGTAAGCGGGGGTGGGGCGGAGGGTGGGAGTGGAGGATCTCCCACCCCCAGCAGGGGACTGGTAACCCTAGTTGAGAGAGAAGGGCCTCAGTCAGGATTCTGAAGCTCCTATGGAAAAGGATTACTGGTTCCAGAAGAGTGGAGTTAGCAGTCTTTGAGCCAGCATAAGGGGTTAGGTTGCCTGACTTTGACTACATGAACAGCAATAGTTTGCAGGGTGCAAAAAGTGCTGGCAGGGTAGAGGCTTCGCCCATGCATGTAGCAGATTGATAGAAGCAGGGCTTTTTTTCAGCTGGAACGTGGTGGAACGCAGTTCCGGAACCTCTTGAAAATGGTCACATGGCTGGTGGCCCCGCCCCCTGATCTCCAGACAGAGGGGAGTTTAGATTGCCCTCCGCGCTGCTGGGCAGTGTGGAGGGCGATCTAAACTCCCCTCTGTCTGGAGATCAGGGGGCGGGGCCACCAGCCAGGTGATCATTTTTGCCAAGGGTGATTTAAACTTTTTAAAACTCCCCCTTGTTCTAGTTGACCCAAAGTGACATTATTGGTCCTGGGAGCGTGTGCGCACTTTGTGCATGCACATGTGGTACCAGGGGCACCACCTCTCACCAAGAGTAGCCCCCTGTGCTGGCAACCCACTGAATCCACCACCTCTTTTCCCAAAAAAAAAGCCCTGGATAGAAGACATTCAGACGAGGTCAGTAGAAGTAATCAAGTCCATCTGGGTCCTTGATAGTAATCAGATTTTGTACTCTGGACGACTTGCCCTTGCTGATGAGATTACATTGATAGATGTCAGTGGGTGCAGGCCCCTCTTGGAATGGGTAGTCTTGCAGATGTCCCATCAGTCTCCTGCCCAAAGTTATGGCCACTTATTAGCATAGCCTAAAGAGAGCCTTGGCCTTACCTTCTCCAAAGTATTGCATTGGTAGCTCTTACAATGGGTGCCAAGATGAATCTAACCAAGATGGAGTCAGAGCAGACAGCACATATCTGGGGAGTCCCTGGTAAACAAATGGTACAAATGCATATATTGAAGGTGATATTTTATTAATATATTTTGGATATTTCCGTGTTTCCCCTCAACAAACTGCATCCTACCAGCATGCTGGGTTGTGCCACAAATGACAGACAGATCTAACTTACTCAGTCAAGCATTGAGTTGCCTGGTGACATGCAGATGGCTAATCCTTCTTTAATATATTTTTTCAGTGTATTATCTTAACACGACGATGTATTTGATTTCACACTGTGCAAAAGCCTGAAAGCATTAAAAATGTATCTCTTGTCTGCTGTAATACTCTGTGTGATACTCAAAAGACAAGGCTGAATAAATAGTTTTAGTATATCCCTGTGTTTCATTTCAACAGTTTCATGAAACAAGATCAAAGAAAGTTTGGCACAATATAAGAATGTAGAAATTACTTAACAAATTGCTCTAGTATGTTTGGTCTTCCAACCCAAGCAGAGAAAAAAGGATTTAATGCTCTGGAAACAAAGACTTAATAAGTACTCATTATTTTGATCCAGGGAAAAAAGGGTGCTACTGTTAGCCTCCAACATGTAACTATTAGGAGCCCAGAGAGAATAGAAGAAAACAAGTTTGTTAACCTATATTTATATCATAAACATCTCAAGAAGCTCCAGAACAGCTGCTGCTTACCAAAGAAGTTCAGTCCCATTTTTAATGTCTACCACCAGTATCTCAGAACTTGTTTCTCTAGTGTAGGTATCCCCAACCTTGTCGAGCTTTATTAGCATTTTGCAAACAAGTAGTGTACACTAATACAAAATGGCTGCAGGGGGGCAATCCCAACCACAGAACAGTTGTCTTGGAGGTTGAGATCAATCACAAAATATTGGGAAGTTCTAAAGCTTCTTGCAATGGAGGCAGCTGTGTTTGAACAGTTATTCCTTGCAGACAGCAAGGTGATGCCTCTTGAGCTCTTCTGAAACACCTCTGCTCCAGTGAGGCAGTGGGAAGCCAGAACTGGCTCTGTCCTTTAGGAAACAGATGCTTGGGAGAAGGAGGAAATCGGCATCAGGAAACACATCAGTGGACACTATGGTGCCCGTGGGTTCTCCATTAGAGACTGCTGTTCTAGTGCACAAGCACTATATAATCATATGATCAAGCACTGGGTACAGAACGCAGCATCATGTGAATTTCTAGCCTGACATACACATGCAGGAAAATGAAATGGCAGAGATGCAGGTGGTAGAATAGACTGTGCCATTTTGGACTGCAGGAGGCCTTTCAGGGTACAGAACATTGATTTGTGTCTGTGTGCATGTAGAGTATATACTACTGTTTTCAATGATTTGCTCTACTATCATAACATCTTCCAACATACTGTCAACTTTTACCTCAAAATGCCTGACATTAGCAGTTACATGAGCAGGCAGTGCTGGGCACATTTCTCAGTGACCCCTCCTTGCTCAGCTATTTTTGTTTTTTAAAAAATTCAATTTATATACTGCCCTTCAGGACAACTTAACACCTGCTCAAAGCAGTTTACAAAGTGTGTTATTATTCTCACAACAATCACCCTGTGTGATGGGTGGGATCTCTGCTCATTTTTTAGAATTTCTCATCTGTAACCCCTAGAGAAAGGTATGTGCTAGCATACACTTGCTTGTTTTCCATAAAGCCTGCAAGGCAGTTCAGCTAGGTTGTTCCAATGTGTACTTTAAGTGCCTCTAATTTGTATGTAATTTTTATTGTTAATTAACTTTCATGGTTTTAAAATTTGTTGCTATAATGTGAAATCATAAGCTGTTTTTTTCTATATTATTGTGAGGTGCCTAAGCCCCTTTCAGGAAAAAAGGGGAGGAGAAACAGAGGAACTATGTATTTAAAAAATAATACTCACTACTTTTGTTCTGGATAATTTTCAAGCTGCAAAATAAAGAAATGATGGAATCAATTGATGCTATGAAACCTTTGCTTGCTGTGCTGGTCTTCTGTTCACAGGGAGGTTTTTACATAGGGGAACGCTCCAAAATGTGACCCCTGTACCTGTGGCCTGAAGTACTGTAGTCCATTCCACCACCTCAGGTCTCTGCTTCCAGTTAACGGCTGGAAGAAAAAAAATCTCCCCCTCCTTTCATAGAGGCTTAATGGGATGTTATTTACCAGATGAAGTTATTTATTTCTACACCATGAAAAGCTTCAGATTTGCCTGTTTACACACATTTAGCCTCTATTATAGGGACAGGACTTTTAAAAATCCAGATTGTTGGCAACCCTATAGATTCCTTGCTACAAAGTAATCCATCTTAAATTTCAATGAGAAAGGTGGACTATAAATAACATAAATAATAAAAAGAAAAAAACTTGTCTAAGCTAATAAGGTTTTTTCCCCCAGCTGCATTAAAAAGATCCTTGTCTGTGTTGCTACAGATCTCAGCAACGGAGAAGTTGACAAGGTGGTTGTTGTTTTTTTAAGGAAGATGTGTGAAAGATACAGGTTTACCTTTACAAAAAGCAAGTTTGCATTTTTAAAGTTCTGGGAAGCAGCTCCATAAAGCTTTTGATAGATGTTTGCTTCCTGCCCTTATTATCATGTTTTGACATGCAGATTCTGGACTGCAACCATCAGAATCAGATAGGCTTCAAAGAATACAGCAGTTTCACATTTTAAGCATATATTATCACTGAAAGAGGTAATTCTAGAATCAAGTCCAGAATCTAAAATTACCTAACTGCATCACTATGCTTACATAATAAACTACTATTAGTTTTTAAGTGGTATGGTTAAAATATTGTCACTGCATATATGAGATTCTCTTTCCAAAGGAATTTCCTTGGGGCGGGGCAGGGCGGGGAGGGAAGGTTGTCAGAAACTGTCAATGAAAATGTTTAGCACATCTATTGCTAAAGTTTCTATAGGCCAGCAGGTGAAGTCAGCATTCCTGCCAATGCTGAGGCTGCATTCAGAAATCAATTTTAAGTCAACAGTGATACTCACCACGGTTAGAAAATAGTTACCTTTGATCTATGAATGTAGGTGTACAGGTTAGTCAGAGTTAGTTTTTCCTTTACAAACTAAGTTTTTAACTATGCAGTTCTAAGCAGATTTATATCCTATTAAAGCATACTGGTGTCAATAGACTTAGAAGGCTGTAACTCTGCTTATGATGGCACTGCAAGAATTCTGGTTTGTAGAGGTGAACCTACTTCCCATTAATCTCTGCATCTAACCATAGGAGAAGGAAAAGAGTTAAAAGAGAGAGAGTATGGCAAGTGTATATGCCTGTGAAAAAGCTGCATTTTTGCACATTCTGTGATAATGTTGGTTAAACATGATCTCTTAAGGCAGCCCTAGCAAATGGACCTGGTCAGATTTTCTCAACATTCTTTCCAATGTAGAAAGAAAGAAGAAGGTTAACTTGAAATATTTCACTGGAAGAAAAAAGAACCAGGCCAAAAATTAGGTCAGGCTGTTTTAAAATGGACCATATTGGCCCATTGTATGTCACTGTCCGTGACTCCAGAAACTAATCTTAAAATTCTCAATGAACTCTCAGTTGTTTTGAGCAACAATAACAGAACTCTATTTACTCTATTTACTCATAATTATTTAATCAACTATAAAGTGTTTTTGTCCCTAGATGAGTGATCCAGTGTCTTCGAATACCTAGGGATATTGCAATATATTGTAACATAGTTTGTCATACTTACAGCATTGATTCGTTTTGACATTACTAATATCACTGGAATTTTCTTTTATTGTTTCTAATTAGGGTCGGCAAATGGCTTTTCTAGTGTGAATCAATAAGATACTGGGGGTGAATTGTATAATATTTATTAAATCTGCATTTACTGTACTTTTTGTAGCTGAGCATCAATCAATGCTACAGTATTGACATAGTGATTTTTTAATCAATTCACTATCTGCTACCATACACCTTCTATGAATCTGTATAAAGAATAAATTGTCAGAAACAAACATCAGACCATTTTTGTCATCTTTATTGCTAGTAAAGTTTCAACAGCAGCCATAAAACAGAATATGAACCCAATAAACCATTTGCTTATACTATAGTAGCTGAAGTGTGTCACAATGGAAGGGCATACTAATTTTCCAGCTCAGCACCACTCCACCCTCCCTGCCCAAAGGCTCAACCTGGTTACAATTTCTTCTCTGTTTAAACTACTTTTTTTTCCTTTTGCAAATGTATCTGCCAGGATTGCTTTATTTATTTTCACTTCATTATATCACACTTTTCTCCCCAATGTGGACTCAAAGCAGCTTACTTCATTCTTGTCTCCTCCATTTTATCCTCAAAACAACAACCCAAAGAGGTAATAGATGATTTCTCTGAGAATCTTTGCTGGCAGCTCGTTGGGGGGGCTGTGTGCCCCAGGCGTCGAGTTGGTGAGCCTACCTGTGAAGAAATCAAAATAAACAAGATTGGTGCATATCAAGCAGAATTTTCACCTCTTTGAACACACTCACCTTGGATGAAGGCGATCCATGAATATCCACCTTTGGTGGAGACAGTCTTGTGAAGAATAATTTACAGTCTTGTGAAGAATAGTTCCGGTGTATTTGCAATATCAAAGAAGAAAAAATATATCTTTGTCTCCGGGATTTTCACAGCCATTTTGAATTTTTGTATTGTTATATAAAATAGAGATCATTGTAGGGAAGATTATTGTTAAACTGTTTCATATTTGTCTCTTGATATTCAATAGGACTAGTATGGAGTAATTGTACATAGGAATTAGTATAAGCACTTATAGCACTTCACACTTTAGCATTGCACTTTGGATAAAAATTACCAAAAAATATTACTAAATTATTAAAATATTTTAAACATATTTATTTGAGTATTACTATGAGTTGTCTTACAGTATCATATCAAACTTACTGGTAGCCATTTATTATATGTGTGGAATGGAGAGCATTTCCATGATAAAAAATGCTCACATATCAAGAGACAGCATTATATATACTGACAATCACCACTTATTTTATACTACTTCAGGAACTATCATTTTACATGCTTTTCACTCTGTTCTCTATTTTGAAGGCTCAGAAGAGATTACAAGAATGTTATAAAAAATCCCCATTCAGAAAAGATTAAAACATAGGCTTAAGGGACCCAGCTGTTGGGAACCGCTCCAGGCAAAAAGGTGTTAACAGTTCTTCCAAAAATTGTCCTATTAATGCTTTTGTCAATGCCTGAGAAAAGGAATTAGAACATTTGTGGAATAGCCTCTGTGCTTTATCCATGCTTTTTTATTATTAATCTGTTGCAGCTTCAAGAGTCGTGCAGGATTGAGACCAACAAAGGTTCAGGAAGGAAAGCAATTTTATTAGCCGGCTAGAGCTCAGCGTGACTTCTGCCACTCAAAGAAACCGAGCCCCCTAACACAAACAGCAACTTGCTTAAATACATTCTTGTCAGGCAGAACACATAACTAAATCACATGCCATAGTTACAGACCTGTCATTGGTTAACTAACATCATGCTACATAACTTGGATACATGTATGAGCCTCAAACTGGCTCCCTCTGGTAATTTTCCACTCTCTTTAGGCTGCGGCCTGCTTCATTTCCCCCCTTTCGGCCCCTGAAGCAGAGCAGAAGTGGGCCGAATTACAAACATAGAGCCGCAGCTACTTCTCTGGTTCTGGTCTACAAGTTTTCCTCCCACTGCCCCTCCTCCGGGGTAGGTCGCATTTTGTGTAACACCTCACTGTTCCGAGGACAGTGAGGTGAATGTCATTAAGTGTGCACTAGGGGCAAATTCCCTTGTGGGTGGGGTCAACACTGGGGTCGCCAACATTGTCATTTTCGAAACAGTAGACTGTATAAGACGTATAATGCAGGGAATACAACAGGGGAGTATGATAGCTCCAACTAAAGCACATCCCACAAAGAGCAGAAGTTGTCTCCACCAACCACCTCCAAACAATGAATCCCACCATCCAGGTACAGGTACATGGGATATCTTACGGATGTTAGAAGCTATATCTGTGACCGCTTGCCCATTGTCATCGATACGAAGGCAGCAATCAGTTAAATTAAATTTCCCACATACACCTCCTTCCTCTGCCAGCAAGTAGTCTAAAGCCAATCTATTTTGATAAATAGCAGCTCTCATTTGAGTCTGCTGTCGGGCCAGAAGCTCAAGGGCTGAAGCAGTCTGGTTTGTTATTATTTCAAGGACTGCTTGAAGCCGGATTATGCGGTTTAACATATAAACTGGAGTTCGATAGCCCCAGGACCCATCTTGAGCCCACGTAGCGGGCCCATAGTATTCTATAATTCGCTGTGGAGGCCACTCATCTCCCCATTGAGTTCCCCCGATGTCTATTGACCGCTTAGAGTGTTGTAAATCATCGAACAAGGGGATTCCCAGAGTCTGACCCAGCTGGTTGGGTAAAAGGAAAAACTCCGGTCGTATAGTTCCTATTGTGCAGGAACCTGTCCATCTCCGGGGGAGTCGGGAATAAGCGGTGGACCCACATACCCAGTATAGACCATCAGGGGCATCCCAAGTATGAGTCAGGCTTTGAGGGCTCTCCCAATAGGACTTTAGGAGGGTATGGTTCACCCAGGGATTACCTGTCAGGGGCACCTGCCCATCAGTCCACCAAGTAGCCTTCGTGTCACTTGCATTAACTACCAGGGCAGTTCGGCAAGGGGTTTCACCGACTCGGATCGTATAATTGGGAACCTGGGATTGGGTAAGACAAAAGGTGCCAATAACGGGGGAGGCTAAAGCCCAACTATGTGGCCGAATCTGATGAGCAGTCCTCACAGAATGATTCCATTGAGTTAACATTTCAGGAGTAACTTCTATTGCCACCCAAGGCCATTGCTCACTCATAAGAGGTCCCCCACATACCAACAATCAGTAACATTTAGGGAAGCGGCTATTTGTTCTGCCAGTGTTAGAAAGAGATTCCGTCCAGGAACTGGGACTGGTACGTCTTGTGCCACCTCCTGATACAAAGAAGAATACACCACCGATGAAGGTCTAGCAGTGATTGCAGCCAGAGGTGCTTCAGGAACCTTAGAAACCTTTGTTCTGGCCTTCTTTATAATCGGGGTCCAACGTGCAGTGGGTAAGAAACAGACCCATGTGGGATGAGAACAACCAACTCTATTCTGTGAACGGGCCATAATATACCATTTCCCCCATCTCTGACACGGAGATGCACTGAGACGTTGATAACACAGCTCATTAATAGTGGCTAGCGAATAGAACACTCGATTCCCTCGCTTATAGCCATAACAATGAGAACATAAATTAGAGTGGGTGGGTAAAAGGAGTAGGCTGCATACAATTATGACAGGGCTTATATCCATAATGCTGGCAGTTGCAAGTGGGACAAATCTCAATAACTGACCGGCTGCACAGCCTATGTCTATGTAAAAAGAACAGTAGAAAGTAAGAGTGGACCAGAGGCCAAGTAGGCAACCTGCAACAATAAACAATGAGTACAAAATACTATAAAGGATATCACTTCATGGGCAAGATCCACCGACGATCTAAGCTTCAGCTGTGGGTAGACTAGTCAGCTTCTGGGGTGACTAGACCAGAGCCTGCTCCTGCTATGGACCTGGCAGTGTCTGGTGTATGCGGGTTCAGAGTTACTGGAACTGGAGCCTGCGAATCTAGCTGTTCCCAGTAGGCCTGGATCCGGAGGGTATTCTCTTCAGGCGGAGGCGAAGGGGATCATCTAGGTGCGCCTCTGAAACCCAAGGCGCAGCAGCTGGTTTAACATTAGTCCAGTGAACCCATGCTGCAATGCCTTCTACCTTAGCTGCTGTGGGGGTGGCTAATAAAACAACATACGGACCCCTCCACTTAGGCCCCAGGGGAGTTACACACCAGTCTTTCACCCAAACTTCATCCCCTGGCTGATACTTGTGCACCGGGTTAAACACAGGGAGGGGTTGTTGTTCCCCTACATACTTGCGAAGTTGCAGTAACGTTTTGCCGAGTGCCATAACTTGTTCCCTGAGTACCAGATCTCCTAGCTGACAGGGGTCTCCTGTTACACCTTGCAAGATAGGGGCTGGTCTGCCGAACATCAGTTCAAATGGGGATAATTTTGTACGCTTATTTGGCAGACAATAAACTTGAAAAAGAACTATGGGCAGGGCTTGAGGCCACTGCAGACCAGTTTCCTGACAGACTTTTGCTAATTGAGTTTTGAGGGGCCTATTCATTCTTTCCACCTGACCACTACTTTGAGGTCTGTATGCTGTGTGCAACTTCCATCGGATTCCTAGCAACCTAGACACATCTTGGACTATTTTGTCAATAAAACTTGGGCCATTGTCACTCCCAATTATGGCTGGCAGGCCCCACCTACAAATAATTTCCCGAAGTAGGCACCTGATAACTTCCCCTGCCTTCTCAGTTTTTGTTGGAAATGCTTCTACCCACCCAGAATAGGAATCTACAAACACTAACAGATATTGAAAGACCTGGCACCGTGGCAATTCAGTGAAATCTACTACCAGTGATTGAAACGGCAGAGACCCAGGGGGCTGGAACCCAGGAGGAGGACCTGGCCCTTGTCGGGGATTATTTCTGGCACAGACAGCACAACTTCTAGATATTGCCGCACACAGTCCCTGTTTAACAGTTCAGCTAATGCAGATTTTCCATAATGTGTGGCTTCATGGGCAGTCCGCACTATAGCATGAGCAACTGACTCTGGTACAAAGAGCCTCCCATCAGGGAATTGGAGCCATCCATGTTGTCACTGGACATTCTGTGTACTGGCCCCATCTTCCTCCTCTTGAGAGTATTTAGGGGTCCATTCGGACACTCGGACTTGAAAAATAGGGCATTGAAGAGAAGACAGTTGCAAATATTCTTTCCTAGCGGCTGCCTTTGCAGCCTCATCTGCCCACCGGTTTCCCTTAGCTACAGGACTTAATGGTTTCTAGTGTGCCCGACAGTGCATCACCGCTACCTTCAGTGGGGCATGGACAGCCTGAAGCAACTGCAGAATTTCAGGGCCATTCTTAATTCCCTTCCCAGAGGCAGTGATAAGGCCTTTCTCTTTATATAGTGCCCCATGAGCATGCAGAGTAAGGAAAGCGTATTTTGAATCAGTCCAGACATTAACCTTTAATCCTTCGGCCAGTTGAAGGGCCCTTGTTAAGGCAATGAGTTCCGCCTTTTGGGCAGAGGTATTAGCAGGTAGGGGCTTGGCCTCAATGACTTTCACATGGGTGACAACAGCATACCCCGCACGTCTTATTCCCCGGTCAACAAAACTGCTGCCATCAGTAAAGTAATCAATGTTTGAGTTCGGCATGGGAACATCAGTCAGGTCCTTTCTTTTTTTTTTTTTTTTTAAATAAATTTTTTATTTTTCATAGCTACAAAACACTACACAAGACTATCACAAGGAAAGGAAAGGGGAGAGGGAAGGGACAAAGGGGGGGGTGGAAAAAGAAAAGGGGGGGAATGAACTACAAACACTAAACACTACACTTCAATGTTTCCCTTCATACTGTCATAATACAAAAATAGCTCCATAAAATAATGATGGAGTGGTTAATCATACAGAGAATAAACATTTCAAATTCTGATTAAACTTTCCTCCCCCTTCTAGGTCCCAGACGCAATTCTCTCTGTGCAACTGCTGTTGCGATGCTCTCCTCCTCCCCCCCCCCTCCGGCTCCTCCTTTTCTTCGTTCTTGGTGCAGCAGAGTTCTGGGTTTTTATTCTCAAAATCCTTTAGTTGATCTTCTGATAATATCTTATAGGCCTGATCTTTATATCTGAACCATATTCCTTCCGGGAATAACCATTTGTACTTTATTCCATGGTCCCTCAGAAGTGCTGCAAACTTTTTATATTTAAAACGCCGTTTCCGGACTAGAAATGGAACGTCCTTCAAAATCTTGACTTTCAAACCCATAAAGTCCAAATCCGCATTGTATGAGTTATATAGGATGGTGTCCCGAATCTTTTTAGATGAAAAGTCAATAATGATCTCACGAGGCAACTGTCGCTTTGTTGCATATTTTGAAGAAGCCCGACGGACCTCCAAAATGGCGCTTTTGACCTCTTCTTTAGTCGTCCTCGCGGGTGTCGCCAGTAGTTCCGAGACCAAATCCCACAGATCCTCATTTTCCTCCTCTTTCACGTTTTGGAGACGCAAAATTGTCTGCGTTCGTTCCACCTGTAGCCCGATCAGCTGGTTCTCCACCAACTTCAGCTCCTTTTTTGTAGCCTTCACAAGTGACGCACTTTCCAGAGCAGACTTTTCTGCCCCCCCCCGCTGCTGCCTTAATGGTTTTCACCTCGCTTTCAATTGAGCCCACCCTTTGATCAGTTTCGTTCAGCTTGTCAACAAAGGGTTTTATAGCTTCCACCACCGCCCTGCGTACCAACTCTTCGAGCGACTCCCCCTTCTGCAAGGTAGCCGAGATTGACTTACCGAGAGCGGGACTTTGCTTCTTTGCTGCCATTTTGGGGGGGGGGGAGCGCCAACAAAATTCTGGAACTCAACGAAGGGGAAGAGCGAGTCTTCTTCAGATCAACCTCTCCTTCACAAACGCTTGTAGAACAGAAGGGATTCGCTTGTTTACAGGCTTCCGCCTGTTTCTTTTACTTGCCGTTTCTCGTTGCCCGGCGGCACTCGAGGCGCCGCGCACATCTGCCGGCCTCCATAGGGACAAACGGGCAATTCCCCCCCCGCATTGATTTCGGGGAGTTCTTCCCGCCGCGTCCCGGACCCTGGCTCCCTCCCTGGGAGTCCTGGGGGCTAATCCTTACGGGTCAGCCGCCCGGTCAGGGTGCCCGGTCGTTTCCTCCCGGACCAGCCGAGAGGAGCGTCCGGCATGGCTGAGAAAACGAAACCGAATCATCAGTCAGGTCCTTTCGACTAGAATATACTTCATCCATAGTCTGAAGACAGTCATGTTCTGGACATTCATCACTAACAGGGAGTAGTGATGCTGGGTTAAGGGCACTAATCACCCCGATCTCAACCTGTGGGTTCTCGCACAGAAGCCCCTGATATCGAGTCATGCGAACATTTGTGAACCAATAGCTCCCCCTATAGTCCATCAGGGCAAGTACTGAATGGGGAACCTTAACACAGACCTTCTGTCCTAAAGTCAGCTTCTGTGAATCTTTAACCAGCTCTGCTGTGGCTGCTACTGCACGGAGGCAGGCTGGCCAGCCTTTTGCCACAACATCTAACTGTTTTGACAGGTAGGCTACAGGTCATTCCCAGTTTCCTAAACGCTGAGTTAATACACCAGCTGCAGTGCCGTTTCGCTCATGCACAAAAAGACAGAAGGGCTTCATAATATCTGGCAGGCCAAGAGCTGGAGCCTCTAACAGTTGTTGCTTTAAAGTTCTGAAGGCTTGCCTCTGCTCTTCTCCCCATAAGAATGGGTCATGTTCTCCCCCCTTCATGGCTTCATATAGTGGCCGTGCTATCTCAGCAAAATTAGGAATCCATATCTGACAATAACCTGCAGATCCTAGAAACTCCCTCACACGCCTACGGGACTTGGGTTCTGGAATGGAACAGCTTCCTTACGCTCGTGTCCCAGGGATCTTGTTCCTTCTGATATTTCAAAGCCTAAATACTTTACTCGGGGCTGACATAACTGGGCTTTCTTCTGAGACACCTTATAGCCTGCCTCATAGAGGACTTCAAGTAGCTTCTGAGTAGCTTCATAGCATGCCTCCCATCCCACTGCTGCCACCATCAAGTCATCAACGTATTGAAGCAACACCCCTTGTCAAGGGGAAAATGAGCTAAGACTTGGGCCAATGCTTGGCCAAACAACACAGGGCTATTCTTGAAGCCTTGGGGAAGCCTTGTCCAGGTATACTGTAACTTACGACCTGTATGCTGATCTTCCCATTGGAAGGCAAAAAGGGGCTGGCTAACAGGGGCGAGCCTCAAACAGAAGAACGCGTCTTTGAGGTCCAAAACGCTAAAGTAGCTCGCCCTCTGCGGGACATGGCCTAACAAGGTGTAGAGGTTAGGCACCGTAGGGTGGATTGTTACAGTTCGTTGGTTAACTGCCCGCAGATCTTACACTGGCCTATAATCCCCTCCTGGCTTCTGGACTGGCAGCAAGGGGGTGTTCCAGGGAGACTGACACTCCTTTAGGATGCCATACTTGAGGAGGTGATCTAGATGTTTCTGTATGCCCTGTATTGCTGCAGTAGGAAGACGATATTTTCTTATACGGATGGGTTGGGCTCCAGGTTCTTTCTGGACTACTATAGGAGTATGGAGCCTTGCCAAACCTGGGGGATTGTCTTCTGCCCAGACCCTTGGAAATCGATTCCATTCTTGTGAGAGTGAAGGTGATTGTTCACTGCCCCTAAGCTGGTAGAGCCTCCATTCTTCCTCTAGAGGGCACTCTAATACGTATGCTCCTGTATCTACGGAACTCATAGCAGGGGAGCCAATTCCTAGGGTCACATCTTCTGGTTTTTCAAATGATATGGTAGCCCGCAATTTAGACAGCAGGTCTCGATCTAGCAATGGGACAGGGCACTGGGGCACATATAAGAACTGGTGGTGCACAACATGTGAGCCAAGATTACAAGTCCGGGCAGCCAGGAAAGGTTGTCTCTGGCAAGCCCCTGTTGCCCCCCTTACAACTATTGTTTTTCCTGTGACTGGAGCCACTGGCTGTGTTACAACTGAATGTTCGGCCCCTGTATCTACTAAGAAAGATATATTTTGGCCCCCTACAGAAACTTCGACCATGGGCTCCTGGGGGCCAAGACTGAAGGTGCCCGGTCTGTCCTATGCTTCCCACTCCTCTTCAACTTCCCATCTGTATCCATCCTCATTTAGGGCTGCCGCCACGGTCGGCCCACGTCTCTCATACAAACCTTCACTTACTACTCCCTGATTCCCGTAGCCATCTCTTCTTCCTCGGTAATCACCTCGTCCCCTTCCACGTCCTCTGACATTCTGCAACCTTTCTCTACACTCGTTCTTCCAATGGCCCTCTAGGTGGCAGTAGGCGCATTAATTGGGGCCCAGGGGCCTCCGAACCCTTCTTCCAATCCCGGCTCCCCTTCCCCTTCATTGGGGTGCCCCGCGCTGTGGAAATTGTGTCAGGGCCACTGCTAACAACTCTGCTTTCTTCTTCATCTTCCTCTCACTTTGCCTCCTTTCTTCCTGTTCCCTGTTAATAAAAGTCTTATGTGCTATCTCCAGGATCTGCTCTATATTCATGCCTAGGAAGCCATCTTGTTTCTGTAGTTTCCTTCTTATGTCCCCTGCTGCCTGGCTGACAAAGGTGGTAAGAACCATCCTTTTATTCTCCTCTGCTTCTGGGTCAAATGGCATGTATTGCTGGTAAATTTCGTAAATTCTCTCTAGAAATGCCCCAGGAGGCTCATTAGGTTTTTGATGGCACTCCTGTATCTTACGCATATCTGTTGCTTTCTTCCCTGCCGCCTGAATTCCTTTCAGTATAGCCTGTTGATATATAGCCAATCTATCCTTATGGTCCTTATTATTGGGGTCCCACCCTGGGTCTTCCACTTGGAAAGCAGCCTTTAATATAGTTTCTTCATCTTCACCGTCCTTTTTAAAGGTCAACAACCATTTCTTTGCCCCCTGAATTATATGCTTACGCTCCTCAGTATTAAAGAATGTGATCAGGAGCTGATTGCAGTCCTGCCAGGTTGGCTGGTGGCTATTAATGATTGACCCAAATAAAGTGGTCACTGGCTCAGGTTGCTCCGAGAACGAAGGGGTCTGGGTCTTCCAATTGTATAAATCAGTGGTGGTAAATGGTTGGTAAATTAGCTGGGTGGCTCCTGTTCTGGGGTCCACAGTCTCCCTTAAGGGGCAAGTATTAGTGGCCTCTCCTTCTAACGGCGGCTTCTGAATCCCCTCCTCTTCTGCACCTTCTCCCTCAGCCTGCTTTTTCTGTGCCTGTGCCTGTGACCGCGTCACTGGCGGGGTCGTCCTCCTACTTCCTTCCCCTTCCTCGGGCACATAGGACAGAGGAGACATTCGTCTTTTGGGGCCTGTTGCACTAACTTCATCTTTGGGCGGAGGCCAGCATCGAGTGGAGCTGTGGGGCTGACTGGGGCTCCCCTAGCGGGTAGAGCTGGATAGAGACTTCCCTGTGGTTGTAGTCCTCCCGGTTGTGGGCCTGCTTTCCTTCCCCTATCAAGGACCAGAAGCCGTGCCTCCATTTTCTTAGCCCTGCCTCTGATGAAGTGAGCTCTAGGTTATAGAAGCGTGTTAGTCTCCACAAGGCACTTTTTGGGACTGACAGAGTCGACGCAGGCTGTCGCTTTCTCCTTCCAACTGGCGTCTGTCACTGCGGGACACAAAATAAGGGATACGAACGAAAACTTTATTGATCGAAACGTGCCTTCAGAGAACTGGGTTCATTGGAAGACAAGCAGAGGACTGTTTAACAGGAGAGGGTAAAAGCAGGATCCAGATGATTTTAAACAGATCCTCATGAATTCATATGATTTTTATGTTGAAATAAAACAAAAAGGCTATCATATTTTAGATCATGTCCTAGTCTACAAACAGCAATAAAACAATAATGCATCCACTAATTTGTGGTGCTACCACAGCACAAAAACATGCTAAAAAAACACGGATCCTCATGGATCCTATTGATTTTTACATGGGGCCACCCAAAACACACCATACAATACTAGATCATGTCCATTGACACAAATTGGACCAAAAAAACCAGCCATCCTCCGCTTCGTGGCACCGCCACAGGGCAAAAACATGGTGCAACTGCACAGATCCTCACGGATCCTCTTGATTTTTACGTGGGATCATCCAAAATCCACCATAGAATAAAAGATCAGGTCCATTGGCACAAATGAGACCCAAAAATTCAGCCGTTCACCTCTTCGTAGCACCGCCATGACGCAAAAACATGCTAAAAAGCCACGGATCCTCATGGATCCTCTTGATTTTTACATGGGATCACCCCAAATCCACCATACAATACTCAATCATGTCCATTGCCACAAATGGGACCCAAAAATTCAGCCGTCCACCACTTCATGGCACCGCCACGGGGCAAAAACATGCTAAAAAGCACAGATCCTCATGGATCATCTTGATTTTTACATGGGGTCACACAAAATCCACCATACAATACTAGATCATGTCCATTGGCACAAATGGGACCAAAAATTCAGCCATCCACCGCTTCGTGACACTGCCATGGGAGAAAAACATGGTTCAAAAGTACAGATCCTCATGAATCCTCTTGATTTTTACGTGGGATTATCCAAAATCCACCATACAATAAAAGATCAGGTCCATTGCCACAAATGGGACCTAAAAATTCAGCCGTCCACCTCTTCGTGGCACCGCCATGAAGCAAAAACATGCTAAAAAGCCACGGACCTTCATGGATCTTCTTGATTTTTATATGGGGTCACCCCATATCTGCCATACAATATTAGATCAGGTCCATTGGCACAAATGAGACCCAAAAATTCAGCCATCCACCTCTTCGTGGCATCGCCATGAAGAAAAAACATGCTAAAAAGCCATGGATTCTCATGGATCCTCTTGATTTTTACATGGAGTCACCCCAAATCCACCATACAATACTCAATCATGTCCATTGCCAAAAATGGGACCCAAATATTAAGCTGTTCACCCCTTTGTGGCACTGCCATGAGGCAAAAACATGGTTCAAAAGCACGGATCCTCACGGATCCTCTTGATTTTTAAGTGAGGCCATGCAAAATCCACCATACAATACTAGATCAGATCCATTACCACAAATGAGACCCAAAAATTCAGCCGTTCACCTCTTTGTAGCACCGCCATGAAGCAAAAACATGCTAAAAAGCCACGGACCTCATGGATCCTCTTGATTTTTTCATCGGGTCACCCCAAAATCACCACACAATACTCAATCATGACCATTGCCACAAATGGGACCCAAAACTTCAGCCATCCACCTCTTCGTGGCACCACCGCGGGGCAAAAACATGGCTCAAAAGCAGGGATCCTCACGGATCCTCTTGATTTTTAAACGGGGCCACGCAAAATCCACCGTACAATACTAGATCAGATCCATTACCACAAATGGGACCCAAAAATTCAGCCATCCACCTCTTCGTGGCACCGCCATGAAGCAAAAACATGCTAAAAGCCACGGATCCTCATGGATCCTCTTGATTTCTACATGGGGTCACCCAAAAACCACCACAGAATACTCAATCATGACCATTGCCACAAATTGGACCCCAAAATTCAGCCATCCACCGCTTCGTGGCACCGCCACAAAGCAAAAATATGCTAGAAAGGCACGGATCCTCATGGAACCTCTTGATTTTTACACGGTGCCTCCAAAAATCCACCCTACAATCCCAGATCATGTCCATTGTCACAAAAGGGACAAAAAACCACAGCGGGGCAAAAACATGGCTAGAGTCACGGATCCTCAAGGATCCTCTTTATTTTTATGTGGGGCCACCCAAAATCCACCTTACAATACCAAATAAGGTCTATTGCCACAAATGGGAAGAAAAATTTTAGCCATCCATCACTTCATGCCACCACCACGGTGAAAAAACATGGTTCAAAAGCACGGATCCTCATAGATCCTCTTGATTTTTACATTGGGTCATCCAAAGTCCACAATATAATCCCAGATCATATCCTTGCCACAAATTGCACCAACAAATTCAGCCAGCCACCACTTTGTGGCACCACCACAGCACAAAAACACGATTCAAAAGCACGGAATCTCAAGGATCCTCTTGATTTTTACATGGGGCCACCCAAAATCTACTATACACACCCAGATCATGTCCATTGCCACAAAGGGGACCAACAAACGCAGCCATCCACCATTTTGTGGTGCCGCCAAGACGCAAAAACAAGGTTCAAAAGCAAGGATCCTCATGGATCCTCTTGATTTTTATGTGGGGCCACCCAAAATATACTATACAAACCCAGACCTTTGCGTTGCCACAAATGGGACCAAAAAAATCAGCCATCCACCCCTTTGTTGCACCGCCACGGCGCAAAATTATGGCTCAAAAGCACGGATCCTCAAGGATCCTCTTGATTTTCACATGGGAACACACATACTCCACCATACAACTCTAGATCATGTCCATTGACACAAATGGGACCTGAAAAACCAGCTGTCCACCGCTTCGTGGCACCGCCACGGGGCAAAAACATGGTTCGAAGGCACGGATCCTCACGGATCCTCTTGATTTTTACATGGGGTCCATCATCGAGTTTTCATCTAAAAGGATCCGAGACACTATCCTATACAACTCATATAATGCGGATCTGGATTTTCTGGGTAATAAAGTCAAGATACTGAAGGACGTCCCATTTTTAGTTTGGAAAAGAAGATTTAAGTATAAAAAGCTCGCAGCTCTTCTGAGGGAACGTGGAATAAAGTAAAAATGGCTATTTCCGGAAGGTATTTGGTTCAGTTACAAAGATCAAGCTTACAAGATAACATCAGAAGATCAATTAAGGGATTTTGAGGACAAAAATCAAGAATTTCAGCAAGACACCAAGCAAGAAGAAAAGGCGAAGTCTGAAGCGGGGGGGAGGGAACGAGCATTGCGGCTGCAGTTGCTCAGAGAGAATTGCGTCCGAGGCCCAGGGGGGGGAGGAAGACTTAATTTGGCAACTGCTGGGCAGGGCAGAGCAGAGTCACCTGGGCTCAGGAGCACATGGTCTGCAGCTGCTAGAGGAGGTAAGGGCTTTTTGCCTTTCTTGGCTGTGGTGGGTTAAGCTGAGAAGCTAAGGGTGGTCCTCTCTAGCTTTGGGGCTTTTTGTGTGTAGTTTTGTGTTGGTTTGAGTGTAGTTTTGAGGCTGAGTGTGTTTGGGCTTGATTGTGTTTGAGGGTGAGTGTGTTTGTAAGGCTGCTGGGGGTTGCTGGAGTACAAGCCACACCCCCCCTTTGTGCTCACCTCCTGTGCTTAGCAGGAAGTGACCTTTTGCATTGAAAAGGCAACTGCTGGGCAGGGCAGAGCAGAGTCACCTGGGCTCAGGAGCACATGGTCTGCAGCTGCTAGAGGAGGTAAGGGCTTTTTGCCTTTCTTGGCTGTGGTGGGTTAAGCTGAGAAGCTAAGGGTGGTCCTCTCTAGCTTTGGGGCTTTTTGTGTGTAGTTTTGTGTTGGTTTGAGTGTAGTTTTGAGGCTGAGTGTGTTTGGGCTTGATTGTGTTTGAGGGTGAGTGTGTTTGTAAGGCTGCTGGGGGTTGCTGGAGTACAAGCCACACCCCCCCCTTTGTGCTCACCTCCTGTGCTTAGCAGGAAGTGACCTTTTGCATTGAAAAGGCAACTGCTGGGCAGGGGCGCGAGCCTTTGGCGCGAGCCGAAGGGCGAGAGCTAAAGGGCTCTTGGCCTGTGGCTCTTAGCCGGGGGATCATAGCCGTTTTCTTTCCTCTTAGTGTGTTATTCCTAAAACAGAATAATGAAGTCAGAATGCCAGCAGGGGGTTGGGGGCTTTCCAGTGTATTGCACTGAGTGTCACATGTATGACTACCTGCCTTCTGGTCAGAAGTCCTGGATGTGTGCTCGCTGCAAGGAGCTCCTGGTTCTCAGGGAACGAGTACGTACCCTTGAGGCCAAGGTGGCTGACCTGGAGAAGCGGAGACAGTTAGATAGGCACGAGGACAAGATTCTCAGGGACAGGACAGATGTGTCCCACTCTAAAAATGGCAGCGTTCTTGTTGTCAAGGAGAATGAGGATCTTGTGGAATCAGGGCACCGTATTGAGGATAAGGGGAACATGCCCTCAGAAGGGACCTCTTCTTCAGTTGGTGAGCAGGTTTCCTTTCGCATCAAGGAACCATCCCTGGGTGGGGCGGGAGGGAGGCTCTTGGTAGTTGGTGATTCGATCCTTAGACAAGTAGATAGCTGGGTGGCACAACCGCGTTCTGACCGTATGGTGACTTGCCTGCCTGGTGCGAAGGTAGCGGACATTACGCGTGTTATAGATAGGCTGGTAGATAGTGCTGGGGAAGAGTCAGCGGTCGTGGTCCATGTTGGAACCAACGATGTTGGGAAATGCAGTCGTGAGGTCTTGGAACAAAAATTTAGGCTGTTAGGCAGGAGACTCAAGGCCAGGACCTCCAAGGTAGCCTTCTCAGAAGTGCTACCTGTTCCACGCGCAGGGCCAGAGAGACAAACGCAGATCAGGAGTCTCAATGCGTGGATGAGACGATGGTGTAGGGAGGAAGGGTTCAAGTTTGTTAGGCACTGGGATTCTTTTTGGGACAAGCGGGAGCTGTACAAGAGAGACGGTCTCCACTTGTCCC
This sequence comes from Eublepharis macularius, assembly GCF_028583425.1. Classification (NCBI taxonomy): domain Eukaryota; kingdom Metazoa; phylum Chordata; class Lepidosauria; order Squamata; family Eublepharidae; genus Eublepharis; species Eublepharis macularius. The sequence goes on from NC_072790.1 coordinate 87,918,510, forward strand.
GAGAAGGAACCCGGCTGCTGGCACTTAAAATCAAAAAGGTGGCAGAGCAGTTTTTAAACTAAATGCTAGGGGAAAGCCGACAAGAGATAAAGTGTCTCTGGTTCAGGATGGTTCATCTCAGAGAGATGAAGGGCTAGGTATAACACTTCTACAGGGAGATAGATTAGAGTTGTCAACTGAGATGGAGACAAACAGTGCAGATGACCTAACTACGTCTCGAGGCAAAGTGTGCCGGGGAAGTTACAGGTGTTTATATACAAATGCTAGAAGTGTCCGAGGTAAAATTGGGGAGCTGGAATGTTTAGTGTTGGGCGAATCCATAGACATTGTGGGCATATCAGAAACTTGGTGGGATGAGGAAAATCAGTGGGACACGGTGATTCCTGGATATAAATTATATCGGAAGGATAGGGAGGGAAGGGTTGGTGGTGGGGTGGCTCTATATGTCAGAGAAGGTATACATTCCAGTAAGATTGAGAAGGTAACTGAATTAGATTCGCTTCTGGAAATGCTATGGGTTGAAATTACGGGCCCAAATGGAAACTTAACTGTGGGAGTTTGTTATCGCCCTCCAGATCAGAAAATAGAGGAGGATTATAAAATGATGACAGGATTAAAGATGGCTGCTAAACAAAAAAACTGTGTTGTAATGGGTGATTTTAACTACCCACACATTGACTGGGCCAATGGGTGTTCGAATCGGGGGAGAGAAAGTGAGTTTCTAGACTGTCTCAATGACTGTGCTATGGAACAGATGGTTACAGAACCTACTAGGGGAGAGGTGATCCTGGATTTGGTCCTCAGTAATGCTGAAGACCTGGTGAGAGATGTAAATGTGATTGCACCACTTGGGAACAGTGACCATAATGTTATTGAGTACAACATATGTATAAATAGGAAATTGCCAAATAAGACCAACACAGCCATGTTTAACTTCAAAAGGGGTAACTTTTCTGAGATGAGGGGGTACGTGAAGAAGAAACTGAAAGGGAAAGTAAAAAAGGTCAAAACACTTGGGGAATCTTGGAGACTATTTAAAACTACAATCCTGGAAGCTCAAATTAAATATATACCGCTGGTTAGGAAAGGCACAAATAGGTTTAGGAAAAGGCCAGCATGGTTAACAAGCAATGTAATAGAAGCTGTAAAAGGTAAAAAGGATTCTTTTAGGCAGTGGAAAACTAGTCGGAGTGAGGTTGATAAAAAGGAGCATAAGCTGTGGCAAAAAAAGTGCAAGTCTGTGATCAGACAGGCAAAAAGGGAATATGAGGAGCATATTGCAAAGAACATAAAGAAAAACAATAAACAATTCTTTAAATATATTAGAAGTAGGAAACCAGCTAGGGAGGCCGTGGGGCCCTTGGATGACCAAGGCGTAAAAGGATTACTAAAGGGTGATAGGGAAATGGCCGAGAAGCTGAATGCGTTCTTTGCTTCTGTCTTCACTGTGGAAGATAAGAAGTGCATGCCCACTCCGGAAGCACTGACTTTGGGAGGGGTTTTGAAAGACCTGAGTCACATTGAGGTGACGAGAGAGGAGGTTATGCGACTGCTAGATAATTTAAAAACTGATAAATCACCGGGCCCAGATGGCATACATCCAAGAGTTCTGAAAGAACTCAAGTGTGAACTTGTAGATCTCCTCACAAAAATATGTAATCTGTCATTAAACTCTGCATCTGTTCCTGATGACTGGAAGGTAGCTAATGTTGTCCCCATCTTTAAAAAAGGTTCCAGGGGAGATCCGGGAAATTACAGGCCAGTCAGCCTGACGTCAATACCGGGTAAGTTGGTGGAAACTATTATCAAAAATAAAATTAGTGGGCACATTGATGACCAAAAGCTGATGAGGAAAACTCAGCATGGGTTCTGTAAGGGAAGATCTTGTCTCACCAATCTGTTAGAGTTCTTTGAGGGAGTGAACAAACACTCCCTGTGGAGCTGGCAATGCTTGTAGCTGCCACCACCTCCTGTGGCAACGAATTCCATGTGTTTATCACCCTTTGTGTAAAGTAGTATTTTCTTCTATCTGTTCTAACCCGACTGCTCAATAATTTCATAGAGTGCCCACGAGTTCTTGTATTGTGAGAAAGGGAGAAAAACACATCTTTCTCGACCTTCTCTAACCCGTGCATTATCTTGTAAACCTCTATCATGTCTCCCCTCAGTCGTCTTTTCTCCAGGCTAAAGAGCCCCAAGCGCCTCAATCTTTCCTCATAGGGAAAGTGTTCCAACCCTTTAATCATTTTAGTTGCCCTTCTCTGTACTTTTTCCAGTGCTATGATATCTTTTTTAAGGTGTGGCGACCAGAACTGTACACAGTACTCCAAATGAGGCCTCACCATCGATTTATACAGAGGCATTATGATACCGGCTGATTTGTTTTCAATCCCTTTCCTAATAACCCCTAGCATAGCATTAGCTTTTTTTATGGCAGTCGCACACTGTGCTGACGTTTTTAGTGAGTTATCTATCATGACTCCAAGATCTCTCTCTTGGTCAGTCTCCGCCAGTTCACTTTTTTCCCTCGCACGCACATCAACCAGTAAAGCTGGTGCAACCATCACATTCTTCTCTGTAAAACAAGGAAACTCTGCTTCCCTCCTACTGGTTTATGGAGGCCCAGTCTGTTCAATAATGATTACATGCTAGGAATCCTTCTCAATGGAGGTTGTGATGGCCATGAGCACAGATTGCCTCAAAGGGGCTTAGACTGATTCAAGGAGGAGAAGCTACTAGCCGTGGTGACTGAATGGAGCCTCCACATTCATTGGCAGCAGATATCCACATATCAGTGCTGCGAGGCAATGATTGGTTTCAGATATTAGCCTCTAAGCTCTGCTTGGACTGACCTCTAGGGCAATTGGTCAGCTGTTCAGGTGGTTCATGGCCGTCCCTGATATTTAAGATATCCAGACACTTCCTAATTCAATCTGTAAATTAACAGATCACACAATCAGCTGCAAAGCCTTTGCAAACCTTTTTGAAGATAAAATAGCATGAATACATTCTTATCTAGATGCTGGCCGCAATGCAGATGCAATGGAAGAAATGTTTAATGCACCATCTCACTTGCACTTGGACTGCCTTGAACCAATTGCAATGACAGATATCAACAGGATCACGACATCTTTGAAAGCCACTACCTGTGTTATCAATCCTTGCCCATCTTGGCTGTTAAAATCAAGTAATGACCACATAAACGAATCACTGGAGTCTATTACAAATCAATCATTAACTCAGGGAATCTTTCCCCAACCACTCGAACAGGCAGTTATCTGTCCACCAATTAAAAAACCATCCCTAGACTAAAAATGATGAGGCCAATTGTTAACCAGTCTCTGATCTGCCCTTTCTGGAAAAAGTGATAGAGAAAGCAGTAGCTGACCAACTCCAGATGTTCTTGGAAATCTTGAGCACTCTAGACACTTTCCAATATGGATTCATATTAGGGCATGGGACAGAGACAGCAGTTGGTAATGTTGGTGGATTATCTCTCTGGCTACATATAGACAATGGCCATGCCTCCTGATTGCTCCTTCTGGATCTATTTGCATCTTTGGTCACAGTAGGCTATGCCATCTTGTTGAGGTATCTGGAGACAGAAGTGATATGTCCCTTGGAGTGGTTTAAATTGATTATCATGGGACAGACCCAAAGGGTTGCTGTGGAAGACCAGCTATTTTCAGAATGGGAGCTATCTTCCAGGGTTCGGATGGAAGCAACCATATCTCCCATATTATTCAACCTCTGTTTAAAGCCTTTAGGAGAACTTGTTCACAGCTATGGGGTTGGATGTCACTAATATGCAGATGACACCTGACTCTATATTTTGCTATCCATGTCCCCGCATGGTTCATTTGAAATCTGGAATCACTGCCTGACAGTTTTAGTAAAATGTCTAAAAACGAACAAATTGACATTGAACTCTGACAAGACAGAAGTGATGCTTGTAGGGAAGGCAGAGATCTTGAAGCATGTTGTAATACCCACCTTTGATGCTGTTCATCTGACCCTTGAAGACATGGTTAAGATCCTAGGATCCAGTGCTACTACTAAAACAAGAAGTCAAGACAGTTGCAAAAACCCTTCCTTTTCAACTTCAATGTAGCCTGGAAGATGGTTTCGTACTCTGACATGGATCCAGAGGATCCTTGACATGGCCGACCCGGCCACCCGGATCCATGCTATGGTAACATCAAGAGTTGACTATTGTGATACACTATATATAGGTCTCCCATCCAAATTATCTTGGAGATTGATTGGTGCAAAACGCTGCGGTGTGATGGCTATCAGGATTGAGTGAGCAGGAGTATGAACATCACCACCATTCTTCAGTCACTCCATTGGCTACCTATCAGCTACCATGCTCAGTTCAAGGTATTGTTTATCACATACAAATCTCTTCACAGCCTTGTCCCAACATATCTATGGGACAAGTTCACTCCCCATGCAGCTTTGCTCATACGAACAGGGTCTTGTGCAGGTGCCAGCCTGTACATGGGTGAAATCATCATCTACCTTTACAAGGGCTTTCTCTGTGGTGGCCCCAACCCTGTGGAATCGCCCCCCATGAGGAGGTCAGAAGATCCACCACCCTCCTGGATTTCCGCAAACAATGCAAAATCTAATTATTCAAAAAGGCTTTTTACTAAAATTGGAGAGTTGGATTCACCTCGAGTATGGTCTGCTCCCTTTGCATTCCTCTTCCTTTGACAGGAAGAAGAGAATACTACCTGTGCCCCCACTGTCCTCAACTGCCTTCTAAGAGCTTCATAGTCCTCTTTAATTCTTGCAATGGTATTCGTGGCCGTGTTATTAGTTCCCACGTGAATCAGCACAAATGGGTACTGATCAGTCAGTCTGATCAGTTTTGGCAGTCGATCTGTAATATCCTGAATTCTGGCTCCCGGCAAGCAATACATCTCTCAGCATAGGGGATTTGGCCTGGACACATGACGTTCTATACCCCTGAGCAGAGAGTCCCTGATGACCACCACCTTCCATTTTCTTCCATTTCCGTGTGGCCCCATGCCTTCTTCACTCCCTCCTCCAGGTTTTTGTGGTTCTAATTCTACTCTCATCCCCTTCACAATCTCAAGCACCAGAAAACAATTCTTGGGCTCCAATGGGACTGCATGGTAGATTTTAGGTCACCCCATATAAAAATCAAGAGGAACCATGAGTATCCGTGCTTTTGAACCAAGTTTTTTCTGCCATCACAGTGCTGCAAATCTGTGGATGGCTGAATTTTTTGGTTCCATTTGTGGCAATAAATATGATTTTGGTCTGTATGCTGGACTTTGGGTGACCCCATGTAAAAATCAAGAGGATCCATGAGTATCCGTGTTTTTGAACCAAGTTTTTCTGCCATGGCAGTGCAACAAAGAGGTGGATGGCTGGATTTTTTGCTTCCATTTGTGGCAATGGACATGATCTTGGACTATATGGTAGATTTTGGGTGGCCCCATGGAAAAATCAAGAGGATCCATGAGGATCCATGCTTTTGATTCATGTTTTGCACCGTGGCAGTGCCACAAAGCAATGTATGGCTTAATTTTCTGGTTCTATTTCTGGCAATGGACATAATCTGGGAGTTTGTGGTGCATTTGGATGGCCCCATGTAAAAATCAAGAGGATCCATGAGGATCCCTGCTATTGAATAATGTTTTGACCTGTGGCAGTGGATGGCTGAAATTTTTGGTTCCATTTTTGGCAATGGACATGATCTTGGACTATATGGTGTGTTTTGGGTAGACTCATGTAAAAATCAAGAGGATCCATGAGGATGTGTGCTTTTGAACCAAGTTTTTCCGGCGTGGCAGTGGCACAAAGAGCTGGATGGCTGGATTTTTTGGTGCCATTTGTGGCAGTGATTATGATCTTGGACTGTATGGTGGATTTTGTGTGGCCCCATGTGAAATTCAAGAGGATCCATGCTTTTGAACCATGTTTTTGCGTGGTGGCACTGCCACGAGTGTTGGATGGCTGAATTTTTTGGTTCCAGTTATAGCAATGGACATGATCTGGGATTGTGTGGTGGGTTTTCAGAGAAACCATGAGGATCCATGCTTTTGAACCAACTTTTTGTGCTGTGGCGGAGCCATGAAGTGGTGGATGGCTTGGTTTTAAGAGCTTGTTTTTGTGCCATGGCAGTACCATGTAGCAGTGAATGGCTGAATTTTGGGGTGCCATTGTGGTGGATTTTGGGTGATCCTATGTAAAAATCAAGAGGATCCATGAGGATCCATGGCTTTTTAGCATGTTTTTGCTTCATGGCAGTGACACGAAGAGGTGGACGGCTGAATTTTTGGGTCCCATTTGTGGCAATGGTCATGATTTAGTATGGTATGGTGTTTTTTGGGTGACCCCATGTAAAAATCAAGAGGATCCATGAGGATCTGTGGCTTTTTAGCATGTTTTTTCTTCAGGGAGGTGCCACGAAGAGGTGGATGGCTGAATTTTTGGGTCTCATTTGTGGCAATGGACCTGATCTAGTATTGTATGGTGGATTTTGCATGGACCCATTTAAAAATCAAGAGGATCCGTGCTTTTGAACCATGTTTTTGCCCCCTGGCGGTGCCACGAAGGGGTGGACAGCTTAATCTTTGGGTCCCATTTGTGGCAATGGACCTGATCTAGTATTGTATGGTGGATTTTGCATGGGCCCATTTAAAAATCAAGAGGATCCGTGAGGATCTGTGCTTTTGAACCATGTTTTTGCTCCGTGGCGGTGCCACGAAGTGGTGGACAGCTGGTTTTTCTGAGCCCATTTGTGTCATTGGACATGATCTAGTATTGTATGGCATACTTTGCATGGCCCCATTTAAAAATCAAGAGGATCCATGAGGATCCGTGCTTTTGAACCATGTTTTTGCCCCCTGGCGGTGCCACGAAGAGGTGGACAGCTTAATCTTTGGGTCCCATTTGTGGCAATGGACATGATTGAGTATTCTGTGGTGGATTTTGGATGACCCCAGGTAAAAATCAAGACTATCCGAGGGGATCCGTGCTTTTGAACCATGGTTTTGCCCCCTGGCGGTGCCACGAAGCAGTGGATGGCTGGTTTTTTTGGTCCCATTTGTGCCAATGGACCTGATCTAGTATTGTATGGTGGATTTTGGATGACCCCAGGTAAAAATCAAGAGGATCCGTGAGGATCCATGCTTTTGTACCGTGTTTTTGCCCTGTGGCGGTGCCACAAAGGTGTGGACAGCTTTATCTTTGGGTCCCATTTTTGGCAATGGACATGATCGAGTATTGTATGGTGTATTTTGGGTGGCCCCATGTAAAAATCAAGAGGATCCATGAGGATCTGTGCTTTTTTAGCTTGTTTTTGTTCCGTGGCAGCACCACGAATTCGTGAATGCGTGATTGTTTTGTTGCTCTCTGTAGCCTGGGACATGATCTAAAATATGACAGCCTTTTTGTTTTGTTTCAATATAAAAATCATATGCATTCATGAGGATCCGTGTCTCAGATTCACGTTTTTTCAACGTGGCAGGGCCAAATATTTTTGGATCTGTGTTTTTTATGGGATGTACTAAAACGAATGACAGGATTGCCCATTGGAAATAATGGGAGAGGCTTGAATGCCCATAGGAAATAATGGAAAACTGGAATGCCCATTGACTTGCATGGGCTCCATTGAAACACATTAGAGCAAAAAAAGAGGTGCAAAGAAAACGTGGAATGGATTTTGAAGGAAAGTGTCTGGGCTCAGATAACCTGTTCTGGGACTGGATTGACAGGCCCCATGCTGGAATGACGGCCCCAAGGTGTGCCAGAAGGGCTCGGGGACTGGAATGACAGGCCCCTGACTGGAATAACGGCCCCTGGGTGTGCCAGAAGGGCTCTGGGACTGGAATGACAGGCCCCAGACTGGAATGACGGCCCCTGGGTGTGCCAAAGGGCTCTGGGACTGGAATGACAGGCCCCTGACTGGAATGACGGGCCCTGGGTGTGCCAGAAGGGCTCTGGGACTGGAATGACAGGCCCCATGCTGGAATGACGACCCCTGGGTGTGCCGGAAGGGCACTGGGACTGGAATGACAGGCCCCTGACTGGAATGACGGGCCCTGGGTGTGACAGAAGGGCTCTGGGACTGGAATGACAGACTCTATGCTGGAATGACGGACCCTGGGTGTGACAGAAGGGCTCGGGGACTGGAATAACAGGCCCCATGCTGGAATGACGGCCTCTGGGGGTGCCGGAAGGGCTCTGGGACTGGAATGACAGGCCCCTGACTGGAATGACGGGCCCTGGGTGTGACAGAAGGGCTTGGGGACTGGAATGACAGGCCCCTGACTGGAATGACGGGCCCTGGGTGTGACAGAAGGGCTTGGGGACTGGAATGACAGGCCCCATGGTGGAATGACGGCCTCTGGGTGTGCCAGAAGGGCTCTCTGACTGGAATGACAGGCCCGACTGGAATAAAGGCCCCTGGGTGTGCCAGAAGGGCTCAGGGACTGGAATGACAGACCCCTGACTGGAATGACAGGCCCTGGTTGTGCCGGAAGGGCTCTGGGACTGGAATGACAGGCCCCTGACTTGAATAAAGGCCCCTGGGTGTGCCAGAAGGGCGCTGAGACTGGAATGACAGGCCCCTGACTGGAATGACGGCCCCTGGGTGTGACAGAAGGGCTCGGGGACTGGAATGACAGGCCCCATGCTGGAATGACGGCCCCTGGGTGTGCCAGAAGGGCTCTGGGACTGGAATGACAGGCCCCTGACTGGAATGACGGGCCCTCGGTGTGCCAGAAGGGCTCTGGGACTGGAATGACAGGCCTCTGACTGGAATGACGGCGCCTGGGTGTGCCAGAAGGGCTCAGGGACTGGAATGACAGGCCCATAACAGGAAAGACGGCCCCTGGGTGTGCCAGAAGGGCTCTGGGACTGTTATGACAGGCTCCTGACTGGAATGACAGGCCCTCGGTGTGCGAGAAGGGATCGGGGACTGGAATGACAGGCCCCATGCTGGAATGACGGCCCCTGGGTGTGCCACAAGGGCTCTGGGACTGGAATGACAAGCCCCATGCTGGAATGACGATGCCTGGGTGTGACAGAAGGGCTCTGGGACTAGAAAGACAGGCCCCATGCTGGAATGACGGCCTCTGGGGGTGCCGGAAGGGCTCTGGGACTGGAATGACAGGCCCCTGACTGGAATGACGACCCCGGGTGTGACAGATGGGCTCTGGGACTGGAATGAAAGGCTCTATGCTGGAATGACGGGCCCTGGGTGTGCCAGAAGGGCTCTGGGACTGGAATAACAGGCCCCATGCTGGAATGACGGCCTCTGGGTGTGACAGAAGGGATCGGGGACTGGAATGACAGGCCCCTGACTGGAATGACGGCCTCTGGGGGTGCCAGAAGGGCTCTAGGACTGGAATGACAGGCCCCTGACTGGAATGATGGTCCCTGGGTGTGACAGAAGGGCTTGGGGACTGGATTGACAGGCCCCATGGTGGAATGACGGCCTCTGGGTGTGCCAGAAGGGCTCTGGGACTGGAATGACAGGCCCCTGACTGGAATAAAGGCCCCTGGGTGTGCCAGAAGGGCTCTGGGACTGGAATGACAGGCCCCAGGCTGGAATGACGACACCTGGGTGTGCCAGAAGTGCTCGGGGACTGGATTGACAGGCCCCATGCTGGAATGACGGCCCCTGGGTGTGCCAGAAGGGCTCGGGGACTGGAATGACAGGCCCCTGACTGGAATGACAGGCCCTGAGTGTGCCAGAAGGGCTCGGGGACTGGAATGACAGGCCCCTGACTGGAATAAAGGCCCCTGGGTGTGCCAGAAGGGTGCTGAGACTGGAATGACAGGCCCCTGGCTGGAATGACGGCCCCTGGGTGTGACAGAAGGGCTCGGGGACTGGAATGACAGGCCCCATGCTGGAATGACGGCCCCTGGGTGTGCCAGAAGGGCTCGGGGACTGGAATGACAGGCCCCTGACTGGAATGACGGGCCCTGGGTGTGCCAGAAGGGCTCGGGGACTGGAATGACAGGCCCCTGACTGGAATGACGGGCCCTCCGTGTGCCAGAAGGGCTCTGGGACTGGAATGACTGGCCCCCGACTAGAATGACGACACCTGGGTGTGCCAGAAGGGCTTGGGGACTGGATTGACAGGCCCCATGCTGGAATGACGGCCCCTGGGTGTGCCAGAAGGGCTCTGGGACTGGAATGACAGGCCCCTTACTGGAATAAAGGCCCCTGGGTGTGCTAGAAGGGCTCGGGGACTGGAATGACAGGCCCCTGACTGGAATGACAGGCCCCGGGTGTTCCAGAAGGGCTCGGGGACTGGAATGACAAGCCCCTGACTGGAATAAAGGCCCCTGGGTGTGCCAGAAGGGCGCTGAGACTGGAATGACAGGCCCCTGACTGGAATGACGGCCCCTGCGTGTGACAGAAGGGCTCGGGGACTGGAATGACAGGCCCCATGCTGGAATGACGGCCTCTGGGGGTGCCAGAAGGGCTCTGGGACTGGAATGACAGGCCCCTGACTGGAATGATGGTCCCTGGGTGTGACAGAAGGGCTTGGGGACTGGATTGACAGGCCCCATGGTGGAATGACGGCCTCTGGGTGTGCCAGAAGGGCTCTGGGACTGGAATGACAGGCCCCTGACTGGAATAAAGGCCCCTGGGTGTGCCAGAAGGGCTCGGGGACTGGAACGACAGGCCCCTGACTGGAATGACAGGCCCTGGGTGTGCCAGAAGGGCTCAGGTACTGGAATGACAGGACCCTGACTGGAATAAAGGCCCCTGGGTGTGCCAGAAGGGCGCTGAGACTGGAATGACTAGGGGTGTGCAAGCCAAAAATTTTCGGCTAAAGCCGAAAGCCGAAAGCCGAAAGAAGATTCTCTATCGTTAAAGCCGAAAGCCGAAACAAGAAACTCTTTCGGCTTTCGGCTTTCGGCTTTCTTTCGGCTTTTTCTGTGGGAAAATGCCTCTGTCTTCCAGGACGCCTGGAGGAGGTATTTTCCCACCGAATAAGCCCAAAATTGGTGGGGACCTTCCTCTAACCCTTCTCTAACAACCAACCAAGTTTCAGACAGATTGGACTTTGGGGGGCCATATTATGGCCCCCCAAATCAGGTCCCCCATCCTCCCATAAGAAAGCGAAGGAGCAGCATATTGTTAGCATGCTGCTGCTCATCTTTTTCTTCATTATTTCCTATGGGGAAAAAATGAAGAGGAAGGCTTCCTTTGCCAGGGGTGGCATTTTGCATGCAAAATGCCCCCCAACCCTCTGGGGCCCTTCTCCCACCCCTCCTCCCACCCCCCACCAAGTCTCAGCCTGCTCCCACTTGGGGGGGCCATTTCATGGCCTCCCCAAGTAGGTGCTCTCATCTCTACCACTGACAGCTGGGGGAGGCTTGTCTTGCCAGGGGTGGCATTTTGCATGCAAAATGCCCCCCAGCCCTCAGGGGCCCTTCTCCCACCCCTCCTCCCACCCCCCACCAAGGCTCAGCCTGCTCCCACTTGGGGGGGCCATTTCATGGCCTCCCCAATTAGGTCCTCTCAGCCCCTAAAGTCCACCCCTTACAGCCCCACACAAACCCAATTCCCCCCCAGCTGCCACACACAGACCCAAATACCCCCAGTAGCCCCTCACAGACCCAAATCCACCCCCACCTGCCCCACACCCACCATAACCCCAGGAACAGGCTGGCCTGCCCTCCCCTTTTGGGAACCCCTAAACTCTCTTCCCCAGGTCAATTCCGCACAGACAAGGGGTGCCACAATGGTGGCAGTGCCAAATCGTCCCTGGGAAAGAGCACCTGCCCTGGCAGACAGACAACCACCCCCCTGACCCCCCCACCACCTGCAGAGAAGGCTGGCCAGCCTGCCCCATTGTTCCCTATGCTGGGAACCAACCTCCCATCAAAGAAGGGAACACACACACAATGATTAAGTTTAAAAAAACTTTATTTTATAGTTTTCAAATTACAAGTGGTCAACAAATCACAACATATTACACTTATTGTCCCCCACAGCACAACACAACACAATTAACTACACATCAGAGAATCTTAAAAAAAAAAAAATTTGAAATGGACAAACAGTAAAGTTTTGAAGATATCCACAGGTTACATAGTAAGCGGGCACAACAGGGCATGGAAACAGAAGCCCACACTAGACAAGATGATCATAACTACCAGCCTAATACAACTCTCCCTCCATAACATGACTTAATGGGGGGGAACCACTGCAACAAAATCCCCCCCCAACCCTCTGGGGCCCTTCTCCCACCCTTCCTCCCACCCCCCAACAAGGCTCAGACTGCTCCCACTTGGGGGGGCCATTTCATGGCCTCCCCAAGTAGGTGCTCTCATCTCTACCAGTAACAGCTGGGGGAGGCTTGTCTTGCCAGGGGTGGCATTTTGCATGCCAAATGCCACCCTTACCCTCAGGGGCCCTTCTCCCACCCTTCCTACCACCCCCCACCACATGCATTCCTTGACAATCAAGAAATCTGGAGTTAACTATAATGTGCATGTCAGTCCCTCAAAGACAGAAGCAATATGGTGTTAATGACCCATTTGATTTCCACAACCTCAGACACAATTAGGGATCCGTTTCCCCTTGGTGGGGGATCCCCCACTCTCACCTATCGCCCCCTGTCACTGCTTACCTGGCTGGAAGGGGGAAAGTCAGGGAATGAGCCTTCAAGGTACGCTCCTGGGGCTGCTGCCGTGATGTCACTGATGTCATCTGGCTGCCCTGAGAGTATTCCTGTGCTTTGCAGTGGGCTGATTTGGGCCCTACAGGCCAAAGCAGGATCACTTGTGGCCCAAATCAGCCTGCTGTGAATTGTGCGTGCTCTCCAGCCTTGTGTGATGATCACATCACTTCCTAGAACAGACATCATCATGCCAGAGCATTGCCATGAAATGATCAGGCGTGTGTGAACAGACCCTAAGTATCCTCTAGGCTTCAGTGATGGTATAGTATGTCAGTAATGTTTTCACACACATTATAGAGAGAGAGAGAGACAAAAAGGGGGGAGGCACTGAACCTAGATTATTTCGTCTATTTTACTGTCCCCTTCCAAAGCCAGGGTGGCATTGGCACAATGCCCCCCTCCCCCCGGCCATAGCCTTAGTAACAGTATGCATTGACAGGCCCATGCACCATAGTCCTTTTTGAGACCCAGCCAAGTTGTGTGCCTTTTGAAGAAAAATGTTCAAGTTGCTGGTGGGGGTATGAACAATTTTTAGATATCCACTGTAGTGCAATGGCTAGAGTGTTGGTCTAGAATCTGGCAGACTCTGATTCTGTGCCTTGTAGGCTTGATGTTGATGGATGTTCTTGGCTCAGCCTAAGTAAACAATTGTGTTGTGTTTTCCAGAGGCAGTCTAGGTGATTTTGGGGCCCTGGACAAATGTTCTGGACGGGGCCCCAGAACCAGTGCCGCCCCACCACTGGCTCCTTGCCAAGGCCAAGCAATTTGGTCACCTAGGCCCCAGATAGAGTGGGCTGGAGTGCGTTGTCTCCCTCCACCCCCCTCCACCCCCTCCAACTACTAAGAAGGCCATCGGTGGATGAAGTCACTCCCAATGTGGGGCATGGAGCAGCTGTCTATTGTTAGCCTGGCTGTGATGAGGGTAAAACAAATCAAGGGAGAACAACAATGTGTAAACCACTATAGGTTCCCATGGGGGAGAAAACCAGGGCATAAGATAAACCTTTAATTTGGTGGGGAGGGGGTATATACATTTTATGTGCATGTGTCTGTATGTTTTATGCATTCAAATCACTTATGGTGTACTTTAGAATTATTGAGCTCCAAAATATCCCAAAAACCTTGTCCATGTATTGCAAACCGAAGTCAATCTACCACATCTAGGGTATTCTTCTTTTCCCTACTGCCTTCGATTTTTCCTAGCATTATTGTCTTTTAGTGAACCTTGTCTTCTCAAGATGTGACATAAGCACTATCATTATATGATATCTTCAAGGGAGAAAGCAGGCCTGATTTGGTCTGGAAGCCACTTACATGTCTTTTCCGGAGTCCATGGTACATGTAAATTAAAACTTTCTTCCTACTTCACAGTATGAATGCATTTTCTTCCTATGAGCTTTGTCTAAATTTTACTGTACTGATACTGCTCATTTGGCCAAAAGGCCTGCCCTTGAGCAATGCCACATTAAATACTTCATAATAAAAATATGTTTTGAAAACCATTTAAAAGTGTCTTTAAGTGCCATACGCTGATTTAAAAAACATAAGCTAAATGTTTGGGTACACAACCAGATATGTGAATGACTGAAATGCAGCCCAATCCCACTGCCACTTAAAATCCATTTTTGATGGAGGTCTGGATTGACTTACATTGGTGTCATTGAGCTTGGAATCAGGAACCTGGAAGTGTTCCATGGGGGCTACAACTTTCATGCCAAGGCTAGGAGGGTGGAAACGGGATCTCTCTGGGGTGGCAAACTCTGGCCTTGGAAGTTACTGGCAATTTGGGGGTGGGACTTGTGGAAAGGGAAATCTGAGTAGGGATCTCCCCCAGAATCCATGGTCCACATTTGCCCTCTAGAGATTGCCCTTGGAAGCAGCCAGTTTCTCTAGGGAACTACTCTCTCTAACCTGAACTCCAAGCCCAACCAGGAGTTTGGCAGCCCTAGGAAAATTTCTGAAAAAGATGGCAAAGGAGGGCCAGCAACTGATAGAGGCATGGAAGCCCACACCAGGACAGTAGCAGGGGCCTACTTGGGCACAAAGGACTACCGGTGCTCTCATCCCCCATAGTCCACTCCTTACAGCCCCACACAAACCCAGTTCCCCCACCCCAGCTGCCACACACAGACCCAAATCCTCCACTCAGCCCCTCTCAGAACCAAATCAACCCCCACCTGCCCCACACCCACCATAACCCCAGGAACAGGCTGGCCTGCCCTCCCCTTTTGGGAACCCCTAAACTCTCTTCCCCAGGGCAATTCCGCACAGACAAGGGGTGCCACAATGGTGGCAGTGCCAAATCGTCCCTGGGAAAGAGCACCTGCCCTGGCAGACAGACAACCACCCCCCTGACCCCCCCACCACCTGCAGAGAAGGCTGGCCAGCCTGCCCCATTGTTCCCTATGCTGGGAACCAACCTCCCATCAAAGAAGGGAACACAGACACACAATGATTAAGTTTAAAAAAAACTTTATTTTATCATTTTCAAATTACAAGTGGTCAACAAATCACAACATATTACACTTATTGTCCCCCACAGCACAACACAACACAATTAACTACACATCAGAGAATCTTAAAAACAATTTTTCTTTTGAAATGGTCAAACAGTAAAGTTTTGAAGATATCCACAGGTTACATAGTAAGCGGGCACAACAGGGCATGGAAACAGAAGCCCACACTAGACAAGATGATCATAACTACCAGCCTAATACAACTCTCCCTCCATAAAACGACTTAATGGGGGGGAACTGCAACAGGGTCCAGCAGAACCTATGTCATTTCCTGTGGCTATGCTTTCAGTTCAGACACAAAAAGCTGAACTGGGCACTTCCAAGGCACTGGACACTGGTATTTCTGGAGCAGTTCTGCAGAGGTCTCCCCCCACTCCCACACCAGCCTCAGAATTTACCTGGGAACATCTGCGAGAGATCATCATTGGCCGGTGCCCATCCACCACTCTTCCCGCATCCCCCGACCATGCAAACCCAACATTAACATCAACAATTTTTTTTTGGATTTTTTCTTTTTTAAAACGTGAACAGTCCATCAACTCAGAAAACACAGAATAACATTTTTTTTGGTTTTTTTTTTTAAACATGAACATTCCATCAACTTTGAAAAACCGTAATCACAACATTTTTTGGGGTTTTTTTCTTTTTTTTACATGAACAGTACATCAACTTTTAAAAAACAGTACAACAATTCTTCTTCATGTTTTTTTAACAAAGATTTCAGCTGATAAAAACATTTTAAACATTCACTGCAGGATCTGATATTTTCCCATTCCCTAATCCCCACCTAAGCAATCCCTGTCTAACCTGTTCCTCCCTCCAGTGGCAATCCATGTTTCTGGGGCATTATTTTTCAGAATAAATTTGGTCCCACAGGGTCTGTCTCAGTGATGGGAGATGTTTTGAATACCCTGGGGGGGTGGCTTTCAAATTGCTGGGAGTTTTCCCTTTGCCACTGGTTCCTAACCACCCTCCCTCTACTGGCCGGTTTTAACTGTATATACAGGGTTTTATACAGGGGAGAGCGCGATTCCAAAGGATTGGACTCACAGAGGATGCAGGCCACAAGTTGGGCTCACCTCAGTCACTCTGGAAGTCCAGTCCTGAGAAATCGAAGAGGCGAGAGTTGACCTTCAGGAAGGTCAACTGCTCGACTCTCCATGGGAGAAGGCGAGTGCGATGTGGGCCGACAATGTCGCCTGCATGTGAAAAGACGCGCTCGCTCTCCACGCTCGTCGGAGGGCATGAGAGCAGCCGCTGCGCCTCGAGGGAGAGGTCCGGCCAGACCGACTCCTTCCTGGCCCAGTAGCTGAGCAGATCGGTGGAGAGCGACTCGCAGTGCTCCGCGAGGTAGTCCCTGACCATCGCCTCCGCTGGATCCTCTCTCACGGTCCTCACAACCCCAGAGGGGACGAGGGCCCACCGGAGCATCTCCATCGGCACTCCGGTGGTGGCCGCGGGGGGGGCCTGCGCAGAGGGGGCGTCAGAGGGACCCGCATGGCAGGGCCCCTCTTGCGTCCCCCCTGTCGACAGGCGTCCCCTCTTGGCCTGCCTGCGCCTCACCCAAGAGCAGAGCCCGTCTCTGGCTTGGGTGAGGTTCCCGTCCCGCTCGGCGAAAGTGCCCTTTATGCGCGGGTCACACATGGTCGCCAACATGTATGACTCTTCCTTAGTGAGAGGAGTTAGCCTGGCAGCAATGCCAAGCTGCAGCCTTCTCACTAATGCGCGCACCGCTGGAACAAGGTCAGCACGGGGCGCGACCCGGTCTGCAAGGGTGGCCAGATTCCTCTGGAGCGTGTGCACCAGGGGAATGACCAGACCGAGGGTCGCCGTGTCTGACGAGACCGCCACAGTGAAGTCCTTGAAGGGCTTCAGGACCTCCACTGTCTGGGTGATGGTGAGCTAATCCTCCCGGCTGAACTCACCCACCTGACTCGCACCGTGGTTCTCGGAGAGCCACACGTGGAGTGCGGCCTGCTGCTCCACCAAGCGCTCAAGCATGGCGCAGGTGGAGTTCCAGCGAGTGCTAACGTCAGTGATCAGAGCGTGCTCTGGCACACCTGTCCTGACCTGTGTCTGGCGCAGTTCGTGCGTGGCCTTCACGCTGCGCGAGAAGTGACCTGTGAGCCTCCGACATTTCTGGATAAGTAACTGGAGTTCACGGGTCCGGGTATCCAAGGGTTCCTTCGAGGAGCCCAACCCCAGCGCATCTCTCACCACTAGGTGAAGCTTGTGAGCCGCACAGTAGACGCACTCTCGGCTCACTAGATGCACCGCTGCCCTCATGTTCTTGCCACCGTCCGTCACCATGCATCCCATGGTGGCGGGTCCCTGGCCTATCCACTCGTCCAACTGTCTCCTTAAGGTGGCAGCGATGTTCTCCGCCATGTGGGACACGTCGAGCACCTCGGCGTGAAGCAAGGCCTTGCAGTAGCCGGCCTGGCGGTCTCCCATCCTTCCCTGTCTAGCTGTGCTAGGCACCTCCCCCCGGCCCCCAACCAGAACCGACTCGGGTTCCCACCAGTGAGCAGTAAGCGAGAGGTACGCTTGCTGCACACTTGGGCAGGTCCAGATGTCCGATGTGAAGTGCACAGTTCTCCCGGCAACCCGGGACAGCTGTGCCTTCACATGATCCCTGGCAGCCCTGTAAAACGAGGGCACCACCGATCTGCTCAACGTTGTGCGAGCAGGGACAGCGTACCAGGGAAAGCAATCTCGGAGCAGCCCTGAGAAGCCGAAGTCTTCAACTATGGAATATGGTTGTCCATCCACTGCTATCATATTGACGATGTGGCGCGTGATGCGCCGGCTCGCCCTCCGGATCCCCTCTCTGGGCACACTAGCGCCCTGCATACCAAGCATCTCCAGGAGAGAGGCTTGGCGTCCCTTCCCTGCAGGTACCCTTGGAGGGAGAGCACCAGAGGAGCCTGCCTCCTTCTGGCTAGCTGGCGGCCGTGCGGCGCCACTCGAACCCTCCTCCCGAAGAAGCACCGCCTGGTGGTGCCTCTTCATATGGTACCTCAACCCAGATGTGGTAAGATGCCGCATATCTTTGCCACGGCTGACGCGCCGCCTACAATGCACAGGGCACAGGGCTGCTCGGGGATTCTCCGTTGTCTGGAAGTGCTTCCAGATTTCGGAGGAAAAGGGCATCCCACGCTTCCCAGGAGAAGCGCTTTCTGGATCACCCTGAGACACCTCCTCTGAGGTGCTCTGGCCAGACACACCGTGTCCCACTCTCGGCCGGGCAGGTGGGGATGGACAAGGCTGAAGGGGCAGAGATGTGGGCTCTTCCACCACAGTCTCTGCCTCTTCCTCCCGCATCCTCTCCTCCTGCACAGCCGTGAGAGGCCTGCTGCTGGCCTCAGAGGAAACTGGGGTGGACCGCCCCAGGGGGGGTCTCACGGGCAGTTCCTCCAACATCCTCTGGGTTCCTGGGGTGAGCGGGAGCGCAGGGAAAGTCATGTGCTCCGCGCCCATCCCAGGAGACACCACATGCTGCCCCTCCTCCAGCAGCTGGCTCGCAACCACTGGAGGAGGAGGAGCCTCAGCAGCAGGCCCCTGCCCAGTGCCAGCACCTGCCTCACGCCTCTGGGTTGGGGGTGGCCCTCCAGCAGCTGCCTCAGGAAAGAGAGTCTTGCGAACCCTCTTCCTGTCACCAGAAGCCAGGCTGGTGAACGGCAGCAGCGCAGGGGAGGGCCTCCTCCGCTCAGATGGGGGGGCTGCCGCAGCAGTCCCCCTCCCCCTCCCCTCCTCCCGTCTAGATTTCTCCTTAGCCTTTCCCCCAGGGCCCCTCTCTTCTTTCCTCTCTGCCATGCTTTCCCCTCCCGAAATCTACCCTAACTAATCCAAAAACCTTGGGAAAACAAAGGTCAACTTTGTTTTCAAGACCTAACTAACCTGCTCTAAATCTGTGCTTCTAGTGGCTCTGTGACTTGGAGATGAACAATCAAGTGCCTTTTTAAGCAACCCTATTTATGTCAGGGAACCTGAGCCTGCCAATCAGCCGAATTCCTCTGGAATTGAGCTGGCCCTAAACCCCAATAACAGGTGACAAAGCCTTAAACACTCACACACTAGTATGCCCGGGCCGGCCTGGCACCACCACGGGTGCCAGAGATGGGCAGTGGAACCCTAGTTATGGGTGCACTAATGGGAAGCCTATTGACAGCTATTACGAATTTTTTATATATATATATATATATATATATATATATATATATAGAATTCAAACCTAACACTCACTCACTAATGCTTTCCCTGCTGAGTCCCTATTTAGTTTTTTTAAAAAAACTAGGCTTGGTTTCCCTAACAATTATGTTGAGGGCAATTATCCACTGATCACCTACCAACTGGCCTACCTACCTAAGAGACACTATTTAGCGGGAACAATGTATCTGTGGTATGTCGGTGTGGGGTGTGGATGTGGTGTTCTGAAGATGAGCCTCCCCCCTCCCAAGCTAGCAAGAACCCACCCCCAAGCCCACCCAAATATGAACCCGGACTCGCTCACTAACACCAGTCCTGCAGTCCAGCGATGTTCAGGCGGTCTTGCAGCTGGTCCTCCTCTCCTCCGCGATGCTGTCAAGAAAATTGGAAATGTTAACAGAGTCAACACCACACGCCGCACACGCAACCCCCAAAATTCAAGGCCCAGTTGTACAAGCCAAGTCAGCCCCCCCCCTGAAAGGCTAGGGCCAACCAGCAGCAAAACAAAACACATCCACCCAGCAGAGCTTCTGGCCTGTGCAGGCAAAAAGCTGGCACACTCATTTTTTAGTCCTGTAAAACATTAGTTAAAGCCCACCCCACACTCAAACTTGACAAATGAAACATGAAAGAAAGCAGGCACTGCAATCAATGCTGGCCCCCCCCTAACCCCCAAACAATGTCCTCTTGCCCAACCAGAAAATGCCCCCCCTAGCCCAAGCCATAAAGACCAAGCCAAAGCATATGCTCGCAGGTAGGCACAGCAGCAGACATAAGCTCAAAAAACAAATTTTACAACAACCCTACCAGTCCTCCACTACAGATGTCCAGCAATGTTGATCCTCCACGCAGAGATCTTCAGGCCGATGTCCACCAAGTGCAGTCCAGTCCAGAAGAGGTCCACCAACGATAAACAACCTGATTGTGAAGCAAAACTGTGAGTGCCAGGCCAGCAAACAGGAAGGGTTACCAAAGCCAAAGCAGCAGGCCTATGGGTGGGCCACAGGCTGGCATAGTTGTTCAGGACGGAGCCTGTTGGGAATCCTTGCAAGCAGGGGGCCAGACACAGGGGGAAAAAAGCCCACACCATTCCAGTTTGTGAAGCAAAACTGTGAGTGCCAGGCCAGCAACCAAAAAGGGTTACCAAAGCCAGAGCAGCAGACCTGTGTGTGGGCCACAGGCTGGCACAGTTGTTCAGGACAGAGCCTGTTGGGAAGCCTTGCAAGCAGGGGGCCAGACACAGGGGAAAAAAGCCCACACCATTCCAGTTTGTGAAGCAAAACTGTGAGTGCCAGGCCAGCAACCAAAAAGGGTTACCAAAGCCAGAGCAGCAGACCTGTGTGTGGGCCACAGGCTGGCACAGTTGTTCAGGACGGAGCCTGTTGGGAAGCCTTGCAAGCAGGGGGGCAGACACAGGAAAAAAAAGCCCACACCATTCCAGTTTGTGAAGCAAAACTGTGAGTGCCAGGCCAGCAACCAAAAAGGGTTACCAAAGCCAGAGCAGCAGACCTGTGTGTGGGCCACAGGCTGGCACAGTTGTTCAGGACGGAGCCTGTTGGGAAGCCTTGCAAGCAGGGGGCCAGACACAGGGGAAAAAAGCCCACACCATTCCAGTTTGTGAAGCAAAACTGTGAGTGCCAGGCCAGCAACCAAAAAGGGTTACCAAAGCCAGAGCAGCAGACCTGTGTGTGGGCCACAGGCTGGCACAGTTGTTCAGGACGGAGCCTGTTGGGAAGCCTTGCAAGCAGGGGGCCAGACACAGGGGGAAAAAAAGCCCACACCATTCCAGTTTGTGAAGCAAAACTGTGAGTGCCAGGCCAGCAACCAAAAAGGGTTACCAAAGCCAGAGCAGCAGACCTGTGTGTGGGCCACAGGCTGGCACAGTTGTTCAGGACGGAGCCTGTTGGGAAGCCTTGCAAGCAGGGGGCCAGACACAGGGGAAAAAAGCCCACACCATTCCAGTTTGTGAAGCAAAACTGTGAGTGCCAGGCCAGCAACCAAAAAGGGTTACCAAAGCCAGAGCAGCAGACCTGTGTGTGGGCCACAGGCTGGCACAGTTGTTCAGGACAGAGCCTGTTGGGAAGCCTTGGAAGCAGGGGGCCAGACACAGGGGAAAAAAGCCCACACCATTCCAGTTTGTGAAGCAAAACTGTGAGTGCCAGGCCAGCAACCAAAAAGGGTTACCAAAGCCAGAGCAGCAGACCTGTGTGTGGGCCACAGGCTGGCACAGTTGTTCAGGACGGAGCCTGTTGGGAAGCCTTGCAAGCAGGGGGCCAGACACAGGGGAAAAAAGCCCACACCATTCCAGTTTGTGAAGCAAAACTGTGAGTGCCAGGCCAGCAACCAAAAAGGGTTACCAAAGCCAGAGCAGCAGACCTGTGTGTGGGCCACAGGCTGGCACAGTTGTTCAGGACGGAGCCTGTTGGGAAGCCTTGCAAGCAGGGGGCCAGACACAGGGAAAAAAAGCCCACACCATTCCAGTTTGTGAAGCAAAACTGTGAGTGCCAGGCCAGCAACCAAAAAGTGTTACCAAAGCCAGAGCAGCAGACCTGTGTGTGGGCCACAGGCTGGCACAGTTGTTCAGGATGGAGCCTGTTGGGAAGCCTTGCAAGCAGGGGGCCAGACACAGGAAAAAAAAGCCCACACCATTCCAGTTTGTGAAGCAAAACTGTGAGTGCCAGGCCAGCAACCAAAAAGGGTTACCAAAGCCAAAGCAGCAGGCCTATGTGTGGGCCACAGGCTGGCACAGTTGTTCAGGACGGAGCCTGTTGGGAATCCTTGCAAGCAGGGGGCCAGACACAGGGGAAAAAAAAGCCCACACCATTCCAGTTTGTGAAGCAAAACTGTGAGTGCCAGGCCAGCAACCAAACAGGGTTACCAAAGCCAGAGCAGCAGACCTGTGTGTGGGCCACAGGCTGGCACAGTTGTTCAGGACAGAGCCTGTTGGGAAGCCTTGCAAGCAGGGGGCCAGACACAGGGAAAAAAAGCCCACACCATTCCAGTTTGTGAAGCAAAACTGTGAGTGCCAGGCCAGCAACCAAAAAGGGTTACCAAAGCCAGAGCAGCAGACCTGTGTGTGGGCCACAGGCTGGCACAGTTGTTCAGGACGGAGCCTGTTGGGAAGCCTTGCAAGCAGGGGGCCAGACACAGGAAAAAAAAAGCCCACACCATTCCAGTTTGTGAAGCAAAACTGTGAGTGCCAGGCCAGCAACCAAAAAGGGTTACCAAAGCCAGAGCAGCAGACCTGTGTGTGGGCCACAGGCTGGCACAGTTGTTCAGGACGGAGCCTGTTGGGAAGGCTTGCAAGCAGGGGGCCAGACACAGGGGAAAAAAGCCCACACTATTCCAGTTTGTGAAGCAAAACTGTGAGTGCCAGGCCAGCAACCAAAAAGGGTTACCAAAGCCAGAGCAGCAGACCTGTGTGTGGGCCACAGGCTGGCACAGTTGTTCAGGACGGAGCCTGTTGGGAAGCCTTGCAAGCAGGGGGCCAGACACAGGGGAAAAAAGCCCACACCATTCCAGTTTGTGAAGCAAAACTGTGAGTGCCAGGCCAGCAACCAAAAAGGGTTACCAAAGCCAGAGCAGCAGACCTGTGTGTGGGCCACAGGCTGGCACAGTTGTTCAGGACGGAGCCTGTTGGGAAGCCTTGCAAGCAGGGGGCCAGACACAGGGGGAAAAAAAGCCCACACCATTCCAGTTTGTGAAGCAAAACTGTGAGTGCCAGGCCAGCAACCAAAAAGGGTTACCAAAGCCAGAGCAGCAGACCTGTGTGTGGGCCACAGGCTGGCACAGTTGTTCAGGACGGAGCCTGTTGGGAAGCCTTGCAAGCAGGGGGCCAGACACAGGGGAAAAAAGCCCACACCATTCCAGTTTGTGAAGCAAAACTGTGAGTGCCAGGCCAGCAACCAAAAAGGGTTACCAAAGCCAGAGCAGCAGACCTGTGTGTGGGCCACAGGCTGGCACAGTTGTTCAGGACAGAGCCTGTTGGGAAGCCTTGCAAGCAGGGGGCCAGACACAGGGAAAAAAAGCCCACACCATTCCAGTTTGTGAAGCAAAACTGTGAGTGCCAGGCCAGCAACCAAAAAGGGTTACCAAAGCCAGAGCAGCAGACCTGTGTGTGGGCCACAGGCTGGCACAGTTGTTCAGGACGGAGCCTGTTGGGAAGCCTTGCAAGCAGGGGGCCAGACACAGGGGAAAAAAGCCCACACCATTCCAGTTTGTGAAGCAAAACTGTGAGTGCCAGGCCAGCAACCAAAAAGGGTTACCAAAGCCAGAGCAGCAGACCTGTGTGTGGGCCACAGGCTGGCACAGTTGTTCAGGACGGAGCCTGTTGGGAAGCCTTGCAAGCAGGGGGCCAGACACAGGGAAAAAAAGCCCACACCATTCCAGTTTGTGAAGCAAAACTGTGAGTGCCAGGCCAGCAACCAAAAAGTGTTACCAAAGCCAGAGCAGCAGACCTGTGTGTGGGCCACAGGCTGGCACAGTTGTTCAGGATGGAGCCTGTTGGGAAGCCTTGCAAGCAGGGGGCCAGACACAGGAAAAAAAAGCCCACACCATTCCAGTTTGTGAAGCAAAACTGTGAGTGCCAGGCCAGCAACCAAAAAGGGTTACCAAAGCCAAAGCAGCAGGCCTATGTGTGGGCCACAGGCTGGCACAGTTGTTCAGGACGGAGCCTGTTGGGAATCCTTGCAAGCAGGGGGCCAGACACAGGGGGAAAAAAGCCCACACCATTCCAGTTTGTGAAGCAAAACTGTGAGTGCCAGGCCAGCAACCAAACAGGGTTACCAAAGCCAGAGCAGCAGACCTGTGTGTGGGCCACAGGCTGGCACAGTTGTTCAGGACAGAGCCTGTTGGGAAGCCTTGCAAGCAGGGGGCCAGACACAGGGAAAAAAAGACCACACCATTCCAGTTTGTGAAGCAAAACTGTGAGTGCCAGGCCAGCAACCAAAAAGGGTTACCAAAGCCAGAGCAGCAGACCTGTGTGTGGGCCACAGGCTGGCACAGTTGTTCAGGACAGAGCCTGTTGGGAAGCCTTGCAAGCAGGGGGCCAGACACAGGAAAAAAAAAGCCCACACCATTCCAGTTTGTGAAGCAAAACTGTGAGTGCCAGGCCAGCAACCAAAAAGGGTTACCAAAGCCAGAGCAGCAGACCTGTGTGTGGGCCACAGGCTGGCACAGTTGTTCAGGACGGAGCCTGTTGGGAAGGCTTGCAAGCAGGGGGCCAGACACAGGGGAAAAAAGCCCACACTATTCCAGTTTGTGAAGCAAAACTGTGAGTGCCAGGCCAGCAACCAAAAAGGGTTACCAAAGCCAGAGCAGCAGACCTGTGTGTGGGCCACAGGCTGGCACAGTTGTTCAGGACGGAGCCTGTTGGGAAGCCTTGCAAGCAGGGGGCCAGACACAGGGGGAAAAAAAGCCCACACCATTCCAGTTTGTGAAGCAAAACTGTGAGTGCCAGGCCAGCAACCAAAAAGGGTTACCAAAGCCAGAGCAGCAGACCTGTGTGTGGGCCACAGGCTGGCACAGTTGTTCAGGACGGAGCCTGTTGGGAAGCCTTGCAAGCAGGGGGCCAGACACAGGGGAAAAAAGCCCACACCATTCCAGTTTGTGAAGCAAAACTGTGAGTGCCAGGCCAGCAACCAAAAAGGGTTACCAAAGCCAGAGCAGCAGACCTGTGTGTGGGCCACAGGCTGGCACAGTTGTTCAGGACGGAGCCTGTTGGGAAGCCTTGCAAGCAGGGGGCCAGACACAGGGGAAAAAAGCCCACACCATTCCAGTTTGTGAAGCAAAACTGTGAGTGCCAGGCCAGCAACCAAAAAGGGTTACCAAAGCCAGAGCAGCAGACCTGTGTGTGGGCCACAGGCTGGCACAGTTGTTCAGGACAGAGCCTGTTGGGAAGCCTTGCAAGCAGGGGGCCAGACACAGGGAAAAAAAGCCCACACCATTCCAGTTTGTGAAGCAAAACTGTGAGTGCCAGGCCAGCAACCAAAAAGGGTTACCAAAGCCAGAGCAGCAGACCTGTGTGTGGGCCACAGGCTGGCACAGTTGTTCAGGACGGAGCCTGTTGGGAAGCCTTGCAAGCAGGGGGCCAGACACAGGGGAAAAAAGCCCACACCATTCCAGTTTGTGAAGCAAAACTGTGAGTGCCAGGCCAGCAACCAAAAAGGGTTACCAAAGCCAGAGCAGCAGACCTGTGTGTGGGCCACAGGCTGGCACAGTTGTTCAGGACGGAGCCTGTTGGGAAGCCTTGCAAGCAGGGGGCCAGACACAGGGAAAAAAAGCCCACACCATTCCAGTTTGTGAAGCAAAACTGTGAGTGCCAGGCCAGCAACCAAAAAGTGTTACCAAAGCCAGAGCAGCAGACCTGTGTGTGGGCCACAGGCTGGCACAGTTGTTCAGGATGGAGCCTGTTGGGAAGCCTTGCAAGCAGGGGGCCAGACACAGGAAAAAAAAGCCCACACCATTCCAGTTTGTGAAGCAAAACTGTGAGTGCCAGGCCAGCAACCAAAAAGGGTTACCAAAGCCAAAGCAGCAGGCCTATGTGTGGGCCACAGGCTGGCACAGTTGTTCAGGACGGAGCCTGTTGGGAATCCTTGCAAGCAGGGGGCCAGACACAGGGGGGAAAAAGCCCACACCATTCCAGTTTGTGAAGCAAAACTGTGAGTGCCAGGCCAGCAACCAAACAGGGTTACCAAAGCCAGAGCAGCAGACCTGTGTGTGGGCCACAGGCTGGCACAGTTGTTCAGGACAGAGCCTGTTGGGAAGCCTTGCAAGCAGGGGGCCAGACACAGGGAAAAAAAGCCCACACCATTCCAGTTTGTGAAGCAAAACTGTGAGTGCCAGGCCAGCAACCAAAAAGGGTTACCAAAGCCAGAGCAGCAGACCTGTGTGTGGGCCACAGGCTGGCACAGTTGTTCAGGACAGAGCCTGTTGGGAAGCCTTGCAAGCAGGGGGCCAGACACAGGAAAAAAAAAGCCCACACCATTCCAGTTTGTGAAGCAAAACTGTGAGTGCCAGGCCAGCAACCAAAAAGGGTTACCAAAGCCAGAGCAGCAGACCTGTGTGTGGGCCACAGGCTGGCACAGTTGTTCAGGACGGAGCCTGTTGGGAAGGCTTGCAAGCAGGGGGCCAGACACAGGGGAAAAAAGCCCACACTATTCCAGTTTGTGAAGCAAAACTGTGAGTGCCAGGCCAGCAACCAAAAAGGGTTACCAAAGCCAGAGCAGCAGACCTGTGTGTGGGCCACAGGCTGGCACAGTTGTTCAGGACGGAGCCTGTTGGGAAGCCTTGCAAGCAGGGGGCCAGACACAGGGGGAAAAAAAGCCCACACCATTCCAGTTTGTGAAGCAAAACTGTGAGTGCCAGGCCAGCAACCAAAAAGGGTTACCAAAGCCAGAGCAGCAGACCTGTGTGTGGGCCACAGGCTGGCACAGTTGTTCAGGACGGAGCCTGTTGGGAAGGCTTGCAAGCAGGGGGCCAGACACAGGGGAAAAAAGCCCACACCATTCCAGTTTGTGAAGCAAAACTGTGAGTGCCAGGCCAGCAACCAAAAAGGGTTACCAAAGCCAGAGCAGCAGACCTGTGTGTGGGCCACAGGCTGGCACAGTTGTTCAGGACAGAGCCTGTTGGGAAGCCTTGCAAGCAGGGGGCCAGACACAGGGAAAAAAAGCCCACACCATTCCAGTTTGTCAAGCAAAACTGTGAGTGCCAGGCCAGCAACCAAAAAGGGTTACCAAAGCCAGAGCAGCAGACCTGTGTGTGGGCCACAGGCTGGCACAGTTGTTCAGGACGGAGCCTGTTGGGAAGCCTTGCAAGCAGGGGGCCAGACACAGGGGAAAAAAGCCCACACCATTCCAGTTTGTGAAGCAAAACTGTGAGTGCCAGGCCAGCAACCAAAAAGGGTTACCAAAGCCAGAGCAGCAGACCTGTGTGTGGGCCACAGGCTGGCACAGTTGTTCAGGATGGAGCCTGTTGGGAAGCCTTGCAAGCAGGGGGCCAGACACAGGGGAAAAAAGCCCACACCATTCCAGTTTGTGAAGCAAAACTGTGAGTGCCAGGCCAGCAACCAAAAAGGGTTACCAAAGCCAAAGCAGCAGGCCTATGTGTGGGCCACAGGCTGGCACAGTTGTTCAGGACGGAGCCTGTTGGGAATCCTTGCAAGCAGGGGGCCAGACACAGGGGAAAAAAAGCCCACACCATTCCAGTTTGTGAAGCAAAACTGTGAGTGCCAGGCCAGCAACCAAACAGGGTTACCAAAGCCAGAGCAGCAGACCTGTGTGTGGGCCACAGGCTGGCACAGTTGTTCAGGACAGAGCCTGTTGGGAAGCCTTGCAAGCAGGGGGCCAGACACAGGGGAAAAAAGCCCACACCATTCCAGTTTGTGAAGCAAAACTGTGAGTGCCAGGCCAGCAACCAAAAAGGGTTACCAAAGCCAGAGCAGCAGACCTGTGTGTGGGCCACAGGCTGGCACAGTTGTTCAGGACGGAGCCTGTTGGGAAGCCTTGCAAGCAGGGGGCCAGACACAGGGGAAAAAAAAGCCCACACCATTCCAGTTTGTGAAGCAAAACTGTGAGTGCCAGGCCAGCAACCAAAAAGGGTTACCAAAGCCAGAGCAGCAGACCTGTGTGTGGGCCACAGGCTGGCACAGTTGTTCAGGACGGAGCCTGTTGGGAAGGCTTGCAAGCAGGGGGCCAGACACAGGGGAAAAAAGCCCACACTATTCCAGTTTGTGAAGCAAAACTGTGAGTGCCAGGCCAGCAACCAAAAAGGGTTACCAAAGCCAGAGCAGCAGACCTGTGTGTGGGCCACAGGCTGGCACAGTTGTTCAGGACGGAGCCTGTTGGGAAGCCTTGCAAGCAGGGGGCCAGACAAAGGAAAAAAGCCCACACCATTCCAGTTTGTGAAGCAAAACTGTGAGTGCCAGGCCAGCAACCAAAAAGGGTTACCAAAGCCAGAGCAGCAGACCTGTGTGTGGTCCACAGGCTGGCACAGTTGTTCAGGACGGAGCTTGTTGGGAAGCCTTGCAAGCAGGGGGCCAGACACAGGGAAAAAAAGCCCACACCATTCCAGTTTGTGAAGCAAAACTGTGAGTGCCAGGCCAGCAACCAAAAAGGGTTACCAAAGCCAGAGCAGCAGACCTGTGTGTGGGCCACAGGCTGGCACAGTTGTTCAGGACGGAGCCTGTTGGGAAGCCTTGGAAGCAGGGGACCAGACACAGGAAAAAAGCCCACACCATTCCAGATTGTGAAGCATAACTGTGAGAGCCAGCCAGAAGAAAGGCACCAAAGACACCCAGCAGAGCTTCTGGCCTGTGTAGGCCCAAAGCTGGCACACTCTTGTTTTAATCTTAAAACAGTAGATCAAGCTTAAAGAAGGCAAGCACAACAACCAATGCTTAACCCCCCCCCCCACCATCAAACATTGTCTGCCCAAACTGTCCCCCAGGCCATGCCAAGAATAAACTGCAACGCCTTTTTGCAGAGGCAGGCCACAGCAGCACATTGCCCAGCATCAAAAAAATTTACAAACATTTTAAAAAGGCCTACCAGGTCTCCTCTCAGGACGTCCAGCGCAGATGATCCTCCAGGCAGATGTCCTCCAGATGCAGTCTCTCTCCTCCTCTCTCAGGCAGCAGCAGCAACAGCAGTGTTCCAGACCAGTCTTGCTCCAAATGTAAAACCCCTGCTGCAGCCTCAGCCAAAGATTTAAATCTATTGGCTGGCATAAGAATGCAGCAGTGGGATTGGTGACTCCTAAAGTCCCCCCTCCCCTGCCTTTCCCCACCCACACTCCAAGAGCCACCCTCCTCCTGCTCCCCCTCCCCTACCTGTTAATTTTGGCGGGAATCTCTGCTGCTTTGCAAATGCAAAGTGCAATGCAATGCTTGCACCTTGCATTTGCAAGGCAAAGCAGGATTCCCTATCCTCCATTGCAAGAGGGGTGGGGGGTGACAGAAGGAGTGAGTGATTCACTCCTTCCCCCCCCTCCCCTCTTCTAAGAGCCTGCAGGAAGCCTTTGCTTCCAGCAGGATTTTGCTAGCCGCTTGCTAAGGCAAACGGCTAGCAAAAACAAAATGGCGATTCTCGAATGCCGAAAGAAAGCCGAAAGAAGCCGAAACGTTTCGGCTTTTTTTCTTTCGGCTAAGCCGAAACGTTTCGGCTTTCTCCGAAACGTTTCGGCTTTCTCCGAAACGTTTTGGCTTATCCGAAAGAAGCCGAAACACTTTTGTTTCGGCTTTCTTTCGGCATTCGGAAAGCCGAAACGCACATCCCTAGGAATGACAGGCCCCTTACTGGAATGACGCCCCCTGGGTGTGACAGAAGGGCTCGGGGACTGGAATGACAGGCCCCATGCTGGAATGACGGCCCCTGGGTGTGCCAGAAGGGCTCGGGGAATGGAATGACAGGCCCCTGACTGGAATGACGGGCCCTGGGTGTGCCAGAAGGGCTCTGGGACTGGAATGACAGGCCCCTGACTGGAATGACGGGCCCTCGGTGTGCCAGAAGGGCTCTGGGACTGGAATGACAGGCCCCAGACTGGAATGACGACACCTCGGAGTTCCAGAAGGGCTTGGCGACTGGACTGACAGGCCCCATGCTGGAATGACGGCCCCTGGGTGTGCCAGAAGGGCTCTGGGACTGGAATGACAGGCCCCTGACTGGAATGAAGGGCCCTGGGTGTGCCAGAAGGGCTCGGGGACTGGAATGACAGGCCCATGACAGGAATGACGGCCCCTGGGTGTGCCAGAAGGGCTCTGGGACTGGAATGACAGGCTCTGTGCTGGAATGACGGCCCCTGGGTGTGACAGAAGGGCTCAGGGACTGGAATGACAGGCCCCAGACAGGAATGACGGGCCCTGGGTGTGCCAGAAGAGCTCGGGGACTGGAATGACAGGCCCCATGCTGGAATGACGGCCTCTGGGGGTGCCAGAAGGGCTCTGGGACTGGAATGACAGGCCCCTGACTGGAATGATGGTCCCTGGGTGTGACAGAAGGGCTTGGGGACTGGATTGACAGACCCCATGGTGGAATGACGGCCTCTGGGTGTGCCAGAAGGGATCTGGGACTGGAATGACAGGCCCCTGACTGGAATAAAGGCCCCTGGGTGTGCCAGAAGGGCTCGGGGACTGGAATGACAGGACCCTGACTGGAATGACAGGCCCTGGGTGTGCCAGAAAGGCTCGGGGACTGGAATGACAGGCCCCTGACTGGAATGACAGGCCCTGGGTGTGCCAGAAGGGCTCGGGGACAGGAATGACAGGCCCCTGACTGGAATAAAGGCCCCTGGGTGTGCCAGAAGGGCGCTGAGACAGGAATGACAGGCCCCTGACTGGAATGACGGCCCCTGGATGTGCCAGAAGGGCTAGGGACTGGAATGACAGGCCCCATGCTGGAATGACGGCCCCTGGGTGTGCCAGAAGGACTCGGGGACTGGATTGACAGGCCCCATGCTGGAATGACGGGCCCTGGGTGTGCCAGAAGGGCTCGGGGACTGGAATGACAGGCCCCTGACTGGAATGACGGGCCCTCGGTGTGCCAGAAGGGCTCTGGGACTGGAATGACAGGCCCCAGACTGGAATGACGACACCTGGGTGTGCCAGAAGGGCTTGGGGACTGGATTGACAGGCCCCATGCTGGAATGACGGCCCCTGGGTGTGCAAGAAGGACTCGGGGACTGGACTGACAGGCCCCATGCTGGAATGACGGCCCCTGGGTGTACCAGAAGGGCTCGGGGACTGGAATGACAGGCCCCTGACTGGAATGACGGGCCCTGGGTGTGCCAGAAGGGCTCGGGGACTGGAATGACACGCCCCTGACTGGAATGAGGGGCCCTCGGTGTGCCAGAAGGGCTCTGGGACTGGAATGACAGGCTGCAGACTGGAATGACGACACCTCGGTGTGCCAGAAGGGATTGGGGACTGGATTGACAGGCCCCATGCTGGAATAAAGGGCCCTGGGTGTGCCAGAAGGGCTCTGGGACTGGAATGACAGGCCCCTGACTGGAATGAAGGGCCGTGGGTGTGCCAGAAGGGATCTGGGACTGGAATGACAGGCCCCTGACTGGAATGAAGGGCCCTGGGTGTGAGAGAAGGGCTCGGGGACTGGAATGACAGGCCCATGACAGGAATGACGGCCCCTGGGTGTGCCAGAAAGGCTCTGGGGCTGGAATGACAGGCCCCTGACTGGAATGACGGGCCCTCGGTGTGCCAGAAGGGCTCGGGGACTGGAATGACAGGCCCCTGACTGGAATGAAGGGCCCTGGGTGTGCCAGAAGGGCTCGGGGACTGGAATGACAGGCCCCTGACTGGAATGAAGGGCCCTGGGTGTGAGAGAAGGGCTCGGGGACTGGAATGACAGGCCCATGACAGGAATGACGGCCCCTGGGTGTGCCAGAAAGGCTCTGGGCCTGGAATGACAGGCCCCTGACTGGAATGAAGGGCCCGCGGTGTGCCAGAAGGGCTCGGGGACTTTAATGACAGGCCCCTGACTGGAATGACGGCGCCTGGGTGTGCCAGAAGGGCTCAGGGACTGGATTGACAGGCCCCATGCTGGAATGACGGCCCATGGGTGTGCCAGAAGGGCTCTGGGACTGGAATGGCAGGCCCCTGCCTGGAATGACGGCCCCTGGGTGTGCCAGAAGGGCTCGGGGACTGGAATGACAGGCTCCTGCCTGCAATGACGGGCCCTGAGTGTGCCAGAAGGGCTCAGGGACTGGAATGACAGGCCCCATGCTGGAATGACGACCCCTGGGTGTGCCAGAAGGGCTCTGGGGCTGGAACGACAGGCTCTGTGCTGGAATGACGGCCCCTGGGTGTGCCAGAAGGGATCTGGGACTGGAATGACAGGCCCCTGACTGGAATGACGGGCCCTGGGTGTGAGAGAAGGGCTCGGGGACTGGAATGACAGGCCCATGACAGGAATGACGGCCCCTGGGTGTGCCAGAAAGGCTCTGGGGCTGGAATGACAGGCCCCTGACTGGAATGACGGGCCCTCGGTGTGCCAGAAGGGCTCGGGGACTGGAATGACAGGCCCCTGACTGGAATGAAGGGCCCTGGGTGTGCCAGAAGGGCTCAGGGACTGGAATGACAGGCCCCTGACTGGAATGAAGGGCCCTGGGTGTGAGAGAAGGGCTCGGGGACTGGAATGACAGGCCCATGACAGGAATGACGGCCCCTGGGTGTGCCAGAAAGGCTCTGGGCCTGGAATGACAGGCCCCTGACTGGAATGAAGGGCCCTCGGTGTGCCAGAAGGGCTCGGGGACTTTAATGACAGGCCCCTGACTGGAATGACGGCGCCTGGGTGTGCCAGAAGGGCTCAGGGACTGGATTGACAGGCCCCATGCTGGAATGACGGCCCATGGGTGTGCCAGAAGGGCTCTGGGACTGGAATGGCAGGCCCCTGCCTGGAATGACGGCCCCTGGGTGTGCCAGAAGGGCTCGGGGACTGGAATGACAGGCTCCTGCCTGCAATGACGGGCCCTGAGTGTGCCAGAAGGGCTCAGGGACTGGAATGACAGGCCCCATGCTGGAATGACGACCCCTGGGTGTGCCAGAAGGGCTCTGGGGCTGGAACGACAGGCTCTGTGCTGGAATGACGGCCCCTGGGTGTGACAGAAGGGCTCAGGGACTGGAATGACAGGCCCCTGACAGGAATGACGGGCCCTGGGTGTGCCAGAAGGTCTCGGGGACTGGAATGACAGGACCCTGACTGGTATGACGGCCCCTGGGTGGGCCAGAAGGGCTCTGGGACTGGAATGACAGGCCCCTGACTGGAATGACGACCCCTGGGTGTGACAGATGGGCTCTGAGACTGGAATGACAGGCTCTATGCTGGAATGACGGACCCTGGGTGTGACAGAAGGGCTATGGGACTGGAATGACAGGCCCCATGCTGGAATGACGGCCCCTGGGGGTGCCGGAAGGGCTCTGGGACTGGAATGACAGGCCCCTGACTGGAATGACGGGCCCTGGGTGTGACAGAAGGGCTCGGGGACTGGAATGACAGGCCCCTGACTGGAATGACAGGCCCTGGGTGTGACAGAAGGGCTCGGGGACTGGAAAGACAGGCCCCATGCTGGAATGACGGCCTCTGGGGGTGCCAGAAGGGCTCTGGGACTGGAATGACAGGCTCTATGCTGGAATGACGGACCCTGGGTGTGACAGAACGGCTGTGGGACTGGAATGACAGGCCCCATGGTGGAATGACGGCCTCTGGGTGTGCCAGAAGGGCTCTGGGACTGGAATGACAGGCCCCTAACTGGAATAAAGGCCCCTGGGTGTGGCAGAAGGGCTTGGGGACTGGAATGACAGGCCCCTGACTGGAATGACAAGCCTCGGGTGTTCCAGAAGGGCTCGAGGACTGGAATGACAGGCCTCTGACTGGAATAAAGGCCCCTGGGTGTGCAAGAAGGGCGCTGAGACTGGAATGACAGGCCCCTGACTGGAATGACAGGCCCTGGGTGTGACAGAAGGGCTTGGGGACTGGATTGACAGGCCCCATGGTGGAATGACGGCCTCTGGGTGTGCCAGAAGGGCTCTGGGACTGGAATGACAGGCCCCTAACTGGAATAAAGGCCCCTGGGTGTGGCAGAAGGGCTTGGGGACTGGAATGACAGGCCCCTGACTGGAATGACAGGCCCCGGGTGTTCCAGAAGGGCTCGAGGACTGGAATGACAGGCCTCTGACTGGAATAAAGGCCCCTGGGTGTGCAAGAAGGGCGCTGAGACTGGAATGACAGGCCCCTGACTGGAATGACGGCCCCTGGGTGTGACAGAAGGGCTCGGGGACTGGAATGACAGGCCCGACTGGAATGACGGCCTCTGGGGGTGCCAGAAGGGCTCTGGGACTGGAATGACAGGCCCCTGACTGGAATGATGGTCACTGGGTGTGACAGAAGGGCTTGGGGACTGGATTGACAGGCCCCAGACTGGAATGACGACACCTGGGTGTGCCAGAAGGGCTTGGGGACTGGAATGACAGGCCCCATGCTGGAATGACGGCCCCCTGGGTGTGCCAGAAAGGCTCTGAGACTGGAATGATAGGCCCCCTGACTGGAATAAAGGCCCCTGGGTGTGCCAGAAGGGCTCGGGGACTGGAATGACAGGCCCATGACTGGAATGACAGGCCCCGGGTGTTCCAGAAGGGCTCGGGGACTGGAATGACAGGCCCCTGACTGGAATAAAGGCCCTTGGGTGTGCCAGAGGGGGCACTGAGACTGGAATGACAGGCCCCTGACTGGAATGACGGTCCCTGGGTGTGACAGAAGGGCTCGGGGACTGGAATGACAGGCCCCATGCTGCAATGACGGCCTCTGGGGGTGCCAGAAGGGCTCTGGGACTGGAATGACAGGCCCCTGACTGGAATGATGGTCCCTGGGTGTGACAGAAGGGCTTGGGGACTGGATTGACAGGCCCCATGGTGGAATGACGGCCTCTGGGTGTGCCAGAAGGGATCTGGGACTGGAATGACAGGCCCCTGACTGGAATAAAAGCCCTTGGGTGTGCCAGAAGGGCTCGGGGACTGGAATGACAGGCCCCTGACTTTAATGACAGGCCCTGGGTGTGCCAGAAGGGCTCGGGGACTGGAATGACAGGACCCTGACTGGAATAAAGGCCCCTGGGTGTGCCAGAAGGGCGTTGAGACTGGAATGGACAGGCCCCTGACTGGAATGACGCCCCCTGGGTGTGACAGAAGGGCTCGGGGACTGGAATGACAGGCCCCATGCTGGAATGACGGCCCCTGGGTGGGCCAGAAGGGCTCGGGGAATGGAATGACAGGCCCCTGACTGGAATGAGGAAGCCCTCGGTGTGCCAGAAGGGCTCTGGGACTGGAATGACAGGCCCCAGACTGGAATGACGACACCTCGGTGTGCCAGAAGGGCTTGGCGAATAGATTGACAGGCCCCATGCTGGAATGACGGCCACTGGGTGTGACAGAAGGGCTCAGGGACTGGAATGACAGGCCCCTGACATGAATGACGGACCCTGGGTGTGCCAGAAGGGCTCGGGGACTGGAATGACAGGCCCCTGACTGGAATGACGGCCCCTGGGTGGGCCAGAAGGGCTCTGGGACTGGAATGACAGGCCCCTGACTGGAATGACGACCCCTGGGTGTGACAGATGGGCTCAGAGACTGGAATGACAGGCTCTGTGCTGGAATGACTGACCGTGGGTGTGACAGAAGGGCTCTGGACTGCAATAACAGGCACCATGCTGGAATGACGGCCTCTGGGGGTGCCGGAAGGGCTCTGGGACTGGAATGACAGGCCCCTGACTGGAATGAAGGGCCCTGGGTGTGCTAGAAGGGCTTGGGGACTGGATTGACAGGCCCCCATGGTGGAATGACGGCCTCTGGGTGTGCCAGAAGGGCTCTGGGACTGGAATGTCAGGCGCCTGACTGGAATAAAGGCACCTGGGTGTGCCAGAAGGTCTCGGTGACTGGAATGACAGGCCCCTGATTGGAATGACAGGCCCTGGGTGTGCCAGAAGGGCTCGGGGACTGGAATGACAGGACCCTGACTGGAATAAAGGCCCCTGAATGTGCCAGAAGGGCGCTGAGACTGGAATGACAGGCCCCTGACTGGAATGACGACCCCTGGGTGTGACAGAACGGCTCGGGGACTGTAATGACAGGCCCCATGCTGGAATGACGGCCCCTGGGTGTGCCAAAAGGGCTCGGGGAATGGAATGACAGGCCCCTGACTGGAATGAGGAGCCCTGGGTGTGCCAGAAGGGCTCTGGGACTGGAATGAGAGGCTCCTGACTGGAATGACAGGCCCTCGCTGTGCCAGAAGGGCTTGGCGACTGGATTGACAGGCCCCATGCTGGAAATGACGACACCTGGGTGTGCCAGAAGGGCTTGGGGACTGGAATGACAGGCCCCATGCTGGAATGACGGCCCCTGGGTGTGCCAGAAAGGCTCTGAGACTGGAATGATAGGCCCCTGACTGGAAATAAAGGCCCCTGGGTGTGCCAGAAGGGCTCGGGGACTGGAATGACAGGCCCATGACTGGAATGACAGGCCCCGGGTGTTCCAGAAGGGCTCGGGGACTGGAATGACAGGCCCCTGACTGGAATAAAGGCCCTTGGGTGTGCCAGAGGGGCACTGAGACTGGAATGACAGGCCCCTGACTGGAATGACGGTCCCTGGGTGTGACAGAAGGGCTCGGGGACTGGAATGACAGGCCCCATGCTGCAATGACGGCCTCTGGGGGTGCCAGAAGGGCTCTGGGACTGGAATGACAGGCCCCTGACTGGAATGATGGTCCCTGGGTGTGACAGAAGGGCTTGGGGACTGGATTGACAGGCCCCATGGTGGAATGACGGCCTCTGGGTGTGCCAGAAGGGATCTGGGACTGGAATGACAGGCCCTGACTGGAATAAAAAGCCCTTGGGTGTGCCAGAAGGGCTCGGGGACTGGAATGACAGGCCCCTGACTTTAATGACAGGCCCTGGGTGTGCCAGAAGGGCTCGGGGACTGGAATGACAGGACCCTGACTGGAATAAAGGCCCCTGGGTGTGCCAGAAGGGCGTTGAGACTGGAATGACAGGCCCCTGACTGGAATGACGCCCCCTGGGTGTGACAGAAGGGCTCGGGGACTGGAATGACAGGCCCCATGCTGGAATGACGGCCCCTGGGTGGGCCAGAAGGGCTCGGGGAATGGAATGACAGGCCCCCTGACTGGAATGAGGAGCCCTCGGTGTGCCAGAAGGGCTCTGGGACTGGAATGACAGGCCCCAGACTGGAATGACGACACCTCGGTGTGCCAGAAGGGCTTGGCGAATAGATTGACAGGCCCCATGCTGGAATGACGGCCACTGGGTGTGACAGAAGGGCTCAGGGACTGGAATGACAGGCCCCTGACAGGAATGACGGACCCTGGGTGTGCCAGAAGGGCTCGGGGACTGGAATGACAGGCCCCTGACTGGAATGACGGCCCCTGGGTGGGCCAGAAGGGCTCTGGGACTGGAATGACAGGCCCCTGACTGGAATGACGACCCCCTGGGTGTGACAGATGGGCTCAGAGACTGGAATGACAGGCTCTGTGCTGGAATGACTGACCGTGGGTGTGGACAGAAGGGCTCTGGGACTGCAAATAACAGGCACCATGCTGGAATGACGGCCTCTGGGGGTGCCGGAAGGGCTCTGGGACTGGAATGACAGGCCCCTGACTGGAATGAAGGGCCCTGGGTGTGCTAGAAGGGCTTGGGGACTGGATTGACAGGCCCCATGGTGGAATGACGGCCTCTGGGTGTGCCAGAAGGGCTCTGGGACTGGAATGTCAGGCGCCTGACTGGAATAAAGGCACCTGGGTGTGCCAGAAGGTCTCGGTGACTGGAATGACAGGCCCCTGATTGGAATGACAGGCCCTGGGTGTGCCAGAAGGGCTCGGGGACTGGAATGACAGGACCCTGACTGGAATAAAGGCCCCGGAGTGTGCCAGAAGGGCGCTGAGACTGGAATGACAGGCCCCTGACTGGAATGACGACCCCTGGGTGTGACAGAACGGCTCGGGGACTGTAATGACAGGCCCCATGCTGGAATGACGGCCCCTGGGTGTGCCAAAAGGGCTCGGGGAATGGAATGACAGGCCC
Source organism: Eublepharis macularius (assembly GCF_028583425.1). Classification (NCBI taxonomy): domain Eukaryota; kingdom Metazoa; phylum Chordata; class Lepidosauria; order Squamata; family Eublepharidae; genus Eublepharis; species Eublepharis macularius. Next base: position 87,956,509 of record NC_072790.1, read on the forward strand.
CTGACTGGAATGAGGAGCCCTGGGTGTGCCAGAAGGGCTCTGGGACTGGAATGAGAGGCTCCTGACTGGAATGACAGGCCCTCGCTGTGCCAGAAGGGCTTGGCGACTGGATTGACAGGCCCCATGCTGGAATGACGGACCCTGGGTGTGCCAGAAGGGCTCTGGGACTGGAATGACAGGACCCTGACTGGAATGAAGGGCCCTGGGTGTGCCAGAAGGGCTCTGGGACTGGAATGACAGGTTCTGTGCTGGAATGACGGCCCCTTGGTGTGACAGAAGGCCTCAGGGACTGGAATGACAGGCCCCTGACAGGAATGACGGGCCCTGGGTGTGCCAGAAGGGCTCGGGGACTGGAATGACAGGCCCCTGACTGGAATGACGGCCCCTGGGTGTGCCAGAAGGGCTCGGGGACTGGAATGGACAGGCCCCTGACTGGAATGTCGGGCCCTGGGTGTGCCAGAAGGGCTCTGGGACTGGAATGACAGGCCCCTGACTGGAATGACGGGCCCTCGTTGTACCAGAAGTTCTCTGGGACTGGAATGACAGGCCCCAGACTGGAATGACGACACCTCGGTGTGCCAGAAGGGCTTGGCGACTGGATTGACAGGCCCCATGCTGGAATGACGGCCCTGGGTGTGCCAGAAGGGACGCTGGGACTGGAATGACAGGCCACTGACTGGAATGAAGGGCCCTGGGTGTGCCAGAAGGGCTCGGGGACTGGAATGACAGGCCCATAAAAGGAATGACAGCCCCTGGGTGTGCCAGAAGGGCTCTGGGACTGGAATGACAGGCTCTGTGCTGGAATGACGGCCCCCTGGGTGTGACAGAAGGGCTCAGGGACTGGAATGACAGGCCCCTGACAGGAATAAAGGCCCCTGGGTGTGCCAGAAGGGCGCTGAGACTGGAATGACAGGCCCCCTGACTGGAATGACGGCCCCTGGGTGAGCCAAAAGGGCTCTGGGACTGGAATGACAGGCCCCTGACTGGATTGACCACCCCTGGGTGTGACAGATGGGCTCTGAGACTGGAATGACAGGCTCTGTGCTGGAATGACTGACCCTGGGTGTGACAGAAGGGCTCTGGGACTGCAATAACAGGCACCATGCTGGAATGACGGCCTCTGGGGGGTGCCAGAAGGGCTCTGGGGACTGGAATGACAGGCCCCTGACTGGAATGAAGGGGCCCTGGGTGTGCCAGAAGGGCTCGGGGACTGGAATGAAAGGCCCCTGACTGGAATGACAGCCCCTGGGTGTGACAGAAGGGCTCGGGGACTGGAATAACAGGCCCCATGTTGGAATGAGGGCCTCTGGGGGTGCCAGAAGTGCTCTGGGACTGGAATGACAGGCCCCTGACTGGAATGATGGTCACTTGGTGTGACAGAAGGGCTTGGGGACTGGATTGACAGGCCCCATGGTGGAATGAGGGCCTCTAGGTGTGCCAGAAGGGCTCTGGGACTGGAATGACAGGCCCCTGACTGGAATAAAGGCCCCTGGGTGTGCCAGAAGGGCTCGGGGAGTGGAATGACAGGCCCCTGACTGGAATGACAGGCCCTGAGTGTGCCAGACGGGCTCGGGGACTGGAATGACAGGCCCCTGACTGGAATAAAGGGCCCCTGGGTGTGCCAGAAGGGTGCTGAGACTGGAATGACAGGCCCCTGGCTGGAATGATGTCCCCTGGGTGTGACAGAAGGGTTCGGGGACTGGAATGACAGGCCCCATGCTGGAATGACGGCCCCTGGGTGTGCCAGAAGGACTCGGGGACTGGATTGACAGGCCCCATGCTGGAATGACGGCCCCTGGGTGTGCCAGAAGGGCTCGGGTAATGGAATGACAGGCCCCTGACTGGAATGACGGGCCCTCGGTGTGCCAGAAGGGCTCTGGGACTGGAATGACAGGCCCTAGACTGGAATGACGACACCTGGGTGAGCCAGAAGGGCTTGGGGACTGGATTGACAGGCCCCATGCTGGAATGACGGCCCCTGGGTGTGCCAGAAGGGCTCTGGGACTGGAATGACAGGCCCCTAACTGGAATAAAGGCCCCTGGGTGTGGCAGAAGGGCTTGGGGACTGGAATGACAGGCCCCTGACTGGAATGACAAGCCTCGGGTGTTCCAGAAGGGCTCGAGGACTGGAATGACAAGCCTCTGACTGGAATAAAGGCCCCTGGGTGTGCAAGAAGGGCGCTGAGACTGGAATGACAGGCCCCTGACTGGAATGACAGGCCCTGGGTGTGACAGAAGGGCTTGGGGACTGGATTGACAGGCCCCATGGTGGAATGACGGCCTCTGGGTGTGCCAGAAGGGCTCTGGGACTGGATGACAGGCCCCTAACTGGAATAAAGGCCCCTGGGTGTGGCAGAAGGGCTTGGGGACTGGAATGACAGGCCCCTGACTGGAATGACAGGCCCCGGGTGTTCCAGAAGGGCTCGAGGACTGGAATGACAGGCCTCTGACTGGAATAAAGGCCCCTGGGTGTGCAAGAAGGGCGCTGAGACTGGAATGACAGGCCCCTGACTGGAATGACGGCCCCTGGGTGTGACAGAAGGGCTCGGGGGACTGGAATGAGAGGCCCGACTGGAATGACGGCCTCTGGGGGTGGCCAGAAGGGCTCTGGGACTGGAATGACAGGCCCCTGACTGGAATGATGGTCACTGGGTGTGACAGAAGGGCTTGGGGACTGGATTGACAGGCCCCAGACTGGAATGACAACACCTGGGTGTGCCAGAAGGGCTTGGGGACTGGAATGACAGGCCCCATGCTGGAATGACGGCCCCTGGGTGTGCCAGAAGGGCTCTGAGACTGGAATGATAGGCCCCTGACTGGAATAAAGGCCCCCTGGGTGTGCCAGAAGGGCTCGGGGACTGGAATGACAGGCCAATGACTGGAATGACAGGCCCCGGGTGTTCCAGAAGGGCTCGGGGACTGGAATGACAGGCCCCTGACTGGAATAAAGGCCCTTTGGTGTGCCAGAGGGGCGCTGAGACTGGAATAACAGGCCCCTGACTGGAATGACGGTCCCTGGGTGTGACAGAAGGGCTCGGGGACTGGAATGACAGGCCCCATGCTGCAATGACGGCCTCTGGGGGTGCCAGAAGGGCTCTGGGACTGGAATGACAGGCCCCTGACTGGAATGATGGTCCCTGGGTGTGACAGAAGGGCTTGGGGACTGGATTGACAGGCCCCATGGTGGAATGACGGCCTCTGGGTGTGCCAGAAGGGATCTGGGACTGGAATGACTGGCCCCTGACTGGAATAAAAGCCCTTGGGTGTGCCAGAAGGGCTCGGGGACTGGAATGACAGGACCCTGACTGGGAATAAAGGCCCCTGGGTGTGCCAGAAGGGCGTTGAGACTGGAATGACAGGCCCCTGACTGGAATGACGCCCCCTGGGTGTGACAGAAGGGCTCGGGGACTGGAATGACAGGCCCCATGCTGGAATGTCGGCCCCTGGGTGGGCCAGAAGGGCTCGGGGAATGGAATGACAGGCCCCTGACTGGAATGAGGAGCCCTCGGTGTGCCAGAAGGGCTCTGGGACTGGAATGACAGGCCCCAGACTGGAATGACGACACCTCGGTGTGCCAGAAGGGCTTGGTGAATAGATTGACAGGCCCCATGCTGGAATGACGGCTACTGGGTGTGACAGAAGGGCTCAGGGACTGGAATGACAGGCCCCTGACAGGAATGACGGACCCTGGGTGTGCCAGAAGGGCTCGGGGACTGGAATGACAGGCCCCTGACTGGAATGACGGCCCCTGGGTGGGCCAGAAGGGCTCTGGGACTGGAATGACAGGCCCCTGACTGGAATGACGACCCCTGGGTGTGACAGATGTGCTCTGAGACTGGAATGACAGGCTCTGTGCTGGAATGACTGACCGTGGGTGTGACAGAAGGGCTCTGGGACTGCAATAACAGGCACCATGCTGGAATGACGGCCCCTGGGGGTGCCGGAAGGGCTCTGGGACTGGAATGACAGGCCCCTGACTGGAATGAAGGGCCCTGGGTGTGCTAGAAGGGCTTGGGGACTGGACTGACAGGCCCCATGGTGGAATGACGGCCTCTGGGTGTGCCAGAAGGGCTCTGGGACTGGAATGACAGGCCCTAGACTGGAATGACGACACCTGGGTGAGCCAGAAGGGCTTGGGGACTGGATTGACAGGCCCCATGCTGGAATGACGGCCCCTGGGTGTGCCAGAAGGGCTCTGGGACTGGAATGACAGGCCCCTAACTGGAATAAAGGCCCCTGGGTGTGGCAGAAGGGCTTGGGGACTGGAATGACAGGCCCCTGACTGGAATGACAAGCCTCGGGTGTTCCAGAAGGGCTCGAGGACTGGAATGACAAGCCTCTGACTGGAATAAAGGCCCCTGGGTGTGCAAGAAGGGCGCTGAGACTGGAATGACAGGCCCCTGACTGGAATGACAGGCCCTGGGTGTGACAGAAGGGCTTGGGGACTGGATTGACAGGCCCCATGGTGGAATGACGGCCTCTGGGTGTGCCAGAAGGGCTCTGGGACTGGAATGACAGGCCCCTAACTGGAATAAAGGCCCCTGGGTGTGGCAGAAGGGCTTGGGGACTGGAATGACAGGCCCCTGACTGGAATGACAGGCCCCGGGTGTGCCAGAAGGGCTCGGGGACTGGAATGACAGGCCCCTGACTGGAATGACGGCCCCTGGGTGTGCCAGAAGGGCTCGGGGAATGGAATGACAGACCCCTGACTGGAATGTCGGGCCCTGGGTGTGCCAGAAGGGCTCTGGGACTGGAATGACAGGCCCCTGACTGGAATGACGGGCCCTCGTTGTGCCAGAAGGGCTCTGGGACTGGAATGACAGGCCCCAGACTGGAATGACGACACCTCGGTGTGCCAGAAGGGCTTGGCGACTGGATTGACAGGCCCCATGCTGGAATGACGGCCCCTGGGTGTGCCAGAAGGACGCTGGGACTGGAATGACAGGCCCCTGACTGGAATGAAGGGCCCTGGGTGTGCCAGAAGGGCTCGGGGACTGGAATGACAGGCCCATAAAAGGAATGACAGCCCCTGGGTGTGCCAGAAGGGCTCTGGGACTGGAATGACAGGCTCTGTGCCGGAATGACGGCCCCTGGGGGTGCCGGAAGGGCTCTGGGACTGGAATGACAGGCCCCTGACTGGAATGAAGGGCCCTGGGTGTGCTAGAAGGGCTTGGGGACTGGATTGACAGGCCCCATGGTGGAATGACGGCCTCTGGGTGTGCCAGAAGGGCTCTGGGACTGGAATGACAGGCCCTAGACTGGAATGACGACACCTGGGTGAGCCAGAAGGGCTTGGGGACTGGATTGACAGGCCCCATGCTGGAATGACGGCCCCTGGGTGTGCCAGAAGGGCTCTGGGACTGGAATGACAGGCCCCTAACTGGAATAAAGGCCCCTGGGTGTGGCAGAAGGGCTTGGGGACTGGAATGACAGGCCCCTGACTGGAATGACAAGCCTCGGGTGTTCCAGAAGGGCTCGAGGACTGGAATGACAAGCCTCTGACTGGAATAAAGGCCCCTGGGTGTGCAAGAAGGGCGCTGAGACTGGAATGACAGGCCCCTGACTGGAATGACAGGCCCTGGGTGTGACAGAAGGGCTTGGGGACTGGATTGACAGGCCCCATGGTGGAATGACGGCCTCTGGGTGTGCCAGAAGGGCTCTGGGACTGGAATGACAGGCCCCTAACTGGAATAAAGGCCCCTGGGTGTGGCAGAAGGGCTTGGGGACTGGAATGACAGGCCCCTGACTGGAATGACAGGCCCCGGGTGTGCCAGAAGGGCTCGGGGACTGGAATGACAGGCCCCTGACAGGAATGACGGCCCCTGGGTGTGCCAGAAGGGCTTGGGGAATGGAATGACAGGCCCCTGACTGGAATGTCGGGCCCTGGGTGTGCCAGAAGGGCTCTGGGACTGGAATGACAGGCCCCTGACTGGAATGACGGGCCCCTCGTTGTGCCAGAAGGGCTCTGGGACTGGAATGACAGGCCCCAGACTGGAATGACGACACCTCGGTGTGC